>NC_134453.1:22458496-23754345 GCF_030867145.1 Opisthocomus hoazin | reverse complement strand
TGATTTTCTTCTCCCACCTTACCTCTCAGGGATGGATACCAACTATTCCAAACCCACTCACGTTTTGAAAACACCCTGTTGTTATGTAAGACCACAGTTGCCAGAGTTGCTTTTTCCCTTTGACACCCCTGTCCTTGCATTGTGTCTAATAAAGGCTGAGACCATGACCACTTTGGGTCCTGTTGACTACAAATCAAAGGGAAATGTATTGGTAAGATCAAACATAATATAATGGAATTCATAATTTTAAAACTTGGGTTTACAAATGATTATAAATGTGAAAAATACTATTACAGCTAGAATGAGGGACAAAATTCCTTGGATGCACTCGAGGTCAGCGTAAGCCAATGCGTCCGTCCACGTGCAGTTCATTCAGAATTCCTGTGAACACAAAAGGGAAGAAAAAACATTGCTCGGTCTTTGTTGACCGATGGGGTTAAAAGGAAGGTGAAATCCACCGAGTGCTGATCCGGTGTATTTTTCCTGAGCAATCTTTGGCTTCCCACGCATGGGGATTTTTAGGAGTGACTAGTACCATTGCACTGCTCCAATTTCATGCGTTTTTACCAGCACAGGTTGTCCCGCATAAAAACCTGTAGGGTATTCTCCGGTTTGGTGTGTATTTTTGGAGTAATAGTGGTAGCTGTTCACAGAAAGCCTTCATTTTGGGGCAACCATCTCCACTCCATCTGTTATTTAGTTGATAGATGGCATTAGGTAGTCGCAGATGCCATTCAGGCTCATGAGTTTTCGCAAAGCGCTTAACCAATCCATTGGCGCACTCAACAATGTCATTCGCCTGAGGATAACAGGGAGTGTGGAATACCCACCAAATCCCTTCCTCCTTGGCCCAATCTTGTAACCACTGTAGCTGTAAAGTGTGAACTGTTATCACTTTGGATTTCCTCTGGAAGGGGGAGTGTGCTGAACCACCCCTTAAGGGCCTTTACTGTGTTCTGCCCCTGTGGCTGATTCTACACTAGTGGCCATAGTGAGGCCAGAGATGATTTCCACTCCTACTAGGATATATTTCCTTTTGCCTGAGGGTCTTAAAGGTCCGATATAATAAATTTTCCAGGAGTGCCACAATGTTTTCTTGTCCCGAATGTGTAAGGGAGGTGCCTTACTGGGATGATCTCTATTGATCGTAAACGACATTGCGAACAGGCAGTTACCTACTTGTTCACACAGTTTAACTGATACGGGTTATCCTCAGGCTAAACCTTCCCGATATAAGTCTGCTCGTCTGGTGTGGCCACGCTTAACGTGTAACCATTCGAGCAAAGCATTCCCATTCTTGGCCGTCGTCCACGATGTCAATTTGTTGCAGCTGTGTGAGGCTATCTACCTGTTGATTGAACTGAGCAGTAATCGTGTTGGAGCGATCATGACCTTTTACCCAACCGATGTGCAACACTCTCTTTTCTCCTATTTCCAACAATTGCTTCCAGCTATCGGTTTCCCAAACTGGAACCCTGTTCACCTGCCAATCATTGGCCGCCAGTGACCTATCCATTCGGTGGCTCCTTAAAGACAGCATATGAATCAGTGTAAATGTGATTAGCCCCATGCTGTGCAGCCAATAGGACCGCTCTGAGTTCCCCACCTGTGCACTACCTTCACCTGTTTCAGACACTCTTTCTCCCATAGCTACCTCCAGCGCTACGGCTTTGTATTTCCACTTATTGTTCTCTCGATGAGATGAGGCATCTGTGAACCACACTCCCGTGAGATCACTGCCCTCCTGTAAAGAAGGTGCTTCGTGGATCGGGGATGGTTTGTTTGGTGAAGGTTGGAACAATAGGGTACTGTCTATGCCCTTTTGCAGCTTGGATACTTTAGCACTGCCTTCGGAAATTGGCATTATTTCATTAATACCTTCAAGATAAGCATACCACTTCCTAACTGTGGGTTTCTGGGCAATGTCGGCTGGTGGTGCTGTTCCTTTACGGACTACGTCTAGGAGACGGAAAGGGCCCCGAATGATCACACTCTGTTCTCTCTTATTTGTTCTGCTCGTTTCAATGCTCGCACTAAGGACAGCAAACCTTTCTCAAGATCTGAATATCTTCTTTCAGTATCATTAAAGGAGTGAGAGCTAAACTCCAGAGGTCTCTCTGGCCCTGCTGGTCCCTTCTGCCATAAGTTACAATGAGAACCGTGCTCACTGAACCCTCATTCTGCATGGACAGGGTCAGTCGGGTGTATAGGACCAAGTTGTTGGAGTAACCTTAACTCCTTTATCAATGATCCTAGTGCATTAGTATGCTGATCAGTCCATTCCATGATTTTCCCTTTTTGAGCAAATTATAAAGGGGACGAGCAATAATGGAGAAGCCAGGAATATGTTTGCACCAATAACTTAGAGCTCCTAGAATTTGCTGCAGCTCCTTCACATTAGGTGGATTTTGTCCTCCTTCTATTTTTTTTCAGGGTATCCTGAGGGACAGAAGCAGCTCCTTTAATCTACCAGACCCCCAGGAATTTAACTTCCTGTGCAGGTCCCTGACACTTTGAGTCTGGAATTTCCAGTCCCAATTCAAGCAGTGTTGTCCGGATCTTTTCCATGGTGTCTTTTACTCTCTCTGATCTCTCTCCCCCTATCAGGATATCACCAATGTGCTGGTATACTGTACATCCAGGAGAAACAGGGATCTCTGCTAAAACTCAGCCAAAGCATTGTGAGCGATGGTGGGGGAATGTTTAGTTCCCCTGTGGAAGTCATTTAAAAGTATATTGGATGCCTTTCCAAGTGAATGCAAACTGTGGCTTTGTCCTGCTCGCAGAGGGGAATCATGAAAAACATGTCTTTAGACATCTAAGGCAGCCAATCCAGGAATGGGCAGCTCCTTGTATTATTGTCACCACTTCAGCAATATTCGGAAACCGCAGCAGTTAGGGGTGCAGTATTGGCATTTAGGCGTCGATAATCTACTGTGAAACGCCACTGTCCGGTGGGTTTCTTTACTGGCCACACTAGTGAATTGTAAGGTGAATGAGTCCTTTCAATGATACCTCTTTTTTTCACAATTCTACTACCACCCGTCAATACCGGTAAGTGCCGCTGCTGGCAACGGGCAATTGCCGAACGTTAGTGATTTTAGAAGGGGGTAACGGTATGGAGGTTTCTAGCAGACTCAATGTCGCTGTGCCTAACCCCTTTTCATGTCCTGCAAAACTCCACACAGTTCCATCGGGGAGTTTCCACACTCGCCCGCGCAGCAAACCAAATCCTAAAAGATTAGTGTGTGCAGCACCCACTAACACTTCTTTCCTGGTAATTCTCTGTTCTCCTGGTAACCAGAGGGTAATTTTTGCAGTGGAGCATGTTTTTATCACACCATCAATCCCCATAAATTTGACTTTGCGTTGGGTGGGTTTTATGCCAAAAGTTGTGCTGTTTTATTAGTGATTACTGACATTTGGGCCCCGGTATCGATGAGAAATTCGGTTGATATTTTTTGGGGTCCAATGGAAGGGCAATAGTAGGTTCGTTGACTTTACCAGGGAGGCATTTGAATCGCTAGTACCCGCCGGGCAGGGTGGCTCACTGCCCTCCCCGGGGATGGGAGTTTTTTTGCTGGGACTCTGACAAATCAATCAGTTTTTAGGAATAAAATGGCAGGATGGGTGTCGTCAAATCCCAATGGATGTCATCAACAAAATAGTAGCTGATGTCTCCACCAACCAGCAAAAAGGAAGCAAAAGCTTCTTAGGTGTTGTGGGTGTTTTGGAGGATGCACATCCCAAATTACAGCCAGATTGTAAGCCCTCTCTGTCTAATGACCCGGAAGAAGAACGATTTTGAATGGAGCCCTGAGCAACGGCAAGCCTTTGAACAAATTAAACAAGAAATAGTACATGCCGTAGCCCTTAGTCCAGTCCGGTCAGGACAACATGTTAAAAACATGCTCTACACCGCAGCCGGGAAGAATGGCCCAACCCGGAGTCTCTGGCAGAAAGCACCAGGGGAGACTCGAGGTCGACCCCTGGGGCTTTGGAGCCGGGGATACAGAGGATCCGAGTACTGCTTTACTGCAAATGAAAAAGAGATTCTGGCAGCAAGATGAAGGCATTCGAGCTGCTTCGAAGTGGTTAGCACTGAAAGCACAACTCCTCTTAGCACCCCGACTGCCGGTGCTGGGGCTGGATGTTCAAAGAGAGGGTCCCTCTTACACATCATGCCACTGGTGCTACGTGGAGTAAGTGGGTCGCGCTGATCACACAGCAGGGCTCCGAATGGGAAACCCCAGTCGCCCAGGAATCCTGGAAGTAATTATGGACTGGCCAGAAGGCAAAGACTTCGGAGTATCGCCAGAGGAGGAGGTGACACGTGCTGAAGAGGCCCCCACTGTATAATAAGCTGTCATAAAATGAGAAGCAGTATGCCCTGTTCACGGATGGCTCCTGTCATATAGTGGGGAAGTAGCGGAGGTGGAAGGCTGCTGAATGGAGCCCTACACGACAAGTCGTGGAAACTGCGGAAGGAGAAGGTGAGTCCAGCCAGTTTGCAGACGGGAAAGCCATCCAGCTGGCTTTAGACATTGCCGATTAAGTGGCCAGTGCTCTATCTTTGCACCGACTCCTGGATGGTGGCCAGTGCCCTGTGGGGGTGGCTGCAGCAATGGAAGAAGAACAACTGGCAGCGCAGAGGCAAGCCCATCTGGGCTGCCCCATTGTGGCAAGATATTGCTGCCCAGCTAGAGAAGCTGGTTGTAAAAGTGCATCACGTGGACGCCCGCGTCCCTAAGAGTTGGGCCACTGAGGAACATCAAAACAACCAGCAGGTGGATCAGGCTGCCAAGACTGAGGTGGCTCAGGTGGATCTGGACTGGCAACGTAAGGGTGAACTGTTTTCTAGCTGGGTGGGCCCATGACACCTCGGGCCACCAAGGAAGAGACGGGACATACAGATGGGCTCGTGACCGATGGGTGGACTTGACCATGGACACCATCGCACAGGTATCCATGAATGTGAAACATGCGCTGCAATCAAGCAAGCCAAGCGGGTAAAGCCTCAGTGGTATGGAGGACGATGGCTAAAATATAAATATGGGGAGGCTTGGCAGATTGACTCCATCACACTGCCGCAAACCCGCCAAGGCAAGCGCTATATGCTCACAATGGTGGAGACCACCACTGGATGGCTGGAAGCCTACCCTGTACCCCATGCCACCGCCTGGAATGCCATCCTGGGCCTTGAGAAGCAAGTCCTGTGGCGACATGGCACCCCCAAAAGAATTGAGTCAGACAACGGGACTCATTTTCATAACAGCCTCATAGACACCTGGGCCAAAGAACACGGTATCGAGTGGGTGTATCACATCCCCTACTACGCACCAGCCTCTGGAAATGTTGAAAGTTACAATGGACTGCTAAAAACCACTCTGAGAGCAATGCGGGGTGGGACTTTCAAAAATTGGGATACTCATTTAGCAAAGGCCACCTGGTTGGTTAACACGAGAGGAGGGTTGTCGCAGAGCCAGCTGGAACCAGCTACGTCCAGAATAAGGCAGCCTCCTACCTGTTCTGAGAAAGGCTGCCCTTGCAGCCCCTCACAGCTACTAAAACCTTGCCACGTACACCCAATACAGTCTAATAAGCAGTACACAGGTATTTGTCCCTTTCTCACAATTTCTGCTGTTATGAAAATTTCATCTGTGAATGCCTGCTCATAAGCTTTCTCAAATCTCTCTTTTGTTCTAGACACCCTGACGTGGTCTCCCTTTTTGAGCAGAGGTGAAGATTCTTTAATTTGAAACATATCTCCATTTAGAGTTTTCCAAACCCTCACAGAGTTTAAAGGGTTCACATACACAGGCCTGGCTCTGATAGTTCTATAGAAGCTATGGTTATAGCTCTTCATAAACTCCGACAACACATCACTGTAGCAAAAACTGTTGTTTACTGTAAAATATCTCATCTTGGCTTTGAGTGTCCTGTTTAAACACTCTATGATGAAGGCTTTTACTTCATCATTAGTAACAGAATGGTGAACATTATGGTGCTTTAACAGATTCTTTAGACTGGTTTAAAAATTCTTTTCCTCAGTCAGTCTGTAATTTCTGAGGCTTGCACCCCCTGCTAAAAATTTTTTTAAAAGCCCCAGCTATTTCAGAACCTGTTTTGAATTTTAGACCAGTGGTCCAGGCATGCTTGGATAATATGGATTAAAATGGATTTAATATCATTGTTTTGTTTGGAAATCTGTTGCATATCCACCAAGTCTGCCAGAACACTGTGCATCCTCCTCTGCCAGAATCACCTTGTTTCTTTTAAAGTGCTTTCTTCAAGCACTGTGTAAGCTGTAAGCATCTTTCATACCTGAAGGGGGCGTACAAGAAAGCTCGAGAAGGACTGTTTACAAGGGTGTGCAGTAACAGGACAAGGGGTAATGGCTTTAAATTGAAAGAGGGTAGATGTGGCATATGACGGCACGGACTCAGCTTGTGGTGCAAGTGAGACCAAGTTTATTTTGCAAGCAGTGCTTTATACATCTTTACCCGGACGTTAGTTCCTGGGAACTTTCTATCCCAATCAGGCAGCTATTTGCACGAGGTTCTCTATTCTACTTCTGTCCAATCAGTAGCCATATCACACACCAGGTCAGCCAATAAGGTTGCTGATCACGCGCTGTCCATGCACTGGCTGACAGTACACAACCGCTGGTTTTTAACTCCTTATCATGTACTCGGCTCCTTCAGCACATCCACAAGTCCTGTTTACTTCAGCATTTTTCTCTTCTGTTTATTACAGCAATCTGCTTTTGTCCCTGTCCTCTACATCTCCCCCGTTCTTATTTAATGAATTTAAAGCAAGCGCTACATTGACATGCGTAAGCATCACTATTGGCATTATGGTCCAGTAACAGCCCCACCACAGTGCAACGCTAAAAACAAACATAAGAACACAAATGCTAATAAAAAGACATAGAGATGTGAAGTGCATAACATAACCTGCCGGGTGTAAAGAAGGGTCAAATTAGCCTGAGAATGGTACATATTGATGGCAAATCTGTTATCTAACATATGGGCGTAGATTGATTTACTTGCATCCAATTTTCTTTTTCTTTCTGTGTGGATGGTGGGACCCAAGCACCGCCTGACCACAACATATCATTATTGCCAGTTGGAGGTGATGCATCCCACCATGCCAGGCGTCGAAATAATGGTGGATCAATGATATGAGCCCAGTAAATTTGCACTTGGGTTATAGGTATACTCATCACACATACAAATATCCATAACATCCAGTATTGGGTATCCATATTACTCACCTAGGCTAAGATCAATGTATCTAAAAGCATGAGTCATTAACTATATAGGCTAAAATCAATGTACATAAAAGCATAAATCTGCAAACTTCACCCCATCTATTCCCTGCTGCATCAAATGCTTCTGCAGCCCCAATAAATCAGAGTCCAAATGCAACATTCCAAAGTCAAAAAATGGAAATAATCAATACCTGCAGAACTTACCAAACCGGAAGGCGCAAAGGCAGTTACTTAGTCCAGACAAATCCGTTAGATCACAGAAACCAAATAAATCCATCAGATCACATAAATACAAACACATAAAATCACACAATTATAGTCGCGACTGCACGTGCACAGGCACACCAACTTTTCAACATAAATCCAAGTATTACAAATAGACAGAGACTTACAAACAGACAGGGACTTACAATAATATTCAACATTTAACAGACAAATCCCCGAGCCTCGGTTTCAGGAAGAGTACTTTCTTTTCAATTCTGTTTTAGAAAGGGCACTTTCCCCTGTCCCTGGGGACCCAGTCCAACACCGCGAAGCCTTCGCCACAACTAACAGGCAGGCAGCAAGAAACAACACTGGAAGAGTGCCTTTACCTTATTAATGGTCCCTGCTCAGAACTTTTCGGTCCAGGGATCGGAGGTTCTCCTCGAGAATCCCTCGGTGCCGGCTGGAGGTCCTGCGATCCCTCGGACCGCTGATGTTCAAGAGCAGGGTCCTACCTGGGTACCCAAAATCTATTACCAGAAAGCAGCAAAATAATTCACTCTCCAAAACTTAACCCCGGAGCCCTAGAAAGCAGGCACTCGCTACTGCAGCGCCAGATGCACATGGGACAGTTCCGCCTAAACGTGTGTACTGTATCATTCCTTTTTTTTTTTTTTTTTGAACTAATTAGCATATATTGATATCTTAATCAGCTAGAGTGGCTTGCAGTGATAAGGATTCTCTATTTAATACCACAGAGTTGTCTTTAGCCAGTCACTTCCTGGAAAGGAGGGCATTGGTACACGTAATGGTTACTTAAGAAGACAAACACCATCACTCCGAACGGCCCCTCTTCCTCCTTCTTTCCCCAAGCTTTTATTGCTGAGCATGATGTCATGCGGTATGAAATATCCCTTTGGTTATCTCAGGTCAGCTGTCCTGGCTGTGTCCCCTTCAACTTCTTGCCCGCCCCCAGTCTGCTTGTTGGGGAGGGAAGAGTGGGAAAGAGAGAAAAGGCTTGACAATGTGCAAACACTGTTCAGCAATAGCTAAAATATTGGTATGTTATTGTCATGGTTTAACCCCAGTAAACAGCTAAGCACCACACAGCTGCTCACTCACTCCCCTCACAGTGGGATGGGGGAGAGAATCGGAAGGGTGTGAAAACTCATGGGTTGAGATAAAGATACTATAATAGGTAAAGCAAAAGCCACACACGCAAGCAAAGCAAAACAGGGAATTCATTCACTACTTCCCACTGGCAGGCAGATTGTTAGCCATCTCCAGGAAAGCAGGGCTTTATCGCACCTAACGGTTACTTGGGAAGACAAACGCCATAACTCTGAATGCCCCCCCCCCCCCCCCTTGCCTTCTACCCCCAGCTTTTTATTGCTGAGCGTGACATCATATGGTATGGAATATCCCTTTGGTCAGTTGGGACCAGATGTCCCAGCTGTGCCCCCTCCCAACTTTTTGTGCACCCCTAGCCTACTCACTGGCTGGGCAGTGTGAGAAGCAGAAAAGGCCTTGATGCTGTGTAAGCACTGTTGTTCAGCAATAATTAAAACATCCCTGTGTTGTCAGGATATTTTCAGATTCTGTTTCAGCATAAATCTAAAACTTAGCCCCATACAAGCTACTATGATGAAATTTAACTGTCCCAGCCAAAACCAGTACAGTTATCAACACTGTTTTAGTTACACATCCAAAACCACAGCACCATACAGGCTCCTATGAAATTAACTCCATCCCAGTCAGACCCGGTGCATTAAAAACCCCAAAAACCAAAGGGATGCCAAGCATACGCAAAGGTGATTAAAAATAGACCTCCAGGAAAGCGCAATGCATGTCCAAGAGCCAAATACAGTTCTGACTTTGGCTTTGTAAAAATGTGACCCCCCACCCCAACATGCCCTCTTCCAGTGGATACCCCCTCTTGGGGGTACTGGTGGATGAGAAGCTCAACATGTGCGCTTGCAGCCCAGAAAGCCAACCGTATCCTGGGCTGCATCAAGAGAAGTGTGGCCAGCAGGTCGAGAGAGGTGATTCTGCCACTTTACTCCGCTCTTGTGAGACCCCACCTGGAGTACTGCATCCAGCTCTGCAGCCCCCAACATAAGAAGGACATGGATGTGTTGGAGCGGGTCCAGAGGAGGGCCACGAAGATGATCAGAGGGCTGGAGTGCCTCTCCTATGAGGACAGGCTGAGGGAGCTGGGGCTGTTCAGCCTGGAGAAGAGAAGGCTCTGGGGTGACCTTATAGCAGCCTTCCAGTACCTGAAGGGTAGAATAGAGAACCTCATGCAAATAGCTGCCTTATCGGGATAGAAGGTTCCCAGGAACTAATGACTGGGTAAAGATGTATAAAGTACTGCTTGCAAAATAAACTTGGTCTCACTTGTACCACAAGCTGAGTCCGTGCCATCATATGCCACAAATGGAGCCCAAACAGGGACAAGAAAGGAGGCAAAGGTAGACATGATAGTGTCCTTAATAGCACAAGGTCGGAATCGTTGTCAGCAACTGACAGGACGTGATCCTGATGCTACTTACCTGCCGCTGGCTAAAGACAACTCTGTGGTATTAAATAGAGAATCCTTATCACTGCAAGCCACTCTAGCTGATTAAGATATCAATATATGCTAATTAGTTCAAAAAAAAAAAAAAAAAAGGAATGATACAGTACACACGTTTAGGCGGAACTGTCCCATGTGCATCTGGCGCTGCAGTAGCGAGTGCCTGCTTTCTAGGGCTCCGGGGTTAAGTTTTGGAGAGTGAATTATTTTGCTGCTTTCTGGTAATAGATTTTGGGTACCCAGGTAGGACCCTGCTCTTGAACATCAGCGGTCCGAGGGATCGCAGGACCTCCAGCCGGCACCGAGGGATTCTCGAGGAGAACCTCCGATCCCTGGACCGAAAAGTTCTGAGCAGGGACCATTAATAAGGTAAAGGCACTCTTCCAGTGTTGTTTCTTGCTGCCTGCCTGTTAGTTGTGGCGAAGGCTTCGCGGTGTTGGACTGGGTCCCCAGGGACAGGGGAAAGTGCCCTTTCTAAAACAGAATTGAAAAGAAAGTACTCTTCCTGAAACCGAGGCTCGGGGATTTGTCTGTTAAATGTTGAATATTATTGTAAGTCCCTGTCTGTTTGTAAGTCTCTGTCTATTTGTAATACTTGGATTTATGTTGAAAAGTTGGTGTGCCTGTGCACGTGCAGTCGCGACTATAATTGTGTGATTTTATGTGTTTGTATTTATGTGATCTGATGGATTTATTTGGTTTCTGTGATCTAACGGATTTGTCTGGACTAAGTAACTGCCTTTGCGCCTTCCGGTTTGGTAAGTTCTGCAGGTATTGATTATTTCCATTTTTTGACTTTGGAATGTTGCATTTGGACTCTGATTTATTGGGGCTGCAGAAGCATTTGATGCAGCAGGGAATAGATGGGGTGAAGTTTGCAGATTTATGCTTTTATGTACATTGATTTTAGCCTATATAGTTAATGACTCATGCTTTTAGATACATTGATCTTAGCCTAGGTGAGTAATATGGATACCCAATACTGGATGTTATGGATATTTGTATGTGTGATGAGTATACCTATAACCCAAGTGCAAATTTACTGGGCTCATATCATTGATCCACCATTATTTCGACGCCTGGCATGGTGGGATGCATCACCTCCAACTGGCAATAATGATATGTTGTGGTCAGGCGGTGCTTGGGTCCCACCATCCACACAGGAAGAAAAAGAAAATTGGATGCAAGTAAATCAATCTACGCCCATATGTTAGATAACAGATTTGCCATCAATATGTACCATTCTCAGGCTAATTTGACCCTTCTTTACACCCGGCAGGTTATGTTATGCACTTCACATCTCTATGTCTTTTTATTAGCATTTGTGTTCTTATGTTTGTTTTTAGCGTTGCACTGTGGTGGGGCTGTTACTGGACCATAATGCCAATAGTGATGCTTACGCATGTCAATGTAGCGCTTGCTTTAAATTCATTAAATAAGAACGGGGGAGATGTAGAGGACAGGGACAAAAGCAGATTGCTGTAATAAACAGAAGAGAAAAATGCTGAAGTAAACAGGACTTGTGGATGTGCTGAAGGAGCCGAGTACATGATAAGGAGTTAAAAACCAGCGGTTGTGTACTGTCAGCCAGTGCATGGACAGCGCGTGATCAGCAACCTTATTGGCTGACCTGGTGTGTGATATGGCTACTGATTGGACAGAAGTAGAATAGAGAACCTCGTGCAAATAGCTGCCTGATTGGGATAGAAAGTTCCCAGGAACTAACGTCCGGGTAAAGATGTATAAAGCACTGCTTGCAAAATAAACTTGGTCTCACTTGCACCACAAGCTGAGTCCGTGCCGTCATATGCCACATCTACCCTCTTTCAATTTAAAGCCATTACCCCTTGTCCTGTTACTGCACACCCTTGTAAACAGTCCTTCTCGAGCTTTCTTGTACGCCCCCTTCAGGTATGAAAGATGCTTACAGCTTACACAGTGCTTGAAGAAAGCACTTTAAAAGAAACAAGGTGATTCTGGCAGAGGAGGATGCACAGTGTTCTGGCAGACTTGGTGGATATGCAACAGATTTCCAAACAAAACAATGATATTAAATCCATTTTAATCCATATTATCCAAGCATGCCTGGACCACTGGTCTAAAATTCAAAACAGGTTCTGAAATAGCTGGGGCTTTTAAAAAAATTTTTAGCAGGGGGTGCAAGCCTCAGAAATTACAGACTGACTGAGGAAAAGAATTTTTAAACCAGTCTAAAGAATCTGTTAAAGCACCATAATGTTCACCATTCTGTTACTAATGATGAAGTAAAAGCCTTCATCATAGAGTGTTTAAACAGGACACTCAAAGCCAAGATGAGATATTTTACAGTAAACAACAGTTTTTGCTACAGTGATGTGTTGTCGGAGTTTATGAAGAGCTATAACCATAGCTTCTATAGAACTATCAGAGCCAGGCCTGTGTATGTGAACCCTTTAAACTCTGTGAGGGTTTGGAAAACTCTAAATGGAGATATGTTTCAAATTAAAGAATCTTCACCTCTGCTCAAAAAGGGAGACCACGTCAGGGTGTCTAGAACAAAAGAGAGATTTGAGAAAGCTTATGAGCAGGCATTCACAGATGAAATTTTCATAACAGCAGAAATTGTGAGAAAGGGACAAATACCTGTGTACTGCTTATTAGACTGTATTGGGTGTACGTGGCAAGGTTTTAGTAGCTGTGAGGGGCTGCAAGGGCAGCCTTTCTCAGAACAGGTAGGAGGCTGCCTTATTCTGGACGTAGCTGGTTCCAGCTGGCTCTGCGACAACCCTCCTCTCGTGTTAACCAACCAGGTGGCCTTTGCTAAATGAGTATCCCAATTTTTGAAAGTCCCACCCCGCATTGCTCTCAGAGTGGTTTTTAGCAGTCCATTGTAACTTTCAACATTTCCAGAGGCTGGTGCGTAGTAGGGGATGTGATACACCCACTCGATACCGTGTTCTTTGGCCCAGGTGTCTATGAGGCTGTTATGAAAATGAGTCCCGTTGTCTGACTCAATTCTTTTGGGGGTGCCATGTCGCCACAGGACTTGCTTCTCAAGGCCCAGGATGGCATTCCAGGCGGTGGCATGGGGTACAGGGTAGGCTTCCAGCCATCCAGTGGTGGTCTCCACCATTGTGAGCATATAGCGCTTGCCTTGGCGGGTTTGCGGCAGTGTGATGGAGTCAATCTGCCAAGCCTCCCCATATTTATATTTTAGCCATCGTCCTCCATACCACTGAGGCTTTACCCGCTTGGCTTGCTTGATTGCAGCGCATGTTTCACATTCATGGATAACCTGTGCGATGGTGTCCATGGTCAAGTCCACCCATCGGTCACGAGCCCATCTGTATGTCCCGTCTCTTCCTTGGTGGCCCGAGGTGTCATGGGCCCACCCAGCTAGAAACAGTTCACCCTTACGTTGCCAGTCCAGATCCACCTGAGCCACCTCAGTCTTGGCAGCCTGATCCACCTGGTGGTTGTTTTGATGTTCCTCAGTGGCCCAACTCTTAGGGACGCGGGCGTCCACGTGATGCACTTTTACAACCAGCTTCTCTAGCTGGGCAGCAATATCTTGCCACAATGGGGCAGCCCAGATGGGCTTGCCTCTGCGCTGCCAGTTGTTCTTCTTCCATTGCTGCAGCCACCCCCACAGGGCACTGGCCACCATCCAGGAGTCGGTGCAAAGATAGAGCACTGGCCACTTAATCGGCAATGTCTAAAGCCAGCTGGATGGCTTTCCCGTCTGCAAACTGGCTGGACTCACCTTCTCCTTCCGCAGTTTCCACGACTTGTCGTGTAGGGCTCCATACAGCAGCCTTCCACCTCCGCTACTTCCCCACTATATGACAGGAGCCATCCGTGAACAGGGCATACTGCTTCTCATTTTATGACAGCTTATTATACAGTGGGGCCTCTTCAGCACGTGTCACCTCCTCCTCTGGCGATACTCCGAAGTCTTTGCCTTCTGGCCAGTCCATAATTACTTCCAGGATTCCTGGGCGACTGGGGTTTCCCATTCGGGCCCGCTGTGTGATCAGCGCGACCCACTTACTCCACGTAGCACCAGTGGCATGATGTGTAGAGGGGACCCTCTCTTTGAACATCCAGCCCAGCACCGGCAGTCGGGGTGCTAAGAGGAGTTGTGCTTCAGTGCTAACCACTTCCGAAGCAGCTCGAATGCCTTCATATGCTGCCAGAATCTCTTTTTCATTTGCAGTAAAGCAGTACTCGGATCCTCTGTATCCCCGGCTCCAAAGCCCCAGGGGTCGACCTCGAGTCTCCCCTGGTGCTTTCTGCCAGAGACTCCGGGTTGGGCCATTCTTCCCGGCTGCGGTGTAGAGCATGTTTTTAACATGTTGTCCTGACCGGACTGGACTAAGGGCTACGGCATGTACTATTTCTTGTTTAATTTGTTCAAAGGCTTGCCGTTGCTCAGGGCTCCATTCAAAATCGTTCTTCTTCCGGGTCATTAGACAGAGAGGGCTTACAATCTGGCTGTAATTTGGGATGTGCATCCTCCAAAAACCCACAACACCTAAGAAGGCTTTTGCTTCCTTTTTGCTGGTTGGTGGAGACATAGCTACTATTTTGTTGATGACATCCATTGGGATTTGACGACACCCATCCTGCCATTTTATTCCTAAAAACTGATTGATTTGTCAGAGTCCCAGCAAAAAAACTCCCATCCCCGGGGAGGGCAGTGAGCCACCCTGCCCGGCGGGTACTAGCGATTCAATGCCTCCCTGGTAAAGTCAACGAACCTACTATTGCCCTTCCCATTGGACCCCAAAAAATATCAACCGAATTTCTCATCGATACCGGGGCCCAAATGTCAGTAATCACTAATAAAACAGCACAACTTTTGGGCATAAAACCCACCCAACGCAAAGTCAAATTTATGGGGATTGATGGTGTGATAAAAACATGCTCCACTGCAAAAATTACCCTCTGGTTACCAGGAGAACAGAGAATTACCAGGAAAGAAGTGTTAGTGGGTGCTGCACACACTAATCTTTTAGGATTTGGTTTGCTGCGCGGGCGAGTGTGGAAACTCCCCGATGGAACTGTGTGGAGTTTTGCAGGACATGAAAAGGGGTTAGGCACAGCGACATTGAGTCTGCTAGAAACCTCCATACCGTTACCCCCTTCTAAAATCACTAACGTTCGGCAATGCCCGTTGCCAGCAGCGGCACTTACCGGTATTGACGGGGTGGTAGTAGAATTGGAAAAAAGAGGTATCATTGAAAGGACTCATTCACCTTACAATTCACCGGTGTGGCCAGTAAAGAAACCCACCGGACAGTGGCGTTTCACAGTAGATTATCGACGCCTAAATGCCAATACTGCACCCCTAACTGCTGCGGTTCCGAATATTGCTGAAGTGGTGACAATAATACAAGGAGCTGCCCATTCCTGGATGGCTGCCTTAGATGTTAAAGACATGTTTTTCATGATTCCCCTCTGCGAGCAGGACAAAGCACAGTTTGCATTCACTTGGAAAGGCATCCAATATACTTTTAAATGACTTCCACAGGGGAATAAACATTCCCCCACCATCGCTCACAATGCTTTGGCTGAGGTTTTAGCAGAGATCCCTGTTTCTCCTGGATGTACAGTATACCAGCACATTGGTGATATCCTGATAGGGGGAGAGGATCAAGAGAGAGTAAAAGACACCATGGAAAAGATCCGGACAACACTGCTTGAATTGGGACTGGAAATTCCAGACTCAAAGTGTCAGGGACCTGCACAGGAAGTTAAATTCCTGGGGGTCTGGTAGATTAAAGGAGCTGCTTCTGTCCCTCAGGATACCCTGAAAAAAATAGAAGGAGGACAAAATCCACCTAATGTGAAGGAGCTGCAGCAAATTCTAGGAGCTCTAAGTTATTGGTGCAAACATATTCCTGGCTTCTCCATTATTGCTCGTCCCCTTTATAATTTGCTCAAAAAGGGAAAATCATGGGAATGGACTGATCAGCATACTAATGCACTAGGATCATTGATAAAGGAGTTAAGGTTACTCCAACAACTTGGTCCTATACACCCGACTGACCCTGTCCATGCAGAATGAGGGTTCAGTGAGCACGGTTCTCATTGTAACTTATGGCAGAAGGGACCAGCAGGGCCAGAGAGACCTCTGGAGTTTAGCTCTCACTCCTTTAATGATACTGAAAGAAGATATTCAGATCTTGAGAAAGGTTTGCTGTCCTTAGTGCGAGCATTGAAACGAGCAGAACAAATAAGGAGAGAACAGAGTGTGATCATTCGGGGCCCTTTCCGTCTCCTAGACGTAGTCCGTAAAGGAACAGCACCACCAGCCGACATTGCCCAGAAACCCACAGTTAGGAAGTGGTATGCTTATCTTGAAGGTATTAATGAAATAATGCCAATTTCCGAAGGCAGTGCTAAAGTATCCAAGCTGCAAAAGGGCATAGACAGTACCCTATTGTTCCAACCTTCACCAAACAAACCATCCCCGATCCACGAAGCACCTTCTTTACAGGAGGGCAGTGATCTCACGGGAGTGTGGTTCACAGATGCCTCATCTCATCGAGAGAACAATAAGTGGAAATACAAAGCCGTAGCGCTGGAGGTAGCTATGGGAGAAAGAGTGTCTGAAACAGGTGAAGGTAGTGCACAGGTGGGGGAACTCAGAGCGGTCCTATTGGCTGCACAGCATGGGGCTAATCACATTTACACTGATTCATATGCTGTCTTTAAGGGAGCCACCGAATGGATAGGTCACTGGGCGGCCAATGATTGGCAGGTGAACAGGGTTCCAGTTTGGGAAACCGATAGCTGGAAGCAATTGTTGGAAATAGGAGAAAAGAGAGTGTTGCACATCGGTTGGGTAAAAGGTCATGATCGCTCCAACACGATTACTGCTCAGTTCAATCAACAGGTAGATAGCCTCACACAGCTGCAACAAATTGACATCGTGGACGACGGCCAAGAATGGGAATGCTTGCTCGAATGGTTACACGTTAAGCGTGGCCACACCAGACGAGCAGACTTATATCGGGAAGGTTTAGCCTGAGGATAACCCGTATCAGTTAAACTGTGTGAACAAGTAGTAACTGCCTGTTCGCAATGTCGTTTACGGATCAATAGAGATCATCCCAGTAAGGCACCTCCCTTACACATTCGGGACAAGAAAACATTGTGGCACTCCTGGAAAATTTATTATATCGGACCTTTAAGACCCTCAGGCAAAAGGAAATATATCCTAGTAGGAGTGGAAATCATCTCTGGCCTCACTATGGCCACTAGTGTAGAATCAGCCACAGGGGAGAACACAGTAAAGGCCCTTAAGGGGTGGTTCAGCACACTCCCCCTTCCAGAGGAAATCCAAAGTGATAACAGTTCACACTTTACAGCTACAGTGGTACAAGATTGGGCCAAGGAGGAAGGGATTTGGTGGGTATTCCACACTCCCTGTTATCCTCAGGCGAATGACATTGTTGAGTGCGCCAATGGATTGGTTAAGCGCTTTGCGAAAACTCATGAGCCTGAATGGCATCTGCGACTACCTAATGCCATCTATCAACTAAATAACAGATGGAGTGGAGATGGTTGCCCCAAAATGAAGGCTTTCTGTGTAACAGCTACCACTATTACTCCAAAAATACACACCAAACCGGGAGAATACCCTACAGGTTTTTATGCGGGACAACCTGTGCTGGTAAAAACGCATGAAATTGGAGCAGTGCCAATGGTACTAGTCACTCCTAAAAATCCCCATGCGTGGGAAGCCAAAGATTGCTCAGGAAAAATACACCGGATCAGCACTCGGTGGATTTCACCTTCCTTTTAACCCCATCGGTCAACAAAGACCGAGCATGTTTTTCTTCCCTTTTGTGTTCACAGGAATTCTGAATGAACTGCACGTGGACGGACGCATTGGCTTACGCTGACCTCGAGTGCATCCAAGGAATTTTGTCCCTCATTCTAGCTGTAATAGTATTTTTCACATTTATAATCATTTGTAAACCCAAGTTTTAAAATTATGAATTCCATTATATTATGTTTGATCTTACCAATACATTTCCCTTTGATTTGTAGTCAACAGGACCCAAAGTGGTCATGGTCTCAGGCCTTTATTAGACACAATGCAAGGACAGGGGTGTCAAAGGGAAAAGCAACTCTGGCAACTGTGGTCTTACATAACAACAGGGTGTTTTCAAAACGTGAGTGGGTTTGGAATAGTTGGTATCCATCCCTGAGAGGTAAGGTTGGAGAAGAAATCCATATAGGATGTAGGATGGTCAATGGCTCACCTCATGAGAAAGTCACAAGAATAGGGATATCTCGTCTGGGAACTCACGCCAAGTGACAACCAAGTACTGCGTCACTGAACAGTGGGATTGCTGGCATAATTTTACTCTTGTGGAACCCACTTTTGTAAGTTGTCAGTAGCAACAGCATGAAATGGCATTGTGTTGGGGTCAATGTAGCTTGAGAATTAGCGCAACTAGGCCGCTTAAGCAAAACAGCATGATTTAACAGGCTGCTGGTAAAGACAGCTAAGAATAGCCATTGAGAAAGTTCTGATAGTGCACATGGTGTGGGTTAGCAAAAACAAGATGTGTTCAAGGACGTGGAGGCAGTCTGTTGCTATTGGCGTTAGTGCATAGTTACCAATCATAAGGGAATGTGGGGCGTGTGAACAGTGTGCGATTTATGTCTGTAGCCTATCCGATATAAGCGTAATCGTGTGTACAGATATGGTAAATGTATATAACCGCACAAGCGGGAGAATAAAGGATCCGACTGTGCATCTTACCAATGCGTGTGAGAATCGTTCCCGTCCTTTCACGGATGCTGAGACTCGGCAGCATTGCACTTCGAATTTCAAATAAACACAATCGATCCTGACCCGACTACACAACCTAGTTCAACTCCACTCCCTTTATTTGAACCATCTGACAATGATCTCGAAAAGACCCTGCAAGGTGGATCTAAAAATCTACCCCTTAACACCACAGTCTCTGATGACCCTTGGTCAAAGGCCTATTTTGGATATACAGGAATTATGGGAAAAGACTTAGCGGGAATGAATCTAGCAACTGTCATCATATATGACAACAGGGAATTACAATTACATAAATCAGAATGGAAGCATTCGATGCATAGATGGAAGGTCGATAAAGGGAAAACAATCCACATCGGTTGTAGAACCTTTAATGCTAGCAGTAGAAAAGATTTCCCTCCTTCAACCCAAGTTACTATGAGAAGATTTCCTGAACAAAGAGCAGAACCCACAATAAGTAGGGAACATTGTGCATCTGATGTTTGTTGGTTCAATTTTACTATAATTCAATCAGTATCTGTTGTCTGTTTGGGAAGCACTGGCAGAGGAGACAGAGCATTATCATTTAAATTTGGGTTGGACATATCACAGGAAAAGACTTCAGCTACGGCTATGCCTGTGCCAATCACGGTGTCACCCCAACAAATTTTTGAGAATGAATCCATTCGGGCACCCACAAGTCTAAATCTTTAACATTGGTCCTTACGTTATCAAAAATACCGGTCAGCAACAAATATTGTTTAACCCGACCTACTCTCTCAAGCGAGTGGAACTATCAATGCAGATTAATGTCTCTGCCATCAAAACGACTTGCTTACCTTTCCTGGGTACATCCTATGCAGGATGGTATGCATGGTTACATGAGCGGACCCTTACCTCCTCACAACGATTGAAGAAAGATGTGACTGGTATCTTAGGAACAAGCTTGGGAGTCTTGAATAGTGCGGATGCTGAAGTACTTGCCAACAGTTGTGACTAGTTTGTTGGCAAGTACTTCTGCGTCTATACTATTTTAGAACACCCCCTACGGTCTTCCCTTTTAGCCCTGGGAAATCACCAATGGCTTTTTTCTAATATATTACCTCAATGGGAAGAAATGAGTGAAAAGGACTGTTAGAGATTGATTATAAAGAAGATTGATTATAGAATAGAATAAAATCATAGAACTAGAACATAGATTCAATTGTGTAAACACAGCTGTGTTAAGAAACCATACAATCGGTATGTTGCAATTGGGATAGAAACCAATTGTATGGATTGTATCAAACAGAATTCACAAAAGAAGATGAAGGACAGACGACGACTCCGAGACGATCCTGAAACCAAGCAAGGCCTGAAACCAGCGAAGACAGAAGAACAGAAAGAACTTAATAAATGATGCACTCAAAGGAGCGGAACAGTTGCTTAGAAACTTATGAAGATTCTAGACCTGATGTAATCGGTTTAATAAATGTATATAAACTAGTCTAGCGAGTTAAGCTTTGCCACTCACTGAGGTGATGGCCCAACTCTGAGTTGTGAATAAAGCAATACCTAGTGCAACCCATTCGTGTGAGAATAAAATCTTTAACAGAATTTGGCGACCCAGATGGGACACTAGGACACAGGAGACGGATACTCAGGATCTTTTCTGGGAACACCCCGAGACCAACACCCAAAGTGCCGGCACAAAACAAAAGGACTAGGTGAGTCCGAGAGCTTTTGGTCTCGAGTGTGTTCAGACTGATTGCTGAGATTTTCTCTTGTGTTTAAATTTTGCTTGAAGTATTTCATATGGGAACTACACCCAGCGTTGAAAGGGGGACGCCCCTTGCTGAGGTTTTAGAAAATTGGAGTAAGATCCCTTTGTCTCAGACTTTGCAGAAAAAGAGATTGATATTTTTATGTCAGGAGGAATGGCCATTTCTCACTAGAACTAGAGGAGGGGGGCCTATGGACGTGTGGCCCCCTAAGGGAACTTTTAAGATACATAATTTAAAATTTTTGCAAATAATTTTAGAAGATGCAGGAACTCCAGACATTGATTATTGGTATATTTAGTATAATTGGGCCCAACAAAGAAGGAAACCTGCAGGTAATCATAATAATGGAGGTCAATTATCACCCTCTGCTCCCTTTGCTCCCTCTGCTCCGGAGGCAGACGATGATAATTCTACCTCAAAAGGGATTGGAATGTATCCCATGAAATTGGATTACATTCCAAACCCTAGGGCTGGACCAGGAGCCCCGCCAGAGGTCCCTGCAATCCAAGCCGTGGTAAGACATGAACCTTGGAAACAAGGAGATTTAGTAGCTTGGCAAAGCAAAAATGCCGAGACTACGAGATGATGCAGAAAAATGTGCTCAGTTATTATCTGGCATCATAACTGATTATTTTCCTAATTGGAGTGATGTAAGAACTCTCCTCCGAGAATTATTCCAACCAGACGAAAGAGAAAAAGTTTTACAAAAAGATAGGGAAATTGCTCAGAGGGGAAATGGACTTAATCCATGGCCTGAGCAAAATCCAGGCTGGGATGTAACTACTACAGAAGGACTTCAAGCATCTCAAACTGCTGTTCAACAATTAGTTGAAGCAGTTAGACAAACTGGAGAACGAGTCACAAATTGGACCAAAGTAATGGAATGTAGGCAAAAACCTGATGAACATCCCAGTGATTATTGGGGAAGACTAAAAGCTACACTTTTAAAATATGGGGGAATGACTTGTGAAAATTTTCAGGAACCATTGGCCATAAGTGTGTTTGTGGACCAATCTCCTCCTGACATTAACAAATATTTCCGAAATCACATGCCAGGCTGACAAGGTGAAACTTTGACTAAAATCCTGAGCATAGCAACTTTTGTTTTTGACGGAAGGAGCGAAGAACAACAGAAGCAAGAAGAGGAGAAACTGAAGGCAGAGAGGAAGAGAGAACGTAAAGAAAGAGTAAGAGAAATCGGCCTGCTCGCTGCAGCGATTGCTCAGAATTATAGCCAAAGAGGAAGAGGCCGGGGATTTCCCCAAAGAGGAATCAGAGGAAGAGGTCAAAGAGGCAGAGGTCTTCCTCCTCCTGTTTCCCCTTATTTTAACACTCCTGAATGTTTTTATTGTGGTAATTTAGGTCATATACAGCGTGCATGCCCCTTGAGACCAGTGACTTCAGCAGTCGAAGTTAGAAACCATGGAGAAAGACCTCCCAGACCTCACTCACAGTAATTGATGGAAGCGGTTGGAGTTAAGGTAGATCATAACGGTCACGTCACAGCAAAGGTAAATGGTACTTTTGTCAATTTTCTAGTAGATACGGGAGCAACTATATCATTATTAAACTTTTATGTTCCGCAATTATCAGGAGAAAAAATAAAGGTAGATGGAGCGGTGGGAGGTAAGGAATTGCCACTTTCGCTTCCCCTTCCGGTGGTATTGGGAGGAAAAATGTCTTGGGGAAAGTTTGTCGTCTCCCCTGAAACATCTGTGTCTTTGCTGGGACGGGATTTGTTACAAGAATTTGGCACTTGTATCTCTTTAACTCCAACTGGTATCCAACTAATAGTAATTGGCATGTCTTTAATCAAAATACCAGAAAATAAAAAGGAGGAGAAAAAGATCCCCGAGGAACTCTCTGATATTCCTCATGAATTATGGAGCACTTCTGGAGATGAAGTAGGGCTGTTAAAATCAGCTGAACCTGTGGTAATCCAAAGAAAAGGAGGGACACCTCCTTCTGTTCGACAATATCCAATACTTTCAGAAGCAATTCCTAGTATTGGTAAACAAATTGATAAATTCTTAAAAGAGGGAATTCTAAAAGAATGTAGGAGCCCTTATAATACCCCAATTCTACCTGTAAGTAAAAACAGGTTGGACAAGGACGGAGACCCTGAATATAGGTTTGTTCAAGATTTACAAGCAGTTAATGAGCATGTCATTGCACCCTATCCAGCTGTTCCAGACCCGAGTTTGATATTAACTCAAATACCACCTTGGGGCCAGTATTACACTGTACTTGATTTAACAGGAGCCTTTTTTAGTATACCAATAGCAGAACAAAGTCAACATATTTTTGCCTTTACCTGGCAAGGGAAACAGTTAACCTGGACACGATTGCCACAAGGTTTTACTAGTTCACCCACCATTTTCTCTCAGATTTTGAGAAATGATTTACAAGATTTAAATTTTCCCTGTTTGTCTGTTCTTATACAATATGTGGATGATCTTTTACTTGTAAGACAAAAGAAAATCGTATATGTGATACTAAATATTTGTGTTGTCAATTGGTGCAGAAGGGTCATCGAGTCTCTCCATCCAAACTGCAGTTTTGCCAGACTAAGGTAAAGTACCTGGGATTTTTATTAAGTCCGGGAAAAAGAGAAATTGATCCTGAAAGAGTTAAAATAATACAGGAACAGCAAGTCTCGAGACGACATAACAGATCAACTACTTGATAACCCGGAGATGAGTCTTTTCACAGATGGATCATCATATTATGGTAAAGGACGACGGGTTGTGGGTTTTGCGGTGACGACAGAAACAACGGTATTAATTGCTGGACCTCTACCTTTGTCTCTGGGAGTGCAAGGTGCGGAAGTTGTCGCACTGACAGAAGCAGCCAGGTATGCAAAAGGAAAAAAGTGAACATTCATACTGACTCAAAATATGCTTTTGGAGTGTGTCATGAAACAGGTGCCCTCTGGAAAGAGAGAGGATTTCTAACTTCAGCAGGAAAAACGGTTGCTCATGGAAAGCAGATAAAAGATTTACTGGAAGTGATTCAATTGCAGACAGCTTTAGCAGTGATATATATTAAAGCTCACACAGGAAAACAAGATGCCATCTCAAGAGGTAACCACTTGGCTGATCAAGCAGCCCAAGCAGCTGCTAGGCATTGCAACCTTCTTATGGCTGCACTGCAAACAAAGGAAGAATGGACAAGCCCACCGGGCATGTGCCAGCTCTATGAATCCTTAACCGAAGATGAACGATCCTTATGGGAACGAGGTGATGGCCCAACTCCGAGTTGTGAATAAAGCAATACCTAGTGTAACCCACTCGTGTGAGAGTAAAATCTTTAACAAGGACCGTCAGCAGATTGCAAGTGCACTTGATGCATCCCAAAACAATATTTCTTTAGCGCTCAGCTATATCCAAGCCCAGCTTTGGATGCAATCGATGACTGCTGCAATTATAAGAGAAGGTGAAGAAGGCACCTTGCCTACCGAAATACAAAAAGTGATATGGGATAATGCAATTGACTTTGAGAAAAAATTTCAGTCCTGGTGGTACCTAGCTAATTTCACCTATAACCCCATTGAGAGTAAGGCCACTGCTTTTGTCTTAACGATACGAAATGCCTCGGTATATACCATATACCTGATCATTGCATTAGGATTGAATCACAATGGGACGGTACTCTATCCTATTGAGCATAGAGTGTGGGCTAAAAAGGATGGTGACAAATGGCAAACTGTTGACGTCGATGCATGTATCACACGAGAACAACAAGGCTTTATTTGTGAGAGTAATACCCTTAAAGCGCAAGACATTTGTCTTGACACCGAACAAAACGTTTGTCATTTTGAAATACATCCTGATGATGCCCCCAACGCTGTGCTTGTATATGTTGGGAAAGGATGTGTTTGCTCAAGATCTCCTTGTAATTTTATATTCATAGATGACATAGCCACAGATATTGATAATCATTTGAATTTTTGCGTTTGCAATTTCACTAACATTGTTGGGTGCGATTTCAGTTATTCGACTCCTGTTACGTCTCACCAACTATTACAGACTAACTATACACTGATTCACGATTTACTGCCTGTCCCCATTGGAATGGACATCACATTAGTGAAAAAGCTGCTACAGCATAATAACTTGAAGCGACTGTTGAAAGAGGCCCAAGAGAATGGACAAAAAACTCTGATTACTGTCCATCACGATGTCAAAGAGATACATCAAGTGCTAGAAAGAGTAAAGAAAGATGGAGAACACAAATGGTGGGACACTCTTTTCGGATGGTCACCAACAGCTACAGGACTCTTTAACAAGATGTTACATCCCGTTGTTGTTTTATTAATACTCACCATATTGTGCTTTGTTTTGACACTTGCTTTGTGTGTTAAACTTTGGCATATGATGAAAAAATTAACTCGCTTGCTAGCTCCCCAAAATTTGTTTGTACTTGACAACCCTTGCCATAAGAGCACGTGTGACATTCCAGATTAGTCCCAAACCTAGTGAAGTTTGAATTACTTTAGTCACGGGGTGGAATATGTGGAATTACTAGTAAAATTAAGGTTTTACATCTGAAAATTAAGGTTTATATGAAAAACGTAGCATTGTTCGCCCATTGAGGAAAAGCATAAAATCAAAAAGAGCTCTGAGGATGGGACACAGCTGCAGCAGGCATGCGAGGAATCCACTAACACAGCAACTCCCTGCAACATACCATAGAGGATGGAGCGGAGTGAAGATTCCGTGGCCATGCTCCGTGATGATAAAGCGGGAAGAGATGGTCCTCTACAACTGATAAGCAGCTCATCTGGCCCCCTGAGCCAACAGGTTTTCAAAACCTTGCCAAAGTGCTATCCTCTCGTGAACTTTGCTCATTTTCATATCATTTTAATACCAAAACACACCTCCATCCCGAAGGCTACCCGCCTCAGAGGTGCGACCACTCCTCTTTGAGTCTGCGTCCTCAATTTTTTGTAAACTATACCTTTAAACGTGAAGTGAGAGAATTTTACACCAATCATGATAAAAGGTATGTATGACTATAGTCACTCAAACTCCACCTTAAAGGTAGAAAGGATATAAAAATAGCCAGGGAAATAGGGGATTTTCGGAGAAGAAGATAACACCGTGAACAAGTCAAGGGAAACTCCATCTCGGACTGCCTCTGACTACCAGGATCGGCCGACGGGCTGAGTCTTGCTTCTCCCCTCCTTGGGACGCCTTGGGTGAGACTTAGACTAAGCGCTTTTCTCGGGAATCTTAGAAATCTCTCTAGAGAGTTACTCCCTAATGTTTATAGCCAGGCTGTATTATTTATAACCTTTTCACGCGTTTATACTTAATAACATCATATTTGCACGTGCTTTCTTGCAGACAGTCACTATCACTGGCAATTCAAAAAACCTATATATCTGTTGCACAAATAAAACTGCACTGTTTAAGTAGCCAGTTGTCACAGTTTCTCACTGAATGCGACCGAACCCTAGAGCGCGGCCGTGCTAGTTCATGAGCGCGACAGGACTGAAGGTGCAGACCGCTATTAGTGTATCCAGAATCGTGGTAGTTTAATATACATATTAAACGCGACTGGACTGGTAGTGGTAAATTGGATATCACTCAGAATTTAAACCTAGCCACTCCTAGCCTCCCACTCCGGTGAGGAGAGTTAGAAAGCAAGGGGGTTTACTTTCTGCCAAATTACTCCATCCCTTATAATGCAACAGACACCCATCCTGCCATTTTATTCCTAAAAACTGGATCTCCTGTGCAAGTCCCTTGACTCTACTTTGCTTAATGGCGAAACCAGCTTTCAGAAGGATCTGAACTATTTTCTCCCCTTTCTCAAAAACTTCCTCCGCTGTGTCACCCCATACAATGATGTCATCGACGTACTGTAGATGTTCTGGAGCTTCACCCTTTTCCAGGGCAGTCTGGATTAGTCCACGGCAAATGGTGGGACTGTGTTTCCACCCCTGGGGCAGTCGATTCCAGGTCTACTGGATGCCCCTCCAGGTGAAAGCAAACTGTGGCCTGCACTCTGCTGCCAAAGGGATGGAGAAGAATGCATTAGCGATGTCAGTGGTGGCATACCACTTGGCTGCCTTTGACTCCAGCTGATACTGAAGTTCTAGCACGTCTGGCACGGCAGCACTCAGCGGTGGTGTGACTTCATTCAGGCCATGGTAGTCTATTGTTAGTCTCCACTCTCCAGTAGATTTTCTCACTGGTCACATGGGACTATTAAAGGGTGAGCGAGTTTTGCTGATCCCTCCTTGGCTCTCCAGCTGGCGGATCAGCTGATGAATGGGGATCAGGGAGTTTCAGTTTGTGCCATATTGATGCCGGTCGCGATTGGCACCTGTTGTTCTTCCACCCTCAGCAACCCCACAACGGAAGGATCCTCCGAGAGACCAGGCAAAATGGACAGCTGTTTAATTTCCTCTGTGTCCAAAGCAGCTATGCCAAAAGCCCACCGATACCCCTTTGGGTCCTTGAAATACCCTCTCCTGAGATAGTCTATGCCAAGGATGCACGGAGCCTCGGGGCCAGTTACAATGGGGTGCTTCTGCCACTACTTCCCAGTGAGGCTCACTTCAGCCTCCAATACAGTCAGCTCTTGGGACCCCCCTGTCACTCCAGAAATGCAAATGGACTCTGAGATTTTGTAATCTGATGGCATTAAAGTACACTGTGCACCAGTGTCCGGTATATAGGATGGAAATGATAACGATCCTCTTAAGCTTGATTGGGTGTATGCAAGCAATATGGGTGCCACCGCAACCAATAACGAATGTGTGGGTCTCGCTAGCGAATCTGACAGGACAAGATTCGATTTGCCTGTCCATAGCATCTCCAGGAAACCCCTTTTCAACACGCCTTGTTGGTGTCCCTTTGGATGCGTGGCCCATACCACTGGCACTGATCAGTGTGGTCCCCCCAAACAACGGCACAGTCACTGATATGTGGGACCTATGGACTGTTCAACTGCCGTTGGCACAATTAGATCCTCAGGAGACAGAGTTACTTGGCTCCATACGAATGGACTTTTGTTTGTTTTTTAACTATACAGGGAGAAAACAAACACGTGCATGGAGCGTTAATACATCGAACATTATATATCGCAATGCAAGCGCTCGGTGCAACTATACCACAAGCAACATATCTAAATCGACTAATCAACCACTTGCTTTACCCCATGGAGTATTGCTCATTTGTGGGGATCGTGCTTGGCCGGCCATCCCATCCCATATAAAGGGAGGTCCCTGTAGTCTAGGGAGATTAACGATTTTAACACCAAATCAGACCATGATAATTGGCCACCGAAATACACGGTACCGAGGGAAAAGAGCAATTCATGCTTTTACCTCAGATTGCAAAGACAATATCGAATTTTGGACTAGTGGTGAAATAATCTTTGCATCATTTTTAGCTCCCGGGATTGCAGCCTCTCAGGCTCTAGCTACCCTGAAGAAATTGGGATGTTGGCTAACCAAGAAGACTAATGCTACTTCTCAGGCCTTAAATAGACTGCCTCCTTGGCTAGAGCAGTTGCAGAGCCGGTTGGGGGGACAGCGCCAGTCGCAGTGCCTGTCGCTTCACTTTCCCCCCCTTCCCCTTTTGAGCACTGAATAGTGTTGAACAGGGCTCGGTAGGCATGGGCCAGACCCCAGCACATTGCGGTGATTTGTGTCTCCCTGGAATTCCCAGGGTGGCAGCACACTTTTTGCGGATATTTTACTAGTTTGTCTAGATTCTGTACTCGTTCAGGGGTGAGTTTCAAAAACACCGGGGGTGCCCACTGTCCTCGATACTTGCCCATGCTGTCCCACACACCCAGCCACTCACAGCTATCCAGCCCCGGGGCAGGTCTCTGGGTGATGTTTTTAACAAGTTGTTTAACCCTAAACAAGACCTGAAACCCATTCAGGAGACAGAACAATAGGAGCATGCTGGCCTGAGCTTCCCAGGGATACTGGAAATTCTCAAAAGCTGTTGCGACTAGGCTGAAGGAGAGAGGAGGGGTGAAAGAGTGGGGGAAAGCATCCCCTCCAGTTTTCCCCATACAGTGGGTTCAATTATCAATAAATTCCGAGAGACAGCATCCGAGGTATGGAAGTGACCGCAGTGCCGCATTCAAATACAAGCCTAACTTCATGCCCAGTGATGTTATCATATCATAAGTCGATATTACACAGCACAGCAAAATTGTAATCCTGATCCTTTTCCCAGAGGTAATGAACATCACCGCAGTGAACACATACTGCAAGTAAGGGTTCACATACCACAGCCATTTGACCAAAGACAGCAACATTTTGACCGGCGACTATTTCACTAATACAATAAATGCATATAACAAATTATAACAAATTCTAAGACAGCTGTTTTAACACACGCTGGTCAGCCCTGCCGTTATCCCCGCCTCACGCTTGGGCGCCAAATTAAATGTTGCAGTTTGGCCGTGGCCGGCAACAAAGGAGCATGTGGTCACTCTGCTGCCCCTCTCCCCACTGGGATGGGGGGGAGAATGGAAAGAAAAAGGCAAAAAACTCGTGGGTTGGGATAAGGGCAGTTTAACAGAACAGCAAACAAAGGGAACAGTAACAACAATGATACGGATAAGGAGAATATACAAAACAAACAGTGGAATGCACAGAGCAACTCTCACCACCCGGTGCCCAGTGCCCCGCGAGCTCCCGAGCCACGACTGACTTCCCCCCGGGCAGCTCTCCCAACCGGGACCCAGCATAACGCCACATGGTATCGAATACCCTCTTCTGTTTGGCCAGTTTGGGTAAGCCCGTCTGGCTGTGTCCCCTCCTAGCTTCTGGTGGGAATTAACCCTGTCCTGGCCGAACCCAGGAGAAACCCCAACAAAGGCCAAAGGGTAGCCATTCAGCAAAGTTGGTGGCATCTCTGTTAAAACATATTTAAAAAAAGGCAAAAATGCCAGACAAGCAGAGAAAGAGTGAAAAAAAAATATTGAGAAGACAGAGGGAGAGGAGGTGCTCCAGACGCCAAAGCAGATATTCCCCTATAGCCCATGGAAGAGACCATGCCAGAGCAGGTGGACATTTCCTGAAGGAAGTGCAGCCCATGGAGAACCCTTGCTGGAACAGATTTTTCCTGACGTGACTGACATGAATGAGTGACACTGTTGTGGGTGTTTAATAGAGGCGACCTGAGCAGAATGAGGAAGTCAATGAGGCCTTCTACATGTTATCACAGAGGCGCTACCACCATCGCTGACTGGCTTGGCCTTGGGCAGCGGCAGGTCCATCTTAGAGCCAGCTAGCTCTAGCTTTATCAGACATGGGGGAAGCTTCTCGCAGCTTCCCACGGAAGCCATCCCTATAGCCCCCCTGCTACCAAAACCTTGCCACGCAAGCCCATAACAAGAGATTAGAGGCAGAAGAAAGCAAGCGGTTAATCATGCAGCGTACTATAACAAGGCCAATCATTAAAAACAAAAATCCACACAACAACATGACGTCAATATTTACAAGCCATCGTCCCCATCCCGTGAGTCCCAAAGATCTCAGTAGAGATGTTATCCATGAGCTCTGCCTGGGGGCAGATGAAGAACGAGTCGAGAGCTTATGGGTTAGAATTAAGGGACAGGCTCATATGGGTGACACTGTTGTGGGTGTGTACTACAGGACACCTGACCAGGAACAGGAAGTCAATGAGGCCTTCTACAGGCAGCTGAAAGTAGCCTCACAGTCACAGGCCCTGGTTCTCATGGGGGACTGCAACCTCCCTGACATCAGCTGGGAAGAACACACAGCCAGGCACATGCAGTCCTGGAGGTTCCTACAGAGCATCGATGATAACTTCTTGACACAGGTGGTGGAGGAGCCAACGAGGAGAGGTGTGCTGCTGGACCTTGTGCTGACAAACAGAGAGGGACTGGTTGAGGATGTGAAGGTTGGGGGCAGCCTTGGCTGCAGTGCCCATGAGACGGTGGAGTTCAGGATCCTGCGTGGAGGAAGCAGGACTTCAGGAGAGCTAACTTTGGCCTCTTCAAGGACCTACTGGGAGGAATCCCATGGGTTAGGGCTCTAGAAGGTAGGGGGGTCCAGGAGAGCTGGTCACTATTTAAGCATCACTTCCTCCATACTCAGGGTCGGTGCATCCCCCTGAGGAAGAAATCGAGCAAAGGAGGCGGGAGACACGCATGGATGAGTAAGGAGCTTCTAGCGGAGCTCAGGTGGAAGAGAAAGGTCTATGGAATGTGGAAAGAGGGACAGGCCACTTGGGAGGAGTACAGGAATGTTGTCAGAGCGTGCAGGGAAGCAACGAGGAAGGCTAAGGTCCACCTGGAACTGAATCTGGCAAGGGATGTCAAAAACAACAAGAAGGGCTTCTTCAACTACATCAGCAGCAAACGGAAGACTAGGGACAATGTGGGGCCGCTGCTGAATGAGGTGGGTGTCCTGGTGACGGAGGATGCAGAGAAGGCAGAGTTACTGAATGCCTTCTTTGCTTCAGTCTTTACTGCTAAGGCTGGCCCTCAGGCATCCCATTCCCTGAAGGTAAGAGAGGAAGCCTGCAGAGAGGGTGACCCTCCCTTGGTCGAGGAGGACTGTGTGAGAGATCGCTTAAGCAATCTGGACGCCCACAAATCCGTGGGCCCCGATGGGATGCACCCACGAGTGCTGAGGGAGCTGGCGGATGTCATTGCTGAGCCACTCTCCATCATCTTTGAAAGGTCCTGGAGAACAGGAGAGGTGCCTGAGGACTGGAGGAAAGCCAATGTCACTCCAGTCTTCCAAAAGTTTGGCTCGAGGACGAAATCACCATAAAAAATCAGTAGCAATCTAAGGAAAACTGTGTCTGTTTAGGAAGGCTTGTCTCAAGATTCAAACAAAAGCCTCTGGGTTCCTGTACATAATTACACATTGCTATTTTCAAATCCACAAATAAAAATTACATGAATCTTCTATCTGATCAGGCAGCAACTTGAATGGACTTAATTTTTGTCAAAAAATATCTCCTGCTATAAAAACAGGCTATTAAAAAGGTAATGTGTTATCTTGACACATCACTTCCCACTTACTAAGCCCAATTAAATCCACCTGAGCCTTGCTATCAGAGTTTATGATATGAAAAGGGCATGCCCTTAACCTTTGTCACAATAGGAACAAGATACATGGTACCCAACATTTAGTTAATTGCTACAAAATAAACTGTTTTTATGATTACAAAATTAGAAATTTTAGGAAAATGTTTCTAGATTTTTTTTCACCACAAACAAAATAAATAAAAGCCCTCCTTCCAGACTGAATGATTAAGTCTCCAAAATTCAAGTACTTCTTCAAAGGTGTGGTGAATCTTTAGTTATCAAAGTACAGTATTTGAAGGCAGGCTTCACATAGTAGTATAGATGAGGTATTTCACAAGGATGGGCCCAGCACTATGAAGATGACACAGAAAACTACTTCTCAGTCTTCTCCTCTTCATTTTTTTTTTATAGACTGAGTTCAGCAGTAGTAGAGTGAAAACTCCAGGCAATGAAATATATTGGGACTTCTTTATAATTTTTTTCTGCACTTTGTATTTACAGACATTTCCATCTGTATTTACTTTCTTTTACTACCAATAAAATAGTATTGAGTTCAACCAATAAGTTCTGTGCTTGTGGAGAGGCCCCTGGCAATGGCTTTATTCATTTCCTTTCATGTTGACAAGGCTTTTTAAAAACATCACATTCATTTCTCATGATGCTGTTGTGAAAAGTATCTAGTCTACTGTCACGTTAAAGGGTTAAAGGGTTTCAAGGAGTCTGATAAGCAGCAAGGGGAAAGCTCTCCTGTTGAGTCCCGAGGTTCAGAGCAGACCCCCTCACTTTCTAAACTCCTCTCAGAGAGGAGCCTAGGTGCAGCTGATCCACTCCTAGTCCCAGACTTGGTCAACAGTTTAAGGGGTTAGATATGTAGCCACTTATCAGAGTCAACGTTTGCCTGTCAGAGCCCTCCCAGGGGCTTTCACTGAGACAGTTTTGCAAAGCTGAAACAATAGGTAATTTATTCAAGCGACAGGTATCACAGATTCGGGATTGCTGTTGATAAATGTTGATAAATGTCTACAAAAATTGAGCTCAAGTTAATAGTTTAGCACTTTAGTTAATATTTTACCAGGGATATATCCGACAAAGTTGGAGGCATGACTCTTACCAAAAAGGTGTCCCTTCTTGGGGGGGGGGGAAGAGAGGTTCAGGCCCATCGACCCATCTGTCAGGTAAGGTTTTCGTTTGTCTCTTCCTCCAAAAGAGGGTTTTCAAGTGCCAATTTTTATACTTTTGATAAATATTTGGCAGATCTTGTCGAAGTGGGACTAAGTCAATTATTAGGTGTATATTGGCTCTTGGCGTGGTATGTTGTGTAGTCAGAAGTGGGACTCAGCAGTTCAGCACGCCCTCAGGGCAGGGAGCTTAGTAGTGCTTATGGGGCCTTCGGTTTTTTAACTGAAGCAACATCTGTCTGTGCCGCCTTCCTGGAACCCCAGGTGTCACTTAGTTGATAGTGTTGGGCCATCACCTGTTACTCCTGTCTGATAAGATAAGCGAAGCTCCTTGTTCAAGTCGAACTGCTCCCTTTTGTTAACTCTTCAGTGCTTGATGCATGAGTCCGAGCAAGTCTTCCTTTGGCACTGACAATTCCAGCAAGGCCATCGACCCAGATCTATAAAGCAGTCTGAGTAATTATAAAAACCAGGAACACACCGAGCCTTACAAACAAAACTCCTGTTGCAGTTATTGCCTTCATCTCATTAGAAGCCACACACTGGTAGCATCCTGAGTCAGTAGTATCGGGATCTTGGATTTTCAAATGTGACCCATAATCTGTTTTTCTTATGATGATTCGTCATCGTCACTGAAGCATCATTCTTTAGCCATCTGATATTTGGAGATGGATTTCCTACTACTTTGCAGTGGAGGATTGCTGGTTCCCCCTGGACTGCAGCGATATCATTTATTGATTCCAAAATGGTCAGAAAATAACCTGAAAGGGTAAAAAGTCAGAAAAGATCAGACTTCATTTAGGCTAGGATAAGACACTGCCCAAAGGTGCATTTTTATGAGTGGATCTTGGAAATGGTTTCAGTTTTATTTCCATATACTCAAAAAACCCCAAACCACCACAATTCACACTGTTCAAGACCTAGAATAGCATAACTCTCCAATTTGTCTTTCATGATTCATTTCAGATTTATCTGCAGGTAGGTATCCAGATTACAAGGTCAAGCACGAATTAATATCAATGACATAAAATCAGTAGGCAAGTGTGAGTTTGGTATGTCACTACATAGAAAATGAAGCCAAATACACGTAAAATATCCACAGGACATTGCAAACTTACAGGAAAAATATTTTGTCATATTCTTCACTCATAAAATAAGCAATTCTGTATGTAATTTTACCTTCATTTTCCCTACTGTTAGCCTACAAATCTTTACTGGACTGTCATGAATTAACCTTGGCTGGCTGCCACATGCTCACCAAGTGACTTTCTCACTGCCCCTCTTTAGCAGGACAGGGAGAGTAAATAAGATGAAAAAGCTTGTGGGTCAGGACAAAGACAGAGAGCTCACTTACCAGTGAGCTCACTTACCAGTTACTGTCACAGGCAAAACAAACTCGACTTGGGGAAAATTAATTTAATTTATTGCCAATTAATAACAGAGTAGGAAGGTAAGAAAGAAAGACAAAAACTAGAAACACCTTCCTCCTTCCCTCCTTTCTTCCCAGGCTCCACTTGACTCCTTCATTCTGGAATCCTCTACCTCCTTCCCCACACAGGAGAAGTGCCTGAGGACTGGAGGAAAGCCAATGCCACTTCAGTCTTCCAAAAGGGCAAGAAGGAGGACCCAGGGAACTACAGGCGAGTCGGCCTCACCTCCATCCCGGGAAAGGTGATGAAGCAGCTCATCCTGGAGGTCATCATCAAGCAAGTGGACGAAAAACAGGTAATCAGGAGTAGTCAGCATGGATTCACCAAGGGGAAATCATGCTTGACCAATCTGATAGCTTTCTACGATGGCGTGACTGGCTGGGTAGATGAGGGGAGAGCAGTGGATGTCGTCTACCTTGGCTGCAGCAAGGCTTTTGACACAGTCTCCCATAACATCCTCCCAGGGAAGCTCAGGAAGTGTGGGCTGGATGAGTGGACAGTGAGGTGGACTGAGAACTGGCTGAATGGCAGAGCTCAGAGGGTTGTCATCAGCGGCCCAGAGTCTAGTTGGAGGCCGGTAATTAGTGGTGTCCCCCAGGGGTCAGTACTGGGCCCAGTCTTGTTTAACTTCTTCATCAACGACCCGGATGAAGGGACAGAGTGTACCCTCAGCAAGTTTGCTGATGACACCAAACTGGGAAGAGTGGTGGATACACCGGAAGGCTGTGCTGCCATTCAGCGAGACCTGGACAGGCTGGAGAGTTGAACGGAGAGGAACCTGATGAAGTCCAACAAGGGCAAGTGCAGGGTCCTGCACCTGCACCTGCACCATGCACCAGTACAGGCTCGGGGCTGACCTGCTGGATAGCAGCTCTGCAGAGAGGGACCTGAGTGTCCTGGTGGATGACAAGTTGACCATGAGCCAGCAGTGTGCCCTGGCTGCCAAGAAGGCCAATGGGATCCTGGGGTGCATGAAGAAGAGTGTGGCCAGCAGGTCGAGGGATGTTCTCCTTCCCCTCTACTCTGCCCTAGTGAGGCCCCATCTGGAGTACTGTGTCCATTTCTGGGCTCCCCACTTCAAGAAAGATGAGGAGCTACTGGAGAGAGTCCAGCGGAGGGCCACGAGGATGATGAGGGGACTGGAGCATATGTCCTACGAGGAAAGGCTGGGGGATCTGGGCTTGTTTAGCCTGGAGAAGGCTGAGAGGGGACCTAATAAATGCTTATAAATATCTGAAGGGTGGGTGTCAGGAGGATGGGGGCCAGACTCTTTTCAGTGGTGCCCAGCAACAGGACAAGGGGCAACAGGCACAAACTGAAGCATAGAAAGTTCCGTCTGAACATGAGGAAGAACTTATTTCCTTTGAGGGTAACAGAGCACTGGAACAGGCTGCCCAGGGAGGTTGTGGAGTCTCCTTCTCTGGAGGTATTCAAAACTCACCTGGACGCAGTCCTGTGCAGCCTGCTGTAGGTGACCCTGCTTTGGCAGAGGGGTTGGACTAGATGACCCACAGAGGTCTCTTCCAACCCCTTCCTTTCTCTGATTCTATGATTCTGTGACTGCAGCCCATGGATGTTACTGTTATGTACTGACAGTACCACCTTCATCCCCCATCCCCCATGCACAGCACTGGAGTCAGGATTGAAGGAGTGAAGTTGAGTCTAGAGAAAAGGAGTGGGGAGAAGGTGTTGCTTTAATTATTTTCTTTTTGTTTCTCATAACCAAAATCTATTTTAATTGGCAATAATTTAAATTAATTTTACCCAAGTCAAGTCTGTTTTGCCCTTGACAGTAACTGATGAGTGATCTCCCTGTCCTTTTCTCGACCCACAAGCTTTTAATTGTATTTTCTCCCCTTGTCCTCTTGAGAAGGTGAGTGAGAGAGCGTCTGGGTGGGGGTCTGACAGGTGTCCAAGGCTAATCCACCACATAAACTGTGGTTACGAAACAATTAAGGGGACGTTTTACCCTGAAGACCTTCCAAAAGTGAATCTTGATGAGGGCAGAATCTACAAAATAGGGAAGATCGTCACTGCAAAAGGGGAAGGAAGGAAGGAAGGAAGGAAGGAAGGAAGGAAGGAAGGAAGGAAGGAAGGAAGGAAGGAAGGAAGGAAGGAAGGAAGGAAGGAAGGAAGGAAGGAAGGAAGGAAGGAAGGAAGGAAGGAAGGAAGGAAGGAAGGAAGGAAGAGCTCCACGTGAAGTGACATGGCTAGTCCCAGAAATTTAACAGCTGGGTAATATTAGGTTATGTGATAAAAGCTCCTCTGCACAGCCACAAGGGAGATCAGAAAGCCAATGGCAGGAGGGGGAGCCCAAATAATACCCTGCTGGGATACTCCCAGGACCACCAGAGGAGTCATCAGCCTATCACAGGCCCATCTCCGCAAGCCCAGAGGAGCACAGGGGTGCACAGTGGCAGGCAGGAACCCAAGTTAAGGACAGCATATATACATCGGGAGCAGCTCTCTGGATGACCTTTTGGACCAAGCGGGTGGAAGTGTGGGATTCTGCTAGGGGTGGGACACATTATGGGATGATGCAGGGGAAGAGCATTTTGGGATCACACAGGACTTATGGGACATTTAGAGGAGGAAACAAAGGTGGGAAAATGGAAGGGTTTAGGGCATCTGGGGAGGAACAAGAGTGGTAAATAGAGAGGGGTAAAGGGATCAAAAGGACTGGTTGCGTGTAAATAGTTGGGTATTCAGTAAACTGGTCTGGCCATGTCCTGCGCCTGATCAGCAGAGTCTGTCCTATCTTCTTACTAAATTCCTTTCTCTTTCTTGAGCAAGGGCTCTCTATTCTATGTGCATGTGCATGTGCATGTGCATGTATTGGGGGTGTGAGTGCAGCAAATGGAGTCAGACCATGAGTCGGAGTGCCTGTCTGTCCATGGTGCCAGCAACTAGGCCGAATGTGGGTGTCCGTGTGTGATTGCTAGCAATGATCAAGCTGGACTAGCTGTGAATAGGCGTGTCCTGAGAGACAGGAGGTGTGAGTGGGTGCCTAAGAGGTAGCTCTGAATGTTGGAGCATGTGTGTATCTCTAAAGGCAAGAGAATCTCTAATTCTAGCAAAATAACTGGGGTACTGAGGAAGTGTAAGGACATCTGGTCATGATAACGGCCGTGAGTTGCTGGGTGAAAGAGGAGTGGAGCCACAGCACAGACCGCGAAAGCACCAACTCGAGGTGCAGTTCAGCAACCATGAGGCGGTCCGTATGTGTTCCTACAAAGGATGCAGAAGAGAAAGTATAAGGTCTTTTTTGAGGACAGGTTGAGCCACAGTCTACCGTGCCAGCATGGAAGTATGATCATCTAGCTCAGAGCTGTTCCTGATTCTTAAGAATTCATAGAGGTGGAGAAGATGATTTCCATAATGATGGAGCTGATGTGTAAGCTGATAGCTACGGAGCATGGTTTTTATACCTCAGTGATCATGCAATACACTTTTTGTTCTTAATATGAAACTATATGAAAGGCCTTCATGTTCTTCTGTCAATAGACAGATATAGCTTACTAGAATATTTATCAGTGTTTCACTTTTCCTGATTTAAAATTATGACTTGGGTTGAGTCTTCACCTCAGGCTAGTAATGGACGTTACATTCAAATTAATTCAGCTGGCTGTAGGTATTAACTTTAATTATTAGGACCAAGGAACGTTATTAGTTCAAGATCAAACCACGTTAATCCTCGCTGTCACTCTAATTAAACTGCAGCTAATGTAGGAAGAAATTTGGTCCACAGCTTTTAAACAATCCATTTCATAAATTTATGAATCGGATCCTGTTACTAACTGTAACAAAACTATTATCAAAGAAAGCAATCCCAAAGATTTATGGACAAATTTGGAACCAGTGTGATTAGATGCACTTCCCCCGAAATCAGTGTAACTGAATCAATTCCCTGCAGGTCAGAATTTGGCTTTAGTTCAATATTTCTCCTGCCAATTTTACAGACATTTTCTGTAGTGTTTTAAATTACCCTGTTATTGCAAATCATGGAATAAATATTTTAACATATTGAACTTTGAAGCACGAGTATTTTCTTCAAAGTTCCATGGAGATGCTTAGAAACATTTGGACATGAGCCAACAATGTTTGGACATGAGCCAGCAGTGTATGCTTGCAGCCCAGAAAGCCAGTCGTACCCTGGGCTGCCTAAAAAGAAGTGTGGCCAGCAGGTCAAGGGAGGTGATCGTCACACTCTACTCCACTCTTGTGAGATCTGCCTGGAGTACTGCATCCAGCTCAGGGGTCCCCAGTACAAGAAAGACTTGGACTTGTTAGAGCAAGCCAAGAGGAGGGCCACAAAAATGATCAGACGAATGGAACACCTCTCCTCTGAAGAAAGGCTGAGAGAGTTGGGATTGTTCATCCTGGAGAAGAGAAGGCTCTGGGGAGACCTTATAGCAGCCTTTCAGTACTTAAAGGGGGCTTATAAGAAAGATGGGAACAGACTTTTTAGCAGGACATGCAGTGACAGGACAATGGGCAATGATTTTAAACTGAAAGAGGGTAGATTTAGATTAGACATGAGGAAGAAATTTTCTACAATGAGAGTGGTGAGGCACTGGAACAGGTTGCCCAGAGAAGTTGTGGTTGGCCCATCACTGGAAGTGTTCAAGGTCAGGTTGGATGGGGCTTCGAGCAACCTGGTCTAGTGGAAGGTGTCCTTGCTCACAACAGGGGGGTTGGACTAGACGATCTTTAAAGATCCCTTCCAACCCAAACCATTCTATGATTCTATGTTTCTATGATTAGCACGATACACTACCTATCCACTGGCTGTGTCAATACCCTGAAATGCACATTCTTTATTTGGCAGTTTCATTTCCTCTTTCAGAAATGATACTGAAGTTTATATACTTCCTAAATCCAAAGTACATCTATGACCGCCTCACTCTCTGGATGAGGAGAAAGTGAGATGGATTTAAAACTGGCTGAACAGCCAGGCCCAGAGGGTTGTGATCAGCAGCACAAAGTCTAGCTGGGTGCCAGTAACTAGCAGTGTATCCCAGGGGTCAATACTGGGTCTGACCCTGTTCAACATCTGAAATAATGATTGTCCTGGGTTCAGCCAGAACAGTGTTATTTTTCACCAGAAGCCGGGAAGGGACACAGCCGGGCCGGCTGACCCAAACTGGCCAAACAAACAGGGTATTCAATACCATGTGCCGTCATGCTGGGTTCTGAGTGGCGGAGCTGGCCAGGGGGGAAGTCAATCATGGCTCAGGAGCGCGCGGGGCATCGGGCGGTGAGAGTTGCTCTGTGCATTTCACTGTTTGTTTTGTATATCCACCCGCAACCTGTGGAGGACCCCATGCCAGAGCAGATGGATGGGCCCAAAGGAGGCTGCGAACCTGTAGAGAGCCTGTGCTGGAACAGGCTCCTGGAAGGACCTGTGGACCCATGGGGGACCCACGCTGGAGCCAGATTGTTGGCAGGACTTGTGACCCCATGAGGGACCCACGCTGGAGCAGTCTTTACCTGAAGGACTGCACCCAGTGGAAAGGACCTACGCTGCAGCAGTTCATGAAGAACTGCAGCCTCTGGGAAGGACCCACATTGGAGAAGTTTGTGGAGGACTGTCTCCCGTGGGAGGGACCCCATGCGGGAGCAGGGGAAGAGCGTGAGAAGGAAGGAACAGCAGAGAAAAAGCATTACGAACTGATCACAACCCCCATTCCCCATCCCCTTGCACTGCTTAGGGAGGAGATAGAGATAGAAGAGTTGGGAGTAAAGTTGAGCCTGGGAAGAAGGGAGGGGCAAAGGTGTTTTTAGTTCTGTTCTTATTTCTCACTGTCCTACTCTGATTAATTGGCAATAAATTAAATTAATTTCCCTAAGTCGAGTCTGTTTTGGTAACCGAATTGATAAGTAGTTTCCCAGTCCTTATCTCGACCCATGCGCTTTTCGTTGTATTTTTCTCCTCCTGTCCTGTTGAGGAGGGGGAGTGATAGAGTGGCTGGGTGGGCACCTGGCAGCCAGTCTATGTCAACCCACCACAGCGTTTAACAAAATGGCAGCTCCGTGCCACAAAATGGCATCTCCCTGCCAGAAAATACAGCTGAAAGAAAACGGTGGCCCCCTGTGTATGTAGGGGAAGGGAGTTCCTGGTCTAATGTACTTCTGAGTAAACTGGAAGGGGTGGCTGATCCTGCCAGCCAATCACAGTAGACCACTAGAAGAGGAGAGTGACTTCTGGGGCAAATGGAGAGTGACTTCTGGGGCGAAGCTACTGAAGGTGAAGGGCTCTGGAGCAGAGGCTCGCGCCGAGGGACCCTTTCTCCAGTGGCAAAACCGCAGCGGCGAGGCGGCAAAAAGCGCCGAGAGAGGAGACCCCAGCCCCACCCCCCCCCCCCCGAGCGGGAAAGCGAGAGGTGCCAACGAGTGGCAGCTCTGACTCAGCGGGGGCGGAGTCGAGTGTGACAGCGGCCAAACCCCCTCACGGATAAGAGCAGCCCCCAGGAAGCGCGGGGGACCAGGAGCGCGGGGGACCAGGAGCGGCGCAGCAGTTTGCGCGGCAGTTCGAGCAGGGAAGGCGACAGGCAGGGTGCAGCCGCCCCTCCTGGCAACTCAAGTAGTGGGCATCGCCTTTCCAGGAGATATTCTAGCCATGGTTACCACCCGTGGTAAAGCTCTTGCTAGAAGGAGTGTGGGGACCCAGACAGAGGCCCCACGCAAGAACGCAGGTGTCCAGGTCTCTGGCTGCAGGGAGTGCCTGAGCCTGGCACTCGTACCGGAGGACAGCAGAGACAACTGCTGTGTTCGGTGTGAGCAGGTGAATGATCTGCTCAGCTTGGTGGCAGAGCTGAAGGAGGAAGTGGAGAGGTTGAGGAGCATCCGGGAGTGTGAGAGAGAGATCGACTGGTGGAGCTGCACCCTGCCCTCCCTGAGGCAGAGGCAGCAGGAGGCGGCTCCACAAAAAGCAGAGAACCCCCTACCCTCTTGCCACCGAGCAGAAAGAGGGGACCTAAGAGATGGGGGGGAATGGAAACGGGTCCCTGCTCAGGGGGGCAAGAGAATCCCCTCCCAGCCTCCCTCACCTGCCCAGTTGCCCTTAAGCAACAGATACGGGGCTCTGGAATGTGAGGGACCGGCCACAGAGGAAGTGGGTGTAGGTGAAGCTCCATCCAGGGGGTTGCCCAGGACGAGTCAGACAGCCCCACGTATTACGACTGCCTCAGCTAAGAAAAAAAGGAGGGTAATTGTCATAGGTGATTCCCTTCTGAGGGGAACAGAGGGCCCAATCTGCCGACCAGACCCATCCCACAGGGAAGTCTGCTGCCTCCCTGGGGCCCAGATTAGGGATGTTGCGAAGAAACTCCCTGGTCTGGCGCAGCCTTCTGATTACTGCCCCCTCTTGGTAATGCAGGTTGGCGGGGACGAGATAGCGGAGAGAAGTCCCAAGGCCATCAAAAGGGACTTCAGGGCACTGGGGCGATTGGTTGAGGGATCAGGGGCGCAGGTGGTGTTTTCCTCCATCCCATCAGTGGCAGGGAACAGCACTGAAAGGGGCAGGAAAACTCACCTGGTTAACAGGTGGCTCAGGGACTGGTGCCTTCGGTCAAATTTTGGCTTCTTTGATCATGGGGAGGTGTACACAGCACCGGGCCTGCTGACGACAGGTGCATCGCAGCTATCTCAAAGGGGAAAAAGGATTCTTGGCCATGAGCTGGCGGGGCTCATTGAGAGGGCTTTAAACTAGGTTCGAAGGGGGAAGAGGACATTGCCCAGCTCGCTAGGGATGAGCCTAGGCTTGGCGTACCAGGGTCAGGGGTGAGATTGACAGCCCAGCTCAAGTGTGTCTACACCAATGCACGTAACATGGGCAATAAACAGGAGGAGTTGGAAGCCATTATGCAGCAGGACGGCTACGACTTGGACGCCATCACAGAAATGTGGTGGGACAACTCGCATGACTGGCATGCTGTCATGGATGGCTACAGACTCTTTAGGAAAGACAGACCAACAAGGAGAGGCGGGGGAGTTGCTCTATATGTGAGGGAGCAACTGGAATGCATTGAGCTTGGCCTGGGGGCAAATGAGGAACGAGTTGAGAACTTGTGGGTTAGAATTAAGGGACAGGCTCAAAAGGGTGACATTACGGTGGGTGTGTACTACAGGCCACCTGACCAGGAGGAGGAAATTGATGAGGCCTTCTACAGGCAGCTGCAAGCAGCCTCACAATCACAGGCCCTGGTTCTCATGGGGGACTTCAACCACCCTGACATCAGCTGGGAAGACCATACAGCTAGGCAGGCGCAATCCAGGAGGTTCCTGCAGAGCATCGATGATAACTTTCTGATGCAAGTGGTGGAGGAACCAACAAGGAAAGGCGCGCTGCTGGACCTTGTATTAACAAACAAGGAGGGACTGGTGGAGGATGTGAAGGTCGGAGGTAGACTCGGCTGCAGTGACCATGAAATGGTCGAGTTCAGGATCCTGCGTGGAGGAAGCAGGGCGATAAGCAGGATCAAAACCTTGGACCTCAGGAGGGTTAACTTTGCCCTCTTCAAGGAGCTACTGGGAGGAATCCCGTGAGCCAGGGCTCTCAAAGGCAGGGGGGTCCATGAGTGCTGGTCGCTCTTCAAATGTCACTTCCTCCATGCTCAGGAGCAGTGCATCCCCCTGAGGAAGAAATCGAGCAAAGGAGGCAGGACACCTGCATGGTTAAACAAGGAGCTTCTAGCAGAGATCAGGTGGAAGAGAAAGGTCCATGGAATGTGGAAAGAGGGACAGGCCACTTGGGAAGAGTACACGAAAGTGGTCAGAGCGTGCAGGGATGCGACGAGGAAGGCCAAGGCCCACCTGGAACTGAAGCTGGCAAGGGATGTCAAAAACAACAAGAAGGGCTTCTTCAACTACATCAGCAGCAAAAGGAAGGCTTGGGACAATGTGGGGCCACTGCTGAATGAGGCGGGTGTCCTGGTGACGGAGGATGCAGAGAAGGCAGAGGTACTGAATGCCTTCTTTGCTTCAGTCTTCAGTGCTAAGACTGGCCCTCAGGAATCCCAGGCCCCGGAGGTAAGAGAAGAAGCCTACAAAGAGGATGACTTTCCCTTGGTCGAGGAGGACTGTGTGAGAGATCGCTTAAGCGATCTGGACGTCCACAAATCCATGGGCCCCGATGGAATGCACCCACAAGTGCTGAGAGAGCTGGTGGATGTCATTGCTGAGCCACTCTCCATCATCTTTGAGAGGTCCTGGAGGACAGGAGAGGTGCCCGAGGACTGGAGAAAGGCCAATGTCACTCCAATCTTCAAAAAGGGCAAGAAGGAGGACCCAGGGAACTGCAGGCCGGTCAGCCTCACCTCCATCCCGGGAAAGCTGATGGAGCAGCTTATCCTGGAGGCCATCATCAAGCAAGTGGAGGAAAAGAAGGTTATCAGGAGCAGTCAGCATGGATTCACCAAGGGGAAATCATGCCTGACAAATCTGATAGCTTTCTACGATGGCATGACTATCTGGGTAGACAAAGGGAGAGCCGTGGATGTTGTCTACCTCGACTTCAGCAAGGCTTTTGACACAGTCTCCCGTAACATCCTCCCAGGAAAGCTCAGGAAGTGTGGGCTGGATGAGTGGTCGGTGAAGTGGATTGAGAACTGGCTGAATGGCAGAACTCAGAGGGTTGTCGTCAGCGGCGCTGAGTCTAGTTGGAGGCCGGTAATTAGTGGTGTCCCCCAGGGGTCAGTACTGGGCCCAGTCTTGTTCAACTTCTTCATCAACGACCTGGATGAAGAGTTAAATGTACCCTCAGCAAGTTTGCTGATGACACCAAACTGGGAGGAGTGGCAGACACACCGTAAGGCTGTGCTGCCATTCAGCGAGACCTGGACAGGCTGGAAAGTTGGGCAGAGAGGAACCTGATGAGGTTCAACAAGGGCAAGTGCAGGGTCCTGCACCTGGGGAGGAACAACCCCATGCACCAGTACAGGCTCGGGGCTGACCTGCTGGAGAGCAGCTCTGCGGAGAGGGACCTGGGTGTCCTGGTGGACGACAGGTTAACCATGAGCCAGCAGTGTGCCCTGGCTGCCAAGAAAGCCAATGGGATCCTGGGGTGCATGAAGAAGAGTGTGGCCAGCAGGTCGAGGGAGGTTCTCCTTCCCCTCTACACTGCCGTGGTGAGGCCCCATCTGGAGTACTGTGTCCAGTTGTGGGCTCCCCAGTTCAAGAAAGATGAGGAGCTACTGGAGAGAGTCCAGCGGAGGGCTACGAGGATGGTGAGGGGACTGGAACATCTCTCCTACGAGGAGAGGCTGAGGGAGCTGGGCTTGTTCAGCCTGGAGAAGGCTGCGAGGGGACCTTATAAATCCTTACAAATATCTGAAGGGTGGGTGTCAGGAGGATGGGGCCAAGCTCTTTTCAGTGGTGCCCAGCGACAGGACAAGGGGCAATGGGCACTGGGCACAAACTGAAGCACAGGAAGTTCCGTCTGAACATGAAGAAGAATTTCTTCCCTCTGAGGGTGACAGAGCACTGGAACAGGCTGCCCAGGGAGGTTGTGGAGTCTCCTTCTCTGGAGATATTCAAGACCTGCCTGGACGCTGTCCTGTGCAGCCTGCTGTAGGTGACCCTGCTTCGGCAGGGGGGTTGGACTAGATGACCCACAGAGGTCCCTTCCAACCCCTACCATTCTGTGTTTCTATGTGGCTGCCTGCAATGGGGCAGTAGTTCTGCCAGATGCTGGCGGCATGACACCTGTCACTTCTTATCTTGGATAAAAGTTCGAAATGGATTATAAACACACTAGGAATATACATGTGCATTATAGACAGAAATTCCTGAATTTTACTGCAGCCCTTTATAACACTCTCCGCACATAGTAGTGTGATTTGCCTTATGTATTCAATCCAACCATCTAACTCGATCCTTAGGGAATTTCATCTTGATGTTTGAGTTCAAAACCAGAAAGTGAACTACAGTAGCCCTATGACTAGGAATATAGGAGACCTGGATTCAAATCATTCCTGTGCTTTATTCCCATTCAGAGGTACCTGGTTCTTCCAGTGCTTCATACATAGACCCACACATTTCTTAAAAGCCTAGAACTGGACACAGTACTCCAGATGTGGCCTCTCCAGTGCTGAGTAGAGGGGAAGGATAACCTCCCTCAACCTGCTGGCAATGCTCTTTCTAATGTAGCCCAGGATACTGTTGGCTTTCTTTGCAACAAGGGCACATTACTGGCTCATATTCAACCTGGTGTCCACCAGGATACCAAGGTCCTTCTCTGCAGAGCTGCTTTCCAGCCAGTCAACTCTCAGCATGCACTAGTGTCTGGGGTTGGTCCTCCCTACATGCAGGGCTTTGCATTTCCCCTTGTTGAACTTCATGAGATTCCTCTCTGTCCATTTCTCCAGCTTGTTCAGGTCCCTCTGAGTGGCAGCACAACCACCTGGTGTATCAGCCACTCCTCCCAGTTTTGTATCGTCTGTGAACTTGCTGAGGGTACACTCTGTCTCAGCGTTCATTAATGAAGATGTTAAACAGTGTTGGCCTCAGTATTGATCCCTGGGATATACCACTAATGTCTTGTCTTCAAATCAAATGGACTTTGCACCACTGATCAACACCCTCTGGGCCTGGCCATTCAGCCAGTTTTCAATCCACCTCACTGTCCACTTATCTGACCCATACTTCGTCAGCTTATCTATGAGGATGTTACGGGAGACAGTGTCAAAAGACTTACTAAAGTTGAGGTAAACGGCATCCACTGCTCTGTCCTCATCCACCAAGCTAGTCATGTCTCATTGCAAAAGGCTGTCAGGTTGGTTAAGCATGATTTTCCCTTCTAAAATACATGCTGACTGTTCCTGATCAGCTTCTTGTCCTTCATGTGTTTGGAAATGGAGTATTTTCTCCATCACCTTCCTAGGGACTGAGGGGAGGCTGACCAGCCTGTAGTTCCCCAGATCTTATTTCTTGCCCTTCTTGAAGATAGGAGTGACGTTTTCTCTCTTCTAATTTTCAGGAACCTCTCCCAGTTGCGATGACCTTTGACAGATAACTGAGAGTGGCCTCGCAACGACATCAGCCAGCTCTCTCAGCACTTGTGGGTGCAACCCATCAGGCCCCGTGGACTTATATATGTCCAGTTTGTTTAAGTGCTCCCTAATCTGGTCCTCCTCCACCAAGGGTAAGTCATCCTTGCTCCAGACTTTCCCTCTGATCTCAGGGACCTGGGATTCCTGAAGACCTGTCTCACCAGTAAAGACTGAAGCAAAAAAGGCATTGAGAACCTCTGCCTTTTCCAGGTCCTTTGTTACCAGGTCCCCTGCTCCACTCAGCAGCAGGCCCATGTTTTTCATGTCTTCCTTTTGTGTTTATGTACTTGCGGAATCCTTCCTTGTAGCCCTTCACATCCCTTGCCAGATTCAACTCCAGGTGGACCTTGACTTTCCTAACCCCATCCTGTAACCAGGGTGATAGAATCAGCTAACCATGGCAATGAACAATGCTGCTATAGTCCTTGTACAGCCCTATCCAACTGGACATTAGGTCTGGGAACATTGACTATACGAAGTAAGTCGTTTGAAACAGATGTAGGTAATCATTAATGCGAACAAAACAATAGACAATGTGTTTCTGTCAAAAGAGAACGATGGAGTGTGGTTTCGTGTAGCGAACTGAGAAAACTAACCAGGACTGCCAAGATTGCGAGCCGAGTGGGTAAAAGGTAATTCCGGCAGGGGGAGATCGCGACCACCGACCCATTGACCACCTACCCAAGTAATACCACCTACTCAAAAAGGAACAATGGAAGAGGATAACTGAGTCTGTGCAACAATTTACATGTGAAACGAGAAAATTTGCACCAATCACCAAAGGGAATAATACTGAATATGCATGAATATAATAAATATGTATATTTTTGATCTATATAAACCGCATGGAAAAAGTATGAGGTATGCACGTTCGGTGGAGTTATCCCCCGTGCATCCAGCGCTGCAATAAAGAATGCCTGCCTTTCAACACTACATTGGTGTTACGAGGTTTTATTCCTGGATTTTCGGTGACAATCCCAGCAAGATTAGACAGGAACTCTATACCCCTCCTGAGTCACCTGCTCCTGTTTCCACTTCTTGTACACTTCCTTTTTTTATGTCAGAGTTCAGTCAGGAGCTCCTTGCTCATCCATGTAGGCCTCCTCCCACCTTTGTTTATGTGGTGGGTAGACCTTGGCCAGCTGCCAGATGCCCACCCAGCCACTCCTCAACAGGACAGGGGGAGAAAATAAGATGGTAAAGCTCATGGGTCTAGATAAAGACAAGGAGATCACTTACCAATTGCCATCACAGGCAAAACAGACTTGAATTGAGGAAGATTAATTTATTTGGTTGCCAATTAAAAACAGAGTAGGAAGGCAAGAAACAAAGACAAAAACTGAAAACATCTTCCCCCCACCCCCTCTTCTGAGGCTCAAATTAACTTCTTCATTCCCTATGCTGTGGTAGTTTTCCAGATTATATTTTGGGTTTTTTCATCCATCACGCAGTAGCAAATCCTAGTGCAGAGGCTGTGCTTTGCCAGAGGAAAAACATGGCATGCTGGATATTGAATCTGAGAGTGCTCTCACTAAGGCGGCCGTTTTCAGTGCTCAGATAGTTGTGACCTACAGACCATCTCTGTATTATTTACCAGTGCTTTGGGGACGATGTGTTGAACTGCTGAGCCTTTAGGCTCGTCCTTTTATGCCAAAATAGTTATGCTGATGTAAGGAGAGCAGAATTTGTTCCAATAGCTCATTGAATTGAAAAACTAATTAAAATATGTGTCGGAAAAGGCATTTGGCATTGACTTTGACCAAGGAGAGGAAGATGAGCGTAAACCCTTGATTACTTTTCATTCTGTTTATCTATCTCATAGTTCAAAATTATTCCATATATTAGCTGAATCTTGGCAAGTTCTCTTCTGTTGTTCAGTACAGGAAATGAAGAATGGGAGAAAGAGGTGGGAGAAGAGAACCAACTGTTTGCCTAATTATGCTGGATGCATCTAGATGCCAAAAACACATGATGAATGTTGCTGTCTCAATCTAACAGATTTTTAATAGATTCATCTGTCAAATCTCATTACTACTAGCATATGATTTTAACATTAATCTCAGTTTTTGGTTTATTTCTTTGTCAAATTAGCTATTTACAGGGTACCTCATTAATACTTCTAAGGTAGTGTAAAGAGAATTGGAGGAGAAAGTTGCATGTGGGGAAATGAACAATTTCAGATTCACAGTCTTTTGAGCTTTTCTCCTTTTATATGAATATATTTCCTAAAAATTCATTGGGGACAGCTAGACATCTGCTTATGCAAACCCAATCTGTCTTTTGCAGAGAAGTTTACCATCAAGATGGGTTTTGTCAGCCATACAGGGGAATTGCATGTGCTCGTACCACTGGAAACAGGTCTATTTTTGTGGACTCTCTCCAGGGAGAAATGCAAGGGGAAATCGAAAACCAAATTACTGATAAGATTATATACATCTGTAGTGGGAAAATTATCATTTGTATAAGTATCCAATTCAAGTTGTCCTGGGTTCGGCCAGGATAGGGTTAATTTTCACCAGAAGCCAGGAGGGGACACAGCTGGGCCAGTGACCCAAACTGGCCAAGCAAAGCAAACAGGGTATTCGATACCATGTGACATCATGCTCGGTTTCTGAGTGGGGGAGCTGGCCAGGGGGAAGTGAGTCGCGGCTCGGGAGTGCGCTGGGCATCGAGCAGTGAGAGTTGCTCTGTGCATTTCGCTGTTTGTTTTGTATATTCTTCTTATCAGTGTTATTGTTGTTACTGTTTGCTTCGTTTGCTGTTCTGTTAAACTGCCCTTATCCCGACCCACGAGTTTTGCCTTTTTCTTCCCGTTCTCCTCCCTACCTCAGTGGAGGGAGGGGTGATATAGAGCGACAGCGTGGTCCTTTGCTGTCAGCCAGGACTGTTCTCAGCAAATTTGCAGATGACCCAAAACTAGAAGGAGTGTCTGATACACCAGAGGGTTGTGCTGCCATCCAGAGGGACCTGGACAGGTTGCAGAAATGGGCTGACAGGAAACTCATGCAGTTCAATAAGAGGAAATGCAAAGTCTTGCACCTGGGGAGGAACATCCCTAGGCATCAGTATATGCTGGGGGCCACCCAGTTGGAAAGCAGCTTGGCAGAAAAGGCCCTGGGGATCCTGGTGGACACCAGGTTGAACATGAGTCCGCAATGTGCCCTTGCAGCAAATAAGGCTAATGGTATCCCAGGCTGGATTGGGAGGAGTGTTGCCAGCAGGTCGAGGGAGGTGATCCTTCCCCCCTACTCAGCACTGGTGAGGCCATACCTGGAGTCCTGTGTCTAGTTCTGGGCTCCCCAGTACAGGAGAGATGTGGACACAGTAGACGGAGTCCAACAAAGGGCCACAAGGATGATTAAGGGACTGGAGCATCTCACCTATGAGAAAAGGCTGAGACAACTGGGACTGTTTATCCTAGAGAAGGCTCAAGGAGGATCTTATCAATGTATATAAATACCTGAAGGGAGAGTGTAAAGATGATGGCAGGATAAGATGATCTCAAGCAAGTGGAGGAAAAGAAGGTGATCAGGAGTAATCATCATGGATTCACCAAGGGGAAATCATGCTTCACCAATCTAATAGCCTTCTATGATGGCATGACTGGCTGGGTAGATGAGGGGAGAGCAGTGGATGTTGTCTACCTAGACTTCAGCAAGGCTTTCGACACTGTCTACCATAACATCCTCCCAGGGAAGCTCAGGAAGTGTGGGCTGGATGAATGGTCAGTGAGGTGGATTGAGAAATGGCTGAATGGCAGAGCTCAGAGGGTTGTCATCAGCGGCCCAGACTCTAGTTGGAGGCCGGTAACTAGTGGTGTCCCCCAGGGGTCAGTACTGGGCCCAGTCTTGTTCAACTTCTTCATCAATGACCTGGATGAAGGGACAGAGTGTACCCTCAGCAAGTTTGCTGATGACACAAAACTGGGAGGAGTGGTGGATACACCGGAAGGCTGTGCTTCCATTCAGCGAGACCTGGACAGGCTGGAGAGTTGAACGGAGAGGAACCTGATGAAGTCCAACAAGGGCAAGTGCAGGGTCCTGCACCTGGGGAGGAATAACCCCATGCACCAGTACAGGCTCGGGGCTGACCTGCTGGAGGGCAGCTCTGCGGAGAGGGACCTGGGTGTGCTGGTGGATGACAAGTTGACCATGAGCCAGCAGTGTGCCCTGGCTGCCAAGAAGGCCAATGGGATCCTGGGGTGCATCAAGAAGAGTGTGGCCAGCAGGTCGAGGGAGGTTCTCCTTCCCCTCTACTCTGCCCTGGTGAGGCCTCATCTGGAGTACTGTGTCCAGTTCTGGGCTCCCCACTTCAAGAAAGATGAGGAGCTACTGGAGAGAGTCCAGCAGAGGGCTACGAGGATGATGAGGGGACTGGAGCATCTCTCCTACGAGGAAAGGCTGGGGGATCTGGGCTTGTTTAGCCTGGGGACCTAATAAATGCTTATAAATATCTGAAGGGTGGGTGTCAGGAGAATGGGGCCAGACTCTTTTCAGTGATGCCCAGCAACAGGACAAGGGGCAACGGGCACAAACTGAAGCATAGAAAGTTCCGTCTGAACATGAAGAAGAACTTCTTCACTGTGAGGGTGACAGCAGTGGAACAGGCTGCCCAGGGAGGTTGTGGAGTCTCCTTCTCTGGAGATATTCAAGACCCGCCTGGACGCGGTCCTGTGCAGCCTGCTGTAGGTGACCCTGCTTCAGCAGGGGGGTTGGACTAGATGACCCACAGAGGGAGGTCCCTTCCAACCCCTAACATTCTGTGATTCTGTGATTCTGTGATCTCCAGAGGTCCCTTCCAGCCTCAACCATTCTTTAGTTCTGCGATTCTGTGATTCTGTGATTCTGTGACAGAGCGGGCATCTCTTTGTTGCACTGCCTTGTTATTTGGCATCCACTTCAGATAACCCATAATTGCAAATCTCTCAAAGTGCAAAATTTAACTAACTGTATACCTAAAAATATATTTTCCTTACTGAATTGTTTTGGTGTTAGTAAGTAGTTACTTTTTATGATGCGTGGTAAACCACAAACATTGCATGGATGCCAGTTTGATGCGATGATTTCAGGAAAGAGCAAACTGTTTCCTAGGCTGAACTGGGCACCTCAAGAATGCACAACATAGTGTACAAGCAATACTAATAGTTTGGTTTGCTTGAACAGAGTAAAAACTGTTCTGTCAAGAGCTTACAAAAGGATAGTACAAGTTAATCTACATCTAATGTTATATTATAATACCCTGTGTACTCTATGAATAAAGTAACTTATAAAAATGACAGACACAAATGTTAGAAAAACTCTTTTGAAATGCCTTTGTTAGGTTGCCAGTCCTTCATATTTTAAAATGGAATAAATTTGATATAAATACATCGAACACAATCCCACAGAAAATTAAAATTAAGATGAAAGGATTGTTTTTCCTGTTTTGGCAAGAATATGAAAATAAACTTTTCCCACATGATAAAAACGTCAATTCATTTTCAGATGCGCAATGATAGGTATTAAACTAAAATCATACAGGATACAACTCTCACTGCATATTATTTTTCTTAGTTTTGTTTGTGTTACTCTGGCACTTAGAAGTCCATGTTATAGGCTCAAACATTCTGTGCTAAGCAGTGCTGTTCTAAGTTACATGTCTTTCCATGTTCCTGCCTTGCTACAGGAGTGAGATAATTTTTTTGGTTTTGGAACAGTTAATTCCCTTTTCTTCCTGTACCACCCAAAGGAAACAAGCACAAAACATCCAGTTTCTGAGAAAAGGATGGAAAATTTGAGTCATAAATTGCTGGATATCTGAAGACACAAACAATCTCTTCAGCGCAAGTAATAATAATAATTATATATATATTTTATCATCTTTTAGAACACATATTTATGGATAAGATATATGTAGTTAAATAATTTTAAATCAAACAATCAATAAAACCCATAAACCCATCTGCTCAGTATTACAGAACACATTACAACTTGCAACTCTGTTAGCTTTAAATGTTAAAAAACTAAAATAAGCTGTTTAAAAAAAGCAAATATGTTTTATCTGCATAACTGCATATAATTTAGAGCATTTTTCAGACTCATATGTTAAAACTTTCCAAAGTATTTTGATAGAAAAATAAAATATATATTTCCATTTGTTTAAAACACATTGTGGGATTTTCATTCCTGCAGCCCTTTGCTTTTTCTTTTTTTCTACCTCCCTACACCTTTTCATTTTTTTGCCTTCAAATAATGCTTTCTTCATTTTCTCAGATATCAATAAAAGAACATGATATCTCTTACCCCCCAACTTTTTCATATGTGCAGTGGGTTGACCCAGGCTGGACGCCAGGTGCCCACCAAGCCATTCTATCACTCCCCCTCCTCAGCTGGACAAGGCGGAGAAAAATATACCAAAAGGCTCGTGGGTCAAGATAAGGACAGGGAGATATCACCCAGCAGTTGCCATCATGAGCAAAACAGACTCAACTCGGGAAAATTAATTTAATTTATTGCCAGTCAGAAGTCAGAGTAGGATAAGGAGAAATAAAACTAAATCTGAAAACACCTTCCCCCCACCCCTCCCTTCTTCCCGGGCCCAACTTTACTCCCCATTTCTCTACCTCCTCCCCCTGAGCAGCACAGGGGGATGGGGAGTGGGTGCTGCGGTCAGTTCATCACAGGTCATCTCTGCCACTCCTTCCTCCTCACACTCTTCCCCTGCTCCAGTGTGGGGTCCCTGCCATGGGAGACAGTCCTCTATGAACTTCTCCAACACGAGTCCTTCCCTCCTCTCTCCACGGGGTCACAGGTCCCGCCAGGAGCCTGCTCCGGCATGGGGTCCTCCACAGGTTGCAGGATGAATATCTGCTCTACTGTGGTCCTCCATGGGCTACAGGGGGACAGCCTGCTTCACCATGGTCTTCACCACGGGCTGCAGGGGAATCTCTGCTCTGGCACCTGGAACACCTCCTCCCCCTCCTTCTTCCCTGACCTTGGTGTCTGCAGAGTTTTTTCTCTCACATATTCTCACTCCTCTCTTGTGGCCGCTGTTGTGCAGCAGTTTTTTTACTCCTCCTTAAATATGTTATCCCAGAGGCACTACCACCATTGCTGATTGGCTCAGCTTTGGCCAGCGGCGGGTCCATCTTGGAGCCTGCTAGAACCGGCTCTATCTAACATAGGGGAAGCTTCTAGCAGCTTCTCACAGAAGCCACCCCTGACACACCCCCCCCCCCCCCAAAACCTTGCCACACATCCCCAGTAAAATATGACAACTTTCAACAGTGGCATTTTTTTAAGGTTAATGAAATCTCTTTTGAAATACAAAAGGTTTTTTGGAAAATGCTTTAAGTAGCTCGAATAATGATATTCCCATTAGGAGTTAATTAAGTATATTCCTATAATAAGACATATTTTTTTCTGATGAAAAAAATACAAAAAATCGCACATGCATAGAAAACATCAGTTTATGGAGTGATCGAATATGAACACTGCTCTAAATTTACTGTTACAAGGAATGACTTGAAGAAGATAATACTACTCTCAAATTTACTTTGTTATGATTATATTAACATGTACAAAATATTCAGACAATTAACACATAATGTATAAAGAATATCAGAGTTCCATAGTGTTTAAAGCTTATAAAAGAACTGCACACAGACATAAGAGAAAACAAAGGTAAAAGTTACTAAAATAGAAAGCATTCTGTCTACAAATGTGTACAGTGACACCATTTTAAGTAGAAGATTTTAAGAGACATGGGTCAAACCAGCACACCTTAGCTGGTGGCTAAGTCCAGTAAAGTGACTCCTTCCATAAGTAAACCAGGACTGGAAATACACTAGGAGGGGAGAGAGATGTCTAAGACTCCAAATTTCTTGTTCATCCCTCTCCCTCTGTATTTAACCATAACATGAAGATGAGTCGTCTGAAGCAAAATATTGGAACCATGTTAGAAAATGGAAGGGATGTTGGCAACTCTCTCAAATTACACGTGAACAGTTAAGGAAACAGCACTGAACTATATATTGCCACTTAATGTTTCCAAACGAATCGTTACCTTTACAGCCTAATTTAATCATTTTTTTCACCCATATTTTCCATACTATATGTGATCTCATTGTACAAAAATGCAGCCACAAGCATGTAAAATAAATTATCTGGATCACATGCACTTAAGCAGCTGGGCACTTCAGATGTACTTTGGAACAAATTACAGCCAATTCAGGAATGAAGCAAAATTACCACTGAAATATTGCCACAGTCTGAACATTGTCCCCCACTCTTAAACCATTGTAGATAGTGGGGTTAGTTATCTCTTATTGGCAGAAGGAAACTTATTACTGAGCAATATTTTCCCACACTTAAAGGACTAAAGCTCTTACCTAGCCCAGATATCTCTAATTCTACTAGGTAGAACATTCTTGCTTTCTGAGCTCCCAGAAGAGACTGTGAAGAGGGAGTTATCTCCCATCCTAGGCTAGTTCCCATTGTTTTGGTATAGCCTGAATAAATGCCAGGTGCTCACCAAAACCTCTCTGTCACTCCCCCTCCTCAGCTGGATAGGGAAGAGGAAATACGATGAAAGGCTCGTGGGTCAAAATAAGGATGATGAAAGGCTCATGAGTCGAGATAAGGACAGGGAGACATCACTTGCCAATTACTGTCACAGACAAAACAGACTGAACTTGGGGAGAAAAGGGAGTTTAATTCATCACCAATCAAATCAGAGTAGGATAGTGAGAAATAAATCCAGATCTTAAAATACCTTCCCCCCACCCCTCCCTTCTTCCTGGGCTCAACTTCACTCCAGTTTCTTTACCTCCTCCCCCCGCCGAGCGGTGCAGGGGGATGGGGAATGGGGTTTACAGTCAGTTCATCACATGTTGTGTCTGTTGCTCCTTCCTCCTCAGGGGGAGGACTCCTCACACTCTGCCCCTGCTCCAGCGTGAAGGTCCCTCTCCCGGGAGACAGTTCTCAACAAACTTCTCCCATGTGAGTCCTTCCCACGGGCTGCAGCTCTTCATGAACTGTCCCAGAGTGGGTCCTTCCCACGGGGTGCAGTCCTTCAGGAACAGGCTGCTCCAGCATGGGTCCCCCACGGGAACACAAGTCCTGCCAGCAAACCTGCTCTGACATGGGCTTCTCTCTCTCCATAGGTCCACAGGTCCTGGCAGGAGCCTGCTCCAGCGTGGGCTCCCCACAGGGTCACAGCCTCCTTCGGGCATACATCTGCTCTGGTGTGGACCTCCATGGACTGCAGAGGGACAGCCTGCCTCACCATGGTCTTCATCACCAGCTGCAGGGGAAAAATCTCTGCTCCAGCATCTGGATCACCTCATCCCCCTCCTTCTTCACTGACCTTGGTGTCTCCAGAGTTGTTTCTCTCACATAGTCTCACTCCTCTCTCTCAACTGCTGTTTTCCAGCAGTTTTTTCTCCCCCTTCTTAAATATTTTATCTCACAGAGCAGGTGGCAGCAGGAAGTACATGGTCAAAAGGAGATAGCTGAACATGAGGAAAAGAACTGATTTGGCGATTGTAAATGGACTGCTGAATCTCTTGAACTGCCTGTTTCTTTTATAGAGTATGCATTGGTGGGGTGTACAGTCTAGCAAGCTTCACTCACAATTAATGTTTTCCAGTGTGGGAATGTTCTTACATTTAAAGCATGATTCATCTTCAAATACACGATGCACATGAACATTTGTCTTTTCTTTAACATGGACAAGAAAACTCCCAGATAAACATTAGTGTGTAGGCACTGAGAACTTAAGCATCAAGTGCTTAATTACGACATTTATCTTAATGTGATCGGTATGCTGAGATTAGGGGCATTCATTTTTCCAAAAACTGCTGTCTGTTAGGCTTCTCAGTTCTATTAATAGCAATATTTCCCCAAATAAAAGCAACATACTTCCTTTTGCCTGTCAAGGCCTGAAAAACATGTATCTTGTTTATTGATCAAAGCATCTATAGGAGGAAGGGGGTAAGTGATCTTCATTCAGATTTTACCGAATTAGAAATTTTGGAAGCACAGTTTAACTTCCTGGCAGGTGCATCTCAACTTGGATCTTTATTCTTGCAAGTTAAAATTTGTCAGGTATCAACAATTTGCTCAGTACCAGTCACTTTAACTTCCTAAGAACCGAGGTCCTGCAAACTATGTGCAGACATTAGAGAGATACTAGGATGCTAGCTTTGCTTTCTGCATTTGTCATCTGTCCTCTAGAGCAGAAATTACCTCATTTTCCTGCTGCTCAGTAGACTTTCAGACCCCCAAAAAAGGCAAAATATGTAAAAGGCAAATGATGTAAAAATTATTTTGTTTCTTGTGGTCATTGTGAATTAGTACTTAAACAGTATTTTGTTTTCTTTCCAGCTGCATTTACCATGACTGGCACTTCCACACATTTGTCAAATCAGTGCTCAGAGTTTGCTATACCATAATTCTGTCACTTTGCATTTCCTCTGTGTGATGAGCATTCTGAGAGCTCTAAGCCGCAGGAACTGTGCTGGGATGAATGTGAAGTTCTGGAGAACAATCTCTGTAGGCAGGAGTACAACATTGCTAGGTCAAACCCCCTCTTTTTGATGCAGCTACAGTTGCCTAAGTGTGAGGCTTCCCCACAATCTGACACCTTGGATGCTGCCAACTGCATAAGGATAGGGATCCCTGTGGAGAGACTCAATCGATGTATGTCTTGGTGTTTCATCACTGGGATAAAGTGGGGTTTGTTCCTTCAGTGCTGATATACTGGGTCTGTTGAGGATGGAGTTAATTTTCTTCATAGCAGCCCATATGGTGCTGTGTTTTTGGATTTGTGACGAAAACAGTATTGATAACACCAGTGTTTTGGTTATTGCTGAGCAGTACTTGCACAGCTTCAAGGTTTTGTTTTTTTTTCCACTCTGTCCCAACAGCTAGTAGGATGGGGGTGGGCAAAAGGTTGGGAGGGGACACAGCTGGGACAGCTGACTAAAGATGACCAAAGGGATATTCCATGTCATGTGATGTCATGCTCAGCAATAAGAGCTCGAGGAAAGGAGGAGGGAGGATGTTCATGGTTATGGTGCCTGTCTTCTCAAGTAATTGTTATGCATGCTGAAGCCCTGCTTTCCTGGAAATGGCTACCCATCTACTTGGTGATGGGAAGTAGTGAATGAATTCCTCTTGTTACTTTGCTTGCATGCACAGCTTTGCTTCACCTATTAAGCTGTCTTTTATCTGAATCCATGAGTTTTCTTGCTTTTGCCCTTCTGATTCTCTTCTCCATCCCACTGTGGGGGAAGTGAGTGAGCGGCCATGTGGGTGCTCAGTTGTTGGCCAGGGTCAACTCACGATAGTCCTTTTTGGTGCTCAAAGTGGGGCTCAAGGGGCTTTAGGGGTTTGAGATAAAGATCTATTTGATTGTACTGTGCTAGACTGAATTTATAGTTGTTATAGCTGTTTAGCTGTTAATTGGCAGTTTTTAATTTAGTTTTTTAATTGGCAGGCTCTTGTGCTTGCTATGGGGCTTGCTTGCTTTGTTGTATATTAGAGTCTAGGGTTTGTTAGTGGCTTCATTCAACTGTTGCTGTTTGTACTGCTTATCATCACATTTTGCTGTGCCTGGGAACATTTTGATAACAGTAGTGGCCATGCGCCTGGTCAGATTGGGACTAAGAGATAATATTTTATCAGTGATTCTTTTTGTGTAGAAAGTACGGCTGCGCTGAACATCACTACTTTTTTTGATGTTAAGACTGACAATAACCTTCCACTGTTGTAAGATATAGATAGGGTGGTGAAGAAACTTGAAGAACGCTGTTCAGCGCTGAAAAGAACTATATCAACCACCCTGGGATATGAAATTCTGTGTTCACACAACAGGTTTGACTGATTTGCCAGCGGCAGCAGCACCTTGTAGTCTTCCCAGTTAGGAGTGGGGGTCATGGCATAACAGAGGGCATGTGTCGCGTTAAAGGGGGGTAAGGGGAGTCTGATAAGCGGCAAAAGGAGAGCCCTCCCGTTGAGTCACGAGTTTCAGAGCAGACACCCTTGCATTCTAAACTCTCTCTCAGAGGAGAGTCTAGGTGTGGCTGGATCCACTCCTAGTCCCAGACTTGGTCAACGGTTTATGTCTAAAGGGTTAAGTGTGTAGCCACTTCTCAGATTCAACTTGCCTGTCAGAGCCCCGCCAAGGACTTTCACTGAAACAGTTTCGCAAAGTTGAAACAATAGGCAATTTATTCAAGTGACAGTTATCACAGATTCGGAATTGTCCTTGATAAAAGCACTGTCTACAAAAGTGGAGCTCAAAGTAATGGTTTAGCGCTTTAGTTAACAATATGATCCCGGGGATACGTCTGACAAAGTCAGAGGCGCAACTCCTACCAAAAAGGCGTCCTTTCTTGGGGGGGAATGAGAGGTTCAGGCCCATCGACCCGTCCGTCAGGTAAAGTTCTTGGCTCCTCCTCCCAAAGAGAGTTTTCAAGTGCCAATTTTTATATGTTTGGAAAATCTTTTTGCGAGGTGGGACTAAGTCAATTATTGTGTATTGATTGGCTCTTGGCATGGAATGTCATGTCGTCAGAAGCGGGACTCAGCAGTTTGACACGCCTATGGAGCAGGCATCTTGGTATGCGCTTCTGGGGGCCATCTGTTCTATCCAAAGCAATCTCTGGCTGCGGCAGCCTCTGCAGCTCCCCACAGATCACTTGGTTTACAGTGATGGGCTATCCCCCCTAACTTTTGTCTGATAAGATAAGCACCAGTTAATTGCTCCCTTTTGTTAGCTCTTTGGCTCTTGATGCCTCAGTCCGAGTATGTCTTTCGTCTTGCATTTGACAAGTCCAGCAAGGCCATCGATTACAGCATGGAAGACTAGTTCTGTGCTAGTAAGGCAATAATCTATTGATTCTGCTGAGAAGCAGAATTAAGCAATAAAGTGATAACAGAGCCAAATCAACCAGGGAAGAATTATCACCCAAAAGGAAGGAGAATAAAAACAATGATAAAAAACCTGCCAAAAAGATTTGAAAGCATAGTTGTCTGTGATTCTCAGAGCCAGTGATACTCCCTCTAGTGGAACAGCTGCAATTTAAGTACCAATTAATTTGGTTTTGATAAAATTGGATTCCTGAGGGTTAACAAGAGAGACTCAGAAAACTGAAAAGGTAATGTTGCAAACAGGCATTTTCCTGCATGATTCAGTTCAGGTGATGCATGTGGGAGGCAAGCATTCAAAAGGATATAAAGAGAGGATAGCAGAAAAACTAAGACAGAATAAAGACAGAATTCAGCAGTTAGAAGAGAATAGTTGTCCTGGCTTTGGTTAAAACAGAACCAATTCTCTTTTAGTGAATCTTCCTTAAAGATAAATTCTTCGAAGTAACTGCATTTTTCTGAAGCTGGCTGCATATTTTACAGACACTGTCTGCTCCAAAGTTGATAATACCTAATGTTTATAGTCTTACTGATCTAATGGTAGGAAAGGAATGGAGAAAAAGGCCCCTGATTAGAATTATCACTATAGCAGCCAAGGTCACTGACAGATCTCTTAGGTCCCGCAAGTGAGGAGTCGTAAAGGGTCACACTTGCAGGGAGGGGCGGACAGAACAGGTGACCTGATACTGACCAACTAGGTATTCCACGCTATGCACATCATCCTCAGTTTAAAGCTGGGGGATCACGAGGGTCTTGCTCTCTTTGTCCATGGCCAGCTTCTGAAGAGGACCCTGCTTGTTGTCCTGCCTGTGATCCCGATCCAGATTCTGATCCGTGTATTCCTGAGTCCAGTCCCCATCTGCTACTGAGGCCAGTCCGGGACTTCCTGGTGCTGCCTGGCAGCTGCTGTCAGGACGCCAGCACCCGACTCTGGGGAACTCAGTATCAGTTTTGTATATTTTGCATGATTTCTCTTATTATTAGTATTGTTAGTATTATTAGTGTTATTATTAAAACTTTTTATATTCGATTTGTAAGTCTCTCTCCCTTTTCCTCCTTCTTCCTTCCTCTGGTGGGAGGGTGGGGATTAATAGAGAGTGTCTGTCAATCAGTTTATTGCCACCTTGCTTTAAACGGTGACAGTAGTGTATGTAAAGAGAAGAAAAGTCTGAATCTCTTCTTCTAAAAGAATAAATAACAAAAAAAATGGCAAAAGGCATTAGAAAATTCAACACTAATTTCTGTAAGAAGTGAACAGCGTAAGAAAATAGACTGTGAGAAATAAAAAGTGATAGAAAGTTTACACTGCTGACATCAGAAAATTTATCATGAAGTGAAATACTTGTCTCTGATTTTCTTAGACTTATCTTGTCTTCTATCTAAAGGTCTGTATTGGGTGTATGTGGCAAGGTTTTGGTAGCGGCAGGGGGCTGCAGGGGTGACCACTGTGAGAAGAGGTCAGGGGCTGCCCAGTGCCAGACACAGTCAGTTCCAGATGGCTCTGCAGCAGCCCCACCACTGGCCAAATCACGGAATCACAGAATCACAGAATCACAGAATGAGGTTTGAAGAGACCTCTGGCTGTCATCTGGTCCAGTATCCCTGCTCAAGCACGGACACCCAGAGATAGTTCCTCAGGACTGTATATAGACAGTTTTTCAGTATCTCTTAGGAGGGAGACACCACGACCTGGTTGGGCAACCTATTCCAGTACTTGGTCACCCTCAGTAAAAAAAGTGTTTCCTATGTTGTCATGGTTTAACCCAGAAGCCGGCAACTAGGACCACGCAGTCACTCACTTGCTCCTCTCCCCCCCTCAGTGGGATGGGGAGGAGAATGGACAAACAGTAAAACTCATGGGTTGAGATAAAGATAGTTTAATAAGAACAAAGGAAATAACAACAACAACAACAACAACAATAATAATGAATATGCAAAACAAGCTACACATAATACCATTTTTCTCACTGCCTGACGACTGATTGCACAGCCAGTCCCTGAGCAGCAATTGCAGAACTTGTGGATTTCACGGAACTCACGGAAAAAGTTCGAACTCATAGAAAAGGTTCTTGCCCCCCGGCCAACTCCCTTTTATAAACTGAGCATGATGTCTATGGTATGAAATATTTCCATTGACCAGCTTGGGCTAGCCATCTGGCTATGCTCCCTCCCAGCTTCTGCATATCTGCTCATTAGCCGAACATGGGAAACTGAAAAAAAGTCCTTGATTTCCTAGCAACAACTAAAACCATCAGTGTATTATCAACATTTTTCTCACACTAAATCCAAAACACAACAGCTACTGGGAAGAAAATTAAATCTATCCCAACCAAAACCAGGACATATGTTCGGATGGAACCTCCTCTGTTTCAGTTTGTGCCCATTACCTCTGATTCTGTTGCTGGGCACCACTGACAAGAGCCTGGCTCCATCTTCTTTGCACCCTCCCTTCAGATATTTATGTACATTCATGAGATTCCCCCTGAGTCTTTTCTTCTCCAGGCTGAACAGTCCCAGTTGTCTCAGCCTTTCCTCATAGGGGAGATGCTCCAGTCCCTTAATCATCCTTGTGGCCCTTCACTGGACTCTCTCCAGTATGTCCATGTCTCTCTTGTATTGGAGAGTCCGAAACTGGACACAGGACTCCAGGTGTGGCCTCACCAGTGCTGAGTAGAGGGGAAGGATCACCTCCCTCGACCTGCTGGCAACATTCCTCCCAATCCAGCCTGGGATACCTTGCTGACTCACGTTCAACCTGGTGTCCACCAGGACTCCCAGGTCCTTTTCTGCCAAGCTGCTTTCCAACTGGGTGGCCACCAGCATATACTGATGCCTAGGGGTGTTCCTCTCCAGGTGCAAGACTTTGCACTTCCTCTTATTGAACTGCATGAGTTTCTTGTCAGCCCATTTCTCCAACCTGTCCAGGTCCTTCTGAATGGCCCTTGCAGGGCCATCTGTCCCCTGTGGTGTATCAGCCACTATCCCTCTGGCATATCAGCCGCTCCTCCCAGTTTGGTGTTGTCTACAAAGCTGAGCCAATCAGCAATGCTGGTGGTGTCTCTATGAAAAAATATTTAAGAAATGGCAGAAATGCTGGGCAGGCAGAGTGAAAAAGAATGAGAAACAGCAGAGGGAACACCAAGGTCAGAGAAGGAAGACGAGGATGTACTCCATGGTGCCAGAGCAGATATTGCCTGTACCTTGTGGAAGAGATCATGCTGGAGCAGATATCCACTGCAGCCCATGGAGGATCCCACACTGGAGCAGTTAGATATTTCCTGAAGGAATTGTGCCCTGTGCAGTGCCTGTGCTGGAGTAGATTTTCCTGACAGGAACTGCAGCCCATGGAGAACCCATGCTGGAGTGGGAGAGGGAAGGAATGACAGTGAGAAACGGCAGGTACTGACCATCGCCCCCCCCCCGCCCCACTTGTGGAGGGGCTAGACAAGTCCAGTCTGTTTTGCCTGTCTGTATCTTAACCCTTGAGCTTTCTAATTCTGTTTCCTTCCCCTGTCCTACTGAGGAGAGGGAGTGAGCGAGCAGCTGGGTGGGAGTTTGGCCCTTAGCCACGGTTAACCCACCACATACATGCTACTTAACACCAACTCACATTCAGAAGTAACAAAAAATTTATGTATAGCTATAGGACTGAGACACTCAAGAGCAAAATTCAGAAATATCCAAGTATCAAAGAGTACACAGAGCCACAGAGCTGAAGTTTCAAAAAACATAACTTTATTTAAATCCTGAAGTACCTAAATTTAAGTATGTAAATCCTATCACACTTTATTTTATGCATATGTGGTATATGCACTTCAACTGTTTTGGTTTTGTTTGCTCCGGATTGGCACGTTCTTTGTAACTTCTTGTCAAATCTTTTTTTATAGATCATCAATGCTACAATGGTTCTGGAGCAGATTATGGAGTTACAGTCAATGTTACCAAATCTGACCACACTTGTCAACTCTGGGACCATGATCTGACATGCACACAGTTTCCAGAGCTAGGCAGAGGACATGCATATTGATGAAATCCCAGAGGCCAGATGGATGGGCCCTGGTGTTTTACAAAGAATAAAAGCATACTGTTTTGGTTTGGCCTGGATAAATGCCAGGTGCCCACCAAAACCACTCTATCACTCCCCCTCCTCAGCTGCACAGGGGACAAGAAATATGATGAAAGGCTCAAGGATCGAGACAAGGACAGGGAGAGATCACTCACCAATTACTGTCACGGACAAAACAGACTGAACTTGGGGAGAAAAGGGAGTTTAATTCATCACCAATCAAATCAGAGGAGGATAATGAGAAATAAATCCAGATCTTAAAACACCTTCCCCCCACCCCTCCCTTATTCCCGGGCTCAGCTTCACTTCCCTTTCTCTCCCTCCTCCCCCCCGAGCGGCGCAGGGGGAACGGGAATGGGGCTTATGGTCAGTTCATCACACGTTGTCTCTGCCTCTCCTTCCTCCTCAGGGGGAAGACTCCTCACACTCTTCCCCGGCTCCAGCGTGAAGGTTCCTCTCACAGGAGACAGTTCTCCACAATCTTCCCTGTGGCAGCACGCCACAATAAGTTATGGCAGTCTTAAAAGCATAAAGCTAAAGAAAGCAAGCAAAAGCAGGCAAAGCAAGCAAAAGCACTTTAATGGTTAATTATAACATTTTTATATCCTATTGTCCCCCACCCCCAGAATCTCATTGGTGAGGGTCTTTTAGCACGCAGCTCCTTTGTTCTTCGGATTGTTCATCATGAGCCGTTCACCCGACCTTCACGCTTGGCTAAGAGTTGGGGTCTCGCATCCTGTTTCTTTGTTCCTTTCTTCCTGTTTTTCAACCACAGCTGCACAATATTTTTAGCTCAAGGATATAGCTCTAATTCATCAAGATTGTCAAGGCCGCCCACGGCCCAGTCAACTCCCACACTTCTCCAACGTGAGTCCTTCCCACAGACTGCAGCTCTTCATGAACTGCCCCAGCATGGGTCCCTTCCATGGGGTGCAGTCCTTCAGGAACAGGCTGATCCAGCATGGGTCCCCCACGGGGTCACAAGCCCTGCCAGCAAACCTGCTCCAGCATGGGCTCCTCACTCCATGGGTCCGCAGGTCCTGGCAGGAGCCTGCTCCAGCACGAGGCTCCCCACAGGGTCACAGCTTCCTTCAGGCATCCACCTGCTCTGGCGTGGGGTCCATTCCACAGGCTACAGGTGGATATCTGCTCCACCGTGGACCTCCATGGACTGCAGGGGGACAGCCTGCCTCACCATGGTCTTCATCACGAGTTGCAAGGGAAGGCTCTCTGCTCTGACATTTCGAGCACCTCTTCCCCCCTCCTTCTTCACTGACCTTGGTGTCTGCCGAGTTGTTCCTCTCACATCGTCTCACTCCTCTCTCTTCACTGCTGTTTCACCACAGTTTTTTCTAGCACAGTTTTTTGCTAGCCAGCTAGCACTGGCTTTATCAGACATGAGGGAAGCTTCTCACAGAAGCCACCCCTATAGCTCCCCGGCTACCAAAACCTTGCCATGCAAACTCATAACACATATGCATGGAACTGTGTGCTATACCTTCTTGTAGTATGTACTCTCTTTTTTCTCCTACTACTGTCCTAAATCCTGTGTAGTTTTAAATATGTCATATCATTATAAGTATTATTCACTCAGGTTATACTTTCAAATGTTTCACTTGCTGTAGCGTGTCACCCATATTACATCTTCTTGAGACCAGAGCTTGTAATCGAAATATTGTCCTACTTTTTTAATTTCTTATTGAAGGCTCAAGCAGAGATAATAATTAATGGTACTGTTGTGGTTTGGTTTCTAACTTGTTAAATGTCATGTGTTGATGTATTGATCATCACCTGTATGTGTTTGGTTTGCTAGCATTATTCAACAGTATATAGCTTTCACTCTGTATGACGTCTTGCAGGCAACAAGGATTTTCAGATCCTGTAGCGGGAGATATAGCACTATGCTTGATTGTAAGGACACTACAAAACACAGAAGCAGAGATATAAAATAGATTATTGTCTCAGAAATGTCCTGTATTATCTGCTTGTGGATCAGTACTGCTCTAGTGTTAGCAAAAATAAAAAGCAGTATCTCACAGCTTAATACAGTCCCATTTACTTCCCTATACAGGTGCAGACTTCATTCTAGAGTTGTTACTGTGGTAATAGTCTTTAGACACCAAAAAGCAACTTAATATTGTCCTCATTAGGAAGAAAAGCATGTTTCCTGCAGCAACAAATGTACCATGAAAGCCATAGAAGTGGTTTCATTATAGGTTGCCTGGATATATGAGTACTCAAAAATGATATGAAATTTCTGAGTTACTTCACTTTTTTATGGTAACATTTGACATATATAATAAATTTCTGCACTGAATCAAGCATGGTGTAAAGGTAACACTGGGATGTGGTTGCAGTGAAAGCAGTAGTCACAAATAGCAAAAACCCTGACTGCAAAAGATATCCCAGGCTGTTCCAACAAACCTTTTGGATGTTGTTATGCTGCCCTAGAGTCTCTAAACACCAAGAAAAAAGTATTTTAGAAAGATTCCAGAGCAGTCTTATTAAATGTATTGATGGCCTTTTCATCTTTGTCTTACTCTAACGTAAGCATTTTAATTCTGTTAAGTACAATAATATATCTGCCAGCAAGAGGTGAGATTTCTTTTATTCTGGACAGTAGTATCAGTGAAGGTAAATTACAGGGCAAAGTGCTGATGAAATATCTGAAGTTGACTGAGAAGGCCAGATTGTCATGTTGTGCTGCAGTTTATAACATTGCGATCATCACATTATATACTATGATCAAGACTACTCACTTATTTCATATACACTGAACAAGATAATGCAATGATACTCAAGTCTATATTCTGCAGTTTCCACAGCAGGAAACCTAAAAAATAATGTTAAATAAATTATGTACTGGTATAGTCAACACAGACAGTGTTAAATGTGGGACTCCTAGTCATTCTTCATACTGCTTGCTGCTATGTCCATTCAAATTTCTTTGGAACATTTAGTGGAAAATTAGCATGTGAGGGGAAAAAAGCATAGCTTCTGTTTTCAAGTTATAGGAGTTTACTTTTCATTTAAAATTTAGCATTAATAATAACGCTCTAGTGCTTTTTAGTTTTCTTTACTGTTGAATGCATTAAAAATACTTATTATAAACAATGAATATTTCTGTGCCTGACAGGCCCACGTGACAATAGCAAAATGGGAATCCTCTACATCCTGGTTCCCAGCACAGCTATCCCTTTGGTTATCGTCTGCCTTTTCTTCTTGGTCTGTATGCACAGAAACAAACAGAAGGCATCTGCTGCTACACCACAGTGTTGCCAGCTGATAGCACCTCCTAGACAGGACATGGAAATGTCACTCATTAGTCAGCATGAACAGGTATTTCTTGCAGAATTTGCTTAGGCCACAGTTTTCCAAAGTGTTGTGATTTTCAGTGTCTTAGAATTTCAGTGTTGAAACTGAGTCATGGTTTAAGGGACCTAATTTTCATAATGTGCTGGCCACCTACTTCAGTAAAAAACAGGTCTTTCTGTCACTAGCTGTATCTATAAATCCTGGCCTCAGGCAATAGCTTTCATTACAAAATATTTTATGACATCTGCACTTACCTGTCAATTCCCATGTTGTGTTGTCTCAGTGACTAGAAATGTTATTTCTAATCCAATCTTCAGTTTGTAGCTCATTTTTCCTCGTGGTAACAGCACGTCTGATTTGCTTGTTTCAAGCAGTATGCATGATAAGGTTTCTTTTCTAATCTGTCTGCTCAGTGCTCTGGTATTCTGAATCACCACTGAGCTGGGAGCTGAGTTTAAGTGCAACAGGTTTCTAAGTCACAAAGGAAAGTGAAGCAAAAATGACTTTGAACTTCTGTACACAACTTCATTCTTGTGGGGTTTCTGGAAGAACAGGGACATATTGTGAGCAACCCAGACACTCTGAATATGGACTCGATCGGTCTGTAGTAGTGCAGGCTTCAAGCAGCACAGGCCTCAAGGCCTTTCTCAGGCCGGCTGTGGGAAAACAAACCTTTCTCAGGCCGGTTGCGGGAAAACAGACCTTTCTCAGGCTGGCTGTGGGAAAGACAATCATTCTCAGGCCAGCTGCAGGTAAATAGTCGTTCTATGAATACTGACCAATCATAGTTTGAGTATTGCTTATGTAACTGGGGTGTTTTATTGATAGATGTTTTATGTATAGTGACCAATCATAGCTGAGTGTTGTACTGAGTGTTTATGTATAGTGACTAATCATAATTGAGTGCTGTCTATATAATCCAGATTCTTCGCTAATAAAGTTGACTGTTATGGATCATATTGGTCGAGTCCTAGAACCCACCACAACACACTCTTACATATAATTTCCTGGGTTAACTAAATGATCTCCATGTTAAAATCCTGTTCAGATCTAATGTTGAATATTTAACCGTAATATTTACAAGACAGAAGTTCTCAAAAACAATAGTCAGTTTGGAACATTTGGCAACATCTGTTCAGGAAACTGCAGGATGAGCTATTTGCAATTGTAACAAATTGCACTGATTTTGTTCATTAAGGGAGAGGTTTAATGGCCAAGTCTGGACTGTGCTGGAGACTGTTTGGTCCAGTCCAGTCTATTTGGGACTAAAATCACAGCTTGTTCCCAAATCACCTGTTAAGATCTCCATTCCTCCTTCTGCTGGGAGGGATATTTCACACACACACACACACACACACACACACACACACACACACGCTCCCCAAAGGCTGCTGTCTCCTGAGCTGGTGCCCACGGCTTTTCTGATAAATCTCCAATGGGCAGTGCACCTCTGGGCATGTCTGCTGTGCAGTTGCAGTTAATAGATGTCATTATTTGACATATTTACTCTGAATTAATTGTTCTTTTAGCTTGCTGGAAATATGATGGCTACTTTGTAAAAATAATTATATTCATCATCTTGCAGCATAATTTAGTTTACACTTTTGGTAATGGTATAACTCATTCCAAGGTTAGCTGTAAAATCAATATACTGTTGTGAATATACAAAAAGCTGAAAAGTCGTTTTGACCCAATTTATCTTCCTGTGGGGGCATCTAACCACTGGGAGCTTTTCTTTAATGAAAGCTTCTGTTGTTTAGAAAACACTGGGTTTTGCTGGGGTTTTTTGTTTGTTTTGTTTCAGACTAAACTTAAAGAAATCAATATCTGTCGACTGTGCAGTTTATGGAGGAAGTAGGATAAGAGAGGTTTGGCAAAGTCTACAAGGGACATCTTTTTGGTATGACACCAGGTGAACAGACTCAAGATGTTACTATCAAGACACTTAAAGACAAAGCAGAGCTGGTTCTTCGAGAAGAATTCAAACATGAGGCAATGCTGAGATCACGGTTACAGCACCCAAACATTGTTTGCTTGCTGGGAATAGTGACAAAGAAACAACCCATAAGCATAATTTTTAGTTATTGTTCTCATAGTGACCTCCTTGAGTTCTTGGTGATGAGATCTCCTCATTCGGATATTGGCAGCATTGATGATGACAAGACAGTAAAATTCACTCTGGAATCAGCAGATTTTTTTCCACATCATGACTCAGATAGCTGCAGGAATGGAATACCTTTCAAGCCACCATATTTTCCACAAAGACTTAACAACTAGAAATATATTGATGTTTGACAAACTTCATGTGAAAATATCTGATTTAGGTCTTTTCAAGGAAGAATGTGCTGCTGATTTCTGTAAACTGGTGGAAAATGCCCTTCTTCCTATCAGGATGTCCCCTGAGGTTATTATGTATAGCAAGTTTTCTATAGATTCGGATATCCGGTCATATGGAGTTGTGTTGTGGGAAGTTTTTAGCTATGTCCTGCAGCCTTACTGTAACTATTCTAACCAGGATGTTGTTGAGATGATCAGGAATCACATGTTTTGCCATGTCCTGATGACTGTCCCATGTGGATATACATTTTGGTGTTGGAATGAATTTCCCATCAGAAGACCAAGATTTAAAGATACACACAACAGACTAAGAACATGAGGAAAACTGTCTAATTGCAACAGCTCATCACAAACCTCTGGGGCAAGCAACAGCACACAAAAAAGTTCTCTCAGCAGAAGCCCTGTTGGTAACATCGACAATGCTAGGTATGTTGGACCAAAGCAGAAAACTCAAGCTTTCCTTCAACCTCAGTTCATACAAATGAAAGGGCATATAAGACCAGTGGTCCTACCTCCTCAGCTCTGCATTCCAGCTAATGGTTACCAGCCAATGCCTGCCTATGGAGCTTACTTGCCAAATTTTTACTCTGTCCAAATTCCAATGCAAATGACTCCTCAGCAGGTTCCTCCCCAGATCATTCCCAAACCAGGCTCCCACCACAGTGGGAGCAGATCCACCAGCACAGACTATGTAACAACAGCACCTTCCAACACATCGGTGGCCAACAGGGCTGCTTTGCTCTCAGAGGCCATGGAAGACATGCACAACAGAACAGAAGATATTGCTCAGAATCCTGTCCAGGAGGAGAAGAAAGAGGAGAGGTCTGTGCCAGAAACAGGATTACTGGGTGATAATGACACACTTCAGATGGACGAGGCAGAAATTCAATGTGAAGGCTAAAGAACTTGGCCTCATAGCTAAGAATTTCACATCACTTGTGCATGGAGACTGTAGATCTTTAGATATAAGATCAGTGATTTTGATCTGACTAAAAGAAACTAAACCAACAAACTTATACCTATATGAAGTGCTCCAATAATGATATACTGGTTTATTGACTGTTGTCACCATCAGATTTTGCAAATACGATGGTATGGAATTGCTGGGTTTAATCCTTTTTGCTGCCCTACAATTTTGAGGGAAGCTGCTTTTCAGTAACATACTGTTGATGCACAATGTATTGCAGAGTAGCATCACATATCATGTATATCATGATATGTGAGTGTAATGTTAGTGAATTATGCTTAAATCAATAAGACGAAAAGGAATCAAACTGCAGTTACAGAATTGCCGTAAGCATAAAGAAGTGCCATGGATGTGATGGACAGCTTAGCATATGGTATTTATCTCTGATATAATGGACACAAGATTGCTGTTTGCTTTTTGAGTCTGAAAAAATAACAAGTTAAGAATATTGATCCATGATTTTGTTACAATAGTTAGAAAAGTAGGGAAATCGAACACAAAATTGGCTGTGCTGAGTCAGGTCATGGGTCTGTCTAGCCCAGTAGCCTTTCTCCAAAGGCAGCCAATAGTGGCTGCCCAGGGAAGAGTACAAGGTCAAGGCAAATATATAGTGATATTTCCTCAGAGTATTTCCCGACTCTTGAAAAAAGAAAAGAGGTGGAAGCTTTTTTTTTTTTTTTTTAAATAACCCTTGATGGAATTTTCTTCCATGAATTTATCCAAAAGATTTTGAACCATGTCCTGGTTTTGGTTAAAACAGAACTGATTCTCTTTTAGTGAATCTTCCATACAGCTAAGTTCTGCTAAGTAACTTCAATTTGTAAATCTCTCTCCCTTTTCCTCCTTTTTCCCTTCCCCTGGTGGGAGAGCGAGGGTTAATAAAGAGCATCTGCCATTCTTTTTATTGCTGTGTCCCCTCCCAACTTCTTGTGCATCCCCAGCCTACTCGCTGGCTGCGCAGTGTGAGAAGCAGGAAAGACCTTGACGCTTTGTAAGCACTGTTCAGCAATAACTAAAACATCCCTGTGTTATCAGCACTGTTTTCAGCACAAATCCAAAACATAGCACCATTCGCACTACTATGAAGAAATTTAACTCTATCCCAGTCAAACCCCATACATCTGCCAAGTATAGAAAAGGGCTCCAGATACGTGTTCCTACATTGTAAAAGTGTTGGTTTTGCGCAGGGTTATAAGCTCACTTTTTTACTACAATCAGTGTTGGATTGCATGTGAAACTGTGAAAATGAATCTTTGAATTTCAGAAGACCAAAATAAGTAACATTGTACATAATGCTGGTTTTGTGCTTCTACTTGCAAGATGAATCATGTACAGACCTTTAAATGTAATTTATTTTTTATTACATTCATATACTTTTTCACTGAAAATTCACACCCTGTGACTAGTCCTTTCAACCTGTTAGAACGAGTAGCAAATATGTAGATAGACAGATAGATAGAGGGGTGAGTGTATGCTTGTATCCATGCATAAACAAACATACAAGCATATTTCTTTAGTTGTTTGGATATTTGTGCGTGTACATTCAGTCACATACACACACACTTAGTATATGAAGACTTATAGTGGCCTCTAAACATACGTAAAAGGTCATGCATTTAGAAGTCCCAAAAAAGAATCCCTCTCCCAAAAACTGAACTTTGTTAGCCCATGTGTTTTCATACTACAAGTTTTCTGCATGAAGTTACCAGGAATCACCTTGCCATTGGTAAATCAAAAGCCCTGAAAAATAAAGGAAGGAGAAATGGAAAGAGATTTTTTTTAAAAATATTGAGTCAGTCTTTAAACAGTGGGAATTGAAATCCTGATTTCCTTTCCTTGTTTCTCAATAATTTGTATTTTAAGTAACTACAATTTCTCTAAAATGTAAATGCATTTTAAAATAAATAAATAAATAATGTATTTTGAAGAAGAATGTAGATGAACAGGGTTGTATGTTTTTTTAATAAATAAATCAGAAAGCTGCCATAAAAATAGGTGAGTCCTGACAATGATTTATTTGAGACCTTCACATCTGTTGCAATAGCTAGATGGTTTATTATGGTGCAAACATGTGTGAACTGTATTAGAGAAACATTAACTTTTCAGCTTGGACAAAAAATTAAACTGAACCTGGGTTCACTGTTTTCTACTGCCTGCTCCACAGCGATCCTCTTTAAATGAAGGATACTTTATTTTTGGCTCCCATGCAGTCCTGGCCTCAATGAACTACATTTTCTGTTGGGAGTAGAGTTGTAGTCGTTGGCCTGGGATGCCCAATGCAATCTGATAAAATCAAATCTTTCATCCTAGATGACCACAATGGTCTAGACTGAGGGACAGAACCAGAAAATATCATTAAATGCTGAAACGAAGGTGCCACCATCTTACCTGTGAATGAATGGATGCTACTACTCAGAATACATATCCCTACATAATTCAGTCTAAAGATGATGAATTAATATTTCATATGAACATATTCTCATATGAAAGAATGGCCATAATTATCAGAGCTGATAACTAGACAGTGGCCATTTAGGCTAAATTTGCTCCTAACTTAGACCCATTACACACTTATAATTTCAATGAAGTTACACAGATACTGAAGCAAGACAGAATCTCCTTTCTGTTTACAAATACATCTATAAAAAGCATGCAGTAGTACCCAACCCTGTCATAAATAGATGAAGTTCCTAGTGCAGTTGGTGGTCAATATGCTTCTCTATACTGGAATTAAATTTGACCCTTAAATTATTGCTGCTATAGATTTTTAAAATATACTTGTGTGTTGGTTTTATATCTGTTGGCAGATAGATTTCTTATGGCCCCATAGTCACAGGGCAGCCTGAAGAGGTCTGGAATATTAAATAAAACTGGCAGATGGAAGGAATGACTCCACAACTGATAGACTGAAAAATCATTAGCTGCATGTGAAACTAAAAGAATCAGAGAAAGAGATGGAGTAGAAGCAGAAGTTCAAGACATTTACCTGATAAAGAAACCCTTGACTACTGTCAGTGTGTTGCTATGTCTTAAACTGAGAGATATCATAGTTATCACTTAGTTTTTTGCAATAAAAGGTATCTGTGATGGTGCCTAACAGCACAAATTGGGAGGAGGAATCTACTGACTGCTGCACACTAAAGAGGACAGATGAAAACACATAAGAACAAGAAAACAACATAACAGGCCTCATTTCTCTCAAGCAGTCTCATTGAACACTAATGTAAAAAATTTTGCAAGAAAGAAGCAGGCTTTTGCTTGCCAGGTGAATAAGCTGTGGACGTGTGTTCTGGTTTGGCTGCAGCCGGCAACAAAAGGGTCACGCGGCCGCCCCTCCCCCCACTGGGGTGCGGAGGAGAATGGAAAGAAACAGGCAGAAACTGGTGGGTTGGGATAAGGGCAGTTCAACAGAACAGCAAACAAAGGGAACAGCAACAACAACGATACAGATAAGGGGAATACACAGAACAGACCGCACGACCCCACAGACCCGCTCTCCCGGACAGGACCGGCGCCGCACGCTGCCGAGCTGCGAGTTCCCCGCCGCACCGCCCCCCCCCCAACGGAACCCAGCGTGACGGCACATGGTATGGAATACCGGGCTCTGTTTGGCCAGGTGGGGTCAGACCCCACGCCCCGGCTGTGCCCCTTCCTGGAGTCCGGTGAAAATCAACTCTGTCCTGGCCAAACCCAGGACATTATCCACCCCTTATTCCATACCATCTACGTCATGCCCAGGTCCCCCATTGTCCAGTTGATCACCACCACTTCTCCTGTCTCCAGATATCATTCCCTTAGTCTATGGATCATCACCCTAAAGTGTCCGTTGAGTTCATTTAATCCATGGCTTCGGGCTCCATCTGCCGTAATGGTCTTCCGTGGCAGGAGAGGTGATGTGTGCTGATGGGCGGTCACTTGCTGCATCCGGAGCTCACGGCTGATGTATCTGGTGCGGCCCGTGCCCACAGTCTGCAGGTTGGAGATGTTGATCTCGATGAAGTTGCTGGATGCCAGTTGTTGAAAACCAGGTCCAGCCCCATCATCGCTGTGCTCTGCTAGGTTTCATCAAAAAGTCCATCCTTCTTTAATCTGGACAATTCTTACTATGCTACTACTGGTATAACATAAAACAATTATAACAGTGATAACAGACAGTGACAGGGTTATTTTAACAATTAATTTTATACAATTTATTCATTGACTTTTCTCGCCCAAAATCAAATCCCCATGAGGTACACATCGGACTTCCCCATCCTTCTGCATTACCCACCAGGTACACCCAGGTCCTTGAGCAAAAGCAATCCTGCGGACGGGCTTGCCTTTGCCTGAAGCAGAACTAACCCAGACTGACTCCCCTAACATGTTCCGCATGTGCACTACAGGGACTTTATCCCCTTCTACAGGGTGCTGAGGTTTTGACTGGGCAGGACCAGCCCGGTTGGTGGATCCCCTGGTGTTAACCAACCAGGTGGCCTTTGCTAAATGAGCATCCCAGTGTTTGAAAGTCCCACCCCCCATTGCTCTCAAAGTGTTTTTTAGCAGCCCATTGTACCGTTCGATCTTTCCAGAGGCTGGTGCATAGTAGGGGATGTGATACACCCACTCGATACCGTGTTCTTTGGCCCAGGTGTCTATGAGACTGTTATGAAGGTGAGTCCCGTTGTCTGACTCAATTCTTTCTGGGGTGCCATGTCACCACAGGACTTGCTTTTCAAGGCCCAGGATGGTATTCCGGGCGGTGGCATGGGGCACAGGGTAGGTTTCCAGCCATCCGGTGGTGGACTCCACCATTGTCAGCACATAGCGCTTGCCTTGGTGGGTTTGTGGCAGTGTGATGTAGTCAATCTGCCAAGCCTCCCCATATTTATATTTTAGCCATCGTCCTCCATACCACTGAGGCTTTACCCGCTTGGCTTGCTTGATTGCAGTGCATGTTCCACATTCATGGATAACCTGCGCAATGGGTCCATGGTCAAGTCCACCCCTCGGTCACGAGCCCATCTGTATGTCGCGTCTCTTCCTTGGTGGCCTGTGATGTCATGGGCCCACCGAGCTATAAAGAGCTCACCCTTATGTTGCCAGTCCAGATCCACCTGAAATAACTCAATCCTAGCAGCCTGACCTACCTGCTGGTTGTTTTGATGTTCTTCAGTGGCCCGACTCTTAGGGACGTGGGCGTCCACGTGACGGACTTTTACAACCAACTGCTGTAGCTGGGCAGCAATATCTTGCCACAATGGGGCATCCCAGATAGGTTTGCCTCTGCGCTGCCAGTTGTTCTTCTTCCATTGCTGCAGCCACCCCCACAAGGCATTGGCCACCATCCAGGAGTCGGTGTAGAGATAGAGCACTGGCCACTTCTCTCGACTGGCAATGTCTAAAGCCAGCTGGATGGCTTTCCCCTCTGCAAACTGTCTGGACTCACCTTCTCCCTTGGCAGTTTCTGCGACTTGTCGTGTAGGGCTCCATACAGCAGCCTTCCACCTCCGCTGCTTCCCCACAATGCGACAGGACCCATCCGTTAATAGGGCATGCTGTTTCTTATCTTCTGGCAGCTGGTTATAGAGTGGGGCCTCTTCAGCACATGTCACCTCCTCCTCTGGTGATGATCAAAATCTTTGCCTTCTGGCCAGTCCATGATGACCTCCAAAATTCCTGGGCGACTGGGGTTTCACATTCGGGCACGCTGGGTGATCAGCGCGACCCACTTACTCCACGTAGCATCGGTGGCATGATGCGTAGAGGGGACCCTCTCTTTGAACATCCAGCCCAGCACTGGCAATCGTGGTGCTAGGAGGAGCTGTGCTTCAGTGCCGACCACTTCTGAAGCAGCTCCAACGCCTTCATATGCTGCCAGAATCTCTTTTTCAGTGGGAGTATAGCAGGCCTCGGATCATTTGTATCCCCGGCTACAAAACCCGAGGGGTTGACCTCAAGTCTCCCGTGGTGCTTTCTGGCAGAGACTCCAGGTTGGGCCATTCTCCCCGGCTGAGGTGTAGAGCACATTTTTAACATCTTGCCCTGACCAGACTGGACCAAGGGCTACGGCATGAACTATCTGCCGTTTAATTTGTTCAAATGCCTGTCGTTGCTCAGGGCCCCATTCAAAATCATTCTTCTTCCGGGTCACGTGGTACAGAGGACTTACAATCTGGCTGTAGTTTGGGATGTGCATCCTCCAAATACCCACAACACCCAGGAAGGCCTGTGCTTCCTTTTTGCTGGCTGGTGGAGACATAGCTGCTATTTTGTTGATGACATCCATTGGGATTTGTCGGCGCCCATCCTGCCATTTTATCCCCAAAAACTGGATCTCTTGCGTAGGTCCCTTAACTTGATTTCACTTAATGGCGAAACCGGCTTTCAGAAGGATCTGAACTATTTTCTCCCCTTTCTCAAAAACTTCCTCCTCTGTGTCACCCCATACAATGATGTCATCAATGTACTGCAAATGTTCTGGAGCTTCATCCTTTTCCAGGGCAGTCTGGATTAGTCCATGGCAAATGGTGGGACTCTGTTTCCACCCCTGGGGCAGTCAATTCCAGGTGTACTGGATGCCCCTCCAGGTGAAAGCAAACTGTGGCCTGCACTCTGCTGCCAAAGGGATGGAGAAGAATGCATTAGCTATGTCAGTGGTGGCATACCACTTGGCTGCCTTTGACTCCAGCTGATATTGAAGTTCTAGCATGTCTGGCACGGCAGCACTCAGCGGTGGTGTGACTTCATTCAGGCGACGGTAGTCTATTGTCAGTCTCCACTCTCCAGTAGATTTTCTCACTGGTCACATGGGACTATTAAAGGGTGAGCGAGTTTTGCTGATCACTCCTTGGCTCTCCAGATGGCGGATCAGCTGATGAATGGGGAGAAGGGAATCTCGGTTAGTGCGATACTGTCACCTGTGCACCGTTGTGGTCGCGACTGGCACCTGTTGTTCTTCAACCCTCAGCAACCCCACAACGGAAGGATCCTCCAAGAGACCAGGCAAAATGGACAGCTCTTTAATTTCTTCCGTATCCACAGTAGCTATACCAAAAGCCCACCGATACCCCCTTGGGTCCTTGAAACACCCTCTCCTAAGATAGTCTGTGCCAAGGATGCACGGAGCCTCGGGGCCAGTTACAATGGGGTGCTTCTGCCACTCCTGCCCAGTGAGGCTCACTTCAGCCTCCAATATACTCAGCTCTTCGGACCTCCCTGTCACTCCAGAAACACAGATGGACTCTGACCCTTTGAAATCTGATGGCATTAAAGTACACTGTGCACCAGTGTCCACTAGAGCTTTATACTCTTGTGGATCTGACGTGCCAGGCCATCCAATCCACACAGTCCAATAAACGCGGTTGTCCCTTTCCTCCACCTGGCTGGAGGCAGGGCCCCTCTAATCCTGGTCAGAGAATTTGCTGCTCACCTGCTGTAAAAATGACTTGGAGGTCCCTTCCAGAGGATCGGAATCAAGATCAAACTGCCTACCTGTTCTGGAGAGCTGGCTGCTGGAAACTGCAGTGGCATTTTTCCTAACAGACTCCCCTTTTGTGATTGTTTTACCTCGCAACTCACGCACTCGTGCCTCTAGGGTTGAGGTGGGTTTTCCATCCCCCTTCCTCATGTCCTCTCCGTGGTCATGCAGGTAGAACCACAGGGTGCCCCATGGTGTATAGCCTCTGTACTTTCTCTCCTGAGCAGAGGAACGCCTGCCCCTAATAGCTGAGATACTGGCCCGTACAGGTGGGAAGTAGGACATGCTCTCTTTGAGTCACTGGACCTTCTGGGACAATTTCTCCATGGCCGAAACAAGGGAGGAAGGAGGCTTTCTTCATATTGCCGCAGTCTGACAGCCACCTCATCCACTGTTGGTGCCTACTTACCTTTCCACTCTACTACTGCCAGTGAGTTGGCATATGAGGACGGTGCGCTCCGCACAAACTTCCTCCACATAGATGCTGTGCACTGGACTTCATCTGGGTCTGTGGGTAACTGCTCATCGTCTGTGTCATAGTAAACCAGCTCCCGCACTGCTAATTCCCTCAAGTACTGAATACCCCTTTCCATATTGGTCCACTTGCCAGGATAGCATACAAAATCCTCACTGAAGGGGTACCTCTCCCTCACGCCTGACAGAAGTCTCCTCCAGAGGCTGAGGACTTGTTCCTTTTTCCCAATGGCCTTGTCAATGCCCCCTTCCCTGGCCAGGGATCCCAGCTGCTTGGCTTCCTTGCCCTCTAATTCCAAGCTGCTGGCCGCATTATCCCAACACCACAGCAGCCGGGTGACAATGTGTTCACCAGGGTGGTGGCTGAAATCTTTCCGCATGTCTCGCAGCTCTCTCAGGGACAGGGACCGGGTGATGATCTCTGTCTCTGTCTCCCGCGATGACCCCCGCTCATCGTCATCCCTCCTGGAGCGATCTGGTTTCTTTGCGTCTTTCTTTAGTTTTACAGGGGCGACTGCTACTGGCACAGGTTGGTCATTGGGCTCAGCCGCGATGCCTGCAGCAGGAGCTGGGGCTGGAGCAGCTGCTGTGCCCTCTGGGGAAGCTGGGACAATGCCAGTGGCTGCAGCAGCCGTGGTGCCGGTTGGGGGGTCTGTGACTGCCTGCTGGGCTGGAGGGGCTGCAAGGCTGGCTGGGGGGGCAGCGCCAGTCGCAGTGCGTGCTGCTTCATTTCCCCCCCCTTCCCCTTTAAGTTGCTGAACAGTGTTGAACAGGGCAGCTCGGTAGGTGTGGGCCAGACCCCAGCACATTGCAGTGATTTGTGTCTCTCTGGAGTTCCCAGGGTGGCAGCACACTTTTTTCAGATATTTTACTAGTTTGTCCGGATTCTGTACTTGTACAGGGCTGAGTTTAAAACACATCGGGGGTACCCACTGCCCTAGGTACTTGCCCATGTTGTCCCACACACCCAGCCACTCACAGCTATCCGGACCTGGGCAGGTCTCTGCATGATGTTCTTAACTACTTGTTTAACCGTGAACAAAACCTGAAACCCATTCAGGAGGCAGAACAATAGGAGAGTGCTGGCCTGAGCATCCCATGGGTACTTGAAATTCTCAAAAGCCATTAGGAGTAGCCTGAAAGAGAGAGGGGGGGTGAAAGAGTGGGGAAAGGTATCACCTCTGGTTTTCCCCACAGATTGGGTTTGATTATTAACAAATTCTAAGTCATAGGATCCGAGGTATGGAAATGACCGCAGTGCTGCATGCAGATACAAGCCTAATTTCATGCACTGTGATGTTATCATAAGTCGATATCATACAGTACAGCAAAATCGTCATCCTGATCTTTTTCCCCGAGGTAACAAACAGCACAGCGACGAACACATACAGCAAGTAAGGGTTTACATAGCAGAGACATTTGATCAAAGTCAGAAATATTTTTACCGGCGACTATTTAACTAACATAGTAAATGCATATAATAAATTTTAACAAAATCTAAGAAAGCTGTTTTAACACCCGCTGCTCAGCCCTGCCATTATCCCTGCCCCATGCTTGGGTGCCAAATTAAATGTTCTCGTTTGGCTGCATCTGGCAACAAAAGGGCCACGCGGCCGCCCCTCCCCCTGCTGGTGTGTGGAGGAGAATGGAAAGAAACAGGCAGAAAACTGGTGGGTCGTGATAAGGGCAGTTTAATATAACAGCAAACAAAGGGAACAGGAACAACAATGATGCAGAAAAGGGGAATACACAAAACAAACCAGCAGAACAGAGCCCGCAGAACAGAACCACTCTCTCAGACTGAACCGCCGCTGTGCCCTCCCGAGCCACGAGTGAGTTCCCGCCCCCCAGCTCCCCCCCACCGGAAGCCAGCATGATGGCACATGGTATGGAATACCCTGCTCTGTTTGGCCAGGTGGGGCCAGCCCCACTGGCTGTGTCCCTTCCTGGATTCTGGTGAAAATTAACCCTTTCCTGGCCAAACCCAGGACAACGTAGAAATGAATTGTATGAATAGCATAATACTTTGACAGTTGTGCCTCTGTAATACTAGTTCCACTGTCTCTAGGAAGATACACCTGATTTACCCATGGGTGTATGGCCTATGGTCTCTTTATTAATATTATTTACTGTTACACTGGGGTCAATGGTCCATTCATACTACATTAAAAATTGTCTTTTATGTGAAAGCTAACCAAATGGCAGAGGGCTCTTGCCAGATGATTAACTCTAGGCTCAGTAAAAAAAGAGTCAGAAATGAAAACTAGGATGGCATGGAGTTTCAGCTTGTTATTGAAAGTGTCAATAGAAGAACTAGAAAGTGCTTAACCATCATTTAGAATTCTGAATAGGATCAAAGAGGGTCAAAGTTCTGGGCCCCACAATTTAAGAAGGATGCTAAGGTACTTGAATGCCTCCAGAGGAGGGCAACAAAGCTGATGACAGGACTGGAAGGAGTGTCCTATGAGGAGCAGCTGAGGACTCTGGGTTTGTCTAGTCTGGAGAAAAGGAGGCTGGGTGGTGACCTCATTGCTCTCTAGAGCTCCCTGGGGAGAGGAGGTGGAGAGGGAGGTGCTGATCTCTTCTCCCTGGTATCCAGTGACAGGATGCCTGGGAATGGTTCAAAGATATGCCGGGGGGGTTTAGACTGAACATTAGGAAGCATTTCTTTACCGAGAGGGTGGTCAGACACTGGAACAGGCTTCCTAGAGAGGTGTTTGATGCCCCAAGCCTGTCAGTGTTTGAGAGGCATTTGGACAATGCCCTTAATAACATGCTTTAACTTTTGTTCCACCCTGAAGTGATCAGGCAGTTGGACTACGTGATCATTGTAGGTCCCTTTAAAATGAAATTGTCTATTTACTCTATTTTATCCCATTCTATTCTAAAAGTTTATAAATATGATGAAAGAAGTTTAACTTCTGTTAGAAGAATCTGGGATAGTAATGAATTCCAGTTTTTCATAGGAAGAAAATTTTGGTTTTTTGCTCGTCCTGTTCTTATTATTGTTTCTTCATAATTGTCCACTGGTCGTGACCTGTAGTGGACTCAGGGAGGACATTCTTAAGTTAAAGTATATCTGTTTGTTTCTGTACATGGCTGTATAATGTATCCCTGAATCTGGTCCCAATCTTTATTTTTTTCTAATGAAAAAATAATAAGGTGAATTTGCTCCTGCCAAATCTCTGAATTACTTCAGATATGTTTTTACATGACAGCTTAATTCAGACTGCTGTATAGGAATTCACATTCTCTTGAATTTGTTCCTATTAACATTCTAATGTTTAATGACACAGTCATCCTATCTGTCACATAATTCTTGTTCACGTTTATGATATTCTTTTCTTGTCTTGGAGTAATGTGAAAAAATTGCTACAGGAAAAAACATTTTTAAGATCTTTTATCAGATCATATCACTCCTGAGCACTTTCTATACAAACAATCTATTTCTTAAAAGCATAACTCCATGAAAAATATATGTACTTTTTAAACAACAGCATAAATTGTTGTCATGGTTTAGAACCAGCCGGCAACAAAGAACCGCGCAGCTGCTCGCTCGCTCCTCCCCCATCCCGGTGGGACAGGGAGGAGAATCAGAAGAAAAAGACAAAAATCATGGGTTGAGATAAAGACAGTTTAACAGAATGGCAAAGGAAGAGAACAATAACAACAATAATACTGATAAAAAGAATATACAAAGTAAGGAAATAAACAGTGCAATTTTCTCACCACTCAATGACCAGCACGCTCCCGAGCAGCGATTACCCTCCCCCGGTCAGCTCCCATACTTATATACCAAGCATGATGTCACATGGTAACGAATATCCCATTTGTTTGGCTGGTTTGGGTCAGCCTTCCCAGCTATGTCCCCTCCCAGTTTCTTGTGAAAATTAACCTTATCCCAGCTGAAAACAGGGTATTATCCACCCCTTATCCTATGCCATCTACATCATGCCCTGGTCCTACACTTTCCAATTAATCACCACCACTTTTCCTGTCTTTGATATATATATATACATACACACATATAATACTCCCTAGCCTAAGGGCCATCCCTCTAAAATGTCCACTGAGTTCATTTAGTCCATGATGTTGGGTTCCATCTGTCTTAAATGTCTTTCAGGGCAGGAGAGATGGTGTATGGTGCTGGATGATTGCACGCTGCATCCAGAAGCTAGCGGCTGGTTTATCTGCTGTGACCCATGCCCATGGTGTGCAGGTTGGAGATGTCGATCTTGAGGAAGTGGCTGGGCACCACTTGCTGAAGCCAGGTCTCATCCTATCACCACTGCACTTAGCTCAGTTTCATCAAAGTCCATCCTTCATTAATTTGGATAATTCTTATTGTAATATCTTTGATCTAACATATAGCAACTAACAGAAGTGATGACATACAGTATTATATAGCAATAAACATCATACAGTTTAAATTGTTTGCTATTCTCACCCAAAATCAAACCCTCTTGAAGTACATGTCGAATTTCCCATCCTTCTGCATCACCCACCAGGTGCACCCAGGTCTTTGGGCAAAAGTGATCTCACAGATGGGTTTACCTTTGCCTTTGTGGCAGGACTAACCAAGACTGTCTTCCCTAACATATTCTTCATGTACACTATGGGATCTTTATCCCCTTCTACAGTACATAAAAATTTTGGCTGGGCGGTGCCAGCTCGATTGGTAGATCCCATGGTGTAAACAAACCAGGTGTTCTTTGCTAAATGTGTATCCCACTGTTTGAAGATCCCACTCCCTTTTGCTCTCAGAGTAGTTTTTAGCAGTCCTTTGTATCACTGTTTCAGAAATGAGTACTGTTGTCCAACCCAATTATTTCTGGGGTGTCATGTCTCCATAGGACTTGCTTCTCAAGGACCAGGACAGTGTTCCAAGCGGTGGCATGGGGCACGGGATATGTTTCCAGCCATCCAGTGGTTGCTTCCACCATTGTGAGTACATGGCGCTTGCCTTGGTGGGTTTGTGGGTGTGTGATATAATCAATATGCCAGGACTCCTCATAGTTGAATTTCAGCCATCATCCTCCACACCACAGATGCTTTTGTTAATTGCAGTGCAAGATACACATTCATGGATGACTGTGCAATGGTTCCTATGGTCAAGTTCACCCCTCGGTCATGAGCCCATCTGTATATTGCATCTCTTCCTTGATGGCCTGAGGGGCCATGGGCCCACCAAGCAATGAATAATTCACCCTTATGTTGCCAGTCCAGATCCACCTGAGATAATTCAGTCTTGGCAGCTTGATCCACCTGCTGGCTGTTTTGATGTTCCTCAGTGGCCCAACTCTTAGTGACATGGGCGTCCACATGATGCACTTTTATAACCAGATTCTCTAGCCAGGCAAAAATATCTTGTCATAGTGGGGCAGCCCAGATGGGCTTGCCTCTGCACTGTCAGTTGCTCTGCTTCCATTGCTGTAGCCACCCCCACAAGGCATTTCCCACCATCCAAGAGTCAATGTAGAGACAGAGCACTGGCCATTTTTCTCGACTGGCAATGTCTAAAGCCAGCTGGATGGCTTTTGCTTCCTAGAACTGGGTCGACTCACGGTCTACTTCAGCAGTTTCTGTGACCTGACGTGAAGGACACCATACAGCAGCCTTCCACCTCCAGTGCTTTCTCACAATGTGTGACAGGACCCATCCGTGAACAGGGCACACTGCTTCTTTGTGGCAGTTAATCATACAGTGAGGCCTCTTCTGCATGCGTCAACTCCTTCTCTGTTGACATTCGGAAATCTTAGCTTTCTGGCCAGTCCATTATCACTAGCAACATTCCTGGGCAACTGGGCAGCTGTGTGATCAGCGCGATGCACTTATTCCATGTAGCATCAGTGGCATGATGTGTGGAGGGGACCCTCTCTTCAAACATCCAGCCCAGTACTGGCAGCCTAGTTGCTAACAGGATCTGTGCTTCAATACCAACAACTTCCAAAGCAGCTCGAATGCCTTTTTATTCTGAAAATATTGCTTTTTAAATTGGAGTATAGCAGGGATTGGATCCTCTTTATCCCAAACTTCAAAACCGCAGGGGTCGACCTTGAGTCTCTCCTTGTGCTGCCCGGAGAGGCCAAAGGGCTACTGCATGTGCTATTTCTTGTTTAATTTGTTCAAATGCTTGTCATTGCTCAGGGCTCCATTCAAAATCATTCTTCTTCTGGGTCACTTGATAGAGAGGGCTTGCAATCTGACTTCATTTTCGGATGTGCATCCTCCAAAACCCCACAGCACCTAAGAAGACTTGTGATTCCTCTTTGCTAGTCGGTGGAGACATAGATGCTATTTTGCTGATGACATCCATTGGGATCTGACATTGACCATCCTGCCATTTTATTCCTAAAAAACTGCATCTTCTGTGCAGGTCACTTAACCTTACATGATTTTACAACAAAACTAGGTCTCAGAAGGTTTTGGACAATTTTTGTCCCTTTCTCAAAAACTTCTTCTGCTTTATCACCCCACACAATGATGTCACGAATGTACTGCAGATGTTCTGGAGCTTCACCCTTTTCCAGTGCAGTCTGGATTAGGCCATGGCAAATGGTGGGACTGTGTTTCCACACCTGGGGCAGTCGTTTCCAGGTATACTGGACGCCCCTCCAGGTGAATGATGAATGGATGAACAAGGAGCTTCGAGCGGAACTCAAATTAAAGAGAAAGGTCCATGGAATGTGGAAAGAGGGACAGGCCACTTGGGAAGAGTACAGGAATGTTGTCAGAGCATGCAGGGATGCAACAAGGAAGGCTAAGGTCCACCTGGAATTGAATCTGGCAAGGGATGTCAAAAACAACAAGAAGGGCTTCTTCAACTACATCAGCAGCAAAAGGAAGGCTTGGGACAATGTGGGGCCGCTGCTGAACGAGGTGGGTGTCCTGGTGACGGAGGATGCAGAGAAGGCAGAGGTACTGAATGCCTTCTTTGCTTCAGTCTTCAGTGCCAAGGCCGGCCCTCAGGAATCCCAGGCCCTGGAGGTGAGGGAGGAAGCCTGCAGAAAGGATGACCCTCCCTTGGTTGAGGAGGACTGAGTGAGGGATTGCTTAGGAAATCTGGACACTCACATATCCATGGGCCCCGATGAAATGCACCCACGAGTGCTGAGGGAGCTGACGGATTTCATTGCTGAGCCACTCTCCATCATCTTTGAGAGGTCCTGGAGGACAGGAGAGGTGCCCGAGGACTGGAGAAAGGCCAATGTCACTCCAATCTTCAAAAAGGGCAAGAAGGAGGACCCAGGGAACTACAGGCCGGTCAGCCTCACCTCCATCCCGGGAAAGGTGATGGAGCAGCTCATTCTAGAGGTCATCATCAAGCAAGTGGAGGAAAAGAAGGTTATTGGGAGTAGTCAGCATGGATTCACCAAGGGGAAATCATGCTTCACCAATCTAATAGATTTCTACAATGGCATGACTGGCTGGGTAGATGAGGGGCGAGCCATGGATGTTGTCTACCTTGGCTTCAGCAAGGCATTTGACACTGTCTCCCATAACATCCTCCCAGGGAAGCTCAGGAAGTGTGGGCTGGATGAGTGACTGGTGAGGTGGATTGAGAACTGGCTGAATGGCAGAGCTCAGAGGGTTGTCATCAGCGGCCCAGAGTCTAGTTGGAGGCCTGTAACTAGTGGTGTCCCCCAGGGGTCAGTACTGGGCCCAGTCTTGTTCAACTTCTTCATCAACGACCTGGATGAAGAGTTAAATGTACCCTCAGCAAGTTTGCTGATGACACAAAACTGGGAGGAGTGGTGGATACACCAGAAGGCTGTGCTGCCATTCAGCGAGACCTGGACAGGCTGGAGAGTTGAACGGAGAGGAACCTGATGAAGTTCAACAAGGGCAAGTGCAGGGTCCTGCACCTGGGGAGGAACAACCCCATGCATCAGTACAGGCTTGGGGCGGACCTGGGTGTCCTGGTGGATGACAAGTTGACCATGAGCCAGCAGTGTGCCCTGGTTGCCAAGAAGGCCAATGGGATCCTGGGGTGCATGAAGAGGAGTGTGGCCAGCAGTTCGAGGAAGGTTCTCCTTCCCCTCTACTCTGCCCTAGTGAGGCCTCATCTGGAGTACTGTGTCCAGTTCTGGGCTCCCCAGTTCAAGAAAGATGAGGAGCTACTGGAGAGAGTCCAGCAGAGGGCTACGAGGATGATGAGGGGACTGGAGCATCTATCCTTTGAGGAAAGGCTGAGGGAGCTGGGCTTGTTTAGCCTGAAGAAGAGAAGGCTGAGAGGGGACCTTCTAAATGCCTACAAATATCTGAAGGGTGGGTGTCAGGAGGATGGGGCCAAGCTCTTTTCAGTGGTGCCCAGTGACAGGACAAGGGGCAACGAGCACAAACTGAAGCACAGGAAGTTCCGTCTGAACATGAGGAAGAACTTCTTCCCTCTGAGGGTGACGGAGCACTGGAACAGGCTGCCCAGGGAGGTTGTGGAGTCTCCTTTTCTGGAGATATTCAAGACCCTCCTGGACAGGGTCCTGTGCAGCCTGCTCTAGTTGACCCTGCTTCGGCAGGGGGATTGGACTAGATGACCCACAGAGGTCCCTTCCAACCCGTACCATTCTTTGATTCTGTGATTCTGTGAAAGCAATCTGTGTCCTGGACTCTGCTGCCAAAGGGATGGAGAAGAATGCATTAGCGATGTCAGTGGTGGCATACCACTTGGCTGCCTTTGACTCCAGCTGATATTGAAGTTCTAGCATGTCAGGCACAGCAGCACTCAGCGGTCATGTGACTTCATTCAGGCCACAGTAGTCTACTGTCAGTCTCCTCTCTCCAGTAGATTTTCTCACTGGCCATATGGGACTATGAAAGGGTGGGTGAGTTTTGCTGATCCCTCCTTGGCTCTCCAGTTGAGGGATCAGCTGATGAATGGGGATAAGGGCGTCTTGATTGGTGCGATATTGCCATTGGTGGTTCATTGTCATTGCTCATTCATCGTCCTGGTTCATTGTCATCCCGTATGTGTTGAACTCATTTCTTTGTGTATTTCTTTTTCTGTATAGGGGCGACTGATACTGACACAGGTTGGTTTTCGTGTTCAGCTGCAGTGCCTGCTGCCAGGGCTGGAGCAGCCACCATGCCCGCTACAGGGGTGAGGCAGCTGCAATTGTTGTTGCGGCAGCATCCATGGTGCCGACTGGGGGGGCCTGGGGCGTGTTCAGGGGAATGAGCAGCTGCAGATCTGGTTGGGGGGGCTGGGGCAGCCGTAGTGCCTGTCACTTTGTTTTGCCCTCCTTCCCCTTTAGAGCACTGCATCTTGTTGAACAGGTCGTCTCGGTAGGCCTGTGCCAGACCCCAGCACATTGCCATGATTTGTGTCTCCCTGGAATTCCCAGGGTGAAAGTACACTTCTTCCAAATATTTTACTAGTTGGTCAGGATTCTGAACTTGCTCAGGGGTGAAGTTCCAAAACATGGGGGGTGCCCACCGTCCTAGGCATTTGCCCATGCTATCCCACACACCCTGCCACTCATAGCTATCCAGCCCCGGGGCAGGTCTCTGCGGGATATTTTTAAGTACTTGTATAACCCTAAACAAGACCTGAAACCCATTCAGGAGACATAACAATAGGAGCATGCTGGCCTGAGCATCCCACAGGTACTCGAAATTCTCAAAAGCTGTTAGGACTAGCGTGAAGGAGAGAGGGGGGGTGAAAGAGTGGGGGAAAGTATCCCCTCCGGTTTTCACCATAGAGTGGATTCGATTATTAATAAAATCCGAAAGATAGCACGCAAGGTGTGGAAATGACCACAGCGCTGCACACAAATACAAGCCTAACTTCATGCCCAGTCATGTTATCATATCATAAATAGATGTTACACAGTACAGCAAAATCATAATCCTGATCCTTTTCCCAGAGATAATGAACAACACCAATGGGAACACATACAGCAAGTAAGGGTTTACATACCACAACCATGTGAGCAAAGACAGCAACATTTTTTACCGGTGACTGTTTAACTAATACAATAAATGCGTATAAAAATTTATAACAGAGTTGTTTTGACACCCTCTGCTCAGCCCTGCCATTATCCCCGCCCCACGCTTGGGCGCCAAATATAAAAATGTCTTAGTTTAGCTGTGGCCAGCAACAAAGGACCATGCGGCTGCTCTATCACCCTTCCCCCCGCTGGGGTGAGGAGGAGAATGGAAAGAAAAAGGCAAAATTCGTGGGTCGGGATAAGGGCAGTTTAACAGAACAGCAAAGGAAGGGAACAGTAACAACAACAATACTGATAAGAAAAAAATACTAAACAAACACCGAAATGGACAGAGCAACTCTCACCACCGGATGCCCAGCGCACTCTGGAGATGCGATTAACTTCCCCCTGGCCAGCTCCCCCACTCAGAACCGAGCATGATGTCACATGGTATCGAATACCACGTTTTGTTTGGCCAGTTTGGGTAAGCTGGCCCGGCTGTGTCCCCTCCCGGCTTCTGGTGAAAATTAACCCTGTCCTGGCCGAACCCAGCACAGAAACCAGCCTTAGCAGTAATATAACAGCTACTACAGGACAGTCAAACATATTCAACAAACCCAGCATATTAGGGGCATTTATGCTTGCTTAATCATGATGTTTTCCCTTACAAATAGAGAGAGACATAAGAGAGAAATGAAGCACAAAGGAGCCAAAGATGCAGGCTCTCTTAATGCCTTTCTCCAAATAGCTCTTGAACTACTGATGTGTGTGTGCTCTAAGAAGCCTCAGTAATTTCAAGACTTGGCAACTATCTGTTGGCTAAAGCAAGAAGAAAATAATCTATCGTCTCAGGAACTATTCTTTTCTTGCAATTTCTTTTCTCTATGAAGTTCAGTAAACTACTTCCATTTTGTTTTTGAAACAAAGAGTGTATGAGAGGAACACATTGATAGCATGCATGTACTTGGCCATGTCTACTTGTGTGAGTGTAGACTGACATTATTTTTTGTAGGACTGCTCTTCCTACACAACTCTCAGCAGAAGAAGACCATGGAAGCTAGTACAAATATCCAACTCGGCCACCTTTAAAAAACTTGATTTTGGCACAGTGGTAAATTTAATGTGCCCTGCTGATTGATAAGGCTGAACAGCTTGAGCACAGTACTACACAATGCATCACAAAGTCTTTCAGACTAAAGGTTAATTGTGTCTGGCCTTTTTAGTTCTCCCTGAACTTTTTTCTTACATGTCAGGCTCCACAATTTGATTGATCCCATGTGTCATGTATAGTATCCTATACATAATTCTCTTCCATTCTCACTTCTTCACAAAAATGTGACCCCACTGAACTCCATTTACTGTACTAACCAGGCCTCCCTGACTGTAACAGATTAGGCAACTGGCTCACATGTAATCTTATACATAAGGACAATTAAATGCAGATGAGAGGTGAGTCCCACAGACTATGAAACTGTAGAACAAGAGTTTCAGAAAGACATTTGTCTTATCCATAATGGATAGCTGCTTGATACTTCCAGTGAAGCTACCTAGAACTTGATTTTCAGGTAAAGAATCTTCAATACATCATCCTTTTGTACACCCAGACAGTTGTTCATATTTTTAAACAATTTTCCTTTTATTCTGTTATTATTTTTCATTACATGTAAATACTTAGTGGTTACATATTGTGCTAGTAGTTTTTGCAGTCATCATTTATGCTACTTGATTCTTTAAGCCCTTGAAATATGGGACTTAATAAAGCAACTGAAATTGTGAAATCCACCAAAATAGAGGACAATCTGAAATGGAGAATCTACTTCCTCTCATTCTTCCTCCTGTGAACGATGCTCTCTCAGCTTACTACACCCTCTGCTGTCTTTTCCTCCTTTTATTTCCAGGAGCTAGTCCTAGCACTGATCCTTCTTTCTGTTAGGTAGCACTAAGGTTACTGCTCTAATAAGACTTTCTAATAAGCATCCAGATTGATGCTTATTAGCATCAATCAACTCAGGGTTGAGCTACTGTCTTGAGTGCCAGTTTGATGACAAGATTTGCCTTCTTCCTTCCTCTTTCTTCATGAAAAGGACAGAAAAGAACACCTCAAACAGCTTCAGTTAGGAGCACAATGCTCATTTCTAAGCATTCACAAAGGTGAGAATACCATGCATGTATTCTGGAGAATATTCACTCTGCTTAGGCAACTTTGACATCCTACTATAGAGTGATTGGTGCACCTTCAGTCAGAAGCTTCAAAAGAGACACATTCGTGGAAGAAAAAGATAGACATTTTAGTTGCATGCCTGAAACTAGAGAATATCTGGTAATATATGTCAGAATAACATTTGCTCTAAGTTTGGCCAGCCATCAGTTCAAACATTTTTGCTACAGTCTTCTTTTTAGCACAAAAAAGATAGGTGGAAAACATGAAAGAACATCAAGGAAACTGCTGCTTTTTATAATGTTGCTGTTTTATAAAAAAAAGTGAAATTTATCAGCTGTGGTTATTTTCCAGAATGTCTTTCTAATGATTACCTTAATTGCATTGCTGGCAGAGTATGCAGGTTTTATTAATCTATAAGACAATGATCATTATAATGAAATTATGCAAGCAGAAACTAATTATCTCATCATTAATCTCTGGATCTGTTTCCCATTATTAAAATCTACAATACTCTGTAGGTTCCTCAACAACAATATTTTACAACTGCAGTGTATGTCACAGTGTAGGTGTTTTCACTGTGGACTGTGGTTTAATTTCCTTGCTAGCTATATTACTCTGAGCTGTACTTGGTATGCAAGATGAGCCAGTAGCAATAACATCCACCATTCCTGCTGACTGAGTTTCCCTGCAGAGGCTATAGGTGTTTAAAGCTATATGTATCTCCTGATACACCACTGCTCCTAGGCAGGGGAAGAATGAAAGAAAAGAAAGACAGAAAGACAGACAGAAAGACAGACGGAAAGACAGACAGACGGAAAGACAGGCAGGCAGGCAGGCAGGCAGGCAGGCAGGCAGGCAGGCAGGCAGGGTGGTGTTTTCCACTTGAATCATCTGCAGCTAAACTAGTGCAACACAGTACAGGTGCCCTCAACTAACACCTAATATGTGGAAAACCTTCCAGAAGGTCAAGCTGTGCACACCCATGCAGCAACAGCCAAACCACCAGGGGCTATGGGATTTAAGTCAACCAGAACCAGGGATTCTCCACCCAAACCTATAAGTACTGGGGCTGCTGGGTGTGTGAGACTTGCCTGAGTGTGTGAGGGCTAATGGTGGAGTGGGGAAACCCTGTAGCCTGCATGCTACTAGCTTGGTCTGCCATGTTGGCTTCTGACCTCTCCTGGGTTGTGCCATGTCTCGCATGGAACAGGGAGGTAGTGTGACTCATTAACATCAAATATACTTGTGACTAAGAGTGTTTTGGTACTAGAGCCCATTTAGTCACACGCCGTCATTTTGATCTCAAACTGTGACAGCCTCCCAACTGAAGCATGCTAAGACCATCTTATTTTCATAGACAAAAGAGATCAAAATATGGTAGATACTCATCTAAGGGCATATCTCTTTCTTTTTCTGGCACTCTTCATGCACCGCAGCAGACTAACTTAACATCCCAGGAAAACATGTTTCTGACTTTCCTGTAAAGACAATCAAAGGGAGAAGGACCCTCTTGGGGAAAGAAGGTGAGTATCTGTTTGAGAAGCTGACAGCATGACCACCTTCTAGGCACAGTCATAGAAAAAGCGAGCCTGTGGGGTGTAAGTGCATTGTTGTTTAGATTGCAGAGTTCTTGCTCTCCTACACTTTTATGTTTTACCATGAAACTTGCTCCTTGTAAGCCAAAGCTTAAAGTTAGCAAGTAGAGGGATTAAAAGGATGCAGCTGTAAATCATTAATCGTTAAGTGATGGCATTCAAAATTTAAATCTATGATGTAAATGAGCTTAATAGCACAGATATTTCCAAGAAAGAAAAAATAGAAAATAGGCAAGCAAACGCTGCGTATTCCAGTCCACCATATTAAATTATTTTAAGTAATAGGTTTTTTCCCCCTGTTTTTGTCTCTTTGTTGTCCCTTAATCCAGGAATAGGCTTGTGCCTGGTGCACCGCAGCCAATGAGCATATAGAGTTGAGATCCATTTTCCAACCTTTAATGCAGTTCTGTACAAAAAGGGGTGCTAGGCGATAATGTGCAAAAACTAGCACCCCCTCTCTGGAGAAGTTGTAGGCTTTTATACAGATTGCAACAAAGAAGAAGTTGCACAACACTTGCTCATTGGTCAAGTTTTAGTTACATAACTGGTGTACTCCTGCGCATGTTCGGATTAGTGATTAGTTCATTATACAAAGGTGGTACTACATCAGGGGTGTGATTTTTACCATGCTAATTAGCCTGAGGTTACCTTCAGGCAACGTTATCTCCTTTTTCCCCATCCCCCTGGGTCATCTCTGACTACATTAGTTCATTCTTGTCATTCCTGTGTGTTCTTTATATGATTTTCTCACCTTGAGGAATACATCTTAAAATAAGAAAAGAAACCTAGAGAAAGAATTAGGCAATATATCCTAGCATTAGAATTAAGCATATTTCCTTCTCTGGAGATATTCAAAACTCACCTGGACAAGGGCCTGTGCAGCCTGCTCTAGGTGAACCTGCTTTGGCAGGGGGGGTTGGACTAGACGATCCCCAGAGGTCCCTTCCAACCTCTACCATTCTGTGATTCTGTGAATAGTATTTTAAATTCTGTGATATACTATGATTACAGCATAACTAAGATATAACAGTGGTGCTCCTAAACATTACACAGAAATAAAAAACAGGATACAAGTCTGCAGCCACACCCTGGTTTTCCTCTAAGCAAATCAGTTCATACTAGAAATCAATTAACATAACCAGCTATCCTATCATTCCTTAAATAACATCATTGTCACCTATAAAAAGCTCAAATAAATTTAGAAAAAATGACTGACTTATCTGCTTCGAGGTTCTCATGGATATTTCCATTCTTTGCTCTCAATTACCAATTTACCAGCTTTAGCCATTTTTCTAAAAATCTGAGATAAACTCTCAATTGATCCTCTGGCCAACAGAGGATAGTTTTTGTTGTCTTAACTCAATAACAAAAGAGTGTTTTGTCCTGTTCCCTCACTCCTACAATCCCTGTTGAAAAAAACATTCTTCTGTGATTAGTTTATTTATGGTCACCCAGGATCAGAATTATAAGTCTTCTCTTTGAAAGAGATTTCTACTTTGATAATTTGTTTCCACTATAAATAATTTAACCAAATTTTCTGAGATTGGACCCTGGTCTGCTTCAGGTAAGAGCATTACCAGGTGAAAAAATTTCCTTGTTTTTACTGATAGACTTTTGGCCAGTGAGGTCGTCACCAGCTTAACTTGACAAAGTCCACGTACAGGGAATCTAAAGAAAGATGAGGATCCTGTCAGGAAGACATAAACAAAATGTGAAGCTGTTTCAGAGCCAGGGGAAGTCTGATATGGTACTGAGGATAGACAGATAAAATTATTTCCTCCTTACTAAAACTAGTAAAAATTAGAAAACAGGTCCAATATATTAAATGTTTGTCTAAAAATACTACAAAACTAATGAACAGCAAAAACAAAAGCAGCAAGTATAATAGAACTACAATTGATAACATCCTGCTTTGATTATTTACATAAATTGGTTACATATTATACGTGGTATAAATGCTGATGTTTCTGTTCAATTTCAGTAATCTGTGTTTGTAATATGTATTTTGAATGATCTTTGAATAAAGTTATGTCAGCTGCATTTGCGGAAAGAAAAGAGTTCTGAAAAGATATTCTAGAAGGAAAAAGAAAGGTCTTGAAAAATCCTGTTAATTGCTTGCTCAGATTATCTCAGATTATCTATTATAAATATATTTGATGATGTTTTTTGAAATATGATTTCTAATTATTTTATATTCTCAATGTAGAAGAACAAATATATATATATAACATATTCTTAATGTAGAAGTCAAATATATTGAGATGCACATTGGAAAATCGTTGGGCTTACTCCATGAATGGAAAGATATTTGAGAAGGAGGCACGCTCAGTACAAAAATACAAACAATATTAGAAACGTATAACACAATACAAAAATAATTCAGTTTACAGCTATTTACATACACAGCTTTAGAGTGGCCTTCCAAAGAACATGTTTGTCATCATGCCTATTCCATTCAAAAAAGGGTCATATCACACATCTCTTAAAAAAATTTAGAAAAAGGCATTTTTAAATCCAACATAGGACTTTCAGAGATGTATTCAAATGACATGAGATTTAATTTGCAACACACTGTTCCTATGTGAATGCAGAGTGAAAATTTAATTAGTTGTATATGACTCAGGGCAGAATTTAGCACTTCAGTATGCACTCTCACACAAAAATACCTTTTAAAAAAAATAATGTAATACCTTCCTACCTGCAGTTTATTCTGATGATAACTCATATGGAAAAATGTATTCTCATCAGCCATTACTCTTCATAAACTATTAGTTTACAACATTTCAATATTAACACAGATATCTACATAATGATGAAATTAGTTAAAGATAAAAGTTTTAACCTCATTCTCTGCCTCTTCATAATAGTCCTGGGTTCAGCTGGGATAGGGTTAATTTACACAAGAAGCTGGGAGGGGTCAAAGCCCAGACTGCTGACCCAAGCTACCCAAACAAATGGGATATTCAGTACAATTTGACATCGTGTTTGGTATATAAGTGTGGAAGTTGGCTGGGGGAGGGGAACTGCTACTATGGAGAAGGCTGGGCATTGGGCAGAGAGAAAATTGCACTGTGCATCCCACACTTTGTCTATTCCTCTTATCAGTGCAGTTATTTTTCTCTTCCTTTGCTGTTCTGTTAAATTCTTTATGCCAGTCAGTTATGTCTTTTTCATAGAATCACAGAATTGTAGGGGTTGGAAGGGACCTCTGTGGGTCATCTAGTCCAATCCCCCTGCCGAAGCAGGGTCACCTACAGCAGGCTGCACAGGACCGTGTCCAGGCGGGTCTTGAACATCTCCAGAGAGGGAGAATCCACAGCCTCTCCAGGCAATCTGTTCCAGTACTCCGTCAGCCTCAGAGGGAAGAAGTTCTTCCTCATGTTCAGGTGGAACTTCCTGTGCTTCAGTTTGTGCCTGTTGCCCCTTGTCCTGTTGCTGGGCACCACTGAAAAGAGTCTGGCCCCATCCTCCTGACACCCACCCTGAAGATATTCATAAGCATTTATTAGGTCCCCTCTCAGCCTTCTCTTCTTCAGGCTGAACAAGCCCAGCTCCCTCAGCCTCTCCTCGTAGTGGAGATGCTCCAGTCCCCTCATCATCCTCGTAACCCTCCGCTGGACTCTCTCCAGTAGCTCCTCATCTTTCTTGAACTGGGGAGCCCAGAACTGGACACAGTACTCCAGATGGGGCCTCACTAGGGCAGAGTAGAGGGGAAGGAGAACCTCCCTTGACCTGCTGGCCACACTCCTCTTCATGCACCCCAGGGTACCATTGGCCTTCTTGGACACCAGGGCACACTGCTGGCTCATGGTCAACTTGTCATCCACCAGGACACCCAGGTCCCTCTCCGCAGAGCTGCTCTCCAGCAGGTCTGCCCCAAGACTGTACTGGTGCATGGGGTTGTTCTACCCCAGGTGCAGGACCCTGCACTTGCCCTTGTTGGACTTCATCAGGTTCCTCTCTGCCCAACTTTCCAGCCTGTCCAGGTCTCGCTGAATGGAAGCACAGCCTTCTGGTGTATGCACCACTCCTCCCAGTTTGGTGTCATCAGCAAACTTGCTGAGGGTACACTCTGTCCCTTCATCCAGGTCGCTGATGAATAAGTTGAATAAGACTGGGCCCAGTACTGACCCCTGAGGGACACCACTAGTTACCGGCCTCCAACTAGACTCTGGGCTGCTGACGACAACCCTCTGAGTTCTGCCATTCAGCCAGTTCTCAATCCACCTCACCAGTCACTCATCCAGCCCACACTTCCTGAGCTTCCCTGGGAGGATGTTATGGGAGACAGTGTCAAATGCCTTGCTGAAGCCAAGGTAGACAACATCCATGGCTCGCCCCTCATCTACCCAGCTAGTCATGCCATTGTAGAAAGCTATCAGATTGGTGAAGCATGATTTCCCCTTGGTGAATCCATGCTGACTACTCCTGATAACCTTCTTTTCTTCCACTTGCTTGATGATGACCTCTAGAATGAGCTGCTCCATCACCTTTCCTGGGATGGAGGTGAGGCTGACCGGCCTGTAGTTCCCTGGGTCCTCCTTCTTGCCCTTTTTGAAGATTGGAGTGACATTGGCTTTCCTCCAGTCCTCGGGCACCTCTCCAGTCCTCCAGGACCTTTCAAAGATGACTGAGAGTGGCTCTGTAATGACATCCGCCAGCTCCCTCAGCACTTGTGGGTGCATTCCATTGGGGCCCATGGATTTGTGGAAGTCCAGATTGCTTAAGTGATCCCTCACACAGTCCTCCTCGACCAAGGGAGGGTCATCCTTTCTGCAGGCTTCCTCCCTTACCTCCAGGGCCTGGGATTCCTGAGGGCCGGCCTTAGCACTGAAGACTGAAGCAAAGAAGGCATTCAGTACCTCTGCCTTCTCTGCATCCTCCGTCACCAGGACACCCACCTCGTTCAGCAGTGGCCCCACATTGTCCCTAGTCTTCATTCTGCTGCTGATGCAGTTGAAGAAGCCCTTCTTTTTGTTTTTGACATCCCTTGCCAGATTCAATTCCAGGTGGACCTTAGCCTTCCTTGTTGCATCCCTGCATGCTCTGACAACATTCCTGTACTCTTCCCAAGTGGCCTGCCCCTCTTTCCACATTCCATGGACCTTTCTCTTCCACCTGATCTCTGCTAGAAGCTCCTTGCTCATCCATGCGGGTCTCCTGCCTCTTTTGCTAGATTTCTTTCTCAGGGGGATGCACTGCTCCTGAGCATGGAGGAAGTGGTGTTTAAACAGCAACCAGCACTCATGGACCCCTCTGCCTTCGAGAGCCTTGACCCACGGGATTCCTCCCAGTAGCTCCTTGAAGAGGCCAAAGTTAGCCCTCCTGAAGTCCAAGGTTTTGATCCTTCTTATCGCCCTGCTTCCTCCACGCAGGATCCTGAACTCGATCATTTCATGGTCACTGCAGCCGAGTCTACCTCCGACCTTCACATCCTCCACCAGTCCCTCCTTGTTTGTTATTACAAGGTCCAGCAGAGCACCTTTCCTTGTTGGTTTCTCCACCACTTGCATCAGAAAGTTATCATCGATGCTCTGCAGGAACCTCCTGGACTGCATGTGCCTGGCTGTTTGGCCTTCCCAGCTGATGTCAGGGTGGTTGAAGTCCCCCACCAGAACCAGGGCCTATGACTGTTAGGCTGCTTGCAGCTGCCTGTAGAAAGCGTCATGGACTTCCTCCTCCTGGTCAGGTGGCCTGTAGTACACACCCACAGCAGTGTCACCCATATGAGGCTGTCCCTTAATTCTAACCCATAAGCTCTTCTCCAGGCAGAGCTCAATACATTCCAGTTGCTCCCTCACATACAGAGCAACTCCCCCACCTCTCCTTGTTGGCCTGTCTTTCCTAAAGAGTCTATAGCCATCCATGACAGCATTCCAGTCATGTGAGCTGTCCCACCATGTCTCTGTGATTGCAGTGAGATCATGGCACTGCGACCGCACACAGATGTCTAATTCTTCCTGTTTATTGCTCATGCTGCATGGATTGGTGTACAGATATTTCAGGGAGGAATCTAAGCATGCTGGTTTCCCTGGAGGAGTGCAAGAGGATCTGTCATGTCCACGTCCACCCTTAAAGTTGTTGGTCTTTTGCTTCTCAGCTTGGGACACAGCTAAGGAATATTTGTCATTGTTCTGATTAGCCACTCTTAATCCCCAGCCAGATGGGATGGCTTGAGCATTGTGACTCTGCCCCCCACCCCCTGAGTCCTTAATTTTAAAGCCCTCCACACCTGGCTGGCTAGCCTGTTGCCAAAGATCCCCTTGCCTTTTCTAGACAGGTGGGTCCCATCCCTCTCTAACAGGTTATTGTCATTGAAGAAAGTCCCATTGTCATAAAAACCAAAACCCTCATGGCGGCACCAGCCATGAAGCCAAGAGTTGATATCCATAATACTCCTGTTTCTAGCTGATCCCCTTCCTCCATCTGGTAAAACAGAGGAAAAGATAACTTGGGCACCAAAGCTTTCTGCTTTCACCCCCATTGCTTTGAAATCTTTCTTATTTCTGCCAACATTCCGACTTGCAGGGTCATTTGTGCCTACATGAAAGAGTAACAGTGGACAGTAGTCTGTGCTCTTTACAAGCTGTGGCACCCTCTCGGTCACAGAGCAGACCTTAGCTCCTGGAAGGCAGCACACCTCGCGTGCCTCCCTGTCAGGTCAGCAGATGGGTGCCTCAGTCCCCCTTAACAGGGAGTCACCCACCATGAGTACCCGTCGTTTCTTTTTACAGTACCTGCTGTGTGCTGCTGGTGTGGTTTCCTCTTGCAGACCTTGCTCCTGGGTATCTACGGTTGTTAAAGCTTCATATTTGCTTTTGGTAGTTATGCTGGAGGGTGGAGGCTGGAGCCGAGTCCTGCTTTTGTGGGTCACCAGGGTCCAAGGTGCCTCATTCTCATTGGTGGTCTCCACAGGAGCATGGTTCTGCAACCATGTATCTATCTCCAACTCAGCTCCTCTGATACTGCGTAGCCTGTTAACTGTTTCCTGCAGCTCGGCCACCTGACGTATCAGATCCTCAACCTGCCTGCACCTTGCGCAGGCACTTACCAGTAATCCAGAAGAAGGATCTGGGCACTCGCTACAAGCTGCAGCCCACACTGACGTCTCCTTGGTTACCAGTTCCGTCTGGGTGGAGGCATCAGACATCACAGGGGCGCCCACTGTGGGAGTTCTATTTCTAGCTCTGAGGTGAGTGCCCACCATTACGGCAGAGACCTGGAGCTCTCCCCTCGGCTGTGGTCTGCAGGTGGGTTGTAGGGCCCTCCCTGCATGCCCTGCCTGCGCAAACTGCCACACCACACCCTATTTGCCTGCTCTGTTCGTGCGCTCCTTGTTGCTCATGCTCCTTAAGGGTTGTTTCAATCTCCCGTGGTTGCTGCTGGCAACGCCCATGCCAACATCAGCCCCACATGCTCGTGAGAGTTGCCAGCTCCTGGCGGGTCTCGCTGCTCTTCCCTCGGGTTTCCCTGGCTACAGGAATTCCCCTGTGTGCCTCGGTCGAGCACTCAGCCACAGATCTTACCGTCGCTGCCACTGCCTTTCTCGTCGACCGAGATTTCTTCCGATTCTTCTCCCCATTCCACCGGGGAGGGAAGGAACGAGCAAGTGACCATGTGGTTCTTACTTCCCAGCTGGGGCTAAAAAACGGCAGCCCTTTTTGATGCCAAATGTGGGGCACAAAGGGTTGGAATAACGAGAAATATGACCAGAATGTTTTAAAACAGATTTGTTATAATTTGCCATGGACTAATCAATCCGTAAGCTGATCTGCCAACTGAACAGCCAAGGAGTGATCAGCAAAACTCGCTCACCCTTTAATAGTCCCATATGGCGAGTGGAGACTGGCAGTAGACTACTGTGGCCTGAATGAAGTCACACCACCACTGAGTGCTGCCGTGCCAGACATGCTAGAACTTCAAGATCAGCTGGAGTCAAAGGCAGCCAAGTGGTATGCCACCACTGATATCACTAATGCATTCTTCTCCATCCCTTTGGCAGCAGAGTGCAGGCCACAGTTTGCTTTCACCTGGAGGGGCATCCAGTAGACCTGGAATCGACTGCCCCAGGGGTGGAAACATAGTCCCACCATTTGCCATGGACTAATCCAGACTGCCCTGGAAAAGGATGAAGCTCCAGAACATCTGCAGTACATCGATGACATCATTGTGTGGGGGGACACAGCGGAGGAAGTTTTTGAGAAAGGGGAGAAAATAGTTCAGATCCTTCTGAAAGCCGGTTTCGCCATTAAGCGAAGTAAAGTCAAGGGACCTACGCAAGAGATCCAGTTTTTGGGAATAAAATGGCAGGATGGGCATCATCAGATCCCAATGGATGTCATCAACAAAATAGCAGCTATGTCTCCACCAACTAGAAAAAAGGAAGCACAAGCCTTCTTAGGTGTTGTAGATTTTTAGAGAATGCACATCCCAAATTACAATCTGATTGTGAGCCCTCTCTGTACCACGTGACCCAGAAGAAGAATGATTTTGAATGGGGCCCTGAGCAAAGACAAGCATTTGAACAAGTTAAATAGTTCATGCAGTAGCCCTTGGCTCAGTCTGGTCAGGGCAAGATGTTAAAAACGTGCTCTACACCTGTCACGTTAAAGGGGGGGGATAAGGGGAGTCTGATATTCAACTTGCCTGCCAGAGCCCTTCCAAGGACTTTCACTGAAACAGTTTCGCAAAGTTGAAACAATAGGTAATTTATTCAAGCAACAATCATCACAGATTCGGAATTGCCGTTGATAAATGCACTGTCTACAAAAGTTGAGCTCAAAGTAATAGTTTAGCGCTTTAGTTAACATTGTGTTCCCAGGAATACGTCTGACAAAGTCAGAGGAAGGTGTCCCTTCTTGGGGGGGGAAAGAGAGGTTCAGGTCCATCGACCCGTCCGTCAGGTGAAGTTCTCACTTGGCTCCTCCTCCCAAAGAGAGTTTTCAAGTGCCAATTTCTATATGTTTGGAAATCTTTTTGTGAGGTGGGACTAAGACAATTATTGTGTATCGATTGGCTCTTGGCATGGAATGTCGTGTTGTCAGAAGTGGGACTCAGCAGTGTGACACGCCTTCAGAGCAGGCATCTTGGTGTGTGCATCCGGGGGCCATCTGTGCTTTATCCAAAGCAATCTCTGAAGCAATCTCTGGCTGCGAAGCCTCTGAAGCGCCCCACAGATCCCTTGGTTTACAGTGATGGGCTATCCCCCCTAACTTTTGTCTGATAAGATAAGCACCAGTTAATTACTTCCTTGGTTATCTCTTCGGCTCTTGACACCTCAGTCGAGAGACGCCTCAGTCCGAGTTTGTCTTTCGTCTTGCATTTGACAAGTCCAGCAAGGCCATCGATTACAACACTGCAGCCAGGGAGAATGGCCCAACCTGGAGTCTCTGGCAGAAAGCACCAGGGGAGACTCGAGGTCTGGTTTGGAGTCGGGGATAAAGAGGATACAGCCATCCAGCTGGCTTTAGACATTGTCGCTTGAGAAAAGTGGCCAGTGCTCTATCTCTACACTGACTCATGGATGGTGGCCAATGCCTTGTGGGGGTGGCTGCAGCAATGGAAGAAGAACAACTGGCAGCACAGAGGAAAACCCCTCTGGGCTGCCCCATTGTGGCAAGATATTGCTGCCCGGCTAGAGAAGCTGGTTGTAAAAGTGCATCACATGGATGCCTACATCCCTAAGAGTCAGGCCCCTGAGGAACATCTAAACAACCACCAGGTGGACCAGGCTGCTAGGATTGAATTGTTTCAGGTGATTCTGGACTGGCAACGTAAGGATGAATTGTTTATAGCTCGGTGGGCCCATGACACCTCAGGCCATCAAGGAAGAGATGCGACATACAGATGGGCTTGTGATCGAGGGGTGAACTTGACCATGGACCCTATTGCACAGGTTATCCATGAATGTGGAACATGCGCTGCAATCAAGCAAGCCAAGCGAGTAAAGCCTCAGTGGTATGGAGGACGATGGCTAAAATATCAATATGGGGAGGCTTGGCAGATTGACTACATCACACTGCCACAAACCCGCCAAGGCAAGCGCTATGTGCTCACAATGGTGGAGGCCACCACCGGATGGCTGGAAACCTACCCTGTGCCCCATGCCACCACCCGGAATACTATCCTGGGCCTTGAAAAGCAAGTCCTGTGGCAACATGGCACTCCCGAAACAATTGAGTCGGACAACGGGACTCACCTTCATAACAGCCTCATAGACACCTGGGCCAAAGAACATGGTATTGAGTGGGTGTATCACATCCCCTACCATGCACCAGCCTCTGGAAAGATCAAAACTGTACAATGGGCTGCTAAAAACCACTCTGAGAGCAGTGGGGGGTGGGACTTTCAAAAATTGGGATACTCATTTAGCAAAGGCCACCTGGTTGGTTAACACCAGAGGGTCCACCAACCGGGCTTGTCCTGCCCAGTCAAAATCTCAGTGCCCCGTAGAAGGGGATAAAGTCCCCGTAGTGCACATGCGGAACATTTTAGGGAAGTCAGTCTGGGTTAGTCCTGCCTCAGGCAAAGGCAAGCCTGTCCGCAGGATTGCTTTTGCTCAAGGACCTGGGTGTACCTGGTGGGTAATGCGGAAGGATGGGGAAGTCCGATGTGTACCTCATGGGGATTTGATTTTAGGTGAGAATAGTCAATAAATGAAATTGTATGATGTTAGTTGCTAAATAACCCTGTCACTGTTATCACTGTTATAATTGTTATATGTTATATGAAGGATATTACAGTCACACAAACTAATGAAGGATGGAGTTTGACGAAACCTAGCAGAGCACAGCGATGATGGGACTGGACTGGCACCCAGTAACTTGATCAGGATCGACATCTCCAACCCGCACACCATGGGCACGGGCCACGCCAGATACACCAGCCGTATGCTCCGGATGCAGCATGCAACCTCCCATCACTACACATCACCTCTCCTGCCCTGGAAGACTGTTATGACAGATGGAGCCCAAAGCCATGGATTAAATGAACTCAACAGACATTTTAGGGGGATAATCCACAGACTAAGAGAATGATATCTCTTTGTATATATTAAAGACAGGAGAAGTGGTGGCGATCAACTGGAAAATTGGGAACCTGGGCATGATGTAGATGGTATAGAATAAAGGGTGGATAATGTCCTGGTTTCTGCCAGGATAGGGTTAATTTTCACCAGAAGCCGGGAGGGGACACAGCCAGGCCAGCTGACCCAAACTGGCCAAATAAAACAGGATGTTCGATACCATGTGACATCATGCTCGATTCTGAGTGGGGGTGCTGGCCAGGGGAGGAAGTTAATTGCGTCTCCAGAGCGCACTGGGCACCGGGCAGTGAAAGTTGCTCTGTCCATTTCACTGTTTGTTTTGTATATTCTTCTTATCAGTATTATTGTTGTCACTTTTCCCTTCCTTTGCTGTTCTGTTAAACTGCCCTTATCCCGACCCATGAGTTTTGCCTTTTTCTTTCCATTCTCCTCCCCACCCCAGCGGGGGGAGAGGTGATAGAGTGACCATGTGGTCCTTTGTTGCTGGCCACGACCAAACCAAGACAGTTTCACCAGGCAGATTTCTAAAACTAAGAACAAGTGGGCATCACTGAAGATTATAAAGTTTTTACTCTCTCACTATACTCAGTCTTTCAAACAGCAAGAAAAAAATATCAAAAAGGCAGAGAAGGAATGTAGTTCAAAATATAAACGAATAACTCGTTTTTTAGTGGGACTGTCATCGATACTATCCCTGTAGGGAAAATTTTTTTAAGTGATAGCATGATTAGGAGAAAAATAATAATCTTTAGCTTTCGTGCATCTAAAATATATTTTAAAATATCTAAATATTAAAAATTATCTTCCTCTTCTATAACAGTCTAAAAAAATTTCATGTAATGATCCTGTGTCTGGAGCATAATTTCTTGATGCCTTTAATGACTTTAAAGTAGGATGATCCTCAGTCTTCAGCAGGCATCACAATGAATATACAAAACAGTAAATAAATGTGTTTTATCTATGAAAACTTACCTTTTATTCATGAAAACATACCATGTGAAACCATAACACTATTTACTACAATTATTTTCATATATATACAAAATGGTATCAGTTCACGCATATTCTGCCTTAAGTCTGTACCGATAAATGAGCTTCTCAAGAAGTTTTTGGCACAGCTTTTTTCCCTAAAGATGTTTTAAAAAATGACAGGTAATGGATGGAAAATAGAACCAGATATTGCAAACTCCTGAAAAGTAACTTTTCCTTTAGAAATGCTTCTTACCTATTTTAAAATTATTAGTGGGCAAGAAGTATTCATATGCATTCTTTCAGTAAAGACAACAACTAGAGGCTTTGAGTTGGTGAACTAAGTTTGGCCTATGATTTATCATAAATATTAGTGGTAAATATTTCTCTTGCTGCATACCTTCACTATAATATCTAAATATTAGTAATAATAACATCAAAATTTACCAGTATTTTATGAGGAAATAACGTTTTGAGATCTGAAGGGAATCAATTGTTTTTACAAACATGCAATTCCTGATAAGTCCTGGTAATTAATTAGAAATCATTCCATATTTTCTATTTTTACAGGTCTTTTTCAACGTTCTGTGCTTGAGAATATCAGATCTGACCGGACTGGACCAAGGGCGACGGCATGAACTATCTCCCGTTTCATTTGTTCAAATGCCTGTCGTTGCTCAGGGCCCCATTCAAAATCATTCTCCTTCCGGGTCACGTGGTACAGAGGGCTTACTATCTGGCTGTAATTTGGGATGTGCATCCTCCAAAAACCCACGACAGCTAATGTTCTTGTTCGGCTGCCGCCGGCAACAAAAGCGCCACACGGCCGCCCCTCCCCCCGCCAGGGTGCGGAGGAGAATGGAATCCACTTGCCAGGATAACATACAAAATCCTCACTGAAGGGGTACCTCTCCCTCACACCTGACAGAAGCCTCCTCCAGAGGCTGAGGACTTGTTCCTTTTTGCCAATGGCCTTGTCAATGCCCCCTTCCCTGCCCAGGGATCCCAGCTGCTTGGCTTCCTTGTCCTCTAATTCCAAACTGCTGGCCCTGTTATCCCAGCAGCGCAGCAGCAAGGTGACAATGTGCTTGCCTGGGTGGCGGCTGAAATCTTTCCGCATGTCTCGCAGCTCGCTCAGGGAGAGGGACCGGGTGATGATCTCTGTCTCTATCTCCCACGATGACTCTGGCTCATTGTCACCCCTCTCGGAGCGACCTGATTTCTTTGTGTCTTTCTTTAGTTTTACAGGGGCGACTGCTACCGGCACAGGTTGGTCATTGGGCTCAGCCGCGATGTCTGCTGCAGGAGCTGGAGCTGGAGCCGCTGCCGTGCCCTCTGGGGAAACCGAGGCAGACCCTGCAGCTGTGGCAGCGGCAGCTGTGGTGCCGGTCGGGGGGGAGCTGTGACTGCCTGCTGGGCTGGAGGGGCTGCAGGGCCGGCTGGGGGGGCAGCACCAGTCGCAGTGCCTGCCGCTTCATTTCCACCCCCCTTCTCCTTTAGAGCACTGAACAGTGTTGAACAGGGCAGCTCGATAGGCGTGGGCCAGACCCCAGCACATTGCAGTGATTTGTGTCTCTCTGGAGTTCCCAGGGTGGCAGCACACTTTTTGCAGATATTTTACTAGTTTGTCCGGATTCTGTACTTGTACAGGGCTGAGTTTCAAAAACACCGGGGGTGCCCACTGCCCTAGACACCTGCCCATGCTGTCCCACACACCCAGTCACTCAGAGCTATCCAGCCCCGGGGCAGGTCTCTGCATGATGTTCTTAACTACTTGTTTAACCTAAACAAAACCTGAAACCCATTCAGGAGGCAGAACAATAGGAGCATGCTGGCCTGAGCATCCCACGGGTACTTGAAATTCTCAGAAGCCCTTAGGACTAGCCTGGAGGAGAGAGGGGGGCTGAAACAGTGGGGGAAGGTATCCCCTCCGGTTTTCCCCACAGATTGGGTTTGATTATTAACAAATTCTAAGACATAGGATCCGAGGTACGGAAATGACTGCAGTGCCGCATGCAGATACAAGCCTAATTTCATGCGCAGCGATGTTATCATGTCATAAGTCAATATCATACAGTACAGCAGAATCGTCATCCTGATCTTTTTCCCTGAGGTAACAAACAGCACGTCAATGAAAACATAAAGCAAGTACGGGTTTAAATACCAGAGACATTTGATCAATCAGAAACATTTTTTGCCAGCGACTGTGTAACTAACAAAGTAAATGCGTATAACAAAATCTAAGAAAGCTGTTTCAACACCCGATGCTCAGCCCTGCCGGTATCCCCGCCCCATGCTTGGGAGCCAAATTTAATGTTGTTGTTTGGTGCGGCCGGCAACAAAAGCGCCTTTAAAGTGCTGACTTTGTTTTGGAATGTTTGCACTTTTAAATGGCCTTATCACCAGCGTCTGCTTACATTTTGCTTCACGTATCTCCTGGGGTCGGTAGTCAGCGGCAAATATTGGCACTAAGAAGATGGCAGGCTGCACATGTGTGCGTGTGGGAGTTATGTGTGAGAGCTTTTTACTGCTCTTTGTTTAGGGTTAAATTCTGCTATCTCTACGTCCATGGACTAGTGGTCTATAACTCAAGCAGCACTGCAAAATTACTGAAAAATTTCACATAGAATCATAGAATTATAGAATAGTAAGGGTTGGAAGGGACCTCAAAGATCATCCAGTTCCAACCCCCCTGCCATGAGCAGGGACATCTTCCACTAGACAAGGTTGCTCAGAGCTCCATCCAACCTGGCCTCGAACACTTCCAGGGAGGCGGCATCCACAGCTTCTCTGGGCAACCTGTTCCAGTGTTTCACCACCCTCATGGTGAAGAATTTCTTCCTGACATTGTTATGGTTTGGCTGCGGCCGGCAACAAAAGTGCCACGCGGCCGCCCCTCCCCCCATCGGGGTGCAGAGGAGAACGGAAAGAAACAGGCAGAAACTGGTGGGTCGGGATAAGGGCAGTTTAACAGAACAGCAAACAAAGGGAACAGGAACAACAACGGTACAGATAAGGAGAAAACACAACACAAACTGCACAACCCAGAGAGCCGCCCTCCACGACCGCCGCCGCGCGCTCCCGAGCCGCGAGTGAGTTCCCGCCGCCCAGCTCTCCCCCACCGGAACCCAGCATGATGGCACATGGTATGGAACACCCTGCTCTGTTTGGCCAGGTTGGGTCAGCCTGTCCGGCTGTGCCCCTTCCTGGATTCCGGTGAAAAGTAACCCTGTCCTGGCCAAACCCAGGACAAAGGGCAACGAGGCTGTTGAGTGGTCTAGAGAACAAGTCTTATGAGGACCGGCTGAGGCAGCTGGGGCTGTTTAGTCTGGAGAAGAGGAGGCTGAGGGGGGACCTTATTGCTCTCTACAACTATCTGAAGGGAGGCTGTAGTGAGGCTGGTGTTGGTCTCTTCTCCCAGGTCACTAGCAGTAAGTCAAGGGGAAATGGCCTCAAGTTGTGTCAGGGGAGGTTTAGATTTGATATTAGGAAAAATTTCTTTACTGAAAGAGTTTTGAAGCATTGGAAGAGGCTTCCCAGGGAAGTGGTTGAGGCACCGTTCCTCGAGGTATTTAAAACACATGTAGATGCGGAACTTAGGGACATGGTTTAGTGGTGGAATTGACAGTGTTAGGTTAATGGTTGGACTTGACGACCTTGAAGGTCTCCTCCAGCCTAAATGATTCTGTGATTCTGTGATAAGTAAATGAAAAATGATTTACCGAGGGTTGATTGTGCCAGAATAGCTAGGTATAAGTATTTGATAAGAAATTACTCTAGACAGAGGAAATACAGTCATTTTAATCTGGACTTCAGTAAAGCATTTGACATAGTGTGGTGTGGGAAATTATGAGGTCATGCAGGGAAGAGAAGGATTAGTACAGGAATGATAAGGTGAGTTAACAACTGATTTTAAGAGAAAGGACAAATTATGGTGAAAAAGAAGACAACTTGTGTTGATAAATGAATAATTGGACAGACAGGAGACCATTAGTGGAATTCCTCAGGGAATGATCTTCAAATGTTTCTTGTCTTTATATCTTCATTAATGGCAATTGCACATGCTGATGACAGAGAGATGGCAGGGAGATTTCTTCACTAAAGAGAGTATATATATGGGAATATCTTACAGGATAAATGTGAGTAACAGAAAATTAAATTCAGTAGTACAAAATACAAGAAAGAAGCATTTGGAAACTAAAAAATGTCATCTTTTAAGATAGGATAGTGGAGGCAAATGTCTTACTGATATTATACCGTTAAAAGGTAATGTATCTAAGAGACAAATATGACTATAAAATTCAGTTGCAGAATAGAAATGAGAAAACACTGAGCCCACAGAGATCTTGGTCAGGACTCCTGCAGAGAACTGAATCTTCTCATCCTGGTTCAAGAGGAAATAATGCCATCTGAAAGGGCAACTAGAATGATTAAGGAAACGCAAAGACTTCTTATTAGCAAAAAGCTAAAACACATGCACACAAAACCAAAACAAAAGAGCTTGGTTATCTAGCCTAACAAAACAAAGGCTGAAAAGAGATATGACTTCTCTAAATAAATACAATGGGAAAACATTAGAGAGGAAAAAGAACTACTTAAGTTAAAAGTCAAAGTTAGCAAAAGATGTTTATAAACTGAACTGGAATAAGTTTAGACTAAAATTAGATGCAAGTTTTTGCCAAGAAGTGAGACATTCTTGACCAGCCTTTCCTGTAAGACTAATGATATGAAGATGTAAACTTGGATCTGTGTATAAAAGGGACCATGTACTAAGATTGGATGCAGGAGGCTGGATTCAACAGTCCAAGAGTATGTTTCCAGTCTAACACTGTTCCTAACACTGACCCCAAAGTAGCATTCTTGATAAAATTAGACAAAAATGAAATATTTTGAGATAGTAATTCAGGATACTTAGGGTTTTCAAATTATAAGTTTTAGTTAATCAACAATCACCAGAGATTGGCTCCAAATTTAAAATTCCTAAAAAGTATAATTCAGAAAATACATTTCATACAGTTATTTCTGACCATGTGATAAAAAATAATATTGAATGGTATATATAGTAGAATCTACACCACCTTTATGGTTAAAAATATGTGAAGTTCAAAGGATACCCTTAATCCACAATCTCTTTATATTAATTCTCTTACTTCTAAACTCACTTCTACAATTTTTGGAGTGCATTAGATCTTCTGCTGGAACTGCTCATCGATAACTGCTCTCAGTGTAATGCTTGTGTACCAAAGTGACTCAGTACAATTTGCCATATAGGTACTTCTTGATATAAAAGCAGTTATCACAGAATCACAGAATCACAGAATCACAGAATGTTAGGGGTTGGAAGGGACCTCTGTGGGTCATCTAGTCCAACCCCCTTGACGAAGCAGGGTCACCTAGAGCAGGCAAGTGCAATCATCTAGTGTTAGCTATCACCTAGTGTTGCCATGCTTCTCTGTCTCATTAGTATGCCTGGATGGATTCTTTGAGCTGAACTATCAACTTTAAAAATTTGGTAACTGTAGGGGTGCTGAAAGTGAACTCATTGCATCCCTCTGATTCTGCACTCCCTGCATGACCTAGTCCCAGTTTACGCAATGTCTAGAATGATCTTCCTTTTAGTTCCTGCAGAACTGATTATGAAATTTCTTTTGGGTCCAGAAGAAACTCTCCTCCTCTCACCAAACAATATGCATATACTCTGCTAACTACTGTGTAGAGCGTTAGAGTAAGCAGCAGGCATATTTGTACTAATCCATTTTCCTTATAGCAGGTGGATATTTCCCATGCATGCAAGATGTTTCACAAGCTACATAGTGGAAAGTGAACTCACAGACTTGAAAGCAATCCCTTGGTGATATTTACTGGATTTGGAGATGACAAAAAATCTATATATTGTAACAATATTTGGAGGAAAGGTCTATATACCCTAACTATACTTGAATTACTTCCTTTTATGCAAGCTTCTCTATCACAAACAATCTTACATCTTTCTGTAACTATAACCATAAGGACAGCATAGCAGTTCCCATAAAACACAGTTCCATGCATTTAGGTGCATGGGATTTCTCAAAACTGCTGGAGGTAAAGATAAAAGGAAGGAATAAATTTTGATCTCTGACACATTGTCCCACAGCTGCACTAATTAATCCAGATCAGCACTCACTGCTGCCTTTTGCTCTTTTCAAGTTGTCCTTGTCATCCAAATCACACAGCGTTTAATTCTGAGGAAAACTGCCACTGAAATAAATAGCAGAATCCTTTACTTCAACTTGACATTAGAGTATGCCAAACCTATCATGAAAACCTTGTATTTTTGTTCTCATTCTGAAAAGTCGCACTTCTAATCCTCATTGACAGAATACCACGAGTCTGAAGTTGGCAGAAGTTCTCATGGTTTACTAAGTTCAGGGCTCTGCTCTGCAAGTTCTACATTTTAACTTGTGGGTTATATGTAATATCAAATCTGCCTACATGCATCTTTTCCTTCTGGTACTGTGGTGGGTTGACCCTGGCTGGATGCCAGGTGACCACCAAAGCTGCTCTATCACTCTCCCTCCTCAGCTGGACAGGGGAGAGAAAATATAATGAAAGGCTCATTGTCATGGGTTTGCGTGGCAAGGTTTTGGTAGCGGATGGGGGGGCTATAAAGGTGGCTTCTGTGAGAAGCTGTGAGAAGCTTCCCCCATGTCTGATAAAGCCAGTGCCAGCCGGCTCTAAGATGGACCTGCTGCTGGCCAAGGCCAAGCCAACCAGCGACGGTGGTAGCACCTCTGTAATAACATGTTTAAGAAGGGGAAGAAAAAAAAAGCTCTGCAGTGAAAACAGCAGTCGAGAGAGAGGAGTGAGACAGTGTGAGACAAACAACACTGCAGACACCAAGGTCATTGAAGAAGGAGGGAGAGGAGGTGCTCGAGACACCGGAGCAGAGAGTTTTCCCTTGCAGTCCGTGATGAAGACCATGGTGAGGCAGGCTGTTCCCCTGCAGTCCATGGAGGTGGAGCAGATATCCACCTGTAGCCCATGCCGAAGCATGGTGGATGCCTGAAGGAGGCTGTGACCCCGTGGGGAGCCTGCGCTGGAGCAGGCTCCTGCCAGGACCTGCAGACCCGTGGAGAGAGGAGCCCACACCGGAGCAGGTTTGCTGGCAGGTTTGCTGCCACAGGCTGCAGTTCTTCATGAACAGACTGCTCCAGTGTGGGTCCCCCACAGGGTCACAAGTCCTGCCAGCACATCTGCTCCGGTGCATGCTTCCCACAGGGTCGCAGACTCCTTTGGGCATCCACCTGATTCGATGTGGAGTCCTCCACAGGCAGCAGGTGGATATCTGCTCCACTGTTAACCTCCAGGGCTGCAGGGGAACAGCCTGCCTCGCCATGGTCTTTTCCACAGGCTGCAGGGGAATCTCTGCTTTGGCACCTGGAGCACCTCCACCCCCTCCTTCTTCACTGACCTTGAGGTCTGCATAGTTGTTTCTCTCACATAGTCTCACTCCTGTCTCTTCTGGCTGCTGTTTTCACGGCATTTTTTTAGCCTTAAATATGTTATCACAGAGGCACTACCACTGTCGCTGATTGACTCAGCCTTGGCCAGCGCAGGTCTGTATTGGAGCCGACTGGCATTGGCTCTATTCGATATGGGGGAAGCTTCTAGCAACTTCTAACAGAAGCCACCCCTGTAGCCCCCTCTGCTACCAAAACCTTGCCACGCAAACCTAGTACAGGTACATATAATCATGGATTTCCTATCCCCCTCCCCCTTCAAACCTAGTTTAAAGCCCTCTCAATGAGCCCCGCCAACTCATAAGCGAGAATCCTTTTCCCCCTTTGAGACAGCTGGACTCCATCTGTCGCCAGCAGGCCTGGTGCCGTGTAAACCTCCCCATGATCAAAGAAACCAAAATTCCACCGACGGCACCAGCCTCTGAGCCACCTGTTAATCAGGTGAGTTTTCCTGTTCCTTTCAGTATTCTTCCCTGCCACTGATGGGATTGAGGAAAACACCACCTGTGCCCCTGATCCTTTAACCAGTCGCCCCAGTGCCCTGAAATCTCTTTCGACGGCTTTTGGACTTCTCTCCACGACCTCATCACTGCCAACCTGCATAACCAATAGCGGATAATAATCAGAGGGCTGCACCAGACCAGGTAGTTTCCTGTTGAGCCATCAAGGAAGCTTCTGTGAAACACCCCAAGGAAAAAAGGGGTCTTCCTCTATGAAGGTGACATGGCCAACAGCCCAGCTGAAGTGCCTTTACCCAAACACACGCAGCGTGGGAAACAAACAGGAAAAGCTGGAAGCTACCGTGCTGCTAGAAAGCTATGACGTCATTGCCCTTGCTGAAACTTGGTGGGATGAATCCCATGACTGGAGCATGACTATCGACAGCTACAGGCTGTTCAGAAGGGACAGGCGGGGAAAGAGGGATGGAGGCATTTCCCTCTATATCAAGAAACCAATACAGTATGAAGAGCTGTCCCTGAAGAATAGCCACAAGCAGGTCAAAAGCCTATGGGTAAGAATGAGAGACAAAGGCAACAAAGGGAACCTTGTGGTTGGTGTCTACTACAGGCCGCCTGATCAAGGGTTGCCTACTGACAAAGTCTTTGTACTTCAGCTGCAGGAGGCATCACGCTCACAGTCTCTCGTCCTGCTGGGGGACTTTAACCACCCCGACATCTGCTGGAAAAGCAGCACAGCGAACTGTAGGCAATCCAGGAGATTCCTAGAATGCATTGAGGATAACTTCTTAAGACAGGTAATGGATACCCCTACCCAAGGGGATGCAATACGGGACCTGATGGTCACCAATGGAAGTGAGCTCATCGGTGGTGTCAAGATTGGAGGCAGCCTGGGCTGCAGTGATCATGCATTCATGGAGTTCACAGTCCAGAGGGATATGGGGAAGGCGAGGAGTGTAGTCAGGACCCTGAATTTTAGGAAAGCCAACTTCCAGCTCTTCAAGGAGTTAGTCAGTAGGACCCCCTCAGGGACAGGGGGGCAGAACAGAGCTGTCAGATCTTTGAGGACGCTTTCCATAGAGCGCAGGAGCTCTCAGTCTCCAGGTGTAAGAAGTCGGGCAGGGAAGGGAAGAGACCTGCTGGTCAAACTAAATGGCAAGAGGGAACTGCACAGGCAGTGGAAGCACAGACAGGTATCCTGGGAAGAGAATAGGGGTGCTGACCGGTTGTGTAGGCAGGGTTCAGGAGGGCCAAGGCACAGCTGGATCTGAACTTGGCAAGGAATGCTAAGAATAACAAGAAGGACTTCTACAGGTGTGTCAGCCAGAAAAGGAAGGTTAAAGAAAGCGTACCCCCCTGATGAGCAAGAATGGTGACCTCGCATCTACAGATGAGAAGGCTGAGGTACTCAACAACTTTGTTGCCTCAGTCTTCCCTGGCAACCTCTCTCCTCACCCCTCCCCAGCTGATGGACAGCAAGATTGGGGCCAGAGGGGCAAAGCCCCTCCCACTGTAAGGGAAGACGAGCTTCGGGACTACCTGAAGAACCTGAACATATATAGGTCTATGGGACCTGATGAGATGCATCCCAGAGTCCTGAGGGAACTGGCTGATATCATTGCCAAGCCACTCTCCATGATATTTGAAAAGTCATGGCAGTCAGGTGAAGTCCTTGGCGACTGGAAGAAGGGAAACATTGTGCCCATTTTTAAAAAGGGTAGGAAGGAGGACCCTGGGAACTACCGACCTGTCAGCCTCACCTCTGTGCCTGGGAAGATCATGGAGCAAATCCTCCTAGAAGCTATGCTAAGGCACATGGAGGACAGGGAGGTGATTCGAGATAGCCAGCATGGCTGCACCAAGGGCAAGACCAATCTAGTGCCCACATGGGACTATGAAAGGGTGATTATAATAAATGTCATATTTATTGTAGTTGAGTGTATACTAGCACAGAAATCCCTCTACACAGGTAGAAAGATAGTTTACCAGATAGCATATGGAAACGATTCATACACTGGCCTGTTTCAGTTCACTTTTCCCAAAATTTAAGAGGTTCATATCTGAGCCATGTGAATCTGTAAAATTTGACTAAATGTCCCAGTAAATTGCAGAACAAACTTATGATATCTTGGATACTCCCTACCTTCTTTCTAAATAGAAATATGAAAGTGTTTCTTCTATTTCTATTTTTACGGGGAGTTATCTACTGAGATTACTGAGGACGATTCAATTTATTTTTCATGAAGTGGTGCAGAATGACCCATGGTGTTAAGCTGAAGCAGGGAATGCAGTCATGGATGTACATTTAGTATGAAAAAAAACCCCACAAAGACAAATTAATGCTCAAGCTGGACTCTCAGTGAAGAGTTAGGACGTTCTTTTAGAACATCAGCCTCACCTCTGTGCCTGGGAAGATCATGGAACACATCCTCCCAGAAGCTATGCTAAGGCACATGGAGGACAGGGAGGTGACTCGAGGTTGCCAGAATGGCTTCACCAAGGGCAAGTCCTGCCTGACCAATCTAGTGGCTTTCTATGATGAAGTGACTGCGTCAATGGACAAGGGAAGAGCTATGGATGTGATCTATTTGGACTTCTGTAAAGCCTTCAACACAGTCCCTCGCAACATCCTTCTCTCTAAATTGGAGAAATATGGATTTGATGGGTGGAATATTCAGTGGCTAAGACATTGGTTGGAAGGTCGCATCCAGAGGGTGGTGGTCAACGGCTCGATATCCAAATGGACGCTGGTGACAAGTGGTGTCCCTCAGGGGTCTGTATTGGGACCGGTGCTGTTTAATATTTTTGTCAATGACATAGCGAGATCGAGTGCACCCTCAGCAAGTTTGCAGATGACAGCAAGCTGAGTGGTATGGTTGATACACCAGAAGGACGGGGTGTCATCCAGAGGGACTTGGACAAGCTCGAGAAGTGGGCCTGTGTGAACCTCATGAGGTTCAACAAGGCCAAGTGCAAGGGCCTGCACCTGGGTTGGGGCAGTCTTCGGTATCAATACAGGCTGGGGAATGAAGGGACTGAGAGCAGCCCTGCCGAGAAGGACTTGGGGATACTGGTGGATGAAAAGCTGGACATGAGCCACCAATGTGCGCTCGCAGCCCAGAAGGCCAACCGTATCCTGGGCTGCATCAAAAGGAGCATGGCCAGCAGATCAAGGGAGGTGATTCTGCCCCTCTACTCCACTCTCATGAGACCCCAACTGGAGTGCTGTGTCCAGCTCTGGAGCCCTCAGCATGGGAAAGACACGGACCTGTTGGAGCGGGTCCAGAGGAGGGCCACAAAAATGACCAGAGGGCTGGAACACCTCTCCTGTGAGGAAAGGCTGAGAGAGTTGGGATTGTTCAGCCTGGAGGAGAGAAGGCTGCGGGGAGACCTTATAGCAGCCTTCCAGTACCTGAAGGGGGCCTATAGGAAAGAAGGGGAAAATCTTTTTAGCACGGCCTGTTGTGACAGGACAAGGAGTAATGGCTTTAAACTAAGGGAGGATAGTTTTAGACTGGATATAAGGAAGACATTTTTTACCATGAGGGTGGTGAAACACTGGAACGGGTTGCCCAGAGAGGTAGTGGAGGCCCCATCCCTAGAAACATTCAAGATAAGGTTGGATGGGGCTCTGAGCAACCTGGTCTAGTTGAAGATATCCCTGCTCACTGAGGGGGTGGGGGGAGTTGGGCTAGATGACCTCTGAAGGTCCCTTCCAATCCAAAGCATTCTATGATTCTGTGATTCTAGCAATGTCTCTAACCCAGGCTCCAGGGAGGCAGCAGACTCTGTGGGATGGGTCTAGTCGGCATATCGGGCCCTCTGTTTCCCTCAGAAGTGAATCACCTACAACAATTACCCTCCTTTTTTTCTTGACAGGGGCAGTCATAATGCATGGGGCTGACCGAGTCTTCCTAGGCAACCCCCTGCATGGACCTTCGCCCACATCCTCATTTGTCGGGCCCTCACATTCCAGATCCCCATATCTGTTGCTTAAGGGCAACTGGGCAGGTGAGGGAGCCCGGGAGGGGATTCACCTACAGCCCCGAACAGGGACCCGTTTCCATTCCCCCCTGTCTCTTAGGTCCCCTCTTTCTGCTTGGTGACAGGAGGGTAAGGGGTCCTCCGCTTCTTGTGGAGCCTCCACCTGCTGCCTTGGCCTCAGGGATGGCAGGGTGTGGCTCCACCAGTCAATCTCCCTCCCACACTCCCTGATGCTCCTTAAGCTCTTCACTTCCTCCTTCAGCTCTGCCACCAGGCTGAGCAGATCATTTACCTGGTCACACTGAACACAGCTGTTGTCTCTGCTGCCCTCCTGTACGAGTGCCAGGCTGAGGCACTCCCTACAGCCAGAGACCTGGACTTGTGTGGGTCCAGGTATGCTTGTGTGGGACCTCCATCTAGGTCACCGCAGTCCTTCTGGTGATGGCTTTCAGGCGAGTGGAAACCATGGCTAGGTCTTCTCCTGGGAGGGCGATGACCACTAGTTGAGTTACCCTTTAGAGCCAGGACAGGGACTGCGTCCTGCCCGCACGTCTTCTCTGCACGCGCTGCCTGTGTGAAGATAAGGTTGGATGGGGCTCTGAGCAACCTGGTCTAGTTGAAGATATCCCTGCTCACTGAGGGGGGGAGAGGGGTTGGGTTAGATGACCTCTAAAGGTTCCTTCCAACCCAAACCGTTCTATGATTCTATGATTCTATATACCTGACGTAAACTCAGCAGTACTGTAAATAATAATGCTGTAAGCAACAGCTCTTGGCTGCCTGTGAAATTCTGTTCCTTGACAGTGTTATGTTTGTTCAGTGACACTGCTAAGAAGCCTTGGAGTACGTGCCAAAAGAAGTCACTGTATCTGCTCAGTAGTACCAGGCAGGACTCAGTAGTATGTGAAAAAGTCCACACAAATGTGGTTATGAATTACAGCTCTGTATAGCCCCAGGATAAGTGTAGGGGCTGATCCTGTTCTCTTCCTTCTCTGAAGCTTTATGTAGTGGGAGCACTCCCTGGAATAGGCCTACAGACACATGAAAGCCTCAGGGTCTGCACAGCATTTCAGTTTCTCTCTGGATCCTCCCTCTGGTGTTTCTGGGTCTGAGGCTGAAAGAGAACACTGGGACCCACTGAACTCCTGTGGAACCCTGTTCCATGCTCAAGCACACTTAGCCTGCCTGATCAACTTTTTATGCACTTCCAAATGCTTTCTAACTTTTACACCAAACCAGGAACTTTTTATTTCAAAGCAGTTGATTTTCCTTGAATTGGGAGCCTGCCTCTTTTACTGCTACCAGTATGTAAAATATACAGGAGAGCATGAAGCCAAGCTGTTGGTGTTATTGATGCCGAGGATATGAAGCACAAAGAGTGGAGGGAGGAGAAAAGGCCATCACTCCACAATCCAGTACCTCACCGAGGTACAACTGCCTGGTGGAGCAGCTTATGTTCCCCTGAAAGGATCACAGGGGGAAGGTTTGCATAAGTGTCTGAATTTTGTCATTAGCAGCAACGCCAACATTAGAGCTGATGAGGAATTTTGCAGTGAAACAAGTTTTTTTTGAAATTCATCAATTCGTCAAAACAGAAACCTCTATGTGAAAGAATTGTTCTTTGACAGATTTATGAAGTAAAAATTAAAGGAAAAAACTTCCTTGATATTGAATACCATTTTCTAAGCAATGTATATTATTATGATATCAAAATTACTTTTTCTGTGAAAATGTAAGATACGTTTTTAAAATGTTTAGTCTCTTTCAAATATTGATAAAGATTACTGACAATATTTTTTTTTAAATTCAACTCTATAAATGATTTGTAAATTTTTGACATATAACCTATGACCCTGGTTTTAAAAAATCATTAAGATTTTACAATGGTAGAAAAGACTCTTCCATTGCAATTTTAGTGAACGGTTATTTCCTAGCTGTCTGTTCTTAAGAGACTTTAAAACTCTAAAACAGTTTTGTGCAAATCCTATTCTTGGAGAAAGAAAGTTCTATGTTGGCATTATTTCTTCTCTTTCATGGGGCTTTCATTAGCAGAGAACTTGGTCTCCAATTCTGGCCCTACATTATTATCAAAGGGAGACCAGCACTCACATCTAAGGGTGCAAATTTCTGAGGAGTAACTTATTCCTTAGCTTGAGCAGGGATTTAGTTGTCTGAATGAAGTTAGCTGACCCTGAAAAATCTAGGCTCACATCTTGATCAACCATTTGAATCATTATTTTCACTGGTATTTATCGTACAGTTTTCTTTCCTCCTAGTTATTAAAAAATAATAATAAAAGAACCCAAAATGCACCAAGAATAGAAGTCCTACAGCAAGAGTTGTAATGGCAGTGAACTAGGAGCAGTGATTGTAGTAAACTCTCTTCTTTTCTAAAATTAATTATCATGTTCCCCACCTTCCGATTGACTATATGCACTCAAAAGGAGCAATATGAATAGATCTTTAAGAATAGACCCATGATTAATACATGTCACTTTGTCCAGTAAGTGACACAGCTCTTTTACTTGAGGCAAACTATTTTAAAATAGTTATTTTAGCATTACGTCTGTTGTGACCACAGGGTGAGACATATGGTTAAAAAATAAAAAAATTTTAAAGAAGGCATAAGCCAAGTAACAGAGAAATTACTAATGATTCATGAAACAGAAAGAATATTTTAAAAAATTGTTTTCTTTACTCTTTTCCAAATATTTTAAAGCCACTAATGAAAGTTATGTATTTCCTATTTACTGAAAAGTATTCCTTCTGAGACTCAAGCTGTCAGTCTTTCTCGATCCAATGTCGGGGAGGTTTCAATACAATCTCAAGGAAGAGATTAAGATGCAAACAGAGTCAGATGCCATGCAACCTTGCAAACTTTATTGCGGTGAACTGGGAACCCGAGGTTGGGCGGGGAGGCAGCGGGGGGAGGACAAGAGGAGAAAAGAAGAAAGGGAGAGAGAAAGAAAGAAAGGAGTAAAGTCAGACAACCCAAGCAGGCGAGGAAAGGAGTGCAGGGGAGATCAGTTACCACCACCACGGATCCAGCGATGTCCAGTGATGTCCATTCAGCTCAGTCTCTATGCAGGCGTTGAGGTTCTAGCGCAGGCGAGTTCCTGGAGAAAAGCGTTGAGAAGGAAAAAAAAAGCGAAAAAGTGAGCCCTCAGGGGAGCACATGCTGTCCTTTTATAAGGGCATTTGCCCATGCACAGAGTGCATTTTGGTACGTGCAGTTCATGCCAGGCATGTTACCCACTTAGGTAGCCCTTCGTGCGCTAGTCCATGCGCAAGCGCAGTATGGTACTTTCCTGCAGGTTGTTGTGGTGGTTTCTTCAGAGGTCAAGAAGAGGTGGCAGTACAACAGCAATGTCGAGACAAAACCAGTTCGTAGCGGTCTTCTACACAGTCATCATGATTTCTGTTTAGTAGAGGTAGTCCACTGCAGTAGGTGTATCATTATAGCTTGACATTTTTTTCCAAATGTGGAAATGTCATATTTAATGACGCAACAAAGCCAGAAATGCTGAATGAGTTGAAGTAAAAATGAAGCAATCAGTTGATTAATTAAAGAGTATGCTAAATGTGTCTATGTACAAGCACACCTTTTTATGGTTCTGTCTTCTGTGTTCTGAGCACAGGCTTGCATATGTGCGCTTTGTCTGAGAAGAGAAGAAAATGACGAGAAGGATATATTGTTTACTGTCATAGTAAACCCAAAGTTTTTCATAGTCCATTTCTCCTACTGGCTTATTTGCTCCTGGTTTAAGCAGCTTGGAGTGCCATTTCAATAATCATTGGTGTTTTGAAACAGTGTCCTGATGTAATTTAATTAAAGACTGGGCAATCTTTTCTCTCTTTGCCAGTTTTTATCTCAATTTCTTTCTTAGCCATAGCACCCTCCCATGAGGGGAAAAAGCTGAAACATGTTTCATACCTGTAGAAGATGGAAAGAACTTACCAAGGAGATGCTGTGTGCACTTGCTGGAATTATTAGTTGCTTTGGGAGAAAAAAGTGTGAAATATGAAAATATAGGAGTTAATTTAAACTTGCTGCTCTGGAATTGAAATCTGGCTACTGTGGAAAATATTGCATTACCTCCATGCTTTCCTGACTGTCAGTTAGCTGTGTCTCAACAGCATTTTGGCCATTGTCCAGACACCTAAATTGCATTCTGACAACACTTACATCTCTGTTCTAATCCAGACAAAGTCCCCAGAAAGAATATCTTTTACAAGTCAACCATATGTTAAAAAGAAAATCTTCTCTGCGCTGCTTTGACATTTTATATTCCAATAAGTAAACTAAAATTAAATGGTTCCCAAAATTAAATATCTCCATTTGTGCAATCATATGTAAATACTCATTAACCAGGTAAGGGAAACCATACAGTTTAAGACTAGGTTCTGCATAGAGCTTGTTCCTGGCTGTGGTTGATGGTCATATAGGAAAATAAGCTAGGAAAGAGCCGATTAAATACCTTGCTATTACTCCCTTGTGTTTATAGATTGTCAAGATAAGGAATTTCATTCACCCCATCAAGCTTCAGGTATTTTTCAAAGCTAGACTTGGTCTGACTTTTAAATCTACATTCAAATATTCATGGCTTGTTCCAAATTGTATTCAGTCTGTGTTCTTGGACTACAAAACTTATAGCATTAAAGCTCACAAATTAGTTTTACAGTCATTCTAAGAGTCAACACTACAGACACCAACTACACTGGATTATGCGGTTACAAAATATGCTTATAGTTACTGAGGGAACATATTTTTTAATTAAAGTAAATAAATTGCTCAAAATGCCATTACCAGTGGTCAGTCTGAGAGAGGGTAAGGCCAGTGCATGGGGAAGGGAAAGAGGAACCTTCTACTTTTTTCCTCTGTCAGAAGCCAATTATGGGCTTTTAGAACCCACTGAGATCTCTCTTGTTATTTGACATCTCACCTGCATCACTTTTTATTTCCCTTCTATCCAAATGTACAGCAGTTCCAGCATTCAGGCTCTCCTCCCTGCAACTTTCTTTAATTGATGGAGTAAAAGCAGTCACAGCTCACTTTGCTGCTTCCTCACAGTGGAGGCAGCCTCAGGAGCCTCCTGACTCTAGTCTCAGGCTGCTGTTATGGTCTCCCTTCCAAAGTCATAGATAAGAAAAGAGGCATTCATTGTCCCTCAGAAATATGCAGTTATGGAAAATAGGACTATTTTACTCTACTGTGGAAATCAGGAAAATATGCTTTTTGCTCCTTCAAACTGAAACTAGGAGTTTCTACTACTAATCAGAGAACAAATGCAAGTTTCAGCAGTTCCTGCTCCTACAGTGCCAAATACTGCCAGCCCCAGGGTACCTCCTGTGCAGCTCGCTGTCCCCCAGGGCTGTGTCATCTGCAAATTTGCTGAGGGTGCACTCAGTTTCACCGTCCATGTTGCTGACAAAGATGTAAAACAGCACCGGACCCAGTACCGAACCCTGAGGAACGTCACTCCTCACTGGTCTCCACTTGGACATCGAGCCATTGACCCCAACTCTCTTGAGTGTGACCATCCAGTCAATTCCTTATCCACCAAGTGGTCCATCCATCAAATCCATGACTCTCCAATTTAGAGACAAGGATGTTGTGCGAGACATTGTCAAATGCTTTGCTCAAGTCCAGGTAGATGACATCAGTCACTCTTCCCTTGTCCACCAATGCAGTAACCCCATTGTAGAAGGGCACCATATTTTTCAGGCACGATTTGCCCTTGGTGAAGCCATGTTGGCTGTCCCCAGTCACCTCCTTATTTTCCACGTGCCTTAGCAGAGTTTCCAGGAGGATCTGCTCCATGATCTTGCCGGGCACAGAGGTGAGACTGACTGGCCTACAGTTCCCCAGGTCTTCCTTTTTTCCCTTATTAAAAATGGGGGTTATGTTTCCCCTTTTCTGATCAGTGGGAACTTCACCAGACTGCCACGACTTATCAAAAGATTTTTTGAAGTTATTTAAAATATCAACATTCTCCTTTTATCAGGAAATGGTGTTTTAACTGTGGGAGTCGGCTGGGCCGCAGGTGGCCTTGACGATCTTGATGAATTTCAGCTATATCCTTGAGCAAAAAATATTGTGCAGCTGTGGTTGAAGAACAGGAGGAAAGGAACAAAGAAACAGGATGCAAGATCCCAACTCCTAGCCACGTGTGAAGGTCGGGTGAACGACGCAAGATGATCAATCAGAAGAACAAAGGATCCGCGTGCCAAGAGACCCTCACCAATGAGATTCTGGGGGTGGTGGACAAGGGAATATAAAAATGTTATGGATACCCAATAAAGCGCTTCTGCTTCTGCTTCTGTCTGCTTTTCTTTTGCTTTACTTGCTTGCTTTTGGACTGCCGTAACTTATTGTGGCGTGCTGCCACATTTAACTGTGTTAGGTAAACAATCATATGCAATCCCAAACAAATGGAAATAAGTATCAGTTCTATCATATACTGATTCTCACTTGTGTAGCCGTATTTACCTAAGTAACATATTTAATCTGATGGAAGGAAGTAACAAGTGGAGATTTCTGTGCATTTGTAGAATTCAGTCCACAGGTACAGTAGGCCCTCAGATTTTTGTGCTCTTCGAATGTAGAAAAATAGACACAGGACAGTTCAGTAAATGAACTTCAGTACACAGTCTAAGGTAATTTGCAGCTACCCCTGATGTGCGACATACTAGAGTGGAAGTGTGATATACTAATAATTTGTTTTTGAGTGGAAGGTGTAAAAGAATGTGAGAATATGAGTTACGGCTGTTGACATTTTGTCTTTTGTTGCATATCTTTTTTTAAGTTGGTGACCCATAGGCATGGATTGTTTATCTACAGCAGAATTCTTTCATTTCCTCTAAAACATTTGCACTGGTCCCTGCTAGGGTCAGAAGACTGGACTAGGCAGACTTCAGATCTTATACCATGCATTACAGTTTGCAATAAAAATATCACTTTTTCACATCGAGTGCAATTACATAGTGGAAATTATTGCTACTAGATGTTGAATTTTTGGAGGCTCTTTTCTGAGATATCCCAAATAGGGCTGTTATTATGCTGATTTTCCTATGTCTTATTGATTGGGATAATTTTGTAAGGGTTTTGAATTGTCTTTTTCACCCTTTGTTTTTTATTGCAAACAATCTTGTAACACCAAAGCTGATGCAGGTTTGCCACTAATTTTAATGAAAAGGGACTGAGTTTTCTTCTGAACCCAAGCCACCAGACGTATTTTAAAAGCAAGCCATTTATGCAATGATCCAAGCTTCATATAGAAGGGGAAGAGCAAAGAAGTGGAAATTTCATCAGGATAACAAAGCAAGTCATCCAGTCTACAGACAAAAGATGGGAGACGCCCAGATCTCTGTCTGTGCTTGAAGCCTTCTTAAACTGCCCTCACTGTCAGTGCACACCTGGACAATAAACTCTTACATGTATGAAACATTTGTCCCATATACTACACATAATACAGTCAACACATTGCAAATGTTATCACCCTGTGTGATAACTGCTTTATATAAACTGATTCCTATTCCTCTCTTACAGGAGGGATTTGTTTCAGATAACTCTCCTTTGAGCCACGTGTAGAACCGACAAAGTTTATACATAGTGGTCACTGTAGGTTCTTGTTGAAACTTCATTCAACTCACCGGATTGATAATGATTGTACTTGGCACAAAAGAGTCGAATTTAAAAAGTGTTAGCTTACTGTGCACTCATTTATAAAAATTGCATAGTAGTCCTGCTGGTGACTTCACTGTGGCAGACTCCTTTGAAGTGCCGACTTTCTTTTGGAATGTTTGCACTTTTAAATGGCCTTATCACCAGCCTCTGCTTACATTTTGCCTCACGTATCTCCTGGGGTCAGTAGTCAGTGGCAAATATTGGCACTAAGAAGATGGCAGGCTGCACATGTGTGCGTGTGGGAGTTATGTGTGAGAGCTTTTTACTGCTCTTTGTTTAGGGTTAAATTCTGCTATCTCTACGTCCATGGACTAGTGGTCTATAACTCAAGCAGCACTGCAAAATTACTGAAAAATTTCACATAGAATCATAGAATTACAGAATAGTAAGGGTTGGAAGGGACCTCAAAGATCATCCAGTTCCAACCCCCCTGCCATGAGCAGGGACATCTTCCACTAGACAAGGTTGCTCAGAGCTCCAACCACAGAATCACAGAATCACAGAATGGTAGGGGTTGGAAGGGACCTCTGTGGGTCATCTAGTCCAACCCTCCTGACGAAGCAGGGTCACCTACAGTAGATTGCAGAGGACCTTGTCCAACCTGGCCTTGAACACTTAAAGGGAGGTGGCATCCACAGCTTCTCTGGGCAACCTGTTCCAGTGTTTCACCACCCTCATGGTGAAGAATTTCTTCCTAACATTGTTATGGTTTTGCTGCGGCCGGCAAGTTCACCCTTATGTTGCCAGTCCAGATCCACCTGAGCCACTTCAGTCTTGGCAGTCTGATCCACCTGATGATTGTTTAGATGTTCCTCAGTGGCCCGACTCTTAGGGACGTGGGCGTCCACGTGACGGACTTTTACAACTAACTGCTCCAGCCGGGCAGCAATATCTTGCTACAATGGGGCAGCCCAGATGGGTTTGCCTCTGCGCTGCCAGTTGTTCTTCTTCCATTGCTGCAGCCACCCCCACAAGGCATTGGCCACCATCCAGGAGTCTGTGTAGAGATAGAGCACTGGCCACTTCTCTCGACTGGCAATGTCTAAAGCCAGCTGGATGGCTTTCACCTCTGCAAACTGGCTGGACTCACCTTCTCCCTCGGCAGCTTCCGCGACTTGTCGTGTAGGGCTCCATACAGCAGCCTTCCACCTCCGCTGCTACCCCACAATGCGACAGGACCCATCCCTGAACAGGGCATACTGTTTCTTATCTTCTGGCAGCTGGTTATAGAGTGGGGCCTCTTCAGAACATGTCACCTTTTCCTCTGGTGATGACCAAAATCTTTGCCTTCTGGCCAGTACATGATTACCTCCAGAATTCCTGGGCGACTGGGGTTTCCCATTTGGGCCCGCTGTGTGATCAGCCGCGACCCACTTACTACACGTAGCATCGGTGGCATGATGCGTAGAGGGGACCCTCTCTTTGAACATCCAGCCCAGGACGGGCAATCGTGGTGCAATAACGAGCTGTGCTTCAGTGCCGACCACTTCTGAAGCAGCTCCAACGCCTTCATATGCTGCCAGAATCTCTTTTTCAGTGGGAGTATAGCGGGCCTCAGATCCTTTGTATCCCCGGCTCCAGAACCCCAGGGGTTGACCTCGAGTCTCCCCTGGCGCTTTCTGCCAGAGACTCCAGGTTGGGCCATTCTCCCCGGCTGCGGTGTAGAGCACGTTTTTAACATCTTGCCCTGACCGGACTGGACCAAGGGCTACGGCATGAACTATCTCCCATTTAATTTGTTCAAATGCTTGTCGTTGCTCAGAGCCCTATTGAAAATCATTCTTCTTCTAAGTCACATGGTACAGAGGGCTTACTATCTGGCTGTAATTTGGGATATGCATCCTCCAAAAACCCACAACACCTAAGAAGGCCTGTGCTTCCTCTTTGCTGGTTCGTGAGGACATAGCTGCTATTTTGTTTATAACATCCATTGGGATTTGACGGCGCCCATCCTGACATTTTATTCCAAAAAACTGGATCTCTTGTGCAGGTCCCTTGACTTTACTTCGCTTAATGGCGAAACCGGCTTTCAGAAGGATCTGAACTATTTTCTCCCCTTTCTCAAAAACTTCCTCCGCTGTGTCACCCCATACAATGATGTCATCGATGTACTGCAGATGTTCTGGAGCTTCACCCTTTTCCAGTGCAGTCTGGATTAGTCCATGGCAAATGGTGGGACTGTGTTTCCACCCCTGGGGCAGTCGATTCCAGGTGTACTGGATGCCCCTCCAGGTGAAAGCAAACTGTGGCCTGCACTCTGCTGCCAAAGGGATGGAGAAGAATGCATTAGCAATGTCAATTGTAGCATGCCACTTGGCTGCCTTTGACTCCAGCTGATATTGAAGTTCTAGCATGTCTGGCACGGCAGCACTCAGCGGTGGTGTGACTTCATTCAGGCCACGGTAGTCTATTGTCAGTCTCCACTCTCCAGTAGATTTTCTCACTGGCCATATGGGACTATGAAAGGGTGGGTGAGTTTTGCTGATCACTCCTTGACTCTCCAGATGGCAGATCAGCTGATGAATGGGGATCAGGGAGTCTTGGTTAGTGCGATATTGTCGCCGGTGCACCGTTGTGGTTGCTATTGGCAGCAGTTGTTCTTCAACCCTCAGCAACCCCACAACGGAAGGATCCTCCAAGAGACCAGGCAAAATGGACAGCTGTTTAATTTCTTCTGTTTCCACAGCAGCTATGCCAAAAGCCCCCCGATACCCCCTTGGGTCCTTGAAATAGCCTCTCCTAAGATAGTCTGTGCCAAGGATGCACGGAGCCTCGGGGCCAGTTACAATGGGGTGCTTCTGCCACTCCTTCCCAGTGAGGCTCACTTCAGCCTCCAGTACACTCAGCTCTTGGGACCCCCCTGTCACTCCAGAAATGCAAATGGACTCTGACCCTTTGAAATCTGATGGCATTAAAGTACACTGTGCACCAGTGTCCACTAGAGCTTTATACTCTTGTGGATCTGACGTGCCAGGCCACCGAATCCACACCGTCCAATAAACGCGGCTGTCCCTTTCCTCCACCTGGCTGGAGGCAGGGCCCCTCTAATCCTGGTCAGAGAACTTGTTGCTCACATCTTGTAAAAATGACTTGGAGGTCCCTTCCAGAGGATCGGAATCAAGATCAAACTGCCTACCTGTTCTGGAGAGCTGGCTGCTGGAAACTGCAGTGGCATTTTTCCTAACAGAATCCCCTTTTGTGATTGTTTTACCTCGCAACTCACGCACTCGTGCCTCTAGGGTTGAGGTGGGTTTTCCATCCCACTTCCTCATGTCCTCTCCGTGGTCACGCAGGTTAAACCACAGGGTGCCCCGTGGTGTATAACCTCTGTATCCTCGCTCCTGAGCAGAGGAACGCCTGCCCCTAATAGCTGAGATGTTTGCCTGTACAGGTGGGGAGTAGGACATGCTCTCTTCAAGTCGCTGGACCTTCTGGAACAATTTCTCCATGGCTGAGACAAGGGAGGAAGGAGGCTTTCTTCATATTGCCGAAGTCAGACAGCCACCTCATCCACTATTAGTGCCTCCTTACCTTTCCACTCTACTACTGCCAGTGAGTTGGCATATGAGGATGGTGCGCTCCGTACAAACTTCCTCCACATAGATGCTGTGCACTGGACTTCATCTGGGTCTGTGGGTAACTGCTCATCGTCTGGGTGGTATTAAACCAGCTCCCGCACAGCTAATCCACTCAAGTACTGAATACCCCTTTCCATATTGGTCCACTTGCCAGGGTAGCATACAAAATCCTCACTGAAGGGGTACCTCTCCCTCACGCCTGACAGAAGTCTCCTGCAGAGGCTGAGGACTTGTTCCTTTTTGCCAATGGCCTTGTCAATGCCCCCTTCCCTGCCCAGGGATCCCAGCTGCTTGGCTTCCTTGCCCTCTAATTCCAAGCTGCTGGCCCCGTTATCCCAGCACCGCAGCAGCCAGGTGACAATGTGCTCGCCTGGGTGGCGGCTGAAATCTTTCCGCATGTCTCGCAGCTCGCTCAGGGAGAGGGACCGGGTGATGATCTCTGTCTCTGTCTCCCGCGATGACCCCCGCTCATTGTCATCCTTCCCGGAGTGATCTGATTTCGTTGCGTCTTTCTTTAGTTTTACAGGGGCGACTGCTACCGGCATAGGTTGGTTATTGGGCTCAGCTGCGATGCCTGGAGCCGGAGCTGGAGCTGGAGCCGCTGCCGTGCCCACCGTGGCAACCGGAGCCGCCCCTGCGATCATGGCAGCGGCAGCCGTGGTGCCGTTTGGGGGGGCTGTGACTGCCTGCTGGGCTGGAGGGGCTGCAGGGCCAGCTGGGGGGGCAGCGCCAGTCGCAGTGCCTGCCGCTTCGGTTCCCCCCCCTTCCCCTTTAGAGCACTGAACAGTGTTTAACAGGGCAGCTCGGTAGGCGTGGGCCAGACCCCAGCACATTGCAGTGATTTGTGTCTCTCTGGAGTTCCCAGGGTGGCAGCACACTTTTTGCAGATATTTTACTAGTTTGTCCGGATTCTGCACTTGTACAGGGCTGAGTTTCAAAAGCACCGGGGGTGCCCACTGCCCTAGGTACTTGCCCATGCTGTCCCACACACCCAGCCACTCACAGCTATCCAGCCCCGGGGCAGGTCTCTGCACGATGTTTTTAACTACTTGTTTAACCCTAAACAAAACCTGAAACCCATTCAGGAGGCAGAACAACAGGAGAGTGCTGGCCTGAGCATCCCAGGGGTACTCGAAATTCTCAAAAGCTGTTAGGACCAGCCTGAAGGAGAGAGGGGGGCTGAAAGATTGGGGGAAGGTATCCCCTCCGGTTTTCCCCACAGATTGGGTTCGATTATTAACAAATTCTAATAGATAGGATCCAAGCTTTGGAAATGACCGTAGTACCACATGCAAATACAAGCCTAATTTCATGCGCAGTGATGTTATCATATCTTAAGTCTATATCGTACAGTACAGCAGAATCGTCATCCTGATCTTTTTCCCAGTGATAATGAACAGCACAGCAGTGAACACATAGTGCAAGTAAGGATTCAAATACCACAGCCATTTGATCAAAGTCAGAAACATTTTTACCAGCGACTATTTAACTAACACAGTAAATGCGTACAATAAATTTCAACAAAATCTAAGAAAGCTATTTTAACACCCGCTGCTCAGACCTGCCGTTATCCCCGCCCCACGCTTGTGTCACCGAAAATCTGGGAATAAAACCTCATAACACCAATGTAGTGTTAAAAGGCAGGCATTCTTTATTGCAGAGCTGGATGCATGGGGGATAATTCCACCAAACGTGCATACCTCATACATTTTCCGTGCAGTTTATATAGATCAAAAATATATATATTTATTTTATTCATGCATATTCAATGTTATTCTCTTCGGCGATTGGTGTAAACTTTTCTCCCTTCTTATATAAATTGTTGTGCAGACTCAATTACCCTCTTCTGTTGTTTCTTTTTGAGTAGGTGGTATTACTTGAGTAGGGGGTCAGTGAGTCGGTGGTCGCAATCTCCCCCTGCCGGAATTACCTTTTACCTGCTCAGCTCACAATCTTGGCAAACCTGGTCAGTTTCTTCAGTCCGCTTCACAAAACCACTCTCCATCATTTCTCTTGACAGAAACACAATTACCTACTATTGTTGGCATTAATGGTTACCTAGAGACTAGACCCTCCGTTCCAAGGCGTAATGTCCAGGTGGGTAGGGCTGTACAAGGGACATAGCAACATTGTTCATATTTATGGTTAACTGATTTTATTACCCTGGTTACACTTGGGCGCCAAATTTAATGTTATTTTTTGGCTGCGGCCGGCAACAAAAGGGCCACATGGCCGCCCCTCCCCCCACCGGGGTGCGGAGCAGAATGGAAGGAAACAGGCAGAAACTGGTGGGTCGGGATAAGGGCAGTTTAACAGAACAGCAAAACAGAGGGAACAGGAACAACGATACAGATGAGGAGAAAACACAACACAAACCGCACAACCCAGAGAACCGCTCTCCCGGACCGCCGCTGTCACGCGCTCCTGAGCCGCGAGTGAGTTCCCGCCACCCAGCTCCCCCCCACCGGAATCCAGCATGATGGCACATGGTATGGAATACCCTGCTCTGTTTGGCCAGGTTGGGTCAGCCCGCCCAGCTGTGCCCCTTCCTGGATTCCGGTGAAAAGTAACCGTTTCCTGGCCGAACCCAGGACAAATATCTAATCTGAATCTGCCCTCTTTAAATGTACAGAAATTCCCCCTTATCCTATCACTAAACACCGTTGTGAGAAGTCCCTCTTCATCCTTACTGTAGGCCCCCTTCAGGTACTGGAAAGCTGCTATAAGGTCACCCCGGAGCCTTCTCTTCTCCAGGCTGAACAGGCCCAACTCCCTCAGCCTGTCCTCATAGGAGAGGTACTCCAGCCCTCTGATCATCTTCGTGGCCCTCCTCTGGACCCGCTCCAACACATCCATGTCCTTCTTGTGCTGAGGGCTCCAGAGCTGAACGCAGTACTCCAGGTGGGGTCTCCCCAGAGCGGAGTAAAGGGGCAGAATCGCCTCCCTCAACCTGCTGGCCACGCTTCTCTTGATGCAGCCCAGGATACAGTTGGCTTTCTGGGCTGCAAGCGCACATTGCTGGGTCATGTTGAGCTTCTCGTCCACCAGTACCCCCAAGTCCTTCTCCTCAGGGCTGCTCTCGAGCCACTCTCCACCCAGCCTGTACTTGTGTTTGGGATTGCCCCGACCCATGTGCAAGACCTTGCACTTGGCCTTGTTGAACTTCATGAGGTTCACGCAGGACCACCTCTCCAGTCTGTCCAGGTCCCTCTGAGTGGCATCCCTTCCCTCCAGTGTGTGAACCACACCACACAGCTTGGTGTCGTTGGCAAACTTGCTGAGGGTGCACTCAGTCCCACTGTCCATGTCGCCGACAAAGATATTAAACAGCACCGGCCCCAGTACCGACCCCTGAGGCACACCACTCGTCACTGGTCTCCACCTGGACATCGGGCCATTGACTGTAACTCTTTGAGTGCGTCCATCGAGCCAGTTCCTTATCCAACAAGAGGTCCATCTGTCAAATCCATGTCCTTCCAATTTAGAGACAAGAACATCATGCGGGACAGTGTCGAATGCCTTGCACAGGTCCAAGTAGATGATGTCAGTTGCCCGCCCTTTGTCCACCAACGCTATAACCCCATCATAGAAGGCTACCAAGTTGGTCAGGCACGATTTGCCCTTGGTGAAGGCTGTCCCAAATCACCTCCTTGTTATCCATGTGCCTTAGCATGGTTTCGAGGAGGATCTGCTCCATCATCTTGCCAGGCACAGAGGTGAGGCTGACTGGCCTGTAGTTCCCCGGGTCTTCCTTTTTTCCCTTTTTAAAAATGGAGGTGATGTTGCCCCTTCTCCAGTCAGTGGGGACCTCCCCAGACCACCACGACCTCTCAGATATGATGGAGAGTGGTTTGGCAACTTCGTCTGCCAGTTCCCTCAGGACCCACGGATGCATTTCATCAGGCCCCATGGACTTGTGCACCTTCAGGTTCCTTAGGCAGTCTCGAACCTGGTCTTCTCCTACAGTGGGTGGTTCTTCATTCTCCCAGTTCCTGCCTTTGCCTTCTGCAACTTGGGCGGTGTGGCTAGAGCACTTGCTGTTGAAGACTGAGGCAAAAAAGTCATTAAGCACCTCAGCTTTCTCCACATCCCGGGTAACCAGGTCACCCGCTTCCTTCCGGAGAGGGCCCACATTTTCCCTAGTCTGCCTTCTATCACTGACATACCTGTAGAAGGCTTTCTTGTTCCCTTTAACATCCCTGGCCAGATTTAATTCTGTCAGGGCTTTAGCTTTCCTAACTAGCTCCCTGGCTACTCGGACGATTTCTCTGTATTCCTCCCAAGCTACCTGTCCTTGCTTCCATCCTCTGTAGGCCTCCTTTTTCTGCTTGAGTTTGGCCAGGAGCTCCTTGTTCATCCATGTAGGCCTCCTGGTGTTTTGGCCTGACTTCCTCTTGGTTGGGATGCATTGCTCCGGAGCTTAGAGGAGGTGATCCTTGAATACTGATCAGCTTTCTTGGGCCCCTCTTCCCTCTAGGGCTTTATCCCACGGTATTCTACCAAGCAGATCCCTGAGGAGGCCAAAGTCTGCTCTCCTCAAGTCCAGGGCAGTGAGCTTGCTGTGCGCCTTCCTCGCTGCCCTAAGGATCTTAAACTCCACCATTTTGTGGTCACTGCAGCCAAGGCTGCCCTTGACTTTCACATTCCCCACCAGCCCCTCCTTGTTAGTGAGAACAAGGTCCAGCATCGCACCTCTCCTCATGGGCTCCTCTATCACTTGGAGGAGGAAGTTGTCCTCAACGCATTCCAGGAACCGCCTGGCTTGCCTGTGCCCTGCTGTGTTGTCCCTCCAACAGATGACAGGGTGACTGAAGTCCCCTATGAGGACCAGGGCTTTTGAACGTGAGGCTTCTCCTATCTGCCTATAGAGGGCTTCATTTGCTCGCTCGTCCTGGTCAGGTGGCCTGTAGCAGACTCCCACTGTAATGTCACCCGTCCCTGCCCTGCCTTTAATCTTGACCCATAAGCTCTCTGTGGGCTCCTCATCCAATCCGAGGCGGAGCTCCATGCACTCCAGCTGCTCTTTGACAAAGAGGGCGACACCTCCTCCTCGTCTCCCCTGCCTGTCTTTCCTAAAGAGCCTGTATCCTCCCATCCCAATACTCCAGTCATAGGAGCTGTCCCACCATGTCTCTGTGATGCCAATGATCTCATAGCCCCACAGAAGTGCGCACATCTCTAGCTCCTCTTGTTTGTTCCCCATGCTATGTGCATTTGCATAAAGGCATTTGAGCTGAGCTGCCACACGGCTCCCTGTTCCGTACCCTCACTTACTCAGCAGAGTGAAGGGCCTCGCTAGCACACCATCCACTAACCACTGGGGGAGTTGCCACCCCCAGGCTTTTCACTAGCTAGCCTGTTTTTTTCCCCTTCCCCCTTCAAATCTAGTTTAAAGCCCTATCAATGAGCCCTACTAACTCCTGAGCTAGGATCCTCTTCCCCTTTTGTGGCAGGTGTACCCCGTCTGTTGCCAGCAGACCTGGTGCCATGTAAACTGACCCATGATCAAAGAACCCCAAATTTTGCCTATGACACCAGGCTTGGAGCCAGGTATTGATCTGTTGACGACTCCTGTTTCTTCCTTCATCTTCCCCTGCAACTGGAAGGATAGAGGAGAACACTACTTGTGCTCCTGATCCCTTAACCTGTCGCCCCAGAGCCCTGAAGTCCCTTTTGATTGCCCATGCGCTTTTGTCCCTAACCTCATCACTGCCAACCTGAACAACTAAGAGTGGGTAATAGTCAGAGGGCTGTACCAGACCAGGGAGTTTCCTAGTGATATCTCTCACCCGGGCCCCAGGGAGGCAGCAGACTTCCCTGTGGGATGGGTCCGGTCGGCATATCGGGCCCTCTGTTCCTCTCAGAAGGAAGTTGCCTATGACAATTACCCTTCTTTTTTTCTTCGTGGAGGCAGTCGTGATGCATGGGGCTGACTGCCTAGCTCTGGGCAACCCCATGCATGGGCCTTCATCCATCTCGTCATTTGCCTTGCCCTCCGGTTCCAGAGCCTCATACCTGTTGCGTAAGGGCACCTGGGGTGGAGAGGGAGGCCAGGAGGGGATTCGCCTGCCGCCCCGAGCAGGGACCCATTTCCATTCCCCCCTGTCTCTTACATCCTCTCCTTCTGCCTGGTGGCGAGAAGGCAGGGGATCTTCTGCTTCTCGTGGAGCGTCCATCCTCTGCGTTTGTCTTGGGGATGGCAGGGCATGGCTCCACCAGTCTATTTCCCTCTCGCACTCCCTGATGCTCCTTAACCTTTCTACCTCCTCTTTAAGCTCTGCCACCAGGCTGAGCAGATCATCCACCTGGTCACAGCGCACGCAGGTGTTCTGCCTGCTGCCCTCCAATACCAGTGACAGGCTCAGGCACTCCTTGCAGCCAGAGACCTGCACAGCTGCCTGTTTATGCGGGAGCTCTGTTTGGGTCGCCACATTATGCCAGGTGACGACTTTTGGCCAAGTGGAGACCATAGCTCGATCTCTCCTAGTCGAGCAAGCAATGACCACCAGTTGAATTTACCCGGGAGCTGGCCGAGCCTCGGGGCCCTGCCTGCTTGCCCTGCTTGCGCAAACTGCGGCACCACGCCCTGGCTGAAATGCCACGCCCTGTTTGCCCATCCTGTTTGCCATACTCCGGGTTGCTTGCGCCTCCCAGGGGCTGCTTATGTGAGGGGGGAGGGTGCCGCCATCACTCTTGTCCCCGCCCACAGTGAGTCAGAGCCTCCGCTCATAAGGTCTCAGCACTTCCCGCTCTTGGGGGGGGGGGGGGGGGGGGGGGGATGACACGCTCTCTCTCCCTGGGCACCTGCCTCGGCAGTTCTGCCACTTAGAAAAGGTTCCCCCCGTGCGATCCCTTGCTCTGGAGCCCTTCGCCACGTGGTCTTTGCTGAAATGACAGCTGCATTATATGGGTTTATATTCTGCTTAGCCCAAGGGAAGAAGAAACAGGGCCTGAAAGTCAGAAAAAATAAAGCTGCAGTGATGTAGTAGTGTAAAAGGAAATAACATATGTATCATTTTTTGAGATTTTTTTGCTATAGCTTTCAGCACTGTATTATAGTCCTCTAACACAATATAAACCTAAAGCCACAGAAACAGACATCTTATTTAAGTAATACCTGATATACATATCTAGTCTACTGTGAAGCTTAAAATATTGTCCAGTAGATGGCTATGTGCTTGCAAGAAGTTCAGTTACAATGTCTAATTGTTACATGATTAAATCCAAACTACAGTGAAAAAAAAAAAGATGAGCATCATCACAGTATTCAACATATTTTTGTTTGAAATTCATTCATGAAATGCTTTCAGAAGCTGTTATGAGACTGAAAACCAGCGTGATAGTGTACATAGAGGAGCACATAACACCTCCAGAGCTTAAGTGCTCTAACCTGTGAGGTGACTTCACAGGATCTAGAGCAGCCCTGCTGAGAGGGACTTGGGGGTAGTGATAGATGAAAGGCTGGACACGAGCCGGCAATGTGCGCTGGCAGCCCAGAGGGCCAACCGTGTCCTGGGCTGCATCAAGAGAAGCGTGGCCAGCAGGTCGAGGGAGATGATTCTGCCCCTCTACTCTGCTCTGGTGAGACCTCACCTGGAGTACTGCGTACAGCTCTGGAGCCCTCAGCACAAGAAGGACATGGAACTGTTGGAGGGGGTCCAAAGGAGGGCTACAAAAATGATCCGAGGGCTGGAGCACCTCTCCTATGAGGACAGGCTGAGAGAGTTGGGCTTGTTCAGCCTGGAGAAGAGAAGGCTGCGGGGAGACCTGATTGCAGCCTTTTCAGTACTTAAAGGGAGCCTAAAGGAAAGATGGGGACAATCTTTTTAGTAGAGACAACAGTGACAGGACGAGGGGTAATGGTTTTAAACTAAAACAGGGTAGGTTTAGGCTGGATATAAGGAAGAAGTTCTTTACAACGAGGGTTGTGAAACACTGGAACGGATTCCCAGAGAGGTAGTGGAGGCCCCATCCCTGGAAACATTCAAGACCAGGTTGGACAGGGCTCTGAGCAACCTGACCTAGTTAGCGGTGTCCCTGCTCGCTGTGGGGGGGTTGGACTAGATGACCTCTAGGGGTCCCTTCCGACCCAAAACTTTCTATGATTCTATGATTCTATGACTTCAAGGTACACACTAACACACATTTTTTTATAGTGATCACTCTCCTGCAGTGCAAATAATGTGTTCTGCTAAGCCCTTCAGTAGTCTGCTGATCGTGTTGTTATTCCACTCTTGGGGGAAAAAAAGTTATTAAAAGATAAGGGGCTTTTGAAGAAGGTGCGATTACATTATTTTAAAATTATACATTTTATAAGATAAGGTTTAAATACACGTCAGGAGGAGTCAACATTGCATTACGAATGGTAGTGATTATGTTATCTATAAACTCTAAAGCTTTACATACTGATGTGAACAATTGACTCCGTTGTTTTGTCATTACCATCATCATCCCCCTTCCAGAGCTGCTGAACTGACTGCTGCTTGCATAGCTAGAAATAAGGAAAGTTTGTTTTCCCATTTATATTTCATTAACTGTTCAGCCTGAGTTGATAGTGACTTTTCATCTTCCTTTCTTCTGGATTTTTTTGCCTGGATTGTAAAATTGACTGGATAGCTGACTTCACCTGAATCATGAATAAGTTAATTTTAAAGAAAATTTTACCTAAATCAAGATCAGCTCCTAACATAAGACAAATTTCTAAAGTTTATAGACATTATTCCTACTTCTTTAATCACATTTCTTTATTCTATTATGTTGGATTGCAGCACATGGTAAATATTTGGCCATCAGAACAATGTCTCTTAGCTAAATTGCAATAAATATTTATTCTTTTAATTGATATATGAATTTTGCCTGAAAATGATAGGCACTTTTATTATTTATTCTACAAACTGCATTACTTTGGGAGTTCTGATGCTAAAATGCTTGCTCAATATAAAAACTTAGTTTTATTCTCGGTGTATCTGATTAAGTATATTAGAAAGCACAAGAAAACCATGTTTCCTTTTTACCCTGCCAGCCCTTCTCCAAGCCAAGTCTTCCTGCCTCATTGCGCAATGAATGGAAAGAAAAATTATTATTCCACTGTTCAGTCCCATTTCAAACAGAAATGTAGAATAAGAGAAGAGGAGAAGTGTGAAATTCATTGATGAAAATGGAGCTGAGCCAATAACAAAATATTTTATGACTCAGAGAAAGCAAGGAGCGGGGCAAGGTTTTGTCATCTGCTTCTTCCAAAGAACTTAAGTCTCAGATTTACTCTGTGCACTCTGATTACGCGAAGCCACCGAGGCAAGGGCTCCGGAGTGGAGGTTCATGCCGGGGAACCCTTCCTAAAGCGGCAAAACTGTGGCAGCAAAAGCAGCAAAAACGCAGGGAGAGAGACAGGGCACCCTAGGCTCCCCCCCCCCCCCCGACCTAGGAAAGAGAGAACTCCTGACAAGCATCAGCTCTGACACAGTTATGACTCAGCGTTGGCAGGGACAAGAGTGATGGCGGCCAAACCCCCCTCACTTAAAAGAGCAGAACCCAAGGAAGCGTGGCAAACAGGGTGGGCAAACAGGGTGTGGTGCGTCAGAAGGGCATGGTGCGGCACTTTGCGTGGCAGTTCACACAGGCAGCGCGTGCAGAGAAGACGTGCGGGCAGGACGCAGTCCCTGTCCTGGCTCTAAAGGGTAACTCAACTAGTGGTCATCGCCCTCCCAGGAGAAGACCTAGCCATGGTTTCCACTCGCCTGAAAGCCATCACCAGAAGGACTGCGGTGACCTAGATGGAGGTCCCACACAAGCATACCTGGACCCACACAAGTCCAGGTCTCTGGCTGTAGGGAGTGCCTCAGCCTGGCACTCGTACAGGAGGGCAGCAGAGACAACAGCTGTGTTCAGTGTGACCAGGTAAATGATCTGCTCAGCCTGGTGGCAGAGCTGAAGGAGGAAGTGAAGAGCTTAAGGAGCATCAGGGAGTGTGGGAGGGAGATTGACTGGTGGAGCCACACCCTGCCATCCCTGAGGCCAAGGCAGCAGGTGGAGGCTCCACAAGAAGCGGAGGACCCCTTACCCTCCTGTCACCAAGCAGAAAGAGGGGACCTAAGAGACAGGGGGGAATGGAAACGGGTCCCTGTTCGGGGCTGTAGGTGAATCCCCTCCCGGGCTCCCTCACCTGCCCAGTTGCCCTTAAGCAACAGATATGGGGATCTGGAATGTGAGGGCCCGACAAATGAGGATGTGGGCGAAGGTCCATGCAGGGGGTTGCCTAGGAAGACTCGGTCAGCCCCATGCATTATGACTGCCCCTGTCAAGAAAAAAAGGAGGGTAATTGTTGTAGGTGATTCACTTCTGAGGGAAACAGAGGGCCCGATATGCCGACTAGACCCATCCCACAGAGTCTGCTGCCTCCCTGGAGCCTGGGTTAGAGACATTGCTAGAATCACAGAATCATAGAATGCTTTGGATTGGAAGGGACCTTCAGAGGTCATCTAGCCCAACTCCCCCCACCCCCTCAGTGAGCAGGGATATCTTCAACTAGACCAGGTTGCTCAGAGCCCCATCCAACCTTATCTTGAATGTTTCTAGGGATGGGGCCTCCACTACCTCTCTGGGCAACCCGTTCCAGTGTTTCACCACCCTCATGGTAAAAAATGTCTTCCTTATATCCAGTCTAAAACTATCCTCCCTTAGTTTAAAGCCATTACTCCTTGTCCTGTCACAACAGGCCGTGCTAAAAAGATTTTCCCCTTCTTTCCTATAGGCCCCCTTCAGGTACTGGAAGGCTGCTATAAGGTCTCCCCGCAGCCTTCTCTCCTCCAGGCTGAACAATCCCAACTCTCTCAGCCTTTCCTCACAGGAGAGGTGTTCCAGCCCTCTGGTCATTTTTGTGGCCCTCCTCTGGACCCGCTCCAACAGGTCCGTGTCTTTCCCATGCTGAGGGCTCCAGAGCTGGACACAGCACTCCAGTTGGGGTCTCATGAGAGTGGAGTAGAGGGGCAGAATCACCTCCCTTGATCTGCTGGCCATGCTCCTTTTGATGCAGCCCAGGATACGGTTGGCCTTCTGGGCTGCGAGCGCACATTGGTGGCTCATGTCCAGCTTTTCATCCACCAGTATCCCCAAGTTCTTCTCGGCAGGGCTGCTCTCAGTCCCTTCATTCCCCAGCCTGTATTGATACCGAAGACTGCCCCAACCCAGGTGCAGGCCCTTGCACTTGGCCTTGTTGAACCTCATGAGGTTCACACAGGCCCACTTCTCGAGCTTGTCCAAGTCCCTCTGGATGACACCCCGTCCTTCTGGTGTATCAACCATACCACTCAGCTTGCTGTCATCTGCAAACTTGCTGAGGGTGCACTCGATCTCGCTATGTCATTGACAAAAATATTAAACAGCACCGGTCCCAATACAGACCCCTGAGGGACACCACTTGTCACCAGCGTCCATTTGGATATCGAGCCGTTGACCACCACCCTCTGGATGCGACCTTCCAACCAATGTCTTAGCCACTGAATATTCCACCCATCAAATCCATATTTCTCCAATTTAGAGAGAAGGATGTTGCGAGGGACTGTGTTGAAGGCTTTACAGAAGTCCAAATAGATCACATCCATAGCTCTTCCCTTGTCCATTGACGCAGTCACTTCATCATAGAAAGCCACTAGATTGGTCAGGCAGGACTTGCCCTTGGTGAAGCCATTCTGGCAACCTCGAGTCACCTCCCTGTCCTCCATGTGCCTTAGCATAGCTTCTGGGAGGATGTGTTCCATGATCTTCCCAGGCACAGAGGTGAGGCTGATGTTCTAAAAGAACGTCCTAACTCTTCACTGAGAGTCCAGCTTGAGCATTAATTTGTCTTTGTGGGGTTTTTTTTCATACTAAATGTACATCCATGACTGCATTCCCTGCTTCAGCTTAACACCATGGGTCATTCTGCACCACTTCATGAAAAATAAATTGAATCGTCCTCAGTAATCTCAGTAGATAACTCCCCGTAAAAATAGAAATAGAAGAAACACTTTCATATTTCTATTTAGAAAGAAGGTAGGGAGTATCCAAGATATCATAAGTTTGTTCTGCAATTTACTGGGACATTTAGTCAAATTTTACAGATTCACATGGCTCAGATATGAACCTCTTAAATTTTGGGAAAAGTGAACTGAAACAGGCCAGTGTATGAATCGTTTCCATATGCTATCTGGTAAACTATCTTTCTACCTGTGTAGAGGGATTTCTGTGCTAGTATACACTCAACTACAATAAATATGACATTTATTATAATCACCCTTTCATAGTCCCATGTGGGCACTAGATTGGTCTTGCCCTTGGTGCAGCCATGCTGGCTATCTCGAATCACCTCCCTGTCCTCCATGTGCCTTAGCATAGCTTCTAGGAGGATTTGCTCCATGATCTTCCCAGGCACAGAGGTGAGGCTGACAGGTCGGTAGTTCCCAGGGTCCTCCTTCCTACCCTTTTTAAAAATGGGCACAATGTTTCCCTTCTTCCAGTCGCCAAGGACTTCACCTGACTGCCATGACTTTTCAAATATCATGGAGAGTGGCTTGGCAATGATATCAGCCAGTTCCCTCAGGACTCTGGGATGCATCTCATCAGGTCCCATAGACCTATATATGTTCAGGTTCTTCAGGTAGTCCCGAAGCTCGTCTTCCCTTACAGTGGGAGGGGCTTTGCCCCTCTGGCCCCAATCTTGCTGTCCATCAGCTGGGGAGGGGTGAGGAGAGAGGTTGCCAGGGAAGACTGAGGCAACAAAGTTGTTGAGTACCTCAGCCTTCTCATCTGTAGATGCGAGGTCACCATTCTTGCTCATCAGGGGGGTACGCTTTCTTTAACCTTCCTTTTCTGGCTGACACACCTGTAGAAGTCCTTCTTGTTATTCTTAGCATTCCTTGCCAAGTTCAGATCCAGCTGTGCCTTGGCCCTCCTGAACCCTGCCTACACAACCGGTCAGCACCCCTATTCTCTTCCCAGGATACCTGTCTGTGCTTCCACTGCCTGTGCAGTTCCCTCTTGCCATTTAGTTTGACCAGCAGGTCTCTTCCCTTCCCTGCCCGACTTCTTACACCTGGAGACTGAGAGCTCCTGCGCTCTATGGAAAGCGTCCTCAAAGATCTGACAGCTCTGTTCTGCCCCCCTGTCCCTGAGGGGGTCCTACTGACTAACTCCTTGAAGAGCTGGAAGTTGGCTTTCCTAAAATTCAGGGTCCTGACTACACTCCTCGCCTTCCCCATATCCCTCTGGACTGTGAACTCCATGAATGCATGATCACTGCAGCCCAGGCTGCCTCCAATCTTGACACCACCGATGAGCTCACTTCCATTGGTGACCATCAGGTCCCGTATTGCATCCCCTTGGGTAGGGGTATCCATTACCTGTCTTAAGAAGTTATCCTCAATGCATTCTAGGAATCTCCTGGATTGCCTACAGTTCGCTGTGCTGCTTTTCCAGCAGATGTCGGGGTAGTTGAAGTCCCCCAGCAGGACGAGAGACTGTGAGCGTGATGCCTCCTGCAGCTGAAGTACAAAGACTTTGTCAGTAGGCAACCCTTGATCAGGCGGCCTGTAGTAGACACCAACCACAAGGTTCCCTTTGTTGCCTTTGTCTCTCATTCTTACCCATAGGCTTTTGACCTGCTTGTGGCTATTCTTCAGGGACAGCTCTTCATACTGTATTGGTTTCTTGATATAGAGGGAAATGCCTCCATCCCTCTTTCCCCGCCTGTCCCTTCTGAACAGCCTGTAGCTGTCGATAGTCATGCTCCAGTCATGGGATTCATCCCACCAAGTTTCAGCAAGGGCAATGACGTCATAGCTTTCTAGCAGCACGGTAGCTTCCAGCTTTTCCTGTTTGTTTCCCACGCTGCGTGTGTTTGGGTAAAGGCACTTCAGCTGGGCTGTTGGCCATGTCACCTTCATAGAGGAAGACCCCTTTTTTCCTTGGGGTGTTTCACAGAAGCTTCCTTGATGGCTCAACAGGAAACTACCTGGTCTGGTGCAGCCCTCTGATTATTATCCGCTATTGGTTATGCAGGTTGGCAGTGATGAGGTCGTGGAGAGAAGTCCAAAAGCCGTCGAAAGAGATTTCAGGGCACTGGGGCGACTGGTTAAAGGATCAGGGGCACAGGTGGTGTTTTCCTCAATCCCATCAGTGGCAGGGAAGAATACTGAAAGGAACAGGAAAACTCACCTGATTAACAGGTGGCTCAGAGGCTGGTGCCGTCGGTGGAATTTTGGTTTCTTTGATCATGGGGAGGTTTACACGGCACCAGGCCTGCTGGCGACAGATGGAGTCCAGCTGTCTCAAAGGGGGAAAAGGATTCTCGCTTATGAGTTGGCGGGGCTCATTGAGAGGGCTTTAAACTAGGTTTGAAGGGGGAGGGGGATAGGAAATCCATGATTATATGTACCTGTACTAGGTTTGCGTGGCAAGGTTTTGGTAGCAGAGGGGGCTACAGGGGTGGCTTCTGTTAGAAGTTGCTAGAAGCTTCCCCCATATCGAATAGAGCCAATGCCAGTCGGCTCCAATACAGACCTGCGCTGGCCAAGGCTGAGTCAATCAGCGACAGTGGTAGTGCCTCTGTGATAACATATTTAAGGCTAAAAAAATGCCGTGAAAACAGCAGCCAGAAGAGACAGGAGTGAGACTATGTGAGAGAAACAACTATGCAGACCTCAAGGTCAGTGAAGAAGGAGGGGGTGGAGGTGCTCCAGGTGCCAAAGCAGAGATTCCCCTGCAGCCTGTGGAAAAGACCATGGCGAGGCAGGCTGTTCCCCTGCAGCCCTGGAGGTTAACAGTGGAGCAGATATCCACCTGCTGCCTGTGGAGGACTCCACATCGAATCAGGTGGATGCCCAAAGGAGTCTGCGACCCTGTGGGAAGCATGCACCGGAGCAGATGTGCTGGCAGGACTTGTGACCCTGTGGGGGACCCACACTGGAGCAGTCTGTTCATGAAGAACTGCAGCCTGTGGCAGCAAACCTGCCAGCAAACCTGCTCCGGTGTGGGCTCCTCTCTCCACGGGTCTGCAGGTCCTGGCAGGAGCCTGCTCCAGCGCAGGCTCCCCACGGGGTCACAGCCTCCTTCAGGCATCCACCATGCTTCGGCATGGGCTACAGGTGGATATCTGCTCCACCTCCATGGACTGCAGGGGAACAGCCTGCCTCACCATGGTCTTCATCACGGACTGCAAGGGAAAACTCTCTGCTCCGGTGTCTCGAGCACCTCCTCTCCCTCCTTCTTCAATGACCTTGGTGTCTGCAGTGTTGTTTGTCTCACACTGTCTCACTCCTCTCTCTCGACTGCTGTTTTCACTGCAGAGCTTTTTTTTTCTTCCCCTTCTTAAACATGTTATTACAGAGGTGCTACCACCGTCGCTGGTTGGCTTGGCCTTGGCCAGCAGCAGGTCCATCTTAGAGCCGGCTGGCACTGGCTTTATCAGACATGGGGGAAGCTTCTCACAGCTTCTCACAGAAGCCACCTTTATAGCCCCCCCATCCGCTACCAAAACCTTGCCACGCAAACCCATGACAATGAGCCTTTCATTATATTTTCTCTCCCCTGTCCAGCTGAGGAGGGAGAGTGATAGAGCAGCTTTGGTGGTCACCTGGCATCCAGCCAGGGTCAACCCACCACAGTACCAGAAGGAAAAGATGCATGTAGGCAGATTTGATATTACATATAACCCACAAGTTAAAATGTAGAACTTGCAGAGCAGAGCCCTGAACTTAGTAAACCATGAGAACTTCTGCCAACTTCAGACTCGTGGTATTCTGTCAATGAGGATTAGAAGTGCGACTTTTCAGAATGAGAACAAAAATACAAGGTTTTCATGATAGGTTTGGCATACTCTAATGTCAAGTTGAAGTAAAGGATTCTGCTATTTATTTCAGTGGCAGTTTTCCTCAGAATTAAACGCTGTGTGATTTGGATGACAAGGACAACTTGAAAAGAGCAAAAGGCAGCAGTGAGTGCTGATCTGGATTAATTAGTGCAGCTGTGGGACAATGTGTCAGAGATCAAAATTTATTCCTTCCTTTTATCTTTACCTCCAGCAGTTTTGAGAAATCCCATGCACCTAAATGCATGGAACTGTGTTTTATGGGAACTGCTATGCTGTCCTTATGGTTATAGTTACAGAAAGATGTAAGATTGTTTGTGATAGAGAAGCTTGCATAAAAGGAAGTAATTCAAGTATAGTTAGGGTATATAGACCTTTCCTCCAAATATTGTTACAATATATAGATTTTTTGTCATCTCCAAATCCAGTAAATATCACCAAGGGATTGCTTTCAAGTCTGTGAGTTCACTTTCCACTATGTAGCTTGTGAAACATCTTGCATGCATGGGAAATATCCACCTGCTATAAGGAAAATGGATTAGTACAAATATGCCTGCTGCTTACTCTAACGCTCTACACAGTAGTTAGCAGAGTATATGCATATTGTTTGGTGAGAGGAGGAGAGTTTCTTCTGGACCCAAAAGAAATTTCATAATCAGTTCTGCAGGAACTAAAAGGAAGATCATTCTAGACATTGCGTAAACTGGGACTAGGTCATGCAGGGAGTGCAGAATCAGAGGGATGCAATGAGTTCACTTTCAGCACCCCTACAGTTACCAAATTTTTAAAGTTGATAGTTCAGCTCAAAGAATCCATCCAGGCATACTAATGAGACAGAGAAGCATGGCAACACTAGGTGATAGCTAACACTAGATGATTGCACTTGCCTGCTCTAGGTGACCCTGCTTCGTCAAGGGGGTTGGACTAGATGACCCACAGAGGTCCCTTCCAACCCCTAACATTCTGTGATTCTGTGATTCTGTGATTCTGTGATAACTGCTTTTATATCAAGAAGTACCTATATGGCAAATTGTACTGAGTCACTTTGGTACACAAGCATTACACTGAGAGCAGTTATCGATGAGCAGTTCCAGCAGAAGATCTAATGCACTCCAAAAATTGTAGAAGTGAGTTTAGAAGTAAGAGAATTAATATAAAGAGATTGTGGATTAAGGGTATCCTTTGAACTTCACATATTTTTAACCATAAAGGTGGTGTAGATTCTACTATATATACCATTCAATATTATTTTTTATCACATGGTCAGAAATAACTGTATGAAATGTATTTTCTGAATTATACTTTTTAGGAATTTTAAATTTGGAGCCAATCTCTGGTGATTGTTGATTAACTAAAACTTATAATTTGAAAACCCTAAGTATCCTGAATTACTATCTCAAAATATTTCATTTTTGTCTAATTTTATCAAGAATGCTACTTTGGGGTCAGTGTTAGGAACAGTGTTAGACTGGAAACATACTCTTGGACTGTTGAATCCAGCCTCCTGCATCCAATCTTAGTACATGGTCCCTTTTATACACAGATCCAAGTTTACATCTTCATATCATTAGTCTTACAGGAAAGGCTGGTCAAGAATGTCTCACTTCTTGGCAAAAACTTGCATCTAATTTTAGTCTAAACTTATTCCAGTTCAGTTTATAAACATCTTTTGCTAACTTTGACTTTTAACTTAAGTAGTTCTTTTTCCTCTCTAATGTTTTCCCATTGTATTTATTTAGAGAAGTCATATCTCTTTTCAGCCTTTGTTTTGTTAGGCTAGATAACCAAGCTCTTTTGTTTTGGTTTTGTGTGCATGTGTTTTAGCTTTTTGCTAATAAGAAGTCTTTGCGTTTCCTTAATCATTCTAGTTGCCCTTTCAGATGGCATTATTTCCTCTTGAACCAGGATGAGAAGATTCAGTTCTCTGCAGGAGTCCTGACCAAGATCTCTGTGGGCTCAGTGTTTTCTCATTTCTATTCTGCAACTGAATTTTATAGTCATATTTGTCTCTTAGATACATTACCTTTTAACGGTATAATATCAGTAAGACATTTGCCTCCACTATCCTATCTTAAAAGATGACATTTTTTAGTTTCCAAATGCTTCTTTCTTGTATTTTGTACTACTGAATTTAATTTTCTGTTACTCACATTTATCCTGTAAGATATTCCCATATATATACTCTCTTTAGTGAAGAAATCTCCCTGCCATCTCTCTGTCATCAGCATGTGCAATTGCCATTAATGAAGATATAAAGACAAGAAACATTTGAAGATCATTCCCTGAGGAATTCCACTAATGGTCTCCTGTCTGTCCAATTATTCATTTATCAACACAAGTTGTCTTCTTTTTCACCATAATTTGTCCTTTCTCTTAAAATCAGTTGTTAACTCACCTTATCATTCCTGTACTAATCCTTCTCTTCCCTGCATGACCTCATAATTTCCCACACCACACTATGTCAAATGCTTTACTGAAGTCCAGATTAAAATGACTGTATTTCCTCTGTCTAGAGTAATTTCTTATCAAATACTTATACCTAGCTATTCTGGCACAATCAACCCTCGGTAAATCATTTTTCATTTACTTATCACAGAATCACAGAATCATTTAGGCTGGAGGAGACCTTCAAGGTCGTCAAGTCCAACCATTAACCTAACACTGTCAATTCCACCACTAAACCATGTCCCTAAGTTCCGCATCTACATGTGTTTTAAATACCTCGAGGAACGGTGCCTCAACCACTTCCCTGGGAAGCCTCTTCCAATGCTTCAAAACTCTTTCAGTAAAGAAATTTTTCCTAATATCAAATCTAAACCTCCCCTGACACAACTTGAGGCCATTTCCCCTTGACTTACTGCTAGTGACCTGGGAGAAGAGACCAACACCAGCCTCACTACAGCCTCCCTTCAGATAGTTGTAGAGAGCAATAAGGTCCCCCCTCAGCCTCCTCTTCTCCAGACTAAACAGCCCCAGCTGCCTCAGCCGGTCCTCATAAGACTTGTTCTCTAGACCACTCAACAGCCTCGTTGCCCTTTGTCCTGGGTTTGGCCAGGACAGGGTTACTTTTCACCGGAATCCAGGAAGGGGCACAGCCGGACAGGCTGACCCAACCTGGCCAAACAGAGCAGGGTGTTCCATACCATGTGCCATCATGCTGGGTTCCGGTGGGGGAGAGCTGGGCGGCGGGAACTCACTCGCGGCTCGGGAGCGCGCGGCGGCGGTCGTGGAGGGCGGCTCTCTGGGTTGTGCAGTTTGTGTTGTGTTTTCTCCTTATCTGTACCGTTGTTGTTCCTGTTCCCTTTGTTTGCTGTTCTGTTAAACTGCCCTTATCCCGACCCACCAGTTTCTGCCTGTTTCTTTCCGTTCTCCTCTGCACCCCGATGGGGGGAGGGGCGGCCGCGTGGCACTTTTGTTGCCGGCCGCAGCCAAACCATAACAATGTCAGGAAGAAATTCTTCACCATGAGGGTGGTGAAACACTGGAACAGGTTGCCCAGAGAAGCTGTGGATGCCGCCTCCCTGGAAGTGTTCGAGGCCAGGTTGGATGGAGCTCTGAGCAACCTTGTCTAGTGGAAGATGTCCCTGCTCATGGCAGGGGGGTTGGAACTGGATGATCTTTGAGGTCCCTTCCAACCCTTACTATTCTATAATTCTATGATTCTATGTGAAATTTTTCAGTAATTTTGCAGTGCTGCTTGAGTTATAGACCACTAGTCCATGGACGTAGAGATAGCAGAATTTAACCCTAAACAAAGAGCAGTAAAAAGCTCTCACACATAACTCCCACACGCACACATGTGCAGCCTGCCATCTTCTTAGTGCCAATATTTGCCGCTGACTACCGACCCCAGGAGATACGTGAAGCAAAATGTAAGCAGACGCTGGTGATAAGGCCATTTAAAAGTGCAAACATTCCAAAACAAAGTCAGCACTTTAAAGGCGCTTTTGTTGCCGGCCGCACCAAACAACAACATTAAATTTGGCTCCCAAGCATGGGGCGGGGATACCGGCAGGGCTGAGCATCGGGTGTTGAAACAGCTTTCTTAGATTTTGTTATACGCATTTACTTTGTTAGTTACACAGTTGCTGGCAAAAAATGTTTCTGATTGATCAAATGTCTCTGGTATTTAAACCCGTACTTGCTTTATGTTTTCATTGACGTGCTGTTTGTTACCTCAGGGAAAAAGATCAGGATGACGATTCTGCTGTACTGTATGATATTGACTTATGACATGATAACATCACTGCGCATGAAATTAGGCTTGTATCTGCATGCAGCACTGCGGTCATTTCCGTACCTCGGATCCTATGTCTTAGAATTTGTTAATAATCAAACCCAATCTGTGGGGAAAACCGGAGGGGATAACTTCCCCCACTCTTTCAGCCCCCCTCTCTCCTCCAGGCTAGTCCTAAGGGCTTCTGAGAATTTCAAGAACCCGTGGGATGCTCAGGCCAGCACTCTCCTATTGTTCTGCCTCCTGAATGGGTTTCAGGTTTTGTTTAGGTTTAAACAAGTAGTTAAGAACATCATGCAGAGACCTGCCCCGGGGCTGGATAGCTCTGAGTGACTGGGTGTGTGGGACAGCATGGGCAGGTGTCTAGGGCAGTGGGCACCCCCGGTGTTTTTGAAACTCAGCCCTGTACAAGTACAGAATCCGGACAAACTAGTAAAATATCTGCAAAAAGTGTGCTACCACCCTGGGAACTCCAGAGAGACACAAATCACTGCAATGTGCTGGGGTCTGGCCCACGCCTATCGAGCTGCCCTGTTCAACACTGTTCAGTGCTCTAAAGGAGAAGGGGGGTGGAAATGAAGCGGCAGGCACTGCGACTGGTGCTGCCCCCCCAGCCGGCCCTGCAGCCCCTCCAGCCCAGCAGGCAGTCACAGCCCCCCCCCCGACCGGCACCACAGCTGCCGCTGCCACAGCTGCAGGGTCTGCCTCGGTTTCCCCAGAGGGCACGGCAGCGGCTCCAGCTCCAGCTCCTGCAGCAGACATCGCGGCTGAGCCCAATGACCAACCTGTGCCGGTAGCAGTCGCCCCTGTAAAACTAAAGAAAGACACAAAGAAATCAGGTCGCTCCGAGAGGGATGACAATGAGCCAGAGTCATCGTGGGAGACAGAGACAGAGATCATCACCCGGTCCCTCTCCCTGAGCGAGCTGCGAGACATGCGGAAAGATTTCAGCCGCCACCCAGGCAAGCACATTGTCACCTTGCTGCTGCGCTGCTGGGATAACAGGGCCAGCAGTTTGGAATTAGAGGACAAGGAAGCCAAGCAGCTGGGATCCCTGGGCAGGGAAGGGGGCATTGACAAGGCCATTGGCAAAAAGGAACAAGTCCTCAGCCTCTGGAGGAGGCTTCTGTCAGGTGTGAGGGAGAGGTACCCCTTCAGTGAGGATTTTGTATGTTATCCTGGCAAGTGGATTCCATTCTCCTCCGCACCCCGGCGGGGGGAGGGGCGGCCGTGTGGCGCTTTTGTTGCCGGCGGCAGCCGAACAAGAACATTAGCTGTCGTGGGTTTTTGGAGGATGCACATCCCAAACTACAGCCAGATAGTAAATCCTCTGTACCACGTGACCCGGAAGAAGAATGATTTTGAATGGGGCCCTGAGCAACGACAGGCATTTGAACAAATGAAACGGGAGATAGTTCATGCCGTCGCCCTTGGTCCAGTCCGGTCAGGGCAAGATGTTAAAAATGTGCTCTACACTGCAGCCGGGGAGAATGGCCCAACCCGGAGTCTCTGCCAGAAAGCACCAGGGGAGACTCGAGGTTGACCCCTGGGGTTTTGGAGCCGGGGACACAAAGAATACGAGGCCCGCTATACTCCCACTGAAAAAGAGATTCTGGCAGCATATGAAGGCGTTGGAGCTGCTTCAGAAGTTGTCGGCACTGAAGCACAGCTCCTCCTAGCACCACAATTGCCCGTCCTGGGCTGAATGTTCAAAGAGAGGGTCCCCTCTACGCATCATGCCACCGATGCTACGTGGAGTAAGTGGGTCGCGCTGATCACCCAGTGTGCCCGAATGGGAAACCCCAGTCGCCCAGGAATTCTGGAGGTAATCATGGACTGGCCAGAAGGCAAAGATTTTGGAGCATCGCCAGAGGAGGAGGTGACACGTGCCGAAGAGGCCCCACTGTATAACCAGCTGCCAGAAGATAAGAAACAGTATGCCCTGTTCACTGATGGGTCCTGTCGCATTGTGGGGAAGCAGCGGAGGTGGAAGGCTGCTGTATGGAGCCCTAAACGACAAGTTGCGGAAACTGCCGAGGGAGAAGTTGAGTCCAGCCAGTTTGCAGAGGTGAAAGCCATCCAGCTGACTTTAGACATTGCCAGTCGAGAGAAGTGGCCAGTGCTCTATCTCTACACAGACTCCTGGATGGTGGCCAATGCCTTGTGGGGGTGGCTGCAGCAATGGAAGAAGAACAACTGGCAGCGCAGAGGCAAACCCATCTGGGCTGCCCCATTGTAGCAAGATATTGCTGCCCAGCTAGAGCAGTTGGTTGTAAAGATACATCACATGGATGCCCACGTCCCTAAGAGTCGGGCCACTGAGGAACATCAAAACAACCACCAGGTAGATCAGGCTGCCAAGATTGAAGTGGCTCAGGTGGATCTGGACTGGCAACATAAGGGTGAACTCTTTATAGCCGGGTGGGCCCATGACACCTTGGGCCACCAAAGAAGAGACGGGACATACCGATGGGCTCGTGACCGAGGGGTGGACTTGACCATGGACACCATCGCACAGGTTATCCATGAATGTGAAACACGCGCTGCAATCAAGCAAGCCAAGCGGGTAAAGCCTCAGTGGTATGGAGGACGATGGCTGAAATATCAATATGGGGAGGCTTGGCAGATTGACTACATCACACTGCCACAATCCCGCCAAGGCAAGCGCTATGTGCTCGCAATGGTGGAGGCCACCACCGGATGGCTGGAAACCTACCCTGTGCCCCATGGCACTGCCCAGAATACCACCCTGGGCCTGGAGAAACAAGTCCTGTGGCGACACGGCACTCCCGAAAGAACTGAGTCGGACAACGGGACTCACTTTCGCAACAGCCTCATAGACACCTGGGCCAAAGAACACGGTCTTGAGTGGGTGTATCACATCCCCTACCATGCACCAGCCTCGGGAAAGATCGAACGTTACAATGGGCTGCTAAAAACCGCTTTGAGAGCAATGGGGTTTGGGACTTTCAAAAATTGGGATACCCATTTAGCAAAGGCCACCTGGTTGGTAAACACCAGGGGATCCACCAACCGGGCTGGTCCTGCCCAGTCAAAACCTCAGTGCCCCGTAGAAGGGGATAAAGACCCTGTAGTGCACATGCGGAACATGTTAGGGAAGACGGTTTGGGTTAGTCCTGCCTCGGGCAAAGGCAAGCCCGTCCGCGGGATTGCTTTTGCTCAAGGACCTGGGTGTACCTGGTGGGTAATGTGGAAGGATGGGGAAGTCCGATGTGTACCTCATGGGGATTTGATTTTAGGTGAGAATAGTCCATAAATAAATTGTATGAAGTTAATTGTTAAATATCCCTGTCACTGTGTGTTATCACTGTTATAATTGTTATATGTTGTACCAGTAGTATCATAGTAAGAATTGTCCAGATTAAAGAAGGATGGACTTTTTGATGAAACCTAGCAGAGTACAGCGATGATGGGACTGGACCTGGTTTTCAACAACTGGCACCCAGCAACTTCATCAAGATCAACAACTGCTGCAGACTGTGGGCACGGGCCACACCAGATACATCAGCCGTGAGCTCCGGATGCAGCAAGTGACCGCCCATCACCACACATCACCTCTCCTGCCACGGAAGACCATTACGGCAGATGGAGCCCGAAGTCATGGATTAAATGCACTCAGCGGACACTTTAGAGTGATGATCCATGGACTAAGGGAATGATATCAGGAGACAGGAGAAGTGGTGGTGATCAACTGGACAATGGGGGACCTGGGCATGACGTAGATGGCATGGAATAAGGGGTGGATAATGTCCTGGGTTTGGCCAGGACAGGGTTACTTTTCACCAGAATCCAGGAAGGGGCACAGCCGGGGCGGGCTTACCCCACCTGGCCAAACAGAGCAGGGTATTCCATACCATGTGCCATCATGCTGGGTTCCGGTGGGGGGGGGGGGCGGGGCGGTGGGAACTCACTCACTGCTGGGGAGCTCGCGGCGCCGGTCGTGGAGGGCAGCTCTCTGGGTCGTGCGTTTTTTGTTGTGTTTTCCCCTTATCCGTATCATTGTTGTTCCTGTTCCCTTTGTTTGCTGTTCTGCTAAACTGCCCTTATCCCGACTCACCAGTTTCTGCCTATTTTCTTCTAATTCTCCTCCGCACCCCGGCGGGGGGAGGGGCGGCCACGTGGCGCTTTTGTTGCAGGCCGCACCAAACTACAGTACCCTTCTCTGGACACGCTCTAGCACCTTAGTGTCCTTCTTGTAGTGAGGGGCCCAATGAACACAGTATTTGAGATGTGGCCTCACCAGTGCCGAGGACAGGGGCACAATCACTATCCTACTCCTGCTGGCAACAATATTCCTGATACAAGCCAGGATGCCATTGGCCTTCTTGGCCACCTGGGCACACTGCTGGCTCATGTTCAGCCAGCTGTCGACCATCTCCCCCAGGTCCTTTTCCACTGGGCAGCTTTTCAGCCATTGTTCCCCAAGCCTGTAGCATTACATGGGGTTGTTGTGACCAAAGTGCAGGACCCGGCACTTGGCCTTGTTCAAACTCATACAATTGACCTTCCTACCCTTGAGCAGATCGACACTCCCACCCAACTTGGTATCATCTGCAAACTTCACAGAATCACAGAATCACAGAATGGTAGGGGTTGGAAGGGACCTCTGTGGGTCATCTAGTCCAACCTCCCTGCCGAAGCAGGGTCACCTACAGCAGGCTGCACAGGACCGCGTCCAGGCGGGTCTTGAACATCTCCAGAGAAGGAGAGTCCGTAACCTCCCTGGGCAGCCCGTTCCAGCGCTCCGTCACTCTCAGAGGGAAGAAATTCTTCCTCATATTGAGACAGAACTTCCTGTGCTTCAGTTTGTGCCTGTTGCCCCTTGTCCTGTTGCTGGGCACCACTGAAAAGAGTCTGGCCCCATCCTCCTGACACCCACCCTGAAGATATTCATAAGCATTTATTAGGTCCCCTCTCAGCCTTCTCTTCTTCAGGCTGAAAAAGCCCAGCTCCCTCAGCCTCTCCTCCTAAGAGAGATGCTCCAGTCCCCTCATCATCCTCGTAGCCCTCCGCTGGACTCTCTCCAGTAGCTCCTCATCTTTCTTGAAGTGGGGAGCCCAGAACTGGACACAGTACTCCAGATGGGGCCTCACTAGGGCAGAGTAGAGGGGGAGGAGAACCTCCCTCGACCTGCTGGCCACACTCCTCTTCATGCACCCCAGGATCCCATTGGCCTTCTTGGCAACCAGGGCACACTGCTGGCTCATGGTCAACCTGTCGTCCACCAGGACACCCAGGTCCCTCTGCAGAGAGCTGCTCTCCAGCAGGTCCGCCCCGAGTCTGTACTGGTGCATAGGGTTGTTCCTCCCCAGGTGCAGGACCCTGCATTTGCCTTTGTTGAACCTTGTCAGGTTCCTCTCTGCCCAACTTTCCAGCCTATCCAGGTCTTGCTGAATGGCAGCACAGCCTTCCCGTGTATCCACCACACCTCCCAGTTTGGTGTCATCAGCAGACTTGCTGAGGGTACATTTAACTCTTCATCCAGGTCATTGATGAAGAAGTTGAACAAGACTGGGCCCAGTACTGACCCCTGGGGGACACCACTAGTTACCGGCCTCCAACTAGACTCTGGGCCGCTGATGACAACCCTCTGAGCTCTGCCATTCAGCCAGTTCTCAATCCACTTCACCGACCACTCATCCAGCCCACACTTCCTGAGCTTCCCTGGGAGGATATTATGGGAGACCATGTCAAATGCCTTGCTGAAGTCGAGGTAGACAGCATCCACGGCTCAACTTACTGAGGGAGAACTCAGTCCCCTCATCCAGATCACTGATAAAGATGTTAAACAAGACCACTCTCTGCACTCGACCATTCAGCCAGTTTTTTATCCAGTGAAGAGTACACCCATCCAGACCATGGGCAGCTAATTTCTCCAGGAGGATGCTGTGGGAGACAGTGTCAAAGGCCTTACTAAAGTCCAGGCAGACAACAGCCACAGCCTTTCCCTCATCCACTAGGCGGGTCACCTGGTCATAGAAGGAGATCAGGTTGGTCAAGCAGGACCTGCCTTTCATTAACCCATGCTGGCTGGGTCTGATCCCCTGGTTGTCCTGCACATGCCCGGTGAGTGCACTCAGAATGAACCGCTCCATAATCTTGCCCGGCACCGAGGTCAGGCTGACAGGTCTGTAGTTCCCAGGATCCTCCTTCCGGCCCTTCCTATGTATGGGCATAACATTTGCTAACTTCCAGTCAACTGGGACCTCCTGTGTTAGCCAGGACTGCTGATAGATGATGGGAAGTGGCTTAGCGTGCACATTCGCCAGCTCCTTCAGCATACTTGGGTGGATCCCATCCAGCCTCATACACTTGTGTGTGTCTATGTGGCGTAGCAGGTCACTGACCATTTCCCCTTGGATTATGGGGGTTTCCTTCTGCTCCCCATCCCCTGCTCAGGGGGCTGGGTGTCCAGAGAACAACTGGTCTTACTATTAAATCCTGAGGCAAAGAAGTCATTAAGTACCTCAGCCTTTTCCTATTCCTTTGTCACTAAGTTTCCCCCCGCATCTAACAGAGGATGGAGATTCTCCTTTGCCCTCCTTTTGTTGCTAATGTATTCACAGAAACATTTTTTATTGTCTTTTACGGCAGTAGCCAGATTAAGTTCTAGTTGGGCTTTGGCTGTAACTTTCTCCCTGCATAACCTCACGATATTCTTGTAATTCTCCTGAGTTGCCTGCCCCTTCTTCCAAAGGACGTAAACTCTCCTTTTTTTCCTGAGTTCCAGCTAAAGCTCTCTGTTCAGCCAGGCTGGTTTTCTTCCCCGCTGGCTTGTCTTTTGGCACACAGGGACAGCCTGCTCCTGTGCCTTTAAGAATTCCTCCTTGAAGAATGTCCAGCCTTCCTGGACTCCTTTGCCCTTCAGGACTACTTCCCAATGGACTCTGTCAACCAGGCTCTTAAACAGGCCAAAGTCTGCCCTCCAGAAGTCCAAGGTGGTGGTTTTGCTAACCTCCCTCCTTACTTCACGGAGAATCAAGACCTCTGTCATTTTGTGATTGCTGTGCCCAAGATGGCCTCCAACCATTACATCACCCACAAGTCCTTCCTTGTTCGCAAACAACAGGTCCAGCGAGGTGCCTTCCCCAGTTGGCTCACTCACCAGCTGTGTCAGGAAGTTATCTTCCCCATACTCCAGGAACCTCCTGGATTGTTTCCTATTTGCTATACTGTATTTCCAGCAGACATCTGGTAAGTTGAAGTCCCCCATGAGAACAAGGACCAGTGATCATGAGACTTCCTCCAGTTGCTTATACAATATTTCATCTGCCTCTTCTTCCCAGTTAGGAGGTCTATAACAGACGCCCACCATGATATCTGTCTTGTTGGCCTTCCCCCTGATTCTTACCCATAAACTCTCAACCCTATCGCCGCTGTCATCCAGCTCTAGACAATTGTTGTGATTTGGCCCCGGCTGGCAACAAAGAACCATGCAGTTGCTCTATCACACCTCCCTCCACTGGGTTGGGGATGAGAATCAGAAGAAAAAGGCAAAACTCGTGCGTCAGGATAAGGACAGTTGAACAGAACAGCAAAGGAAGCAAACAGTAACAACACCACCACTGATAAGAAGAATATACAAAAACAATGGGAATACACAGAACAACTCTCACCGTCCAATGCTCAGCGTGCTCCTGAGCCACGATTAACCTCCCCTGGGCCAGCTCCCCCACTCAGCACTGAGCATGACATCACATGGTATCGAATACCCCATTTTTTTGGCCAGTTCGGGTAAACCATCCTGGTTGTGTACCCTCCTGAGTTCTTGTGAAAATGAACTCTATCCTGGCTGAACCCAGGACAACAGTCAAAACACTCCCTAACATACAGGGCTACCCCACTGCCTCTCCTTCCTTGCCTATCCCTTCTCAAGAGTTTATAGCCATCCATTGCAGCACTCCAGTTGTGCAAGTCATCTTACCATGTTTCCGTGATGGCCACTATATCATAGTTTTCCTGCTGCACAATGGCTTCCAGCTCCTCCTGTTTGTTGCCCATGCTGCGTGCATTGGTGCAGATGCACTTCATTTGGGCTATTGATCCTGCCCCCTTTCTGGGGGAAGAAGCCTCATTTCCTATGTGGCCGTTCTCAGGTGCTTCCGTGGTTTCTAACACCTCAATAAATCTTGTGCCGTTGTTGCTGCATGTCTCTCCATCCCCTACCTCCACTGAGACAGCAGACGGAAGGACCTCGCGTGCACACCGTCCCTCACACATTGGTGGCAGCACACAGGGTGGCATGACTGAGATATGGCCTGTTGAATTGCTTAGTGCACTTGAGAGAGGGCTGGGTATGGTCCAGTACAGATCATTCTAAACACTGACAAATTACCACCTTTATGTGAAATGGTTGAGGAGGGACCACTGCCCTTTGTCAAACCAGAAAATTGAATGATTACTATTAGATTCTATTGACTTGTCTGGTTAGAGCATTTGTACTTCTTCCTAAAGGCTAATTGGACTTGAACTCAAGAAGTTAAGAGGTCAGCTAGTGTCACAGTGACAGCAGGCAAACTTTTGACTTACCACTAACAATATTTGTCAGGGAAAGGAGATATTTGAGTTATTCAGCCACGGCTCTGCTCAAGGAATTTCAATAAAAAAATAATTATTTGTGTACATTATTATATAAGCTGTATGTGTATGTGGTAAATATGCTCATCAGCGTTCTGATTTTCATCAACTACTGTAGCTCAAAGATCAAGAGTATGACTCTAGGCTTAAGACAATTTGTTGTCATAACTTGTATGAATATGTCAATGATGTGGATCACAAAATTTTCCTTTTAGAAATGTTAAGAAATTCCATGTAAAATGGCCTGAAAAAAAAATTAGTGTGTATAGTATGTGTGGCATGATTTTAAACCTCTGTACTTTGAGAATTCTTATGTTAACTTTGCTATTGTCTTGATTTTGTGTGTTTGATTCATTCTGACTTTGTAAGTGCAGATTAAGAGTAATTCTAGTAATTCCCTAACATTTTGTTGGTGAAAAAATCAGCATTAGTTGGTACAGGATTGAGCTCTTCTCTCATATATTTTCAGTTAAATAATACCATATTATTCACATATACTTCTACATTTATGTCTCTCACTCTGTGTATGCATATGGGATATGTGCATATATATACATGAACTTCTTTTTCAAAACACATTATATTTTGTTTATATTTCAAGATACACAAGGATTAATACTACTTAGTGAATGGTCAGAATTTATTTTAGTTTATCAGATTAATGGGCCAGACCTTTTTACTTTATTTTATCCTTAGTACAAAAAGAGAAGAGTATAACTCAGTTTTCTGGCCTTGACATGCTGGAATTTATTGTGAACTGAAACAGTTGTAAGAAACTTGGCTTGCACATTTTCTACATATAACTGTAGAACATTTTCTTTGTATATTCGGCTGATTTAGAGAATGGGGGAAAGATTATGATTGGGACAGAAACTTAGTATGCTTATTGTCAGAAAAAATCAAATTAAATACTGATTTCATTGCTTTTAAGTGTGTGGATGTTATGGTTTAACCTCGGCTGGCAACTGAGCACCACACAGCTGCTCGTTCACCCCCCCTCCAGTGGGATGAAGGGGAGAATCAGAAGGGTAAAAGTGAGAAAACTCGCGGGTTGAGATAAAGACAGCTTAATAATTGAAAAGAAAAAATTAAAAAATGTAAGAAAAAAACAAAACAACAAAAAAAAAAAAGAGAGGAGAACAAAACCCAAGAAAAACAGGTGATGCAAAAGAAAACAATTGCTCAGCACCAACTGACCAATGTCCAGCCAGTCCCTGAGCAACTGCAGCCCCTGCCAACCTCCCCCCCCCCAGGTTTTTTTGCCGAACACAATGCCATAATGTATGGAATATCCCTTTTGTCAGTTGCGGTCAGCTGTCCCAACTGTGACCCCTCCCAACTTCTTGTGCACCTCCAGGCTACTCCATGGTGAGACAGTCTGAAGAGCAGAAAAGGCCTTGATGCTGTGTAAACACTGCTCAACAATAACTGAAACATCAGTGTGTTGACAACACTATTTTCAGCACAAATCCAATACATAGCCCCATGCAAGCTATTATGAAGAAATTTAACTCTATTCCAGCAAAAAACAGTACAGTGGATTTGGTAAATGGTAAGGTATGAAACTATATTATATTGCTTAGAAACTAACATAATATTGAGCTGATTAATTTTCCTGGATATATATGTAGTGTATGCAATGAAACAGTGAGATGAATCTGGTGCAATCTGACACCATTCCATTGAGAAAATTGTCCCAGAGATTTTCAGATAATTCTCTGAAGAGACAAAAATGTAATAAGATTAAGTTATTAAGGAAGAGTATGATGCTCACCTGCAGAGATTACTTTGTTGTGTATACAGACAAGGAGTCACCTGTGTTTGGGGGGTTAATTGATTTTTTTGGTTCATATAGCAAGCCTTTTTCTCCATGACTGATATAGGCAGACATTACTAAAATGAAGAAGAGCTGAGGACAAAGCAGACAGAGATGCTAATAAAGATCCACTCACTCTCCTTCTTTCAAATTGAATGTTAAATCATATCCACAATCTTACTTTCTACATGCTTCCAGTAATGTTATAAAACAAAGGCAGCGGAAGAAAAAAAAAAGACTGGAAAAAAAGAGATCTGATAACTAGAAAGGTGTAGACTGAATTTGGACACTAGTAGTGACTGCTTATTTACTGCAAAACCTAAGAAAAATATTTGTTTTCAGTTAATGGTTTTAATGCCTTTTTCAGCAAAGATTTTTCAAATTTCAGAAAATAAGGACCTGCAAAACAGGCAGAGACAATCAAGTCTGAAGATACTTGTTGGGGAGGCAGTTGCAGGCCTCTCACATACCCGTACATGAGTCAGTCAAGTGCAGACTGAATGGAATCAACTGTTTTGGTGAAAAGGCCTTCATGTCAAAATAAAATATGTGTATCTATTTCTTCACATAGATACGCACAGGGGAGCAGGCCGCACGCAAGAACTGCAAAACCAGAGAAATAAGAAACAAGAGAAAATTTTTACGCATTCTGAGACATGTTCACTTAGGGTCTTTTTCCCATCCCTGGGAGAAAGATTTTTAAAAACCAACAACAAAAAACCCACTTTAAAAGCATCACTCATAGACCAGAAGAAGATCGGCTTCATCACGGAAAAACAAGAGCCATACTAAATCACAGACTCACAGAATCATAGGTGTTGGAAGGGACCTCTGTGGATCATCCAGTCCAACCCCCCTGCCAAAGCAGGGTCACCTAGAGCAGGTTACACAGGAACTCATCCAGGCAGGTTTTCATTTATAAAGAGACAATTTTGACATCATTTTCTTTACAGACACAAAACTAATATATTATCAGAAAATAATCATAATACAGCAAATATTTTTAGCCAGTGAGTAGATACAAAATGGATTAATCCTTTGGTTTTTAACCTAAAATTTCTTCTGACATTACTTATGAATTAGAAAACTTGAGTTAAAATATCAGTTTAAAAAGTCTTTGTAACTGCAATAACCCTATTGCAGTGGCTAAAGTTAGTCACATTATACAATCTAACATAAGAGATTATAAAGGACAACATGCAATACCACTTCTGAAGTATCTCTTGTATGAACAGAACCACAGATAAATTATGTCCTGAATTTTGTCTTATTTCATAAAGAATTTTTTGAGCATATTCAATATTGTCAAAGTTTCAGCACCTATTTACCTCTGTTTCTAATATAATGCCACAGAAGTTAATCATCTCTCCAAAGCATCATACAAAGCACCTGACCCAGTACCTGTCTTAGTTGCTCTGAAAGAAGCTTTAAAGGTGTCTTGTATTCTCTCCACTGTATTTACAATGAGATGACCTATGCACTTCGGTTTCATTTCTCAGTAGGAAATAGTAATATTCCTCCTTTTTTTCCAATGAGATTATTCACATAGGAAGGTGCCAAACATCAAGAGAAAAAATGGGCAACATATAGCCTTTTGCTAACTCTACACAGTAACATCACGTTTGAAAAAAAAGTCTGTTAAAAGGGTTAGTACTTCAGTCCCTGAGTTATAACCTTGGTTTCTCTGTGCTTAGAGAAAAATCAGGTTATTGCTACATGAGAAAAAAGTTACAAAAGTATTCTTATTATATTAAATTGTCTCTGGGTCAGCACTTAATGCAATTTACCTTGGGAAAGAAGTAGTTCCTTCAACCTAATTTTCTATTGGGGAAGTGCAGTAAAACAGCCCTGCTGGAACCGGTGCCTTAAAGAGTAGAAGAAAACAGTGAAAGAGCAATGAGAGAGAGAAAAAATAGAATTCTTCAATTCAGACAGCATAACAAATTTTACTGTATTTGGTGCTGGCATTTGTAGGTCTTATATTAGGAGGAATTCAGAGTGCTCAAATAAAAATAATGGCAGAATTAGTTGTTGCTGTATTTTAGGCACTTTGCAAACAATATTCATAAAAACAAAGCATTTCTACGACATTTTCTAAATAAGTACTAAGATAAGAAAGCTCCAAGTTCTACCTATCAGAAATGTGTTCTGTTTTCTTAAAACAAATGCAATGTCTTACTCTCAGATTTTTCCAAGTAACATTTTTCTACAGAAATTTGGTTAGGGCTTTAATGTGTCAATGTAAAATGTAGCATGATGCATCATATCAATGGAAGCTAGTGACCATATTATGTCTCCTGATGGCAGTCGAGGACATAAAATTAGTTTGCATGCACACAGAAAAAAAAAATCTGTTTACATATAATTTAATTAGCTTTGAAAATCTCCCACAAAAAGCAACAAAATCATTGGGTTTCAGTTTTGTACATTTTAGTTGTGAAAGCTTGAATTAAAGAAAGATAAAACAGTCATAGAAGATTGTGAGTATTCTGCTCATATATCACAGGTTTTTTTCTGACTGAAACATTGATCGCAACGAAGAGTATTGAACTATTTATGTAAACATTTATTTAATGTGACTTCCGCAACTGTCATTTTTTCATAAAAAATAGAAGCCTTCACTGTTAAAGCACTTTTCTTCACTCTTTCTTGAAGAAGATTTGGAGATAATTTTGAAGAAGTGATTTCCTTATTTCCCTCTTTCCCTTTTTCACATCCTGTCATCTTTTCTAAATTTCTGCTACCTCAGACTTTCCTGAGTGTTGGTGTCATGTTCAGACTCAGGTTTAGACACAAGAAAACTGGGTTGTTCCACATAGTTTCAGTTCACAGAATCACAGAATGGTAGGGGTTGGAAGGGACCTCTGTGGGTCATCTAGTCCAAAACTCCTGTCAAAGCAGGGTCACCTACAGCAGGCTGCACAGGATCTTGTCCAGGCGGGTCTTGAATATCTCCAGAGAAGGAGACTCCACAACCTCCCTGGGCAGCCTGTTCCAGGGCTCCGTCACCCTCAGAGGGAAGAAATTCTTCCTCATATTGAGACAGAACTTCCTGTGCTTCAGTTTGTGCCTGTTGCCCCTTGTCCTGTTGCTGGGCACCACTGAAAAGAGTCTGGCCCCATCCTCCTGACACCCACCCTTCAGATATTTGTAGGCATTTATTAGGTCCCCTCTCAGCCTTCTCCAGGCTAAACAAGCCCAGACCCCCCAGCCTCCACTCGTAGGAGAGATGATCCAGTCCCCTCATCATCCTCGTAACCCTCCGCTGGACTCTCTCCAGTAGCTCCTCATCTTTCTTGAAGTGGGGAGCCCAGAACTGGACACAGTACTCCAGATGGGGCCTCACTAGGGCAGTCTAGAGGGGAAGGAGAACCTCCCTTGACCTACTGGCCACACTCCTCTTCATGCACCCCAGGATCCCATTGGTCTTCTTGGCAGCCAGGGCACACTGCTGGTTCATGGTTAACCTGTCGTCCATCAGCACTCCCAGGTCCCTCTCCGCAGAGCTACTCTCCAGCAGGTCCACAGAATCACAGAATCACAGAATCACAGAATCACAGAATAGTAGGGGTTGGAAGGGACCTCTGTGGGTCATCTAGTCCAACCCCCCCGCCGAAGCAGGGTCACCTACAGCAGGCTGCACAGGACCTTGTCCAGGCGGGTCTTGAATATCTCCAGAGAAGGAGACTCCACAACCTCCCTGGGCAGCCTGTTCCAGTGCTCCGTCACCCTCAGAGAGAAGAAGTTCCTCCTCATGTTCAGACGGAACTTCCTGTGCCTCAGTTTGTGCCCATTGCCCCTTGTCCTGTCACTGGGCACCACTGAAAAGAGCTTGGCCCCATCCTCCTGACACCCACCCTTCAGATATTTGTAGGCATTTATAAGGTCCCCTCGCAGCCTTCTCTTCTTCAGGCTGAACAAGCCCAGTTCCCTCAACCTCTCCTCGTAGGGGAGATGCTCCAGTCCCCTCACCATCCTTGTAGCCCTCCGCTGGACTCTCTCCAGTAGCTCTTCATCCTTCTTGAACTGGGGAGCCCAGAACTGGACACAGTACTCCAGATGAGGCCTCACCAGGGCAGTGTAGAGGGGAAGGAGAACCTCCCTTGTCCTGCTGGCCACACTCTTCTTGATGCACCCCAGGATCCCATTGGCTTTCTTGGCAGCCAGGGCACACTGCTGGCTCATAGTTAACCTGTCGTCCACCAGGACACCCAGGTCCCTCTCCGCAGAGCTGCTCTCCAGCAGGTCCACCCCAAGCCTGTACTGGTGCATGAGGTTATTCCGCCCCAGGTGCAGGACCCTGCACTTGCCCTTGTTGAACTTCATCAGGTTCCTCTCTGCCCAACTTTCCAGCCTGTCCAGGTCTCCCTGAATGGCAGCACAGCCTTCCGGTGTGTCTGCCACTCCTCCCAGTTTGGTGTCATCAGCAAACTTGCTGAGGGTACACTCTAACTCTTCATCCAGGTCGTTGATGAAGAAGTTGAACAAGACTGGGCCCAGTACTGACCCCTGGGGGACACCACTTGTCACCAGCCTCCAACTAGACTCTGGGCTGCTGATGACAACCCTCTGAGTTCTGCCATTCAGCCAGTTCTCTATCCACTTCATCGACCACTCATCCAGCCCACACTTCCTGAGCTTCCCTAGGAGGATATTATGGGAGACTGTGTCGAAAGCCTTGCTGAAGTCGAGGTAGACAACATCCACGGCTCTCCCTTCGTCTACCCAGCCAGTCATGCCATCGTAGAAAGCTATCAGATTGGTCAGGCATGATTCCCCCTTGGTGAATCCATGCTGACTACTCCTGATAACCTTCTTTTCCTCCACTTGCTTGATGATGACCTCCAGGATGAGCTGCTCCATCACCTTTCCTGGGATGGAGGTGAGGCTGACCGGCCTGTAGTTCCCTGGGTCCTCCTTCTTGCCCTTTTTGAAGATTGGAGTGACATTGGCCTTTCTCCAGTCCTCGGGCACCTCTCCTGTCCTCCAGGACCTCTCAAAGATGATGGAGAGTGGCTCAGCAATGACACCCGCCAGCTCCCTCAGCACTCGTGGATGCATTCCATTGGGGCCCATGGATTTGTGGAAGTCCAGATTGCTTAAGCGATCCCTCACACAGTCCTCCTCGACCAAGGGAAAGTCGTCCTCTCTGTAGGCTTCTTCTCTTACCTCCAGGGCCTGGGATTCCTGAGGGCCTGCCTTGGCACTGAAGACTGAAGCAAAGACGGCATTCAGTACCTCTGCCTTCTCTGCATCCTCCGTCACCAGGACACCCACCTCATTCAGCAGCGGCCCCACATTGTCCCTAGCCTTCCTTTTGCTGCTGATGTAGTTGAAGAAGCCCTTCTTGTCGTTTTTGACATCCAATGCTAGCTTCAATTCCAGGTGGGCCTTGACCTTCCTCGTCGCATCCCTGCACGCTCTGACCACATTCCTGTACTCTTCCCAAGTGGCCTGCCCCTCTTTCCACGTTCCATGGACCTTTCTCTTCTTCCTGATCTCTGCTAGAAGCTCCTTGTTCAACCATGCAGGTCTCCTGCCTCCTTTTCTAAATTTCTTTCTCAGGGGGATGCACTGCTCCTGAGCATGGAGGAAGTGACGTTTAAACAGCAACCAGCACTCCTGGACCCCCCTGCCTTCGAGAGCCCTGGCCCACGGGATTCCTCCCAGTAGCTCCTTGAAGAGGGCAAAGTTAGCCCTCCTGAGGGCTATTCAGAATAAACAGTTCTGCCTGCCCTCAGACTAAATGAAACTGTTATATCGGGGATTGTGCTGTAAGTGGTGGAAGTGTAGTCAGAAAGAAAAGCTAAATCGAGATCTTAATCTTGCTATTATCGTCTCTCTGGACATCTTTTATAAAATTGACTTTGCAAATTAGATTTCCAAGTCATAGCTTATGGTGGTTTTCATAGTCGAATATCATTAACACTTTTAAGATGTCAGGATGCAATTGTGACACATAGGACAGAAATTACTAAAATTGTTAATAAAATATACCAACAATCCTAGGCCTGTTGTCCAACTTAGAGCAACAGGGACAGGTATTTCTGTTCACCAAACCCATCCATTGCAAATGCTTCATGAAATATTTTTCAATCTAAAGTGAGATTAATAGTACTATATAGAAGTTAAAATGCAGTTGCAGTGTCATATAAAATCCACAATGAAAGACTATGTCTGTGTGCCCGTGATGGGTCAGGTGCTCCCAGCATGCTGGTCCTAGACTTGCCACACATTCAGTGGCAGAACATGGGGGTTTCTTTCTCACTGAGGAGCTCAAGACTAGCTGAAGCATGCACAAGGGGCAGGCCTGTGCCACAGTCTGGCATGCAGGAAACTGCTTTAACCATTTTAGTTTTATATACATGGCAAATATCACTTCAGTGATATCATGAACATGTGTCAATGAAATAAGGGGAGAAATAAGCCTCATAACTGACCCATTCTGATAATATTCTAGGGTTATTCTTTCATATTGTTCAAGAAGAGATTTAAGTAGAATTATAGAATATCTCAAATTGGAAGGCACCCATAATGATCATCGAGTCCAGCTCCCTGCTCCTCACAGGACTACATAAACCATATGACCAAGAGCGTCGTCCAGAAGCTCCTTGAACTCTGACAGGCTTGGTGCTGATGCCGTGAAAAGCTGGAGTTGAAGACTCAATTCAGAGGGCTATTAAGCAGGTATTCTTTATTGTGGCGCCAGGCACACGGGGGATCTCTCCTCCAAACGTGCACGCCAAACACCCTGTCATTTCAGGTTAAATACAATCACAATATACATATTCATTATATTTCTGAGAAATGCTTAGCATATTCATGACTTTTCCAAGAACTAATTAGCATATGTTAATGTCTTTCATGCATGTCTGTTAGCACCCTCGGGTGGTCTTTGGGGGTCTCAAGATGAAGGCTTATACTCCTCATCACAGTGTCCGCTGGTTGACCTTTGTTTCTGCGCAAACTCAGTTCTAAGATCACGTATACTGTGTCCTTCCAGGTTGTTTTGCTCCGGTCTTGTTGCCCTCTTGGTGCCTCTTTATCTCTGTAGCTTGGTGCATCTGCCCTCCCAAGGCTGAGCTGTCCAAATAACATTATTTAGGAGTCTCTCTATCTTAGAGCTTTGCTATCCCCCCCCAAAACAGCAAGTCAAGTTTGTCTAAGTAGCATTATTTAGGAGTCTCTTTATCTTAGCGCTTTCCTGTCTTCTCAAAACAGCAAGAATCTACTTTAGTTTAATTACAATCACTCTAGATAGTGGAAATTTTACATTTACGGGTATCAATGCCATGACCACTTCCCTGGGGAGCCTGTTCCAGTGACTGACCACCCTCTCAGTGAAGAACCTTTTCCTAATGTCCAATCTGAACTTCCCCTGACACAGCTTCATTCCATTTCCTCATGTCCTATCACTGGCCACCAGAGAGAGATCAGCATCTCCCCCTCCACTGCCCCCCTTGAGGAAGTTGCAGACTGTGATGAGGTCACCCCTCAGCCTTCTCTTCTCCAGGCTGAACAAACCAAGTGACCTCAGCCGCTACTCATAAGTCTCGCCCTCGAGGCCTTTCACCATCTTGGTCGCCCTCCTCTGGACACACTCTAATAGTTTCATGTCCTTCTTATATTGAGGTGCCCAAAACTGCACACAGTACTCAAGGTGGGGCCGCACCAGTGCAGTGCAGAGTGGGACAATCCCCTCCTTCGACCAGCTAGCTATGCTGTGCTTGATGCACCCCAGGACGCAGTCAGCCCTTTTGGCTGCCATGCACGCTGTTGACTCACATTCAACCAGCCATCAGCCCAAACCCCAGTTCTCTTTCCATGGAGCTGCTCTCCAGCCTCTTGTCCCCCAATTTGCAAGTATAACCAGGATTACCCCATCCCAGGTCCAGAATGCAGCACTTGCTCTTGTTAAATTTCATATGGTTGGTGATTTCCCAGCTCTCTAGTCTATCCAGATCTCTCTACCCTCGAGGGAGTCCACAGCTCCTCCTAGTTCAGTATCATCGGCAAACTTTCTTAATGTACATTTGATTCCTGCATCCAGATCATTTATAAAAATGTTAAAGAGCAGTGGCCCTAAAATTGAGCCCTGAGGAACCCCAATGGTGACTGGCCACTAGCCTGATGTAAACCCATTTACTATAACTCTTTGAGCCCGACCCATCAGCCAATTGCTCACCCAATGTATTATGGACTTGTCTAGCTGTATGCTGGTCATTTTGTCCAGAAGGATACTGTGAGAGACAGTATGAAAAGCTTTGCTAAAATAAAAAAAAAACATATCTACTGGCTTCCCTTGGTCAACTAGATGGGTGACCTTGTCATAAAAGGGAATTTAGTTAAGCGGGACTTTCCCCTTGAGAACCTGTGCCAACTATGACCAATGACTGCCCTGTCTCTCAAGTGTTTTTCAGCAACTCCCAGAATAACCTTCTCCATAATTTTACCAGGCACTGAAGTGAGACTGGCAGGTCTGCAATTACCAGGGTCTTACTTCTTACCCTTCTTGAAAATTGGGACAACATTTGCCAGCTTCCAGTTGACTGGGACCTCTCCAGACTCCCAAGGCTATTGAAAAATAATGGAGAGAGGTCCCGCGATGACATCAGTCAGCTCTTTCAGTACCCTGGGATGAGTCCCATCGGGCCCCATAGATTTATGCACATCCAGCTGGAACAGCAAGTCTCAAACAAGTTCAGAGTCAGCTGGGAGTTTATCATTCCCCTAGTCACAGTCTTCCAACACAGGATTCCGGGGGTCCCAGGGCCCATCATTGGTGCTGAAGACAGAGCCAAAGAAGGCATTAAATGTCTCTGCTTTGTCTATGTCCCTATTTGTGAGGTGACCGACCTCATCAAGCAATGGACCAATGTTATCACTGATCCTCCTTTTGCTGTTAACATATTTATAAAAGCCATTTTTTATTGTCCTTCCCAATGCTGGCCAGCTTGAACTCTAATCGAGCTTTGGCCACACCAATTTTTCCCTACAGCGGCAAACAGCATCTCTGTAGTCCTCCCATGTCACCTGTCCTTGCTTCCAATGTTCATACACTTTCCTTTTCAGCCTAATTTCTAGAAGAAGATCCCTGCTCAGCCAAGCCATCCTTCTGCCTTGCTTGCTTGACTTCCAACACTTTGGAATCTCCTGCTCCTGCACTCTTAAGAGACGGCTATTAAAAAGTGCCCAGCATTCATGGACCCCAATACCTTCAAAAGCAGATTCCCAGGGGACCTTACTAACTAGCTCCTTCAGCAGCCTGAAGTCTGCTCTCCCCATATCCAGCATTGAAGTTTTGCTGGCAGTTTTTCTCCTGTTGCCGATGATTTGAAACTCAGCTACTTCATGGTCACTGTGACCAAGACAACCACCAGTCACCACTTCGCCCATAAGTCCCTCTCTGTTTACAAAAAAAATCTAGGAGGGCACCTTTCTTAGTCGGCTCCCTTAAAACCTGCACCAAGAAGTTATCTTCAGTGTGCTTCAGGAATTTCCTGGACTTGTTTGTGTCCACTGTATGATATTCCCAGTTGATGTCTGTGAAGTTAAAATCACCCATAAGGACTAGGGCAGCTGATCTAGAGGTATTCCTTAATTCTTTGTAGAATAATTCATAAGTGTCATCATCCTGGCTGGGTGGTCGATAGTAGACTCCCACAACATCTGCTTAATCCTTACCCAGAGGCTCTCAACTGTGTCATCGCCAACTGCAAGTGCCATACAATCTGACCCCTCCCTTACATACAGCTTCACCCTGTGTGTAAGGGCCTCGCCTGCCCTGCCTATCCTTCCTGAAGAGCCTATAACCATCTATCACTGCACACCAGTAACAGGATCCATCCCACCAGGTTTCGCTTATGCCAATGATGTCGTAGCTCTAGGACTGGGCTAAAGCTTCTAGCTCCTCTTGTTTATTCCTCATGCTGCTTAGTACAGAGACATTTCAAATGTGCTCCAGTGTACTCATCACACTGTCCCTCAAATATTGGCATGCTTCCCCCAGGCTTGTCTCTAGCAAGCCTGGTTTTATCCCTTTCCCCCTTTAAATCTAGTTTAAAGCTCTTTTGATGAGCCCTGTTAACTCCTGCACAAAGATCCTTTTCCCACTTTAAGAAAGGTATATCCCATCTGTCACCAGCAGGCCTGGTGTCATGTAGACTGACCTGTGATCAAAAACCCCAAAATTCTGATGGTGACACCAGGCTCGGAGCCATTTATTGATCTGCTGGGTCTTCCTGTTTCTTCCCTCATTGTTCCCTGCAACTGGAGGGATAGAGGAGAACACTACCTGTGCTCCTGATCCCTTAACCAGTTGCTCTAATTCCCTGAAGTCTCTCTTGATGGCCCTCAGATTTCTAGCTGCCACTTTGCTACTGCATACCTGAAAAATCAATAATGGATAATAGTCCGAGGGCCGTACCAGGGTTGGAAGCTTTCTCTTCACATCTTCAACCCAGACCCCAGGGAGACAGCAGACTTGCCTAAGAAGTGGATCCAGTCTGCATATTGGGCCTTCTGTTCTCTTCAGAAGGGAGTCTCCTATGACAATGACCAGTCCTTTTTTCTTTATGGGACCGGTTTTGACACAGGATATAGGCTGACTTAACCTTGGTGACACCTCTGAGCTAGATGAACCATTGTCCTCGTTATTGTTTGGTTCTACTTGCAGAGCCTCATACCTATTATGCAAGGATACCTGGGGAGGTAGTGTAGTCACGGAGGAGGCGCGCCTGCTGCACCAAGCAGGAACTTGTTGCCGTTGCCTCCTATCCCTTAAGTCACTGTGATCGGAGAGACTGAGAGACGATAGGGATAGGGAATTGTTGGCGTGGGTTACAGATCCGTTGTAACGATGTCACCCCAATATGAGTATAGATCGTTCACCTTTATTAGTCAGCAAAACAAGGTTTATATAGCAAAGCAATTACAGCATCTGATTGGTTAGACCCCCAATCCATATATAGGCAAAACTACTGCAACTCGTTGTGATTGGTGCAGAGCTGCATCTCGATGTGGAAGCAGTGCTGTGGCAGGAAACGACAGCGTGGCAGGAAGGAAGTGACAGTGCGGCAGGAAACGGCGACGTGACGGTCCCCCTGCTCCAGTGTCCTGAGCTCGTCACTCTACCTTCCCAACAGGGTTCCATGTCCGCCGCTCCCAAGGCTCACCTCCGGATCGGAACCTGGGTTGCACCAAGCTATGTCCCCTCTCATCCAGCCAGGACTCCACAGGGAATCCTCTGTATCGTGTGTCCTGGCTGCGTGTATCATTCCTGTTTTCCCTTGGTTCGGGAAATCCCCCTGTGCACCGCGCTAGGGCGCTCCGCCGTTGGATCATGCCAGCACCAGAGCTGCTCACCTCAGCGACTGTATTGTTCAGGAGGATTCAAACTCCCAGAAACTGAGAATAGCCTATATCTTTCTCCCCCCAGCCAATCAAATTCATAAACTGAACATGATGTTTATGGTATTGAATATTTCCATTGGCCAGCTTGGGCTATCCGTCTACCTATGCTCCCTCCCAGCTCCTGCACACCTGCTCATTAGCTGAATATGAGAAACTGGAAAAAGTCCTTGATTCATAGCAACAACTGAAAACGTCAGTGTTATCAACATTCTTCTGGTATTAAATCCAAAACACAGCAGCTACTGAGAGGAAAATGAACTCTATCCCATTCGAAACTAGGACATTACCTACCCCTTATTCTATAACATTTACGTGATGCTGAGGTCTCACACTTTCCAATAAATTATCACTACTTTTTCTGTCTTTTGATAAATACACACAGATATCATTCCGTTAATCTATGGGCCATCCCTCTAAAATGTCCATTGAATTCATTTAGTCCATGACTTTGGGATCCATCTGTCATAACAGTCTTTCAGGGCAGGAGAGATGGTGCGAAGTCCGCTCAGTCTGTAGAGCAGGAATGAGCTGCAGTGTGGTGTGGCAGGCACGTGACATTGGGCTCAGCAGGAGGACAGCGTGCAGTGTTGATTGTTGCATGCTGCATCTGGAGCTCGCAGTTGGTGTATCTGGCGTGGCCCATGTCCACAGTCTGTGGGATGAAGATGTCAATCTCAAGGAAGTTTTGGGGCACCACTTGCCGAAGCCAGGTCTAGTCCCATCACCACTGCACTTAGCTCGGTTTCATCAAAGTCCATCCTTCATTAATTTGAGTGTGATTCTTATTGTAATACCTTTGATATAACATACAGCAACTAACAGAAGTGATGACATACAGTATTATATAGCAATAAACATCATAAAGTTTAAATTGTTGGCTATTCTCACTCAAAATCAAATCCCCTTGAGGTACACATCGGACTTCCCCATCCTTCTGCATCACCCACCAGGTGCACCTAGGTCCTTGACCAAAACTGATCCCACGAATGGGTATGCCTTTGCCCATGGCAGGACTAACCCATACTGTCTTCCCTAACACATTTTTCACGTACACTATGGGATCTTTATCCCCTTCTACAGTACAGAAAAGTTTTGGTTGGGCGGCGCCAGCTCGATTGGTAGATCCCGCAGTGTTAAATAACAAGGTGGCCTTTGCTAAATGAGCATCCAAGTGTTAGAAGGTCCCATCACACAGTGCTCTCAGAGTGGTTTTTAAAAGTACATTGTATCATTTGATTTTCCCGGAGTCTGGTGCATGATAGGGGCTGTGATTCACCCACCCAATACCATGCTCTTTGGCCCAGGTGTCTATGAGGTTATTTCAGAAATGAGTCCCGTTGTCTGACTCAATTCTTTCTGGAGTGCCATGTTTCCATAGGACTTGCTTTTCAAGGCCCAGGATAGTGTTCCAGTTGGTGGCATGGGGCACAGGGTAGGTTTCCAACCGTCCAGTGGTTGCTTCCACCATTGTAGGCACATGGCACTTGCCTTGGTAGGTTTATGGGAGTGTAATATAGTAAATGTGCCAGGCCTCCCCATATTTATAATTCAGCCATCATCCTCCATACCACTGAGGCTTTACCTGCTTGGCTTGCTTGATTGCAGTGCATGTTTCGCATTCATGGATAACCTGTGCAATAGTGTCCATGGTCAAGTCCACCCCTCGGTCACCAGCCCATTCGTATGTCGCATGTCTTCCTTGATGACCTGAGGTGTCATGGCAATGAATAGTTCACCCTTATGTTGCCAGTGCAGATCCGCCTGAGATACTTCAGTCTTAGCAGCCTGATCCACCTGGTGGTTGTTTTGATGTTCCTCAGTGGCCCAAATCTTAGGGACATTGGCATCCGTGTGATGTACTACAACAACCAACTTCTCTAGCCGGACAGCATTATCTTGCCATAATGGGGCAGCCCAGAGGGGTTTGCCTCTGCGCTGCCAGTTGTTCTTCTTCCATTGCTGCAGCCACTCCCACAGGGCATTGGCCACCATCCACAAGACAGTATAAAGTATTGGCCATTTTTCTTGTTCAGCAATGTCTAAAGCCAGCTGGATGGCTTTCACCTCTGCAGACTGGCTTGATTCACCTTCTCCTTCAGTGGCTTTTGCAATTCGTCATGTAGGACTTCACACAGCATCTTTCCACCTCCAATGCTTTCCCACAATGTGACAGGATCTATCAGTGGACAGGGCATATTGCTTCCATTGTCTGGCAGTTTATTATACAGTGGGGCCTCTTCAGCATGTGTCACCTCCTCCTCTGGTGACATTCCAAAATCTTAGCCTTCTGGCCAGTCCATGATGACTTCCAGAATTCCTGGGTGACTGGGGTTTCCCATTTGGGCTCGCTGTGTGATCAGTGCAACCCACTTACTCCATGTAGCATCAGTGGCATGATGCGTAGAGGGGACCTTCCCTTTGAACCTCCAGCCCAGGACCGGCAGTCGGGGTGCTGAGAGGAGCTGTGCTTCAGTGCCAACCACTTCCGAAGCACATCAAACGCCTTCATATGCTGCCAGAATCTCTTTTTCAGTGGGAGTATGGTGGGCCTCAGATCCTCTCTATGCCCGACTCAAAAACCCCAGGGGTCAATGTGGGAAACCATATAATTTGAGACAGAACAGCACTGTCTCATGACCCTGAAGGATCAGCACGTCCTGTGCCTCCCTTCTCTGTTCTCATAAGATAAGCTGTTTTCACACATCCAGCTGCAAAAGATCCTGGAAAACAGCAACCGTGAACTGGCATTCGCAAAGCCACGAATCCAAAGCTGATTGGCTCTAGTAACGATTGTATTAGTATATAAGATATTCACTTGAGCAATAAAATGATTCTGATCGAGCACAAGATTGGGTCCATGAAGTCATTTACCACAGGTCGACCTCGAGTCTCCCCTGGTGCTTTCTGCCAGAGACTCCAGGTTGGGCCATTCTCCCCGGCTGCGGTGTAGAGCACGTTTTTAACATCTTGCCCTGACCGGACTGGACCAAGGGCTACGGCATGAACTATTTCTTGCTGAATTTGTTCAAATTCTTGTCTTTGCTCAGGGCCCCATTCAAAATCATTCCTCTTCTGGGTCACGTGATAGAAAGGGCTCTCAATCTGGCTGTAATTTGGGATGTGCATCTTCCAAAACCCACAACACCTGAGAAGGCTTGTGCTTCCTTTTTGCTGGTTGGTGGAGACATAGCTGCTATTTTGTTGATGACATCCATTGGGATTTGACGGCGCCCATCCTGCCATTTTATTCCTAAAAACTGGATCTCTCATGCAGGTCCCTTGACCTTACTTTTTATTGCAGAACTGCCTTTCAGAAGGATCTCAACTATTTTCTCCCCTTTCTCAAAAACTTCGTCCGCTTTATCACCCCACACAATGATGTCATTGATGTACTGCAGATGTTCTGGAGCTTCACCCTTTTCCAGGGCAGTCTGGATTAGTCCATGGCAAATGGTGGGACTGTGTTTCCACCCCTGGGGCAGTCGATTCCAGGTGTACTGGATGCCCCTCCAGGTGAAAGCAAACTGTGGCCTGCACTCTGCTGCCAAAGGGATGGAGAAGAATGCATTAGCCATGTCAGTGGTGGCATACCACTTGGCTGCCTTTGACTCCAGCTGATATTGAAGTTCTAGCATGTCTGGCACGGCAGCACTCAGCGGTGGTGTGACTTCATTCAGGCCACGGCAGTCTATTGTCAGTCTCCACTCTCCAGTAGATTTTCTCACTGGTCACATGGGACTATGAAAGGGTGGGTGAGTTTTGCTGATCACTCCTTGACTCTCCAGATGGCGGATCAGCTGATGAATGGGGATGAGGGAGTCTTGGTTAGTGCGATATTGTCACTGGTGCACCGTTGTGGTCGCGATTGGCACCTGTTGTTCTTCAACCCTCAGCAACCCCACAACAGAAGGATCCTCCGAGAGACCAGGCAAAGTAGACAGCTGTTTAATTTCTTCTGTCTCCAAGGTAGCCATACCAAAAACCCACCAGTACCTTTTTGGGTCCTTGAAATAGCCTCTCCTAAGATAGTCTGTGCCAAGGATGCACGGAGCCTCGGGGCCAGTTACAATGGGGTGCTTCTGCCACTCCTTCCCAGTGAGGCTCACTTCAGCCTCCAATACACTCAGCTTTTGGGATCCCTCTCTCATTCCAGAGATATAGATGGGTTCTGCCCCTTTATAGCTGGGCGGCATTAGGGTACACTGTGCACCGGTGTCTACTAGAGCCTGATACTTCTGAGGGTCTGATGTGCCTTTAGTGCCGAGATAGGTTTTCCATCGCACCTCCTCATGTCCTCTCCATCTTCACGCAGTTAAAACCACAGGGTGCCTCATGGTGTGTGCTGTCTCTCTTGTGCGGGGACATACTTTCTCCTAATAGCTGAGACAGTGGTCTTTATAGGTGGGGAGTAGCACCTATCCAATTTTTTGAACAGTTTTTCGAACAGGTTTTCAGATTTTTCAGACAGCTTTTCCACAGCTGAGACACAAGCCTGTAGGGAAGAAGGTAGGTTGTATTTATATTTTTAATTTATATTATTTGAAGAAAGAGTTTCTCCTTAAGGTCACATCTCTCATATTTTTCTCAGTTTTCAACTTATTTCACAAAATTCCTGTAAGAAATCAAAAGCAAAATTGTTGGTGAATGGCAGTTGGGAAAGAGCTACTAGAGAGTTGTTTCAACTGCCTCTCCCTTTATTCCTGATCAGAATATTTAATCTCATTTGTCAGACAAGATCTGGGTTGTTTTGTACTCTGAAGGCAGTCTCTCGCCCTTTGTGAAAGCCAGAAGGATCATGAAAGAAATGCCAAGGAAGATCCACAGAAATCTTAAGTGGAGTCTGTGACAGATGCACTTGACCTCTTGACCAAACTAGTGATAATTTGGTTCAGGCTCCAAAGGAAGTAAAGGCCATAACCGGGCCAAGAACTTCTCTAGTTCCAACCTATTCTCTGGAAACCCACACAGGAATAGGGTGACATTGTGAGCACTGATGCATATGAACTTGGAAAGTGGAACATCGATCACGCACTTAACACATGAATAGCAGGTGGTTCTTCCAAGACTCATTTTTCAAGGAACAAAGTTGTGGGTACAAGGAGTCTCATGCTTACCTTTTCCATCGCATGTAATTTGACTACAAGCCAACCACTTTATTCCTTAAATATGACAGCCTTAGTGAGCCTTCTTTGAGCTGTCCCTGCTAAACAGCTGGCTGCACGGTGATCTCCCCTTGAGCTGGGACGCCTCTCAAGGTTACTCCTCGAGGCTGAAAGACCTCTTACCAACTGCAGATCTTTGGTAAGTGACCAGTATCACAGAATCACAGAATCACAGAATCACAGAATAGTAGGGGTTGGAAGGGACCTCTGTGGGTCATCTAGTCCAACCCCCCTGCCGAAGCAGGGGCACCTACAGTAGGCTGCACAGGATCTTGTCCAGGCGGGTCTTGAATATCTCCAGAGAAGGAGACTCCACAACCTCCCTGGGCAGCCTGTTCCAGTGCTCCGTCACCCTCAGAGGGAAGAAGTTCTTCCTCATGTTCAGACGGAACTTCCTGTGCCTCAGTTTGTGCCCATTGCCCCTTGTCCTGTCACTGGGCACCATTGAAAAGAGCTTGGCCCCATCCTCCTGACACCCACCCTTCAGATATTTGTAGGCATTTATAAGGTCCCCTCGCAGCCTTCTCTTCTTCAGGCTGAAAAAGCCCAGTTCCCTCAACCTCTCCTCGTAGGGGAGATGCTCCAGTCCCCTCACCATCCTCGTAGCCCTCCGCTGGACTCTCTCCAGTAGCTCTTCATCTTTCTTGAACTGGGGAGCCCAGAACTGGACACAGTACTCCAGATGAGGCCTCACCAGGGCAGTGTAGAGGGGAAGGAGAACCTCCCTCGTCCTGCTGGCCACGCTCTTCTTGATGCACCCCAGGATCCCATTGGCTTTCTTGGCAGCCAGGGCACACTGCTGGCTCATGGTTAACCTGTCGTCCACCAGGACACCCAGGTCCCTCTCCGCAGAGCTGCTCTCCAGCAGGTCCACCCCAAGCCTGTACTGGTGCATGAGGTTGTTCCTCCCCAGGTGCAGGACCCCGCACTTGCCCTTGTTGAACCTCATCAGGTTCCTCTCTGCCCAGCTTTCCAGCCTATCCAGGTCTCCCTGAATGGCAGTACGGCCTTCTGGTGTATCTACCACACCTCCCAGTTTGGTGTCGTCAGCAAACTTGCTGAGGGTACATTCTAACTCTTCATCCAGGTCATTGATGAAGAAGTTAAACAAGACTGGGCCCAGTACTGACCCCTGAGGGACACCACTTGTCACCAGCCTCCAACTAGACTCAGCGCCGCTGATGACAACCCTCTGAGTTCTGCCATTCAGCCAGTTCTCTATCCACTTCACCGACCACTCATCCAGCCCACACTTCCTCAGCTTCCCTAGGAGGATATCATGGGAGACTGTGTCGAAAGCCTTGCTGAAGTCAAGGTAGATAACATCCACGGCTCTCCCTTCGTCTACCCAGCCAGTCATGTCATCGTAGAAAGCTATCAGATTGGTCAGGCATGATTTCCCCTTGGTGAATCCATGCTGACTACTCCCGATAACCTTCTTTTCTTCCACTTGCTTCATGATGGCCTCCAGGATAAGCTGCTCCATCACCTTACCCGGGATGGAGGTGAGGCTGACCGGCCTGTAGTTCCCTGGGTCCTCCTTCTTGCCCTTTTTGAAGATTGGAGTGACATTGGCCTTTCTCCAGTCCTCGGGCACCTCTCCTGTCCTCCAGGACCTCTCAAAGATGATGGAGAGTGGCTCAGCAATGGCATCCGCCAGCTCTCTCAGCACTCGTGGGTGCATTCCATCGGGGCCCATGGATTTGTGGACATCCAGATCACTTAAGCGATCCCTCACACAGTCCTCCTCGACCAAGGGAAAGTCATCCTCTTTGTAGGCTTCTTCTCTTACCTCCGGGGCCTGGGATTCCTGAGGGCCAGTCTTAGCACTGAAGACTGAAGCAAAGAAGGCATTCAGTAGCTCTGCCTTCTCTGCATCCTCCGTCACCAGGACACCCGCCTCATTCAGCAGCGGCCCCACATTGTCCCTAGCCTTCCTTTTGCTGCTGATGTAGTTGAAGAAGCCCTTCTTGTTGTTTTTGACATCCCTTGCCAGCTTCAATTCCAGGTGAGCCTTGGCCTTCCTCGTCGCATCCCTGCATGCTCTCACTACGTTTCTGTACTCTTCCCAAGTGGCCTGTCCCTCTTTCCACATTCCATGGACCTTTCTCTTCTGCCTGATCTCCGCTAGAAGCTCCTTGTTTAACCATGCAGGTCTCCTGCCTCCTTTGCTAAATTTCTTTCTCAGGGGGATGCATTGCTCCTGTGCATGGAAGAAGTGTTGTTTAAAGAGCGACCAGCACTCATGGACCCCCCTGCCTTCGAGAGCCCTGGCCCACGGGATTCCTCCCAGTAGCTCCTTGAAGAGGCCAAAGTCAGCCCTCCTGAGGTCCAGGGTTTTGATCCTGCTTATCGCCCTGCTTCCTCCACGCAGGATCCTGAACTCGACCATTTCATGGTCACTGCAGCCGAGTCTACCTCCAACCTTCACATCCTCCACCAGTCCCTCCTTGTTTGTTAACACGAGGTCCAGCAGAGCGCCTTTCCTTGTTGGTTCCTCCACCACTTGCATCAGAAAGTTATCATCGATGCTCTGTAGGAACCTCCTGGATTGCGCCTGCCTAGCTGTATGGTCTTCCCAGCTGATGTCAGGGTGGTTGAAGTCCCCCATGAGAACCAGGGCCTGTGATTGTGAGGCTGCTTGCAGCTGCCTGTAGAAGGCCTCATCAATTTCCTCCTCCTGATCAGGTGGCCTGTAGTATACACCCACCGTAATGTCACCCTTATGAGCCTGTCCCTTAATTCTAACCCACAAGCTTTCAACTCCTTCTTCACTTACCCCCAGGCCAAGCTCAATGCATTCCAGTTGCTCCCTCACATATAGAGCAACTCCCCCACCTCTCCTTGTTGGTCTGTCTTTCCTAAAGAGTCTGTAGCCATCTATGACAGCATGCCAGTCATGCGAGTTGTCCCACCACGTTTCTGTGATGGCGACCAAGTCGTAGCCGTCCTGCTGTATAATGGCTTCCAGCTCCTCCTGTTTATTGCCCATGCTACGTGCATTGGTGTAGACACACTTGAGCTGGGCTGTCAATCTCACCCCTGGCCTTGGCACTCCAAGCCTAGGCTCATCCCTAGTGAGCTGGGCAATATCCCCTTCCCCCTTTGAACCTAGTTTAAAGCCCTCTCAATGAGCCCCGCCAGCTCAAGCACAGCCTTGTACTATAACGCACTAAGATTTTCCATTGGTAACTTTGGCATTGTATTGATAGCTTTGATCTTATATTGGTAACTTTGAATCATTATTATCTACTCTGCAGTAAGCAATAGAGTGAACCTTGCCATCGAACTTTGTTAAGTCTCACTTTTACAACATCTTATGTCAATAAAACCACTTTTGCTGATACCTTTGGTGATAGTTCTTTAAACAGTCAAAATCACCTGCCCATGACAAATTGGTGTAGTCAGCAGGATTCTAGATTCGCAACAGAGGATATACCCCAAAATTTATAAAACTATCAAAATGAAGAGGGTTTTTTTTAATAATTCCAATATTGTGCATTATTTTCACTAAAGTACATGTAACCCCTTTGAAGAAATGAAAGTTCAATATTAATGTTCTTTTTCATGCAAAGCATAACAAGAGATCTCAGATATTCACCTAACAAGAGGAAAGGAAAAACTGTTATGCAGAATGGCTTGGTCTCCCCCCGGCTATGTTGCTGATACAGCCATCCATCGTTGAAAAGTACTCAGTCATAAATTTGAATTGAATGGCAGAAGTGAATGTTTGATCTGCCTGCAGCCTCCACAGAAGCTGAAAGGCTTCTCAGTATAATTTTGCTTTCTTCCTTCTATTCAGTACTGATATACTGCTTTCTTTTAGCATGCCAGTACTAGGCTACAAATAGACAAGGAGAAAAGGCTTCAGACATTTTAAAGAGAACAAGTGACATGCAGGCTGACCTCTTGACTGCACGTGTTACAGCTATAAGCAACCCAAATGGTACCAGGTGGGGATTACACAGGGTAGAGCAACATCTGCTTCACTATCACAAGTGTAAATAATTCCTCATGTTATGCCGTAATCAGCCTGAGGTAAGGACGACTGGTAGAGTTCCTGTCACAAATTAAACCCTTGCCAGGAGGTAGGACTCCAGTCCACCTGTCTGTGAGAGTAGCTCAAACAGAATAAAAATCTTTATAAAATATTATCTAGACAGAGAAAAGGCAAATAATGCAATTTATTTATGGGCTGGAGCCAGAAATTAAAGCAAAACTAAATAGAAAGATGTTTTTTTGCTATGATGAATGAAAAGTGTTGTTACGTAATCTGTTTCCAGAGCTAGGGGCCAGATTTTTTAAAATACTTTTTTTTCATAGCTTGATTTACGTATAGACAAACACACACAAGCACAAAGTATGTATCTTGGACGTACACAGCCCATAGCTCTCAAAATTGAATCCTAAAGGTTTACTCGGTCACCCTCTTTTTTTCTTTTGCTCCTACTTTAATATATATTAATAAGATGGTCAATAACTTTGTGGTTATTCAGACCAAACATAACTTTGTGAAGAAAGAAATGTGAAATGCTTAATACGAAGTCCCTCCTTAAGGCCTCAAACAAATGCCTAAGAAATAAATGTAGTGGGCCTTAGCTTTCAGATAGCCACCATGACTGTGTAAGCTGCATCCAATGGGCTAAATAGTCTTGTAACTATTAAGTAAACTACTTGCTAGATGTTTGTTTCTTCATGTACATGAATGAGTTGCTTGAGTTGCTCTCACCTATTTGGAGATAGTAGAGAACTTGAAATCTCTTAATGGAAATGCAAGATGTGCAAGAGCCAAATAAATTGATCGAGCAGAACTGAGTTATCCAGTTCAAATTTCTTTCAGTTCCAAGAAGCTGACTATCCTCAAATCCAATAGCATTTCCATTCCCACTGATGACCAGTTGTGATGTGTTTACAATTTAAGGAAAACATACTTTTTTATAATCAAGGGCAATGATTGATTACCATTATATTCCATATGTTTTATTCTATTGTATAACATGCAAAAAGAAGACATAGAGCATGTCACAGAAAGCAAAGTGTTTTGTTGTCAAAACCTTGCCTGCTTACCAAATTTGCGGAATTTAAATATTCTGGACATGCCACATTATTTTCACTGAGCAAAACTGAAGTGTTTTATGAGTGTGCGGTAAACTTTGGAAGTGTCTTAGGCTCTCGGTTTCTTAAGCTTCACTAAAAGCAAAAAGAACTTTCAAGAGTGATTAGAAGAAGTCGATTTTTAAGGTATCTGTGTTCCTAAGGGTGTGAATCTGTACCTAATGCAATTGTCAATATCATTGTTATATCCTATTATAACAGTTATGTCTAAATAATTCCAAAATTATTTATAGAATCAGGCATTAAGTATCTGAATCATTTAGACCATTTTGGAAAATATTTCCCTTTGGCACAATAATAAAACATATCTAAGGTTTTTGTGAGTCTTTCAGTTTCTAAATACATTTATTAAAACTCCATTTGTGAAATATATATATATATTTAGGATCATAATAAATATACTTTCAGAGATATTTTAAAATTTTGGGTTTGAAAAATTCATTGTGTCTCACCATATATTCTTAAATGGCTTTCTGAAACAACAAACTGTGTCTGTTCTTAAGCTCATCTTGTGCTCCCCTTGAAACATCACACTGGAACACCTGACCTAAATGTTCTTTACGTGCTTTTAATCTAATCAGTAATTAAGAGAGCACATCTCTTGCTTCCTGAATGAGAAGCAGCAATAGATATTCTAATTCCTCAAAGAATAATCTTCTGTGTATAATGGCTTTTTACTAGAACAAGCCAAGCTGGACCTCACATTCTCACACACAATATTAAAAAATGATCATTTTGGTCAGCATTGCCGACATTAGAATATCAAAAAACATTGTAGAAATCGTGCATGGAGTCATAATTTATGCTGTCATTATAAGTAAACAGGAGCTTTTAGATGAAAAGTGACATTAGAATGGTTTTACTCCAGTAAAAGAGGATTCCAGTGCAACTTAAGGAACCAGAAATTTATGAGAAAACATGGAATTTAGGGTCTGATTGTCTTTTGGTAGGAAGGTCACAAGTCAGGAGCTCTTCAGGTAGAATTAAACATAAGATAGAGTTAGCTATATTTTGGAAGGTAATCCAAAAAGACAGAGCAATAAAATGGCAAAAAGATTAAGGAAGAAAGACAGCGTATTCAGAAAACAAAATAAATCACTACACTTTCTGAATTGTAACCTACAAGTATATACAATAACATAAATGAAAAGTGAATGTAGGAATAATTTTCTCTTGGAGCCATTAATTATATTGCTATTAGTGTGAACACACAATGAACAAGAAACTTTCATTACAACCCACTGCTGCCATAGCAGCCTGCTATTGATCCATCACTGCCTTCATAATGCAACGATAATGGTTACTGTAGGATATCTGTTAACACCTAAGATTATGTATGGCAGTCATACCTTCAAGGTCTCAAAGAACACATTTGCAGTTGTTGCTGGGTTATTGGTCTCAAAGCACAGGAGGAAGGGGAGGAGAGAGAAGAGCTTAAAATGAGAACTTTAAAATTAATTTTTGAAATGTTGAATGTGTCTGTGTGCAAAGAAGAAGAAAAAGTCAAGCAGTATTTTCAAGATGAAACTACCAGTCCAAAGATAAAAATAACTAAATGAGCTCAAAAAGACTTTTGAATGTGACTGCCTAAAAAAGCCTAACCATATGCAGTAAGGTGGATCCCCTAAGATATTCACTGGTTTCAGAAGTGGTGGGTTGACCCTGACTGGATGCCAGGTGCCCACATAAGCCGCTCTATCATCACTCCCCCTGCTCAGCTGGACAGGGGAGAGAAAATATAACGAAAAGCTCATGGGTCGAGATAAGGACAGGGAGAGATCACTCACCAATTACCTTCACAGACTTGACTTGGGGAAAAAAAATTAATTTATTATCAATCAAATCAGAGTAGGATAATGAGAAATAAAACCATATCTTAAAAACACCTTCCTCCTACCCCTCCCTTCTTCCTGGGCTTAACTTTACTCCCGATTTTCTCTACCTCCTCCCTCCAAGTGGTGCAGGGGGATGGGGAATGGGGGTTGCAGTCAGTTCATCACATATTGTTTCCTCCACTCCTTCCTCCTCAGGGGGAGGACTCCTCACACTCTTCCCCTGCTCCAGCGTGGGGTCTCTCCCACGGGACAGGACAGGTGACCCGATATTGACCAACTAGGTATTCTGTGCCATGCATGTCATACTCGGTTTAAATCTGGGGGATCACGAGGGTCACCAGAGCACTGGCACCCAACTCCGGGAAACTCAGTATCGGTTTTGTATATTTTGCATTATTTCTCTTCTTATTACTACTATTATTAGTGTTATTAGTAAAACTTCTTGTATTCAATTTGTAAGTCTCTCTGCCTTTTCCTCCTTTTCCCTTCCTTTGGTGGGAGGGTGGGGGTTAACAGAGAACATCTGCCACTCAGTTTATTGATTCCCTGCTTTAAACCGTGACAGATTCTTATTGGCATCCAATGTGAGGCCGGGGGTTCGAGAGTGGGTCTGAGTCCAAACTCAGGCTCCAGCAGGAGATTAGGCTCAGTCAAGAGAGTATAAGATTTTTCTTTGAGAGTTTTGAGAAGTTTGGAATTAAAGCAGGCAACTTTCATTCACCATGCTGAGTGCCTTTACATTAAGCTTGATATTATATGATGTCTTTTTAGAGCTTTGTTCAGACCTAGCTGTCATGGTACTGTTTGGGTTGTTTGCCACTGATTTCATGCAGTTTATGAATTTTATGCATAGGAGGAAAGGCATTGTTTTGCTGTGGGGTTTATTACTGAGCTTTATCGTGGTAGGATCGGCCATTATCATTCCGATGTCTCACTTTTATCAAGTAATGAAAATGAAAAGTGTGAAACCCAAACCAGTGGCAACAACTTCATTTGAGTACGACAGGAGTTACCTTCTGGTTTTTGTCAGTAATCATACTTTTAATTTGAGAAATCATACATTTTCTTCTTATGCTAACCTCACTTTCCCAGAGTTCGGGAATTTTGAATTTGCTTGGGACTATCAAAACATGTTTCTGCTTTCAGTTTTCCTGAATGTTTTTCAGGTGTTCTGTCCTACTAAACCATGGTGCAGGCATAAGTGCCATGGAATTATGTTTTGGTTTCGGCTGCCGCCGGCAACAAAAGCGCCACGCGGCCGCCCCTCCCCCCGCCGGCGTGCGGAGGAGAATGAAAAGAAAGAGGCAGAAACTGGTGGGTCAGGATAAGGGCAGTTTAACAAAACAGCAAACAGAGGGAAAACAGGAACAACAACGGTACAAATAAGGAGAAAACACTACAACGAACCATACAACCCAGACAGCCACTCTCCCGAAACAGCACTGGCGCCACGCCCCCCCAAGCCGCGAGTGAGTTCCCGCCACGCCGCCCCCCCCCTCCACCAGAACCCAGCGTGACGTCACATGGTATGGAATACCGGGCTCTGTTTGGCCAGGTGGGGTCAGCCCCCACCCCCCGGCTGTGCCCCTTCCTGGATTCTGCTGAAAATTAACCCTGTCCTGGCCAAACCCAGGACATTATCCACCCCTTATTCCATACCATCTACGTCATGTCCAGGTCCCCCATTGTCCAGTTGATCACCACCACTTCTCCTGTCTCCAGATATCATTCCTTTAGTCTATGGATCATCACTCTAAAGGGTCCGTTGAGTTCATTTAATCCATGACTTCAGGCTCCATCTGCCGTAATGGTCTTCCGTGGCAGGAGAGGTGATGTGTGGTGATGGGCAGTCACTTGCTGCATCCGGAGCTCACGGCTGATGTATCTAGTGCGGCCCGTGCCCACAGTCTGCAGGAGATGTTGATCTTGATGAAGTTGCTGGATGCCAGTTGTTGAAAACCAGGTCCAGTCCCATCATCGCTGTGCTCTGCTAGGTTTTCATCGAGAAAAGTCCATCCTTCTTTAATCTGGACAATTCATACTATGATACTACTGGTATAACATATAACAATTATAACAGTGATAACACACAGTGACAGGGATATTTAACAACTAACTTTGTACAATTTATTTATGGACTATTCTCGCCCAAAATCAAATCCCCATGAGGTACACATCGGACTTCCCCATCCTTCCGCATTACCCACCAGGTACACCCAGGTCCTTGAGAAAAAGAAATCCCGCAGACGGGCTTGCCTTTGCCCGAGGCAGGATTAACCCAAACTGTCTTGCCTAACATGTTCTGCATAGGCACTACGGGGACTTTATCCCCTTCTACGGGGCGCTGAGGTTTTGACTGGGCAGGACCAGCCCGGTTGGTGGACCCTCTGGTGTTAACCAACCAGGTGGCCTTTGCTAAATGAGTATCCCAATTTTTGAAAGTCCCACCCCACATTGCCCTCAAAGTGGTTTTTAGCAGCCCATTGTAACGTTCGATCTTTCCAGAGGCTGGTGCATGGTAGGGGATGTGATACACCCACTCAAGACCGTGTTCTTTGGTCCAGGTGTCTACGAGGCTGTTGCGAAAATGAGTCCCGTTGTCTGACTCAATTCTTTCGGGAGTGCCATGTCTCCACAGGACTTCTTTCTCCAGGCCCAGGATGGTATTCCGGGCGGTGGCATGGGGCACAGGGTAGGTTTCCAGCCATCCGGTGGTGGCCTCCACCATTGTGAGCACATAGCGCTTGCCTTGGCGGGTTTGTGGCAGTGTGATGTAGTCAATCTGCCAAGCCTCCCCATATTGATATTTTAGCCATCGTCCTCCATACCACTGAGGCTTTACCCGCTTGGCTTGCTTGATTGCAGCGCATGTTTCACATTCATGGATAACCTGTGCGATAGTGTCCATGGTCAAGTCCACCCCTCGGTCACGAGCCCATCTGTATGTCTTGTCTCTTCCTTGGTGGCACGAGGTGTCATGGGCCCACCAAGCTATAAAGAGTTCACCCTTATGTTGCCAGTCCAGATCCACCTGAGCCACTTCAACCCTGGCAGCCTGATCCACCTGGTGGTTGTTTAGATGTTCCTCAGGGGCCCGACTCCTAGGGACGTGGGCGTCCACGTGACGGACTTTTACAGCCAACTGCTCTAGCCGGGCAGCAATATCTTGCCACAATGAGGCAGCCCAGATAGGTTTGCCTCTGCGCTGCCAGTTGTTCTTCTTCCATTGCTGCAGCCACCCCCACAAGGCATTGGCCACCATCCAGGAGTCGGTGTAGAGATAGAGCACTGGCCACTTCTCTCGACTGGCAATGTCTAAAGCCAGCTGGATGGCTTTCACCTCTGCAAACTGGCTGGACTCAACTTCTCCCTCGGCAGTTTCCGCGACTTGTCGTGTAGGGCTCCATACAGCAGCCTTCCACCTCCGCTGCTTCCCCACAATGCGACAGGACCCATCCGTTAACAGGGCATACTGTTTCTTATCTTCTGGCAGCTGGTTATACAGTGGGGCCTCTTCAGCATGTGTCACCTCCTCCTCTGGCGATGCTCCAAAATCTTTGCCTTCTGGCCAGTCCATGATTACCTCCAGAATTCCTGGGCGACTGGGGTTTCCCATTCGGGCACGCTGGGTGATCAGAGCGACCCACTTACTCCACGTAGCATCGGTGGCATGATGCGTAGAGGGGACCCTCTCTTTGAACATCCAGCCCTGGACCGGCAATCGTGGTGCTAGGAGGAGCTGTGCTTCAGTGCCGACAACTTCCGAAGCAGCTCGAACGCCTTCATATGCTGCCAGAATCTCTTTTTCAGTGGGAGTATAGCGGGCCTCGGATCCTTTGTATCCCCGGCTCCAGAACCCCAGGGGTCGACCTCGAGTCTCCCCTGGTGCTTTCTGCCAGAGACTCCAGGTTGGGCCATTCTCCCCGGCTGCGGTGTAGAGCACGTTTTTAACATCTTGCCCTCACCGGACTGGACCAAGGGCTACGGCATGAACTATCTCCCGTTTAATCTGTTCAAATGCCTGTCGTTGCTCAGGGCCCCATTCAAAATCATTCTTCTTCCGGGTCACGTAGTACAGAGGACTTACAATCTGGCTGTAATTTGGGATGTGCATCCTCCAAAAACCCACAACACCCAGGAAGGCCTGTGCTTCCTTTTTGCTGGTTGGTGGAGACATAGCTGCTATTTTGTTGATGACATCCATTGGGATTTGACGGCGCCCATCCTGCCATTTTATTCCCAAAAACTGGATCTCTTGCGCAGGTCCCTTGACTTTACTTTCGCTTAATGGCGAAACCGGCTTTCAGAAGGATCTGAACTATTTTCTCCCCTTTCTCAAAAACTTCCTCCGCTGTGTCACCCCATACAATGATGTTGTCGATGTACTGCAGATGTTCTAGAGCTTCACCCTTTTCCAGTGCAGTCTGGATTAGTCCATGGCAAATGGTGGGACTGTGTTTCCACCCCTGGGGCAGTCGATTCCAGGTGTACTGGATGCCCCTCCAGGTGAAAGCAAACTGTGGCCTGCACTCTGCTGCCAAAGGGATGGAGAAGAATGCATTAGCGATGTCAATTGTAGCATACCACTTGGCTGCCTTTGACTCCAGCTGATATTGAAGTTCTAGCATGTCTGGCACGGCAGCACTCAGCGGTGGTGTGACTTCATTCAGGCCACGGTAGTCTATTGTCAGTCTCCACTCTCCAGTAGATTTTCTCACTGGCCATATGGGACTATTAAAGGGTGAGCGAGTTTTGGTGATCACTCCTTGACTCTCCAGCTGGTGGATAAGCTGATGAATGGGGAGAAGGGAGTCTTGGTTGGTACGGTACTGTCGCCGGTGCACCGTTGTGGTCGCGACTGGCACCTGTTGTTCTTCAACCCTCAGCAACCCCACAACGGAAGGATCCTCCGAGAGACCAGGTAAAATGGACAGCTGTTTAATTTCTTCCGTCTCCAAAGCAGCTATGCCAAAAGCCCCCCGATACCCCTTTGGGTCCTTGAAATAGCCTCTCCTAAGATAGTCTGTGCCAAGGATGCACGGAGCCTCGGGGCCAGTTACAATGGGGTGCTTCTGCCACTCCTTCCCAGTGAGGCTCACTTCAGCCTCCAGTACACTCAGCTCTTGGGACTCCCCTGTCACTCCAGAAATGCAAATGGACTCTGACCCTTTGAAATCTGATGGCATTAAAGTACACTGTGCACCAGTGTCCACTAGAGCTTTATACTCTTGTGGATCTGACGTGCCAGGCCACCGAATCCACACCGTCCAATAAACGCGGTTGTCCCTTTCCTCCACCTGGCTGGAGGCAGGGCCCCTCTAATCCTCGTCAGAGAATTTGCTACTCACCTGCTGTAAAAATGACTTGGAGGTCCCCTCCAGAGGATCGGAATGAAGGTCAAACTGTCTACCTGGTCTGGAGAGCTGGCTTCTGGAAACTGGAGTGGCATTTTTCCTAACAGAATCCCCTTTTGTGATTGTTTTACCTCGCAACTCACGCACTCGTGCCTCTAGGGTTGAGGTGGGTTTTCCATCCCACTTCCTCATGTCCGCTCCGTGGTCACGCAGGTAGAACCACAGGGTGCCCCGTGGTGTGTAGCCTCTGTACTCCCTCTCCTGAGCAGAGAAACGCTTGCCCCTAATAGCTGAGATGCGGGCCCGTAGAGGTGGGGAGTAGGACATATCCTCTTTGAATTGCTGGAACTGCCGGGACTATTTATTCACAGCTGAGACAAGGGAGGAAGAGAGACTTTCCTCATATTGCCGGAGTCAGACAGCCACCTCATCCACTGTTGGTGCCTCTTTACCTTTCCGGTCTATTATTGCCAGTGAGTTGGCATATGAGGATGGTGCACTCCGCACAGAATTCCTCCACATGGATTGTGAGCACTGGAGTTCATCTGGGTCTGTGGGTACCTGCTCATCGTCTGTGTCACAGTAAACCAGCTCCCGCACTGCTGATTCCCTCAAGTACTGAATACCCCTTTCCATATTGGTCCACTTGCCAGGGTAGCATACAAAATCCTCACTGAAGGGGTACCTCTCCCTCACGCCTGACAGAAGTCTCCTCCAGAGGCTGAGGACTTGTTCCTTCTTCCCAATGGCCTTGTCAATGCCCCCTTCCCTGGCCATGGATCCCAGCTGCTTGGCTTCCTTGACCTCTAATTCCAAGCTGCTGGCCCCGTTATCCCAGCACCGCAGCAGCCAGGTGACAATGTGCTCGCCTGGGTGGCGGCTGAAATCTTTCCGCATGTCTCGCAGCTCACCCAGGGACAGGGACCGGGTGATGATCTCTGTCTCTATCTCCCACGATGACCCTGGCTCATCGTCACCCCTCCCGGAGCGATCTGCTCTCTTTGCGTCTTTCTTTAGTTTTACGGGGGCAACTGCTACTGGCACAGGTTGGTCATTGGGCTCAGCCACGATGCCTGCAGCTGGAGCTGGGGCTGGAGCAGCTGCTGTGCCCGCTGGGGAAACTGAGGCAGACCCTGCAGCTGTGGCAGCGATGGTGCCGGTCAGGGGGGCTGTGACTGCCTGCTGGGCTGGAGGGGCTGCAGGGCCGGCTGGGGGGGCAGCGCTAGTCGCAGTGCCTGCCGCTTCGCTTCCCCCCCTTTCCCCTTTAAGGCACTGAACAGTGTTGAACATGGCTCGGTAGGCGTCGGCCAGACCCCAGCACATTGTGGTGATCTGTGCCTCTCTCGAGTTCCCAGGGTGGCAGCACACTTTTTTCAGATATTTTACCAGATTGTCCGGATTCTGTATTTGTTCAGGGGTGAGTTTAAAACACACCGCAGGTGCCCACTGCCCTAGACACCTGCCCATGCTATCCCACACACCCAGCCACTCACAGCTATCCGGCCCCTGGGCAGGTCTCTGCACGATGTTCTTAACGACTTGTTTAACCCTAAACAAAAGCTGAAACCCATTCAGGAGGCATAACAATAGAAACCCGCTGGCCTGAGCATCCCAGGGGTACTCGAAATTCTCAAAAGCCGTTAGGACCAGTCCGAGGGAGAGAGGGGGGGCGAAAGAGTGGGGGAAGGTATCCCCTTCGGTTTTTCCCACAGATTGGGTTTGATTACTAACAAATTCTAAGAGGTAGGATCCGAGGTATGGAAATGAGCGCAGTGCCGCATGCAAACACAAGCCTAATTTCATGCACATAGATGTTATCATGTCATAAGTCGATATGGTAAGGTAGAGCAAAATTGTCATCCTGATCTTTTTCCCAGCGATGATGAACAGCACGGGATTGAATACATACTGCAAATAAGGATTCAAAAACCACAGCCATCTGATCAAAGACAGAAACATTTTTACCGGCGACTATTTAACACAGAAAAATGCGTATAACAAAATTTAACAAAATCTAAGAAAGCTGTTTTAACACCCGCTGCTCAGCCCTGCCGTTATCCCTGCCCCACGCTTGGGCGCCAAATTAATGTTTTGGTTTCGGCTGCCGCCGGCAACAAAAGCGCCACGCGGCCGCCCCTCCCCCTGCCGGCGTGCGGAGGAGAATGAAAAGAAAGAGGCAGTAACTGGTGGGTCGGGATAAGGGCAGTTTAACAGAACAGCAAACAGAGGGAAACAGGAACAACAACGATACAGATAAGGAGAAAACACTACAACGAACCATACAACCCAGACAGCCGCTCTCTCGAAACAGCACTGGCGCCGCGCCCCCCCAAGCCGCGAGTGAGTTCCCGCCGCGCAGCCCCCCCCCCCCCCCCCAACCCAGCGTGACGTCACATGGTATGGAATACCGGGCTCTGTTTGGCCAGGTGGGGTCAGCCCCCACCCCCCGGCTGTGCCCCTTCCTGGAGTCTGGTGAAAGTTAACCCTGTCCTGGCCAAACCCAGGACAAATTAATATAGCTCTTTCAAGGTATCGCAACGCAATGTGTGCCAATAAAACCTCCTCCCCCACCACAGCTACTGCAGTCTCCACGGAAAGCGCTGCCGATATTGCTGCTCCTTCTACAGCCGCTGTAGCCACTCCACCTCCGGTAACAGCCCCTGCAGGCATTCCAGTAACAGCCCCTGCAGCCACTCCACCTCCAGCGACAGATGCTGCAGCCACTCTACCTCTGACAGCAGCCTCTGCAGCCACTCCAACTCCAGTAACAGCCCCTGCGGACACTCCACCTCCAACAGCAGCCCCTGTAGCCACTCCACCTCCACCAACAACTCCTGTAGCCACTCCACCTCTGACAGCAGCCCCTGATGACTATGAAGCTGACTATGAAGATGACTATGGAAGTTGAGAAAAATGAGTACATGTTACAAATGATATTTGACAAACTCGACTTTCTATGTACAGGAGCCCATGTCAGAACTGTTAGGAGAAGACTCCCTTTTTTGGGATCAGCTCGAGGGAAACGGAACACGTCATGGGGTAACTTGCGGTTTTTCCTGCGTGACCAGGGGGAAGATATGAGGAAATGGGATGGAAAACCTACTGCTGACCTAGAGGCACGAGTACATGAGTTAAAAAAGAAAGTGCCCAAAAGAAAAGTTACTCTGCTTTCCAGTGGGCAGTTCTCCAGACAGGGTAGGTGGAATTGCCATCCCTCCTGAACAGACTCTAATAAAAGGTATTAGAGGGGCCCTGCCTCCAGCCAGGAGGAGGACAGGTACAACCGAGTTTATTGGACTGTGTGGATTCGATGGCCTGGTAGGTCAGAACCACATGAGTATAAAGCTTTGGTAGACACTGGAGCACAGTGTGCTGTAATGCCATCAAATCCTAAAGGAGCAGAGTCAATCAGTATTTATGGAGTGACAGGGGGATCTCAAGAGTTATCTACACTAGAGGCCGAAGTGAGCCTAACTGGAAATGAATGGGAAAAGCACCCTATAATAACTGACCCAGATGCTCCGTGCATCCTTGGTATAGACTACCCCAAGAGAGGGTATCTGAAGGACCCAAAAGGATATCAGTGGGCCTTTGGTATAGGAGCTGTAGAGGCTGAGGACATTAAACAGCTGTCTACTTTGCCTGGCCTCTCAGAGGACCCTTCTGTTGTAGGGTTACTTAAGGTTGAAGAAAAACTGGTGCCAATTACCACCACAATGATGCATCGATGACAATATTGCACCAACCGAGACTCCCTGATCCCCATTCAAAACCTGATTCGACAACTAGAGAGTCAAGGAGTGATCAGTAAAACTCATTCACCCTTTAACAGTCCAATATGGCCAGTGCAAAAGCCTGATGGAGAATGGAGACTGACAGACTATCGTGGCCTAAATGAAGTCACAACGCCATTAAATGCTGCCATGCTGGACATGCTAGAACTTCAGTATGAACTGGAGTCGAAGGCAGCCAAGTGGCATGCCACCACTGACATTGCTAATGCTTTTTTCTCTATTCCTTTGGCAGCAGAATGCAGGCCACAGTTTGCTTTCACCTGGAGGGATATCCAGTACACCTGGAATCTATTACCCCAGGGGTGGAAACACAGCTCTACCATCTGCTATGGACTGATTCAAACTGCCTTGGAACAGGGTAAAGCTCCAGAACACCTGCAATACATCGATGACATCATCGTATGGGGTGACACATCAGCAGAAGTCTTTGAAAAAGGTGAGAGAATAATTGACATCCTTCTGAAAGCTGGTTTTGCTATAAAGAGAGGTAAGGTCAAGGGACCTGCATGAGAGATCCATTTTTTAGGAATTAAATGGCGAGATGGGTGTCACCAGATCCCTACAGAGGTGATTAAGAAAATAACAGCAATGTCCCCACCAACTAACAAAAAGGAAACACAAGCTTTCTTGGGCATTGTGGGTTTTTGGAGAATGCACATTCCACATTATAGTCACATAGTGAGCCCTCTCTATCGAGTAACTCAAAAAAAAGAGTGATTTTCAATGGGGCCCTGAACAATGACAGGCCTTTGAACAAATTAAACAAGAGATTGTGCATGCAGTAGCCCTTGGACCAGTCTGGTCAGGACACGATATTAAAAATGTGCTCCACACCACAGTCAGAGACAATGGTCCTACCTGGAGCCTCTGGCAAAAAGCACCAGGTGAGACTCGGGGTCGACCCTCAGGTTTTTGGAGCCAAGGATATAAAGGCTCTGAGGCCAACTATACTCCAACTGAAAAAGAAATATTATCAGCAGCATATGAAGGAGTTTGAACTGCTTCTGAGGTGAATGGTACTGAAGCACAGCTCCTCCTAGCACCCCGACAGCCAGTACTTGGCTGGATGTTCAAAGGAAAGTTTGCTGCTACTCACCATGCAACTGATGCTACCTGGAGTAAGTGGATTGCATTAATCACTCAACAGGCTCGATCAGGTAACTCCTATCGTCCAGGAATCTTAGAAGTAATTATGGACTGGCCAGAAGATAAAAATTTCACAGTGTCACTGGAAGAACAGGAGGTGATGAGTGCTGGAGAAGCCCCACCATATAATGAACTACCAGAGAATGAAAAGCAGTCTGCCCTGTTCACTGAGGGATCCTGCAGTCTTGTAGGAAAACATCGAAAGTGGAAAGCTGCAGTATGGAGTCCTACATGACAAATCATAGAGGCTGATGAGGGACAAGGTGAGTCAAGTCAGTTTGCAGAGGTAAGAGCCATATAGCTGGTCTTAAACATCTCTGAATGAGGAAAGTGGCCAGTACTTTATACTGACTCATGGATGGTGGCAAATGTTTTGTGGGGGTGGTTAAATCTGTGGAAGCGGAGTAACCCATTTGGGCTGCCTCATTGTGGCAAGATACTGATGCCCGGTTAGAGAACTTGCCTGTTAAAGTATGTCATGTGGATGCTCATGTCCATAATAGTCAGTCCACTGAAGAACATCAAAACCATCAGCAGGTGGATCAGGCTGCCAAGGTTAAAATGGCTGAGGTGGATTTGGACTGGCAACAGAAAGGTGAACTGTTTCTAGCTCGGTGGGCCCATAATGCTTCAGGTCATCAAGGAAGAGATGCAACATACAGATGGGCTCGTGACTGAGGGGTGGATTTAACCATGGACATTATTGCACAGGTTATCCATAATTGTGAAACATGTGCCACAATCAAACAAGCCGAATGCTTAAAGCCTTTGTGGTACAGGGGGAAGTGGATAAAATATAAATATGGGGAGGTCTGGCAAATTGACTATATCACACTCCCACAAACCCGCCAAGGCAAGCACTATGTGCTTACTGTTGTGGAGGCAACCACCAGATGGCTGGAAACATATCCCGTGCCTCATGCCACTGCCCGGAACACTATCCTGGGCCTTGAAAAGCAAGTCCTATGGTGACATGGCACTCCAGAAAGAACTGAGTCAGACCAGGGCACTCATCTCCAAAACAGCCTCATAAACACCTGGGCCAAAGAACATGGCACTGAGTGGGTATATCACATCCCCTATCATGCACCAGCCTCTGGGAAGAGCAAACGATACAACGGATTGCTAAAAACTACCCTAAAAGCAATGGGAGGTGGAACTTTCAAAAACTGGGATAAACATTTGACACAAGCAACCTGGTTAGTTAACACCAGGGGATCAATCAATCGAGCTGGCCCTGCTCAGTCAGATCTTTTACATACAGTATGTCCTGGGTTTGGCCAGGACAGGGTTAATTTTCACCGGACTCCAGGAAGGGGCACAGCGGGAGGGGGAGGGGGGGGGGGTGCGCTGACTCCACCTGGCCAAACAGAGCAGGGTTTTCCATACCATGTGCCATCATGCTGGGTTCCGGTGGGGGGGAGCGGGGGAGCTGGGGAGCTGGGGGCGGGAACTCACTCGTGGCTCAGGAGGGGACAGTGGAGGTTTGGTCAGGGAGAGAGCAGCTGTGTTCTGCGGGCACTGTTCTGCGGGTTTGTTTGGTGTATTCCCCTTTTCTGTATCGTTGTTGTTCCTGTTCCCTTTGTTTGCTGTTCTGTTAAACTGCCCTTATCCCGACCCACCGGTTTCTGCCTGTTTCTTTCCATTCTCCTCCGCACCCCGGCAGGGGGAGGGGCGGCCACGTGGCCCTTTTGTTGCCGGCTGCAGCCAAACCAGAACACAGTAGAAGGGGATAAAGTCCTTGTGGTACATGAAAGAAACATGTTGGGGAAAACTGTCTGAGTTATTCCTGCTTTGGACAAAGACAAACCCCATTCTTGGGATTGATTTCCCTCAAGGGCCTGGATGTACTTGGTGGGTGATGCTAAAGGATGGTGAAGTCCGATGTGTACCTGAAGGAGATCTAATGCTTGGTGAGAATACTGAATTTCAAACAGTATGATGTTAATTGCTACATCATACTAACACTGTTCAGTAAGTGTCTTCCAGGTTAATGCAGTGGTGGTGAAACCTGAGTTATCTTCATCAAATGACATCCAGTAACTTCCACGAGATTGACACCTCTAACCTGCAATCCTTGGACACGAATCGCATGAAAGTACATACCATCTCTCCTGCCAAGAAAGACTGCTATAACAGATGAAAACCCACAGTTATGAACTAATTAACTCAGTGAACTTTCTGTGTAAAAAGATGAATCATAACCTAATGATATGTATGTATATATGTATATATGTGTATATATATTTTAACACGCAACAGTTATTTGAGCATGATATAAATGGTATTGAATAAGGGGTGGAATATCCTGGTTTTGGTTAAAACGGAACCGATTCTCTTTTAGTGAATCTTCCTTACAGCTAAGTTCTTCTAAGTAACTGCATTTTTCTGAAGCTGGCTGCATATTTCACAGACACTGTCCACTCCAAAGCTGATAACACCTAATGTTTATAGTTACACTGAGCTAATGGTAGGAAAGGAATGCAGAAAAAGGCCCCTGGTGATAATTATTACCATAGCAGCCAAGGTCACTGATAGACTTCTTAGGTCATAGAATCATAGAATCATAGAATCATAGAAAGTTTTGGGTTGGAAGGGACCCCTAGAGGTCATCTAGTCCAACCCCCCTGCAGCGAGCAGGGACACTGCTAACTAGATCAGGTTGCTCAGAGCCCTGTCCAACCTGGTCTTGAATGTTTCCAGGGATGGGGCCTCCACTGCCTCTCTGGGCAACCCGTTCCAGTGTTTCACCACCCTCATTGTAAAGAATTTCTTCCTTATATCCAGCCTAAACCTACCCTGTTTTAGTTTAAAACTATTACCCCTCGTCCTGTCACTGTTGTCTCTACTAAAAAGATTGTCCCCATCTTTCCTATAGGCTCCCTTTAAGTACTGAAAGGCTGCAATCAGGTCTCCCCACAGCCTTCTCTTCTCCAGGCTGAACAAGCCCAACTCTCTCAGCCTGTCCTCATAGGAGAGGTGCTCCAGCCCTCGGATCATTTTTGTAGCCCTCCTTTGGACCTCCTCCAACAGTTCTATGTCCTTCTTGTGCTGAGGGCTCCAGAGCTGAACGCAGTACTCCAGGTGAGGTCTCACCAGAGCAGAGTAGAGGGGCAGAATCACCTCTCTCGACCTGCTGGCCACGCTTCTCTTGATGCAGCCCAGGACACGGTTGGCCCTCTGGGCTGCCAGCGCACATTGCCGGCTCATGTCCAGCCTTTTGTCTATCAGTACCCCCAAGTCCCTCTCAGCAGGGCTGCTCTCGATCCTTTCATCCCCCAGCCTGTATTGATAGTGGGGATTACCCTGACCCAGGTGTAGGACCTTGCACTTGGCCTTGTTGAACCTCATGAGGTTCACACAGGCCCACCTCTCCAGCTTGTCCAGGTCCCTCTGGATGGCATCCCGTCCTTCTGGTGTCTCAACCGTACCACTCAGCTTGGTGTCATCTGCAAACTTGCTGAGGGTACACTCGATGTCGCTGTCCATGTCATTGATAAATATATTGAACAGCACCGGTCCCAGTACGGACCCCTGAGGGACTCCACTCGTCACTGGTCTCCATCTGGACATTGAGCCGTTGACCACTGCCCTTTGGCTGCGACCATCCAACCAATTCCTTATCCACCGAACGGTCCACCCATCAAGTGAGTCAGATATTGAGTCCCCTAAGTGAGGAGTCAGAAGAGGTCATACTTGCAGGGAGGGGCGGACAGGACAGGTGACCCAATATTGACCAACTAGGTATTCCATACCATGCACGTCATACTCAGTTTAAAGCTGGGGGATCACGAGGGTCTTGCTCTCTTCGTCCATGACTGGCTTCCGAAGAAGACCCTGATCATTGTCCTGCCTGCGATCCTGATCCAGATTCTGATCCGTGCATTCCTGAGTCCAGTTCCTGTCTGCTGCCGAGGCCAGTCCAGGACTTCCTGGTGCTGCCTGGCAGCTGCTGGTGGGACACCAGCACCTCAGCACCCAACTCCAGGAAACTCAGTATCGGTTTTGTATATTTTGTGTTATTTCTCTTATTATTAATATTATTACCATTATTAGTGTTATTAGCAAAACTTTTCATATTCAGTTTGTGAGTCTGTCTCCTTTTTCCTCCTTTTTCCCTTCCTCTGGTGGGAGGGTGGGGGTTAGTAGCGATCATCTGTCACTCAGTTTATTGACGCACTGCTTTAAATTGTGACATTATATGCACCAAGGTGTTCTCTCACATCTCACTCCTCTCTCCATTGCAGTTGCTGTTGCCCAGTTTTGGGAGTTTTTTTCCCCCTTCTTAAATATGTTATCACAGAGGCACTACCACTGTCACTGATTGGCTCAGCCTTGGCCAGCGGTGGGTCCATCTTGGAGCCAGCTGGCACTGACTTCATCGGACATAGGGGAAGCTTCTAGCGGCTTCTCATAGAAGCTACCCCTGTAGCCCCTCTGCTACCAAAACCTTGCCACGCAAACCCAATACAATATATTAGGAGATCATTGTAAGTTTTTGTATTGGACCTGGCCTGAGATGGAGTTAATTTTCCCCATAGCAGCCCTCATAGTGCTCTGCTTTGTATTGGTAGCTAGAAAAGTGTTGATAACACACCAGTGTTTTGGCTACTGCTGAGCAGTGCTTGCACAGCATCAAGATTGTCTCTCCAACATTCCCTTGCCTTATCCGATAGGCTGGGAGGTGAGAAAAATCTTGGGAGGGGACATAGTCAGGACAGCTGACCAAACTGACCAAAGGGATATTCCATACCATATGACATCTGCTCAGCAATAAAAGCTAAGAGAAAGGAGGAGGAGTTGGGGCATTTGTTATTACGTTTGTCTTCTTGAGCAACCGCTACGTGTACTGAAGCCCTGATTCCTGGGAAGTGGCTGAACATCGCCTGCTGATGGGAAGTAGAGAATACATCTTTTCTTTTCCTTTGCTTCTGCACATGGCCTTTGCTTTTGCTTTATTAAACTGCCTTTATCTTGACCCACGAGTTTTTTTCCATCTTATTTTCTCTCCTGCCCTGTCCTGCTGAGGAGGGGAGTGACAGAGTGGCTTGGTGGGCAGCTGATGTCTACCAAGGTCAACCATCCACAGTTTTGGAAATCTTGGCTTAGAATGTGGGAAATAATACAGACTGAGTTTACTGACTCAGTGACAAAGCCTCCTTCAGTCTTTTCTCTTTGGAATCAAAACTTCTCTAAGGCTATAAATCTCCCTTCCCTGTTGCAACAAAACATGTTACAATCCTTCTGCAAAGGTTATAGAGAATTCACTGGCATTAATGGCTGTTCTTCCTGGGAAAGGACTTCCAAATCTGAATATCGTGTATATTCCTGAGTAGCATCTCTGGAAAAATCTGTGGGTTTTAATCCATTCTCACTCTAAGCAGAGGTTTAATGCCTTTCCCTTTCCCAGTTTTAAGAGTTATATTAGAAATTCTGGTCTTTTTTTCTTTTTTCAAATGGCACTTCAACACCTCTATGGCAAAGTGTTTCTTGCAGTGCTGTCTGTCCCGGTGTCAGCCATACCATTCCCTTCTCGGGACAAGGAGAGGCAGAAAGAGCTGGCAGGAGGGTCAGGGGATGCTTCTTTTTTTGCTCTGAGTCTTCCTCCAGTGTCATGTGCATGGTAGTATGTCATTTCAGTTTGTGAGCATCCCCCGAGTTCTACTCAGTCAGCCATAAGGAAATACCTTGTGTACTGGCAGAAGATGTCCTTTAACAACACCCAGTCACTCAGTCAAGCAGCCTAAATGGGGAAGCAGGCAGCACCTTCACACCAGTGTATGCTAACTGAGCTCTCTATCAATGTGTCTTGACCTCGTAAGAAGACATAGCAAAAAGGCCAGGGTGAAGAGCAGAGAAAGGCTAACCTTTCCTTGTCTGCTAAAATGGCAGTTTCCTTTACTCCATTCAGTCAGAAACAAACATATTTCACATATGTGTGTGTGTTCACATGAGTGTATACATATATATATAAATAAAACTCCACACACAATTTCCTTTTTTCAGTATGGGAATGTAACCACTAGATATAGCTCCTATAGACCTGATTTTTTATTCTTTATTCATCTGCCTGTTCAAAAGGTGACATTCTTGCTGAGACTGTAATTAAGATTACAGAAGTGCACAAATTAAGTGATCTGACAAGTATTAATAGTTACCTTATTTTAATATTGCCAAGATTACACAAGATGGCCTAAATTTCTAAGTGGTGGACAGAAATTTAATCCCACGTGTCTGTATAAATTCATAAAAGCAACATTGTATGACTAATGTCACCCATTAATGTCAATTGTAGTCATCATGGTAGTGATAATAACGGGAAGACAGTACTTATGAAGATCTTACAGGTGAACTCTACATATATAAGCAACAACAATGAATACAACATAAACTCCTATTGAGGACATTAACAGGGAAAACAGTAATGGGGATTTTTAAGTGTGTTTGCAACGAGGCAACAAATTTAAATCTGACTCAGTCTCTCATTCACAGCCTGCCTGAGTGGCACAAAGCAGTTGCTGTCATCCCTGCTCTGTGGCCAAGTCTGAGCTGGGAGCTGTATGGACACCTGCCTGGTGCCTTGCCCCTGCACTGAGACACCTGCCATGGAGGCAGTCCCAAAAGCTGGGTGCTGGAGAGGAACATACTGCCTGGCCCAGACCAGGAGCTACAAGGAGATACCGACTCCCTATAAGTTCATGGCCCTCCAGAAATACCAGTGCCAATCACGCCATGGGTGAAAGCACTGGTGAGAGGTGAGTAGCCTGCCCAGGCAGCTGCTGTAGTGGGGTCACCAGTCCAGGGCTAAAACAAGGGCAAGTGGATATAATAAATCAGTGAGTGTATGAAAAGGAGAGAAAGACTGCCAAGTCACTGTACAAGGAAATTATAAGGGTTATAAGGAAGGACCACATGGCTTTGATGCAACTGAAGAAATAAAGTCTTATTTGCCCAGCATGAGCTCTTCCTGTATGACAAGGAGCTTACTTTGGGACAGTGAATTCAGAGACCACATGAAACACACCATCAGCTTTGGTGCAGCACTTAAGAAAGGTGGGGTATTTTTCAATTATTTTATGAAAGTGTAGCTTGAAAAATGTCTTAAGATTCTTCAAAATAAAGTGGAGAATGCATATGAAATATCATTTCTATGTGATCACTCTAGCTATGACTACAAGGACTTCGCAATTATTAGCTTGTGAGTACCTGAATAGAAAAATTGACACTTTCATTCATTTCTTATAGTTAAGAAAGACTTGACATGAATTTTATTTTATTTTTTGTGAAAAAAAATCGTTGAAATATTTCCTGAAAAAAAGTAATGAAGATCATTATTTTAGAGTCATAGAATCATAGAATCATAAGGCTTGGAAAAGACCTCCAAGATCATCAACTCCAACCGTCAACCCATCCCCACCATGCCTACTGAAACATGTCCCGAAGTGCCATATCTACATGTTTTTTGAACACCTCCAGGGTGGTGACTCCACCACTTCCCTGGGCAGCCTCTTCCAATGCTTCAAAACTCTTTCAGTAAAGAAATTTTTCCTAATATCCAATCTAAACCTCCCCTGATGCAACTTGAGGCCATTGCCTCTCGTCCTATCGCTAGTTATCTGGGAGAAGAGACCAACACCTGCCTGGCTACAACCGTCTTTCAGGTAGCTGTAAACAGTGATAAAGTCTCCCCTCAGCCTCCTCTTCTCCAGACTAAATAGCCCCAGTTCCCTCAGCCGCTCCTCATACGACTTCTTCTCTAAACCCTTCACCAGCCTCATTGCCCTTCTCTGGACACACTCCAGCACCTCAATGCCTTTCTTGTAGTGAGGGGCCCAAAAAAGAACACAGCACTCCAGGTGCGGCCTCACCAGTGCTGAGGACAGGGGCACAATCACCTCCCTACTCCTGCTGGCCACACTGTTCCTGATTCAAGCCAGGATGTCCTTAGCCTTCTTGGCCACCTGGGCACACTGCTGGCTGATGTTCAGCCGGCTGTCAACCAGCACCCCCAGGTCCTTTTCTGCCAGACAGCTTTCCAGCCACTCCTCCCCAAGCCCATAGGGTTGCATGGGGTTGTTGTGACCAAATAGCAGGGCCCGGCATTTGGCCTTGTTGAAACTCATGCAATCGACCTTGGCCCATCGATCCAGCCTGTCCAGATCCCTCTGAAGAGCCTTCCTACCCTCGAGCAGATCGACACTCCTGCCCAGCTTGGTGTCATCTGCAAACTTGCTGAGGGAGCACTCAATCCCCTCATCCAGACCATTGATAAAGATGTTAAACAAGACCGGACCCAAAACCGAGCCCTGGGGAACACCACTCGTGACTGGCCGCCAGTTGGATTTAACTCCATTCACCATCACTCTCTGAGCTCGGCCATTCAGCCAGTTCTTTATCCAGTGAAGAGTACACCCATCCAGACCATGGGCAGCTAGTTTCTCCAGGAGGATGCTGTGGGAGACAGTGTCAAAGGCCTTACTAAAGTCCAGGTAGATAACATCCACAGCCTTTCCCTCATCCACTAGGCGGGTCACTTGGTCATAGAAGGAGATCAGGTTGGTCAAGCAGGACCTGCTTTTCATGAACCCATGCTGGCTGGGCCTGATCCCCTGGTTGTCCTGCACATGCCCGGTGAGCACACTCAAGATGAACCGCTCCATAATCTTGCCCGGCACCGAGGTCAGGCTGACAGGCCTGTAGTTCCCAGGATCCTCCTTCTGGCCCTTCCTGTAGATGGGTGTTACATTTGAGATCCTCTAGTCATCTGGGACCTCCCCTGTTAGCCAGGACTGCTGATAGATGATGGAGAGTGGCTTGGCCAGCTCCTCCACCAGCTCCTTCAGCACTCCTGGGTGGATCCCATCCGGCCCCATAGACTTGTGAGTGTCCAGGTGGCATAGCAGGTCGTTAACTGCTTCCTCCTGGATTATGGGAGGTTTGTTCTGCTCTCCATCCCTATCTTCCAGCGCTAGGGGCTGAATACCCTGGGAATAACTGGTCTGACTATTAAAGACTGAGGGAAAGAAGGCATTAAGTACCTCAGCCTTTTCCTCATCTTTGGTGGCAATATTGCCCCTCACATCCAATAAGGGATGGAGGCTCTCCTTGGCCCTCTTTCTGTTGTTGGTGTCTTTGTAAAAACATTTCTTGTTGTCCCTGACAACAGTGGCCAACCTGAGTTCTAGCTGGGCTTTTGCCTTTCTCATTTCCTCTCTGCATGACCTAACGAGACCCCTGTACTCCTCCTGAGTCACCTGCCCCTTCTTCGATAAGTGGTAGACCCTCCTTTTTTTCCTGAGTCCCAGCAAGAGCTCCCTGTTCAGCCAGGCCAGTCCTCTTCCCCGCCACTTTGTCTTGCGGCACAGCTTGCTCCTGTGCCTTTAAGACTTCTTCCTTGAAGCATGTCCAGCCTGCCTGGACCCCTTTGCCCTTCAGGACTCTCTCCCAAGGGACTCTCTTGACCAGCATCCTAAGCAGGCCAAAGTCTGCCCTCTGAAAGTCCATGGTGGTGGTTTTGCTGGCACCCCTCTTAACTTTACCATAAACCGAGAACTCTGTCATTTCATGGTCGCTAAGCCCAAGACGGCCTCCAACCACCACATCTCCCACCAGTCCTTCTCTGTTAGTAAACAGCAGGTCTAGCGAGGCACCTCCCCTGGTAGGCTCACTTACCAACTGCGTCAGGAAGTTATCTTCCACACACTCCAGGAACCTCCTAGACTGTTTCCTCTCTGCTGTGTTGTATTTCCAGCAGATGTCCAGTAAATTAAAGTCCTCCACGTGAACATATGGAAGGACATGGCTGGATTCACCCCGTTTTCCTTAGGCAGTTAATTTGTGCCTACTTTTAAGTTTCTAAAAATGCGGCACTCCTAAATGAAGCAATTACTTGGACATTAAAGTAGATGTCTTTGATCCCTCTGCAGAGGGTCATATTTGCCTACATTTTCTGTGCCTAAAATAGATGGACAGGATAGCTCCAGAGGCTTTCAGAATGACAAATACATCTTCGTTGGTTAAATAGGCAACTCTAAGCTCTTTACTCTGTTATATGTTTAAACCTTAAGCACAATCATTTTACTTAGCGACAGACACTGAGTGAGCTGCACTATAATTGTGCTTGTGATGCGGGGACCAGGACAGTATGTGTGACCTTTCTGTCTTTCTAATTCTTATCACCTTCTTATCACCTTTCATAATAATAAATATATGTCTTGCCTTCACAAAAATTAGAAAATTACTTTCATGCTTTTGTTTTATACTGCTACATTTCAAACTTCCTAAAAAAATAAATTGTGGTTTTGTTATTGCTTTAACAGTAGCATTAAATCCAAGATTAGAAAATTTAACTTTGATACTGACACTGAGAAAGCCTGGTTAATTTAGGAATTAAGTCAATTGAAGGATTTAGAATTTGAGGCTAGTTATGAACAGCAAGGTTATTCCTTAAATTTTCTTTTCACAGTCTTCGTTCTGCACATTCAGTGTTGAAACTCAGTCTCAGTTTTTTTTTAGATTCCCCAATACTGAACCCCTACATCAGGATAGAAAAAAGGAGATATTTTTAAATCAGAAAGCATTCCAAATACATTTGCCACTGCTTTTCCTTTTTTTCAGATTTCTGCAATGGTTTTTCAGAAAGGCTTTATCTTTTACTGAAAGATTCAGCATTAAATCGCTTTTAAGAGTAGGCATAATTTTTTATGGTCTGAAACTTAGTAATAAATTCAGTTTTTTAAATGATGACCTGCCTAGAATCTAAAATAAGGGGAGCTTCTATCTGACTTGTGAACTAATCAACTTTGGGACTACTTCTTTGAGTCTCTTGTGTGTGCTGGAGTCAACCCACATCTTCCTTTCTTCTACCTAGCTCAGAGTACATGACAACAAATTTGTTGTGCTTGTATGTCTTTGATAAGGACACTTCATTGCTTTTAAAATTGCTATATGGAGAAATCAAAAAAGAAAATGTGGAGTACCCTTTGGCCTTTCAGTAAAACAATTTCAAAACATCTTTTTTAATAAGTTTGGAATTAGAAAATACATTGCTGCCTTTCTGAAGATGTATTACATTTCCAGTGTTGCAGAGGCCATTAGTAGCAGGAAAACTATGACTATATTCTGTAAACAGATGTTTTGCTGTCTTTAAGCACATATGGAGACAGTTTGAAAAGAAATTTAAGTTAACAACAGTTTTATTACTCAGAGGCAGTGGCGGCTAAAGGATATTACCTTAGGTGAAGAAGGTCACTGATGTTCTTCCTGAAGAAATGCAGAAGTGACAGCAAGTGCATTATCCTGCTAAAAAAAAAATATTTCTACAAGGAGTAAATGTCTACAAGGAGAGACATTCTTAACATAAAATTTTAGATACTGGGAGAGATGGAAGACTAACATACTGAAAAGGGAAAGCACAAACAAGGTGAGAGAGAGAAAAGAAAATATAAATATCATTACTAGTAACATACCAAATTCCTCTGTGAATGACAAAGCACAAGGCACAGGTGGATAAGACAACTAAACCAGCAGTGCCTCATCATATTATGTATCATCTATCTCTTTCTTCTGCATGGGTTAGGAAAGATTATTTCATTTCTTACCTCTTGAGTCAGCCTCTGTGTTGAATGCTGCCACAGATTAAAAGAAAAGGCCAAAGGAAGGCACCTGTGTCCATGCCACAGAAAACTAATCTAAATGTTCCCATTATTTTCAGTACCATCATAACAAGTAAATAGTTGCAATTAGCAGAGTTCATGACAAGGGGAAAAACTGGCAGACAAGAGCAGGAGGCTCATCTCGGCAAATACATGTATGTATGCAAAAGAGAAATTAAAAAAAAAAAAAGCTACTGATAAGTGGTACCTACATAAACTCTACCTAATGGACAGCTTCAGAATTAAACAGGAAGTTGGATATAGTCTGAAAAAGGAATTGCTGAGAGAAGTCACTGACCTTCCTAGCAACATAAAACTGTAAGTGCAAAACACACTGGTGATTCTCTCCTGTCAAAGTTTAGAAAACATGATGACATCTGGTCTAAGTGACATCTTAGGTCAGCAAAGTAGTTTATTACATATGCCCCAACAAACAATGGCTGCACTGACTGGAGACAGCTCTCTTCTCCCCACCCACTTCAGAAATAGCCAAATAGCTTCTCTTGCTACAGTTCTCTGGCTTCCTTCCCATTTTAAGTCTGGACTGACCTCACCTACATCTTCATCTTCTGTAGTTTTTTTAAAAACCTGATGAATCAGTGTGATATTCCAGCCCTTTAATACCCAAATCATGTACGGCTGACCTTAATTTCTGCTCAGACACCTCTTTTTTAGGTTCTGTTCCCCAGGATTGTTGCATTGCAGCTCATGAGATCTAGAAATATTGACCACTTTATCTATTTTTCAAAGATTACAAAAGATACTTAGGTATATGTGGGCTTAAAATTTGAACAATTTGAGTTTGAAATGTCCAGTATGGGAACTATTTACTGTCTTTCTTTTCATCAGGATTTCTTCAAAGTGGAGGGATTATCTAATTAACATTTGCAGTGTAAATTCGTCTCCAAAAATCATGGGGAACTATTATAAACTCTTCCTTTTCTTCAGAAGTGATTATATTTGTCATGTGAGCTGGGAGTCCTTAGTAGGCTCAGTAGTATCTAATGTTGGTTTATTTCAGGGTAATAGCTTAGCATTATATTTTCTGATTTTTTAAAAACAAAAACTTGATTCACAGTAAAAAGATATTTTACTTTACATGGTAAAATGATATTTTATCACATTTACTTGATAAAAAAATCCTATTGTTTAATTGAGCCATTGTTTTTATATATAAATTATTTTAAAGGGTTTGGGATGACATTGGCTTTTCTTATGACAATAAAAATCTACAAAGGCTTCAGCACTTGATTGAACATATCTGAGCTACCTTTAGAGCAAACCTGGAAATGAATGCATTGTCAGTGTTCTCTCAAAGCACCGAAAAATACCTTTTCATTTCATGCATCATTTATAGCTTGCAGCAATATGCCCTATTTGCATCCTCAATACAAAGCAAAACAAAATACAAAGCAAACCCAACTCAGTCTTCAGTGAAAATGGGCACAAGTTTTATTGTACAATGCATGAGTCCCAGTGGACAGCGGTAAAGTTGCATCCACTATATTTAATGCAAGGCCAACAGGAGAAGATTTTTGTGTCTTTACATTCCAAATTGCTTCTTAGGGAACAAGAGTTTGCAATGAACACATCTATTAAACCATTGGCTGCTCTTAACAAAAGTCACTCCAGGTTTATAAGTCTCCATGGACCAGGTTTGTCTATGCAGACTGGTAGGGCTGGTTTGGCAAACGCATCGCAGAAGAAAGAGTTGGATGGCACCTACATGTATTGAATATTTATACTCACCTGTGTTAGATGGAAGCTGAGAGGTGTCACAAAGACAGAAAAGATGCTGGTCTGAGGGTCTGAGGCCCTTGAGATCCCATCAGAGTTTCTACAGACACAAAATTAATGATATGAAACTTTCTTTGGACAAAATGAATATGTATGCTCAGAGCCAACAATTTTCCCTGAGTGTAATTCAGACTTCTGAAAGAGCCCTATCTCACACCTGAACAGTATGTCATATTCAGGCCAGACACCCCATGGCTCTGGGGTGACAAATCCTAGGCAGACACCCCATAGTATCTCAGGGCTCAGCATAGTATAGACCAGCGGGGAATGGATGTGTTTGGCTTGGACTCCACAGCAAGGACCAGACAAAACCCAAGAGTCCTCAATGAAGCTACCAGCTTTGCTGAAACAAAGGCTGAAAGCCCTCGTGCAACCAGTAAATGTAAATTAATCTGCATATTGATCCAAGGAGCATGTTTTGCTTCAGAAATGTCATGTTTCTGTGGCTTCAGATATTTTTTTCCACAATTTCATGTAGATTGAGAACTCTCCTATTTAGCCTCTGCAAATGTAAGAGAGATTTTCATTAGTTCCCAAGAGGTGCTCACAGAGGCAGTTTCTGAGTAAAATTGTCTCCTGAGCCTCCTCCTGGGATAGTGCACCTTGTCCATCATTCCACGCTTCAGCCTCTGCTCGCAGGCAAAATTTGTAGCGAATTTGTTCTCTGCTGCCTGCCAGTGACAGCCAGAGAAAGCATTGCTACAGGGGATTACATGGGTATTGAGCTAGTTGTTTACTCTTTCTGCCTGGCATGAAATAGTCTGAAAGAATTAATTTTTTTTTTAAATTACAAATACATATTTTGTAAGTACTAAAGGATCCTTTAAATTATTCTGTAACATACTGATAGGCAAATGAACTCATTGCAGTCTGGTGCTAAATACACCACACTATATATATATATGAAAACAATTACATCATTTTCAAGCTAGAAAATCTGTTTCAGTTCAGTTCAATTAAATATTATTAATTCACAGATTCCAAGACATAAATAACTAACCCAATTACATAAAATTAAAGAAGGCATTCCTTTTTCACGGGGGAAGTTTTCCTCCTTAGCAAATCATTAAGAATTTAATTTGAAGTGCCAATACCTGGCCTAATTGCCCAGCAATCCTGAATCATGGATAGGGATATTAATGACCAAAACCAACTTCAAAATAGTTATAAATGATTTTCTGGATTCCTTATTTATTTTTTTTTTAAACTATAGGGATTTCTTGGTTTCTTTGATATAAATGCAAAGGAGTGGGATCATTAATTCAGTACACAGTTTCTGCAAAAAGCTATAGTCATGCTTTACTTGGATAATTCACAGGGCTCAAGTTAATTACTTTGAAGCCACCCAAATATATTTGATATCCCAAATATATTTGAAATTCCTTTCAGTGTCCAGAGGTTCCATTTTTTCTTGAAGGGAGTAGTGCCTTTAATCCAGAAGCAGTGGAGGCTTTACTGACATTTTGTTTGGTAAAAACAAATCTAATCTGGTTTGGGTTTAGCAGATCTTGGTCCTATGACTGGAGGTTGTGTCAATCTGCACACAGATTGACAGAAAAGGACAGAAAAGCTTTGATTCAAAGAAGTTAGAAAGACATTTTTGTTCTTTCATCTTCTGCCTCTATTTGATATTTATCTTCCAAACACAAGCTGTAGTAATATTTTTTTTGTCTTTTGCATTTCTGCAGCAAAGGATTTTATATTCTAACTGTTGATGGAAAAAAATAATAAAAAGTGTGGTTAAAGCAGGTGCTGTTCGTAGCATTTGTATAAACATATTAGCACTCTGTTGACCCAGAATGACCTGAATAAGTAGTTCATCCTACTAGTAGCAGAGAAATAATGACTGAGCATGCCAGAGCAAAGTTCATTCAGACACTGTGTTACGGGTTGGCATGGCAAGGTTTTGGTAGCGGGAGGGCTATAGGGGTGGCTTCTGTGAGAAGCTGAAAGAAGCTTCCCCCATGTCTGATAAAGCCAGTGCCAGCCAGCTCTAAGATGGACCCGCTGCTGGCCAAGGTCAAGCCAGTCAGCAATGGTGGTAGCACCTCTGTGATAACATATTCAAGAAGGGGAAGAAAAAAACTGCGGTGAAAGGGCAGTGAAGTGAGAGGAGTGAGACGATGTGAAAGAAACAACTCTGCAGACACCAAGGTCAGTGAAGAAGGAGGGGGAAGGAGGTGCTCGAGACGCCGGAGCAGAGATTTTTTCCTCTGCAGCCCGTGATGAAGACCATGGTGAGGCAGGTTGTCCCCCTGCAGCTCATGGAGGTCCACGGTGGAGCAGATATCTGAGAAGACTGACGACACAGACTCCGATATCCAAATCGAAGACCCTTTATTTATCAGAAAGCTGCATTTTATATCCTTACAAAGCTGTCCATGCGCTCCAGCCCAAATGCTTATTCGTTAACATACACTGTTCACGCGCCTATTCTAAACATTCAGTTGGCTAGCTTAGCTGTGCATGATTTCTCCTTTGTTTGCTCAGGGCATTCTGCCAAAGTGCTCTGTTGCACCTGATAACATCCTTATTTTTCTCTTGTTCAGAAACTCTCAAGGACATCATGACCATCGTTGATATAGAATGTTCCCACAGTTCCCCCTTTTTTGTTTTCAATGACCAAGGCATGTAGTTGTTGATATTGTCATTGAAATATTTCCTGAATACACTGCAAGAAACAAGGTAATATCATAACAACAATCAAAATCATCAATAATACCATTCCTCCCCTGAGGATTAATTCTTGTAACCATCCTGTAATCCCCCATCCTGACAACAATCCTCTCAACCAGTCTGGGACCTTTTCACGTTTCAAATCCTTAGACAAATCCTTTAATTGTTTTAATTGTTTGTGAATGGACTCCGAATGATCTGACAAATTCATACAACACATTCCTTCAAAATCCTCACATCCATGTACCCGAGCTAACAACAAGAAATCTATGGCTGTTCTATTCTGAAGTGTTGCGTGCCTCACTGAATTTACATTTATCGCTAATTCTGATATTAAAGCTGACATTAAATTCATTTGCTTTGCCACCCAACATGACAACCTATCTATACTACCTAAAGCTTTACCTACACCTACATGTGGAGAAAACATAGCTACCAATACTCTCGTTGCTTCACCCCAATTATCTACCTCTAAGTTTTTAAAATGCCAGTGACATTCACATACTCCATAAAATCTCTGAAATCATTCACCACCTTTCCAATAAGACATGTTCTAAATGGATCTCCGAGTGTGGCTAATGACAAACACAATGAGTCTTGCCCTATTAGATTTGCAAAAGACACCCCTAAGTTTTGCCTTCTTTGGATGGTCCAAACTGGGCAAGGGCAGAGGAGAATGATGGCAGTTGTCAGGGAAATGGAAGAGAGAAGGCCTAGACAGGAATTGTCCTGGTTGGGTAAAGACCAATGTGTGCTGTGTAAGAGATTTGGTCATTGGAAAAGGGAATGTCCAAAAAATAAGGAAAAGGGACGAGGCCACCAGATAGAAAAAATAGCCCATGTAAAGGAAGATTGACGGGGACCTGGGGAATCCACCCTAGCGGATCCACTGGTTATAATGAAGCTAGGGAAGGAACAACGAGAGGGAGAATTTTTGGTTGACACGGGGGCAACATACTCGGTTTTGAATCAAGCCTTGATGCCCCTGGGGAGTGACTATATCGTGGTAAAAGGGGCAACTGGCCAAAGTGAAAAGGCATACTTTTGTAAATCTTTGAAGTATAAATTAGGAAAACAATGGGGCATTCACAAATTCTTGTATATGCCCAATTCCCCAAAGGCACTTCTGGGAAGGGATTTATTGGAACAATTGGGTGCAAAAATTACATTTGGAAAAGGAGAAATTACTCTGGAGGTAAAGGATCGACAATATATCCAGGTACTGAGTCTATTTCTAACCAGTCCCCCCACAGAAGGAAAAATTCCCGAGGAGATCCTAAACCGGGTATACCCTGGGGTATGGGCCACTGGTGTCCCTGGAAGAGTGAAGAATGCTCCACCCGTTGAAGTTAGACTCAAAGAAGGCCGGCAACCGGTAAGAGTTAAGCAATATCCCCTAAGACATGAAGATAAGGAAGGAATCCGGCCAGTGATAGAAAGATTTTTACAATTAGGATTATTGAAAGAGTGCGAGTTGGATTTTAACACCCCTATACTCCCTGTCCGTAAATCTGTTGGGTCGTACCGGGTGGTCCAGGATTTGCGAGCCATAAACAAAATAACAGAGGACCTCTACCCAGTAGTAGCAAACCCATATATTCTGTTGACTGTATTGGCTCCCAAATTAACCTGGTTTACTGTTTTAGATTTGAAAGATGCCTTCTTTTGCCTCCCTCTCCATGAAGCCAGTCAGAAATTATTTGCATTTGAATGGGAGAACCCCAAAAGTGTTCGAAAGACTCAGCTCCCTTGGACGGTGCTGCCACAAGGATTTAAGAACAGTCCTACCACCTTTGGCAAAAAACTTGCAAAAGACTTGGAGTCCTGGGAAATCCCATCTGAAGAAGGGAAATCATGTGTATGGATGAGATCCTGATTGCCACCAAAACAGAAGATGGTTGTATCACTTGGATGGTGAGTCTACTAAATTTCTTGGGGCTCCAAGGGTACCAGGTATCTAAAAAGAAGGCCCAGATAATGCAGCGCGAGGTGATTGACTTGGGCTATGAGATTAGTGCTGGACAAAGAACTTTGGGACAGACCCATAAGGAGGCAATATGCCAAACTCAAGACCTCAGACAGTGAAAGAGTTACGGACTTTCTTGGGAATGACCGGGTGGTGCCAGCTGTGGATTTATAATTATGGACTACTTGTTAAACCACTATATGCACTAACAGCTACTGGACAAAATCACCTTAAATGAAACAAGGAGACCATGCAAGCCTTTCAACTACTGAAAAAGGCTCTGATGTCGGCCCCTGCCTTAGGGCTCCCAAATGTGAGTAAGCCGTTTTTCCTTTTCTCTCACGAAGAGCAGGGGATTGCTCTGGGGATACTAGCACAAGATCTGGGTCCATATCGATGAGCAGTTACCTATCTCTCCAAACAACTGGATGCAACTGCGAAGGGTTGGCCTGGATGCCTGCGAGCGGTTGCAGCTGTAATATTAAATATACAGGAAGCCCGAAAATTTACCTTGGGCCAGAAAATGACTGTCTTGGTGTCCCACACGGTATCCGCAGTATTGGAATCAAAAGGAGGACACTGGCTTTCTCCACAAAGATTCCTGAGATATCAAGCCATACTGGTGGAACAGGATGATGTGGAGATTATAGTTACTAACATTGTCAACCCAGCTTCCTTTCTCAGTGGAAACACAGGAGAACCAGTGCATCATGACTACCTGGAGACCATTGAGGCAACCTATACAAGTCGCCCGGATTTAAGAGACAGCCCTATGGAAAATGGGGAAAAACGGTTCACAGATGGAAGCAGCTATGTCCTGAGTGGTAAGAGACACGCGGGGTACGCTATTACCACCAGTCAAGAAATCATAAAGTCAAGACCTTTGCCCATAAACACCTCTGCGCAAAAGGCAGAGATAATTGCTTTAACCCATGCCTTGGAATTGGCCCAAGGCAAAGCTGTGAATATATACACAGACTTGAAGTATACCTTTGGAGTTGTGCATGCGCATTGTTGGGGTCGATGTAGCTTGAGAATTAGCACGACTAGGCCGCTTAAGCAAAACAGTGTGATTTAACAGGCTTGCTGGAAAAGACAGCTAAGAATAGACATTGAGAAAGTTCTGATCGCGCACATGGTGTGGGTTAGCAAAATAAGATGTGTTCAAGGACGTGGAGGCAGTCTGTTGCTATTGGCGTTAGTGCATAGTTACCAATTATAAGGGAATGTGGGGCGTGTGAACAGTGTGTGATTTATGTCTGTAGCCTATCCGATGTAAGCGTAATCGTGTGTACAGGTATGGTAAATGCATATAACTGCACAAGCGGGAGAATAAAGTATTCCGACTGTGTATCTTAGCAATGCGTGTGAGAGTCGTTCCCGTCCTTTCACGGATGCTGAGACCCGGCAGCGCATGGAGTGATCTGGAAGGAAAGAGGACTACTGGACTCTCAAGGGAAAAACATCAAACATGGAGAAGAAATTTTGAAACTACTGGAGGCAGTTCAACTCCCCGAGAAAGTGGCAATCATGCATATTAAGGCGTACCAGAAAGTGAGCTCAGAATTGGAAAAAGGAAACGAGCTGGTGGACAGAGAGGCAAAATAGGTGACCTGGACAACAATGGCAAACTGATTTCACGGAACTCCCAAGAAAAGGGGGGTACCAATATCTATTGGTATTAACTGATACCTTTTCAGGTTGGCTGAAAGCATTCCCGACTAGAATGGCTAAAGCTCGAGAGGTGTAGCCTTTGGTGTTGAAAGAGTACGAGAGATTCTTATAGTGAATGGAAAAGGAACCAATTATGATGAAAGCTGGAGTCCAATAAGTATTTTGAGAAGATGCTGAATAATGATGTACTATAATAGAATTAAGAATAGTAAAAGAATTTACTTTTTTGAAAAGGGGGAACTGAAGGAAGGGGTTAAAAGGGATTTTAATAGAAGTAGCATTACCTAATAGTTGCTGTGCATTTAAAAAAAACCTGATAGTGCTTATCTATTGTCTAAATTAACTGAAGCAGAGAGTCTTGCATCTCCATACAAAGGGGTTAGTTCCTGATAGGGGCTGGGAGTCGCCTAGAACCGGTCAAGACTGACCCTGCTGTATGCATGGGAGCCAGAAGAAAACTGAGTTTGCACAGAAACAAAGGTCAATCAGTGGACACCGTGATGAAGAGGATGGGCCTTCATCTTGGGACCCCCGACGACCACCACTAGGAGGCACTGCGCAAGCGCAGTTCGGAGGAGTCTATGGAAATTACTTCTTGGAACTGATTTTAGTATGAAGCGGGGATAGGTTATGCATAGATATAGGCGTATTGGTAATTGTAATGCATATGTAATACTTGATTGTATAAGTTGAAGAGACAAGTTGCTGCTCAGCGCGCACAACTTTGGTGGGACTACCCCCCATGCTGCCCAGCGCCGAATAAACATACCTACTTTACAATCTGTAAGATTGTGGAGTCTGTTTTCCGCACGTCACATGGTCCTGCTGCCATTGTCGTGATGATCACTGCTCCAAAGATGATCCATGTGACAACTTTTCCTTTTTTACCGCTGGTTTTACCCATTTTGCCGGGATCTACGTAGGTCCACTATCTGTAATGACACAAGCATAGCCTCTTCCCCATGTTACTAATTGAAACGGTCCTTCCCATTTTCCTTCCTTGTTTTTCACTAACACTTTAAGTTGCTCTTTATATGTTGACATTCCCGTTGACATAACTTGCATATGTTTCACAATAGGAGGAATAACATCTTCCCCTGCTAACCGTAAAAAGTTCATCACATATTATACTTTCATTAATCTGTTTACTGGTGTCTCCCCAGATTCCCCCTGTTTTTGTTTCTGCAAATAATGTTTGAATGTTTGGTGTGTACGTTCTATAATTGCCTGGCCTGTCGGAGGGTGTGGAATGCCAGTAACGTGCTGTACTCCCCATTTTCTGAAAAATTGTCCCGTTGATTGTGAAACATATGCTGGGCCATTATCTGTTTCTATCTTTTGAGGGATGCCTAACATCACAAAAGCATGTCTAAAATGATTGTGTACATGTCGAGATGTTTCACCACTCAATGCTGTCATACAAACCACCACTGAATACGTATCAACGGATACATGTACATATTTTAATTTTCCAAATTCTGGGATGTGCGTCACATCTGTTTGCCATGATTGCAGTGACTGCAACCCTCTTGGATTAACTGCTACTGTTGGTCCTTTTGTTATCTGCTGACAGTCTGGACATGCTTGTATGATTGCCTTTGCTTCTGAAATTGGTAAATTAAATTGTTTTTTCAAAACTTTTGCTGACTGATGAAAAAACTCATGTGAGATGCGAGCCTGTTGCCACGTGTCCGGAACTGGTAACATAAAGGCTGGTTGTTTGAGTTTGTCTGCTCTCGCATTTCCTTCAGCACAAAATCCTGGCGGGTTGGTATGACTACGGTTATGACACACATAATATTCATATTCTCATTGCTGTAATAACAGCCATAATTCTTTCATTTGATTAAATAACAATTAATGATTAATGTGTTTTAAAAATGATCTTTCCAAGCGTTGCACCACTCCAGCTACATAGGCCGAGTCCGTGATAATATTAACCGGTTCTTTCATCCATTTTTTAAATACTTCAATTATTTCTCGTAATTCTACAATTTGTGGGGAGGCCTGTAAAATCACTACATGTGATTTCCACTGTCCATTTTCAAGTCAAGTCAGGGCTGCCTTTCCAGTTTTTCCACTACCATCTGTAAAAACTTTTGGCCCATTTACTGGAGTGGCACTACGCTTAGATTTCTGTTCTAAACACTGTTGCTCCATAAAAGTAATCAGACGATGACTTGGATGCTGCACCTTTATCTGTCCACTAAAAGCTGCTAAAGCAATCTGTAAAAACTGGCTGTTTTGTGAACACCATTGTAAATATTGTTCTGTCATAGGAGCGATAATAGTTTTGGGTTCTTTTCCACTCAATTCCACAATTCGGTTTCTACCTTTCATGATTAACTGTGCAAACATTTCTGGTCTGGTTGTGATTGGTTTTTGAGGCTGGTGAGATAAAAACTGCCATTCCAAAATTTTTAATCTTTCTGTTTCTGGCTCTGTATCTACCCATTGCATTATCATTCCTATAGATTGAAAATCATTATTAATGATTAATAATTCTATAGGCTGTCCATACACAATACGATGTGCTTGTCTTTGACTTAAAATTTGTTCTACCTTTTGCAAGGCCTGTTCTGCTTCTTTTGTTAAGTGATCTGGGTGCTGTTAATTCTGTATCTCCTTTTAACAATTCAATCAACGGTTGCAATGTCTGATTGTCAATGCCCAATAAATTCCTCACCCAATTAATGTTTCCTAACAACATTTGCCATCATTAAGTGTTCAAACATTCACTCTTATTGACACCTTTTGAGGTTCGATGGTGTGGTCTAATATTTTCCACCCCAAATATTTCCATGGTGCGACACTTTGCACCTTTTCAGGCGCAATTTGTAACTGACAGACCTCCAACATGTTACACAATTCTTGTTTAAGCTGTTCAATGTTGTCTTTTACTGCTATTAGCATATCATCCATATAATGATACACCAATAGCTGTGGGTATTTTTCTTTAAATGGTCTCAATGCTGCATCCACATAAATTTGACACATTATTGGTGAATTTTTCATTCCTTGAGGCAAGACTACCCATTGGTACCATTGCACCAGTCCTTGTCTATTTGTTGTCGGCACTGAAAACACAAACTTAACACTATCATCAGGATGGATTGGTATAGTAAAAAAGCAGTCCTTTAAATCAATGACTAAAACACTCCACTCCTTAGGTATCATAGTTGGTGATGGTAATCCTGATTGCAAAGGTCCCATATAATTTATAACTTCATTGATTCGTCGTAGATCTTGTAACAATCTCCACTTTCCTGAATTTTTTGGTATCACAAAAACAGGTGTGTTCCAAGGACTAACTGATGGTTGAATATGGCCTGCTTGAAGTTGCTCTTGTACTAACTGTTGTAAAATGGCGACCTTTTTCGCTGTTAAAGGCCACCGATCTACCCAAACTGGTTTGTCAGTCTTCCATTTCAGTTTGAGTACCGGTCGCTGATCAGTGGCCATTACTAAAAAGGTTTCGTTGATTTTGTTGATAACACACATTTGAACTGACCCAACAAGTCTCTACCCATAAGGTTCATTGGGATTTGTGCCACATAAGGTTTTGTCCAACATACTAATCCATCAGGCATGGTAAATGCCACTCTAAATTTGCTCATTTTTGTTGTTGTATTACCTCCAACTCCCGCCAAAATTCCTTGAGGGATGGTAACAGGCCAATCCTTTGGCCACTCTGCTTCCGATATGACAGTGACATCAGCTCCTGTATCTATTAACATATCAAATTGAAATGATACATTATTTAATATTAGTGTGACAATCATTTTTGGTTTTTTATTTTGAATCTCGAGAGCCCACATTATTTGTTTTTCTTGTCCTGTTGATCCAAATCTTCCGCTACCTCTTTGTTTTCAACACAAGGCACGTTATTATAAAATGACACAAGTTGTGCTAAACACGTTCCTGCCTGGATGGAGACAGGGGGACTAGGCGTCCACACCATTGCTTGTATAGGTCCTGTATAATCCGCATCAATGACTCCAGGTAAAACAAAGATTCTTTGTACAGTTAAACTAGAGCATCCCAATAATAAGGCACTAAGGCCATGTCCCAGGGGGCCATGGGCATTAACTGGTATTCTGTGTACGCTGTTATCCATTAAAGTAACATCCTCAGTGGTTAGGACATCCACTCCGGTGCTTCCACTAGTTTTGGCTGTGAGTTGGTCCAGACACCCTGACTGTTGTTTTCTAAAAACTGAGGTTGGTTTAAAACATTCAGGGGCATTTGTGTCTTGGCGCGGCCCTGACCCGCGCTGCGCCTCCAGTTTCTCTGCTGCTGATTAATGGGGTTGCCATCCTTATCAAACCATGATCAACACTGATTGGCTTAGTGACATCCTTTGTGGCAACGTGGACACATTCCTGGCATGCAACCCCCTTGAGGTCTGCTCTGCCACCTCCCTTGACCTTTATCACACTGAAAACTCAAATGTCCTTGCTGTCCACAGGTATAACACCTTCTTGATTCTAAGGGCTTCATCGCGGCCACAAAAGCTCCCGCTAACATTGTGGCTTGTTGTTCCATAGTTCCTACATGATTGGCCGCTTCTACCATTTCTACTAAGGTGGCATTTCGTGGTAGGGCGATCAATATCTTTTTACAATCGGTGTTCGCATTTTCTAAGGCCAACCTTATCAATAATGATTCTCTGGCTTCCGGATGTTCAATTTGCTTTTCTACCGCATCGTGCAGCCTGTCTATAAAAGTCATATAAGGTTCGGAAACCCCTTGTTTGATAGAGGTAAATGAAATTGGTTGTTTGCCGGCTTCAGGCAAGGTTAAAAATGCCCGTAAAGCCATCTGAGCTGACTCTCTTAAAACCTCTGGCAACATTCTCGATTGCAATTCAGGGTCCGCAAATCGTCCTGCACCAGTGTAATGATCCACGCCAACTCCTAACAAGGGATCTCCTTGTTGGCGTCCCAGATTCTCCACTGCCTTTATTTCACAATACTCAACAAATTTGTCTCTCCATAATAGCTTTTGTGTTGGTGTTAAAATCAATGAAGCCAATTGCTGACAATCATATGGAGTAACTAATTGTCCACACAGCACATTCTCCAATAACGCTTGTGAGAATGGAGATTGTAATTCATTCTGTACAACAGTCTTCCTTACTTCCTTTATCAATTGCCAGTCAAAAGCTTGATATTGAGGCGGCTGATTTGGTCTAAAAGTAACTGGAAACGCCACATCTATCTTCTCTCCATCCTTTAAGCCACCCATTCTTATTTTTCTCCACCTCTCCCTAATAGACTCCCTCTTCTTGCATCCCATTTTTCCAGCCCTTTGAATTGATTCCTGTTCACTGCTGCTATCACTATCTGTTTTTCGTAAAAAGCACTTTCTTTCTCGATCTTAATGATTTGCTACTTTGTCGTGAAACCACAGTCTCACCTTCAGATTCTTTATCGAATTGCAACTCCTTGTGGTCATCATCGCTATTACCTGTCTGAGTGCCTGTTGACACAAGGCTTCCCGCAGATGGCTCTGCAGGCAGATCATCATAAACAACCCCTGGCAAGCATTCCTCAGATGGTACATTTGCATCAAAAAGACTTTTCTGAGTGGCGCTGGCTACTTTTTTCTCTGCTCGCAACTCTTGACGCTTTATAAACCAAATGCCAAGTTGTTAATACTCGACTCGCATTCATATCACCCCTTGAAGCATGTTCATAAAGTAATTCTCCTGCCTCCTTCCAAGTTAAAACATCAAAAACACGCGTTGATTCCGTGGGCACTCCTTTACTTCTGAGTCAGGCTAACAACAGCTCTAAAGTCCATTCTTCATATTTAATCCCTCTCTTTCTTAAAATTTACTTAAACATCCTAACAATCCCTTTCTCCTCAGCTGACATACTCACTCCCATCGCATTTCTTGGCTGCTCACCTGATCCTGATCACGGCGATAATGGAAAAGGTCTCTGTACTGACACGGGGTCTTTGTCCAGCCGGCAAGACAATCGTTCAGCCGAGACGTCTCCTCCGGACGCCACTACTCTGGAGCGTGCTTTATCGATCCCTGAATCCGTCCCTGGGTCCTGGATAGTATCCTGGACTTGTCGTGGATCACGTCGGGGTCACCATTTGAGGAGACTGACAACATGGACTCCGATATCCAAATCGAAGACCCTTTATTTATCAGAAAGCTGCGTTTTATACCCTTGCAAAGCTGTCCACGCGCTCCAGCCCAAAAGCTTATTGGTTAACATACATTGTCCACGCGCCTATTCTAAACATTCAGTTGGATAGCTTAGCTGTGTATGATTTCTCCTTCATTTGCTCTGGGCATTCTGCCGAAGTCCTCTGTTGCAAGTGATAACGTCCTTATTTTTCTCTTGTTCAGAAACTCTCAAGGACATCATGATCATCGTTGATATAGAATGTTCCCACAGATATCCACCTGTAGCCCATGGAAGGGACCCCATGCCGGAGCAGGTGGATGCCTGAAGGAGGCTGTGACCCCACAGGGAGCCCCATGCTGGAGCAGGCTCCTGCCAGGACCTGCGGACCCATGGAGAGAGGAGCCCATGCTGGAGAAGGTTTGCTGGCAGGGCTTGTGACCCCATGGGGGACCCATGCTGGAGTAGCCTGTTCCTGAAGGACTGCTCCCCATGGAAGGGACCCACTCTGGGGCAGTTCATGAAGAGCTGCAGCCTGTGGGAAGGGCTCACATGGGAGAAGTTTGTGGAGAACTGTCTCCTGTGAGAGGGACCTCATGCTGGAGCAGGGGCAGAGTGTGAGGAGTCCTCCCCCTGAGGAGAAAGGAGAGGCAGAGACAATGAGTGATGAACCGACCATAACCCCCATTCCCTGTCCCCCTGTGCCGCTTGCGGGGAGGAGGGAGAGAAACGGGACTGAAGCTGAGCCCGGGAAGAAGGGAGGGGTGGGGGAAAGGTGTTTTAAGATCTGGATTTATTTCTCACTATCCTCCTATGACTTGATTAGTGAAGAATTAAACTTTCTTTTCTCCCCAAGTTCAGTCTATTTTGTCCGTGACAGTAATTGGTGAGTGATTTCTCCCTGTCCTTGTCTCAACCCTCGAGCCTTTCATCATATTTCCTCTCCCTTGTCCAGCTGAGGAGGGGGAGTGATAGAGTGGTTTTGGTGGGCACCTGGCATTTATCCAGGCCAAACCAAAACACACTACAAGATTAACACCAGATTATGAATACACTTGCCACTGTTAATTAGTCGTGAAAATTGCTGGAGGAGTTCCCCTACTGTGAGGGACATTGGAAGAAGTATTTATTGCTAATAGACTCTGTTTAAGCTTTTCTTTTTTCCCTTCATGCTCTTAGAGATAAAACTTACAATAAACTGCACAGGAACTGGTAGATTATTACATGTTCCTTTGGTCTGTTTTCTTATTAGCATTTCTGAATATCCCCAGTGTTTTTCTCTCTGTTATTAGAAATGTGCTTTGTGTGTTCGCGTTCAGACCATTAAACTGTCCCTTACAGAGGAGGACAGTTTCACAATCTGGATACTGTTTACTATATTCCACGGTGATTTAACATTATCCCATAATTTGCAGCAGTAATTTGAGACTTAAGGAAAGTTTTGTGTATTTTAAATAATATATAAGCTGATATAACCTTGGGTAATGGTTACATGATTTACAAAATCTTTGATGTTCCTATAATTTTAACCAATTTTCCTTATATATGCCTTTTATTATTTGCTTTTAAAGTGTAAAAAAATGACCAAGATGTTTTCAATCTCATCTACTGTGTTTTTGAATACAGTAAAAATATTTAAGCATGCATATATGAACTATTTAAAAATGAAAATGGAATAAATTAATTTATGGTGGGTCACAGTCTCCTTTACATTTTCCTAAAAAAGATTATGCAATATAGTGTAATCCTATTATATGTTTCCTCCTTTTAAAAAGAAAAATATATATACAGCATGACTGTTCTTTAACAGGTGTGTCATTGGATAGAAACAAAGGCCAGTTTCTTAGTGAAATGAATGAAAGACTTACTACTGACTTTAATGAAAGTGGGGTTGAGTCTCGCCTCTATTAAAATTTTGTTATTGTATAACATGGGGATCATGGAGGCATTTATCGCTGATTTTATTATGAACAGTAATGATTCTTGGCCTATATATGTCAATATTTGATTAAGTCCCTATATAGTATATTCTTCAAGCAATTTAGTCAATAATTACAACTGCTTGACTTTTATAGGACTTTTGAGATTGATCTTTTTCCATAAATGTTTAACTATTTATTTGATAACTTGTTCATTATTTTCCCATTGATTTTGATAGGAAGGAAACTTTACTCCTTAAATATTTAGTATCCAAGCACTAAGTCTTGTATTTCTTTAATAAAGATTGATAAGGTTTGTCTTTTCCAAGCTAATCAGAATCTGGACTTCAACTCCATTTCTTTAAGTATTTTTTTTTCTTATAAAACACACGCTCACTCTTCATCTTTCCCTCTTTCTGAGAAAAACAGAGTACTGTCAGCCTAAAAAATCATAGCCTTATATTTTTCTGTGGGTTAGGTGTATATTTTATGGCCCATACTTAAGCCTAGTGCAAACAATGGAGACAATGGAGACAATGGACACAGCACCAGTGAATTCAACCATTCAGTTTAATAATGTTATTAAGTAACTAACATTTGAAAATATACTATATTGAATTTTAGTCCTTGGGGCTTTGATAGTGTAAAATAAATGCAGGTGCTCTCACTAACATTACTTTTATATTTTGTTCATCAGAGGGGCTTTTGTCTACCTGGCATAATTTAGTATCAAAGATTACAGACTCAGAAGTAGGCTACATTGCTCTAAACATCTTTGATTTATAGTGAAGATGCCTTGCAAATATTTATTCATGATAGCACACTCTGTAACCTTCCGTCTGTCTTCCCCTCCTTCTCTGAAGCTTTTCTTTCTTTAGCTGATCCCCCAGGCAACAAAAAAAAAAAAAAGCTAACAATTAGTAGCTGTCACACTGTTCTGACACAGAACAATAAAACACTGCAGAGGTTAAAATGTCTCTGGTTAATGTTAAGAATAACGATTCTGGTCATTTATATGCCTCTAGCATAAAAGTTTTATGCAATTTAATTTTTTTTTGTATTAAATTAGTTGTAGTACCAAAGCATGTTATGTTTCATTTGCGTAAAGAACACAAGCCACCATTCAACAAATGGCTTTTGTTTTGAGTTAGATTGCAATTGCAGTTTTAGGTATCTGAAGGTTGGATTAAAAAAAAAAAGAAAAAGGACTTCAAATAAGAGCTCCTTTCCTAGGTATCACAGCTGTCTAATACTAGCATTTTGTTGCTCTGAGAAAGGAAATGTTCAAGGCTCTGCACACTGTGTACATACAGACAGTCATATGCTGAACTATTCAGGGTGTCCTTTGCATCTTGCCAATTTCATTATCCATTTAATGTAGTATTTTTTGTTTTAATGAATGTTTGCAAAATACATTCTGTATTGTTCAAATAATAATGAATTTTTTAAAAAAATAGATCTCATGTTGCAAAGGACATCTGAGGTCAGGTACTCTAATTCACAAATGAATAGTAATTTACCTATGTTACTTCTGGTTCCACGTAGGATGAAAAGGCATGTCTGACTGCTATTAATATAAAAATATAAGTGTTTGTTGAGGTAATAAATGTTATTAAACATTTATATTCCTATAATGATTCCTAATATTTTCCTTTCTCAAACACCTCATAGCCTTTATAAAGAGATATTCCCAATAATTGTATTTTGTTTTTTAACCTTAAAAATGTCTCTGTATGACAAGGAAGCTCTGATTTTGGTTGAGCAAATAATGTTGCTGTAATTTAATTTAGCAAGTGATAATCTTAATTTTCCCAATCAAAATATTTAACTTTGACATAGCTCGCTCACAATTTGCTTGTTTTGTAGAAATTAAGTACTGAAAAGAAAAACAATAATAAAATAGATGTTTCCACACATTTAGTATAGGAAACAAAAATTTGTTGTTTATGTAATCAGAATATCCTTCATTTATAAGGGAAAGAGATGAAGAGTCAATTGTATTCCTGCAAGATTGTGGCCAAATTCACTGTGAACAGATCTGTGTCCATAGTGACAGAACAACACAAAAAAAAAAAAAAGAAAATAATCAAAACTGGTGACATTTGTGTAACAAAATTGTGTACATCCAAAACCAAAACATTCACGTACATGTACCAGCTGGACCACAGAGGGTTTCTTTTTCACCAGAAGGAGTAAATTTCTATGTGTGAAGCTCTCCTTTGCAGAGAGAAAACGTAAGGTAATTTAGCCATATATTCTTTATGGACTACATTGGACTCTGGAGACTGCAATGCTCCACTGACCATTTGACAGCTTCCTGTAGGGCAAAGAGTTCTGCACATCTAAAATTCTGGTGTATCCACGTACAAGTAAGCTATCTGAATTAATCATGCTGGATCTCAGGGCCCTTCAAGCAGCACTCTGCACTGGGCATTTTGCTAACACTTTGCACAAGGACATATTCCACCCCTGAATATGAAGTCAAGTTTTAATGTACAAGCAGCTTGGCACTTTCTCACAGACATTTCATACTTACTCCTTGTAACACTTGTCCACAGTGTTGCCTATTATGATCTAATCTCTTTAAAACGCAAAGTGGACTAAGCATTCCCAGCACCCCCAAACAACAAATATAAGAAAAAGTGGCTGAAAATTATTGATTTATCATCTAAGTACTTACTTTACATGACAGACATCAGGACTCTGAAGGAAGTATTATGAACCATCTTCACAAAAGTCCATTTAAGAAGTGTGCCTTTTTTTACATGTATACAATAGACTGTGTGATTACAGCATATGGGGTAAATAGAATATGTTTTCAAATTAGTATGCATGCCAAAGAACATGTTTACCTTAAAGACTGTAACAGCTTTGAGGCAGTTATTTTAGTCCATCAGGTAAACAGCACACATTTCTGAAATGCTGCACAAATGTATGTTATTACGCAGTATGTATGTTATTATATAATAGATTCCAGTGGCTTTGAAAAAAGCAAACTATTCTGTTGTGTCAACACTTCTAAAAATTCATGACATCATATTTTTACTTCCTTATGTTGGGAATAAAATAAAAATTAAAACAAAGAAATGAACAAAGGCAGTTCTGAAACAATAATTAAATCCCCCACCTCTACTACTTCCCAAGCAATCATCTGAGGTTTCATTTTCCACTTTCACCATTTCAGAGAATTTTTAGATGGGACAGAAGATTCTGCTCAATGTAGTAGGAAAGGCAGAAAGAGCTATAATTTTGCATATTAGTGATGTCCTATTTCTTTTTAATGGAGCACAAGAACAGAATTTGCTTAGCCTTAACGTCAAAATTTAATTTGCAAGTATTCCTTGCTATGGTACATATTCTTTCTTCTTACATTTGTATGCTGTTCGTGTTGTAAGTATTAGCGTTATTGTGCTGGGTATGGGCCACGCAGAAATGAAATAGCATTTGAAGATGAAAATATTAAATGCACTAGGACAAACAGGAAAGGTTTCAGAAAAAAATTTAAAAATGCAATGAAAGGATTTAAAAGAAATGGCTTATGGGGAACGATAAGAGAAGAACAAACCAAAATTTAAAAGTGGGTTCTGAGGATATGAAGGTATTCATTAGGGTGTAATGGACCAGAAGAATGAAGGTCAAAGATCCTTTTCCCCTTCTCACCTATCATATGCCTTGCAAATAGATCAGAGTCAATGTTCACAACAAATACTAAGGAATGACGATATAAAATCATGGATCTATACTGGTACAAGGAGAGAAAAGGAGGAGACAAGACAAAGGCTGAAAACCTAAAGCAAAGTGATCCAATACTGACGGTCCTAGATAAAAAATAGAGTTTGGGACCCTTCACACTTCTTTGTGGATCAATCATTCCTCCTCTTTCCATCTGTGAAAGGCTGTCCTGGGTTCGGCCAGGACAGGGTTAATTTTCACCGGAATCCAGGAAGGGACACAGCCGGGCGGGCTGACCCAACCTGGCCAAACAAAACAGGGTATTCCATACCATGTGCCGTCATGCTGGGTTCCAGTTGGGGGGGGAGCTGGGCAGCGGGAACTCTCGCGGCTCCGGAGCGCGTGGCAGCGGCGGTCGGTGAGAGCGGCTCTGTTCAGCGGTTTGTGTTGTGTATTCTCCTTATCTGTATCGTTGTTGTTCCTGTTCCCTTTGTTTGCTGTTCTGTTAAACTGCCCTTATCCTGACCCACCAGTTTTCTGCCTGTTTTTTTCCATTCTCCTCCGCATCCCAGCGGGGGGAGGGGCGGGCACGTGGCCCTTTTGTTGCTGGCCGCAGCCAAACCTTAACATTAAATTTGGTGCCCAAGCATGGGGCGGGGATAATGGCAGGGCTAAGCAGCATGTGTTAAAACGGCTTTCTTAGATTTTTGTTATACGCATTTATTTTGTTAGTTACACAGTCGCTGGTAAAAAATGTTTCTGATTTTGATCAAATGGCTCTGCTACATAAACCCTTATTTGCTGTATATGTTCCCTGTGGTGATGTTCATTACCTCGGGGAAAAGGATCAGGATGATGATTTTGCTGTACTGTATGATATCGACTTATGATATGATAACATCACTGTGCATGAAATTAGGCTTGTATTTGCATGCGGCAGTATGATCATTTCCATACCTCGGATCCTATGTCTTAGAATTTGTTAATAATCGAACCCAATCTGTGGGGAAAACCGGAGGGGATAACTTCCCCCACTCTTTCAGCCCCCCTCTCTCCTCCAGGCTGGTCCTAATGGTTTCGAGAATTTCGAGTATCCGTGGGATGCTCAGGCCAGCACACTCCTATTCTGCCTCCTGAATGGGTTTCAGGTTTTGTTTAGGTTTAAACAAGTAGTTAAGAACATCCTGCAGAGACCTGCCCCGGGGCTGGATAGCTCTGAGTGACTGGGTGTGTGGGACAACATGGGCAGGTGTCTAGGGCACTTGGCACCCCCAGTGTTTTTGAAACTCAGCCCTGTACAAGTACAGAATCCGGACAAACTAGTAAAATATCTGCAAAAAGTGTGCTGCCACCCTGGGAACTCCAGAGAGACACAAATCACAGCAATGTGCTGGGGTCTGGTCCATGCCTATCGAACTGCCCTGTTCAACACTGTTCAATGCCCTAAAGGGGAAGGGGGGTGGAAATGAAGCGGCAGGCACTGCGACTGGTGCTGCCACCCCAGCCAGCCCTGCAGCCCCTCCAGCCCAGCAGGCAGTCACAGCCCCCCTGACCGGCACCACCGCTGCCGCTGCCATGGCCAGAGGGTCTGCCTCGGTTTCCCCAGAAGGCATGGAAGCTGCTCCAGCCCCAGCTCCGGCTGCAGGCATCGCGGCTGAGCCCAATGACCAACCTGTGCCGGTAGCAGTCGCCCCCGTAAAACTAAAGAAAGATGCAACGAAATGAGATCGCTCCGGGAAGAATGATATTAAGCCAGGGTCATCGCGGGAGATAGAGACAGAGATCATCACCCGGTTCCTGTCCCTGAGCAAGCTGCGAGACATGCGGAAAGATTTCAGCCGCCACCCAGGCGAACACATTGTCACCTGGCTGCTGCGGTGCTGGGATAACGGGGCCAGCAGTTTGGAATTAGAGGACAAGGAAGCCAAGCAGCTGGGATCCCTGGCCAGGGAAGGGGGCATTGACAAGGCCATTGGAAAAAGGAACAAGTCCTCAGCCTCTGGAGGAGACTTCTGTCAGGCGTGAGGGAGAGGTACCCCTTCAGTGAGGATGTTGTATGTTATCCTGGCAATTGGACCAATATGGAAAAGGGTATTCAGTACTTGAGGGAATTAGCTGTGCGGGAGCTGGTTTACTATGACTCGGAAAATGCACAGTTACCCACAGACACAGATGAAGTCCAGTGGACACGACACATGTGGAGGAAGTTTGTACGGAGCGCACCATCCTCATATGCCAACTCACTGGCAATAATAGACTGGAAAGGTGAAGAGGCATCAACAGTGGATGAGGTGGCGGTCCGACTCCAGCAATATGAAGAAAGTCTCTCTTCCTCCCTCATCTCAGCCATGGAGAAACTGGTCCAGCAACTCGAAGAGAGCATGTCCTACTCCCCACCTGTACAGGCCAGCTATTAGGGGCAGGCGTTTCTCTGCTCAGGAGAGAGGATACAGAGGCTACACACCACAGGGCACCTTGTGGTTCTACCTGCGTGACCACGGAGAGGACATGAGGAAATGGGATGGAAAACCCACCTCAAGTCTAGAGGCACGAGTGCATGAGTTGTGAGGTAAAACAACCACCAAAGGGGATTCTGTTAGGAAAAATGCCACTCTAGTTTCCAGCGTGCAGATCTCCAGACCAGGTAGGCAGTTTGATCTTGATTCCGATCCTCTGGAAGGGCCTCCAAGTCATTTTTAGAGCAGGTGAGCAGCAAATTCTCTGACCAGGATTAGAGGGGCCCTGCCTCCAGCCAGGTGGAGGAAAGGGACAACCGCGTTTATTGGTCGGTGTGGATTCGGTGGCCTGGCACGTCAGATCCACAAGAGTATAAAGCTCTAGTGGACACTGGTGCACAGTGTACTTTAATGCCATCAGAGTTCAAAGGGTCAGAGTCCATTTGCATTTCTGGAGTGACAGGGGGATCCCAAGAGCTGAGTGTACTGGAGGCTGAAGTGAGCCTCACTGGGAAGGAGTGGCAGAAGCACCCCATTGTAACTGGCCCCGAGGCACCGTGCATCCTTGGCACAGACTAAACTCAGGAGAGGGTATTTCAAGGACCCAAAGGGGTATCGGTGGGCTTTTGGCATAGCTGCTTTGGAGACGGAAGAAATTAAACAGCTGTCCATTTTGCCTGGTCTCTCGGAGGATCCTTCCATTGTGGGGTTGCTGAGGGTTGAAGAACAACAGGTGCCGATCACAACCACAACAGTGCACTGGCGACAATATCGCACTAACCGAGACTCCTTTAGATCCATTCATCAGCTGATCCGCCATCTGGAGAGTCAAGGAGTGATCAGCAAAACTCACTCACCCTTTAACAGTCTCATATGGCCAGTGAGAAAATCTGCTGGAGAGTGGAGACTGACAATAGACTACCGTGGCCTGAATGAAGTCACACCACCGCTGAGTGCTGCCGTGCCAGACATGCTAGAACTTGAATATCAGCTGGAGTCAAAGGCAGCCAAGTGGTATGCCGCCACTGACATCGCTAATGCATTCTTCTCCATCCCTTTGGCAGCAGAGTGCAGGCCACAGTTTGCTTTCACCTGGAGGGGCATCCAGTACACCTGGAATCGACTGCCCCAGGGGTGGAAACGCAGTCCCACCATTTGCCATGGACTAATCCAGACTGCACTGGAAAAGGGTGAAGCTCCAGAACATCTGCAGTACATTGATGACATCATTGTATGGGGTGACACAGCGGAGGAAGTTTTTGAGAAGGGGAGAAGAATAATACAGATTCTTTTGAATGCTGGTTTTGCCATAAAACAAAGTGAGGTCAAAGGACCTGCACAGGACATCCAGGTTTCAGGCATAAAGTGGCAAGTTGGGCGTCTACATATCCCAATGGAAGTGATAATTTAAATAACAGCTATGTCTCCTCCAACTAGCAAAAAGGAAGCACAGGCCTTCCTGAGTGCTGTGGGTTTTTGCTGAATGCATGTCCCAAATTACAGCCAGATTGTAAGCCCTCTCTGTACCACGTGACCCGGAAGAAGAATGATTTTGAATGAGGCCCTGAGCAACGACAGGCATTTGAACAAATTAAATGGGAGATAGTACATGCCATAGCCCTTCGGACAATCTGGCCAGGACAAGATGTTAAAAACATGCTCTACACCGCAGCTGGGGAGAATGGCCCAACCTGGAGTCTCTGGCAGAAAGCACCAGGGGAGACTCATGGTCTATCTCTAGGGGTTTGCAGCCAGGGATATAGAGGATATATCACAGCCCTTTATACTCCAATTGAAAAAGAGATATTGGCAGCGTATGAAAGAGTTCAAGACACTTCTGAAGTAGTTGGTACTGAAGCACAGCTCCTTTTGGCACCTCAGATGCCTGTGCTGGGCTGGATGTTCAAAGGGAAGGTCCCCTCTACAAATAATGCAGCTGATACTACATGGAGTAAGTGGGTCACACTGATAATGCAATGGCCTTGAATGGGAAACCCCGACCATCCGGGAATCCTGGAAGTGATCATAGACTGGTCAGATGGCCAAAACTTCAGAGTGTTGCCAGAGGAGGTGACTCATGCTGAAGAGGCCCAACTGTACAATAAATTACCAGAAAATTAAAAGCAATATTCCCTGTGTACAGATGGATCCTGTCATAATGTGGGAAAACATCGGAGGTGGAAAGCTGCTATATCGATTCCTACACGACAAGTTGCAGAAACCACTGAAAGAAAAGATCAGTCGTGTTAGCCTGCAGAAATGAAAGTGATTCGAAGATCCGGTAGGAAAAAACCTAACAGTACAATGTATACTGTTAAGCAGGTATTCTTTATTGCGGCGCCGGGCACACGGGGGATTTCTCCTCCAAACGTGCATGCCAGACACCCTGTTGCTTCAGGTTAAATACAATCACACATGTAAATATTCATTATATTTCTAACAACTAATTAGCATATGTAAATATCTTTCACGCATGTCTGTTAGCATCTTTGGGTGGTCTTCGGGGGTCCCAAGATGAAGGCCCATCCTCTTCATCACTCTGTTCACTGATTGACATTTGTTTCTGCGCAAACTCAGTTCCAGGATCACGTATATCATGTCCTTCAGGGTGTTTTGCTCCGGTCTTGTTGCTCTCTTGGTGCCTCCTTATCTCTGTAGCTTAGCGCATTTCCCCTCCCAAGGCCAAGCTGTCTGGAGTAGAATTATTTAGGAGTCTCTTTTATCCCACAATTATTCCAATTATTTGCTAAGAACCAAGACCACTTTTGTTTCACTTAATTATTTTGTCTAACGCCTAAGTGATAGCTTGTGCCCATGTCCTTCCACTACATTCCTTAATGAGAAAACAGGGATTAGTGTAACAGTTACATCGTTAGATCACTATGCATGCAGAAATACAAGTTACAGTACTAAAGACTACTAAAAACTAGAAAATATTAAGGCTTTTTGTTATAGTTTCACATTTCTTACAATCCCCTCTATCAAAAGCCATCCAGCTGGCTTTAGATATTGCTGGATGGCCGAGCCCAGAGAGTGGTGGTGAATGGAGTTAAATCCAGCTGGCGGCCAGTCACAAGTGTTGTTCCCAAGGCTCAGTTTTGTGGTCAGTCTTGTTTAATATCTTTATCAATGATCTGAATGAGGAGACTGAGTGCTCCCTCAGCAAGTTTGCAGATGACATCAAATTGGGCGGGAGTGTTAACCTGCTCAAGGGTAGGAAGTCTCTGCAGAGGGATCTGGACAGGCTGGATTGATGGGCCAAGGCCAATTGTATGAGGTTTAACAAGGCCAAGTGCTGGGTCCTGCACTTGGGTCACAACAACCCCATGCAACGCTACAAACTGTCTGGGCTGTCTATTACCTGGCTTAAGAAGTTATCCTCAATGCATTCTAGGAATCTCCTGGATTGCCTACAGCTCGCTGTGCTACTTTTCCAGCAGATGTCGGAGTGGTTGAAGTCCCCCAGCAGGATGAGAGACTGTGAGCCCAAAGCCTCCTGGAGCTGGAGAAAGAAGGCTTCTTCACTAGGCTCCCCTTGATCAGGCCGCCTGTAGTAGACACCAACCACAAGGTTCCCTTTGTTGCCTTGCAATGTCTCCAACCCTCTTTCCCCGCCTGTCCCTTCTGAACAGCCTGTAGCCATCGATATCTGTGCTCCAGTCATGGGATTAATCCCACCAAGTTTCAAAAAGGGCAATGAGGTTGTCACCGAAAATCCGGGAATAAAACCTCATAACACCAATGTAGTGTTAAAAGGCAGGCATTCTTTACTGCAGCGCTGGATGCACGGGGGATAATTCCACCAAACGTGCATACCTCATACCTTTTCCGTGCAGTTTATATAGATCAAAAATATACATATTTATTTTATTCATGCATATTCAGTATTATTCTCTTTGGCGATTGGTGCAAACTTTTCTCGCTTCCGACGTAAATGTTTGTGCAGACTCAGTCACCCTCTTCTATTGTTTCTTTTTCAGTAGGTGGTATTACTTGAGTAGGGGGTCAGTGAGTCGGTGGTCACGATCTCCCCCTGCCGGAATCACCTTTTACCTACTAGGCTCGCAATCTTGGCAAGCCTGGTCAGTTTCTTCAGTCCGCTTCACAGAACCACACTCCATCATTTCTCTTGACAAAAACACAATTACCCACTATGGTTAGCGTTAATGGTTACCTAGAGACTAGACCCTCTGTTCCAAGACCTAATGTCCAGATGGGTCGGGTTGTACCAGGAACATAGCAGCATTGTTCATGTTTATGGTCAACTGATTCTATCACCCTGGTTACAAGGTCACAGCTTTCTAGCAGTACGGTAGCTTCCAGCTCTTCCTGTTTGTTTCCCATGCTGCATGTATTTGTATAGAGGCACTTCAGCTGGGTTGTTGGCCGTGTCACCTTCTTAGTGGAACACCCCTTTTGTCCCTTGGGGTGTTTCACAGTAGCTTCCTTGATGGCACCTACTTACCTCAGGGGCTCCCAGGTCATCTCTGCAAGTCTTTGTGCTGCAGTGTCCCCAGCAAGCCTCTGGGCAACTGGCTGAGGGCCCACATCAGCACCTCGTCCCTCCAACCATTGTATATCATCCCACAGTTTGTCATTGGCAAGACTGATATGTTCCCCCTCTCCCTTCACATCTAGTTTAAAGCCCTGCCAACAAGCCCCACAAGCTCCTGAGCAAAGACCCTCTTTCCCCTTTAAGAAAGGTGAATCCCGTCTGATGCCAGCAAGCCTGGTGCCATTTACGCCACCCCACTGCAAAAAAAGCCAAAGTTGTGCCAGTGACCCCAGCCATGGAGCCATGTATTAATAGATTAGGTCTCCCTGTTCCTTGCAATCACACAATCACAGAATAACAGAATGTTAGGGGTTGGAGGGGAATTCTGTGGGTCATCTAGTCCAACCCCCCTGCCGAAGCAGGGTCACCTACAGCAGGCTGCACAGGACCTTGTCCAGGCGGGTCTTGAATATCTCCAGAGAAGGAGACTCCATAACCTCCCTGGGCAGCCTGTTCCAGGGCTCTGTCACCCTCAGAGGGAAGAAGTTCTTCCTCATGTTCAGACGGAACTTCCTGTGCCTCAGTTTGTGCCCATTGCCCCTTGTCCTGTCACTGGGCACTACTGAAAAGAGTTTGGCCCCATCCTCCTGACACCCACCCTTCAGATATTTATAGGCATTTGTAAGATCCCCTCACAGCCTTCTCTTCTTCAGGCTGAACAAGCCCAGCTCCCTCAACCTCTCCTCGTAGGAGAGATGCTCCAGTCCCCTCATCATTCTCGTAGCCCTCCGCTGGACTCTCTCCAGTAGCTCCTCATCTTTCTTGAACTGGGGAGCCCAGAACTGGACAGAGTACTCCAGATGGGGCCTCACTAGGGCAGTGTAGAGGGGAAGGAGAACCTCCCTCGACCTGCTGGCCACACTCCTCTTAATGCACCCCAGGAGGCCACTGGACTTCTTGGCAGCCAGGGCACACTGCTGGCTCATGGTCAACCTGTCGTCCACCAGGACATCCAGGTCCCTCTCTGCAGAGCTTCTCTCCAGCAGGTCCGCCCCGAGCCTGTACTGGTGCATGGGGTTGTTCCTCCCCAGGTGCAGGACCCTGCATTTGCCTTTGTTGAACCTCATCAGGTTCCTCTCTGCCCAAATTTCCAGGCTGTCCAGGTCACGCTGAATGGCAGCACAGCCTTCCGGTGTATCTAACACACCTCCCAGTTTGGTGTCATCAGCAGACTTGCTGAGGGTACACTCTAACTCTTCATCCAGGTCATTGATGAAGAAGTTGAACAAGACTGGGCCCAGTACTGACCCCTGAGGGACACCACAAGTTACAGACTAGACTCAGCGCTGCTGATGATAACCCTCTGAGTTCTGCCATTCAGCCAGTTCTCAATCCACCTCACTGACCACTCATCCAGCCCACACTTCCTGAGCTTCCCTGGGAGTATGTTATGGGAGACAGTGTCGAAATCCTTGCTGAAGTCGAGGTAGACAACATCCACTGCTGTCCCCTCATCTACCCAGCCAGTCATGCCATCGTAGAAAGCTATCAGATTGGTCAAGCATGATTTCCCCTTGGTGAATCCATGCTGACTACTCCTGATAACCTTCTTTTCCTCCACTTGCTTGATGATGGCCTCCAGGATAAGCTGCTCCATCATCTTTCCCAGGATGGAGGTAAGGCTGACCGGCCTGTAGTTCCCTGGGTCCTCCTTCTTGCCCTTTTTGAAGATTGGAGTGACATTGGCCTTTCTCCAGTCCTCGGGCACCTCTCCTGTCCTCCAGGACCTCTCAAAGATGATGGAGAGTGGCTCAGCAATGACATCCGCCAGCTCCCTCAGCACTCGTGGGTGCATTCCATCGGGGCCCATGGATATGTGAGTGTCCAGATTGCTTAAGCGATCCCTCACACAGTCCTCCTCGACCAAGGGAAAGTCATTCTCTCTGTAGGCTTCCTCTCTTACCTCCGGGGCCTGGGATTCCTGAGGGCCGGCCTTGGCACTGAAGACTGAAGCAAAGAAGGCATTCAGTAACTCTGCCTTCTCTGCATCCTCCGTCACCAGGACACCCACCTCGTTCAGCAGCGGCCCCACATTGTCCCAAGCCTTCCTTTTGCTGCTGATGTAGTTGAAGAAGCCCTTCTTGTTGTTTTTGACATCCCTTGCCAGCTTCAATTCCAGGTGGGCTTTGGCCTTCCTCGTCGCATCCCTGCACGCTCTGACCACATTCCTGTACTCTTCCCAAGTGGCCTGCCCCTGTTTCCACATTCCATGGACCTTTCTCTTCCACCTGATCTCTGCTAGAAGCTCCTTGTTTAACCATGCAGGTCTCCTGCCTCCTTTGCTTGATTTCTTTCTCAGGGGGATGCACTGCTCCTGAGCATGGAGGAAGTGATGTTTAAACAGCGACCAGCACTCATGGACCCCCCTGCCTTCGAGAGCCCTGGCCCACGGGATTCTTCCCAGTAGCTCCCTGAAGAGGGCAAAGTCAGCCCTCCTGAGGTCCAAGGTTTTGATCCTGCTTATCGCCCTGCTTCCTCCACGCAGGATCCTGAACTCGACCATTTCATGGTCACTGCAGCCGAGTCTACCTCCAACCTTCACATCCTCCACCAGTCCCTCCTTGTTTGTTAATACAAGGTCCAGCAGCGCGCCTTTCCTTGTTGGTTCCTCCACCACTTGCATCAGAAAGTTATCATCGATGCTCTGCAGGAACCTCCTGGATTGCGCCTGCCTAGCTGTATGGTCTTCCCAGCTGATGTCAGGGTGGTTGAAGTCCCCCATGAGAACCAGGGCCTGTGACTGTGAGGCTGCTTGCAGCTGCCTGTAGAAGGCCTCATCAATTTCCTCCTCCTGGTCAGGTGGCCTGTAGTACACACCCACCGTAATGTCACCCATGTGAGCCTGTCCCTTAATTCTAACCCATAAGCTCTCAACTCCTTCTTCATCCGCCCCCAGGCCAAGCTCAATGCATTCCAGTTGCTCCCTCACATATAGAGCAACTCCCCCACCTCTCCTTTTTGGCTTGTCTTTCCTAAAGAGTCTGTAGCCATCCATGACAGCATGCCAGTCATGCGAGTTGTCCCACCACGTTTCTGTGATGGCGACCAAGTCGTAGCCGTCCTGCTGTACAATGGCTTCCAGCTCCTCCTGTTTATTGCCCATGCTACGTGCATTGGTATAGACACACTTGAGCTGGGCTGTCAATCTCCCCCCTGACCCTGGCACTCCAAGCCTGGGCTCATCCCTAGTGAGCTGGACGATGTCCCCTTCCCCCTTCAAAACTAGTTTAAAGCCCTCTCAATGAGCCCCGCCAGCTCGTGGGCAAGAATCCTTTTTCCCCTTTGAGATAGCTGCGATCTGCCTGTCACCAGCAGGCCCGGTGCTGTGTACACCTCCCCATGATCAAAGAAGCCAAAATTTGACCGATGGCACCAGTCCCTGAGCCACCTGTTAACCAGGTGAGTTTTCCTGCCCCTTTCAGTACTCTTCCCTGCCACTGATGGGATGGAGGAAAACACCACCTGCACCCCTGATCCCTCAACCAGTCGCCCCAGTGCACTGAAGCCCTTTTTGATGGCCTTGGGACTTCTCTCTGCTATCTCGTCCCTGCCAACCTGCATTACCAAGAGGGGGTAATAATCAGAAGGCCGCACCAGACCACGGAGTTTCCTAGCAACATCCCTAACCCAGGCTCCAGGGAGGCAGTGTCATCACCCGTAACTGGAAGGAGGGAGGAAAAAATAACCTGTGCCCCAGATTCCCTCACTAGCCGCCCCAAGGCCCTGAAGTCTCTTTTGATCACCCTTGGGCTACGTACTGCAACTTTGTCCCCACCCATGTGGAAGAGCGGTAATGGGTAGTAGTCTGAGGGCTGCACTAGGCTAGGAAGTTTCCTAGTGATATCTCTCACCCAGGCTCCTGGGAGGCAGCAGACTTCCCTATGAGGAGGGTCTGCCTGGTATATTGGACCCTCTGCTCCCCTCAGGAGGGAGTCTCCTACAACTGTGATCCTTCCTTTCTTCCTTGTGGATGTGGTAGTAATACAGAGAGTGGGTCTTTCTGGTCTCTGCAACTCCTCTGGTGTAGATGGATCGACACCCGCATCGTCCACTGACTGGTCTTCTGCATCTAGAGCCTCATATCTATTGTGCAGAGGCACCTGGGGAGGCGTGGTGGGCAAGGAGAGGGTTTGCTTGCTGCCCCAATTGTGAACTTGTTTCCACTCTCCGCTTCCCTTTAAGACCCTGCCTACATCCTGGTGGGGGAAGGATACCGGATCCCTTTGATCACAGCCTTTTTCTGGGGGCTGTCCCTGTTCAGGTTTCAGGGAGGTGAGAGCATGGCTACACCAGTCTATCTCTTGCTCAGACTCCCTGATGCTCCTTAGCCTATCTATCTACTTCGTCTCTTACCTCTGCCACCAGGCTGAGTAGATAGTCCAGCTGATCACACCTTACACAGCTGTTCTCTCCACTGCCATCCATTTCCAGTGCAAGCTGGTTGCACTCCCTGCAGCCGGAGACCTGCTCAGCTGTGTCTTTTCCTGGGAGCTCAGTCTGGGTTGACACCTCCTTTCTGGCAAGTGCAGAGGATGCAGCCTTGTGCCGGGTGGATACCATGGCTAGGCTCCCTCTCACCAGTCAAACTTCTTGAACTTACCTCGATCTGGGAGACTGCGCCCTTCCCCGCATGCTCTGCCTGTGCAAACTGCCTTGCAAACTGCCGTGCACCCTGGTTGACGTGCCACATCCTGTTTGCCTGCCCTGTTCGCTGCGCTCCTGGTCACTCGCACACCCTGGGTGCTGCCCCTGTATTTGAGGGGGGTTTGGCCGCCGTCACACTCGTCCCCACCCACGCTGAGTCAGAGTTCCATCAGAGCTGCCGTTTGTTAGCAGCTCCCTCTTTCCCACTTTGGGGGGGGCGGGGGGGCTGGGGTATCCTCTCTCTCCTGACGCTTTTGCCACCACAGTTTTGCTACTTTAGGAAGGGTCCCTTGGCGTGAACCTCCGCTCCACTCCAAAGCCTTCAGTGGCTTCGCTGAAATGGTGGGCACACTGGGAGTTGCGGAGTTGTTTGACACTAACAGGTTGTGGAGTTGTTTGACACTAACAGGTTCCAACAAGTCAAGAAGCATCAAGTGGGATTAAAGTAGATAATAAAGGAACCAAGCAACCCAGCGACATTTAGATTTATGAACCAAGGACAGGAGGCCTGTAATTAAGCTGCAAGCAGATTTCTTTGCTAAAGAAAAAGATGGAGGGATTGAAACAGGAGCTGAATTTGCTGATAGAAAGTAGTAAATTCAAGTTAGATTCTGGTGACTACTGTTTTACTTTGCTGAGCCAACAGAGACATGACAAGTCCTGATAACAGAGAGGATAGCTGTGAAAAAGGCTGGAAGAAAATGGGAGAATGTGGAAGCTAAGAGTGTGGCATATGATGGCACAGACTCAGCTTGTGGTGTAAGTGAGACAAAGTTTATTTTGCAAGCAGTGTTTTGCACATCTTTACCTGGACATTAGTTCCCTGGGAACTTTCTATCCCGATAAGGCAGCTATTTGCATGAGGTTCTCTATTCTACTTCTGTCCAATCCATAGTCATATCATGCGTCAGGTCAGCCAATAAGGTTGCTGATCACGTGCTGCAAGTGCAAAAATCTAATGGAGAGTGGAGGCTAACTGAACTATCGTGGCCTGAATGAAGTCACATCGCCACTGAGTGCTGCCGTGCCACACATGCTAGAACTTCAATATCAGCTGGAGTCAAAGGCAGCCAAGTGGTATGCCACCACTGACATAGCTAATGCATTCTTCTCCATCCCTTTGGCAGCAGAGTGCAGGCCACAGTCTGCTTTCACCTGGAGGGGCATCCAGTACACCTGGAATCGACTGCCCCAGGGGTGGAAACACAGTCCCACCATTTCCCATGGACTGATCGAGACTGCACTGGAACAGGGTGAAGCTCCTGAACACCTGCAATACATTGATGACATCATTGTGCCATCATGCTTGGTTCAGGATGGGGGGAGCTGGCGGGGGGAAGTTAATCATGGCTCAGGAGCACACTGGGCATCAGCCGGTGAGAGTTGCTCTGTCCATTTTGCTGTTTGTTTGTATATTTTTCTTATCAGTATTGCTGTTGGTACTGTTTGCTTCATTTGCTGTTCTGTTAAACTACCCTTATCACGACCCATGAGTTTTTTGCCTGTTTCTTTCCATTCTCCTCCCCAGCCCAGCAGGGGGAGGGACGATAGAGCGACTGCATGCTCCTTTGTTGCCGGCCATGGCCAAATTATGACAGTCTATTTGGCGCTCAGCGTGGGGCAGGGATAACGGCAGGGCTGAGCAGAGTGTGTTAAAACAACTTTGTTATCATTCGTGATACGCATTTAACGTATTAACTAAATAGTCGCTGGTCAAAATGTCGCTGTCTTAGATCAAATGACTGTGGTATGTAAACCCTTACCTGTTGTATGTATTCACTTCAGTGTTGTTCATTACCTCTGGGAAAAGGATCAGGATTATGATTTTACTGTACTGTGTAATATCAACTTATGATACGATAACATCACTGGGCATGAAGTTAGGCTTGTATTTGTATGCAGCACTGCAGTCATTTCCATACTGTCTGAGACCATATCTTAAGACAATTGCCTCAAAGCTTGAAAGATATTCCCCGAGATCTTATGGATGGGTTGCCAACCGACAAACTGGAGAGGTTAGTGTTAAGGTGGTCTGAAAGTCCACCAGTTAAAAATGAGAGCCTCATTCCTAGTGCCCCCATTCTGGAGCCAACCCCTTCCCCTGGACCAAAGGGAAACTGATCCCTTTGCCCCTGGTAGTGAGCAGGGAGGTGAATAATGGGTAGCTCACTGAAAGCCACCGGGGTGATCTATTAATGACTTGCTTTGTGGAGCCTAATTCGAAGATCCGGTAGGAAAAAACCTAACAGTACAATGTATACTGTTAAGCAGGTATTCTTTATTGCGGCGCCGGGCACACGGGCGATTTCTCCTCCAAACGTGCGCACCAGACACCCTGTTACTTCAGGTTAAATACAATCACACATGTAAATATTAATTATATTTCTAACAACTAATTAGCATATGCAAACATCCATAACATCCAGTATTGGGTATCCATATTAATCACCTAGGCTAAGATCAATGTATGACCAGATGGGTAGATGAGGGGAGAGCCGTGGATGTTGTCTACCTAGACTTCAGCAAGGATTTCGACACTGTCTCCCATAACATCCTCCTAGGGAAGCTCAGGAAGTGTGGGCTGGATGAGTGGTCGGTGAGGTGGATTGAGAACTGGCTGAATGGCAGAACTCAGAGGGTTGTCATCAGCAGCCCAGAGTCTAGTCTGTAACTAGTGGTGTCCCTCAGGGGTCAGTACTGGGCCCAGTCTTGTTCAACTTCTTCATCAAGGACCTGGATGAAGAGTTAGAATGTACCCCCAGAAAGTTTGCTGATGACACCAAACTGGGAGGAGTGGCAGACACACCGGAAGGCTGTGTTACCATTCAGCGAGACCTGGACAGGCTGGAAAGTTGGGCAGAGAGGAACCTGATGAAGTTCAACAAAGGCAAATGCAGGGTCCTGCACCTGGGGAGGAACAACCCCATGCACCAGTACAGGCTCGGGGCGGACCTGCTGGAGAGCAGCTCTGTGGAGAGGGACCAGGGTGTGCTGATGGATGACAAGTTGACCATGAGCCAGCAGTGTGCCCTGGTTGCCAAGAAGGCCAATGGGATCTTGGGATGCATGACGAGGAGTGTGGCCAGCAGGTCGAGGGAGGTTCTCCTTCCCCTCTACACTGCCCTAGTGAGGCCCCATCTGGAGTACTCTGTCCAGTTCTGGGCTCCCCAGTTCAAGAAAGATGAGGAGCTACTGGAGAGAGTCCAGCGGAGGGCTACGAGAATGATGAGGGGACTGGAGCATCTCTCCTACGAGGAGAGGCTGAGGGAACTGGGCTTGTTCAGCCTGAAGAAGAGAAGGCTGAGAGGGGACCTCATAAATGCTTATAAATATCTCATGGGTGGATGTCAGGAGGATGGAGCCAGACTCTTTTTAGTGGTGCCCAGCGACAGGACAAGGGGCAATGGGCACAAACTGAGGCACAGGAAGTTCCGTCTGAACATGAGGAAGAACTTCTTCCCTCTGAGGGTGATGGAGCCCTGGAACAGGCTGCCCAGGGAGGTTATGGAGTCTCCTTCTCTGGAGACATTCAAGACCTGCCTGGACAAGGTCCTGTGCAGCCTGCTGTAGGTGACCCTGCTTCAGCAGGGGGGTTGGACTAGATGACCCACAGAGGTCCCTTCCAACCCCTACCGTTCTGTGATTCTGTGATTCTGTATCTAAAAGCATGAGTCATTAACTATATAGGATAAAATCAATGTACATAAAAGCATAAATCTGCAAACTTCACCCCATCTGTTCCCTGCTGCATCAAATGCTTCCGCAGCCCTGAGAAATCAGAGTCCAAATCCAACAGTCCAAAGTCAAAAACCGGAAATAATCAATACCCGCAGAACTTACCAAACTGGAAGACGCAAAGGCAGTTACTTAGCCCAGACAAATCCGTTAGATCACAGAAACCAAATAAATCCATCAGATCACATAAATACAAACACTATGACAACAAACACATAAAACCACACAATCATAGTCTCGACCGCACATGCACAGGCACACTGAATTTTCAACATAAACCCAAATATTACAAATAGACAGAGACTTAAAAACAGACAGGGACTTACAATAATATTCAACAGAGACAAATTTCCGAGCCTCAGTTTCAGGAAGAGTACTCTCTTTTCAGTTCTGTTTCAGGAAGGGCACTTTCCCCTCTCCCTGGGGATGCGGCCCAACACCGCGAAGCCTTCGCCATGACTAACAGGCAGGCAGCAAGAAACAACACTGGAAGAGTGCCTTTACCTTATTAACGGTCCCTGCTCCGAACTCTTCAGTCCAGGGATCAGAGGTTTTCCCTGAGAATCCCACGGTGCCAGCTGGAGGTCCTGCGATCCCTTGGACCATTGATGTTCAAGAGCAGGGTCCCATCTGGGTATGCAAAATCTGTTACCGGAAAGCGGCAAAATAATTTAATATTTTATACATCTTTACCCGGGCGTTAGTTCCCTGGGAACTTTCTGTCCCGATAAGGCAGCTATTTGCACGAGGTTCTCTATTCTACTTCTGTCCAATCCGTAGTCATATCATGCTTCAGGTCAGCCAATAAGGTTGCTGATTACGCGCTGTCCATGCACTGGCTGACAGTACACAACTGCTGTTTTTTAACTCCTTGTCTTGTACTCAGCTCCTTCAGCACATCCACAAGTTTTGTTTACTTCAGCATTTTTCTCTTCTGTTTATTACAGCAATCTGCTTTTGTCCCCATCCTCTACATCAGAGCACTATGACAAACTTAAGGGGAATGGAGAGGAAGACGTTTAATTTATACACCCGTAATAGGTGTTTTACTGTTGAGAAGGATGAGAAACAGGTTTAGACAGTGATTAATTTATGCAAAATACTAGAAAATAGCAGCTCTCAGAAAAATACACTAGTTCTATAATGATACATTTTTATTTCATACAAAAGATGTCTGCTAACTGGGTGTTATTGAGCATTCAAAAAATAAGGTTTATATTTCCTTCCCTTGGTCCTGGTTTGTGCACCTGTATTAGGATACAATTTTCAACTGGAGAGCTCAGACTGTTTCTTTTTCCTCCCTGAACCAGTTGTTTATTTGCACAAAAGATGGATATTTTATTTTCTTCTTGTTGTTCTGTGTGGTATCTTGTGCTTTTCCAGTGTACAATTTGTTCTCTGCATTGAAGACAGACTTATAAACTCAGACTTTGTCAAACAGTCATCAGTTTAAGTGCATCACAAACTTTACTGGCTTAATTTTCCAGGTGAAAGGCTATTATTTCCATTTTACAAATGCCAAGCTAGGGCCTAAGGAATTATTTTCTCAGGCAGATTTCAGTTTCCAGAGAGCTGAATAAAGGTTAGGTTCAAGCATGCTGACTTGATTTTCATCTCAGAAAGAATAATCTGCAGTGTGCACAGATTTTTTTTCTGACCATTTCCTCTGGCATTGCACCTTCCATTTTACCTGCTCCACATGATCCCTCCTCCAGTTTTTTCTCTATTTTAGCTTTAGAGGTCCAAGACACCCCTTGACCTAGCTTTAAAGTCAAATGCACAGATGGAGTAAGACTTTTGACTCTGCCTGGTTTCAGTGTGATCTAGTCACCCAAAAGCCCTCAGGCTCCAAGGCAAAATTTTATTTCAGCCTGTTTCTAAAGCTAGGTCTGGTTGTAAGCCTCAGAGCTATAATATAGCCTGAGTGATCACACAGCATTTTGAGTTTGTCAGTCCTAAAATTTTCATTGAAAATTTTACAAAGAGTTAGAGTGAAAAAATATTTATTATATAGCACACTTTTTTTTATTTGGAACAGAAGACAATGGGCGTATGTGACTGACTAAGCTGGCTGATATCTTGACAGCTTATTTTTATTAAATGATAACTGAAGTTTAAAGTGTGACTGAGAGTACTCTGTCGAAAACAGGTTAAGGACAGCTTGATATGTATTAATTAAAAATGAAATCTGGGTTTAAAATGGAGAGCAGTTGTATCTGGGCAAGTACGCTGGGAAGAAGTCATTGGAGTGAGTTATACCATTCACTTTTCTTTAACCTTCAAAGAATTAATTTTGTTGTAGAATGAAGTAATAGCTTCTCTCTGCCATGACTGGTTGGAAGTCACCATCTGTAGTAGAAGGATTTTTTTTTTAGGGGGGTCGTTCTTGTGTAAGTCTGGTTGCTCTTTTAAATCATTTTCTTAAATCACACATGATTAGATAATGGATATTCTGCAACTACAATTTATTTTGAGTAATCTATATACTTTATGTTGAAGGTCAGTTACTTATTCAGTTATTAATCAGTAGCCAAATTAAGATAGCTAAACATGGTATATAGTGTTAATGTTTCTGTAAAAAGTTTATCAAGTCAGAAATGCTTAAAAAATGCAAAATTAGCCATTCTACTATTTCTTTACAGATAAAGAAGCGTTACTTACAATTGGGGAAAGCAAGGTACATATAGGCAACACCCTACAGGTGATTTATTAAGGCTATGCAATAACAGCATAACAGGTCATTCAAATCAATTGATATCTGTGGCATTTCAGAGCTCCTAGAAAAAGAGAGAGTCCATGACAGAGGAATCTGCTTGCATCCATTGATAGTGAAGACTCCTAGCAACACACATGAGGAGTAATTTAAATGGAGAGGTCCCATCTATCTATGTACAAAAGGAAAAAAAAGAAAAGATGGCCTCTTAGAACCAGGCACATGAAAATAATAAGAAACATCTGTAGGGTTTCTGGAGAAACAGGGACATATTGTGAGCAACCCAGACACCCAGAATGTGGACTCGATCGGTCTGTAGTAGTGCAGGCTTCAAGCAGCACAGGCCTCAAAGCTTTTCTCAGGCTGGTTGTGGGAAAGTAAACCTTTCCCTGTGGGAAAGACAATCGTTCTCAGGCCACCTGCAGGTAAACAGTTGTTCTATGAATACTGACCAATCATAGTTTGAGTATTAATCATGTAACCGGGGTGTTTTATTGATAGATGTTTTTATGTATAGTAACCAATCATAGCTGAGTATTGTGCCGAGTGTTTATGTATAGTGACTAATCATAATTGAGTGCTGTCTATATAATCCAGATTCTCTGCTTATAAAGTTGACTGTTATGGATCATATTGGTCGAGTCCTAGATCGCGCCGCAACAAATGGCGCCCGAACAGGGACCCTCAGATCGGCACTAGCATCTACGGGTGATTTTTCCAGGAAGACCGAACCCTGAGGGAGCGGAACCCGCCCGAAGGTGAGTGCTGCCCCAGCACTCGGCACTCGGGAGTCGCTAGTGCAGCAATCGGGAAAAGAAGTACCGGAAATCCTGCCCTGATCAAGCAGGCGGCCGGGGAGGAGATGGGGTCCACACTGACAAAGGAAGAGTCAGCAGTGGTTAAGCTCCTCCAACACTTCCTCTCCGTGAGAGGGTTACAATATGACTCGGCTACCTTGAAGTCTCTGTTGCTGCGGCAGGGAGAAAGGACTTAATCCCCTCAGTTAATGCTGCCTTTGAAGTTCAGACTTGGGCGGATATAGGAATGAAACTGTGGGAAGAAATTAGTACGGGATCCAAGGAAGCGAGCAAATTCTCCACGTTGTGGAGGCTAATACATGACACTTTGAAAGCTATGATAGCTGAGAGGGAAGCCGTTGCTTCTGCTTTCGCTGCGTTAACACTGAGGGAGGGACCTGCTCGGCGACCAATTTGCTGTTTCAGGGTCCTAGTATCCCTCTGCCGCCTGTGAAAGCAGGAGGGATCAGAGTCGGCAGCCCGTGGAGGCAGGGGAACCTGCGGTCCAGGAGAAGGAGCACGCGCGGCGCGACCCGCTGGCGCAGGGGTTTCCACCCCCACCGCCAGAGTCACCGCCACCGCCACCGCGCCGCGGAGAGGGGTGCGCCGAGGCGCCACCGCCCGCAGTCCGGCCGCGCGCCGCCGCTGCCCCCTCCAATCGTCCCACGTCCCCGAATCCTGTACCGCGGTATCCTCCACTTCCTCCGCCTACAGCGACGTCTTCTGGCTCTCCAGTGACTCGTCGCATAGACGAGAAAGCGGCTGTCCGGGAGGTCTGAGAGGACCAACTCAGCGAACTAATATCTAAGCTAGAAAAACTGCAAATGCACCTGGACCAGTCTCCCAGGCAGGCTACGGACCTTTCCTTGCCGGAGCCACCAGTCCCTAACCCATATAACCCGTTTTCTCTTCCAGCCCCACCTTGTGCCGTGCCGTGGGATGGGGGGTTGGGAACCGGGGGAGGGTCGGGGGTGTGGTGGAGAGGAGTAGTTACTGTGATGGCAGTTACAGTTGGGGTGACAGTGCGACCGTTGGTCGAAAAACAGAAAAGGAAAAAACAGGCCAGGAGTTGTTTTAATTGTGGAAAAAAGGGTCACTTTCGGAAGGAATGTGGAGTCAAAGGACCGGTTAGCCAAGGGAGAAGAAAGTGGTGTGTGAACTGTAAGCGGGATAACCGCAATACCAGTGAATGCAGAAAATTAGGAAACAGATCAGTTGTTCGACTTGGATGTGTGGCAGAGAATCGTGGGCTCTGTGCATGCAGGTCGGCAACAAAGAGGAGCAATAATTAGCTCCTGTTTTTCGAGCTGTTGTTAGCCTGACTCAGAAGTAATGGAGTACCCGCGGAATCACCACGTGTTTTTGGTATTTTAACTTGGAAGGTGTCAGGAGAGTTACATTTTAAACATATTTAAGGGGTGAAGTGAATGGGAGTCGAGTATTAACAACTTGGTGTTTGGTTTATGAAGCGTTAAAAGATGTGTTAGCAGAGGAAAAAGTAGCCAGCGCCATTCAGAACAGTCCTTTTGTTGCAAATGTACCACCTGAAGAAAGCCGTGAGCAGGGGCTGGGTCCAACTGGCCCTGAACAGGAATCGGGTCTGTTCCCCCCCACCTCCGAATCGCTGGAGGATGGGACAGTCACCTAGAAAAAAGCAAAAGCTCCATTAAAAAAAAAAAAAAGAAGAAAAAAAATTTACAGTGAATTTTGAAAGAACAAAGTCTTGCAGCTTAAAATCCCTGAGGAAATCATTACTTGGAAATCAGTGCATACAGCTTTAAATGCTCTAAAACCCACAGAAACTATCTTACAAGCGGCTGCTACTCCTCCACCGTTATCTCAAAAGCAAGGACAGAGCCACAGTCTTTTGAAATTTAACCCTACATACGATGAAATTCCTAACCCAACACAAGAAATGTGGGAGGTAAATCTGCCAGAACCTGACGATCCTTTAAATCTAGAGAAATGGGAAGTGGGGTGCAAAATCTGGCATCCCGAAAGAGTACGACAGGGTCCCTCTACAGCAATTGGCGTACCCGACCTGAGATCAAAACGAGGTGAATTCCAACATAAAACTGCATAGTCCCTCAGACGCAGTACAGCCACCGCGCCAACAGCCACCGTATCGGATGGGTCAGCAAACCTTACCCCTGGTTGGGCACGCGGCCCCCCCCCGGGCAACCGGCGGCACGGCCCGTGCCCCCCTTGCCGATCCCAGCGCGCCAGCCTGGCCCGGCCTAACCCACAAGTGGCGCGGCAAGAACCATCTTTCTGACATTCAACGCCTTGGCTGGGAAAAACTGTGCATAATTCAGTTACTGCAGATGGTCTATCTAGATGATGTTATTCACTCTGCTGAAAGGTGAAAATATTGACATTACGACTGAAGAGTTGTCCCCTCTATTTACTTTGTTAAAAAGGACTCAGATTTATTATTTTTCCAAAGATCAATGCCAAAAGCAAAAACTGTTTTACAAAAGGTTTCAGATAGAATTGCAATTGCCTTTACCTCCAGAATTAATGTCAATTTATCAACAAATTTATATATAATTTATGAGGTTTTTTGTTTTCCAGCCTTATCCTCTTCTAGGTCGGTGATGTGCTAATGCACAGGAGTTGAAGACTCTGGAATGGATCTTTTAGTATCATATGGCCACGAAAATGTTAACCACTTCTCGGAAATGTAATGATTATGTATGTTAACATGGCATAAATATCTAGTAGGAGTGTCTTTTCAGTACACACATTTGGGTAGAACTATTCCCTGTGCGTTCAGTACTGCAGTAAAGAATGCCTGCTTTCTAGAACTCCAAAATTAAGTTTTAGAAAGTTAATTATTTTGCTGCTTTCTGGTAATAGATTTTGGGTACCCAGGTAGGTAGGACCCTGCTCTTGAACTTCAATGGTCCGAGGGGTCACAGGACCTCCAGCCGGCACCGAGGGATTCTTGGGGAGAACCTCTGATCCCTGGACCAAAAAGTTCTGAGCACGAACCATTAATAAGGCAAAGGCATTCTTCCAGTATTGTTTCTTGTTGCCTGCTTGTTAGTCGTAGTGAAAGCTTCAACATTAGGCTATATCCCTGAGTAGAAGGGAAAATGCCCTTCCTAAAACAGAATTGAAAAGAAAGTACTCTTCCTGAAACTGAAGCTTGGGAATTTGTCTGTTAAATGTTGAATATTATTGTAAGTCCTGTCTTTGCAATATTTGGATTTATGCTGAAAACTTGGTGTGCCTGTGTGTGTGTGTGGTCGCGACCATGAATGTGTGGTTTTATGTTACAGTGTTTGTATTTCTGTGATCTGATGGATTTGTCTGGACTAAGTAACAAGTTTTGTGTCTTCCGGTTTGGTAAATTCTGCAGGTATTGATTATTTTCTGTTTGTTTTTTTTTTTTTTGGCTTTAGACTCTTGTGTTTGGACTCTGATTTAGCAGGACTGCAAGCATTTGATGCAACAGGGGTTAGATGTGCTGATGTTTGCAGCTTCGTGCTTTTATATACATTAATTTTAACTATACAAAGTTAATGAGGCGCTAAGTGATTAATATGGTTAGCCAATACTAAATGTTAGGGATGTTTGTATATGTGATAAGTATACCTATAACCCAAGTGCAAATTTACTGAGCACATATTATTGATACACTGTTATTTTGACGCCTGACGCGGTGAGATGCATCCCCTCCAATTGACAATAATGATATGTTATGGTCAGGCGGTGCTTGGGTCCCACCATACACACAGGAAGAAAATTGGATGCAAGTAAATCAATCTACAGCCATATGCTAGGTAACAGATTTACCATCAGTATGTATCATTCTCAGGTTAATTTGATCTTTCTTTATACCCAGCAGGTTATGGTATGCACTTCACATCATCTCTATGTCTTCAATTGGCATTTGTGTTCTTATGTCTGTTTTTAGTATTGTAGTTTGTGTGGCCTCTGAGAAAGTGGTAGCAAGCTGAAGGCCAAAATTATGTCAGCTCTCATCATCAGCAGTAACCTCATCAGCTGACCTGGCGTGTAAGTTGGCTACGGATTGGACAAAAGTAAAACAGAGACCCTCGTGCAAGTAGCTGCCTGATCGGGATAGAAAGTTCCCAGGAACTAATGTCCAAGTACATGATCATCTGCACAAAACCGTGTTCAGCTGGAACCATCTAACGCTTCCGGCATCTCGAGAATTGCCTCCTATCCTAACTCGTTTTCTGTCATTACAGAGTGCTGATATACGACCTAAGGCAAAGGTGCTGGCACGGGATTTGCAATCGGGAGCTTGGACAGTGCCATGGGAACTATTAATGTGGGGGCACGGGTATGCTTGTGTTTCCACAGATGTAGGACCTAAATGATTCCCAGCGAAGTGCATTAAGCCGGCGCTAGTAAAGCAACAGGCAACCACAAAAAACTCTGAAATGCCTGCTGAACCGTCAGAAGACATTTTGAGTGATAACACACTGTTTGATGGCAAGTGATTCGTTTGAGACTGTAAGGAGTGGTGTATCAGACCTCACTAAGCCGCAGGTGTCTATATGTTTAGTCTGTAAGCGCTGTTATGGATATATTATCGCACATTGTATATTTTGCAAATGTGTTTGATTTATTTTAATGGTAATCAACACATTTATCGTACCTTAACACCATTGTGCATTCACTGTAAAAGAATCGATACCGTAAGTAAAATCTATTCAATCTGCTGTTTTGCTGAAACACAGACCAGTATGTAAGATGGAAATGATAACGATCCTCTTAAGCTTGGTTGGGTGTATGCAAGCAGTATGGGTGCCACCGCAACCAAAATGAGTGTGTGGGTCACACTAGCAGATCTAACAAGACCAGATTTGATTTGCCTGTCCATAGCATCTCCAGGGAACCCTCTTTTCCACATGCCTTGCTGGTGTCCCTTTAGATGCATGGCCCATACCATCGGCACTGACCAGTGTGGTCCCCCCAAACAACGGCACAGTCACTGATATGTGGGACCTATGGACTGTTCAACCGCCGTTGGCCCAGTTAGAGCCTCAAGAGATAGAGTTACTTGACTGCATATCAAAGGATTTTTGTTTGGTTTTTTAGCTATACAGGGAGAAATCAAACACATGTATGGAGCGTTAATACATTGAACATTATATATCGCAATGCAAGCGCTTGGTGCAACTATACCACAAGCGGCTTATCTAAATCGATTAATCAACTACTTGCTTTACCCCATAGAGTATTTATCATTTGTAGGGACCATGCTTAGCCGTCCATCCCATCCCACGTAAAGGGAGGTCCCTGTAGTCTAGGGAGATAAACGGTTTTAACACCAAATCAGATCATGATAATTGACCGCCAAAATACATGATACTGAGGGAAAAGAGCAATTCATGCTTTTACCTCAGATTGCAAACACAATATCGAATTTTGGAATAGCGGTGAAATAATCACTGCATCATTTTTAGCCCCCAGGATTGCAGCCTTTCAGGCTCTAGTTGCCCCAATGAAATTGGGATATTGTTTAACCAAGAAGACTAATGTTACTTCTTAGGCCTTAAGTAGTTTGTTTTTAGATATTGATTTGATTAGACACGCGACTTTACAAAATCGTGTGGCAATTAATTTTTGCTTTTAGCACAAGGACATGCCTGACCAATCTAATAGCTTTCTACGATGACATGACCGGCTGGGTAGACGAAGGGAGAGCCGTGGATGTTGTCTACCTCGACTTCAGCAAGGATTTCGACACTGTCTCCCATAACATCCTCCTAGGGAAGCTCAGGAAGTGTGGGCTGGATGAGTGGTCAGTGAGGTGGATTTGGAACTGGCTGAACGGCAGAGCTCAGAGGGTTGTCATCAGCGGCGCTGAGTCTAGTTGGAGGCTGGTAACTAGTGGTGTCCCTCAGGGGTCAGTACTGGGCCCAGTCTTGTTCAACTTCTTCATCAACGACCTGGATGAAGAGTTAGAGTGTACCCCCAGAAAGTTTGCTGATGACACCAAACTGGGAGGAGTGGTAGACACACCGGACGGCTGTGCTGCCATTCAGCGTGACCTGGACAGCCTGGAAACTTGGGCAGAGAGGAACCTGATGAGGTTCAACAAAGTCAAGTGCAGGGTCCTGCACCTGGGGAGGAACAACCCCATGCACCAGTACAGACTCAGGGCTGACCTGCTGGAGAGCAGCTCTGTGGAGAGGGACCTGCGTGTCCTGGTGGACGACAGGTTGACTATGAGCCAGCAGTGTGCCCTGGCTGCCAAGAAGGCCAATGACATCCTGGGGTGCATGACGAGGAGTGTGGCCAGCAGGTCGAGGGAGGTTCTCCTTCCCCTCTACACTGCCCTAGTGAGGCCCCATCTGGAGTACTGTGTCCAGTTCTGGGCTCCCCAGTTCAAGAAAGATGAGGAGCTACTGGAGAGAGTCCAGTGGAGGGCTACAAGGATGGTGAGGGGACTGGAACATCTCTCCTACGAGGAGAGGCTGAGGGAGCTGGGCTAACATATACTTACAAATATCTGAAGGGTGGGTGTCAGGAGGATGGGGCCAAGCTCTTTTCAGTGGTGCCCAGTGACAGGACAAGGGGCAATGGGCACAAACGGAAGCACAGGAAGTTCCGTCTGAACATGAGGAAGAACTTCTTCCCTCTGAGGGTGATGGAGCCCTGGAACAGGCTGCCCAGGGAGGTTGTGGAGTCTCCTTCTCTGGAGATATTCAAGACCCGCCTGGACAAGGTACTGTGCAGCCTGCTGTAGGTGACCCTGCTTCAGCAGGAGGGTTGGACTAGATGACCCACAGAGGTCCCTTCCAACCCCTACCATTCTGTGATTCTGTGATTCTATGAGTGTGAAGATTTTGAAAGAATGTGTTGTATGAGTTTGTGTGACCACTCAAAATTGATACATCAACAATTGAGTGAACTACGCAAAAATTTGAACGTTATAGAGGTAGAGTCAAGACTGACAGTCTGGCTCAGTCACCTGGGCATCAGTGAGTGTTGCATCTGGTCAAACGGGGAATGGCAATGTTGGTTACGATTCTGATCATGCTATGCATTTTTGAATGTTTAATAAGTTGTACCATTATGGTGGTTAAGAACATGTTTAACGGTATCTGGGTTGCTCAAAAACAAAAATGGGGATTTGTAGGGTTTCTGGAGAAACAGGGACATATTGTGAGCAACCCAGACACCCAGAATGTGGACTCGATCGGTCTGTAGTAGTGCAGGCTTCAAGCAGCACAGGCCTCAAAGCTTTTCTCAGGCTGGTTGTGGGAAAGCAAACTTTCTCAGGCCGGCTGTGGGAAAACAGACCTTTCTCAGGCCACCTGCAGGTAAACAGTTTTTCTATGAATACTGACCAATCATAGTAACCAGGGTGTTTTATTGATAGATGTTTTTATGTATAGTAACCAATCATAGCTGAGTATTGTGCCGAGTGTTTATGTATAGTGACTAATCATAATTGAGTGCTGTCTATATAATCCAGATTCTCTGCTTATAAAGTTGACTGTTATGGATCATATTGGTCGAGTCCTAGATCCTGCCGCAACAAACATCCATAAAGTATAGGAGGAAAGTGTAGCTGATATAGATATTTAATACTGAGTATATTTTTTCACTTGCTGGATCAAGCTCATGGACTGCAGTAGGCATATCTTGAAAGAAAGCCTGCATCAAAATTTAACCTAATACTTGAATACTGTAAGTAGAAAGAATACAACTAGAATCCCTTTTCTGAAGTGCAGTCAACCACTTGACATTGCAGAATAACCAAAAGGGAGAACAAAGTTTTATGATCAAATCAAGCATGGAACTAGATGAACCTGTGAGTTTTCCCTTTAATTAGATCCTTCCCAAAGTTTTAGTATCGTTTGAGCTAACGTGAATTTCAAATTGGTGTAAATGACTCCTTACACCTGCACTCATAACAACGCGCTGATACGATTTTCATACAGAGGACACGATGTAATCAAGCAGTGAACTGTAACTGAACAGATGAGCTACCTGTAGGCACTGTAAACTAGTTACTGTAGGTGGGCTGTCTACATATCCGTGAAGGCTGAAGCCCATGGGCTACCTTCAGTGTTGATGATTCAGTTCGAAAGAAGGTGCTTGTTTCTTCAAAACACAACATCTTGCAGAGAAGTATAAATTGATTTACCTGACCAAGAAAGCAGATGTACAGGGGGAAAATAAGGTGTTTTATCCTTGATAAGGAATTTATGCTGACATATGCTAAAAGGACCAAAAAAAAAGATAAAATTACACCCAATTGGATTCACTTTAGATCACCATCTATCCATTTACTGGAAATACTATGGCACATGAGGACCTATTCAAGACTCAAAACCATTGCTGCCTAAAAGAAATAACTGCCCCAAATGAAACAGAAAAAACCTCTGCAGTCGTTCCCATTATATAGTGACTAAACATTTTGAAGTTCTTGTCATTATCTTCTCCTGGAACTATGACAGGGCTAGCTTCAGCCATACTGAACTCAGTATGCAGAGTGCTTGCTAAGTATTTGACCTTAAAAATAACTAAATAATGTAGATGCAAGCAGGCTTCTTCTGACTGAATTAAAAAGTAAGCAAATGCATGCCCCTCAGAAGAACAAAGAGGATCACAGGCTGTAGGAGCAGTGAATGTGAAAGGGGAATCTTATTAATACATGTAAATATCTGAAGGGAGAGTGCAAAAAGGATGGAGCCAGGCTCTTTTCAGTGATGTCCAGTGACAAGACAAGAGGTAATGGGCACAAACTGAAACACAGGAGGTTCCCTCTGAACATAAGGAAACCCGTTTTTACTATGAGGGTGACTGAGCACTGGAACAGGTTGCCGAGAGAGGTTGTGGACTGTGCCTCCTTGGAGATATTCAAAAGACTTCTGGATGTGGTCCTGGGAAACCTTCTCTAGGTGACCCTGTTTGCACAGGGTGGGTGGATCAGATGACCTCCAGAGGTCCCTTCCAACCTCAACCATTCTGTGATTCTGTGAATGTCTATGCCAGTCTTCATTCCCTCCTGAAATGAAGTGTCCTGGAGCCTGATCCAAGACGTTGATCCTTTGCTTCCAAGATATATGTCAAGAGGACATCAGAGTGGCACCAGCCCTTGACTGTTCCACTTACATACACATGATCTTGTATGTGGTCAATCCAAGTAAGTAAGCATCAAAATAACCATTTCTTCCAACTTTATGGTTAATAAGGGAACTCACTGCTAGAGAACTCCTTTAATGGCAAGTCGTTATAGACTGAATCCATCTTTTCTGAACCACCTACATAGATTCAAAAATGTGAAGTGAAACACCAGAGACTGGATGTCTGACTGAAGAGGGATGTCACTGAAACAATCCATATTAATTCACAAAACAGCAATATCGGGATAGCAAATGTCACTTCCTCAGTAGAGAAAAATGATGAACTTTGTGCTTCGACTGCAAGTTTTTAAGTCATACATAAATTCATCCATATTCATAATTTTATCACAGCCAAGAAGAGTATATAATAATAATTTGGGGGTGAGGAAGAATAAGTTAAGCAGGAATTCTTTTTTATTCCCTGCTATAAATTTGAAAGTATCACAGGCAAAGTTTTTGGGGGTGGGAAAGAGGAAAAAGTTTTAACTTTATTTAGAGCCAGGTTATCCATTGTTGTACAGTTCACTGGAGTTGTATTTAACCTGGATAACCCTTGTTAAGGTTTACATCTGGTTTCCTAAAAAGGTCCAGGTAAAGGGGAAACAGTATAGTCAAGCTTAGCATTTTGAACACAGACTTAGTAATAAATCTCTCTTAATTTTTTTAAAGTTTATACTCAAGGAGAAAGTGTATCACACTAATAAATTCCCAAATATCCTATATAATTTAGTAACAGACAAAAATACATACATAAAAAGCAAATATGAGCACAGATAAAAACAGATGCACACATACACACTCTCTCTCTCTCCAGCAGTTCCAGCAATTCTTATCTTACTCATTTAGTGCATGGCCCCAAGCACACTGAAATCAGCAGCCCTCAACAATGTGATGATCCTGGATTTCAGGGGTTTATCACTGTACTTTGTTTTCCTAAAAAGAAGGCACAAGCTATAGACAGTATGTGTTCCACAGTTGTCTGCCCTATGAAAAGGTCTCCCTGTAGTCCTGCTATATTAGTTGCAAAGTGTATAGACAGGGGTTTTCTATCCTAGACTGACTCTCTTAACTGGTTTCCATTCCCATTTTGTATACGCCAGCATTAAAGAAATTAAGGAATATCATATTTCCATAACTAAGCTTGCACCTTACAATGATCCACACTTGTCTTCCACGTGATTCTCTGGTTACAGCTCTAGCTATAGTGTGCTCCCAATTAATCAGCCCTTGAACTTCATTATGTAAACCATTTTAAATCTAGAAGGTAACTCTACAGAGCTGGTACAGCTGTTAAACCACTGTGTTTGTGAACGGACAGGTTGCAGAAAGAAAAGCAAACTCCAAATGAATCTATTCCCCAAATGCATATCCTGCATAGGCACTGCAGAGATTAGACTAATGCCTACGGGAGGAGGCTGCTGTATGGAGTCCTACAGGAAAAGTCACGGAAACTGCTGAAGGAGAAGGTGAGTCCAGCCTGACTGCAGACATGAAGGTCATTCAGCTGGCTTTAGACATTGCTGATTGAGAAAAGTGGCCAGTGCTCTATCTTTACACTGACTCCTGGATGGTGGCCAATGCCTTGTGGGGGTGGCTACAGCAATGGAAGAAGAGCAACTGGCAGCTGGTTGTAAAAGTGCATCACATGGATGCCCACGTCCCTAAGAGTCGGGCCACTGAGGAACATCAAAACAACCACCAGGTGCATCAGGCTGCCAAGATTGAAGTGGCTCAGGTGGATCTGGACTGGCAACATAAAGGGTGAACTTTAAATAGCTGGGTGGGTCCATGACACCTCGGGCCACCAAGGAAAAGGTGCGACATACAGATGGGCTCGTGACCGAGGGGTGGACTTGACCATGGACACCATCGCACAGGTTATCCATGAATGTGAAACATGCGCTGCAATCAAGCAAGCCAAGCGGGTAAAGCCTCAGTGGTATGGAGGACAATGGCTGAAGTTTAAATATGGGGAGGCCTGGCAGAGTGATTATATTACACTCCTACCAACCCACCAAGGCAAGCGCTATGTGCTCACAATGGTGGAAGCAACCCCCAGATGGCTGGAAACATGTCCCGTGCCCCATGTCACTATCCTGGGCCTTGAGAAGAACGTCCTATGGAAACATGGCACTCCAGAAAGAACTGAGTCGGACATTAGGACTCATTTTCGAAACAATCTCATAGACGCCTGGGCCAAAGAGCATGGCATTGAGTGGGTATACCACATCCCCTACCATGCACCAGCCTCTGGAAAGATCGAATGGTACAATAGGCTGCTAAAAACTACACTGGAGCACTGGGTGGTGGGACCTTCTAACACTGAGATACACATTTAGCAAAGGCCACCCTGTTAGTTAACACCAGGGGATCCATCAACCGGACTGGCCCTGCCCAATCAAAACTTTCACACCCTGTAGAAGGGGATAAAGTCCTCGTAGTGCACATGTGGAACATGTTAGGGAAGACAGTCTGGGTTAGTCCTGCCTCAGGCAAAGGCAAACCCATCTGTGGGATTGCTTTTGCTCAAGGACCTGGGTGTACCTGGTGGGTGGTGTGAAAGGATGGGGAAGTCCAATGTGTACCTCAAGGGGATTTGTTTTTGGGTGAGAATAGCCAATAAATAAAATGTATAAAGTTAATTGCTAAATAGCCCTGTCACTGTCTGTTATCACTGCTATAGTTGTTATATGTTATATCAGTAGTATCACAGTAAGAATCACCCAGACTAATGAAGTATGGAGTTTGATGAAACCGAGTAAAGTGCAGCAGTGATGGGACGGGACCTGGCTTCAACAACTGGCACCCAGGAACTTCCTCAAGATGAACATCTCCAACCTGCAGACCATGGGCACGGGCCGCGCTAGGTACACCAGCCATGAGCTCCAAAGGCAGTATCCAACCATTCAACACCACACATAATCTCTCCTGCCCTGAAATACTGTTATGACAGATGGAGCCCAACATCATGGACGAAATGAACTCAATGGACATTTTAGAGGGATGGTCCGTAGACTAAGGGAAATGATATATTTGTATATTCATTAAAGACAGGAAAAATGATGGTGATCAACTGGAAAATGGGAGACCTGGGCATGATGTAGATGGTATAGAATAAGGGGTGGATAATGTCCAAGGTTCTGCTGGGATAGGGATAATTTTCACAAGAAACAGGAGGGGACCCAACAGGGATTGCTGACCCGAACTAGCTAAACAAACAAGGTATTCGATACCATGTGCCATCATGCACAGTTCCGGGTGGGGGAGCTGGACGGGGGGAGCACACTTCAGGAGTGTGCTGGGCATTGGGTTGTGAGAGAACTGCCCTGCGTATTGCCTTGTTTTGCATATTCTTCTTACCAGTATTAGTGTTGTTACTGTTCCCTTCCTTTGCTGTTCTGTTAAACTGCCCTTATCCCAATCCACAGTTTTTGCCTTTTTCTTCCCATTCTCCTCCCCACCCCACTGGGGGGGAGGGGTGGTTCATTGTTGTCAGCCGGGGCTAAACCTCTACCAGGTGACCATTTCACCAGAAATTCAAGAGATCACAGAATATAAACCGTCTTTCTGTCCTGAAGGGTTATCCCTCTGGATGGGGTCTGAATTTCATTTCCTGGATAACCTAGTTTCTCTTTTCTAACACGAAGCAAGGTGTCACTTGCTCCAGGAATGATATCCTTATATTACCATTTTGAGGTAGAGACAATCAGGCATGAGCCAATATATTCAGCAGATTACTAAAGGATTACTACATTTAGCGGTACTTGCATTTTAATTAATATGACATTCAGGAGCAAATTGGAAAATTAAATCATTTACTTCAGTAACTAGTTAAACAAAAGTTGAATTACAGAATCACAGAATCACAGAATGGTAGGGGTTGGAAGGGACCTCCCTCTGTGGGTCATCTAGTCCAACCCCCCTGCTGAAGCAGGGTCACCTACAGCAGGCTGCACAGGACCGCGTCCAGGCGGGTCTTGAATATCTCCAGAGAAGGAGACTCCACAACCTCCCTGGGCAGCCTGTTCCAGGGCATTGTCACCCTCAAAGTGAAGAAGTTCTTCCTCATGTTCAGACGGAACTTCCTGTGCTTCAGTTTGTGCCCATTGCCCCTTGTCCTGTTGCTGGGCACCACTGAAAAGAGTCTGGCCCCATCCTCTTGTCATCCACCCTGAAGATATTTGTAGGCATTTATGAGGTCCCCTCTCAGCCTTCTCTTCTTCAGGCTAAACAAGCCCAGCTACCTCAGCCTCTCATAGGAGAGATGCTCCAGTCCCCTCACCATCCTCATAGCCCTCCGCTGGACTCTCTCCAGTAGCTCCTCATCCCTCTTGAACTGGGGAGCCCAGAACTGGACACAGTACTCCAGATGGGGCCTCACTAGGGCAGAGTAGAGGGGAAGGAGAACCTCCCTCGACCTGCTGGCCACACTCCTCGTCATGCATCCCAAGATCCCATTGGCCTTCTTGGCAACCAGGGCACACTGCTGGCTCATGGTCAACTTGTCATCCATCAGCACACCCTGGTCCCTCTCCACAGAGCTGCTCTCCAGCAGGTCAGCCCCGAGCCTGTACTGCTGCATGGGGTTGTTCCTCCCCAGGTGCAGGACCCTGCACTTGCCCTTGTTGAACTTCATCAGGTTCCTCTCTGCCCAACTTTCCAGCCTGTCCAGGTCTCCCTGAATAGCAGCACAGCCTTCCGGTGTATCCACCACACCTCCCAGTTTGGTGTCATCAGCAGACTTGCTGAGGGTACACTCTAACTCTTCATCCAGGTCGTTGATGAAGAAGTTAAACAAGACTGGGCCCAGTACTGACCCCTGGGGGACACCACTTGTCACCAGCCTCCAACTAGACTCAGCGCCGCTGATGACAACCCTCTGAGCTCTGCCGTTCAGCCAGTTCCAAATCCACCTCACTGACCACTCATCCAGCCCACGCTTCCTGAGCTTCCCTGGGAGGATGTTATGGGAGACTGTGTCGAAATCCTTGCTGAAGTCGAGGTAGACAACATCCACGGCTCTCCCTTCATCTACCCAGCCAGTCATGTCATCGTAGAAAGCTATCAGATTGGTCAAGCATGATTTCCCCTTGGTGAATCCATGCTGACTACTCCTGATAACCTTCTTTTCCTCCACTTGCTTGATGATGACCTCCAGGATGAGCTGCTCCATCACCTTTCCCGGGATGGAGGTGAGGCTGACCGGCCTGTAGTTCCCTGGGTCCTCCTTCTTGCCCTTTTTGAAGATTGGAGTGACATTTGCCTTTCTCCAGTCCTCGGGCACCTCTCCTGTCCTCCAGGACCTCTCAAAGATGATGGAGAGTGGCTCAGCAATGACATCCGCCAGCTCCCTCAGCACTCGTGGGTGCATTCCATCGGGGCCCATCAATTTGTGGGTGTCCAGATTGCTTAAATGATCTCTCACAGAATCCTCCTCGACTAAGGGAATATCGTCCTTTCTGCAGGCTTACTCTCTTACCTCCAGGCCTTGGGATTCCTGAGGGCCGGCCTTGGCACTGAAGACTGAAGCAAAGAAGGCATTCAGTAGCTCTGCCTTCTCTGCATCCTCCGTCACCAGGACACCCGCCTCATTCAGCCACGGCCCCACATTATCCCTAGTCTTCGGTTTGCTGCTGATGCAGTTGTAGAAGCGCTTCTTGTTGTCTTTGACATCCCTTGCCAGCTTCAATTCCAGGTGGGCCTTAGCATTCCTTGTTGCATCCCTGCATGCTCTGACAACATTCCTGTACTCCTCCCAAGTGGCCTGTCCCTCTTTCCATATTCCATGGACCTTTCTATTCCATTTCAATTCTGCTAGAAGCCCCTTGCTCATCCATGCAGGTCTCCTGCCTCCTTTTCTAGATTTCTTTCTCAGGGGGATGCACCAATCCTGAGCATGGAGGAAGTGATGCTTAAATAGAGACCAGCTCTCTTGGAACCCCCTGCCTTCGAGAGCCGTGACCCATGGGATTCCTCCCAGTAGCTCCTTTAAGAAGGCAAAGTTAACTCTCTTGAAGTTCAAGGTTTTGATCCTACTTTTTTGGGGTTGATGTAGCTTGAGAGTTAGCATGACTAGGCCGCTTAAGTTAAACAGTCAGCATAACTGAACAGGCCGCTGGAAAGGGCAGTTATTCATAACAATTGAGAAAGTTCTGATAGTGCACATGATGTGGTTTAGCAAAAACAAGATGTGTTCAAGGACGTGGAGGCGGTCTGTTGCTATGAGCGCTAGTGCATAGTTACCAATCATAAGGGAATATGGGGCACGTGAACAGCGCGTGATTTATGTCTGTAGCCTATCCGAATAAGTGTGATCGCATGTGCAGATATGAAAAGTGTATATAACCACGCAACCGGACGAATAAATCGTAATCGACTGTGCATTGCATCAATGTGTGAGAGTCATTCCTGTCCCTGCATGGATGCTGAAACTCGACACTGTGGTGACCCCGACGTGATACCACAGCCGAAGAAGGCAGGGGACTGCCGGCCGACGAGGTAAGCCGGGCTGCCCGAGAGAGGCAGGAGCGGATCAGCGGCATGCCAGGGGGGCATGAATATCGGCAGTATGGGTTCCACTGTATCAGTGTTGGAAAAGGCGAGATATCGGGTCTATTATTGTGGTACCGTCGACGAAAGCTGATAGCAACGACAGATCAGTTGTTTGACTTAGATGTGTGGCAGAGAATCGGGAACTCTGTGCAGGTCGGCAGCAAAGAGGAGCGATTATTAGCCCCTGTTTTTCGAGCTGTCAAAAGCATGATCAGCTGAAAGCAACAAAAGCTCAATTGAAAGATTTTACAGAGAATTTTGGAAGAATAAAGTCTTGCAGTTTAAAATCCCTGAGGAAATCATTACTTGGAAATCAGTGCATACAGCTTTAAATGCTCTAAAACTCGTAGAAACTATCTTAGAAGCGGCTGCTACTCTCCACCGTTATCTCCAAAGCAAGGACAGAGCCGCAGCCTTTTGAAATATTTAACCCTACATATGATGAAACTCCTAACCCCACACGAGAAATGCGGGAGGTAAATCTGCCAGAACCTGTGGATCCTTTAAATCCAGAGAAATGGGAAGTGCGGTGCAAAATCTGGCACCCCGAAAGTGTACAACAGGGTCCCTCTACAGCAACTGGCGTACCCGGCCTGAGATCAAAGCAGGGTGAATTCCAGCATAAAACCGCGCAGTCCATCCGACACAGCACAGCCCGCAGTGCCAGCGACCACCACACCCAGATGGGTCAGCAAGCCTTACACCTGGTGGGGCACACAGCCCCCCCCCCCCCCCGGGCAACCGACGGCACGTTTCCCCCCCCTCCCCCTTCCCCCGATCCCAGCGCGCCGGCCCGGCCCGGTCCAACCCAGAAGCGGCGCGGCAAAAACCATCTTCCTGACATTCAAGGACTTGGTTGGAAAAAGTGTGTATAATTCAGTTACTGCAGTAGAATTCCTTGTATCCTTATGGCTGCAAACTGTTCTAGCTGATTATGATATTAATATATGCTAATGAGTTCTCGAGAGTGCCTGCTTTCTAGGGCTCCGGGGTTAAGTTTTGGAGAGTGAATTATTTTGCTCCTTTCTGGTAATAGATTTTGGGTACCCAGGTAGAATGCTGCTCTTGAACATCAATGGTCCGAGGGACTGCAGGACCTCCAGCTGGCACCGAGGGATTCTCGGGGAGAACCTCTGATTCCTGGACCAAAAAGTTCTGAGCACGAACCATTAATAAGACAAAGGCATTCTTCCAGTATTGTTTCTTGTTGCCTGCCTGTTAGTTGTAGTGAAAGCTTCACAGCAATGGGCTACATCCCTGGGGAGAAGGGAAAGTGCCCTTCCTAAAACAGAATTGAAAAGAGAGTACTCTTCCTGAAACTGAGGCTTGGGAATTTGTCTGTTAAGTGTTGAATGTTATTGTAAGTCCTTGTCTGTTCATAAGTCTTTGCATGGCAAAAAAAACCAAAAAACCAAAAACTTAAGTCTTTGCAATATTTGGATTTATGTTGAAAACTTGGTGTGCTTGTATGTGTGTGGTCGCGACTATGATTGTGTGATTTTATGTGTTTGTTGTCATAGTGTTTGTATTTATGTGTTCTGATGGATTTATTTGATTTCTGTGATCTAACGGATTTGTCCGGACTAAGTAACTGCCTTTGCGTCTTTGGTTTGGTGAGTTCTGCAGGTATTGTATATAGTTAATGAGTTATACCCTTAGATACATTGATTTTAGCCTAGGTGATTAATATGAATACAGGTTATGGTATGCACTTCACATCTATATATCTTTTTATTAGCATTTGTGTTCTTCTGTTTGTTTTTATATTGCACAGTAGCGGGGCTGTTACTGGACCATAAAGCCAATAGTGATGCTTAGGTGTGTCAATGTAGAACTTGCTTGAAATTCATTAAATAAAAAAGGGGGAGATGTAGAGGAAGCAGTGATTATATTGGTTCCGTGTATAATACGCATAACACAAAAGGCACTAGAGGCAACTGTAAAAAAATTTTTGTGATGCAACTAACACCAATTGAGCAAATGTTTTTAAGGCAATGATAAGATAGCTTAGCTTTTTTTGAAAAGAAAAAGGGGGAGATGTTGGGGTTGATGTAGTTTGAGAGTTAGCATGACTAGGCCGCTTAAGGAAAACAGTCAGCATAACTGAACAGGCCGCTGGAAAGGGCAGTTAAGAATAGCCATTGAGAAAGTTCTGATAGTGCACATGATGTGGGTTAGCAAAAACAAGATGTGTTCAAGGACATGGAGGCAGTCTGTTGCTATTGGCGTTAGTGCATAGTTACCAATCATAAGGGAATATGGGGCGCTTGAACAGCGCGTGATTTATGTCTTTAGCCTATCCGAATAATTGATCGTGTGTACAGATACGAAAAATGTATATAACCACGCAAGTGGAGCAATAAAGGGAATTGACTGTGCATTGCATCAATGTGTAAGAGTCGTTCCTGTCCCTGCATGGATGCTGAAACTCGGCACTACTTATCGCCCTGCTTCCTCCACGCAGGATCCTGAACTCCACCATCTCATGGTCACTGCATCCGAGGCTACCCCCAACCTTCACATCCTCAACCAGTCCCTCTTTGTTCGTCGGTACAAGGTCCAGCAGTTCACTTCTCCTCATCAGCTCCTCCATCACTTGCATCAGAAAGTTATCATTGATGCTCTGCAGGAACCTCCTGGACTGTGTGTGCCTGGCTGTGTGGTCTTCCCAGCAGTATTGTTCTCAGGTTGAAAATTCTGTCTTTTACAACATATACAAATTGTCCCAAATTATCAGAATGAGGCATTTTAGTTGACACAGATGGGAGGAAGAGGTTCAGGATAGTTCTCACAATTTTGATATTGTCCTGATTTCAGAGTAGCTACAAAATTTTAGTTGACTGGGAAAACTCATTTGCTCCATTCTTAAGAGACTCCTGCCACTGTACTGCTGAATTATCCGTGTCACGGATGTTGCCTTCTACCCACTGTTTTCACAGTCAGGAGTATGGCTAGACACAAAGTTTTACTTTCATCAAACTGAACTTCAGATTCAAGGATTAAATTTGTTAACAAATATTTTTACCCTGGGAATAAAGAAGCTGTGTTTCATGTTTGCATGGTTCTATTATTGTGAGAGTTGGAATTTTGAGAACAATCACCAAAAGTGGTGTTCTCAGAGAAGCCCAGGGAAACTAATGCCCTGCAATTTTCAGTGGTGAACAAAGTGTTTTCCTTTTGAACTGAAAATCTTCTTTGGCTTTTCCAGCATAGCAAGTCTGGAAAGAGAAGCCCATTTGTTGCACTTATGTATGTGGAAGATTTTTTTTTGTACTTTCACTTTTATTCTTATTTAAAGCAATATTAATTTCTTTGACTTGAACAAAAAGGGGATCCAATGAAGACACAACGCATCTTTGCAGACAGCAATTGCCTTGCTTGCAGGAATCCTTTGGTATTTTAGCCCCAATGATGGAGAAAAAGCAGTTTGTTTACAACTTAGCTGTTAGTTAAGACTAATTAACTTTGACTTTGTTGTTAGAATAACCTAATCTGAAGTGTCATCTTCAAGAAGTCAAAGAAATAGTACATTCAGATGAAACAAAAGAAGTAGTGAGTGTTTATATGTTGACTATATAAGGAAGTCTTTTCCTCTACAGTCTTCATCTCCAATGTTTGTGGTTTCATGCACTTTTACCATTCTTTTTAAGCTGGTCCAGAACTCTTCACAAGTGAAAAACACTCTTTGTAGCTTGCACACCTTATCTGCTTGTTTCCGTTTCTTGTGAGTAAGCAATATAATTTCATCTTTAAGTAGCCCGACTCATACAAAATAGTTATTTTTCTTAAAATGGTACAGCTTAATGCTTCTAAACCAAAAATTCGATGCTAAGGACTAAATTTGAAATAGTTTTTAATTGTGTCATTAATCCTTGAAGTACTTTCTCTGTGGGGCCTTCCTTATAACATTATCACTTTGTAAGAGTATGCCATACTTTATTTGTGGAACACATTAAGCCAGAGGAATGTAGAATCTCATGTTTTAATTATGCTAAAATTAAAAAAGTGACCTTATCATACCAGTTTTACAAAGAAATCATTTGTATTTAACTTTTGAGTAAGCAATTGTCTTTACTAGCAAAAATAACAAAGGTTGAGTTTGTATAATATCTATGAAAGTGGTCTTAATGTAATGTTCAGCTTTAACATATCAATTAGATCAATACATTAAGCACTACCTTAAGTAAAAGTTAAATAATTCAGTTTTAGAGAAATAATGGCAATAAAGTCTAAATTGCTCTCTTTAAAAGTTTGGTTTATTTGCATTTGCATCTTTACAATTAACATGAAGTGAAAAACAATTTAGGAACTTATTGCCATTATATTAGTATTCCAAATTAATTCTTTCTCTTTTGTTGCAGTGGAAACCAAAAAAATGAACCTTCTAAAGTACTGTGTTTACATCCAGATCCCACAAAGACTTCAGGACAAACTGACTACCATTATAATGTACAAACACTGCATTTACAGATCTTGAAACTGTTATTCATAGTCATATTTTACTAAGATAGCGGTAAATAGTACTAAAATAGTATTAAAATAATTTTATTAAAGCTATTTTATGAAATTTTGGGCTGGACTTAAACCATAAACTGCACGGACTGTGAATGGAGCTGTACCAATATGTTCTAGCAAACCTCCCTCACTGAATCAATCACGTTTGCAAGCTTTATTGTCTGATGAACACCACCACAGTACCCACAAAACAACACAAGAGAAGTCATCTATAATTTCAGCCTCATGGTGGCCTGATCACTGTCCTCAAACTTGCTGATTTGTGCATAAGCCTTAAATTAAATGTTTTCTATTTGAGGGCTCTGGAGAAAAGGAGATGGTGTTCTTCCATCGCAGTCAGGAGTTTTGATAACTAACTCAAGCAGCTTAAAGAATTAGGAGTTTGGTGTTGATTGGTACTTCACCACTTTATTACACAGAGTGAAGACTCAAAAGCTAGAACTCCTGGAGAAATATGGCAATTTCATACAACAAACTCCCTGCACAAGCAGTGATGCTCAAAACCCTTCCCCTTTCCTCCCCAGCTGCTGCAGTTAGTCTCCCTGGGATTTCTATATCTACTCAGCTGAGGTTAAGTGCATACTTTAATGTCTTTGTGCATATTTGTGAAGTAGGAGCATATACCTTCTGACCCTAAAGAAAGGGGAGCAAGGGTAATGCCAGCAGTGGGGTGAGAGGTATGTACAATCAGGCAAATATACACTCAAGTCGCACTGGATGCTACTCTGCCGTTAACAGGGAGCTAAAAGAGGGGGTCTGGAAGGGAGGGGCTCACCGTGGCCCTTCTCATTTCTCCATGGGTTGCTCTGATGCTGCAGTGCTCACTGGTATTACTGTGATGCAGTTCACAGGGGCGCTGATTCTCTGTGCTGCTCTAAACTACTGCGACCCACAGCCTGACTGTGAGAGGTGGTCTGTTTTCTGTGCTCTCTTTGACGCACGCAGAGCTAAGTAGCTTCAGTTTGTTGTGTATACTCAAATAAGAAAATACTCTGGCTTAACCTCTCCTCTCAGGAGGCAGTTCACTCTGATTCACCCAATGAATATCAAGTAAATCCTGACTTTGATCTATGGCTTAAATGTGATTTCAGTGTGCAGGACAAGATGCTTGCTAACACTTTTGCGTAAATCTGCATTTCATTTTTTGTAGTAAGACATTCCATGCAACATTTTTGATCAATGCATGTTATGCCTTAATGTCTTTGCCTACTTGGAGGGTAACATCTAGATGTGTTTAAGCTTATCTAATTTAACAGTCTTGTGGTTTAATTTTCACATTGTCTTATTGTCTGCCTTCATTTTTTCTTGACAGAGTGCCTGCAGGAAATATTTTCCTGTTGCATGCATTTTGATATCCCCAGTGATCTGTTATACTAACTGTCAGCAGCTGGAACTACTCATGAAATTTTTTTCCTCATCTCTGTTCTTCAGGTAGTCTTTTCTGCTTGTAACAAATTTCTCAACAAGTATGATCAGGCCTTCAGTAAAAGCAGGTGCAATGACTGCTCCCCAAAGCCAAATTCTTCTCATTTAAACCACTGAAACTCTGTAGATCTGTTGAATTTTATGGAGTTACTTCATTTATTTTTTGAATTGGAACAAAGCAGAACTTACTCTGTAGTAAGTGCAATAGGAAAGGGTATTGCTTGGGAAGGTAGCGCTCTCTGTGCTCTGTTAGCCTCCTATTTAAACAGTTAGTTGTAACCACATTTTACAGAAAAGCAATAACCTCCTTCTTAGTGAGGACGCACAGGCTTGATGAAGAGAAAATATTGTGGTAGTTCTAGCTGCTTGAGAATGTTTACTGACAACGTTTCTTGTACCAATGAACAGAGATAAGTGCCCCTTACCAAAATTCAGGGAGACTGAGTGCCATCATGGGCATCTCTGATTCACGTATTGCAAGGTTCAAAAAAAATTAAGTGTTGCCATGTGATTCAAGAAAATAGATTCAAAGAATGTACCTTTGAGAGCCAAATGTGACTCGTTGCATTTGAGAGTCCCTTTTTTAAAGAAGAAAGTAATGTTGTTATGTAAATTATGCTCCTCCTGGATTTTTAGGTTCTTTGTTCTAGACTCCTGCTGGAGAAAGAGATACAGAAGTTATTTTCTTGTACCTGGGCATTTCAGTCTGCCTAGGTACCAATGTAAGTAGTCTGGATCTAATCCCAGTTTTAACCATTGAAACTGTTTCACATTTCTGAATACTGAATTTCAGAAAAAGAAAAAAGTTGCTTTTCTGAGGTAGACTCTAGGCTGGAGCTGCATTGAAGAGAGTAAACTAGAACTGTTTGCATATGGTTAATGTGAAAGTGGTATAGAAGAAGAATTACAGAATCCTATGCTAAATTTATCTTCAGGTTTGCTGAATAGACTAAAGGTGTTTCTGCAACCATGCTACCTTTCTGCTGAATATGTGAAAAGTGTACCTGCTCCTTAGTCCTGAATCAAAATCAGAGAAACGAGGCTTAATGTCTGCCAACAGCATAGAATAAACCTTTTGTTTACTATGTTAATGCGACCAACTGCCAATTAGCCACCAAATTTTGCATACTATTTTAACATTAACGTTATTTTAACAAAGTGTTCATAAGAGAAATAATTGTAATGAATATTTTCACTCTTAAATCCTTTTCTAGGTATTCCTAGGCAAAGGCTATTGGCTTAGATGGCTCATTGGAATGAAAATCCATACTATTCTTATGTTTTATAACATCTTCAGAATGATTAGGAAAATGCTAGTTAAGATTTAACTTACCATGCATGTGAAGCATAAGTACCTGTTCAAAAACAAACAAAACCCCTGTATCTGGGACACTGCCAAAGGTTCCCTCATCACAGCCATCTTTGGTAGAAATTAAATCATTCTGGGCTGTGAGTGAACACTGCTGGCTCGTGTCTAGCTTTTCACCCACCAGTACCCCCAAGTCCTTCTAAGCACGGCTGCTCTCAATCCCTTCATCCCTCAGCCTGTATTGATAGAGGGGGTTGCCTTGACCGAGATGCAGGACCTTGTACTTGGCCTTGTTGAACCTAATGAGGTTCACACAAGACCACTTCTAGAGCTTGTACAGGTCCCTCTGAATGGCATCCTGTCCCTCTGGCATGTCAACCACACCACTCGGTGTCATCTGCAAACTTGCTGAGGGTGCACTCGATCCTACTGTCATTGATGAAGATATTAAACACTACTGGTCCCAGTATGGACCCTTGAGGGACACCACTCATCACAGATCTCCATCTGGACATTGAGCCATTGACTACTACCCTCTGGCTGTGACCATCCAGCCAATTCCTCATCCACCGAACAGTGCACCCATGAAATCCATATCTGTCCAATTTAGAGAGAAGGATGTTGTGGGGGACCGTGTCAAAGGCCTCACAGAAGTCCAGATAGATCATATCCATAGCTCTTCCCTTGTCCACTGATGCAATTACTCCATCATAGAAGGTCACTAGGTTGGTCAGGCAGGACTTGCCCTTGGTGAAGCCACGCTTGCTGTCTTGAATCACCTCCCTGTCCTCCATGTGCCTTAGATTCTTCTTTGTTTTTGCAAAACAAGGGGTAGGGCTTGGAGCTTTCCTTGAAAGGAAGCAGTGCTACCTCCCTAATACCCGTACTTTGAAATTGGGTAGTTTTCTTCCAATGCCTCCAGTGAGTGGTCTAATCCACATTAGATATTTACCTAGGTCAGTATACAGAATCAGCAGGTACTGTTAGATGCCAGCTATATGCTGAGTTCAGCAAAAGATGCTTTCTTCTGTGAGTCCACCTGGTGATACAAATACCACAGCTAAGCAGGGAAGTAGGGAAGTCAGCACAAGAAGTATCGCTTTGATGTGCAGGGTCCTTCTGCAGGTCTGGAGGCATTCAAAAGGGAACAGTCTCCCTCCCCTTTCCCCCTGTCTCTGCACTTTACAGTAAGGTACTGCAGTTACATATACAAGCATTGTGGAGCTAGAAGAAAAGCAGGCAAGAATATCTGCTCTCCGGTGAGGGCTCTCATTTTGCCAGGTGGACAGGTAGGCACTACAGCATTAGGGATGGATTAGATCTCTGCTTAGCCATGTGCTCTCTGTGCTGCAAGTTTTAGGATCAGAATCTTCTGTATACGTTCAGGGATTTAATTTTTTGTATGTGGGAATCCTTCCATAAGACAGTTAACTAATTTCATTGGAACAATTTGCCCTTTACGCTTTATACTGTAACTTTTTAAAGCTGAAGAAATAAAGAGACCCTGAGGAACATTTAGTGGTAGTCATACTTATGTTTAAAGTCATAGAATTATTCCAAATATGGAAACACATTATAGTTATAAATCAAGTCTTGCACTTATGCGTGCATGTTTTCAATGGGTTTGCTGAGAGTGTTAAATTTACATGATTAACCAGCAAAGACCAGTACCATTACTTTAAGAAGAAATACTAAATATATCCTCCATGACACCTTATTTATGAAGCAAAAGGAGCCTCAGTAGAAGGACATTTCAGGGAGAAAATATGAGAGTTGCACACTGTTAAAAAGAGCAGCTCTTTGTAGAGGATGGGGACAAAAGCAGATTGCTGTAATAAACAGAAGAGAAAAATGCTGAAGTAAACAGGACTTGTGGATGTGCTGAAGGAGCTGAGTACATGGCAAGGAGTTAAAAAGCAGTGGTTGTGTACTGTCAGCCAGCACATGGACAGCACGTGATCAGCAACGTTATTGGCTGGCCTGACACATGATATGGCTACGGATTGGACAGAAGTAGAATAGAGAACCTCATGCAAATAGCTGCCTTATCGGGATAGAAAGTTCCCAGGGAACTAATGTCTGGGTAAAGATGTGTAAAGCACTGCTTGCAAAATAAACTTTGTCTCGCACCACAAGCTGAGTCCGTGTCGTCATATGCCACAGCTCTTTAAGCCCCTCCTCTCCCAGAAACCTTGGCTCCCTCACACCCTACTTATGCAAACTGTTGTGGGAGCAGGTTTCTGCTTTGTCCTCCTGGCCAGTCCTGGCTACAGTAGGGCCTTTCTGTGGCCCTGCAAAACACTGAACAGTTCTCCTGCACCTGATCTACAGTTGGAGGCTGTCGCCCTTGAAAGTAATTTCTCTGGATAGCACTTTCTTTATGTAAGATACTCTAACAGAAGAATGGCTCTTTGGCACAGAAAGATTTCTGTGTTTTCCGTGTCTGGACATCCAGCATGTAAAATATGAGAAAGCAACAGCAGATGCTCATAATGATATTGGATAACACCAAATACAAATGGAACAGTTTTAAATATTTCCGAATCCAAAGGAACTTGGCCTTCATGACCCAACTTTCCACAGATGTTTCCAGATACTAATTCCAATGGTATAAATTCTTGTTTTATTGAAATATCTAATAGCCAGTACAACTGTAGTTCAGTTAATGCAGTTCTTGAAGGACATATCAAAACTCTGAAAAATGGAAAAACAAGAGCTCTTCTTCACATATGTCTGTCAGTGTATAAACCAGTATCCCATAAGAAACCAAAAGCTTTGCCTACATTTTTTCTAGAAGATGCATTACAGGTAATGCACTATCTTTAAGTGTCTGATGTAAAAGACAGTGTGCCTGCCATGATTTTAAGAGAGATTTTTCTTGAGAAATGCAGTCATTGGTTGATTGCCATGTTCGAGGACACATCACTTTTTATTTCTGAGACTGGAGAAGTCCTTTATTTCTTTAAAGCTTGACTCTAGGGGTCTCCTCCACTCTTCTGCATGTGTGAAGAAGTTGTCATCCTGTCAACCCAACTGATCTTTCTCTAGCTGCAAGTGATTGACCTCCAAACTATTAAAGGATATGTCTCATGGTCACATTTGACAAGAAATGTGTATAGAAAGTCAGTGAAGTGTTCTAGCAATCAGAGGTCTTCACAGCTTGCAGAACAAAAAAATCTCTGCTAAACGAATGGCAGGTGGTTGGAGATTGAACTGGAGGCATCACAAACACGCACACTCAAGCAGCAGCAACTGTCTCGCAATGTTGAAAGATCAAGCAGAGGCAAGCAAAGGCTGCTCTCCAGCTGTAAATAGGCATTCATCAAACAAACACCTTGGTCACCCTAATGAACTCTGTGACTGGGAGGGGGTTAAACATGAGCATTTATAAGATGTAGACATGTAGATATCTTCCATGGGGACTGGAAGGTTTGGTCTTTTAGTCTGATACTCTGCTTGCACATCTCAAGTTGTAGAAGCAGAAAGACCACTCTGAGGCAATGGCAGGTCAACTCATATCAGCACTTTTCTTGTTCATATGAGTACGTCTTCCTGATGGCTCTTTTCCTTATTCCTCAGCAAAGGTTACTTATGCCCTCACCTCCTTTATATTCTTTAAAGAGCACCTTGTCTAGATTTCAGGTCTTTTCTCAAGACTTAGGTCTTCCACATACTGCTTGTAATTGTATTTGCGAATTTTCTTGTAGCAAGTGGTGCCATAGTTTAAACATGTGTTTGGTAAAACACTTCTGCAGAGGGAGATGACTTAAAATATTTTTTATTTGAATGCTAACCTTGATTCATGTCAATAGCTACAGCACTGAAAGTATCATCACATCTGTAGTGAATCTACAGTATCTTACAATAAAATATTTTACCCCATAAAATTTGTTTGGGAGGTTGAGAGGTTATTTGCTACATTCTCTAGTCAATGAACAGAGCATAGTGCAGATGATATTTATCATATCTGTAGGTCTTTACAAAACCAGAAAATTTTTAACTGATTTCTTTAAATGTGATGAATAGAAATCTGTCTGGGGCTCGCGCATAATATTGAGATTCAGGATACAGGAATTTACTTATTACAGAAATTTTTCTGTTTCTCTATTCAATGTCACTACAGCATATCCAGCTTTTCGTTCTCTGTTACCCACAAAGCTGCTACCATCAGTGAACAACTCCCCATCTGGCTTTTCCAAAGGCATAGCTTTCAAATCTGGTCAGCTGGAACATACCTGTTCTATAACCTGCAAACAGTCATGTTCTAGTTCTAATCCTAATTTTCTTTCACCCTGTGAAATTTCAAAACCCAGGTACTCCACAGTTGTTTGCACAATCTAGGCTTTCTTTTGTGATACTCTGTATCCAGCAAATCCCAAGAAATTTAACAGATTGATGGTGGCTCTTTTGCATTCTTGTTCTGAAGTGGTCCTTATTAATATATCATCTACATGCTGTAGTAAAGCAACAGAAGGATGCTTACCTTGCCAGTCTTCTAATTCTTTGGCATTTCATTACCGAAAAAATAATTCATTACCGAACAAGGTAGGGCTGTTCTTAAAACCCATTTTTCCAATGTCCTTCTTCCCTATGTTATGCACACTGATCCTAATGAGTGATTTACAACAGGGATAGACCCAGGGTTCCAGCCCCAGCCTCTACCTCTGCCTCTTGCCAAGTTCCCCACAATTGTTGTGGCTAGTAATGGAGCTTGCAGCTTTCTATCTTTTAATTTCTCCTCTTTTTTTTTTTTCCTTTTCTCTGTTTCATCCCAATTAAGCTATTTCTGTCAGTTGAGATACAGACATTCCTTCTACTTCATCCACTTTTTGCAATTTCTTTTTCCTGCTCATCCCCTGCACAACACACAACATAGAAATACTTGCTTTTTCTCTTTTTTTTTCTTTTTTTTTTTTTTTTCAACACAGAAACACCAAATTTATCCAGGAGGTGCCTTGTGGACACAAACTGCACAACTTTCCTACCAAAGGTCTAAACTGAAAGAGAGTTCTACTGCAAATCTTTAAAGCCTGGCTCCGTTACTCTTACAATTCCCCAAATTTTATACACAAAGTACAAACACCACAGACTACCAATTCCCTCCTCCTCACAACAAGCAGCAAAAGAACAAAACTGAAGCTGATTCTTAGGAGAAAATGAAAAACATGTGGCTGGTTCAAATTCCTTGGACCAGACCGTAAAAGTAAAGACAGACTAATTATCAAATTACTGATATACTCTTATCATGCTTTACCTTTCTTGGCTTAACTAAATCAAAACAACTGAAGAGGCAGAATGAAAGCAATCTTAGAGGCAGGCTGCCACTGCTGATATATGTCTTTGCACATCCCTTCAATACATGGCATCAATATCTCCTTCTAATTTACATATTTTCTGAATACTTGGATTTCTATACAAAGTCACAAAAGCATCAACATATAAAAGCATCAACATTTTCCAAGTCGATGACAAAACATCAACTGCAATACAGTGTTAAACTGCAACAATCCATTTTCCGACCATCGTACCCCACCATCCAATTCATAATTTGGCCACCATTGCATGTAATATCTTTTCATTTCACCACATTTCTTTTGTATATCTGTTTTTTTATACAAAATCATAAAGGCATCAACATATGGCACCTTGTCTCATTTTTCCATTCTGTGACAAAATAACATTAATTGTTGAAATAAAATGGACAAAAAATGACAATGTCCCAAAAAAATTTAAGTGGGGTGAGGGGCTGAAGTCACAAGGAAGTTAAAGTATTAATATACTTCATTATGTCTGCCAGTAGAAACATATTGGTTGTCAGATTAATGTAAACATAACACGATGACTAAACCACTTAACATAGAAAATACAGTAGTGCACGTATGTGCATATGTACAGTACAAGAAACTTCTATTTATGGCTTTACGGTTAGATAGTATATATGTGCTGCAGTGGGTAGGATTCTAATATATCTCAAAACAATCTCCACAGCTATGAGCTTTAAAAAGCAAGTTTGGAGGGTGGAACTTTCCAAAAGGTTTTTTGTTCTTCAACAGTGGTGAAAGACCAGTTTATTGATGGCCCTTTTTCAGAAGCAGAAACCTAAGATTATGGAATTCATGTGCTTTAATTTCTTCTCATTATAATATTTGGACTCCTACATGTGCCTGAGATTTGTTGAGAGTATATGAATATCCTTCACATAAAATATTTATCAGTATCAAAGTGGTACTTGTGCTGCTTCTGGAATGTTTCCATTTTCTGCAGTAAGCCTCTTTGGGGCAGACTTTGGTTTTGATTTCTCTGGATTTTACTTCTGGATATACAGTCATTTATGAGGGATGCAAATTTTGTGCTATGACTAATTTTTTTTTTCAAAACAAAGAATTTTCAAGGATTTCTCAAGTTGTTAAACCTGCAGTTTGCGGAAGATAGAATCCAGGATATTTAAATTTAGCCAACAAGAAGCCAGAAAATGACGTTAGATAAAATTTTATGGGTGAACAGTTAGGTGGGTAAATATTGGATTAAATGCAGAGGGTAGTGGTTAATGGGTCATACTCTACCTGGAAACTGGTAACAAGTAAAGAACCATGGGTCTATCCTGGGATCTGTCCCACTTAACAACTTTCTCAATGACCAGGAGGTGGTGAGGGAGCACTTGCTCCTCAGGCTGGCAGGTGACACCAAACTGGGGGGACCAGCCGACACACTGGAGAGCAGGGCTGCCGTCCAGAGGAACCTGGGCAGGCTGGAGGAATAGGCTTTGTGAAGTTCAGCCCAGAGAAATGCCAAGCTCTGCCTCTAGGAAGGCAGAGCCCTAGGCAGCAGTCCAGGCTGGGCACTGCCTGATTGGGCAGCAGCTCCGCAGAAAAGCCCCTGGAGCTCTGGGGACAGCGAGCTGCACAGGAGCTAACTTAGGGCTGGCAGCAGCGAAGGCCAGCAGCATCCAGCACTGTAGGAGTAGAGGCACAGCTAGGAGATGAAGGGACGTGAGGATCCCTCTGAACTCCACACATCTTAGACCACACCTAAATACTGCATCCTCTGTTTTGGGCTCCCCAGTCCTGGAGAGGCATTGCCAAACTGGTGCAAGCCCAGCGAAGGCTCACCAGGATGCTCAGAGGCTGAAGCACCTGTCCTGCGAAGGGAGCCTGAGGGATGGGGCTGCTTCTGCCTGGAGAAGGGAAGGGAATGGGAGCACCTCAGAGTAGGCTTTCCCTACCTAAAAAAAAAAAAGCTGGAAATGAGCTGGCAATGAGTGTTCACAGCCCAAAAGGCCAACCATATCCTGGGCTGCATCAAAATAAAGTGTGGTCAGCAGGGTGAGGGAGGTGATTCTGCCCCTCTACGCTGCTCTCATGAGATCCCACCTGGAGAACTACACTCAGCTCTAGAGCCCTCAGCACAAGAAGGACATGGACCTGTTGGAGCGGGTCCAGAGGAGGGCCACAAAAATGATCAGAGGCATGGAACACCTCTCCCACGAAGACAGGCTGAGAGAATGGGGGTTGTTGAGCCTGAAGAAAAGACTGCGGGGAGACTTTATTGTGGCTTTTCAGTACTTAAAGGGGGATTGTAAGAAAGATGGGGACAAACATTTTAGCATGACCTGTTGCGATAGGACAAGGGTTCACGGTTTTAAACTAAATGAAGGTAGATTTAGACTAGATAAGAGGAAGAAATTTTTTACGATGAGGGTGGTGAGGCACTGGAACAGGTTTCCCAGAGAGATGATAGATGCCCCATCCCTAGAAACATTCAAGGTCGGGTTGGATGGGGCTCTGCGCAACCGGATCTAGCTGAAGAAGTCCCTGCCCATTGCAGGGCATTTGGAGTAGATGATTGTCTTGGTTTGAAGTTCTAGCATGTCCTGGATGGCAGAACTCAGTGGCAGCGTGATTTCTTTGAGGGCGTGATAGTCAGTCTCCACTCTCCAGCAGATTTCCTCACTGGCCCTATGAGACTGTTAAAGGGTGATTGAGTTTTGCTGATCACTCCTTGACTCTTCAGCTGACGGATCAGCTCATGGATGGGGAGAAGGGAGTTTCGGTTGGCGCAGTATTGTCACCAGTGCACCGTTGTGGTCGTGATTGGCACCTGTTGTTCTTCAACCCTCAGCCACCCCACAACGGAAGGATCCTCCGAGAGACGAGGCAAAATAGACAGCTGTTTACAGAATCACAGAATCACAGAATAGTAGGGGTTGGAAGGGACCTCTGTGGGTCATCTAGTCCAACCCCCCTGCCGAAGCAGGGTCACCTACAGCAGGCTGCACAGGACCTTGTCCAGGCGGGTCTTGAATATCTCCAGAGAAGGAGACTCCACAACCTCCCTGGGCAGCCTGTTCCAGTGCTCCGTCACCCTCAGAGGGAAGAAGTTCTTCCTCATGTTCAGACGGAACTTCCTGTGCCTCAGTTTGTGCCCATTGCCCCTTGTCCTGTCACTGGGCACCACTGAAAAGAGCTTGGCCCCATCCTCCTGACACCCACCCTTCAGATATTTGTAGGCATTTATAAGGTCCCCTCGCAGCCTTCTCTTCTTCAGGCTGAACAAGCCCAGCTCCCTCAACCTCTCCTCGTAGGGGAGATGCTCCAGTCCCCTCACCATCCTCGTAGCCCTCCGCTGGACTCTCTCCAGTAGCTCTTCATCCTTCTTGAACTGGGGAGCCCAGAACTGGACACAGTACTCCAGATGGGGCCTCACTAGGGCAGTGTAGAGGGGAAGGAGAACCTCCCTCGACCTGCTGGCCACACTCTTCTTGATGCACCCCAGGATTCCATTGGCTTTCTTGGCAACCAGGGCACACTGCTGGCTCATGGTTAACCTGTCGTCCACCAGGACACCCAGGTCCCTCTCCGCAGAGCTGCTCTCCAGCAGGTCCACCCCAAGCCTGTACTGGTGCATGGGGTTGTTCCTCCCCAGGTGCAGGACCCTGCACTTGCCCTTGTTGAACCTCATCAGGTTCCTCTCTGCCCAGCTTTCCAGTCTATCCAGGTCACGCTGAATGGCAGCACAGTCTTCTGGTGTATCTACCACACCTCCCAGTTTGGTGTAGTCAGCAAACTTGCTGAGGGTACATTCTAACTCTTCATCCAGGTCGTTGATGAAGAAGATGAACAAGACTGGGCCCAGTACTGACCCCTGGGGGACACCACTTGTCACCAGCCTCCAACTAGACTCTGGGCCGCTGATGACAACCCTCTGAGTTCTGCCATTCAGCCAGTTCTCAATCCACCTCACCGACCACTCATCCAGCCCATACTTCCTCAGCTTCCCTAGGAGGATAGCATGGGAGACTGTGTCGAAAGCCTTGCTGAAGTCAAGGTAGACAACATCCACGGCTCTCCCTTCGTCTACCCAGCCAGTCATGTCATCGTAGAAAGCTATCAGATTGGTCAGGCATGATTTCCCCTTGGTGAATCCATGCTGACTGCTCCTGATAACCTTCTTTTCTTCCACTTGCTTCAGGATGGCCTCCAGAATAAGCTGCTCCATCACCTTTCCCGGGATGGAGGTGAGGCTGACCGGCCTGTAGTTCCCTGGGTCCTCCTTCTTGCCCTTTTTGAAGATTGGAGTGACATTGGCCTTTCTCCAGTCCTCGGGCACCTCTCCTGTCCTCCAGGACCTTTCAAAGATGATGGAGAGTGGCTCAGCAATGACATCCGCCAGCTCCCTCAGCACTCGTGGGTGCATTCCATCGGGGCCCATGGATTTGTGGACATCCAGATCACTTAAGCGATCCCTCACACAGTCCTCCTCAACCAAGGGAAAGTCGTCCTCTCTGTAGGCTTCTTCTCTTACCTCCGGGGCCTGGGATTCCTGATGGCCAGTCTTAGCACTGAAGACTGAAGCAAAGAAGGCATTCAGTAGCTCTGCCTTCTCCGCATCCTCCGTCACCAGGACACCCGCCTCATTCAGCAGCGGCCCCACGTTGTCCCTAGCCTTCCTTTTGCTGCTGATGTAGTTGAAGAAGCCCTTCTTGTTGTTTTTGACATCCCTTGCCAGCTTCAATTCCAGGTGAGCCTTGGCCTTCCTTGTTGCATCCCTGCATGCTCTGACAACATTCCTGTACTCTTCCCAAGTGGCCTGCCCCTCTTTCCACATTCCATGGACCTTTCTCTTCTGCCTGATCTCCGCTAGAAGCTCCTTGTTTAACCACGCAGGTCTCCTGCCTCCTTTGCTAGATTTCTTTCTCAGGGGGATGCATTGCTCCTGTGCATGGAAGAAGTGTTGTTTAAAGAGCGACCAGCACTCATGGACCCCCCTGCCTTCGAGAGCCCTGGCCCACGGGATTCCTCCCAGTAGCTCCTTGAAGAGGCCGAAGTCAGCCCTCCTGAGGTCCAGGGTTTTGATCCTGCTTATCGCCCTGCTTCCTCCACGCAGGATCCTGAACTCGACCATTTCATGGTCACTGCAGCCGAGTCTACCTCCAACCTTCACATCCTCCACCAGTCCCTCCTTGTTTGTTAATACAAGGTCCAGCAGAGCGCCTTTCCTTGTTGGGTCCTCCACCACTTGCATCAGAAAGTTATCATCGATGCTCTGTAGGAACCTCCTGGATTGCGCCTGCCTAGCTGTATGGTCTTCCCAGCTGATGTCAGGGTGGTTGAAGTCCCCCATGAGAACCAGGGCCTGTGATTGTGAGGCTGCTTGCAGCTGCCTGTAGAAGGCCTCATCAACCTCCTCCTCCTGGTCAGGTGGCCTGTAGTATACACCCACCATAATGTCACCCTTATGAGCCTGTCCCTTAATTCTAACCCACAAGCTTTCAACTCGTTCCTCATTTGCCCCCAGGCCAAGCTCAATGCATTCCAGTTGCTCCCTCACATATAGAGCAACTCCTCCACCTCTCCTTGTTGGTCTGTCTTTCCTAAAGAGTCTGTAGCCATCCATGACAGCATGCCAGTCATGCGAGTTGTCCCACCACGTTTCTGTGATGGCGACCAAGTCGTAGCCGTCCTGCTGTACAATGGCTTCCAGCTCCTCCTGTTTATTGCCCATGCTACGTGCATTGGTGTAAACACACTTGAGCTGGGCTGTCAATCTCACCCCTGGCCTTGGCACGCCAAGCCTAGGCTCATCCCTAGTGAGATGGGCAATATCCCCTTCCCCCTTTGAACCTAGTTTAAAGCCCTCTCAATGAGCCCCGTCAGCTCGTGGCCAAGAATTCTTTTTCCCCTTTGAGATAGCTGAGTTCCACTTGTCGCCAGCAGGCCCGGTGCTGTGTACACCTCCCCATGATCAAAGAAGCCAAAATTTGACTGAGGACACCATTCCCTGAGCCACCTGTTAACCAGGTGAGTTTTCCTGCCCCTTTCAGTGCTGTTCCCTGCCACTGATGGGATGGAGGAAAACACCACCTGCGCCCCTGATCCCTCAACCAATCGCCCCAGTGCCCTGAAGTCCCTTTTGATGGCCTTGGGACTTCTTTCTGCTATCTCGTCCCCGCCAACCTGCATTACCAAGAGGGGGTAGTAATCAGAAGGCCGCACCAGACCAGGGAGTTTCTTCGCAACATCCCTAACCCGGGCCCCAGGGAGGCAGCAGACTTCCCTGTGGGATGGGTCCGGTCGGCAGATCGGGCCCTCTTTTCCCACAGAATCACAGAATCACAGAATAGTAGGGGTTGGATGGGACCTCTGTGGGTCATCTAGTCCAACCCCCCTGCCGAAGCAGGGCCACCTACAGCAGGCTGCACAGGACCGCGTCCAGGCGGGTCTTGAATATCTCCAGAGAAGGAGACTCCACAACCTCCCTGGGCAGCCTGTTCCATTGCTCCGTCACCCTCAGAGTGAAGAAGTTCTTCCTCATGTTCAGACGGAACTTCCTGTGCCTCAGTTTGTGCCCATTGCCCCTTGTCCTGTCGCTGGGCACCACTGAAAAGAGCTTGGCCCCATCCTCCTGACACCCACCCTTCAGATATTTGTAGGCATTTATAAGGTCCCCTCGCAGCCTTCTCTTCTTCAGGCTGAACAAGCCCAGTTCCCTCAACCTCTCCTCGTAGGGGAGATGCTCCAGTCCCCTCACCATCCTTGTAGCCCTCCGCTGGACTCTCTCCAGTAGCTCTTCATCTTTCTTGAACTGGGGAGCCCAGAACTGGACAGAGTACTCCAGATGGGGCCTCACCAGGGCAGTGTAGAGGGGAAGGAGAACCTCCCTCGTCCTGCTGGCCACACTCTTCTTGATGCATCCCAGAATGCCATTGGCCTTCTTGGCAGCCAGGGCACACTACTGGCTCATGGTTAACCTGTCGTCCACCAGGACACCCAGGTCCCTCTCCGCAGAGCTGCTCTCCAGCAGGTCCACCCCAAGCCTGTACTGGTGCATGGGGTTGTTCCTCCCCAGGTGCAGGACCCTGCACTTGCCCTTGTTGAACCTCATCAGGTTCCTCTCTGCCCAGCTTTCCAGCCTATCCAGGTCACGCTGAATGGCAGCACAGCCTTCTGGTGTATCTACCACACCTCCCAGTTTGGTGTAGTCAGCAAACTTGCTGAGGGTACATTCTAACTCTTCATCCAGGTCGTTGATGAAGAAGTTAAACAAGACTGGGCCCAGTACTGACCCCTGGGGGACACCACTTGTCACCAGCCTCCAACTAGACTCTGGGCCGCTGATGACAACCCTCTGAGTTCTGCCATTCAGCCAGTTCTCTATCCACTTCCCCTCAGAAGGGAATCACCTGTGACAATGACCCTCCTTTTTTTCTTAGTTGAGGCAGTCATAATTCTTGGGGCTGTCTGACTCGTTCTAGGCAACCCCCTGGATGGAGCCTCACCTTCACCCACATCCTCTGTGGCCAGTCCCTCACATTCCAGAGCCCCATACCTGTTACTTAAGGGCAACTGGGCAGGTGAGGGAGGCCGGGGGAAGATTCGCTTGCCCCCCCGAGCAGGGACCTGTTTCCATTGCCCCCCATCTCTTAGGGCCCCTCTTTCTGCTCGGTGTCAAGAGGGTTGGGGGTCCTCTGCTTTCTGTGGAGCCGCCTCCTGCTGCCTCTGCCTCAGGGATGGCAGGGTGCTGCCCCACCAGTCGATCTCCCTCTCACACTCCCGGATGCTCCTCAGCCTCTCCACTTCCTCCTTCAGCTCTGCCACCAGGCTGAGCAGGTCATTCACCTGCTCGCACCGAACACAGCCGTTGTCTCTGCTGTCCTCCGGTACGAGCGCCAGGCTCAGGCACTCCCTGCAGCCAGAGACCTGGACACCCGCGTTCTTGCGTGGGGCCTCCGTCTGGGTCCCCACACTCCTTCGAGCAACAGCTTTACCACGGGTGGTAACCATGGCTAGAATATCTCCTGGAAGAGCAATGCCCACTACTTGAGTTGCCAGAAGGGGCGGCTGCACCCTGCCAGTTGCCTTCCCCGCTCGCCCTGCCCGCGCAAACTGCCGCGCCACTCCCGGGCTGCTGCGCCGCCTCTGTTTGCTGGCTCTGTTCGCCCGCGCTCCTGGTCGCTCGCACTCCCTGGGGGCTGCTCTTATCCGTGAGGGGGTTTGGCCGCTGTCACACTCGACTCCGCCCCCGCTGAGTCAGAGCTGCTGCTCGTTGGCACCTCCCGCTTTCCCGCTCGGGGTGGGGAGGGGTGGGGGGGGCTGGGGTCTCCTCTCTCTCTCTCGGCGCTTTTTGCCGCCTCGCCGCTGCGGTTTTGCCACCGGAGAAAGGGTCCCTCGGCGCGAGCCTCTGCTCCAGAACCCTTCACCTTCAGTAGCTTCGCTGAAATGTTTAATTTCTTCCGTCTCCAGAACAGCTATGCCAAAAGCCCACCGATACCCTTTTGGGTCCTTGAAATACCCTCTCCTAAGATAGTCTATACCAAGGACGCACGGAGCCTCGGGGCCAGTCACAATAGGGTGCTTCTGCCACTCCTGCCCAGTGAGGCTCACTTCGGCCTCCAATACACTCAGCTCTTGAGACCCCCCTGTCACTCCAGAAACACATATGGATTCTGACCCTTTGAAATCTGATAGCATTGAAGTACGCTGTGCGCCAGTGTCCACTAGAGCTTTATACTCTTGTGGATCTGACATGCCAGGCCACCGAATCCACACAGTCGAGTAAATCTTGTTGTCCCTTTCCTCCACCTGGCTGGCCCCTCTAATTGTGGTAAGAGAATTTTCTACTCGCTTCCAGTACAAATTACTTAGAAGTCTCTTCCAGAGGATTGGAAACAAGATCAAACCGTCTACCTTGTCTGGAGAGCTGCCCGCTGGAAACTGGAGCAGTATTTTTCCTGGAAGAATCGCCTTTTGTGACTGTTTTTCCTTGCAGGGATCAGGTGAGTATCTCTGATTTTGCCTCCTTCTCCTGTTCTTGTGATGGCCTTGGCTCATTGTCATCCCTTACTGGCCAAGCTAATCTTTTCGTGTATTTCTTTTTCTGTATAGGGATGACTGATAACGCATGAGTTGGTTTTGTGCTTTAGCTGCCGTGCCCATCGTGGGGGTTGGGGCAGCCACTGGGGTTGGGTCAGCTGCAGTTTCTGTCGGTTAGTTTTCCCCCCCTTCCCCTTTAGAGCACTGAACAATTTTGAACAGGGCTCGGTAAGCGTGGGCCAGACCCCAGCACATTGCTATGTTGCATGAAGAAACATTTCCTTTCTTTGAACACACTGGCATAGTTGCATTTGATACCTGCATTTGATAACTGGTAGTTCTTGCCTGGGGAAATACAGTGAGCAGTCTCATTCTTACTGTCTTCCCAATGTCACTCAATTTTTTAGACTATCTTATCTTTCTGTGGTCATCTTTTTTCCATCACGAAGACATCTCATCTTACGTATTTTCTTTTGCAGAAATTATTGCATGTTATCGAGTTTCAGTAAATATGTACTGCATTGAGAAGCATGTGTGCAATTTTAAAAGGAAGAGAAATAAAAAATATCTTCTACTAGAGCCATGAAACATTGCAGCCAATCTTAGTTCTTTTCTCAGTGAGCAAAGGGATGTTTGAAGAATCCAATTATGATTAGCATTTTTTGGTTTTCTGTGTGCCCTTATTACCGATAACTATGTCAGTTTGAAAATTCGTAGCTCGAGCAAAAGACTTAACAAATCAACTGTATTTCTGAAAGATGTTAACAGAGATGGTTTGCAGGTACAGTGCATCTCTGCAAACAAATAGAATTGCAGTAGCAGTTTGTTGGGGTCGATGTAGCTTGAGAATTAGCACGACTAGGCCACTGAAGTAAAGCAGCATAACTGAACAGGCCGCTGGAAAAGACAGCTAAGAATAGCCATTGAGAAAGTTCTGATAGTGCACATGGTATGGGTTAGCAAAAACAAGATGTGTTCAAGGACGTGGAGGCAGTCTGTTGCTATTGGCGTTAGTGCATAGTTACCAATCATAAGGGAATGTGGGGCATGTGAACAGCGTGTGATTTATGTCTGTAGCCTATCCGAATAAGCGTAGTAGCATGTACAGATATGGAAAATGTATATAACTGCACAAGCGGAATAATAAAGGAATCCGACTGTGCATCGTATCAATGCATGTGAGAGTCGTTCCCGTCCTTTCACGGATGCTGAAACTCAGCAGCAGTTAAACACAACCAGTCCATCCTCAACGTCCACCTAAAGTTAGAACTGTTCTGATTCACCAAAGCCAGCATAACCAAACCATTCTTTACTAGGGCCATCTTTTTTTGGCCTAAGATACATACCTCAACATCACACAATAATCACCAATGACATCAGGGAACTTAATACATTGCCATTAATACCCAAATCATTTGTCTACCTGCATCCTTTAGAATTGTTGTAGTATTTTCATCCCACACTGTTCCTTCTCCTTTGACGAAAACAATTCCACAATAGTGAAAAGACTCAAGAGAGTACTGAGCAAGAGCTCCCAGGTAGCATTACAAGAAAAGTTGTCAGCACAAGCTTTTTACTGAAATGAAACTAAAGTGAATGAACAAGCAAATGGCCCCAAGCATCTTATTTCATGCAACTGTAAGATCAGTTCCTAAGAGTTGTGTGCATGCAGAATGCTGAATTTAAATGAAAAACATTTACAAGACAATTTGCCTAGCCACAGCTCATTTTGAGTGCTGAATTTAGCAGGACTGATTTGTTACCTTTCAGTATAAAATATTAATTTGTTAACTATGAGTAATAATTAGCTCAAAGTACAATAACTTCCAGTAATTTTGGTCAGTTAAGCACACATTTTACTCATAATATTTAATAAAATATTTAAAAGTGTGACTACTTTTATATCAACTTCAAAAACCATACTAAGTTATTTTAATCAATATACTTGTTTTAAGTAAAAACCGTTTAATGTTCTGACTTATACATTGACCTTCCATTAAGTACTAGTGAATTTAAATGCAACTTAGTCAATAATGCTAATGCAGAAATTGTTGTGTTACCTATGGAGAAATATGTATTCATATTATGTTAAAGTGACTATCCTTAATGATTAACTATTATATGTCAGGAAACTGATCATAAATTTGAAATATTCTGTAGGAAAATGAATTATAATGTTGAAACTGAGTTCTCTGTACTGTAATAATTTTGAAACGAGGTCATCTACTTCTCCTGGTCAGTGCTTTTTAAGGCAATGTGCCGAGTTTCAGCATCCGTGCAAGGACAGGAACGACTTTCACACACATTGGTACGATGCACAGTCGGATTCCTTTATTATTACGCTTGTGCGGTTATATACATTTTCCATATCTGTACACACGATTATGCTTATTCGGATAGGCTACAGACATAAATCACACGCTGTTCACACGCCCCACATTCCCTTATCATTGGTAACTATGCACTAACGCCAATAGCAACAGACTGCCTCCACGTCCTTGAACACATCTTGTTTTTGGTAACCCACATCATGTGCACTATCAGAACTTTCTCAATGGCTATTCTTAGCTGTCTTTTCCAGCGGCCTGTTCAATTATGCTGTTTTGCTTAAGCAGCCTAGTCATGCTAATTCTCAAGCTACATCGACCCCAACATCTCCCCCTTTTCCTTTTCAAAAAAAGCTAAGCTATCTTATCATTGCCTTAAAAACATTTGCTCAATTTGTGTTAGTTGCATCACAAAAATTTTCTTCACAGTTACCTCTAGTGCCTTTTGTGTTATGCGTATTATACACGGGACCAACATAATCACTGCCATAATCATTACAACAATAAGCAATAACATTTTGATTAGTGACATTAACCAGCCAGAAATTCCCCATGTTTCCTGCTGCATCAAGTACTTCCGCAGCCCCAATAAATCAGAATACAGATACAATAGTCTAAAGTCAAAAACCGGAAAACTTACCAAACCAGAAGATGCAAAGGCAGTTACTTAGTCCAGACAAATCCATTGGATCACAGAAACCAAATCAGTCCATCAGGTCACATAAATACAAACACCATAACATAAAAGCACACATTTATGGTCACGACCACACACACACACACAAGCACACTAAGTTTTTAACATAAATCCAAATATTACAAAGACTTACGAACAGACAGCAGGCAGGCAACAAAAAGTGATACTGCAAGAATGCCTTTGTCTTATTAATAGTCCCTGCTCAGAACTTTTTGGTCCAGTGATCAGAGGTTCTCCCCAAGAATCCCTCGGTGCCGGCTGGAGGTCCTGTGATCCCTGGGACCATTGATGTTCAAGAGCAGGGTCCTACCTGGGTACCCAAACTCTACTACCAGAAAGGAGCAAAATAATTCACTCTCCAGAACTTAACACTGGAGCCCTAGAAAGCAGGCACTCATATTGACACTCGTCAGATAGTTCAGATAACAGCTATACATCGTTAGGATGTAGCGCCTTCAACCATGTGGTTAGCATCTTTGTTAACTGGGCCCACTGTCTTTTTATCACCTCCCCTTCTTCCGTGTTCATTCAAGATGGGTTTGATCCATTTTGCCGGCACCCACTCCATCTGTCCATTATCTGTAGAAATACAAGCATATCCCCTCCCCCAAGTGAGTAGTCGTACTGGACCTTCCCAAAGCCCTTTATCCGGGCGGAATACCGTTACTAACACCACATCATTGTCATAGACATTTTTGTTTGTTCCCCTGTGCCAAACAGCTGGGGGGTCACTATGACCTCCTCTAACATTCAACCAATTCAGGACAAAAAGGGTTTTGTGTAGGCAGTCTATCAGGGATTGCTCTCCCCCCTTTTTTAAAATATTTAAATGATCTTTTAGTAAGCGATGGGAACGCTCAACAATAGCTTGACCGGTGGAGTTGTATGGGATGCCCCGTACATGCTTAACACCCCACCGCTGAAGGAAACGGGCCACCACCTGAGACCTGTAGGCTGGGCCATTATCAGTTTTAATTTGTTCAGGTACTCCCAACACAGCAAAGGCTTGCGCCCAATGTCGTTGGGTTGCTTTGGCATTGGTAGAAGTAGCTGCTGTGGCCCAGATGGCAGCCGAACACGTATCGACAGAGACATGGATGTGCTTCAAACGCCCAAACTGGGGGAACTCGGTCACATCGGTTTGCCAAAGTTGTCTGGGCTGTAGACCTCGAGGATTTACACCACCATCCTGTACAGGAGTGAGTCTCGCACAGTCAGGGCAGGCTGCAACAATAGCACGCACATCTGCTTTAGATAATGAAAACTGTCTTTGCAGCGCCGCCACAGACTGATGGAAAAAATCATGCGCTGCTCGTGCAGCATCAAAGCTTGTGGACAGTTGTACGGGAGTGGCTGTCACTAGTTGGTCCGCACGGTGGTTACCTTCCGTTAGGCCCCCAGGAATGGAAGTATGACTTCTAATATGAGCTACAAATAGTGGTTCTTGCCGCTGTTGAAGCATGTGCCATAACTGAGTTATGGCACTGAACAGCAATGGGTTTTGTATTTTACCGATAAATGCAAAATGTAACCTTTGTACGATACCAACGACATATAGTGAGTCAATCACAATATTAAGAGGTTGTTGAGGCCACCGTTTCAATACTTCCACTACTGCTAAAAGTTCTGAAATTTGAGCAGATCCTTCCGCCACAAGGCTGTGCGAGTACCAGTAGCCATGTAGTTGCCACACAAACCCAGCACGCTTCGATTTGCTGCTCGCATCCCTAAACACTGTCAATGCGTCTAGTGGGCAATGAGTCACAATATTCTGTGGCATCAACCGTAAACATGTCTTCAACAATGGGTGACATGGGTAGTGATTATCTATTACAAACGGTTGGTTCAATACGGCCGCTGCAAATTCATCATTGGTTTGACAAAACTGTGCGACCAATTGGGATGTGAGTGCCATTATTACTTGGTGTGGTACAGCTCCAGCAATAATTTTTGCTCGTTGGCATCCTTTATGGATTATAGCCGCAATAGCCTCAATCCTTGTGGTCACAGTTCGTTCGAAATGGCTAGGACTGTAAATCCATTCCAGGATGCATAATGGGTCTGATTGTTGCTCCCGCCATTGAGCCAATATCCCAATGATCTCTTCCCGAGAGTCATAGATATATAACTGGATCGGGGAGCCTTCAAGTATCCGGGAGACAGAACCGTGTGAGATGTTCTGCGCGATAATTTGAAGTGCTGCCTCTGCTGGCTGTGTTAATTGGCGTGGTTCGTGAGGATCCTTTCCGTCCTGCAATAGTTCATACAGGGGCTGTAAATCCGTATTGGTTATTCCACAAATGTTCCGAATCCATTGAAGGTCTCCCACCAACTTTTGGAGATCATTAAGGGTTTTGACGTTGTCAGCACGTATAGTCAACTTTTGTGGCCTAATCACGGTTTCAGTTAAAGTCATGCCCAAATATTTCCATGGGGGTTGTCGTTGAATCTTTTCAGGAGCCACCACTAAACCCCAATCTTCCAACATCCCCTTTAATTCAAGAACAATGTCATCTTGGATTGGGCATCGTGAGGCCAAAAATAAGTCATCCATGTAATGATACAAAATTAGTTCCTGATGAGATCGTCGGAAAGGTTGCAGCGCCAAATCCACATACCATTGGCACATTGTTGGTGAGTTTTTCATACCTTGTGGTAGCACTACCCATTGGTACCGCTTCGTGGGTGATGCTCTGTTAATGGCGGGTACTGTAAATGCAAACTTTTCACAATCATCCGGATGTAACGGGATGGTAAAAAAGCAATCCTTCAAATCTAGAATCAGGATTTCCCATTGTTCAGGTATCATAGCTGGCGACGGTAGTCCGGTTTGTAGCGGCTCCATATCCTGCATTACTACATTAAGTGCTCTTAGGTCTTGTAAGAGCCTCCATTTTCCGGACTTTTTCTGAATGGTAAACACAGGAGTATTCCAAGGACTAGTGGACGGGACCAAGTGCCCCAACTTCACTTGTTCATCCACCAATTCTTGGAGACGGGCGAGCTTTTCAGTAGACAGCAGCCATTGGTCCACCCAGATCGGCTTTTTTGTCAACCACGTGAGCTTCAGTGTAGGCCTGGATGCGCTCGCTTCAATGGCCGCTGTCAAAAAGGCATCTGAATGACACAACCCCATTGTGATAATACGTCTCTGCCTAATAGCCAAATAGTGGTATTCAAGACATAAGGGCGTGCTTGTGCCAGCAACTTACCATCTTGGTCTACAAAGGTAATGAACTCAGTACTCATTTGTGTCGCTGTTGCACCACCGATTCCTGTCACCATGCCCGACACTACCGTCAATGGCCATGACTCCGGCCATTGGGCCCTCGGGATTATAGTAACATCTGCTCCAGAATCTAACAACATTTTCTGGTCTTTTAGTACAATGCCGTTCGGTCCTTTAATAGTGATCTTTCTTATGGGCTGTTCTGTGGAAAGAGGTTGTACGAATGCCACCAAGGGGGTTCCACTTGAGCCAAAGGCGTCACTTCCCCTATAGTTAGGGTCAGTTAGGGGGACCTGAGCAATAAAAGGAATCAGTTGGGCAACCTTGCTACCTCGTTTGATGGTTAATGGTGGCATGAATACCTTTAACATAATCCCTATTGGGCCTGTGGAATCTGCATCAATTACCCTTGGTAGGACAAAAATTCCCTGACTAGATGCAGAGGATCGCCCCACCAACAATGCACTCAGCCCATGACCGAAAGGTCCTGTGGCTACTGAGGGGACGACATGCACCTTGTCATCTTCTATAGTGATGTCTTGTCCCACGGCCAGATCGACTCCTGCGGAGCCGCTTGTGGCGGCTCGGAGCTCGTCGAGACAGCCGTAGCTGTGGGGAACTTTCTTGTTCTCGCACCCCCCCATCCTGGCGCTGCTCTGCCCGTTTCCCGACAGGGGGGTACCATCCTTTTTAAACTGCGACCTGCATTGAGCTGCTTTATGCCCGAACTTGTCACATCTATGGCATGTCCCTACAAATTCGTCAGCCACCACCTTTTGCTTCTTGATCTGAGGACAGTTTCTTTTGTAATGGTCTTCCTCTCCGCAAATAAGACAACCAGTTTTTGCTTTAACACCTCGATCCCCTTTCCCCATTTGCATGGCAGGTCGTAAAGCAGCGGCCATAGCAGCCGCCTGTATTCTGGCCTTCTCTCTTTCCTCCGCTAAGCGAGGTAATCGGGAACAAGCCTCCACGTACCGACTAAGGGTAGACCCACTAGGTAGGGACGCAATTATCTGTTGACATTGAGTGTTGGCATTTTGAAAAGCTAAATCCTTTCCTACTGCACCTTTTGCTTCACTTGGCAGATTTGGTGCCGCATCTAATGCTTCCTTTAATCGGTCTATAAAGTGCATGTACGGCTCATCAGGACCCTGACGAATCTGCATATAAGGTAATACAGGCTTCCCAATCTGTGGTAACTCGGTTAAAGCAGCCAGGGCTAAGCTCTGTGACTGTTGCAATATTCGAGGGTGTAGCGCTGCTTGAGCCGCCCCGTCGCGGAAAGTGCCAGTACCCATGAGCTGGTCTAGTGTAACTACACGTAAAGGATCATCGGCACCTAGCTGAAGGTTTTGCATCATTGCAACCTCACATTTATCCCGCCACTTATCCTTCCACAACATAAAGGCAGTGGGGGACAACACCAATTCTAACAAGGCTTGGGCATCAGCTGGCACTAATACCTGATTTTTGAAAAAGGTGGTAACCAGCGTCATAACTTGCTTGTTATCCAAACCATAGTTCATTACGGTTTTTTGTAACTGACTCACTGTTTTCCAGTCAAAAGGAGCCCATATCCATTGATTCCCTTGCATAAACACCGGGAATGCTGTTAAACTGTTTGGTAGCATTTGTCCTTCAATTACAGCATTTTCTATTACCCCCCTCCATTGTTGTCCCATATTAAAATTAGGGTCGCGTATCGGGGGCGTCCCGCCTCCACTCTGACCTCCAGCGGCCACACCACCCCCCTCTGTACTGCCGGGTCCCTGCAGACCACACCCACCGCGCACGATCAGGTTTTTGAACACCAGATGCCCCCCCTTCTTGCTCTCTCCACTTCACCCCCCTCTTCCACGCCTCACGTTCGTCATCCCCCACCCCCTTACCATATTTACTGCGTAAATAGTGATCAGCGTCAGCTAAGCTCATTCCCCCGTCTTCCAGCATTAGCCTAACCCAGCGCCGTTGCGAATTTTCTGGTGGCTTACTTTCATTAATGCTTCCATTATTTGACCCCCCTGAAATCACCTCCCCCATCCCGTCCGACTCCCCACATATGTGCTTCTCGACCGCTCACAAACCGTCCGTTATGGCTCGGTGAGCCTTTTGATATGCCTGTTTTATCGTGGCGTTACGGGATCCTTTATCTAGCCGTTGCATCTCGTCCAACAGCTTTGTCATTTGATCCTGTTGCTTTCTCAATGCGTCCATAAGTTCACTTTTATGAATCTTTGGGTATAATAGCGATGTTGGTCCTTCGGGCGAGTCAGTATCCATTAATTGAAAATTAGAGTCCGGGAGCGGCACATTCTCCGGCAGTGGTGGAGCTGTAGGTGGCGCTGGTTCCCAGTCTCCCAATTCAATACTCGGTCCTCCCCTGAACTCCTTTTCACTAGGACGAACGGGGTAAGCCCGAGGCGCCGTACAGGGATCTTGATACTCTCCAGCGGGTTGACTGGTTGCATAAACAGCTCTCACGGCGGCTGCAGCCACAGTAGCACCGTCCTTCATATCAGCAATCATATTTTTAACAGTTCGGAAAACAGGGGCTAAGTGTCGCTCTTCTTTGTTTCCGACCTGCACAGAGTCCCACAAGTCCATCCCAACTCTGTGCCACGCATCCGGATCGAACAGCTGATCCATTGTTATCAGCTTTCGGCAGCGGCACCATAATAATAGTCCCGATATGTCTCCTTCAGTTAACTTAGCGTTGTTTCGATCCGCCAATTCCAACAGGCTTTTCAGCGCCGTATTTTCCAACACTGATACAGTGGAACCCATACTGCCGATGTTCATATCCCCCCCCGCGTGCCGCGGATCCGCTCCTGCCTTTCTCGGGCAGCCCAGCTTACCTCGTCAGCTGGCAGTCCCCTGCGTTCTTCGGCTGCGATAAATCCTTAGGGTCACCACAATGCCGAGTTTCAGCATCCGTGAAAGAACGGGAACGACTTTCACACGCATTGATAAGATGCACAGTCAGATTCCTTTATTATTCCGCTTGTGCGGTTATATACATTTTCCATATCTGTACACGCGATTACGCTTATTTGGATAGGCTACAGACATAAATCACACGCTGTTCACATGCCCCACATTCCCTTATGATTGGTAACTATGCACTAACACCAATAGCAACAGACTGCCTCCACGTCCTTGAACACATCTTGTTTTTGCTAACCCACACCATGTGCACTATGAGAACTTTCTCAATGGCTATTCTTAGCTGTCTTTTCCAGCGGCCTGTTCAATTATGCTGTTTTGCTTAAGCGGCCTAGTCGTGCTAATTCTCAAGCTACATCGACCCCAACAGCAATGATACTGAAGTGATGAAAATATCCTTGATGATACTTTTAATCTCACCTCACATCTTGGTGGGTAATAAATGAGACAGACTGGTAATTGAAATATACTAAACTGAAATACATGAATTTACCTGCAGGTATATTGTGAAGTTGTTTTAGCATAAATTCTTATAGCTCTGTCTCTACCTAGAAATACCTAAGTGTACCAACTAAAATGAGCAAAATGCTAGTTATGCCAAAAGATGTCTTGGTTATTTCTCTGAGTTTTAGCCTAAAATTCAGCACCAAACTACGTGCTTACAGAGTTTCTTCTGTATGACTTTTTCTGCCTTTTTTTTTCCTAGAACAGGCTTTCTTATAAACCAGATTGTCCCCCAAGTTATATTTTTACACTAATCTAACAATCTGCTTCAACAGTGGGATACTCCCTTTCCCCTTGCTTTTGACGACACGCTCCTGCTTTTTTCCTTCTGTCAGATCTGGTATATGTGTGGCTATTGGGTGAGTTGATTTAGCTGACTGATCCAACACAAAGCTTTTTTTTAAGAGAGAATAGTTTTCTCTTGGGTCAGCAATCAAAATCCATTTGTCCTTTAGTTGCATGATAGCTAAGGCAAACATGAGAGGGGAGAGAACATGTGGATGGGGAAGCAAACTGAGAATATTTTTTGTCAGTAGTTAGTTGTTAGGTTGGCTTTGCTGTGATGCAAAATGGTACCTACATAATACATAGTGCAGGTAATCATGAAAGAGACAGCAAAAAATTTGCTCATGTGCCCAATGAAGTGATCTACAAAAATTTGTTGCAATACAGACGGTAACTTTCAAAACAAAAGGAAAAAGAGAGGAAAAAATATGGTGTACACTTGCAATCACAAGGAATTTTGCCTGTGTCTAGAGGACGGACACTCAGTTTTCAGGATATGACATTTTTAAATTGTTGTATTTTCTCCCCATGGTGTAGAGTTGTTTTTCTGATCATTTTCTGATCTTTGTTTCAGCACTGTAAATGATTATTCCACTCATATTCACATCTGCCTGTCCTGGCTGTGTCATTTGAGTGCCTTCTGCTGGCTTTACAAAATTTTGTCCCCAAATCCTTAAAGGTACATCTGATGCTCCAAGCATGAAGTACATTTGAAAAAAGTCAAGATCTCAAAGGTAGAATTTAACTGCTTATTATAGAGTTAAATTACAAACACAGATTTGCATTCATATAGCAATATAATAATACAATAATTCATAGAGCAACACTGAGATGTCTTTCTTCTAAATTGTAAATAAAACAGATTTTTTACGTATTTCTGAATTTTGGGGGCTTTTTATTTTATATTCCACAGCACAGTTCCTTTTTTTTCTCAGTATATTCACATCTATATTTTTAACTAGAAAGAGATTTAAATAGTGATGCAGGACATTCATGCAATGGATTGAAGATCCAAAGTACCTTCAAGCTCTTTCCCAAATGCCAAGATTTTCACTCAGTAATCACTAAAATAAAAAGCTGGACAACTATTTTCATATCTTCCTTACTCAAATACCTTGTATTTCCCTTTGCCTGAGAGCTTATATGAGTTCAAAAGTCTGGAATGAGAACTGTTGGATGATATGCTCAAAGAGACACTTTACTACCTATGACTACTAGACAGCAGCAGCTGTATGCTGCTTGAAAATGCTATTACTCATCTAAAATATAAAACATGCTTTTTAAAGGTATTGTCCAGACATTTAGTTAGTGAGACAGTACTATGAAATTCTCTATCATATTATAATTTTACTCTCTCTTCCATATGGGTATAGTTAGACACAGACAACTGAAATATTGTTATGTTACTAACAACAGTTTAAAAAGAGAAACGTTAGCTTCTCAGTATCTTCACAGTTAATTGAAATATATTACTTTGAAACAAGTAAATTTTTTTTAAAGGCAGTTATTCTGAAATAACTTACCAGCATTATATGATATTAAATTACGGTTCTGAAAAAGTCATAATTACTTTTTTTAATGTGCAAAATCCTTTTTATCTTGGAGGACAATCAGACAAAGCACTTTTTCTTACAAAACCTAAAAAAAAAATCCAAATCTCCAAATTTTCCGTACTTGAGAAGTAGCATGAATTGACACTGTGACATTGTGATAAAACATCCATTTTTCTGTAATACTAGGGTTTCTTTACTAACTCTGCATTCACCTTGAGTTATCACTTTTGACACGAAAGATGTAACATTTGAATACCTATGGCAAATATCCTCTTCAGCCTATTATCTGCTGCTTGCTGATTCACTTCATCCCAATTCAATCCCTTTGTCACAGTTCTTATGCATTTTCAGACGTTTCTTTTGCTGCATTTCCTTAGATGGGTGAAAGCATTCAGACAAAGGATTAATGACAAACAAACCATAATGTACTCTAGCTCTCCTCTTGCCCAGTTTCTATCTTTTGACTTATGGTCCTTTCTCCTGACTCCTAGTCTAATGAAGTATCTATCTTTTAATCTTCTACTAGTCCACATTTAAATTAAATACCTTAATAAAGAGGTCTCAGACTTAGGGCACTGTTACCATTTAGAGAAGGGCAGCAATAAACTGAGTGGCAGACGCTCTCTATTAATCCCCCACCCTCCCACCAGAGGAAGGGACAAAGTAGGAAAAGGGAGAGAGACTTACAAATGGAATATTAAAACAGCTTTACTAATAACACTAATAATATTAATAATAATAAGAGACATAAAACATACAAAACCAATACTGAGTTTCCCGGAGTTGCGTACCACAGGGGCTGGTGTCCTGCCTGCAGCTGTCAGGCAGGCACCAGGAAGTCCCGGACTGGCCTCAGCAGTAAACAGGAACTGGACTCAGGAATGCATGGATAGGAATCTGGATCAGGATCACAGGCAGGACAACAAGCAGGGTCCTCTTCAGAAGCCGCCCATGGATGAAGAGAGCGAGACCCTTGTGATCCCCCAGCTTTAAACTGAGGATGACGTGCATGGCATGGAATACTGCAGTGGTCAATATCGGGGTCACCTGTCCTGTCTGCCCCTCCCTGCAAGTACGATCCTTTACGACTCCTCACTTGTGGGACCTAAGAGATCTGTTGGTGACCTTGGCTGCTACAGTAATAATTCTAAACAGGGGCCTTTTTCTGCATTCCTTTCCTACCATTAGCTCAGTAAGACTATAAACATTAGGTGTTATCAGCTTTGGAGCAGACAGTGTCTGTAAAATATGCAGCCAGCTTCAAAAAAATGCAGTTACTTAGAGGAACTTAGCTGCAAGGAAGATTCACTAAAAGAGAATCGGTTCTGTTTTAACCAAAACCAGGACAATTACTTATTCCTTCAATGGGAAAATATTAGCATTTAGACTTAAATAACCTTCTGTTCTTTGAATGTGTTTTATTTATTTTATATGTCTCTGTAAAGGTTCAGTAAGAATGCCCTTGTCATTTTAAGTTGCAATAAACTCACTTTTTCATCTTTGGGAAGAATAGGCCTGAACTAAACTGGTTTTCCTTTCCTTAACATGTTTAGAACATCTTAAGAATTTTTGTGCCTTTAAAACATTCTTTTGATGCTGTGTAAATGCAAACTGTCAGGACATTTTCAAGAAGTCCCTGACATCATTAAAAATCACTGACCTGTGCTAGTTTCAATACTGTTCCTAGCATTTTTACTACTAAGATTCAATAGATCTCTTTATTAATGTCCATAAGGCATTTGGATGAATCAATAACGATGATGAAAAGCAAGCTGTAATTCTACAGAAAAAGTGCTGCTAAATAGAGCAACATAAAAAATCGATACAATTTCTTAATAGTTTTCCTTTCATTATTCCAATGGCTTGTATTTTCACCTGAGTTAATGAAAAGCCCTTAGACACCTTGCTAACAATTTAACGGATTTTTCTGCATTCTGATCTCCTGAAGCATTATCATGCTAAATGTATAGGAGGATGCATTACTCAGAATCACTGAATCTTTGCCAAACTGCAAAACATGGGGGGTTTATTTATGTTTATTAAAAATATTTTTTCAAAGTTTTTTTACTCTATATTTACTCTATAGCTGTCAAGTAGTCATCAAATACTGCAGCAGAAACAGTAAGTTTTGAAAAGCAGTCTTTGTGTGTGCATGTAATTGCTAAGATACAAAAGGAAGTTTATGAAATAGTTAAAGTGGGAATATATGGTTTCATTCTACTATTTAGCTTGTTAGTGATTGATTATAAAGAAGATTGATTATAGAATAGAATAAAATCATGGAACTAGAACGTAGATTCAGCTGTGTAAACACAGCTGTGTTAAGAAACCATACAATCGGTATGTTGCAATTGGGATAGAAATTAATTGTATGGATTGTATCAAACAGAATTTACAAAAGAAGACGAGACAACCCTGAAACCAAGCAAGGCCTGAAACCAGCGAGGGAGAATTCTACGAAGACAGAAGAATAGAAAGAACTTAATAAATGATGTACTCAAAGGAGCGGAACGGTTGCTTAGAAACTTATGAAGATTCCAGACTTGATGTAATTGGTTTAATAAATGTATATGAACTGGTCTAGCAAGTTGAGCTTTGCCACTCACTGAGGTGATGGCCCAACTCTGAGTTGTGAATAAAGCAATACCTAGTGTAACCCACTCGTGTGAGGATAAAATTTTTAACAGAATTTGGTGACCCAGATGGGACACTAGGACACAGGAGATGGATACTCAGGATCTTTTCTGGGAACACCCGAGACCAACGCTCAAAGTGCCGGCACAAAACAAAAGGACTAGGTGAGTCCGAGAGCTTTTGGTCTCGAGTGTGTTCAGACTGATTTCTGAGATTTTCCCTTGTGTTTAAATTTTGCTTGAAGTATTTGATATGGGAACTACACCCAGCGTTGAAAGGGGGATGCCCCTTGCTGAGGTTTTAGAAAACTGGAGTAAGATACTGTCCTGGGTTTGGCCAGGACAGGGTTAATTTTCACCAGAATCCAGGAAGGGGCACAGCCGGGTGGGCTGACCCATCCCCAACCTGGCCAAACAGAGCCGGGTATTCCATACCATGTGCCATCATGCTGGGTTATGGTAGGGGGGGGGTGGCACGGCGGAGCGGCGGGAACTCGCTCACGGCTCGGGAGTGCACGGCGCCAGTCCTGTCCGGGAGAGCAGCTCTGTGGGTCGTGCGGTTCGTGTCGTGTTTTCTCCTTATCTGTACCGTTGTTGTTCCTGTTCCCTTTGTTTGCTGTTCTGTTGAACTGCCCTTATCCCGACCCACCAGTTTCTACCTGTTTCTTTCCATTCTCCTCCGCACCCCAGTGGGGGGGAGGGGCGGCTGCGTGGTGCTTTTGTTACTGGCTGCAGCCGAAACCAGAACATTAAATTTGGTGACCAAGCGTGGGGCGGGGATAACGGCAGGGCTGAGCAGCGGGTGCTATAATTTGTTGTACGTATTTACTGTGTTAGTTAAATAGTCGCCGGTAAAAATGTTTGTCTTTTTGATCAGATGGCTGTGGTTTTTGAACCCTTATTTGCTGTATCTGTTCATTGCCATGCTGTTCATTACCTCGGGGAAAAGGACCAGGATGATGATTTTGCTGTACTGTATGATATCGACTTATGATATGATAACATCACTGTGCATGAAATTAGTTTTATATTTGCATGCGGCAGTACGATCATTTCCGTACCTCGGATCCTATGTCTTAGAATTTGTTAATAATCAAACCCAATCTGTGGGGAAAACTGGAGGGGATGCCTTCCCCCACTCCTTCGCCCCCCCTCTCTCTCCTTCAGGCTGTTCCTAACGGCTTTTGAGAATTTCGAGTACCCCTGGGATGCTCAGGGCAGCACTCTCCTGTTGTTATGCCTCCTGAATGGGCTTCAGATTTTGTTTAGGTTTAAACAAGTAGTTAAGAACATCATGCAGAGACCTGCCCCAGGGGCTGGATAGCTGTGAGTGGCTGGGTGTGTGGGACAGCATGGGAAAGTACCTAGGGCAGTGGGCACCCCCAATGTTCTTTAAACTCACCCCTGAACAAGAACAGGATCCGGACAAACTAGTAAACTATCTGCAAAAAGTGTGCTGCCACCCTTGGAACTCCAGAGAGACACAAATCACCGCAACGTGCTGGGGTCTGGCCCATGCCTACCGAGCTTCCATGTTCAACACTGTTCAGTGCCCTAAAGGGGAAAGGGGGGAAAGCAAAGTGGAAGGCACTGCGACTGGTGCTGCCCCCCCAGCCGGCCCTGCAGCCCCTCCAGCCCAGCAGGCAGTCACAGCTCCCCCCCGACCGGCACTACGGCTGCCACTGCCACAGCTGCAGGGGCGGCCCCAGTTTCCCCGGCAGGCACAGCAGCTGCTCCAGCCACAGATCCGGCTGCAGACATCGCGGCTGAGCCCAATGACCAACCTGTGCCGGTAGCAGTCGCCCCTGTAAAACTAAAGAAAGACGCAAAGAGAGCAGATCACTCCGGGAGGGATGACAATGAGCCAGGGTCATCGCGGGAGATAGAGACAGAGATCATCACCCGGTCCCTCTCCCTGAGTGAGCTGCGAGACATGTGTAAAGATTTCAGCTGCCACCCAGGCGAGCACATTGTCACCTGGCTGCTGCGGTGCTGGGATAACAGGGCCAGCAGCTTGGAGTTAGAGGGCAAGGAAGCCAAGCAGCTGGGATCCCTGGGCAGGGATGGGGGCATTGACAAGGCCATTGGGAAGAAGGAACAAGTCCTCAGCCTCTGGAGGAGACTTCTGTCAGGCGTGAGGGAGAGGTACCCCTTCAGTGACGATTTTGTATGCTATCCTGGCAAGTGGACCAATATGGAAAGGGGTATTCAGTACTTGAGGGAATTAGCAGTGCGGGAGCTGGTTTACTATGACACAGACGATGAGCAGTTACCCACAGACCCAGATGAAGTCCAGTGCACAGCATCTATGTGGAGGAAGTTTGTGCGGAGCGCACCATCCTCATATGCCAACTCACTGGCAGTAGTAAACTGGAAAGTTAAGAAGGCACCAACAGTGGATGAGGTGGCGGTCCGACTCCGGCAATATGAGGAAAGTCTCTCTTCCCCCCTTGTTTCGGCCGTGGAGAAATTGTCCCAGAAGGTCCAGTGACTCAGAGTATTCCCTACTCCCCACCTGTACGGGCCAGTATCTCAGCTATTAGGGGCAAGCGTTCCTCTGCTCAGGAGAGAGAATACAGAGGCTACACACCATGGGGAACCCTGTGGTTCTACCTGCGTGACCATGGAGAGGACGTGAGGAAGTGGGATGGAAAACCTACCTCAAGTCTAGAGGCACGAGTGCATGAGTTGCGAGGTAAAACAATCACGAAAGGGGATTCTGTTAGGAAAAATGCCGCTCCAGTTTCCAGAAGCCAGCTCTCCAGACCAGGTAGGCAGTTTGATCTTGATTCCGATCCTCTGGAAGGGACCTCCAAGTCATTTTTAGAGCAGGTGAGCAGCAAATTGTCTGACCAGGATTAGAGGGGCCCTGCCTCCAGCCAGGTGGAGGAAAGGGACAACCGCGTTTATTGGACGGTGTGGATTCGGTGGCCTGGCACGTCAGATCCACAAGAGTATAAAGCTCTAGTGGACACTGGTGCACAGTGTACTTTAATGCCATCAGATTTCAAAGGGTCAGAGTCCATTTGCATTTCTAAAGTGACAGAGGGGTCCCAAGAGCTGACTGTATTGGAGGCTGAAGTGAGCCTCACTGGGAAGGAGTGGCAGAAGCACCCCATTGTAACTGGCCCCGAGGCTCCGTGCATCCTTGGTATAGACTATCTTAGGCGAGGGTATTTCAAGGACCCAAAAGGGTATCGGTGGGCTTTTGGCATAGCTGCTTTGGAGACGGAAGAAATTAAACAGCTGTCCATTTTGCTTGGTCTCTCGGAGGATCCTTCCGTTGTGGGGTTGCTGAGGGTTGAAGAACAACAGGTGCCAATAGCAACCACAACGGTGCACCGGCGACAGTATCGTACCAACCGAGACTCCCTGATCCCCATTCATCAGCTGATCCGCCAGCTGGAGAGTCAAGGAGTGATCAGCAAAACTCACTCACCCTTTAATAGTCCCATGTAACAAGTGAGAAAACATACTGGAGAGTGGAGACTGACAACAGACTGCCGTGGCCTGAATGAAGTCACACCACCGCTGAGTGCTGCCGTGCCAGACATGCTAGAACTTCAATATCAGCTGGAGTCAAAGGCAGCCAAGTGGTGTGCCACCACTGATATCACTAATGTGTTCTTCTCCATCCCTTTGGCAGCGGAGTGCAGGCCACAGTTTGCTTTCACCTGGAGGGGCATCCAGTACACCTGGAATCGACTCCCCCAGGGGTGGAAACACAGTCCCACCATTTGCCATGGCCTAATCCAGACTGCACTGGAAAAAGGTGAAGCTCCAGAACATCTGCAGTACATCGATGACATCATTGTATGGGGTGACACAGCGGAGGAAGTTTTTGAGAAAAGGGAGAAAATAGTTCGGATCCTTCTGAAAGCCGGTTTCGCCATTAAGCGAAGTAAAGTCAAGGGACCTGCGCAGGAGATCCAGTGTTTGGGGATAAAATGGCAGGATAAGCGCCGTCAAATCCCAATGGATGTCATCAACAAAATAGCAGCTATGTCTCCACCAACCAGCAAAAAGGAAGCACAGGCCTTCCTGAGTGTTGTGGGTTTTTGGAGGATGCACATCCCAAATTACAGCCAGATTGTAACTCCTCTCTCCACGTGACCCGGAAGAAGAATGATTTTAAATGGGGCCCTGAGCAATGACAGGCATTTGAGCAAATTAAACGGGAGATAGTCCATGCCGTAGCCCTTGGTCCAGTCCGGTCAGGGCAAGATGTTAAAATTGTGCTCTACACTGCAGCGGGGAAGAATGGCCCAACCTGGAGTCTCTGGCAGAAAGCACCAGGGGAGACTCGAGGTCGACCCCTGGGGTTTTGGAGCCAGGCATACAAAGGATCTGAGGCCCGCTATACTCCCACTGAAAAAGAGATTCTGGCAGCATATGAAGGCGTTCGAGCTGCTTCAGAAGTGGTCGGCACTGAAGCACAGCTCCTCCTAGCACCACGATTGCCGGTGCTGGGCTGGATGTTCAAAGAGAGGGTCCCCTCTACGCATCATGCCACCGATGCTACATGGAGTAAGTGGGTCGCGCTGATCACACAGAGGGCCCGAATGTGAAACCCCAGTCGCCCAGGAATTCTGGAGGTAATCATGGACTGGCCAGAAGGCAAAGATTTTGGAGCATCGCCAGAGGAGGAGGTGACATGTTCTGAAGAGGCCCCACTGTATAACCAGCTGCCAGAAGATAAGAAACAGTATGCCCTGTTAACGGATGGGTCCTGTCGCATTGTGGGGAAGCAGCGGAGGTGGAAGGCTGCTGTATGGAGCCCTACACGACAAGTCACAGAAACTGCCAAGGGAGAAGGTGAGTCCAGCCAGTTTGCAGAGGTGAAAGCCATCCAGCTGGCTTTAGACATTGCCAGTCGAGAGAAATGGCCAGTGCTCTATCTTTACACCGACTCTTGGATGGTGGCCAATGCCTTGTGGGGGTGGCTGCAGCAATGGAAGAAGAACAACTGGCAGCGCAGAGGCAAACCTATCTGGGCTGCCTCATTGCGGCAAGATATTGCTGCCAGGCTGAAGCAGTTGGTTGTACAAGTACGTCACGTGGACGCCCACGTCCCTAAGAGTTGGGCCACTGAAGAACATCAAAACAACCACCAGGTAGATCAGGCTGCCAAGATTGAAGTGGCTCAGGTGGATCTGGACTGGCAACATAAGGGTGAACTCTTTATAGCTCGGTGGGCCCATGACACCTCGGGCCACCAAGGAAGAGACGCGACATACGGATGGGCTCGTGACTGAGGGGTGGACTTGACCATGGACACTATTGCACAGGTTATCCATGAATGTGAGACATGCGCTGCAATCAAGCAAGCCAAGCGGGTAAAGCCTCAGTGGTATGGAGGACGATGGCTAAAATATAAATATGGGGAGGCTTGGCAGATTGACTACATCACACTGCCACAAACCCGCCAAGGCAAGCGCTATGTGCTCACAATGGTGGAGTCCACCACCTGATGGCTGGAAACCTACCCTGTGCCCCATGCCACCGCCCGGAATACAATCCTGGGCCTGGAAAAACAAGTCCTGTGGCGACATGGCACCCCTGAAAGAGTCGGACAACGGGACTCACTTTCGCAACATCCTCATAGACACCTGGGCCAAAGAACACGGTATCGAGTGGGTGTATCACATCCCCTACCATGCACCAGCCTCTGGAAAGATCAAACGGTAGAATGGGCTGCTAAAAACCACTTTGAGGGCAATGGGGTTTGGGACTTTCAAAAATGTGGATACTCATTTAGCAAAGGCCACCTGGTTTGTGAACACCAGAGGGTCCACCCACCGGGCTGGTCCTGCCCAGTCAAAACCTCAGCACATTGTAGAAGGGGAAAAAGTCCCCGTAGTGCCCATGCGGAAGATGTTAGGGAAGACAGTTTGGGTTAGTCCTGCCTCGGGCAAAGGCAAGCCCGTCCGAGGGATTGCTTTTGCTCAAGGACCTGGGTGTACCTGGTGGGTAATGCGGAAGGATGGGGAAGTCCGATGTGTACCTCATGGGGATTTAATTTTGGGGGAGAATAGTCCATAAATAAATTGTATTAAGTTAATTGTTAAAATAACCCTGTCACTGTCTGTTATCACTGTTATAATTGTTATATGTTATACCAGTAGTAGCATAGTAAGAATCGTCCAGATTAAAGAAGGATGGACTTTTTGATGAAAACCTAGCAGAGCACAGCGATGATGGAACTGGACCCGGTTTTCAACAACTGGCACCCAGCAACTTCATCAAGATCAACATCTCCTTCAGACTGTGGGCACGGGCCGCACCAGATACATCAGCCGTGAGCTCCGGATGCAGCAAGTGACCGCCCATCACCACACATCACCTCTCCTGCCACGGAAGACCATTACGGCAGATGGAGCCTGAAGTCATGGATTAAATGAACTCAACAGACACTTTAGAGTGATGATGCATAGACTAAGGGAATGATATCTGGAGACAGGAGAAGTGGTGGTGATCAACTGGACAATGGGGGACCTGGGCATGACGTAGATGGTATGGAATAAGGGGTGGATAATGTCCTGGGTTTGGCCAGGACAGGGTTAATTTTCACCAGAATCCAGGAAGGGGCACAGCTGGGTGGGCTGACCCATCCCCAGCCTGGCCAAACAGAGCAGGGTATTCCATACCATGTGCCGTCATGCTGGGTTTCGTTGGGGGGGGTGCGGCGTGGCGAGGCGGCGGGAACTCACTCGCGGCTCGGGATCGCGCGGCGCCAGTCCTGTCCGGGAGAGCGGCTCTGTGGGTCGTGCGGTTCGTGTCGTGTTTTCTCCTTATCTGTATCGTTGTTGTTCCTGTTCCCTTTGTTTGCTGTTCTGTTAAACTGCCCTTATCCCGACCCACCAGTTTTCTGCCTGTTTCTTTCCATTCTCCTCCGCACCCCGGCGGGGGGAGGGGCGGCTGCGTGGCGCTTTTGTTACCGGCTGCAGCCGAAACCGGAAGAGATACCTTTGTCTCAGACTTTGAAGAAAAATAAATTGATTTTATTATGTCAGGAGGAATGGCCATTTCTTACTAGAACTAGAGGAGGGGGACCTATGGATGTGTAGCCCCCTAAGGGAACTTTTAAGATACATAAGTTAAAATTTCTGCAAATAATTTTAGAAGATGCAGGAACTCCAGACATTGATTATTGGTATATTTGGTATAATTGGGCCCAACAAAGAAGGAAACCTGCAGGTAATCGCAAGAATGGAGGTCGATTATCACCCTCTGCTCCCTTTGCTCCTTCTGCTCCGGAGGCAGACGATGATAATTCTACCTCAAAAGGGATTGGAATGTATCCCATGAAATTGGATTACATTCCAAACCCTAGGGCTGGACCAGGAGCCCCACCAGAGGTCCCTGCAATCCAAGCCGTGGTGAGACATGAACCTTGGAAACAAGGAGATTTGGTAGCTTGGCAAGCAAAAATGCCGAGACTAAGAGATGATGCAGAAAAATGTGCTCAATTGTTATATGGCATCATAACTGATTATTTTCCTAATTGGAATGATGTAAGAACTCTCCTCTGAGAATTATTCCAACCAGATGAAAGAGAAAAATTTTACGGAAGGAGTGAAGAACAACAGAAGCAAGAAGAGGAGAAACTGAAAGCAGAGAGGAAGAGAGAACGTAAAGAAAAAGAAAGAGAAATCGAACTGCTCGCTGCAGCGATTGCTCAGAATTATAGCCAAAGAGGAAGAGGCCGGGGATTTCCCCAAAGAGGAATCAGAGGAAGAGGCCAAAGAGGCAGAGGTCTTCCTCCCCCTGTTTCCCCTTATTTTAACACTCCTGAATGTTTTTATTGTGGTAATTTAGGTCATATACAGCGTGCACGCCCCTTGAGACCAGTGACTTCAGCAGTCGAAGTGAGAAACCACGGAGAAAGACCTCCCAGACCTCACTCACAGTAATTGATGGAAGCGGTTGGAGTTAAGGTAGATCATAACGGTCACGTCACAGCAAAGGTAAATGGTACTTTTGTCAATTTTCTAGTAGATACAGGAGCAACTATATCATTATTAAACTTTTTTGTTCTGCAATTATCAGGAGAAAAAATAAAAGCATATGGAGTGGTGGGAGGTAAAGAATTGCCCCTTTCGCTTCCCCTTCCGGTGGTATTGGGAGGAAAAATGGCTTGGGGAAAGTTTGTCATCTCCCCTGAAACACTTGTGTCTTTGCTGGGACAGGATTTGTTACAAGAATTTGGCACTTGTATCTCTTTAACTCCAACTGGTATCCAATTAATAGTAATTGGCATGTCTTTAATCAAAATACCAGAAAATAAAAAGGAGGGAAAAAAAGATCCCCGAGGAACTCTCTGATATTCCTCATGAATTATGGAGCACTTCTGGAGATGAAGTAGGGCTGTTAAAATCAGCTGAACCTGTGGTAATCCAAACAAAAGGAAGGACACCTCCTTCTGTTCGACAATATCCAATACTTTCAGAAGCAATTCCTAGTATTGGTAAACAAATTGATAAATTCTTAAAAGAGGGAATTCTAAAAGAATGTAGGAGCCCTTATAATACCCCAGTTCTACCTGTAAGTAAAAACAGGTTGGACAAGGACGGAGACCCTGAATATAGGTTTGTTCAAGATTTACAAGCAGTTAATGAGCATGTCATTGCACCCTATCCAGCTGTTCCAGACCCGAGTTTGATATTAACTCAAATACCTCCTTGGGGCCAGTATTATACTGTGCTTGATTTAACAGGAGCCTTTTTTTTTTTATACCAATAGCAGAACAAAGTCAACATATTTTTGCCTTTACCTGGCAAGGGAAACAGTTAACCTGGACACGATTGCCACAAGGTTTTACTAGTTCACCCACTATTTTCTCTCAGATTTTGAGAAATGATTTACAAGATTTAAATTTTCCCTGTTTGTCTGTTTTGATGCAATATGTGGATGATCTTTTACTTGTAAGTAAGACAAAAAAGAAAATCGTATATGTGATACTAATATTTGTGTTGTCAATTGGTACAGAAGGGTCATCGAGTCTCTCCATCCAAACTGCAGTTTTGCCAGACTAAGGTAAAGTACCTGGGATTTTTATTAAGTCTGGGAAAAAGAGAAATTGATCCTGAAAGAGTTAAAATAATACAGGAACTGCCAAGACCTACCACTAAGAAGCAGTTAAGGGGATTTTTTGGGCAAGTTGGATTTTGCAGACCTTGGATCCCTGGATTTAGTGAAATAGCAAAACCGTTGCATGAAGCAACCAGGAATGAGGAGGTGGAACCTATAGCATGGGGATCTAAAAGAGAAAAAGCTTTTCGGACACTAAAGAATGCCTTATTGAATGCCCCAGCATTAGGACTCCCTGATTATACCAAACCCTTTAAACTTCATTGTGATGAGGTAAAGGGAACAGCCAGAGGAGTTTTAGTCCAAACTTTAGGGCCTCATGAAAGACCAGTAGCTTATTTTCCAGCTACGTTAGATCCCGTAGTAAAAGGAACTCCGTTTTGTATCCGAGCAATTGCAGCTGCAGCTGAGATGGTAGAAAAATCTAGGTCAATCGTTTTAGGACATGCACTAACCGTATGCGTACCCCATGAGGTGGAAATTTTGTTAAAACAATATGCTGAAAAGTCTCTTTCAGAGAACATTGTTATGAATTGGTATCGTTATTAGCTGACAATTTGAAATTGGAAAGGTGCAACATGCTTAACCCTGCCACATTGTTACCTTTGCCAACTGATGGTGAAAAAGATACTCATGACTGTATGCAAATTTTAACATTTACTAGCAAGTATTGAGATGACATAACAGATCAACCACTTGATAACCCGGAGATGAGTCTTTTCACAGATGGATCATCATATTATGATAAAGAACGATGGGTTGTGGGAATTGCCAAATTTGAATTTGATGCAAGACATCTGTGGTTGTGTTTCTGTAAGGTTGTCTTTAGTGGTGGAGTGTATTATCTAGTGTTACTTCATGAAGCTTTCAGTGGTACAGCCTTTTTTCTTTTCCAGTATGTGCATAAGAATGACTTTAAACTTTTTTCTCTATGAGAAAATGTATATTATCTGCTGTATACACCTGATGAAATACTTATCTTCTTGGTAATTAATGAATCCATTTTAAGTCCATGTTATGCTATCCATCTTTTGTAGTACTGAAATGGATGACAGTATGATTATGTCTTTGAAAGATAAGTAAATGTGTGTGCTCTTAGATCATTAGGGTTTTAAGATACCAGAAAAGTAGAAGTATAGCAAAACTGGGAGTATTTCTTAATCTTGACTTATAATACAGTGGTTTCTGTGCTTTTATTTAAAAATATACATTTTATTGCCCTACACACACAGATTTCATAGGCCTCTGTAAATGATTGCATTGATATTTTATGTTCCATTGATGTCTTTTCCCTGCATATGGAAAAATAATAAATATGCAGTATATTGAATGATTGATCATTGATTTTTATATATATGACATAAAAGAGCAAAGAATAATGCTATAGTCTTACATGAGAATTCTCAATACCATTACAAGCCAAGCTTTGAATTATATTTCAGTGTTCTTGTCAATATAAACTGCCTTACAAAGACACATTTAGAATGATAATTGATGGATTTCTCAAAATACCATTCTCAGTGAAGAAAAATATATACTCTGAATTTCATTATTGTAGAAGTATATTTTTAAGAAGTCAAACAGATCCTCTTAAGTGTCTTAAGTGGTATAATTTTGGCCATCTGTGTTACAATATGGAATAATGTCCAATTATCTCATTTATCATGGCTTCTGGAACAGCTTACACTATAAATTCTGTTTATTAAGGGCAAAATTATACTGTCAGATTCATGCATGCTTATCTTTGAGAAGTGACTTGCAGACCACACTTTACCCTTTTAGAGGAGGAAAAAAGACTTTAAATGGGAAAAGGTCAGTGGATCTCTGGACACTTGTGTCCTGCATGCTTTTTGATTCTCCTGTACATCACTTATAGGCACCAGTAAAAAAGCTGCTGCAGCTTGGAGGCAGTATACAGCTACATGTAGGCAGTGAATTTAAACTGAAGTCAATCCAAGAACCTTTCCTTTGGGGTTACGGCTGCATGTGAATTTTCTGGATCCACATTTCTATCAAACAAAAGACCATGGCTCAGAAGATTATGTTTTAAGACTGGCCAAATCCAAACTTGAAGGCTATGTTTAATAAGAAAAAAAAGAAAGAAAAAAATATTGAAATGTTAAATGATCTACAGAGAGATTGCCATCTAGAAAGCTAAGGCACAGTTTTTCCTAAGGTTTCTCCATTGACCTTTATTTTCTGATTCTTGTTTCGGCACTTGTGAAAGTGCCAGAAGATCTTACCTGAAGGTATTTGGGACCTTCTGCATCTAGATTATTATAATTTTTCTTGACTCTTGGCTGCTCATCAGAAAGATAATGCTTAACTACAGACACTTTATGATCACAGGTATTTCTATGTTAATCATGACAAGGGATAATTAGGAAACACATAAGGTTACAATCATGTTTATTTAAAACCATATATTGTCATGAAATATGAATGGTACTGATCAGACATCATAGTAATTTATGAACAATTTTAAGAAAGAAGGAATTAAACTAACTCTTTGTTCATGAACACAAATTCCTTTCAAAGTTTTAGCTATACTTGTTTTCTTAATTCTTTAACCCATTAAAAATTAAAGTAATGCATTATTTAGCTAACCAATATATAGAAACACTTGTATGTGTCAGCAGTTGTTTCTTACCTGAGCTATAAATATGATATTTGAAAAAAGAATAAATGATTGATTTCAATTCCATAAATTCATCTCCAAGAAATTAGACTGTGTGAGAAAAGTTAGTTAAATAAATAAAGATTTTGGACAAGTATGAATGTTAAAGGTTATTGATGCCGTGAAAAGCCGGAGTTGAAGACACAATAGTCGGCAGACTATTAAGCAGGTATTCTTTATTGCGGCGCCGGGCACACGGGGGATCTCTCCTCCAAACGTGTGCACCGAAGAGACACAGTTACTAGGTATTTATGCTATGTTAACATACATATTCATTACATTTGCAAGAAATGCTTATCATAGTAATGGCTTTTCCGAGAATTCATTAATATATGGTAATGTCCGTCACACATGTTTGTTTGGCGTCTCTCGGCAGGGGTCTTCAGATTATCCTGCAGCCTCCTTATCTCTGTAGTTCGCATACCTGTTCTCCCAAGGCCCAGGCGCCTAAAGGGATTATTCAGGAGTCCCTTGTCTTGCAACCGTCCCAATATTCACAAAGAACCAAGACTTGTTTTGGTTGTGCAATGATTCTGACCACCTGAAGTGATAACATCCCCTACATGATACATTTGTTACATTTACAGTTATCAATTTAATACTTTGTTTTCTGATTTTAGTGCAGCATACTCTACATCTGCAATATTTCAGGCAGTAGGGACTCTTTAACTTCTTTCTTTTTAACTTCTTGGTATGCACTTCCGGGGGCCATCTGTGCTTTATCTGAAGCAATCTCTGGCTGCGCAGTCTCCGCTGAGTCCCACAGATCACTTGTTTTGCAGTGATGGGCTATCCCCCCTTACTTTTGTCTGATAAGATAAGCACCAGTTAATTACTTCCTTTGTTAGCTCTTTGGCTCTTGACACCTCAGTCTGAGTTTGTCTTTTGTCTTGCATTTGACAAGTCCAAGGAGGCCATCGATTACACTTATGTATTGCCTTCATGATTATGCACAGTTACTCTAATTAATGTTGAACAATATAATAAAAATATTAATATGAAAATCTAATTTAAAACAGATTCGTGCAGCATACACACACATTTTCAACACATTCTGAAGTAGTTCCATGCATAACTTTGTTCACAGATTATAAATCTGTTGCTGACAAAGTATAAAAGGCTGTACTGATAAACTGCAATAAAATGCATTAGATACATGAAAGTTATGCATCTATTTCAAGGGAAGAATATCTCACATCATTTATATACATACAGAATGAGCACAATAAGCAAAGATTAATATCAGTGACTGGATGATACATTAACCAAAGCATCTACATAAGTACAATTGTCACCGAAAATCAGGGAATAAAACCTCGTAACTCCAATGTAGTGTTAAAAGGCAGGCATTCTTTATTACAGCACTGGATGCACAAGGGATAATTCCACCAAACGTGCATACTTCATACCTTTTCTATGCAGTTTATATAGATCAAAAATATACATATTTATTTTATCTATGCATATTCAATATTATTCTCTTTGGCAATTGGTGTAAAGTTCTCTCGCTTCACGTTTAAAGGTATAGTTCACGAAAAATCAAGAGCGCAGACTCAAAGAGGGGCGGTCGCACCTCGGAGGTGGGTAGCCCTCGGGATGGAGGTGTGTCTTGGTATTAAAATGATATTAAAACGAGCAAAGTTCACGAAAGGATAGCACTTTGGCAAGGTTTCGAAAACCTGTTGGCTCAGGGGGCCAGATGAGCTGCTTATCAGTTCTAGAGGACCATTTCTTCCCGCTTTATCATCACGGAGCATGGCCACGGAATCTTCACTCCGCTCCATCCTCTATGGTATATTGCAGGGAGTTGCTGTGTTAGTGGATTCCTCGCATGCCTGCTGCAGCTGTGTCCCACTCCATCATTTCTCTTGACAAAAACACAATTACCTACTATGGTTAGCATTAATGGTTACCTAGAGAATAGACCCTCCGTCCTAATGTCCAGGTGGGTCAGGTTGTACCGGGAACATAGCAGCACTGTTCATGTTTATGGTCAACTGATTCCAATGCCTTGGTTACACAACAGCAGCATAAAAGTTTAAAAAACAGTAGCCCAGTGAGATGCTAGGCAACAGCATTATGGTCACTAAATGAGGAAATCCTTTTTGGCTGTCAGGCACTTTCCTTGGGTGCTTTGGTTACTACTTTGAGTCAGGCAAGAAGAAATCTTTCACTGGCTAATGCAACACCTGTTGTAGTTCTAGGTACAGCTCCAAATTACAACATCTTTCTAACAGTTTTAATAGCAAGAAAAGTGGAAAAAGTAATAAAGTGGACGTCCAGGAAAATGAATTACAGCATTTTAACCAGGCAAATAAGGACAGGACAGAACGGCAGTCAGAGGGAAAGACTTTTGCTGTGTGCACGACTGTGCACAATTACATTTTTTAATTATAATCTTTTGGGAAAATTAAACAAAAAGTTTTCATCACAAAAAAAAATTAACACCGATTAAAGTATAGCTTGCTGCTTTTGACCTTATCTGAAACTTTGTGTGTTTAACATTGATTATGAATACTCATGCTCAACAGGGATCTTTCTGAATATCAGAAAGTTCCTATCCCTATGTCAGTTACAATGGTAAATTCCTTTGAAAAGCCTGTATAGAAATATCTTGATTTCCATTTTTGTTCACTTGTCAAAAGCAAAGAGAGTGTTCCTGTTCTTGTAGTCTAAGGATGTGAGGTGACACATCTGACAAGCAGAAATATATTGAAAGTCCATTAATATATCTAAAGTAATTTTGTAAGTTATCATTTTTAATATACATGAGGGAGTCAGACCTACACATCCAGGGAAGAATATACTCACTTTGAATGTGGCTCATGTCCCCCTCCATTGCATATAATTAAGTCCTTTCTGTTTTAAATAATTTCTCCTCCAACCTTTTTCTCCTTGCCTGAGATATTATAAAGCTCAGTCTAACAAATACTTTTGACCAATACCACTTGTGCTTGGAGGAAAATTATATTTAAAACTGACAAAATCTCTGAAATTGAGCTCTGCAGTAGTACAGTCTAGGAGTTTATTCTCTGGAGCAGAAGTGAAGAATTCTGGACAAAAACCTTGATTTCTCCAGTGGAGTCAGTGGAGGAAATCCTGTTCCCAGTTTTCCCCTCATCTGATGTATAACTTTGAGCAAGTCACTTCACCCTTTTTCTGTTCTATTTAGACTATAAGCTTTTGGGGAAAGAGATTGTCTCTGACTATGTTTTACTAGGGCATACCCAACAGTGCTCCAATTTCAACTACAGCTTAGCTGCAATATAATACTGTAATAAAAATAATTGATAACAATATCCTGAATAAAAAATAGTTTGAGTAAACCCTGATCCCAGAGGGAAGAAAATCACCTACCTTTAGAGGCCCATAGCTTTGCAGTGGCGGTGAACCCATATGAACACCTTCTGTTCCATGGTAATGGGAGAAAAGAGAGAGATGGAATTTGTCCCCATCCATTTAAAAGTGATGTACACAGCAACCTGACCTCACACAAAATTGCTGTGCCTCTATATAGGACAGCTCTCTTAGATATATAAAACGCTATAGCTAAGAATTCATTAATCTTCTGCATTCTGCATTTTAAATGGGCTTTGCATTGATTTTTATTACTGTTGCTAAAGACTCATTAATAGAGCAGCAGGTTAAAGAAAGAATGTGCCGTGAACAGGGCTATCTAACAGGAGAAAATATCCTGATCTGTTCTGTGCCGTTCCTAGTAAAAATGACAGCATTGTCTCTCTGGAAGTTCTTGTCTAGCTCCATTATGAAACTGTTTGTGTTAACTTCTGTTGTTGACCTTGGAGATTTATTGCATGCATTAATGGGTCCTTGTGCAAAGAAATTACTCCCAAAGCCTTTACTTTGTGACTCTTCTATGCCTTATGTTTGTTGCCCTTTTATTTCCTTTTCTCCTGTCCAAAAGGCTTTGATGTCCCCTTGTTAACTTTTTCTTTCAATATAAAGCCTGCTACATATTAAATATGTGTTTAAAATATTAAAATGTAGAAATGCTAATTACTGAGAAAAAGGAAATGCTGGAATTTTCTATCTGTGAAACCTTTGGTTAACTCTTAGTATGCATGCATTATAATGCAGTCCTTAATTTCATTATCACATTCTAATTTTTCCTTAAGAAATGTGAGGCCATATACTATGCAGGGCTGACAATCCTCAGTAGATGAAAACCTGTTCAGTATTTTGTCTTAGCCTCATTGCTTATGTATGATCCTAAGAAATACTTCGGGTGTTCAAATTCTGCTTTTAAGATTTTAAAATTCGGAATGATTGAGGTTGGAAGGGACCTCTGGAGGTCATCTGGTCCAACCACCCTGCTCAAGCAGGGTCACCCAGAGCCAGTTGCCCAGGACCATGTCCAGATGGCTTTTCAGTATCTCCAAAGATGGAGACTCAACAACCTCTCTGGGCAACCTGCTCCAGTGCTCAGTCACTCTTGTAGTGAAAAAGTGTTTCCTGATGTTCAGACAGAACCTCCTGTGTTTCAGTTTGTGCCCCATTGCCTCTTGTTCTGTCACTGGGCACCACTGAAAAGAGCCTTGTCTCTGTCCTCTTTGCACCCTAACTTCAGGTGGTGCAGGTCTCATCACACATTGATGAAATCTGCCCTGAGCCTTCTCTAGGCTAAACAGTGCCAGCTCTCTCAGCCTTTCTTCATAGGAAAGATATTCCGGTCTCTTAATTATCTTTGTGGCCCTTTGCTGGACTCCAGTATGTCTATGTCTCTCTTATACTGAGGAGCCCAGAACTGGACACATCAAAGTTTATCATACTTGTAGCATATAAGTCTTCACACAAGCAATGGATCAGTGTATTGATGCCGTGAAAAGCCGGAATTGAAGACTCAATAGTCGGCAGACTATTAAGCAGGTATTCTTTATTGCGGCGCCGGGCACACGGGGGATCTCTCCTCCAAACGTGTGCACCGAAGAGACACAGTTACTAGGTATTTATGCTATGTTAACATACATATTCATTACATTTGCAAGAAATGTTTATCATAGTAATGGCTTTTCCGAGAATTCATTAATATATGGTAATGTCCGTCACACATGTTTGTTTGGCGTCTCTCGGCAGGGGTCTTCAGATTATCCTGCAGCCTCCTTATCTCTGTAGTTTGCATACCTGTTCTCCCAAGGCCCAGGCGCCTAAAGGGATTATTCAGGAGTCCCTTGTCTTGCAACCGTCCCAATATTCACAAAGAACCAAGACTTGTTTCTGACCACCTGAAGTGATAACATCCCCTACATGTTACATTTGTTACATTTACAGTTATCAGTATGCAACATTGTTTCAAGGTTTTATGAATGGCTAATTTAAATTCAGTTCTAGCTAATAGGCAGGACCTGGACAACGATTTAAAGACAGAAGGCATTTTTGATGAAAGTAAATAATAAAGTTCATAACAAAAAAAAAAAAATAAAAGCAATAGAATAAGAAAATTAACTAGAGCAAATATAGTTAATCAATAGGCAAGGTCTCATGGAAATTGGGTGAATCTTATTGAAAGAATATACATTAAAAATTAGCTAGGAGGAAATTGCTTTCACATACAAGAGGGATAAGCAACATGATAAAAAGTCATTATGGTTATATCAATGGAATCTAAAAATCAAAATGGAGTAGTCGTGATCATGGGAAGTAAAACATACAGCCAGAGTAATTATTAGGGAACAGTTCACACAAAATGTGTATAAAACCAGAATGATTAAGAAGCAAAAGGGATTGTAAGTGACAAAGAACAAAAACCGTAGGGAGAAAAAGTTGTAGAAATACAGTGGTGAAAGATGATGATAAAGGAAATTTAGACGCATTTATATGTCACATGATACTTTATTGAGAAAGTGCCTAAATAAGGTACTTTGCCACTTTATATCCATTAATAAACATCAGATTAAACAGATATGGCTAAAGTATGTTATATATTTAAGGTCTAATCTGACCTGAATGCGCTTTACATGAAGGAGCAGCAGAAAAAGAAGAAAAAATAAAAGAAGAAAAAGAGTGTTTCCTCTATGTGTAATCAATCAGTAAGGTCAAACAAAGATTACTTTGGAATTTGTGAACAACTAAACAGCACCATCCCAGTGCTATTATTATCTTCCAGGATGCAAGATTTAATTTCAAAGAACAGAGAAGAAGCTGTCAAAATAAGAGGACAGTCTGAGAGAGGGCATGTTGAGGTATGTGTGGTCAAATAGCTGGGTCTAATCAGTACTTTCATTAACAATTTAAATGATGGAATAAAAGAACAAAGAGAGATAGGCAGTATACCGGACAATATTAGCATCAGGAAAATCTCAGCTGAGTGGAAAAATGTGAAAAATACACAAGATAAGACAAAGGCAAGATGCTACAGTTGGAAAGTCAAATGCATAAACAAAAACTGAGAAGAAATGATTCTTCAGTACTGTCTGAGAAAAGGATCTGAACGCCATAGCAGATCAGTAGCCCCATGTTGACCTATACTGTGATGCCACTTTAACAAAATTAATAATTTGACGGATTCTTGGCACAGTCATTAAAGTAGTTAGTGATTCTTAGTGCTGCTAAATCATCTTCTGTAGTACCTCGTCCATTTTTAGTAACCACATTTTAAGAATGTCGTCTATGAAAAAGGGTACAGAAAACAATGGTAATAATAAAACACCAGAATGATGAATGATAAAATATTGTAGAATTCTGACGAAGAGTGGAAGATTAATTCATTAATGCATTTTTCCCTTTCTCTTGCTATAGCTGTATTCACTGAAAAAAAATGTAATTCTATAAATTGTTGCAGTCTTAGCCTGCTCTCAGCATTTAGGGAAATGGGGAAAAGGTTGGCATCTATAAAAAATGGTTGATACTGAAAAAAAATCTTTTAGGCGGGATCAGTGATTCAACCCCAAAGGTTGCATTTTCAGAAAAGTGATAAGAAAACAGGGTGTTTTAATGGAAAATTTTCTATAGCAGGTGTCACTAGATAGCTGCCAAAACAAGGTATTTTAGATATCTCAGAATACAATTTATGGTTTTAACTGCTCTTAAGCTTTCTTCCAAAGAATTTTAATAACTTTGTTTAATGTTTCTAAACCAGACAGCATAATTTACAAAGGTATATTCCTTCAGTCTTTGTCCACCTTTTCTTTGTAATGTATTTAATCTACCTTTTAAAGTACCTAGTAATACTGTGAGTCTACTAAATTTGAAAAAGTCCATCTGAAAATAATCTTATCTTTCTCTAGAACTCTTTCCTAGCAAATGTCATCAGTGTACAATGAATTCTTTCTCACAATCCCTGTATATATAAAACCAAAATTATTAGAATTGCAAGACACTAAACTTTGCTTCATTTTCAATTTAATGAAATTTCACTTACTTCCAAAACCAAGCATTTCTTTTAACCTATCAAACTACCTCTCCTTTTAGACTTTGTTAATGCCTATCACAGTTTAGGCATTTATATGACAGTAATTCAAAATTTTCCTAGATTTTGAGGCATGTGTCTTCTTTATCACTTAGGTATATATTATTGAGAAAATATTATTGTGGTTTCACAAAGATTGTCCTTAACCAAGCTCAACTTTTCAAGTAGTATTCTGTTCTACTTATAGCAGGGAAGCCTTGAAAAGCCAAGAACACAGATTTCACTTGACTCTCACCATAAATAGAATTCCAGATGTTTCAGAGAGGACCAGCCCAGAGCCAAGAGTTCCACCCTGCACGCACAGATGCTCAGAGCGACACTGGCCAGATCATTCTTCATTTGAAAATACAGTGCTGTAGAAACAGAAATGCTACACAAAATCCAACCAGTTTCCATTGCACATTCTGAGAAATTAAGAGAAAAATTAGAAAGCAACTACTATCCACTGTGATGAAAAATTCCATTTTGCTGTTTTAGGAATGAAATGTTTTAACTGTTTCTTTTGAATCAAATGTCAAGGGGGGGAGGGGTTGAGAGAAGGGATGAAGTGAAATTGCTGTTACATATTAGAAGCTATTAGCATAAAAAATAGCCAGGATTTTGCTGAAAAATGTCAAAATTAAGCATTTTTACTTTGTAGAAATGAAATGTATCAGTCAATCTCAAAACATTTTTCCCAAGATTTTCCTTCATGGAAATATGCAAAATGTTCTAGTTACGTTCTTCAGAAACAAAGCAGCTTTTGGACATTTCTAAATCCTCAGTGAAATAGAAAGACCTAGAAATATTCAAAAATTAGTTGAGACAGAAAAACTGTGAAATGTGAAGACAGTGTTGCATAAACAGCTTGTTTGCCAATGACTGTCATCACAATAGTATTAGAATATCTTCATTCATAAAGGTGAACATTCCTTTGAATTAAAACAAGCAAAGAACTGTTGAAAAAATAGGTAATGTAACTGAGATGTCAAGACCGTATGTGATTTGCACACAGTCATATAGGGGGTTTGTAGCAGTTCTGAAATCCTTTACCCAGTTACACCATTTTGCCTGACTTTATACAGCCCAACAGAGTATTAATTGTTTTTCTGAGATTCTTATGTGCTAAATAGTATAAATATTATCATTATTTTGTTAGCTTCGACACTGAAGGAGTATAATAATGTATATATTATTCTTTTATTTTGGAGATTAAACTAACTCAACCAAACAGCAGAAATTTAAGACTGAGGAGTGAGTAAATGTAAACAGGGCAAGGTCAAATCAAATAGCTTCTAAACAAATAAAAAAAAAGATTCATCCTATTTCATAAATGAATTTTCAAGGATTACCTCAAAAATAGCTACTATACAGCCTGATCCAGGGACCAACTGATATAAATCTACTTTTTCCACATAGTCTGAATCAATTAGGAAATTCTGAGGGAAAGGGAGGAAGATTTTTTTCTCTAGTGATATCAGCCTTCATATTCGGGAAGTCACCTAACCATGGGAAATTTTGCTATTGACTTTCTGTGCACTAAGGACTTCACATATGTTAAGTATTAGCTTGGATTGTCAGCTGCTATAAAGCATTAGAGTTGCCAGCTGAGTATATAGTCCATGTTATAGTCTGATGGGTTTTCTAGTATAAATACATGACATCCCTTCCAACCCAAACCATCCTATGATTCTATATCATACAAATACTGCCAAGGCAGCATTTTTAATATCTTGGATTTCAATGGCTAATGAAGGTTAGTATGCAAATGACCACTTTTATAAAATCTAGTGTATGCATAACCCCATGTAATATATATTTATAATATCATTATGATGCACAAAGGGAAATCCTTTCACTTTTCTTTTTTACAATCATTCAGGCTGTAAAGTCAAAGCGCAATTTCTTTGTTGCTGTTGAAAATTTTAAGAGCTTTTAAAAAATAAATATATGCACAATCTGTATGAACTAGAGCCCAATTAACCAACAGTTTTGAGATTTTCACATGAAAAATTAATACTAAATGGCTGTAAATGGACAGCTGCATAAAAGAATTTCCTTAAATGTAACCTTCCCAGTAGGAAGTTTCTCCTACTAGAAGACAGGACTACAGCCTAGTTCTCCCTCCAGAAGAGTATCCTTTCCTTTTTTTTGCTGCAGCACTCCAGTGAGAAGACAATATTGTGTATAGCTGAGTTCAGTTACAGATCCAAGCCCGAAAGACTCATTTTAAATATCAATGCCTAAAGTGAAACATCTTGATAAGCATTTGGCTACAAATCGTTCATTAAAACTCATCCACAAAAATGGTCTGAAAATCTCAATCCTAATTCTTAGACAGCCCTACTTTCCCCTTTTACCTGTAGTCTATTTGGGCTTGTTTTGGTTCAGCCTGGATAAATGCCAAGTGCCCACCAAAACTGCTCTATCACTCCCCCTCCTCAACTGGAAAGGGGAGAGGAAATATGATGAAAGGCTCATGGGTTCAGATAAGGACACAGAAAGATCACTACTGTCACAATAAAACAGATTGAACTTGGGGAGAAAAGGAAAGTTTAATTTATTACCAATCAAACCAGAGCAGGATAATGAGAAATAAACCCAGATCTTAAAAAACCTTCCCCCCACCCCTCCCTTCTTTTCCGGGCTCAACTTCACTCTCGTTTCTCTACCTCTTCCCCCCTTTCCTCAAGCGCCACAAGGGGATGGGGAATGGGGGTTGCGGTCAGTTCATCACTCATCGTCTCTGCCGCTCCTTTCTCCTCAGGGGGAGGACTCCTCACACTCTGCTCCTGCTTCAGCCTGAGGTCCCTCCCACGGGAGACAGTTCTCCATGAACTTCTCCAATGTGAGTCCTTGCCACAGGCTGCAGCTCTTCACAAACTGCCCCAGAGTGGGTCTTTCCCACAGGGTGCAGTCCTCCAGGAACAATCTGCTCCAGCGTGGGTCCCCCACGGAGTCACAAGCCCTGCCAGCAAACCTTCTCTGGTGTGGGCTCCTCTTTCCACGGGTCCATAAGTCCTGCCAGCAAACCTGCTCTGGTGTGGGCTCCTCTCTCCATGGGTCCACAGATCCTACCAGGAGCCTGCTCCAGCACAGGTTTCACATGGGGTCACAGCCTCCTTCAGGCATCCACCTGCTTCGGCGTGGGGTCCTCCACTGGCTGCGTGTGGATATCTGCTCCACTGTGGATCACCATGGGCTGCAGGGGGACAACCTGCCTCACCATGGTCTTCATCACGGGCTGTAGACGAAAAAAACTCTGCTCCGGCATCTGGAGCACCTCCTCTCCCTCCTTCTTCACTGACCTTGGTGTCCGCAGAGTTGTTTCTCTGACATTGTCTCACTCCTCTCTCTTGACTGCTGCTTCACCACAGGTTTTCTCCTCTTCTTAAATACGTTATCACAGAGGTGCTACCACCATTGCTGATTGGCTCGGCCTTGGCCAGGGGTGAGTCTGTCTTGGAGCCGGCTGGCATTGGCTCTATCAGACATGTGGGAAGCTTCTAGCAGCTTCTCACAGAAGCAACCCTATAACCCCCCTGCTACCAAAACCTTGCCATGCAAACCCACAACAGGGTTTTATAATACTGTTAGATTAACCAAGAGCACCTCCTCACAGTTTTGGTGCCAGAAACTGGATGTAGGCAGAATCTTGTTATGTGGATCTAAATTTGCCACCTAAAGGGAGCCCCATAACCACTTCCAAAATCAAAGGCACTCCAGGCTGTCACTGACTATCATTTTGACATTAGTTTCCCAGACACTAACATCTCTGTCCCTGTGCACACCCAGAAATTCCTCCAGACCTGACAAAACAAAGCAGGGCAAAGCCTGGCACATGTGGAGCAAGGCCAAGGTGCAGGAGCTACATGCTCCTTCCTCAAAACCTGCTGAAGGGATCAAAGTCCAGAAGATATTTCCAGAGCAGTTTTGGGCAACTCCCTAAATGCTACTACCACTTGGAAATGTATCAAAATGAAGAAATTATGCTGTCATTTGTCACTTTTTTCCCCATCTCCAACTCCAACTCCAACCTGGCCTTGAACACTTCCAGGGAGGGGGCATCCACAACTTCTCTGGGCAACCTGTACCACTGCCTCACCACTCTCATGGTAAAGAATTTCTTCCTTATATCTAATCTAAATCTACCCTCTTTCACTTTAAATCTGTTACCCCTTGTCCTATCACTACATGCCCTTGTAAAAAGTCCCTCTCCAGCTTTCTTGTAGGCCTCCTTTAGGTACTGGAAGGCTGCTATAAGGTCACCCCGGAGCCTTCTCTTCTCCAGGTGAAACAACCCTAACTCTCTCAGCCTTTTCTCACAGGAGAGATGTTCCATCCCTCTGATCATTTTTGTGGCCCTCTGGACCCGCTCCAACAGGTCCATGTCTTTCCCGTGCTGAGGGCTCCAGAGTTGGATGCAGGACTCCAGGTGGGGTCTCACAAGAGTAGAGCAGAGTGTGATAATCACCTCCCTTGACCTGCTGGCCATGCTTCTCTTGATGCAGCCCAGGATACAGTTGGCTTTCTGGGCTGCAAGTGCACATTGCTGGGTCACGATGAGCTTCTTTCAACCAGCACCCCCAAGTCCTTCTCCTCAGGGCTGCTCTTAATCCATTCTCCACCCAGTCTGTATTTGTGCTTGGGATTGCCCTGACCCATGTGCAGGACCCTGCACTTGGCCTTGTTGAACCTCATGAAGTTTGCACAGGCCCACCTCTCCAGCCTGTCAAGGTCCCTCTGGATGGCATCCCTTCTCTCCAGCATGTTGACCACACCACACAGATTGGTGTCATGAGTAAACTTGCTGAGGGTGCACTCAGTCCCACTGTCCATGTACCCAACAAAAATGTTAAACAGTGCTGTTCCCAATACTGACTCCTGAGGAATGCCATTCGTCACTGGTCTCCACTTGGACATCGAGCCATTGACCCCAACTCTTTGAGTGCGACCATCCAGCTCATTCCTTATCCACTGAGTGGCCCATCCATCAAATCCATGTTACTCCAATTTAGAGACAAGGATGTCATGCGGGATAGTGTCAAATGCTTTGCACATTATTTTCTTAGCAATTTATATTCTGCAGTAGGGAAAATCTTTCATGACGTTTGTTTACAGTCTAGAGTCTGTAAATTCAGAGTCTGAGTTTAGCATTGTTTGGATTCTGTAGACACAAAAGTTATGTTAGTCTTTAATTTCCAAACATTTCTTGAAAAAATGAGACAATTCCACTTTTTTTAGGTTGCGATAAATATGTATTTAAGATACATAAGTATTTAAAATACGTGTGGATTTTTTATAAGAAGAAATACATTATTGTGGTCAATGGGTAAATCCTGTCAAGTGATTATGTTATTCAAGGGATAAATTACTGTGTAAACTCATTTTAAAGTAAGGTTCATTTTTGAAACTGGATTAATGAATTCCATGTAACACAATCCTGGGTCTGTATTTCATCATTCAGAAGCAGAAAGCTTTAGAGGTAAAATTTCTCACATTATTGTATTCTATAAGAATATTAACAGATTGTAAAATCTCACAAACCCAAAGTTATAGAAAAATATGTATTTAACTCTATAGTAAAATCCCTACTTAACTTTGAATTTCCTTATGCTTAAGGTTAATTAGGTTGGCTCCTTTGCAAGTGATCTTGGAAACAGGAATACATATATATATATATGTATCTATCTTTTCTCTGTTAGATCACTCATTTACGTTGTGTATGTGTATGCGAGTATATGCTCTCTAACTTACTAAGAACAGCCTGCTTCGAGTTATATCACCTGTACATTACCTTATATCTATAAGATGACATTAAGATGCCTAATACATAATACAAGCTAATTGAGACCGGGAAAAACTGAGGCGGGGGCAAATGAACTCATCCTTCCCCATATCCTGCAATGTCTTAGTGCCACAAAGAATGGAGGAGAAAATCTTTATGGGAAAGGGAAACTGGAAGCTGAAATTCCCAGCTTAGATGAGGATAGATAATTAAATAGATTATTCAAAAGGAGTTGTCACCCAGATTTGTACTTCTCCAGCTTGGCTTCCTCTCTTGGTTCTGCAGACATCCACTGACATCAAGAACTGATGCTTCAGAGATGTTCAGGGGTGCATCTGCCTTTTCCCTGAGGCTGGAGTGGAGAGGAAGTTGCTGGGAAAAGCACTGGATATTAAAATACGGGCTGCAAACAGCTAAGTGATGTGATGTAGAGCCAAAGTGCATTTGTTGGAGATGTCTGTGGTAAGTGGGGAAAGCCATGATTTTTCTTTCTTTTGCTTTAGGAAAAAGAACAATTTACTTCCCATCCTGAAGTCTAAGTGAGGAAGTGGTTTGGTCCTGGCTTCAGAAAAGTTAGCAATATAAATCCCCCATACTTCAGTAACCAGAGTTAAAATGTACACACGCAAGCTTCGACAGGTTCTTGAGTTTTGTCATCCTTCACTGACACAGAGGAACTATTTGCCATTCATTTTTACAACTGTGCATTTCTCAGTTCTCTTCACAATGTTCCTGAGTTTTTAGTCTCAAGACCTTCATATATACTTAATTTGAATTGCCATACAGCCTCAGGGGAAGAAATAACTCCCTCCAAAAAAAAAGTTACAGGTGGGCATCTCGTTGAGGTTATCCCAGTGTGTATAAATACCTTGTCCAAATGCCCCCTATTTTACAGAAATAGCCTTTCAACAACAGAGTGCACATGGGAAGCCATGCAGTATTGTGCATTTTGAAGAGGAAGAAGAGATCCACTTTTAGAATTGAAAGGAGTTTCCTGTATTGCAAACCTTGTGCTAAGCACCTACACAGTTCTGGCAATTTCATAGGGTAGAGGCAACATTGCAAGCCATGGGCCTAAGTCTCAAGTTTGACACTAGGGGGAGAAAGCAGTCCCATAATAATATAACAGATCATTTCTTCTCATTCTCAAAAATGAACCAAGTTAGTCCAAAGACTTTTTTCTTTTCCCTAAAAATGATTTGTTCATTTGGTTTTCCCTCACCTATTCTTGTGCAGATCAGAAAGCTTGGTGTTTGGTCAAGCTGATCTGGACAATTGATGTTCATGTTTAAACTAGACAGGATGCTCAGCCAAATCTCTTTTCAATAGCTACAGGAACAGAAAAGAAAAACAACAACAACAGCAACAAAACTCTTGCAACCTAGGTCTGCTTTCTATTTGAAGTAGCATTAAAAGTAATGTAGCTTTAGCCAGAACTGAGCTGCTGCAAATGGAAGGAGTTAGTTTTCTAAGTTGGTATATATGCTTAATTGAGAAGATAGGTTAAGGATAAAGCCAGATAAGGAAGAAAGTGGAAGACATAAAAAATTTACTGAAATCTGCTTCTAGCCTTGGGGTGAACTGGAGACAAATCCTCTGCCAATGAAAACTGTTACTAGTAGTAGTAGTCTACACAAAATGCTTGGCTGCTAGCCCACAGCAGTTTCCCTGTGCCAGATTCCTGTGATGGAGGCAGTGTGGACCTGTTGCTTTCACGTACATAGAGTACAAAGAAATAAAAGCTCCTGTTGTTGTTATTGTTAAAGCGAAGCTGGCAAATATTTTTATTTTCTGCAACTAGTCTTCGCAGGGCCTGAAAAACAGCTGTGTACAGTGAAGCACCTGTACAATGGAGAAACAAGCAATAACAGAAAACTAGCAATAACTGAATGAAGACACTTTTTTTTCTCGTGTTTAGTGTCAATTTGTGAAATGTTTTGCATTTTTCTAAGGCAAGGCTTCCTTGACAGTCCAGAAACCAGCTGAGTACAGGAGCCTACCTCTGCATTTTAATGAAATGAGACAGGACAAAGAAAAAGTACGTGAACTTGGAGTCTTTTTTTCTACCCTGTGTAATGACAGTTGGGCAAATATTTTTATATTCAGTTACGAAAGTCACTCAGCAACCTGCATTGCACTACACGCAATACAGAATTACAGGGTTTACACTTCTCTTCGTCAATAAAACAGTTCTTTTAAAGCAGGTGCTACAAAGCTTTTGAGGGAATTGGAATAGAAGTGAAAGGTAAAAAGTCTTGCCCTTGTTTCACAGGTATCCTGCATTCCCATGCCATGAACTTGGGTACATGTCTGAAAATCTGATTATTCAAATCTACTCTGGACTTACTGACCCTTTGATCCAGAAATCAAGAACAAATAATATAATTTTGAAATTTCCAGTAACTTTTAGCTTTATTTTCCTTAAACAGAAAAGGCTAGAGACTTGCAAGTACAAAATAAGATGCTAAAAACCTGAAGTAAATAGTTGTATCTTAGAAAACAATCACATGCCCCCAGATGAGTTTGATTCAAGGATAAAATTTTATCAATGCATATATGAGGGATGGTGGGTTTTTTCTTTTATGAGACTGCTCCACTACACACCAGTTGCAGCAGCCTCTTATGACCACATCACTCAAATATATATATGTATAATATATACATATGTTTTTGCAAGCACTATAATTGGCGTGCATACATCACTCAGCACATAAATACCAGGCAACAGGGACTGTTTTATTGTTTGGCTGATGCAAGGTACAGCTGTGCAAGGTTGACAAAACCAGCATTTCTTTGAGACAGTTCATTATGTAGTTTCTTAATATTAGGGCTAATCTTGAAATTCAGGCAAAATTCCTACTGTGTATGTGCCAAATCAGTAAACAATCCAGGTTCAAACCATTAAATGACAGGGTCTGACTGAGCTCTTTGAGGACCACAAGTGAAGCAGAGCTGAATACTCTGAACTGCTGCAGTCACCCACTTGATAGACTTTCTACCATCAACATCATGAAAACCAGCAGACATAGAACAAAAACAAGCCTTCTGTCTTTGCAACTTCATGTTCCTAAGAGTGCCTGTCCAAGCTCTACCGATGTTGAGCGTCACCTGAACAGGCTACAAACTGATGGATCAGCTGCAGTTAGTTGCAGTCTTTCATAATGAAATTACTTGAAAAATAAATTATTTTGGAATTAAACTACAGGATGCTGCTGAAATAAATTTGGAGATGGAGGATGGGATTGCTCTGCTGGATACACACACAACTGGAAAGCACCAAGAAATACATAGAAATGAACTGCTGACAGTAGAATGTCATTAGAAGTGGCTTTAGAAAGCTGTATATCTTAAGTTTTTTGAATGAAGAATTCTTCAGATTACGTATGGTGACTTTATTAACCTTAGTTACACAATGTCATAACTACTTACTACAGTTAGGGCAAAAGAATGGCAGCACTTAAGTGGAAGCTGAATAAATGTTTTGTGAAGATATAGGACGCTTATTAAAGATGCCAAATTTAAAGAATAACTCCTATAGGAAATAAATATTTCCTCTGTATTCCTCTTTTAAAATTACTTTTTTCCTCTGCTACCATTACATGCAGACTCATTCAATTTATCGGTTTAGTTTCAATAGTGATAGGACATATGTCTCTTTGATGTGCATATATATGAGAATGAATCTAACATAATTTTGAAACATAGAAGTGGAAAGAACAACATCAGCCATTAAATAGAAACCTCCACAGTACATGCAACCTTGAGATTAATAGATGCTAAGGTGTCCTGGGTTGAGCTGGGATAGGGTTAATTTTCACAACAAGCTGGTTGAGCTGACCCAAACCAGCCAATCAAATGGGATATTCTATACCATGTGGTGTCACGCTCAGTATTTAAGTGGGGAGCAAGATGAACATTGGGTGGTGAGAACATTGCATGCTGTATATTTTTTTTATTTGTATTATTGTTGTTATTTTCTTCTCCCTTTGCCATTCTGCTAAACTGTTTTTATCCCAACCCATGAGTTTTGCCTTTTCCTTCTGATTCTCCTCCCCATCAAACCAGGGAGGGGGGAGGAGTGAGAGAGTAACTGCGTGGTTCTTTGTTGCCAACTGAGACTAAATGACTGCAGTCTTTTTGGTGCCTGAACAGCAGCAGTTTTGTATTAAGCATGATATAGCTATAGTAGTTAAGTGGCAAGCTCCTGGGTGGGTCACAGAATTGGTTGGATGCACTGATTATGTCTTCATTTTTGCTGAGCTGGGGAACATGTTAATGCAAATAATGGCTTTGTGCTTTGCCCTGGCATTGACAGATTTACTTTGCTGGGGGAGCTATTTTGTGGGGTGAAAGAAGGAATTTGGGAGCACGTTAGTATAAACAATGGCTATATGTGCTTTGTCCTGGCATTGTCAGCCTTGCTGTACTGCATCAACTATCTTGTGGAGAAGATGAGGGAATACATCTCCCTCTCCCTACCTGGGATTTCTCTGGATGTTTTTATTATGCAGGTTCATGAGGTCCTTTTTCACCCTTACATGAGGTGTTTAATACTGCCAATTAACACTGTTAGCATATTATGGGTTTTGTGAAATGTGGTCTTGTCCTGGTGTAAGTGAAAACAGATTTTGGGTGAGGCGATACTGAAATGTGCCTGGGTGGCAGGGTGTGTGGAAGGATTTGGGCAGGTTTCTAGGACGGTTATCACCTCCCGTAGCCTGGGATTTTATACCTGAACAGGCAAACAACCTGGGCAAACTGAGGCGCCACCTGATAGAAGGGTGCCTTGTCTACCCCAATGAAAACCGGCAGTTTCTAACAGTGTACTGGGGCCTGGCCTGTGCCTCTCGAGCAACAGTTCAGTACTCTCAGAAGACTGTGGTTGAGGCAGGGACCCAAACAACTACAGTAATCGCCCCAGTAATGAAAAAGAAACAGTGTACAAGGAGAGCAACAGGTACATATCGTCGATTAGTAAGAGAGGAGGAAGAAAGGGAAAGATTTGATCAAGAAGACGGACCTTCAACAAGGGAACTGGAGGAAGGAGTCAGAGAATTCAACAAGGAAGTGGAAACTATCCAGTCCCTCACCTCAGAAGAACTTTGAGACAGCCAGGTGAGCGTATTGCTGCCTGGCTGCTCCGATGCTGGGATAATGGGGCCGACAGTCAGCAATTGGAAGGTTGTCCTGGGTTCAGCTGGGATAGAGTTAATTTTCACAACAGGCTGGTTGGGCTGACCCAAACAGCCAGTCAAATGGGATATTCTATACCATGTGATGTCATGCTCAGTATTTAAGTGGGGAGCTGGCTGAAGGAGAGGCTTTTGCTACTCAGGAGCAAGCTGAGCATCAGGTGGTGAGAACACTGCATGTTGTATTGCTTTTTATCAGTATTACTGATTGTTGCTTTCTTCTCCCTTTGCCATTCTGTTAAACTGGTCTCATCCCAACCGATGAGTTTTTTCCTTTTTCCTTCTGATTCTCCTCCCCATCCCACTGGGGAGGGGGAAGGAGTGAGAGAGTAACTGCGTGGTTCATTTGTGGAAAAACCACAACAAAGGTAAAGAAGACCAACAGCTGGGGTCCCTTGCTAGAAATTGGGGAATTGAGAGAGGACTTGAAAAAGAGGCAGCAATTTTCAGTCTCTGGAGACGGCTCCTCTCAAGTGTTAGGGCAAGATACCCATTCAAGGAAGATCTTGCGAACTCCCCAGAAAAGTGGACTACTGCAGATGAAGGCATCCAGTACCTGAGAGAATTAGTGGTGCTGGAAGTCATCTACGGTGATCTTGATGATGATGAGGTCTCTGAAGATCCAGAGGATGTCCTGTGTACACGGGCCATGTGGAGGAAGGTGATTCAAAGTGCCCCAGCGTCACATTCTAGCAGCTTGGCAGCAATATATTTCCCAGATATGGATACAGCAACTGTGGAGAGAGCATCTTCTTGGCTCCAAAACTTTGAAGAAAATCTCTGCACCTCCTCATCCCTACGGGACAGTGTCTCGGGTGTCAGGGATGCCCCAAAAACTCGGTCCCCTCCTGGCCCGGTCAGAAGGAAAAGGGAGCCCCAGGCGCATGCCACGTAGTGCACTCTGGTTCTTCCTGTGTGACCATGGGGAGGATATGAGGAAGTGGGATGGTGAACCCACCTTTAAGCTGGAAGCCTGTGTACGCGAACTGAGAGGGAAGACAGCTGTTAAGAAAGGGCCACCCAAGAAGGCTGTCAGTGTAGTTGCTGTTGAGACACAAGAAGGCCATCAGCGATCTCCCAGACACAGAAGGACTGAAATCACCTCCCTTGATCCTGGTGAGGGGACTTCTGGTCTGGCACTGCAAGGGTCAGACAGTGAATATTCTGACCAGGAACAAGAATAGAGGGTCCCTGCCTTCACCAGGAGGAGGAAAGGGATGATCGAGTGTACTGGACTGTGTGGATTCGATGGCCTGGCACATCAGACCCACAGAAGTATAAGGCTTTGGTAGACACTGGTGCACAGCATATGCTGATACCATGAGGGTATAGGGGCACAGAACCCATCTGGATCTCTGGAGTGACAGAGGGATGCCAAGAATTGTCTGTACTGGAGGCTGAGGTCAGCTTGACAGGGGACAAGTGGGAAAAGCACCCCATCGTGACCAGCCCAGAGGCCCCTTGTATTCTTGGCATAGATTACCTCAAGAGAGGGTACTTCAAGGACCCAAAGGGGTACCGAGGGGCGTGTGGTGTGGCCACTGTGAACACAGAGAAGACTGAACAGCTCTCTACCCTGTCTGACCTCTCAGAAGATCCCTTTGTTGTGGGATTGCTGTGAATTGAAGAATAGCAGGTGCCAACTGCTACCAGGATGGTGCACCGGTGGCAATATCGCACGAACGCAGACTCCCTGGCTCCCATTCATGAATTAACTCATCAACTGGAGAGCCAAGGAGTAATCAGCAAGACTCACTCATCTTTTAGTAGTCTCATACGGCTAGTGCAAAAGTGATGGAGGGTGGAGGTTAACAGTAGACTATCGTGGCCTGAATGAAGTGACGCCACCACTGAGTGCTGCTGTACCAGACATGTTGGAGCTCCAGTATGAACCGGAGACAAAGGCAGGCAAGTGGTATGCTACAACTCACATTGCCAATGAGTTATTCTCATTTGCTTTGGAAGCGGAGTGCAGGTCACAGTTTGCTTTCACTTGGAGGGGCGTCCAATACACCTGGAATCGACTGCCCCAGGGGTGGAAACACAGTCCCACCATTTGCCATGGACTAATCCAGAGTGCACTGGAAAAGGGTGGTGCCCCTGAATATCTACAATATATTGATGACATCATTGTGTGGGGTGATAAAGCGGAAGAAGTTTTTGAAAAAGGGGAGAAAATAGTTCAGATCCTTCTGAAAGCAAGTTTTGCTGAAAACTGAAGGAGTAGGACCTGCACAGGAGTTCCAGTTTTTGAGAATAAAATGGCAGGATGGGCATTGTCAGATCCCAATGGATGTCATCAACAAAATAGCAGCTATGTCTCCACCAACCAGCAAAAAGGAAGCACAGACCTTCTTAGGTGTTGTGGGTTTTTGGAGGATGCATATCCCCATTTACAGTCAGAGTGCATGTCCTCTCTATCAAGTGACCGAGAAGAAGAATCACTTGGAATGGGGCCCTGAGCAAAGACAAGCATTTGAACAAATTAAACAAGAAACAGTTCACGCAGCAGGCCTTGGGCGGGTATGGGCAGGAAAGGATGTTAAAAATGTGCTCTACACCGCAGCCGGGGAGAATGGCCCAACCTGGAGTCTCTGGCAGAAAGCACCAAGGGAGACTCGAGGTCGACCCCTGGGGTTTTGGAGCCGGGGATACAGAGGATCCGAGGCCCGCTATACTTCCACTGAAAAAGAGATTCTGGCAGCATATGAAGGTGTTCGAGCTGCTTCAGAAGTGGTCGGCACTGAAGCACAGCTCCTCTTAGAAACCCTGGGCTGGATGTTCAAAGAGAGGGTCCCCTCTACCCACCATGCCACTGATGCTACATGGAGTAAGTGGGTTGCGCTGATCACCCAGCGCGCCCGAATGGGAAACCCCAGTCGCCCAGGAATTCTGGAGGTAATCACGGACTGGCCAGAAGGCAAAGACTTCAGAGTATTGCCAGAAGAGGCGGTGACATGTGCTGAAGAGGCCCCACTGTGTAATAAACTGCCAGAAGATGAAAAGCAGTATGCCCTGTTCACGGATGGGTCCTGCTGTATTATGGGGAAGCATCGTAGGTGGAAGGCTGCTGTATGCTGATTATAAAAGTACGTCATGTGCATGCCCATGTACCCCAGAGTCGTGCCACTGAAGAACATCAAAACAACCAGAAGGTGGATCGGGCTGCCAAGATTGAAGTCTCCCAGGTAGATTTGGACTGGCAATATAAAGGGTGAATTGTTTGTAATGTAGTGGGCCCATGACACCTCAGGTCATCAAGGAAGAGATGCAACATACAGATGGGCTCGTGACCAAGGGGTGGACTTGACCATGGACACCATTGCACAGGTTATCCATGAATGTGAAACATGCGCTGCAATCAAGCAAGCCAAGCAGTTAAAGCCTCAGTGGTATGGAGGACGATGGCTAAAATATAAATATGGAGAGGCTTGGCAGATTGACTATATCACACTGCCACAAAACTGCCAAGGCAAGCGCTATGTGCTCACAATGGTGTAAGCAATGTCCGGAGGGCTCGAAACCTCTCTCTTGCTGTATGCCACTGCCTGGAATACCATCCTGGGCCTTGAGAAGCAAGTCCTATGGTGACATGGCACCCCCGAAAGAATTTTTCCAGACAACGGTACTCATTACCAAAACAACCTCATAGACACCTATGCCAAAGAGCATGGTATCGAGTGGGTGTATCACATCCCCTACCATGCACCAGCCTCCAGGAAAATCGAACGGTACAATGGACTGCTAAAAACTACACTGAGAGCACTGGGTGGTGGGACCTTCAAACATTGGGATACCCATCTAGCAAAGGCCACCTGTTTGGTTAATACCAAGGGATCCGCCAACCAAGCTGGCCCTGCCCAATCAAAACTTCCACGCCCTACAAAAGGGGATAAAGTCCCTGCAGTGCACATGCAGAACATGTTAGGGAAGACTGTTTGGGTTAATCCTGCCTCAGGCAAAGGCAAGCCCGTCCGAGGGATTGCTTTTGCTCAAGGACCTGGGTGTACCTGGTGGGTAATGCGGAAGGATGGGGAAGTCCGATGTGTACCTCAAGGGGATTTGATTTTGGGTGAGAATAGCCAATAAATTGTATGATGTTAATTGCTAAATGGTAGTGCTTTACAAGAAGTGAACAGAGGTGGCAAAATGTATTGCCCATATACTGGGTTCTTGTTATAGCAAGGAATTTATTAACAGAAATATGCAGATGTGTGGGGATTCTGATCATGCTATGCATTTTAGGATGTTTGATAAGTTGTGCCATAAAGGTGGTTAAGAAGACGTTTAACGGTATCTGGGTTGCTCAAAAACAAAAAGGGGGATTTGTGGGGTTTCTGGAGAAACAGGGACATATTGTGAGCAACCCAGACACTCTGAATATGGACTCGATCAGTTTGTAGTAGTGCAGGCTTCAAGCAGCACAGGCCTCAAAGCTTTTCTCAGGCTAGTTGTGGGAAAGCAAACCTTTCTCAGGCCAGTTGCAGGAAAACAGGCCTTTCTCAGGCCGGCTGTGGGAAAACAAACCTTTCCCAGGCTGGCTGTGGGAAAGACAATCGTTCTCAGGCCACGTGCAGGTAAACAGTCCTTCTATGAATACTGACCAATCATAGTTTCAGTACTGATTATGTAACCGGGGTGTTTTATTGATAGATGTTTTTATGTATAGTAACGAATCATAGCTGAGTGTTGCACCGTTTGTGTATAGTGACTAATCACAATTGAGTGCTGTCTATATAATCTAGATTCTTTACTAATAAAGTAGACTGTTATGGATCATATTGGTCGAGTCCTAGATCCCGCCGCACCATAATACGAGTCTAATGTACTGCAGAAACTCTTGAAGAACATGCTGCTACTGTGAAGAAGTTGCTCTTGCACTGATGGCAAGGCCATGGGGTGCCTCCTTGATAGAGTCAAGTAACTTGACAGAGCCAAGTAACTCTATCTCTTGAGGCTCTAACTGGGCCAACGGCGGTTGAACAGTCCATAGGACCCACATATCAGTGACTGTGCCGTTGTTCGGGGGGACCACACTGGTCAGTGCCGATGGTATGGGCCATGCATCTAAAGGGACAGCAACAAGGCATGTGGAAAAGGGGGTTCCCTGGAGATGCTACGGACAGGCAAATCGAATCTGGTCTTGTCAGGTCTGCTAGCGTGACCCACACACTCATTTTGGTTGCGGTGGCACCCATGCTGCTTGCATACACCCAATCAAGCTTAAGAGGATCGTTATCATTTCCATCTTATATACCGGTCTGTGTTACAGCAAAAACAGCGGATTGAATAGATCTTACTTACGGTATCGATTCTTCTACAGCGAATGCACAATGGTGTTAAGGTACGATTCAGACAAATGTGTTAACTACCATTAAAACAAATCAAACACCTTTTGCGAAATATACAATGTGTGATAATATATCCACAACAGTTCTTACAGACTAAACATATAGACACCTGCGGCCTAGTGAGGCCTGATACACCACTCCTTACAGTCTCAAACCAATCACTTGCCATCAAACAGTGTGTTGTCACTCAAAATGTCTTCTGATGCTTCAGCAGGCGCTTCAGAGTCTTTTGTGGTTGTCTGTTGCTTGTCTAGCACCGGCTTAATGCACTTCGCTGGGAATCATTTAGGTCCTACATCTTTGCCTTAGGTCGTATATCAGCATTATGCCAGGTCAGCCGATGAGGTTGCTGCTGATGATGAGAGCTGACATAATTTTGGCCTTCAGCTTGCTACCACTTTCTCAGAGGCCCACACAAACTACAATACTAAAAACAGACATAAGAACACAAATGCCAATTGAAGACATAGAGATGTGAAGTGCATACCATAACCTGCTGGGTAAAAAGAAAGATCAAGTTAACCTGAGAGTGATACGTATTGATGGCAAATCTGTTACCTAGCATATGGGTGTAGATTGATTTACTTGCATCCAATTTTTCTTTGTGTGGATGGTGGGACCGAAGCACCACCTGACCACAACATATCGTTATTGCCAATTGGAGGGGATGCATCTCACCGCGTCAGGCATCGAAATAACAGTGTATCAATAATATGAGCTCAGTAAATTTGCATTTAGGTTATAGGTATACTTATCACACATACAAACATCCCTAACATTCAGTATTGGCTAACCATAGTAAACACCTCACGACTCATTAACTATAGAATCACAGAATCACAGAATGGTAGGGGTTGGAAGGGACCTCTGTGGGTCATCTAGTCCAACCCTCCTGCTGAAGCAGGGTCACCTACAGAAGGCTGCAGAGGAACTTGTCCAGGCGGGTCTTGAATATCTCCAGAGAAGGAGACTCCACAACCTCCCTGGGCAGCCTGTTCCAGTGCTCCGTCATCCTCAGAGGGAAGAAATTCTTCCTCATATTCATACGGAACTTCCTGTGCCACGCCAGCAGCCACCACATTGGACGGGTCAGCAAACCTTACACCTGGTTGAGCACACGGCCCCCCCCCGGGCAACCGGCGGCACGGCCCGCGCCCCCCTTGCTGGTCCCAGCGTACTGGCCTGGCCCGGTCTAACCCACAAGCGGCATGGCAAGAACCATCTTTCTGACATTCAACGCCTTGGCTGGGAAAAACTGTGCATAATTCAGTTACTGCAGATGGTCTATCTAGATGATGTTATTCACTCTCCTGAAAGGTGAAAATATTGACATTACGACTGAAGAGTTGTCCCCTCTATTTACTTTGTTAAAAAGGACTCAGATTTATTATTTTCCCAAAGATCAATGCCAAAAGCAAAAACTGTTTTACAAAAGGTTTCAGATAGAATTGCAATTGCCTTTACCTCCAAAATTAATGTCAATTTATCAACAAATTTGTATATAATTTATGAGGTTTTTTGTTTTCCAGCCTTATCTTCTTCTAGGTCGGTGATGTGCTAATGCACAGGAGTTGAAGACTCTGGAATGGATCTTTTGGTATCATATGGCCACGAAAATATTAACCAGTTCTCGGAAATCTAATGATTATGTATGTTGACATGGCATAAATATCTAGTAGGAGTGTCCTTTTGGTACACACATTTGGGTAGAATTATTCCCTATGCGTTCAGTACTGCAGTAAAGAATGCCTCCTTTCTAGAACTCCAAAATTAAGTTTTAGAAAGTTAATTATTTTGCTGCTTTCTGGTAATAGATTTTGGGTACCCAGGTAGGACCCTGCTCTTGAACATCAACGGTCCGAGGGATCGCAGGACCTCCAGCCAGCACCGAGGGATTCTCGGGGAGAACCTCTGATTCCTGGACCAAAAAGTTATGAGCAGGAACCATTAGTAAGACAAAGGCATTCCTCCAGTATTGTTTCTTGTTGCCTGCTTGTTAGTCGTAGTGAAACCTTCACAGCATTGGGCTATATCCCTGGGGAGAAGTGAAAGTGCCCTTCCTAAAACAGAATTGAAAAGAGAGTACCCTTCCTCAAACTGCGGCTTGGAAATCTGTCTGTTAAATGCTGAATATTATTGTAAGTCCTTGTCTGTTCATAAGTCTCTTCAATATTTGGATTTATTCTGAAAACTTGGTGTGCCTGTGTGTGTGTGTGTGGTCGCGACCACGAACGTGTGGTTTTATGTTACAGTGTTTGTTTTGTGTCTTCCGGTTTGGTAAGTTCTGCAGGTATTGATTATTTTCTGGTTTTCCTTTTTTTTTGACTTTAGACTTTTGTGTTTGGACTCTGACTTATCAGGACTCTGCAAGCATTTGATGCAACAGGGGTTAGATATGCTGATGTCTGCAGCTTTGTGCTTTTATGTACATTAATTTTAGCCTATATATACAAGGAGCTTCTAGCGGAGATCAGGTGGAAGAGAAAGGTCCATGGAATGTGGAAAGAGGGGCAGGCCACTTGGGAAGAGTACGGGAATGTGGTCAGAGCATGCAGGGTTGCAACAAGGAAGGCCAAAGCCCACCTGGAATTGAAGGTGGCAAGGGATGTCAAAAACAACAAGAAGGGCTTCTTCAACTACATCAGCAGCAAGAGGAAGGCTAGGGACAATGTGGGGCCGCCGCTGAATGAGGCGGGTGTCCTGGTGAAGGAGGATGCAGAGAAGGCAGAGCTACTGAATGCCTTCTTTGCTTCAGTCTTCAGTGCTAAGACTGGCCCTCAGGAATCTCAGGCCCCGGAGGTAAGAGAAGAAGCCTACAGAGAGGACGACTTTCCCTTGGTCGAGGAGGACTGTGTGAGGGATCGCTTAAGCGATCTGGACATCCACAAATCCATGGGCCCCAATGGAATGCACCCACGAGTGCTGAGGGAGCTGGCGGATGTCATTGCTGAGCCACTCTCCATCATCTTTGAAAGGTCCTGGAGGACAGGAGAGGTGCCCGAGGACTGGAGAAAGGCCAATGTCACTCCAATCTTCAAAAAGGGCAAGAAGGAGGACCCAGGGAACTACAGGCCGGTCAGCCTCACCTCCATCCCAGGAAAGGTGATGGAGCAGCTTATCCCGGAACGCCATCATCAAGCAAGTGGAGGACAAGAAGGTTATCAGGAGTAGTCAGCATGGATTCACCAAGGGGAAATCATGCCTGACCAATCTGATAGCTTTCTATGATGACATGACTGGCTGGGTTGGAATGTACCCTCAGCAAGTTTGCTGATGACACCAAACTTGGAGGTGTGGTAGACACACCGGAAGGCTGTGCTGCCATTGAGCATGACCTGGATAGGCTGGAAAGTTGGGCAGAGAGGAACCTGACGAGGTTCAACAAAGGCAAATGAAGGATCCTGCACCTGGGGAGGAATAACCCCATGCATCAGTACAGGCTCAGGGTGGACCTGCTGGAGAGCAGCTCTGCGGAGAGGGACCTGGGTGTCCTGGTGGACGACAGGTTGACCATGAGCCAGCAGTGTGCCCTGGCTGCCAAGAAAGCCAATGGGATCCTGGGGTGCATCAAGAAGAGTGTGCCCAGCAGGTCGAGGGAGGTTCTCCTTCCCCTCTACACTGCCCTAGTGAGGCCTCATCTGGAGTACTGTGTCCAGTTCTGGGCTCCCCACTTCAAGAAAGATGAAGAGCCCTCCAGTGGAGGGCTACAAGGATGGTGAGGGGACTGGAACATCTCCCCTACGAGGAGAGGTTGAGGGAACTGGGCTTGTTCAGCCTGAAGAAGAGAAGGCTGCAAGGGGACCTTATAAATCCTTACAAATATCTGAAGGGTGGGTGTCAGGAGGATGGGGCCAAGCTCTTTTCAGTAGTGCCCAGCGACAGGACAAGGGGCAATGGACACAAACTGGGGCACAGGAAGTTCCGTCTGAACATGAGGAAGACCTTCTTCCCTCTGAGGGTGATGGAGCCGTGGAACAGGCTGCCCAGGGAGGTTGTGGAGTCTCCTTCTCTGGAGATATTCAAGACCCGCCTGGACATGGTCCTGTGCAGCCTGCTGTAGGTGCCCCTGCTTCGGCAGGGGGGTTGGACTAGGTGACCCACAGAGGTCCCTTCCAACCCCTACCATTCTGTGATTCTGTGATTCTGTGATTCTGTGATTAGTCACTATATATAAACACTCTGTACAGTACTCAGTTATGATTGGTCACTATGCATAAAACATCTATCAATAAAACACTCGGGTTACATAAGAAGTACTCAAACTATGATTGGTCATTATTCATAGAACAACTGTTTACCTGCAGCTGGCCTGAGAATGACTGACTTTCCCACAGCCAGCCTGGGAAAGGTCTGTTTTCCCACAGCCGGCCTGAGAAAGGCCTTGAGCCCTGTGCTGCTTGAAGCCTGTGCTGCTACAAACCAGTCAAGCCCATATTCAGAGTGTCTGGGTTGCTCACAATATGTCCCTGTTCTTCCAGAAACCCCACAGTATTATAGATGTTTTTTCATAGTACCAGGCATACCTTGGTTCTTACTCTTTTTTTTATTTTCATCCACAGTGTTTACTGTAGACTGTGCCAGAATGCTCTGTTCTCTATTTCTTGATATAAGATAGTGACTTCTCATGGCTTTTAATATCTTGAGTTTGCTGTTTACAGCAACAAGGTCAACTCTTCAAGACACCCTAACATCTGCTGTTTTATCACTTACAATACAGAATGAGACTAGATTGACTTCTAGTAAAAGGCATGGATATGTGTTCCCAGACTCAGAACATACAGGAAGGGAAACACAAGTGGAAGAAAAGAAATTACGGCAAGTAATGGGGAAAAATAAAATCACATCCCAATTGTGTTCTACAAATTTTCTATGATTATCAGCATTTAGCAAGCATTTTTTCCACCTTAAAGCATAGAACCCTGTATCTGTACTTCTCCACAGTAAGTGTATTTCTCACAATATCCAATATTATGCTGGAACATGCTTACAAATAGATTATTCATAAGATTATATGGTACTTTGTTTGAGGTGCTTTAGAAAGATAGTGATAATCATTCTTCTAATAGCACGTAGTCATTTCTTTCTCTGTAAATTTGTCATGAATAATGTTATTTGATCCTATAAACTATTTTTTTCCATGATTCAGATATTTCCATCCAATGTCTGTATTTTCATTTTCCCTACAGAAACACCAGTTTACTAGAAGACAAAATTAAATTCATCTAAAGTTGTTTTCTGTAAAGTGCAAGCTTTTTCCTCTTTTTCTCTCCTTTTCCTTCTGACAGTAACATAATTTCTCACATTCTTATTTAATTCAGTGTTTCTTATATGATAACTATATGAGGAGGTTCTTGTATGATAACATTCCTTTGGATGGATCAGAACATTTTCAGTGAAACTCAGTTTTATTTAAATTTTCTGCTGTGTTAAAGGCAAATATTAAACATTAGACTCAATTTAGTATTCACTAGAAAGGTTTAAAATTCTGTAGATATTTCTGATTCCATAGGAAAGAAGTTTATTCTTAGAAGGAAAAAAAGGCCAGAACAAAGGCTATGTCACGTAGAAAACCTCATTTATCCTTCTAAAACAGGACATATATAAGGCTTGCTGCAGCTTAATTCTCATGCTCATCTTCTATAAACACATATATTTTACCCAGAATTATTTTCTTTCCTTCTGATGCACTCATTTCACTAACCTCTTTATAGCACTGTCATTTATGGCTGTCACTGCTTAAAGCAGGACGACAATAAACTGAGTAGCAGACGCTCTCTATTAACCTCCACCCTTCCCACCAGAGGAAGGGAAAAGGAGGAAAAGGGAGAGAGACTTACAAATGGAATATAAGAAAAGTTTTACTAATAATGCTAATAACATTAATAATAAGAGAAATAGTGCAAAATATACAAAAACCGATACTGAGTTTCTTGGAGATGGGTGCCACAGGGGCTGGAATCCTGCCTGCAGCTGCCAGGCAGCACCAGGAAGTCCCGGACTGGCCTCAGCAGTAGACAGGAACTGGACTCAGGAATGCACGGATAGGAATCTGGATCAGGATTGCAGGCAGGACGACAAGCAGGGTCCTCTTCAGAAGCCGCCCATGGATGAAGAGAGCGAGACCCTTGTGATCCCCCAGCTTTAAACTGAGTATGACGTGCATGGCATGGAATACTGCAGTGGTCAATATCGGGGTCACCTGTCCTGTCTGCCCCTCCCTGCAAGTACGATCCTTTACGACTCCTCACTTGTGGGACCTAAGAGATCTGTTGGTGACCTTGGCTGCTACAGTAATAATTCTAAACAGGGGCCTTTTTCTGCATTCCTTTCCTGCTGTTAGCTCAGTAAGACTATCCACATCAGGTGTTATCAGCTGTGGAGCGGACAATGTCTGTAAAATATGCAGCCAGCCTCAGAAAAATGCAGTTACTTAGAGGAACTTAGCTGTAAGGAAGATTCACTAAAAGAGAATCGGTTCTGTTTTAACGAAAATCAGGACAACGGCATTTCTCAGTCACCTTCTTTCATTAAACTCTGTAGCCAATGCATCACACTAGTAAAATTAATTTGTAACTTAATGCAATAACTTTGACTGAATAGTCTGTTTCCACTAGAACCAGTTTTGATGGAGCCAGAAATACAAAGCACACAGGAAAACTTTAAAATAGCAGAAGTCTTACTAGAGGTCTTAGAATTTGGTGAAAGATTAAATTAATTCTTTATAAGACATAATTTTTCTGTCATTTAATAACAATGCAGTTTGATTTTAATCTTTTTTCCAGTATTTATATTTGTTTCCGCAGATTACAGCTGTGCAAAATCACAAATGCCTGTAATGAAGAAGAGTGTGATTGTTAAAAGGCAGATTTTTGTCATGGATTAAGCAGACTGAAAATGTTTTCTGCTCTAAAAGTTTCAGGATGTTTATCATGTTTACTTCAGGAATCACAGAATAGGAAGAATAAACACTAATCTATCAAACGATAAATTGCAAAGAGTTAGAAAGTGATCTGAATAGGTGCAAACTGCTCAAAGTCGATTAACTGGCAGCTTGGGCATTGCTCTGACTGACTTGCAAAGATTCAAGTTATATCTGAAATAGTGAATGAAGATAATGATATATGCTTCATTCACCAATGAAACATACTTTGTTTCCCTACTCTGATTCCATCCTTTGCAGGTAAATACAGTGGTAAAATATGCTTTAGCATTACTGTAAAACAAGAGCTTATCACACAGCTAAGTAGAACTTTGTAGAAGTGCACAAGTGCATTGAAATAAAATAAAGACTACTTAATCCAATCTTGTCATACAATCTCTTTCAAGGAGAACAGACAAAGCCTGTTAAAATAACAAAGAATGTAGAGTTTCCATTCACATTCAGAAAGTGTCCCGATTCAAACCCCCGCTCTAAAGATACCTGTCCTCTCCTCTCAGCTTTCTTTGCAGTGGAGAAATGTGATTCCACAGAACCAATAATGATTTTATTTTATATTAACTGGCAGAACTTTTCAAGCCTTTCAGACCTGGTGACACTTAAATGGCCCACATTTTAGTTTGTCTTGTTGTGTGGAAAAGGTAGATAAGGGTAGCAGGAGAAACATAAAACAGGTGGGCAAGGGCAAAGCGGCATTCACAAATGTTTCTTAGATCAGCATCGGGTTGAGGATTATTTCTGAGCTAAAACAATTGGTATTAAAATGACTTCACATAGGGTGTTCTATTACTTATGAAGTCCTGAGATTTTTGTAAAACTTGGCAAGCACATTACATGCAAAAAGGTAAGATCTTACAGAATCATAAAATAGTAAGGGTTGGAAGGGACCTTAAAGATCATCCAGTTCCAACCCCCCTGCCATGAGCAGGGACATCTTCCACTAGACCAGGTTGCTCAGAGCTCCATCCAACCTGGCCTTGAACACTGCCAGGGAGGGGGCATCCACAGCTTCTCTGGGCAACCTGTTCCAGTGTTTCATCACCCTCATGGTGAAGAATTTCTTCCCTATATCTAATCTAAATCTGCCCTCTTTTAGTTTAAAGCCGTTCCCCCTTGTCCTAACTACACATCCTTGTGAAAAGTCCCTCTCCATCCTTCCTGGAGACCCCCTTCAGGTACTGGAAGGCTGCTATAAGGTCACCCCAGAGCCTTCTCTTCTCCAGGCTGAACAGGCCCAACTCTCTTAGCCTGTCCTCGTAGGAGAGGTACTCCAGCCCTCTGATCATCTTCGTGGCCCTCCTCTGGACCTGCTCCAGCACATCCATGTCCTTCTTATGTTGGGGGCTCCAGAGCTGAATGCAGTACTCCAGGTGGGGTCTCACGAGAGCGGAGTAAAGGGGCAGGATCACCTCCCTCGACCTGCTGGCCACGCTTCTCCTGATGCAGCCCAGGATATGGTTGGCTTTCTGGGCTGCAAGCGCACATTGCTGGGTCATGTTGAGCTTCTCGTCCACCAGTACCCCCAAGTCCTTCTCCTCAGGGCTGCTCTCGAGCCACTCTCCACCCAGCCTGTACTTGTGTTTGGGATTGCCCCAACCCACGTGCAGGACCTTGCACTTGGCCTTGTTGAACTTCATGCAGTTCACGCAGGACCACCTCTCCAGCCTATCCAGGTCCCTCTGAATGGCATCCCTTCCCTCCAGCATGTCAACCGCACCACACAACTTGGTGTCATCAGCAAACTTGCTGAGGGTGCACTCAGTCCCACTGTCCATGTCGCCGACAAAGATATTAAACAGCACCGGCCCCAGTACCGACCCCTGAGGCACACCACTCGTCACTGGTCTCCACCTGGACATCGAGCCATTGACTGTAACTCTTTGAGTGCATCCATCGACCCAGTTCCTTATCCAACAAGTGGTCCATCTGTCAAATCCATGTCCTTCCAATTTAGAGACAAGGACATCATTTGGGACAGTGTCGAATGCCTTGCACAGGTCCAAGTAGATGATGTCAGTTGCCTGCCCTTTGTCCACCAATGCTGTAACCCCATCACAGAAGGCTACCAAGTTGGTCAGGCACGATTTGCCCTTGGTGAAGCCATGTTGGCTGTCCCCAATCACCTCCTTGTTATCCATGTGCCTTAGCATGGTTTTGAGGAGGATCCACTCCATCATCTTGCCAGGCACAGAGGTGAGGCTGACTGGCCTATAGTTCCCCGGGTCTTCCTTTTTTCCCTTTTTAAAAATGGAGGTGATGTTTCCCCTTCTCCAGTCAGTGGGGACCTCCCCAGACCACCACGACCTCTCAGATATGATGGAGAGTGGTTTGGCAACTTCGTCTGCCAGTTCCCTCAGGACCCACGGATGCATCTCATCAGGCCCCATGGACTTGTGCACCTTCAGGTTCCTTAGGCAGTCTCGAACCTGGTCTTCTCCTACAGTGGGTGGTTCTTCATTCTCCCAGTTCCTGCCTTTGCCTTCTGCAACTTGGGCGGTGTGGCTAGAGCACTTGCTGTTGAAGACTGAGGCAAAAAAGTCATTAAGCACCTCAGCTTTCTCCACATCCCGGGTAACCAGGTCTCCCGCTTCCTTCCGGAGAGGGCCCACATTTTCCCTAGTCTGCCTTCTATCACTGACATACCTGTAGAAGTGTCCTGGGTTTGGCCAGAACAGGGTTAATTTTCACCGGAATCCAGGAAGGGGCACAGCCGGGGGGTGGGGGCTGACCCCACCTGGCCAAACAGAGGCCGGTATTCCATACCATGTGACGTCACGCTGGGTTCTGGTGGGAGGGGCGGCGCGGCGGGAAGGCACTCGCGGCTTGGGGGGGTGCAGCACCGGTCCTGTTTTCGGGAGAGCGGCTGTCTGGGTTGTACGGTTCGTTGTTGTGTTTTCTCCTTATCTGTATCGTTGTTGTTCCTGTTTTCCCTCTGTTTGCTGTTCTGTTAAACTGCCCTTATCCCGACCCACCAGTTTCACAGAATCACAGAATCACAGAACCACAGAATAGTAGGGGTTGGAAGGGACCTCTGTGGGTCACCTAGTCCAACCCCCCTGCCGAAGCAGGGTCACCTACAGTAGGCTGCACAGGATCTTGTCCAGGTGGGTCTTGAATATCTCCAGAGGAGACTCCACAACCTCCCTGGGCAGCCTGTTCCAGTGCTCCGTCACCCTCAGAGGGAAGAAGTTCTTCCTCATGTTCAGACGGAACTTCCTGTGCCCCAGTTTGTGCCCATTGCCCCTTGTCCTGTCACTGGGCACCACTGAAAAGAGGTTTCTGCCTCTTTCTTTTCATTCTCCTCCGCACGCTGGCGGGGGGAGGGGCGGCCGCATGGTGCTTTTGTTGCCGGCGGCAGCCGAAACCAAAACATTAAATTGGCGCCCAACGTGGGGCGGGGATAACGGCAGGGCTGAGCAGCGGGTGTTAAAACTGCTTTCATAGATTTTGTTAAAATTTATTATACGGATTTACTGTGTTAAATAGTCGCCGGTAGAAATGTTTCTGTCTTTGATCAGATGGCTGTGGTTTCTGAATCCTTATTTGCAGTATGTATTCAATGCCGTGCTGTTCATCATCGCTAGGAAAAAGATCAGGATGATAATTTTGCTCTACCTTACGATATCGACTTATGATATGATAACATCACTGTGCATGAAATTAGTCTTGTATTTGCATGCGGCTCTGCGGTCATTTCCATACCTGGGATCCTATGTCTTAGAATTTGTTAATTATCAAACCCAGTCTGTGGGGAAAACCGAAGGGGATACCTTCCCCCACTCTTTCGCCCCCCCTCTCTCCCTCAGGCTGGTCCTAACGGCTTTTGAGAATTTCCAGTACCCCTGGGATGCTCAGGCCAGCGGGTTTCTATTGTTATGCTTCCTGAATGGGTTGCAGGTTTTGTTTAGGGTTAAACAAGTCGTTAAGAACATCGTGCAGAGACCTGCCCCGGGGCCAGATAGCTGTGAGTGGCTGGGTGTGTGGGACAGCATGGGCTAGTACCTAGGGCAGTGGGCACCCCCGATGATTTTTAAACTCACCACTGAACAAGTGCAGAATCCGGACAAACTAGTAAAATATCTGCAAAAAGTGTGCTGCCACCCTGGGAACTCCAGAGAGACACAGATCACAGCAACGTGCTGGGGTCTGGCCCATGCCTAACGAGCTGCCCTGTTTAAGACTGTTCAGTGCCCTAAAGGGGAAAGGGGGGGAAACGAAGTGGCAGGCACTGTGACTGGCGCTGCCCCCCCAGCCGGCCCTGCAGCCCCTCCAGCCCAGCAGGCAGTCACAGCCCCCCTGACCAGCACCACCGCTGCCACAGCTGCAGGGTCTGCCTCGGTTTCCCCAGCGGGCACAGCAGCTGCTCCAGCCCCAGCTCCAGCTGCAGGCAGCGCGGCTGAGCCCAATGACCAACCTGTGCCGGTAGCAGTCGCCCCTGTAAAACTAAAGAAAGACACAAAGAGAGCAGATCGCTCCGGGAGGGATGACGATGAGCCAGGGTCATCGCGGGAGATAGAGGCAGAGATCATCACCCGGTCCCTGTCCCTGGGCGAGCTGCGAGACATGCGGAAAGATTTCAGCCGCCACCCAGGGGAGCACATTGTCACCTGGCTGCTGCGGTGCTGGGATAACGGGGCCAGTAGCTTGGAATTAGAGGGCAAGGAAGCCAAGCAGCTGGGATCCCTGGCCAGGGATGGGGGCATTGACAAGGCCATTGGGAAAAAGGAACAAGTCCTCAGCCTCTGGAGGAGACTTCTGTCAGGCGTGAGGGAGAGGTACCCCTTCAGTGAGGATTTTGTATGTTATCCTGGCAAGTGGACCAATACGGAAAGGGGTATTCAGTACCTGAGGGAATTAGCTGTGCGGGAGCTGGTTTACTGTGACACAGACGATGAGCAGGTACCCACAGACCCAGATGAAGTCCAGTGCACAGCATCTATGTGGAGGAAGTTTGTGCGGAGCGCACCCTCCTCATATGCCAACTCACTGGCAGTAGTAAACTGGAAGGGTAAGGAGGCACCAACAGTGGATGAGGTGGCTGTCAGACTCCGGCAATATGAGGAAAGTCTCTCTTCCTCCCTTGTCTCATCTGTAAATAAATTGTCCCAGAAGATCCAGCGACTCAAACAGAGTATTCCCTACTCCCCACCTGTATGGGCCAGTGTCTCAGCTATTAGGGGCAAGCGTTTCTCTGCTCAGGAGAGGGAATATAGAGGCTATACACCACGGGGCACCCTGTGGTTCTACCTGCGTGACCACGGAGAGGACATGAGGAAGTGGGATGGAAAACCCACCTCAAGTCTAGAGGCACGAGTGCATGAGTTGCGAGGTAAAACAATCACCAAAGGGGATTCTGTTAGGAAAAATGCCGCTCCAGTTTCCAGAAGCCAGCTCTCCAGACAAGGTAGGCAGTTTGATCTCGATTCCGATCTTCTGGAGGGAACCTCCAAGTCATTTTTACAGCAGGTGAGCAGCAAATTCTCTGACCAGGATTAGAGGGGCCCTGCCTCCAGCCAGGTGGAGGAAAGGGACAACCGCGTTTATTGGACGGTGTGGATTCGGTGGCCTGGCACGTCAGATCCACAAGAGTATCAAGCTCTAGTGGACACTGGTGCACAGTGTACTTTAATGCCATCAGAGTTAAAACGGTCAGAGTCCATTTGCATTTCGGGAGTGACAGGGGGGTCCCAAGAGCTGAGTGTACTGGAGGCTGAAGTGAGCCTCACTGGGCAGGAGTGGCAGAAGCACCCCATTGTAACTGGCCCTGAGGCTCCGTGCATCCTTGGGATAGACTATCTTAGGAGAGACTATTTCAAGGACCCAAAGGGGTATCGGTGGGCTTTTGGCATAGCTGCTTTGGAGACGGAAGAAATTAAACAGCTGTCCATTTTGCCTGGTCTCTCGGAGGATCCTTCCGTTGTGGGGTTGCTGAGGGTTGAAGAACAACAGGTGCCAATTGCGACCACAACAGCGCACCGGCGACAGTATCGTACCAACCGAGACTCCCTTATCCCCATTCATCAGCTGATCTGGCAGCTGGAGAGTCAAGGAGTGATCAGCAAAACTCGCTCACCCTTTAATAGTCCCATATGGCCAGTGAGAAAATCTACTGGAGAGTGGAGACTGACAACAGACTGCCGTGGCCTGAATGAAGTCACACCACCGCTGAGTGCTGCCGTGCCAGACATGCTAGAACTTCAATATCAGCTGGAGTCAAAGGCAGCCAAGTGGTATGCTACAACTGACATCGCTAATGCATTCTTCTCCATCCCTTTGGCAGCGGAGTGCAGGCCACAGTTTGCTTTCACCTGGAGGGGCATCCAGTACACCTGGAATCGACTGCCCCAGGGGTGGAAACACAGTCCCACCATTTGCCATGGACTAATCCAGACTGCACTGGAAAAAGGTGAAGCTCCAGAACATCTGCAGTACATAGATGACATCCTTGTATGGGGTGACACAGGGGAGGAAGTTTTTGAGAAAGGGGAGAATATAGTTCAGACCCTTCTGAAAGCCGGTTTTGCTATTAAGCGAAGTAAAGTCAAGGGACCTGCACAAGAGATCCAGTTTTTGGGAATAAAATGGCAGGATAGGCGCCGTCAAATCCCAATGGATGTCATCAACAAAATAGCAGCTATGTCTCCACCAACCAGCAAAAAGGAAGCACAGGCCTTCCTGGGTGTTGTGGGTTTTTGGAGGATGCACATCCCAAATTACAGCCAGATTGTAAGCCCTCTGTACCATGTGACCCGGAAGAAGAATGATTTTGAATGGGGCCCTGAGCAACAACAGGCATTTGAACAGATTAAACGGGAGATAGTTCATGCCGTAGCCCTTGGTCCAGTCCGGTCAGGGCAAGATGTTAAAAACGTGCTCTACACCGCAGCCGGGGAGAATGGCCCAACCTGGAGTCTCTGGCAGAAAGCACCAGGGGAGACTCGAGGTCGATCCCTGGGGTTCTGGAGCCGGGGATACAGAGGATCCGAGGCCCGCTATACTACCACTGAAAAAGAGATTCTGGCAACATATGAAGGCGTTCGAGCTGCTTCAGAAGTGGTCGGCACTGAAGCACAGCTCCTCCTAGCACCACGATTGCCGGTCCTGGGCTGGATGTTCAAAGGGAAGGTCCCCTCTACGCACCATGCCACCGATGCTACATGGAGTAAGTGGGTCGCTCTGATCACCCAGCGTGCCCGAATGGGAAATCCCAGTCGCCCAGGAATTCTGGAGGTAATCATGGACTGGCCAGAAGGCAAAGATTTTGGAGCATCGCCAGAGGAGGAGGTGACACGTGCTGAAGAGGCACCACTGTATAACCAGCTGCCAGAAGATAAGAAACAGTATGCCCTGTTCACGGATGGGTCCTGTCGCATTGTGGGGAAGCAGCGGAGGTGGAAGGCTGCTGTATGGAGCCCTACACGACAAGTCGCAGAAACTGCCAAGGGAGAAGGTGAGTCCAGCCAGTTTGCAGAGGTGAAAGCCATCCAGCTGGCTTTAGACATTGCCAGTCGAGAGAAGTGGCCAGTGCTCTATCTTTACACCGACTCTTGGATGGTGGCCAATGCCTTGTGGGGGTGGCTGCAGCAATGGAAGAAGAACAACTGGCAGCGCAGAGGCAAACCTATGTGGGCTGCCCCATTGTGGCAAGATATTGCTGCCCGTCTGGAGCAGTTGGTTGTAAAAGTCCGTCACGTGGACGCCCACGTCCCTAAGAGTTGGGCCACTGAAGAACATCAAAACAACCACCAGGTAGATCAGGCTGCCAAGATTGAAGTGGCTCAGGTGGATCTGGACTGGCAACATAAGGGTGAACTCTTTATAGCTCGGTGGGCCCATGACACCTCGGGCCACCAAGGAAGAGACGCGACATACGGATGGGCTCGTGACTGAGGGGTGGACTTGACCATGGACACTATTGCACAGGTTATCCATGAATGTGAGACATGCGCTGCAATCAAGCAAGCCAAGCGGGTAAAGCCTCAGTGGTATGGAGGACGATGGCTAAAATATAAATATGGGGAGGCTTGGCAGATTGACTATATCACACTGCCACAGACCCGCCAAGGCAAGCGCTATGTGCTCACAATGGTGGAGGCCACCACCGGATGGCTGGAAAGCTCCCCTGTGCCCCATGCCACGGCCCGGAATACCATCCTGGGCCTGGAAAAACAAGTCCTGTGGCGACATGGCACTCCCGAAAGAATCGAGTTGGACAACGGGACTCACTTTCGCAACAGCCTCATAGACACCTGGGCCAAAGAACACGGTCTTGAGTGGGTGTATCACATCCCCTACCATGCACCAGCCTCGGGAAAGATCGAACGTTACAATGGGCTGCTAAAAACCACTTTGAGGGCAATGGGGGGGTGGGACTTTCAAAAATTGGGATACCCATTTAGCAAAGGCCACCTGGTTGGTTAACACCAGAGGGTCCACCAACCGGGCTGGTCCTGCCCAGTCAAAACCTCAGCGCCCCGTAGAAGGGGATAAAGTCCCTGTAGTGCACATGTGGAACATGTTAGGGAAGACGGTTTGGGTTAGTCCTGCCTCGGGCAAAGGCAAGCCCGTCCGCGGGATTGCTTTTGCTCAAGGACCTGGGTGTACCTGGTGGGTAATGCGGAAGGATGGGGAAGTCCGATGTGTACCTCATGGGGATTTAATTTTGGGTGAGAATAGTCCATAAATAAATTGTATAAAGTTAGTTGTTAAATAACCCTGTCACTGTCTGTTATCACTGTTATAATTGTTATATTTTATACCAGTAGTAGCATAGTAAGAATCGCCCAGATTAAAGAAGGATGGACTTTTTCTATGAAAACCTAGCAGAGCACAGCGATGATAGAAGTGGACCTGGTTTTCAACAACTGGCATCCAACAACTTCATCAAGATCAACATCTCCTGCAGACTGTGGGCACGGGCCGCACCAGATACATCAGCCGTGAGCTCCGGATGCAGCAAGTGACCGCCCACCACCACACATCACCTCTCCTGCCACGGAAGACCATTATGACAGATGGAGCCCAAAGTCATGGATTAAATGAACTCAATGGACCCTTTAGAGTGATGATCCATAGACTAAGGGAATGATATCTGGAGACAGGAGAAGTGGTGGTGATCAACTGGACAATGGGGGACCTGGGCATGACGTAGATGGTATGGAATAAGGGATGGATAATGTCCTGGGTTTGGCCAGGACAGGGTTAATTTTCACCGGAATCCAGGAAGGGGCACAGCCGGGGGGTGGGGGCTGACCCCACCTGGCCAAACAGAGGCCGGTATTCCATACCATGTGACGTCACGCTGGGTTCCGGTGGGGGGGGCGGCGCGGCGGGAAGGCACTCGTGGCTTGGGGGGGCGCAGCGCCGGTCCTGTTTTCGGGAGAGCGGCTCTCTGGGTTGTACGGTTCGTTGTTGTGTTTTCTCCTTATTTGTATCGTTGTTGTTCCTGTTTTCCCTCTGTTTGCTGTTCTGTTAAACTGCCCTTATCCCGACCCACCAGTTTCTGCCTCTTTCTTTTCATTCTCCTCCGCACGCCAGCGGGGGGAGGGGCGGCCGCGTGGCGCTTTTGTTGCCGGCGGCAGCCGAAACCGAAACAAGAAGGCTTTCTTTTTCCCTTTGACATCCCTGGCCAGATTTAATTCTGTTAGGGCTTTAGCTTTCCTAACTAGCTCCCTGGCTACTCGGACGATTTCTCTGTATTCCTCCCAAGCTACCTGTCCTTGCTTCCATCCTCTGTAGGCCTCCTTTTTCTGCTTGAGTTTGGCCAGGAGCTCCTTGTTCATCCATGTAGGCCTCCTGGCGTTTCTGCCTGACTTCCTCTTGGTTGGGATGCATCTCTCCTGAGCTTAGAGGAGGTGATCCTTGAATACTGATCAGCTTTCTTGGGCCCCTCTTCCCTCTAGGGCTTTATCCCACGGTATTCTACCAAGCAGATCCCTGAGGAGGCCAAAGTCTGCTCTCCTCAAGTCCAGGGCAGTGAGCTTGCTGTGCGCCTTCCTCGCTGCCCTAAGGATCTTAAACTCCACCATTTTGTGGTCACTGCAGCCAAGGCTGCCCTTGACTTTCACATTCCCCACCAGCCCCTCCTTGTTAGTGAGAACAAGGTCCAGCATCGCACCTCTCCTCATGGGCTCCTCTATCACTTGGAGGAGGAAGTTGTCCTCAACGCATTCCAGGAACCGCCTGGCTTGCCTGTGCCCTGCTGTGTTGTCCCTCCAACAGATGACAGGGTGACTGAAGTCCCCTATGAGGACCAGGGCTTTTGAACGTGAGGCTTCTCCTATCTGCCTATAGAGGGCTTCATTTGCTCGCTCGTCCTGGTCAGGTGGCCTGTAGCAGACTCCCACTGTAATGTCACCCGTCCCTGCCCTGCCTTTAATCTTGACCCATAAGCTCTCTGTGGGCTCCTCATCCAATCCGAGGCGGAGCTCCATGCACTCCAGCTGCTCTTTGACAAAGAGGGCGACACCTCCTCCTCGTCTCCCCTGCCTGTCTTTCCTAAAGAGCCTGTATCCTCCCATCCCAATACTCCAGTCATAGGAGCTGTCCCACCATGTCTCTGTGATGCCAATGATCTCATAGCCCCACAGAAGTGCGCACATCTCTAGCTCCTCTTGTTTGTTCCCCATGCTATGTGCATTTGCATAAAGGCATTTGAGCTGAGCTGCCACACGGCTCCCTGTTCCGTACCCTCACTTACTCAGCAGAGTGAAGGGCCTCGCTAGCACACCATCCACTAACCACTGGGGGAGTTGCCACCCCCAGGCTTTTCACTAGCTAGCCTGTTTTTTTCCCCTTCCCCCTTCAAATCTAGTTTAAAGCCCTATCAATGAGCCCTACTAACTCCTGAGCTAGGATCCTCTTCCCCTTTTGTGGCAGGTGTACCCCGTCTGTTGCCAGCAGACCTGGTGCCATGTAAACTGACCCATGATCAAAGAACCCCAAATTTTGCCTATGACACCAGGCTTGGAGCCAGGTATTGATCTGTTGACGACTCCTGTTTCTTCCTTCATCTTCCCCTGCAACTGGAAGGATAGAGGAGAACACTACTTGTGCTCCTGATCCCTTAACCTGTCGCCCCAGAGCCCTGAAGTCCCTTTTGATTGCCCATGCGCTTTTGTCCCTAACCTCATCACTGCCAACCTGAACAACTAAGAGTGGGTAATAGTCAGAGGGCTGTACCAGACCAGGGAGTTTCCTAGTGATATCTCTCACCCGGGCCCCAGGGAGGCAGCAGACTTCCCTGTGGGATGGGTCCGGTCGGCATATCGGGCCCTCTGTTCCTCTCAGAAGGAAGTTGCCTATGACAATTACCCTTCTTTTTTTCTTCGTGGAGGCAGTCGTGATGCATGGGGCTGACTGCCTAGCTCTGGGCAACCCCATGCATGGGCCTTCATCCATCTCGTCATTTGCCTTGCCCTCCGGTTCCAGAGCCTCATACCTGTTGCGTAAGGGCACCTGGGGTGGAGAGGGAGGCCGGGAGGGGATTCGCCTGCCGCCCCGAGCAGGGACCCATTTCCATTCCCCCCTGTCTCTTACGTCCTCTCCTTCTGCCTGGTGGCGAGAAGGCAGGGGATCTTCTGCTTCTCGTGGAGCGTCCATCCTCTGCGTTTGTCTTGGGGATGGCAGGGCATGGCTCCACCAGTCTATTTCCCTCTCGCACTCCCTGATGCTCCTTAACCTTTCTACCTCCTCTTTGAGCTCTGCCACCAGGCTGAGCAGATCATCCACCTGGTCACAGCGCACGCAGGTGTTCTGCCTGCTGCCCTCCAATACCAGTGACAGGCTCAGGCGCTCCTTGCAGCCAGAGACCTGTACAGCTGCCTGTTTATGCGGGAGCTCTGTTTGGGTCGCCACATTATGCCAGGTGACGGCTTTCGGCCGAGTGGAGGCCATAGCTCGATCTCTCCTAGTCGAGCAAGCAATGACCACCAGTTGAATTTACCCGGGAGCTGGCCGAGCCTCGGGGCCCTGCCTGCTTGCCCTGCTTGCGCAAACTGCAGCACCACGCCCTGGCTGACATGCCACGCCCTGTTTGCCCATCCTGTTTGCCATACTCCGGGTTGCTTGCGCCTCCCAGGGGCTGCTTATGTGAGGGGGGAGGGTGCCGCCATCACTCTTGTCCCTGCCCACAGTGAGTCAGAGCCTCCGCTCATAAGGTCTCAGCACTTCCCGCTCTTGGGGGGGGGGGGGGGGCGGGATGACACGTTCTCTCTCCCTGGGCACCTGCCTCGGCAGTTCTGCCACTTAGAAAAGGTTCCCCCCGTGCGATCCCTTGCTCTGGAGCCCTTCGCCATGCAGTCTTCGCTGAAATGACGGCTGAACTGGGTTTTAAACTGCTGCCATCACTCTTGACCCCACCCATGCTGAGTCAGAGCCGCCGCTTTCAAGATATAATGATAATATAATTATCATTAGTTTAAGAGCTGAAATTGGTTGCTCTTGAGAAGCCAGACATTTTGTCTGAAAAATATCAGATGGGTTAACTCTGTTTACATTAGACAGTTTCATCCTACGTGATGGGGAATTTCATCCAAGTAATAAGTGCAAGACTAGGCCCAAGAATGTGTGAAAGCAGCAGAACCTTTTTCCATGAACTTTTAACTATAGATATTTTCATAGTTCTTAAATTTCTTTGCTCCAAAACTAAACTAAAACATAATAAAATTAGTTTTAATTTCCAAAATATGCTCATTTAGAAATGGATTTTGAGGGAACTAAATTACCTATTCAAAATACAGACATTAGCTTCATATTCCCCTATGGGCTGTGAAGCGGCCCACTGACAAAAGAGAAGGGGAAGAACTATTTTATGGGCACGTGGTATGGCACTTTCCATGAAAAAAGAAATTTAGCACTTAAATGCTTTAACCATTCATCAGTTATCCTGAGCACCACGACTCACTGTATTTCTAAGTGGCAGCAGCTGCAGCTGTATTTGTGGAGAAGGCCATACGGTTGGTGCACACTACACTCAGGTCAATGTTCAATGGAAAGGTGCTACTTAGCTGCCCTTTGCCCCACAGCCTGCCCATCCTCTCTTTAGCCAGACTGTAGTTGCTGATAAGGCACCACAAAACTAGAGAGACTGCCGAGTTTCAGCATCCATGCAGGGACAGGAATGACTCTCACACATTGATACAATGCACAGCCGATTCTTTTATTATTCCGCTTGTGCAGTTATATACATTTTCCATATCTGTACACGCGATCACGCTTATTTGGATAGGCTACAGACATAAATCACACACTGTTCACACGCCCCACATTCCCTTATGATTGGTAACTATGCACTAATGCTAATAGCAACAGACCGCCTCCACGTCCTTGAACACATCTTGTTTTTGCTAACCCACATCATGTTTATTCTTAGCTGTCCTTTCCAGCGGCCTGTTCAGTTATGCTAACTGTTTTCCTTAAGCGGCCTAGTCATGCTAACTCTCAGGCTACATCAACCCCAACATCTCCCCCTTTTTCTTTTCAAAAAAAGCTAAGCTATCTTATCATTGCCTTAAAAACATTTGTTCAATTGGTGTTAGTTGCATCACAAAAATTTTCTTTACAGTTGCCTCTAGTGCCTTTTGTGTTATGCGTATTATAGACGGAACCAATATAATCACTGCTTCCTCTACATCTCCTTCTTTTTTATTTAATGAATTTAAAGCAAGTGCTACATTGACACACCTAAGCATCACTATTGGCTTTATGGTCCAGTAACAGCCCCGCTACAGTGCAACACTCAAAACAAACACAAGAACACAAATGCTAATAAAAAGATATATAGATGTGAAGTGCATACCATAACCTGTATTCATATTAATCACCTAGGCTAAAATCAATGTATCTAAGGGTATAACTCATTAACTGTAAACAATACCTGCAGAACTCACCAAACCAAAGACGCAAAGGCAGTTACTTAGTCCAGACAAATCCGTTAGATCACAGAAACCAAATAAATCCATCAGAATACAGAAATACAAACACTATGACAACAAACACATAAAATCACACATTTATAGTTGCGACCGCACACGCACAAGCACAGCAAGTTTTCAACATAAATCCAAATGTTGCAAAGACTATGTTTTTTATGGGTTTTTTGTTTTTTGTTTTTTTTTTGCCATGCAAAGACTTATGAACAGACAAGGACTTACAATAACATTCAACATTTAACAGACAAATTCCCAAGCCTCAGTTTCAGGAAGAGTACTCTCTTTTCAATTCTGTTTTAGGAAGGGCACTTTCCCTTCTCCCCAGGGATGTAGCCCATTGCTGTGAAGCTTTCACTACGATTAACAGGCAACTAACAGGCAGGCAACAAGAAACAATACTGGAAGAATGCCTTTGTCTTATTAATGGTTCGTGCTCAGAACTTTTTGGTCCAGTGATCAGAGGTTCTCCCCGAGAATCCCTCGGTGCCAGCTGGAGGTCCTGCGATCCCTCGGACCATTGATGTTCAAGAGCAGCGTCCTACCTGGGTACCCAAAATCTATTACCAGAAAGTAGCAAAATAATTCATTCTCCAAAATTTAACCCCGGAGCCCCAGATAGCAGGCACTCTCGAGAACTCATTAGCATACCTTAATATCATAATCAGCTAGAACAGTTTGCAGCAATAAGGATACAAGGAATTCTACTGCAGTAACTGAATTATACACACTTTTTCCAACCAAGTCCTTGAATGTCAGGAAGATGGTTCTTGCCGCGCCACTTCTAGGCTGGCCAGGATGGGCCGGCGCACTGGGATTGGGGGGGGGGGGGGGGAGGGGTGTCTGGGCCGCGCCGCGCCACCGGTTGCCCAGGGGGGGCCATGTAACCCACCAGGTGTAAGGTTCGCTGACCCATCTGGGTGTGGTAGTCACTGGCACTGCGGGCTGTGCTGTGTCGGATGGACTGCGTGGTTTTATGCTGGAATTATGCAGCTTATCCTGGAGGCCATCATGAAGCAAGTGGAAGAAAAGAAGGTTATCAGGAGTAGTCAGCATGGATTCACCAAGGGGAAATCATGCCTGACCAATCTGATAGCTTTCTACGATGACATGACTGGCTGGGTAGACGAAGGGAGAGCCGTGGATGTTGTCTACCTTGACTTCAGCAAGGCTTTCGACACAGTCTCCCATGATATCCTCCTGGGGAAGCTGAGGAAGTGTGGGCTGGATGAGTGGTCGGTGAAGTGGATAGAGAACTGGCTGAATGGCAGAACTCAGAGGGTTGTCATCAGCGGCGCTGAGTCTAGTTGGAGGCTGGTGACAAGTGGTGTCCCCCAGGGGTCAGTACTGGGCCCAGTCTTGTTTAACTTCTTCATCAACGACCTGGATGAAGAGTTAGAATGTACCCTCAGCAAGTTTGCTGACGACACCAAACTGGGAGGTGTGGTAGATACACCAGAAGGCTGTGCTGCCATTCAGCGTGACCTGGATAGGCTGGAAAGCTGGGCAGAGAGGAACCTGATGAGGTTCAACAAGGGCAAGTGCAGGGTCCTGCACCTGGGGAGGAACAACCTCATGCACCAGTACAGGCTTGGGGTGGACCTGCTGGAGAGCAGCTCTGCGGAGAGGGACCTGGGTGTCCTGGTGGACGACAGGTTAACCATGAGCCAGCAGTGTGCCCTGGCTGCCATGAAAGCCAATGGGATCCTGGGGTGCATCAAGAAGAGTGTGGCTAGCAGGAGGAGGGAGGTTCTCCTTCCCCTCTACACTGCCCTGGTGAGGCCTCATCTGGAGTACTGTGTCCAGTTCTGGGCTCCCCAGTTGAAGAAAGATGAAGAGCTACTGGAGAGAGTCCAGCGGAGGGCTACGAGGATGGTGAGGGGACTGGAGCATCTCCCCTACGAGGAGAGGTTGAGGGAACTGGGCTTGTTCAGCCTGAAGAAGAGAAGGCTGCGAGGGGACCTTATAAATGCCTACAAATATCTGAAGGGTGGGTGTCAGGAGGATGGGGCCAAGCTCTTTTCAGTGGTGCCCAGCGACAGGACAAGGGGCAACAGGCACAAACTGAGGCACAGGAAGTTCCGTCTGAACATGAGGAGGAACTTCTTCCCTCTGAGGGTGACGGAGCACTGGAACAGGCTGCCCAGGGAGGTTGTGGAGTCTCCTTCTCTGGAGATATTCAAGACCCGCCTGGACGGGGTCCTGTGCGGCCTGCTGTAGGTGACCCTGCTTCGGCAGGGGGGTTGGACTAGATGACCCACAGAGGTCCCTTCCAACCCCTACTATTCTGTGATTCTGTGATTCTGTAATTCACCCTGCTTTGATCTCAGGCCGGGTATGCCAGTTGCTGTAGAGGGACCCTGTTGTACACTTTCGGGGTGCCGGATTTTGCACCGCACTTCCCATTTCTCTGCATTTATAGGATCGTCAGGTTCTGGCAAATTTACTTCCCGCATTTCTTGTGTTGGGTTAGGAATTTTGTCGTATGTGGGGTTAAATTTCAAAAGACTGCAGCTCTGTCCTTGCTTTGGAGATAATGGTGGAGAGTAGCAGCCGCTTCTAAGATGATAGTTTCTATGAGATTTAGAGCATTTAAAGCTGTATGCACTGATTTCCAAGTAATGATTTCCTCAGGGATTTTAAACTGCAAGACTTTATTCTTTCAAAATTCTCTGTAAAATCTTTCAATTGAGCTTTTGTTGCTTTCAGCTGATCATGCTTTTGACAGCTCGAAAAACAGGGGCTAATAATCGCTCCTCTTTGTTGCCGACCTGCACAGAGTTCCCGATTCTCTGCCACACATCCAAGTCAAACAACCGATCTGTCGTTGCTATCAGCTTTCGTCTGCAGTACCACAATAATAGTCCCTATATGTCTCTTTCAGTTAACTTCACGTTGGCTCGATCCGCCAATTCCGGCAGGCTTTTCTGCGCCGCCTTTTCCAACACTGATACAGTGGAACCCATACTGCCGATATTCACACCCTCTCGGCGTGCCGCGGATCCGCTCCTGCCTCTCTCGGGCAGCCCAGCTTACCTCGCCGGTCGGCAGTCCCCTGCCTTCTTCAGCTGTGGTATCACGTCGGGGTCACCACAATGTCGAGTTTCAGCATCCATGCAGGGACAGGAATGACTCTCACACATTGATACAATGCACAGCCGATTCCTTTATTACTCCGCTTGTGTGGTTATATACATTTTCCATATCTGTATACGCGATTACACTTATTCGGATAGGCTACAGACATAAATCACACGCTGTTCACAGGCCCCACATTCCCTTATGATTGGTAACTATGCACTAACGCTAATAGCAACAGACCACCTCCATGTCCTTGAACACATCTTGTTTTTGCTAACCCACATCATGTTTATTCTTAGCTGTCCTTTCCAGCGGCCTGTTCAGTTATGCTAACTGTTTTGCTTAAGCGGCCTAGTCATGCTAACTCTCAAGCTACATCAACCCCAACAAGAGACGGAAACCAAAACCAAGAACTGGACGAATCTGCCAATTTGCTGTGCAACTATGCAATTTTTTTTCCTATTGAAATGAGGGGCAAGATCGAGCAGAAATGAATGGTGGCAGGGACTGCTTAAGCTGATACTGTCACTAAAATAAAGTAGGGGCAGCCAGATGCTGCCCACATACCTGCCATTTAGGGCTTCTCCAGGGACTGTGAGCATGCTCTATAGACTGACATGAGCTCTGACATAGGAGAAAAGCACCAGCCACCAGACTAAATACTATTTTAAACGTCTTAGATCTCAACCTGTTCACTTCCCCAAAGTTTCGTAAGAAATCAGTGATAAAAATGGTTACAGAACCCAGAGGTCTGAATTCTTTGTCATCTGCTGCTAGGAGCCAATGGAATTTACAGTAGAGGGTCTATAAATAATTTTACATGCACATACCCACAAACCCCATGTAATGTTGTCATGGTTTAACCTGGCTGACGGCAATTACGACCATGCACCAGCTCATTTGCTCCTCCCCCCTCCCAGTGGGATGTAGAGGAGGATGGACAAAAAGTAAAACTCCTGGGTTGAGATAAAGACACTTTAATAAGAAAACAAAAGAAGGAATGATAATAATAATAATAATAATAATAATAATATGCAAAACAAGCGATATACAATATAATTTTTCTCACTGCTCGACAATGTATTGCACAGTCAGTCCCTGAGCAGCTATTGCGGAACACGTGGATCTCACGAAACTCATGGATTTCACTGAACTCGCAGAAAAAGACTGAACTCACGGAAAAGTAAAAGTTTGAACTCATGGAAAAGGGTTGAACTCACAGAAAAGGGTTTCTGCTCCCTCAGCCAACCCCCACTCATAAACTGAACATGACGTCTATGGTGTGGAATATTTCCATTGGCCAGATTGGGTGAGCTGCCTGGCTATGCTCCCTCCCAGCTCCTGCATACCTGCTGAATATGGGAGACTGGAATAAAGTCTTTGATTTCTTAGCAAAAACTGAAAACATCAGTGTATTATCAACATTCTTCTCGTACTAAATCCAAAACACAGCATCTACTGAGAGGAAAATTAACTTAAATCCAGTCAAAATCAGGAAAAATGTTAAATAATTAGCTGTTTCCTTTTAAGAATAAAACCACACAATTTTATTCTTCCCATTGTTTTACCTGAGAGAAGTACGTCAGCAGCATTACACTCTTATTTTTTCAGGTTTTACTATTCTAGAAAACAGATTTATAAGAGGAAAAGTGTCATGTTCTAGCACAGCCTTATCCTTAAACTTAAACAAACTGGTCTATAGCCATAACATCTGTAAGGCAGTAAAGTGTTACATAAAAGGGAACCTTCTAGTCCACCTGAAATTTAATATCATGTATTGATAGTTGTTGGAGTTCCGCCGCTCCTTTCCAGTAAATATACAATGCCAAGGTGCTTTGCCCAGGATGCTATGAGAGGGAGTAATTAGTTTTAAAAAGGGGGAAAGAGAAAGAGACAGCAAAACCTTTCATATATCCCTCACCTTGAGGTATCTCATCTTCCTAATTGGGATAAAGAGTGAGAGTAAAAGTAGCATTTGAAAGAGAAATTCTGTAAGTCTGAACTGCTTGTTATTAAAAACAGTTTTATTGTTCTAAATATATCTTAGAAACAAACTGTCTATTATCTATCCTCTATTTATAGAAGTGGCAGGAGTGTGTGTCTTGGTGCTGCTAAACATGTATTTTATTCAATATTTAAATTGTTTGAAAAGAAAATGCCAGCATTGCTAAACTCAAAGATTTTAAGCTTTTTTCTCTGTCAATGTATTACTTGAAACTGTCCACAAAAGGTGACAAAGAAGTTTGTATATGTGATTTTCTTTAAGGAGATGGAAGTGTTCAAGAGATTGCATATCAGAAAAAGTTAACAATTACACAGATATATTACTATTTATTTTTAGCTTTTTTAATAAAGATTATGCTAACTAGAGTTTCCATAGATTTTTTTTAACTTTCTTTTCTGTCACCATTCTTGTTACGTGTTTCTGCAGCACCCTATTCAGTAGTGTTATATTTGTGACTAGTGCTTTTAAAGCTATCTCAAGAGTTAGCAACAGCAATAAAAAGGATTGATTCAATTTTTTATAATAGTTCAAAGTTTTGAGTACTGGTAGTTGCAATAAAAGAAAGAAAATAACAATATAAAATTTAGACCTTTTGTGTTCTTTGTAGCATATTCACAAGAGGAAAAGTAAGAGCCACATTCTTAAAAACACAAGAAATCAAATGTTTTTACATGGAGGGAGTTTTTATATATCAAAGGAATTTTACCCTGCGGTGCTGTTGGAATTATAAAAGGGTAAATTATGTAAGCAAGATTTATTTTTCATCACTTGCAATATTTGTAAAGCATGGTTTTCTCCAAAATTGTCAAAATTTGTCACTAATACTTGTGGATATATAAAATCCATAAGACTATACTCTTTCAGTATAATGGCCCTGTTGCCTAGCAAGAAGTAGTGGCTTTAGGAAAAAAATGAGATAATTACGTATACTCTGCATGCAGCCTCCATGCAAGCTTGGCAGTGAAAACCACCTCCCACATTGCTGCCTCCGGCTACCCCATTCTGCTGCTTCATCTCAACTGTGGTTCCCGAACTTCTGTTCTAGGAGATGCATTGGGAAGATGCTCCTGGTTAGACATGCCCTGATTCTTCACTCGAAATAAGGGTTATTTTAAAGCCCTGATGTGGCTAGTGCACAGCATCCTCACAGTTGTATCAGCCAGCTGAGGTCACAAGCAGCTGTGAAGCAGTGCTGGTGGTGCCTAACCAGAGTGGAAGGGAGACTATTTAAGCCAACATTTCCCCTGAAGCCTCTGGAAAACCAGAAAGTGAAAACAGAATTTTCTTGTCTAGTGTCATAGCCTGCATTCTCTCCTTAGCATTGTCATCAGTCCAGGCAGGTTCAGACGTGGCCTCCTATCTTTACCTATCCATTATTTGCGTATAAGCATAGTGTCAGGCAGGTGTTATGGTTTGGCTGCGACCGGCAACAAAAGTGCCACGCGGCCGCCCTGCCCCCCGCCGGGGTGCGGAGGAGAATGGAAAGAAAATAGGCAGAAACCGGTGGGTCGGGATAAGGGCAGTTTAACAGAACAGCATACAAAGGGAACAGGAACAACAACGATACAGAAAAGGGGAATACACAAAACAAAACGCACAACCCAGAGAGCCGCTCTCCCAAACCGGACCGGCGCCGCACGCTCCCGAGCCGCGAATCAGTTCCCGCCGCCCCGCTCCCCCCCACCGGAACCCAGCATGACAGCACATGGCATGGAATACCCTGCTCTGCTTGGCCAGGTGAGGTCAGCCCGCACAGCTGTGCCCCTTCCTGGATTCTGCTGAAAATTAACCCTGTCCTGGCCGAACCCAGGACATTATCCATCCCTTATTCCATACCATCTATGTCATGCCCAGGTCCCCCATTGTCCAGGTGATCACCACCACTTCTCCTGTCTACAGATATCACTCCCTTAGTCTATGGATCATCACCCTAAAGTGTCCGTTGAGTTCATTTAATCCATGGCTTCTGGCTCCATCTGTCGTAATGGTCTTCCGTGGCAGGAGAGGTGATGTGTGGTGATGGGCGGTCACTTGCTGCATCCGGAGCTCACGGCTGATGTATCTGGTGCGGCCCGTGCCCACAGTCTGCAGGTTGGAGACGTCGATCTTGATGAAGTTGCTGGGTGCCAGTTGTTGAAAACCAGGTCCAGCCCCATCATCGCTGTGCTCTGCTAGGTTTTCATCAAAAAGTCCATCCTTCTTTAATCTGGATGATTTTTACTATGATACTACTGGTATAACATATAACAATTATAACAGTGATAACAGACAGTGACAGGGTTATTTAACAATTAACTTCATACAATTTATTTATGGACTATTCTCACCTAAAATCAAATCCCCATGAGGTACACATCGGACTTCCCCATCCTTCCGCATTACCCACCAGGTACACCCAGGTCCTTGGGCAAAAGCAATCCCGCGGACGGGCTTGCCTTTGCCCGAGGCAGGACTAACCCAAACTGTCTTCCCTAACATGTTCCACATGTGCACTACGGGGACTTTATCCCCTTCTACAAGGTGCTGAGGTTTTGACTGGGCAGGACCAGCCCGGTTGGTGGATCCTCTGGTGTTAACCAACCAGGTGGCCTTTGCTAAATGAGTATCCTCATTTTTGAAAGTCCCACCCCCCATTGCTCTCAAAGTGGTTTTTAGCAGCCCATTCTACCGTTTGATCTTTCCAGAGGCTGGTGCATGGTAGGGGATGTGATACACCCACTCAAGACCGTGTTCTTTGGCCCAGGTGTCTATGAGGCTGTTACTAAAGTGAGTCCCGTTGTCCGACTCAATTATTTCGGGGGTGCCATGTCACCATAGGACTTGTTTGTCAAGGCCCAGGATGGTATTCCGGGCGGTGGCATGGGGCACAGGGGAGCTTTCCAGCCATCCGGTGGTGGACTCCACCATTGTGAGCATATAGCTCTTGCCTTGGTGGGTTTGTGGCAGTGTTACGCAGTCAATCTGCCAAGCCTCCCCATATTTATATTTTAGCCATCGTCCTCCATACCACTGAGGCTTTACCCGCTTGGCTTGCTTGATTGCAGCGCATGTCTCACATTCATGGATAACCTGTGCGATGGTGTCCATGGTCAAGTCCACCCCTCGGTCACGAGCCCATCCGTATGTCGCGTCTCTTCCTTGGTGGCCTGAGGTGTCATGGGCCCACGGAGCTATGAATAGTTCACCCTTATGTTGCCAGTCCAGATGCACCTGAGCCACTTCAATCTTGGCAGCCTGATCCACCTGGTGGTTGTTTTGATGTTCCTCAGTGGCCCGACACTTAGGGGCCTGGGCGTCCACGTGACGGACTTTTACAATGAACTGCTCCAGCCGGGCAGCAATATCTTGCCACAATGGGGCAGCCCACATAGGTTTGCCTCTGCGCTGCCAGTTGTTCTTCTTCCATTGCTGCAGCCACCCCCACAAGGCATTGGCCACCATCCAAGAGTCTGTGTAGAGATAGAGCACTGGCCACTTCTCTCGACTGGCAATGTCTAAAGCCAGCTGGATGGCTTTCACCTCTGCAAACTGGCTGGACTCACCTTCTCCCTTGGCAGTTTCCGCGACTTGTCGTGTAGGGCTCCATACAGCAGCCTTCCACCTCCGCTGCTTCCCCACAATGCGACAGGACCCATCCGTGAACAGGGCATACTGCTTTTCATTTTCTGGCAGCTGGTTATACAGTGGTGCCTCTTCAGCACATGTCACCCCCTCCTCTGGCGATGCTCCAAAATCTTTGCCTTCTGGCCAGTCCATGATTACCTCCAGAATTCCTTGGTGACTGGGGTTTCCCATTTGGACCCGCTGGGTGATCAGCACGACCCACTTACTCCACATAGCATCGGTGGCATGATGCGTAGAGGGGACCCTCTCTTTGAACATCCAGCCCTGGACCGGCAATCGTGGTGCTAGGAGGAGCTGTGCTTCAGTGCCGACCACTTCCGAAGCAGCTCCAACGCCTTCATATGCTGCCAGAATCTCTTTTTCAGTGGTAGTATAGCGGGCCTCGGATCCTCTGTATCCCCGGCTCCAGAACCCCAGGGGTCGACCTCGAGTCTCCCCTGGTGCTTTCTGCCAGAGACTCCAGGTTGGGCCATTCTCCCCGGCTGCGGTGTAGAGCACGTTTTTAACATCTTGCCGTGACCGGACTGGACCAAGGGCTACGGCATGAACTATCTCCCGTTTAATCTGTTCAAATGCCTGTCGTTGCTCAGGGCCCTATTCAAAATCATTCTTCTTCCGGGTCACGTGGTACAGAGGACTCACAATTTGGCTGTAATTTGGGATGTGCATCCTCCAAAAACCCACAACACCTAAGAAGGCCTGTGCTTCTTTTTTGCTGGTTGGTGGAGACATAGCTGCTATTTTGTTGATGACATCCATTGGGATTTGACGGCGCCCATCCTGCCATTTTATTCCCAAAAACTGGATCTCTTGCGCAGGTCCCTTGACTTTACTTCGCTTAATGGCGAAACCGGCTTTCAGAAGGATCTGAACTATTTTCTCCCCTTTCTCAAAAACTTCCTCCTCTGTGTCACCCCATACAATGATGTCATCGATGTACTGCAGATGTTCTGGGGCTTCACCCTTTTCCAGGGCAGTCTGGATTAGTCCATGGCAAATGGTGGGACTGTGTTTCCACCCCTGGGGCACTCGATTCCAGGTGTACTGGATGCCCCTCCAGGTGAAAGCAAACTGTGGCCTGCACTCTGCTGCCAAAGGGATGCAGAAGAATGCATTAGCGATGTCAGTGGTGGCATGCCACTTGGCTGCCTTTGACTCCAGCTGATATTGAAGTTCTAGCATGTCTGGCACGGCAGCACTCAGCGGTGGTGTGACTTCATTCAGGCCACGGTAGTCTATTGTCAGTCTCCACTCTCCAGTAGATTTTCTCACTGGCCATATGGGACTATTAAAGGGTAAGCGAGTCTTGCTGATCACTCCTTGACTCTCCAGCTGGTGGATCAGCTGATGAATGGGGAGAAGGGAGTCTCGGTTGGTACGATACTGTCGCCGGTGCACCTTTGTGGTTGCGATTGACACCTGTTGTTCTTCAACCCTCAGCAACCCCACAACGGAAGGATCCTCCGAGAGACCAGGCAAAATGGACAGCTGTTTAATTTCTTCCGTCTCCAAAGCAGCTATGCCAAAAGCCCACCGATACCCCCTTGGGTCCTTGAAATACCCTCTCCTAAGATAGTCTGTGCCAAGGATGCACGGAGCCTCGGGGCCAATTACAATGGGGTGCTTCTGCCACTCCTTCCCAGTGAGGCTCACTTCAGCCTCCAATACACTCAGCTCTTGGGACCCCCCTGTCACTCCAGAAACACAGATGGACTCTGACCCTATGAAATCCGATGGCATTAAAGTACACTGTGCACCAGTGTCCACTGGAGCTTTATACTCTTGTGGATCTGACGTGCCAGGCCATTGAATCCACACTGTCCAATAAATGCGGTTGTCCCTTTCCTCCATCTGGCTGGAGGCAGGGCCCCTCTAATCCTGGTCAGAGAATTTGCTACTCACCTGCTCTAAAAATGACTTGGAGGTCCCTTCCAGAGGATCAGAATCAAGATCAAACTTTCTACCTGGTCTCGAGAGCTGGCTGCTTGAAACTGGAGCAGCATTTTTCCTAACAGAATCCCCTTTCGTGATTGTTTTACCTCGCAACTCACGCACTCGTGTCTCTAGACTTGAGGTGGGTTTTCCATCCCACGTCCTCATATTCTCTCTGTGGTCACCCAGGTAAAAACAGATGGTGCCCCGTGGTGTGTAGCCTCTGTATTCTCTCTCCTGAGCAGAGGAACGCTTGCCCCTAATAGCTGAGATGCTGGCCCATAGAGGTGGGGTGTAGGACATGCTCTCTTTCATTTGCTGGAACTGATGGGCCAGTTTCTCCACAGCTGAGACAAGGGAGGAGGAGAGACTCTCCTCATATTGCTGGAGTCTGACAGCCACCTCATCCACTGTTGGTGCCTCCTTTCCAGTTTACAACTGCCAGTGAGTTGACGTATGAGGATGGTGCGCTCCGCACAGAATTCCTCCACATAGGTCATGTGCACTGGACTTCATCTGGGTCTGTGGGTAACTGCTCATCGTCTGGTTCATAGTAAACCAGCTCCCGCACAGCTAATTCCCTCAAGTACTGAATACCCCTTTCCATATTGGTCCACTTGCCAGGGTAGCGTACAAAAGCCTCACTGTATGGGTACCTCTCCCTCACACCTGACAGAAGCCTCCTCCAGAGGCTGAGGACTTGTTCCTTCTTCCCAATGGCCTTGTCAATGCCCCCTTCCCTGGCCAGGGATCCCAGCTGCTTGGCTTCCTTGCCCTCTAATTCCAAGCTACTGGCCCCGTTATCCCAGCACCACAGCAGCCAGGTGACAATGTGCTTGCCTGGATGGCGGCTGAAATCTTTCCGCATGTCTCGCAACTCACCCAGGGACAGGGACCGGGTGATGATCTCTGCCTCTATCTCCCACAATGACCCTGGCTCATTGTCATCCCTCCTGGAGCGATCTGTCTCTTTGCGTCTTTCTTTAGTTTTACAGGGGCGACTGCTACTGGCACAGGTTGGTCATTGGGCTCAGTCACTGTGCCTGCAGCTGGAGCTGGGGCTGGAGCAGCTGCCGTGCCCGCTGGGGAAACCGAGGCAGACCCTGCAGCTGTGGCAGCGGCAGCCATGGTGCCGGTCGGGGGGGCTGTGACTGCCTGCTGGGCTGGAGGGGCTGCAGGGCCGGCTGGAGGGGCAGCGCCAGTTGCAGTGCCTGCCACTTCGCTTCCCCCCCTTTCCCCTTTAGAGCACTGAGCAGTGCTGAACAAGGCTCGGTAGGCGTGGGCCAGACCCCAGCACATTGCGGTGATTTGTGTCTCTCTGGAGTTCCCAGGGTGGCAGCACACTTTTTGCAGATATTTTACTAGTTTGTCCGGATCCTGCACTTGTTCAGTGGTGAGTTTAAAAATCATCGGGGGTGCCCACTGCCCTAGGTACTTGCCCATGTTGTCCCACACTCCCAGCCACTCAACGCTATCCAGCCCCGGGGCAGGTCTCTGCATGATGTTCTTAACTACTTGTTTAAACCTAAACAAAACCTGCAATCCATTCAGGAGGCAGAACAATAGGAGAGTGCTGGCCTCAGCATCCCAGGGGTACTCGAAATTCTCAAAAGCTATTAGGACCAGCCTGAAGGAGAGAGAGGGGCGGTGAAAGATTGGGGGAAGGTATCCCCTCCGGTTTTCCCCACAGATTGGGTTTGATTATTAACAAATTCTAAGACATAGGATCTGAGGTACGGAAATGACCGCAGTGCCGCATGCAGATACAAGACTAATTTCATGCACAGTGATGTTATCATATCATAAGTCGATATCATACAGTACAGCAAAGTCATCATCCTGGTCCTTTTCCCTGAGGTAATGAACAGCATGGCAGCGAGCAGATACACCAAATACGGATTCAAATACCACAACCATCTGATCAAACTCAGCAACATTTTTTACCGGCGACTATTTAACTAACACAGTAAATGTGTATAACAAAAATTAACAAAAATGTAAGAAAGCTGTTTCAACACACGCTGCTCAGCCCTGCCGTTATCCCCGCCCCACGCTTGGGTGCCAAATTTAATGTTAAGGTTTTGTCACAGAAAATCCGGGAATAAATCCTCATAACACGAATGTAGTTTTAAAAGGCAGGCATTCTTTATTGCAGCGCTGGATGCACGGGGGATAATTTCACCGAATGTGCATACCTCATACTTTTTCCGTGCAGTTTATATAGATTAAAAATATACGTATTCATTAGGTTTCCCAATCCACCTATACATATGCATAACTTATTCTTCTTATATTAAAATCAGTTCCAAGAAGTACTTTCCATAGACTCCTCCCAGCTGCGCTTGCGCAGTGCCTCCTAGTGGTGGTCGTCAGGGGTCCCAAGATGAAGGCTAATCCTCTTCATCACAGTGTTCGCTGATTGACTTTTGTTTCTGAACAAACTCAGTTCTCTTCTGGCTCTCATCCACACAGTAGGGTCGTCTTGACCGGTTCTAGGCGACTTCTAGCCCCTGTCAAAAACTAACCCTTTTGTATGGAGATGCAAGACTCACTGCTTCAGTTAATTTACACAATAGATGGGTACTATAAATGCACTTACAACTATTACGTAATGCTATTTTTATTAAAAATCCCCTTCACTATTATTGTTTGACATTAATGGTTACCTAGAGACTAGACCCTCTGTTCCCAGATCTAATGTCCAGGTGGGTAGGGCTGTACCAGGAACATAGCAGCACTGTTCATGTTTATGGTCAACTGATTCTATCACCTTGGTTACATTTCCCCCCTTTGGAAGTTTTGAAATGATAATTTTTTCGATGCTTCCATTCTAAAATAAATTATATTTTAGTTATACACTAATTTAATACTCTATTGTCAATAATGATTTTATAACAATTCAATTATCCACTATCCACTATATGATGGTGGGAGCGTCGTGACCAAATCACTTAAATTTTGTCTTTTGGCTACTGCCTGAATAATCGTTCGATTGACAGCTGTTTTGTTGGCGAGTTCCTTTTTTAAACAATAATAAATGAGTCTCAGTACTAATTAAGGATTTTAATCAGGAACTTAGATTCCACCCCAATCCATTGAAAATTTTGTCAAGCCAATTTTCTTCCAGAGTTCTTGGGAAGTATATTAACTGTTCCACTTTTATTGACAGTGGATCTTTACTTTTTGTTTTCACTTTTAATACTTTAAACAATGCTCCCATCATCATCATTCTCCAGGTCAGAATTCATTTTTTCCATATTTTACAATGATAGCTCCCCTTTTAGGCATATTTTTAAATTAGTTTTGCAGTCTTTGAACCTCTATTGATGACTTTCTGTGAAGGGGCATTCTTTACTCGAGAGTAGTGTATCCACGGTTCCACCCCTTCTACTTTGATAGCAGTGTAAGTTGTTAACAATACCTGGAAAGGTCCCTTCCACTTCTCCTGCAGTGGTTCAGAGTTCCAAGTCTTTATGTACACAAAATCACCTGGTTGATATTGATGCACAGGCGTATTCAAAGCAAGCGATCTGGTCAGCACAACGTATTTTCAGAGTGCTTCAAGGGTTTTTCCTAAAGAAATAAAACATATTTTTAAATCTGTTTCCCCTGCTATTTTCATATCCCCTGGGATTAAAGGAGTCTGATAAGGTCTGCCATACAAAATTTCATATGGACTTATACTATTTTTAGTTCTTGGTTGGATTCTGAATCTTAGAAGTGCTAATGGTAAAGTTTGTGGCCATTTTAAAGATACCTCTTGACAAATTTTACTTATTTGCTTTTTAATGTTTGATTAATTTTTTCAATTTTCCTAATTGATTGCAGCCTCCAGGGGGTATGTAAATTTCAATTTATTTCTAAAATTTTGCTTACTTGTTGAACTATTTCTGCTACAAAATGTGGTCCCCTATCAGAAGACATGCCTATTGTTACTCCAAGCCTTGGTGTTATTTCTTTTAACAATATTTTAACCCCTTTTCTTGCTTTGTTGGTGTGACAAGGAAAGACTTCCGGCCATTCAGAAAATGTATCAATCAATACTAATAAATATCTAAATCCATTTTGCCTAGGTAATTCAGAAAAATCAACCTGCCAATAATCTCCTGGGGAGTTACCCTGCTTCGTAACTCCTAAGGGTGCCTTTTTCCCATTTAAGGGATTATTTTTGAGACAAATTGGACACTTGGCCACTATTGATTTAATTATTCCTGTCATTCCTACACACACTACAGATGATTTTAAACTCGAGATCATAGCATCTACACCCTAATGTGTCTGCGCATGCTTTTCTTTCGCAAGTTCTAACATAACTTGCGGGGTTACTATTACTTGCTTTTTTGGCGTTACCACCCTTCTGTATTTTGTGATGCTTTTAATTGTTCCACCAATTGCTCATCCAATTTACTATATTTTGATTTCAGATTCGGGATTTTTATCTGTTTTACTGGTACTAGTGTAAGGATACCTCGTTCCACAGCCTCGTTTGCCGTTTTGTCTGCCAATCGATTACCTATGTTTACAGCTGCCTGACCAAATTGATGAGCCTTGCAATGCATTACCGCCACTTCCTTTGGCTTCTGCACTTCTTTTAGGAGCTGGAGGATTTCTTCTTTATGTTTTATGACTCCTGGATGGTGACCAGTGCCTTGTGGGGGTGTGTGGATTCCTGGCTGGACGAGGAGGGACAGAGTTTGGTGCCGTTGAGCAACCCAGGCTTTCAAACTAGAGATGGGCCTCGAGAGCGGCGAACACGGAACCCTGTTGGGAAGGTAGAGCGACGAGCTCGGAACACTGGAGCAGGGGGACTGTTACATTGCCGCTTCCTGCCACGTCGCCGCTTCCTGCCACGTCACCGCTTCCTGCCACATTGCCGCTTCCTGCCACAGTGCTGCTTCCTGTCATATCACTGCTTCCGCATCGAGAGATGAAGCTTTGCACCAATCGCAGCGAGTTATAGCAGTTTTGACTATATATAGTTAAGTGTAACTAACCAATGAGAAGCTGTAATTGCTTTGCTATATGAACCCTGTTTTGCTGACTAATGAAGGAGAATGATCGTACCCACATTGGGATGGTATCGTTACTGCTGTGATCCATCTCCCACGCCAACATTTGGTAGCAGAGGATGGTTAATCCCCCTGCGGCAGAGGATGATTGATTTCCCTGCAGGAATCTCCGAGACTGCGGTGAGCAGCGAGGGGGGGGGGTGGGAATAACGGCTGGGAGTGGTGCTGCCTCGGTGAATAGTCGCAGGGCAGACACAATTTAAGGTGGAGGCCGGAGCCGCAAGCATGGAAATGGGGGCTGGGGCAACGTTGCTCGTCAGTATGCTCTCTAAGAGAGGAATAGAGGCGACGGGAAAACAACTTGTGAAGTTGATTAGGCCGGGGAGGAGATGGGGTCCACACTGACATAGGAAGAGTCAGCAGTGGTTAAGCTCCTCCAACCCATCCTCTCCATGAGAGGGTTACAATATGACTCAGCTACCTTGAAGTCTCTGTTGCTGCAGCACGGAGAAAGGTCTTAAGCCGTTACTTCTGCTTTCGCTACATTAACACCTGAGGGAGGGACCTGCTTGGCGACAACTCTGCTGTTTCAGGGTCCTAGCCTCCCTATGCCACCTGTGAAAGCAGGAGGGGGTCCGAGTCGGCAGCCCGTGGAGGCAGGGAAACCTGCGAATCCTATACCGCGGTATCCTCCACTTCCTCCACCTACGCCGCCGTCTCCCGGGACTCCAGTGACTCGTTGTACAGATGAGAAGGTTACGGATACTTTGCTGCCGGAGCCACCAGTCCCTAACCCATATAACCCGTTTTATCTTCCAGCCCCACCTTGCGCCGTGCCGTGGAATGGGGCGTTGGGAACCAGGGGAGGATCGGGGGTATGGTGGAGCAGGATAGCTAAAGTGGTGTGTGAATTATAAGTGAGATAACCACAATACCAGCGAGTGTAAAAATTTGGAAAACAGATTAGTTGTTCGACTTGGATGTGTGGCAGAGAATCGTGGACTCTGTGCATGCAGGTTGGCAACAAAGAGGAGCGATAATTAGCTCCTGTTTTTCGAGCTGTTGTTAGAAGTAATGGAGTGCCCGCGGAATCACCACGTGTTTTTGATGTTTTAACTTGGAAGGTGTCAGGAGAGTTACCTTTTAAACATACTTCAAGGGGTGATGTGAATGCGAGTCGAGTATTAACAACTTGGTGTTTGGTTTATGAAGCATTAAAAGATGTGTTAGCAGAGAAAAAAGTGGCCAGAATCATTCAGAAAAGTCCTTTTGTTGCAAATGTACCACCTGAAGAAAGCCGTGAGAAAGGGCTGGGTCCAACAGACCCTGAACAGGAATCGGGTCTGCCCCCACCCTCCGGCTCGCTAGAGGATGGGACAGTCACCGAGAAAATGAGCGAAGGCTCCATTAAAAGATTTTACAGAGAATTTTGAAAGAACAAGGTCTTGCAGTTTAAAATCCCTGAGGAAATCATTAGAAATCAGTGCACACAACCTTATATGCTCTAAAACTTGCAGAAACTATCTTAGAAGCAGCTGCTACTCCTCCGCCCTTATCTCAAAAGCAAGGACAGAGCCGCAGTCTTTTGAAATTTAACCCTACATACGATGAAATTCCTAACCCAACACAAGAAATGTGGGAGGTAAATCTGCCAGAATCTGACGATCCTTTGAATCCAGAGAAACGGGAAGTGGGGTGCAAAAATCCGGCACCCCGAAAGTGTACGACAGGGTCCCTCTACAGCAATTGGCGTACCCGACCTGAGATCAAAACGAGGTGAATTCCAACATAAAACTGCACAGTCCCTCAGACGCTGTACAGCCGCCATGCCAGCAGTCACCGCATCGAACGGGTCAGCAAACCTTACACCTGGTTGGGCACAGGGACCCCCCCGGGCAACCGACGGCGCGGCCCATGCCCCCCTTGCCGAGCCCAGCGCTCCAGCCTGGCCTGGCCTAGCTCAGAAGCAGCGTGGCGAGAACCATCTTCCTGACATTCAAGGACTTGGTTGAAAAAAGTGTATACAATTCAATTACTGCAGTAGAATTCCTTGTGAACAAACAGCTGGACTTTATTATCTTTCCAGGGTTCACATGGCCTTTCTAGATGATGTTATTCACTCTGTTGAAAGGTGAAAATATTGACATTATGACTGAAGAGTTGTCCCCTCTATTTACTCTGTTAAAAAGGACTCAGATTTATTATTTTCCTGAAGATCAATGACAAAAGCAAAAACTGTTTTACAAAAGGTTTCAGATAGAATTGCAATTGCCTTTACCTCCAAAATTAATGTCGAATTGCCAACAAGTTTGTACATAATTTATGAGGGTTTGTTTTCCAGCCTTATCCTCTTTTCGATCAGTGGTGTGTTAACACGCAGTAGTTGAAGACACTGGAATGGATCTTTTTGTCTCATATGCCCATGAAAACATTGGCCACAAAGGTAGACACGATAGGTTGGAATCACTGTCAGCAAGTTGATACTATTTGCCTGCTGCTGGCTACAGATGACTTTGTGGTATTAAACAGGGAATCCTTATCGCTGCAAGCCGCTCTAGCTGATTATTTGAATGAGATACGTTATACCCTTCCACAACATAAGCTGTTACATTCCCCCTCTCAAATTCCATTGCAGCCAAAAAAACCAATGTGTTCCTGTTCCTATTAAAGGAGCACGAACAGTGTTTCTGGATGGATCAGGGAAAACACATAAAGCTGTGGTTGTGTGGAAACAAACAGATTCCTCAGATTGGCAATCATCTATTTTAATCGTTGAAGGATCCACACAAATTGTTGAACTATCAGCGGCCTTGCACGCCTTTGAATTGTTTTCGACTGAACCACTCAATGTTGTCGCACATTCTGCATATGTTGTGGGTATTGTTCAACGCATCAAAGATGCAATAGTAAAAGAGGTTAATAACAAATAACCTTTTTCCTTTCTATTAAAATAAGCTACACTACTTAAAAATCCTGTACATGTATATTTTATAATGCATATATGGTCACATACTACTCTACCAGGACCAATAACTGAAGGAAATGCTGTAGCAGACAAACTGACAATGGCAGCAGTACTGCCGTGCAGTTTTGAGCAAGCCCGATTATCTCATGACTTCTTTCATAAAAATGCCTCTTCCTTGCATAAACAATTTGCTTTGTCCCGAGGGAAAGCCACAGAAATTGTTCGTGCATGCCCTTACTGTCAACATATTACACCCGTATCATCATATACAGGAGTGAACCCTGGTGGTTTACAAGCTAACGAGTTGTGGCAAAGTGATGTTACACATATATCAACATTTGGTCGACTGCGTTATATACATGTTAGTGTGGATACTTTCTCAGGCTTTCTAGTAGCCACTGCACATACGGGAGAAAAGGCACGCGATGTGAAACGCCACTGGCTAAGATGTTTTGCCGCTATGGGCGTTCCAAAAACAATTAAAACTGATAATGGTCCTGCTTATGTTTCACGGACAATTTCTGTTTTCCTACAGGACTGGGGTGTACAACATGTTACAGGTATACCGCATTCTCCTACTGGACAAGCCATTGTCGAAAGTGTCCACGGGACCCTCAAAGCTATGCTAAATAAACAAAAAAGAAGGAATCCTGTGGGCAGTGTTACCCCACAGGAACAGTTAGACAAAGCATTATATGTACTTAATTTTTTAAATCATTCTGATCAACAGTTATTTACAACAGCAGCTGACCGTCAATTCGGGATGGTCCCTCCATTTGTGGTTCGACCAAAGGTATGGTATAAAAAATTTGGGGAATCGCAATGGACAGGTCCTGTAGAACTAATAACGTGGGGAAGAGGGTATGCGTGTGTTCTTCTTTCAACAGGCCCTCCATGGTTACCAGCAAAATATGTGAAACCATATCATGAGCTGAAAGAACGTAACACAGAATCTGATGCCAGAGATGACCACGCTCATTCTCAGGGAGCAACCTCTGACGTGGAAGCAGAAGAGATCCACTCTGGATGATCCTATTACACGGGGAAAACTGAAAAAATTACAGCAAATGCAAGTACTCTGATAACTGCAGTGGGTGCACCACCCACACCAATTAATACATTCGTTGCATATTTGGCAATTATCTCCCACAACAGCTTTTGTATAACAAAGCAATCTTGGAGGACACAGTATACGTGATTTTAGAACTGAGTGTGCACAAGAGCAAAGGTCAACTAGCAGACACCATGAGGAAAAGTATGAACCTTCACCTGAGGGCTCCCGACAGCTGCCCAGAGGTGCCAATAGGCATGTACAAAGGACATTAATATATATACTCAAAAAGTAATGATTATGTATGAATACTACAGTAAAGAATACCCACTTTCTAGAACTATAGAGTTAAGTTTTAGAAAGTTAATTATTTTGCTGCTTTCTAGTAATAGATTTTGTGTACCCATATAGGACCATGCTCTTGAACATCAATGGTCCGAGGGATCACAGGACCTCCAGCCGGCACCGAGGGATTCTCGGGGAGAACCTCTGATCCCTGGACCAAAAGGTTATGAGCAGGAACCATTAATAAGGCAAAGGTATTCTTCCAGTATTGTATTTTTTGTTGCCTGCTTGTTAGTCGTAGTGAAAGCTTCAACATTAGGCTATATCCCTGAGTAGAAGGGAAAACGCCCTTCCTGAAAAACAGAATTGAAAAGAGAGTACTCTTCCTGAACTGAGGCTTGGGAGTTTGTCTGTTAAATGTTGAATATTATTGTAAGTCCTGTCTTTGCAATATTTGGATTTATGCTGAAAACTTGGTGTGCCTGTGTGTGTGTGTGTGGTTGCGACAGTGAACGTGTGGTTTTATGTTACAGTGTTTGTATTTCTGTGATCTGATGGATTTATTTGGTTTCTGTGATCTAACGGATTTGTCTGGACTAAGTAACAAGTTTTGTGTCTTCCGGTTTGGTAAATTCTGCAGGTATTGATTATTTTCTGTTTGTTTTTTTTTTTTGGCTTTAGACTCTTGTGTTTGGACTCTGGTTTAGCAGGACTGCAAGCATTTCATGCAACAGGGGTTAGATGTGCTGATGTCTGCAGCTTTGTGATTTTATATACATTAATTTTAGCTATACAAGGTTACTGAGTCGCTAAGTGATTAATATGGTTAGGCAATACTAAATGTTAGGGATGCTTGTATATGTGATAAGTATACCTATAACCCAAGTGCAAATTTACTAAGCTCATATTATTGATACACTGTTATTTCAACGCCTGACGCGGTGAGATGCATCCCCTCCAATTGACAATAATGATATGTTATGGTCAGGCGGTGCTTCGGTCCCACCATCCACACAGGAAGAAAATTGGACGCAAGTAAATCAATCTACACCCATATGGTAGGTAACAGATTTACCATCAGTATGTACCATTCTCAAGTTAATTTGATCTTTCTTTATACCCAGCAGGTTATGGTATGCACTTCACATCTCTATGTCTTCAATTGGCATTTGTGTTCTTATGTCTGTTTTTAGTATTGTAGTTTGTGTGGGCCTCTGAGAAAGTGGTAGCAAGCTGAAGGCCAAAATTATGTCAGCTCTCATCATCAGCAGCAACCTCATCGGCTGACCTGGCATAATGCTGATATACGACCTAAGGCAAAGATGTAGGACCTAAATGATTCCCAGCGAAGTGCATTAAGCCGGTGCTAGACAAGCAACAGACAACCACAAAAGACTCTGAAGCGCCTGCTGAAGCATCAGAAGACATTTTGAGTGATAACACACTGTTTGATGGCAAGTGATTCGTTTGAGACTGTAAGGAGTGGTGTATCAGGCCTCACTAGGCCGCAGGTGTCTATATGTTTAGTCTGTAAGAACTGTTGTGGATATATTATCACACATTGTATATTTTGTAAAAGGCATTTGATTTATTTTAGTTGCAATCAACGCATTTATCTGAATCGTACCTTAACACCATTGTGCATTCACTGTAAAAGAATCGATACCGTAAGTAAGATCTATTCAATCCGCTGTTTTTGCTGTAACACAGACCGGTATATAAGATGGAAATGATAACGATCCTCTTAAGCTTGATTGGGTGTATGCAAGCAGCATGGGTGCCACCGCAACCAAAATGAGTGTGTGGGTCACGCTAGCAGACCTGACAAGACCAGATTCGATTTGCCTGTCCGTAGCATCTCCAGGAAACCCCCTTTTCCACATGCCTTGTTGCTGTCCCTTTAGATGCATGGCCCATACCATCGGCACTGACCAGTGTGGTCCCCCCGAACAACGGCACAGTCACTGATATGTGGGACCTATGGACTGTTCAACCGCCATTGGCCCAGTTAAAGCCTCAAGAGATAGAGTTACTTGACTCCATACCAAAGGACTTTTGTTTTGTTTTTTAGCTATACAAGGAGAAATCAAACACATACATGGAGTGTTAATACATTGAGCATATCTAAATCGATTAATCAGCCACTTACTTCATCCCATAGAGTATTTATCATTTGTAGGGACCATGCTTAACCGTCCATCCCATCCCATAAAAAGGAAGGCCCCTGTAGTCTAGGGAGATAAACGGTTTTAACACCAAATCAGATCATGATAAATGGCCGTCGAAATACACGATACAGAGGGAAAAGAACAATTTATGCTTTTACCTCAGATTGGAAACACAATATCGAATTTTGGAATAGCGGTGAAATAATCACTGCATCATTTTTAGCCCCCGGGATTGCAGCCTTTCAGGCTCTAGTTGCCCCAATGAAATTGGGATATGAGTTAACCAAGAAAACTAATGTCACTTCTTGGGCCTTAAGTAGTTTGTTTTCAGATGTTGATTTGGTTAAACACGTAACTTCACAAAATCGTGTGGCAATTGATTTTTACTTTTAGCACAAGGACATGCATGTGAACATTTTGAAGGAATGTGTTGTATGAGTTTGTGTGATCACTCAAAATCGATACATCAACAACTGAGTGAGCTACGCAAAAATTTGAATGTTATAAAGGTAGAGTCAAGACTGACAGACTGGCTCAGTCACCTGGGCATCAGTGGGGGTTGCATCTGGTCAAACAGAGAATAGCGATGTTAGTTACGATTCTGATCATGCTATGTATTTTTAGATGTTTGATAAGTTGTGCCATAATGGTGGTTAAGAAAACATTTAACGGTATCTGGGTTGCTCAAAAACAAAAAGGGGGAATTGTGGAGTCCTGGCTGGACGAGGAGGGACATAGTTTGTTGCCGTTGAGCAACCCAGGCTTTCGAACTAGAGATGGGCCTCAAGAGCGGCGAACACGGAACCCTGTTGGGAAGGTAGAGCGACGAGCTCGGAACACTGGAGCAGGGGGACTGTTACATTGCCACTTCCTGCCACGTCGCCACTTCCTGCCACATCGCCACTTCCTGCCACATCGCCGCTTCCTGCCACAGTGCTGCTTCCTGTCATATCACTGCTTCCGCATCGAGAGATGAAGCTTTGCACCAATTGCAGCGAGTTATAGCAGTTTTGCCTATATATAGTTAAGAGTAACTAACCAATGAGAAGCTGTAATTGCTTTGCTATATAAACCTTGTTTTGCTGACTAATGAAGGAGAACGATCGTACCCACATTGGGATGGTATCGTTACTGCCTACTGCCGTGATCCGTCTCCCACGCCAACAGGGGTGGCTGCAGCAATGGAAGAAGAACAACTGGCAGCTCAGAGGCAAAACCATCTGGGCTGTCCCATTTAGACAAGACATTGCTGCCCGGATAGAGAAGCTGGTTGTAAAAATAAGTCACGTGGATCCCTATGTCCCTAAGAGTTGGGCCACTGAAGAACATCAAAACAACCACCAGGTGGAACAGGCTGCTAAGACTGAAGTGGCTCAGGTGGATTTGGACTGGCAACATAAGGATGAACTGTTTATAATTTGGTGGGCCCATGACACCTCAGGCCACCAAGGAAGAGACTTATCATGTAGATGGGCTCATGTCCGAGGGGTGGACTTGATCATGGACACCATCGCACAGGTTATCCATGAATGTGAAACATGCGCTGCAATCAAGTGAGCCAAGTGGGTAAAGCCTCAGTGGTATGGAGGATGATGGCTAAAATATAAATATGGAGAGGCTTGTCAGACTGACTACATCACACTGCCACAAACCCGCCAAGGCAAGCGCTATGGGCTCAGAATGGTGGAAGAAACTACCGGATGGCTGGAAACCTACCCTGTGCCCCATGCCACTGCCCGGAATACCATCCTGGGCCTTGAAAAGCAAGTGCTATGGACACGTGGAACCCCAGAAAGAATTGACTCAGATAATGGGGAGTGGGTCTTTCAAACACTGGGATACTCATTTAGCAAAGGCATCCTGGTTGGTTAACACCAGAGGATCCACCAACTGGGCTGGCCTTGCCCAATCAAAACTTCCACGCCCTGTAGAAGGAGAAAAACCATTGAAGGAAAAGGGCTCTGGAGCAGATGGTTGTCCTGAGGGACCCTTTCTCAAGTGGCAAAACTGCAGCGGCAAGGCGGCAAAAGCGCCGGGAGAGAGAGGAGAAGGGACTTCCACAAGAAGCAGGGAACCCCCTGCCCTCTTGCCACCAAGCAGAAAGAGGAGACCTAAGAGACAGGGGGCAATGGAAACGGGTCCCTGCTCGGGGCTGCAGGCAAATCCCCTCCCGGCCTCCCTCACCTGCCCAGTTGCCCTTAAGCAACAGATATGGGGCTCTAGAATGTGAGGGCCTGGCAAATGAGCATGCGGGTGAAGGTCCATCCAGGGGGTTGCCTAGAAAGAGTCAGTCAGCCCCGTGCATTATGATTGTGTTGGCTAAGAAAAAGAGGGTAATTGTCATAGGCAATTCCCTTCTGAGGGGAACAGAGGGCCCGATATGCCGACCAGACCCATCCCACAGGGAAGTCTGCTGCCTCCCTGGGGCCCGGGTTAGGGATGTTGCTAGGAAACTCCGTGGTCTAGTGCGGCCCTCTGATTATTACCCTCTCTTGGTAATGCAGGTTGGCAGGGATGAGATAGCAGAGAGAAGTCCCAAGGCCATCAAAAGGGACTTCAAGGCACTGGGGCGATTGGCTGAAGGATCGGGGCGCAGGTGGTGTTTTCCTCAATCCCATCAGTGACAGGGGAGAGCACTGAAAGGGACAGGAAAACTCACCTGATTAACAGGTGGCTCAGGGACTGGTGCCATTGGTGGAATTTTGGTTTCTTTGATCACGGGGAGGTGTACAAATCACCGGGCCTGCTGACAACAGACGGAGTCCAGCTGTCTCAAAGAGGAAAAAGGATTCTTGCCCACAAGCTGGCGGGGCTCATTGAGAGGGCTTTAAACTAGGTTCGAAGGGGGAAGGGGACATCGCCCAGCTCACTAATGATGAGCCCAGGCGTGGCATGTCAGGGTCAGAGGTGAGATTGACAGCCCAGCTCAAGTGCGTCTACACCAATGCATGTAGCATGAGCAATAAACAGGAGGAGCTGGAAGCCATTGTACAGCAGGACGGCTACGACTTGGTCGCCATCACAGAAACGTGGTGGGACAGCTCACATGACTGGCATGCTGTCATGGATGTCTACAGACTCATTAGGAAAGATAGGCCAATGAGGAGAGGTGGGGGAGTTGCTCTTTATGTGAGGGAGCAACTGGAATGCGTTGACCTCTGCCTCGGGGCGGAAGAAGAAAGAGTCAAGAGCTTATGGGTTAGAATTAAGGGACTGTCTCATATGGGTCCAACAAGGAGAGGCACTCTGCTGGACCTTGTACTAACAAACAAGGAGGGACTGGTTGAGGATGTGAAGGTTGGAGGTAGACTTGGCTGCAGTGACCATGAAATGGTGGAGTTGAGGATCCTGCATGGAGGAAGCAGGGCAATAAGTAGGATCACAACCTTGGACTTCGGGAGAGCTAACTTTGGCCTTTTCAAGGAGCTACTGGGAGGAATCCCGTGGGTCAAGGCTCTAGAAGGCAGGGGGGTCCAAGAGTGCTGGTCGCTCTTTAAACGACACTTCTTCCATGCTCAGGAGCAATGCATCCCCCTGAGAAAGAAATCTAGAAAAGGAGGCAGGAGACCAGCATGGATGAGCAAGGAGCTTCTAGCAGAGATCAGGTGGAAGAGAAAGGTCCATGGAATGTGGAAAGAGGGGCAGGCCACTTGGGAGGAGTACAGGAACATTGTCAGAGCATGCAGGGATGCAACAAGGAAGGGCAAGGCCCACCTGGAATTGAATCTGGCAAGGGATGTCAAAAACAACAAGAAGGGCTTCTTCAAGTACATCAGCAGCAAGAGGAAGACTAGGGACAATGTGGGGCCACTGCTGAATGAGGCGGGTGTCCTGGTGACGGAGGATGCAGAGAAGGCAGAGCTACTGAATGCCTTCTTGGCTTCAGTGTTCAGTGCCAAGGCATGCCCTCAGGAATCCCAGGCCCTGGAGGTAAGAGAGGAAGCCTGCAGAGCGGATGACTTTCCTTTGGTCGAGGAGGACTGTGTGAGGGATCGCTTAAGTGATCTGGATGTCCACAAATCCATGGGCCCCGATGGAATGCACCCACGAGTGCTGAGGGAGCTGGCGGATGTCATTGCTGAGCCACTCTCCATCATCTTTGAGAGGTCCTGGAGGACTGGAGAGGTGCCCGAGGACTGGAGAAAGGCCAACGTCACTCCAATCTTCCAAAAGGGCAAGAAGGAGGACCCAGGGAACTACAGGCCGGTCAGCCTCACCTCCATCCCGGGAAAGGTGATGGAGCAGCTTATCCTGGAGGTCATCATGAAGCAAGTGGAAGAAAAGAAGGTTATCAGGCGTAGTCAGCATGGATTCACCAAGGGGAAATCATGCCTGACCAATCTGATAGCTTTCTACGATGACATGACTGGCTGGGCAGATGAGGGGAGAGCCATGGATGTTGTCTACCTCAACTTCAGCAAGGCTTTTGACACTATCTCCCATAGCATCCTCCCAGGGAAGCTCAGGAAGTATGGGCTGGATGAGTGGTCGGTGGGGTGGATTGAGAACTGGCTGAATGGCAGAACTCAGAGGGTTGTCGTCAACGGCGATGAGTCTAGTTGGAGGCCTGTAGCTAGTGGTGTCCCCCAGGGGTCAGTACTGGGTCCAGTCTTGTTCAACTTCTTCATCAGTGACCTGGATGAAGAGTTAGAATGTACCCTCAGCAAGTCTGCTGATGACACCAAACTGGGAGGTGTGGTGGATACACCAGAAGGCTGTGCTACCATTCAGGGAGACCTGGACAGGCTGGAAAGTTGGGCAGAGAGGAACCTGATGAAGTTCAACAAGGGCAAGTGTAGAGGAACAACCCCATGCACCAGTACAGGCTTGGGGCTGACATGCTGGAGAGCAGCTCTGCAGAGAGGGACCAGGGTGTGCTGATGGATGACAAGTTGACCATGAGCCAGCAGTGTGCCCTGGTTGCCAAGAAGACCAATGGGATCCTGGGGTGCATTAGGAGGAGTGTGGCCAGCAGGTCGTGGGAGGTTCTCCTTCCCCTCTACACTGCCCTGGTGAGGCCCCATCTGGAGTACTGTGTCCAGTTCTGGGCTCCCCAGTTCAAGAGGGATGAGGAGCTAGTGGAGAGAGTCCAGTGGAGGGCTACAAGAATGATGAGGGGACTGGAGCATCTGTCCTTTGAGGAAAGGCTGAGGGAGCTGGGCTTGTTCAGCCTGAAGAAGAGAAGGCTGCGAGGGGACCTAATATATGCTTACAAATATCTGAAGGGTGGGTGTCAGGAGGATGGGGCCAGACTCTTTCCAGTGGTGTCCAGAGACAGGACAAGGGGCAATGGGCACAAACTGAAGCACAGGAAGTTCCGTCTGAACGTGAGGAAGAACTTCTTCCCTCTGAGGGTGTCGGAGCCCTGGAACAGGTTTCTCAGAGAGATTGTGGCGTCTCCTGCTCTGGAGATATTCATGACCCGCCTGGACAAGGTCCTGTGTAGCCTGCTCTAGGTGACCCTGCTTCGGCAGGGGGGTTGGACTAGATGACCCACAGAGGTCCCTTCCAACCCCTACCGTTCTGTGATTCTGTGATTCTGTGATTCTGTGATTCTGTGATTCTGTGATTCTGTGATTCTGTGAATGTGGTTTTCCTTCCATTTTTTAGCTATTGTTATCACATGTATGAACTTCAGCTGATCAGGCAATGCATTTTGATACTTGTGTTCACCCCTTGAAAAAAAAAATAAGAGAAATGCATATAATTAGACAAGGCACACACCACTGTATCCATATGTCCATGATCCCTTATGTCTAAAAATATTTAATACAATATTTCTAGGAAAATACTGTCAAAACAGATTATTACAAGGTTGTCAGTTCTTCATAAGAAGCAACATATAGAAAATACTCGTTAGTGGAATACGCAGCTGATCCAAAGCAGAGCCTCTTCATCCAAATGAACTGTATCACATGTGGTAACAGGGATGCACTTTATCCGTACCTTGCTAAAAGGAAATAACATACACTGTTCAGTTAAGGGCTGTATCTCTATGTCTATTTACTGTTAAGCAATGCCAATGATAGAGGGGATTGTAAGAAATGTGAAACTATAACAAAAAGCCTTAATATTTTCTAGTTTTTAGTAGTCTTTAGTACTGTAACTTGTATTTCTGCATGCATAGTGATCTAACGATGTAACTGTTACACTAATCCCTGTTTTCTCATTAAGGAATGTAGTGGAAGGACATGGGCACAAGCTATCACTTAGTCGTTAGACAAAATAATTAAGTGAAACAAAAGTGGTCTTGGTTCTCAGCAAATAATTGGGATAATTGTGGGATAAAAGAGACTCCTAAATAATTCTACTCCAGACAGCTTGGCCTTGGGAGGGCAGATGCGCTAAGCTACAGAGATAAGGAGGCACCAAGAGAGCAACAAGACCGGAGCAAAACACCCTGAAGGACATGATATACGTGATCCTGGAACTGAGTTTGCGCAGAAACAAATGTCAATCAGTGAACAGAGTGATGAAGAGGATGGGCCTTCATCTTGGGACCCCCGAAGACCACCCAAAGATGCTAACAGACATGCGTGAAAGATATTTACATATGCTAATTAGTTGTTAGAAATATAATGAATATTTACATGTGTGATTGTATTTAACCTGAAGCAACAGGGTGTCTGATGCGCACGTTTGGAGGAGAAATCCCCCGTGTGCCCGGCGCCGCAATAAAGAATACCTGCTTAACAGTATACTTTGTACTGTTAGGTTTTTTTTCCTACCGGATCTTCGAATCACCAAGACCATTAGTTATGTGGGAAAGAAAAAAAGACAAACTTGGATGAATTTCACATTTTACAATTTTGTTCCTGTGAATAGATCACATAAGAAGAATACCAGGACTTTAGTGTAGAAGAGCACATTTCTTTTCTTGTTTGTCTGTTTGCATTCACATGCCATGAAAGCTGCCAATTTTTATTCAGGAGACTACATTTGCTTTTTCTGGCATTCAATGTAACTAATCAGCCTCTACTGACTGATTAGATAGATACTCGCTTTATCTACCCAAGTGGAAAAAATAAGTATCATATTATGTAAACATAACGCATTGCAATTGGCAATTAGATAGTGCATTTAACTCAGGCTAAAACAATATCTTAGGAAACCAAAGGATATGTAAGATCTCTTTTAAAAATCATTATACGTGTGTGCATGCAGGCATAAAATATAACTTCTTGCAATTAGCAATTCTCAACTTCTGTTCTATCATGCCAACGTATTTTTAAATGTACGGCCTTAGTGAGATGTTAAAAACTTTAAGTCAAATATAATTTCATGTTACCTCAGTGTAATTATTACTGTGCATGATCAGGTTTGTTTCTAATATATTGTATGTTAAAACAATGTTGTAGTTTGGCTGTGGCCAGCAACAAAAGGGCCACAAGGCCGCTCTGCTGCCCCTCCTTCTGCTGGGGTGGAGAAGAGAATGGAAAGAAAACAGGCAAAAACTGGTGGGTCGGGATAAGGGCAGTTTAACAGAACAGCAAACAAAGGGAACAGGAACAACAACAACAATACAGATAAGGAGAATACACAAAACAAACCACAGAACTCACAGAGCCACTCTCACCACCTGCTGCCTCGCGCATCCTGAGCCTCGACTGCCTTCCCACTGCCCAGCTCCCCCCCACCGGAACCCAGCATGACGGCACATGGTATAGAATACCCTGTTCTGTTTGGCCAGGTTGGGTCAGCCCGCCCGGCTGTGTTCCCTCCTGGCTCCTGGTGAAAATTAACCCTGTCCTGGCCAAACCCAGGACAAACAAATTTCAGTTCCTTAGCAGTTTGTCTGAATAATTGCTAGGCTCACATTAAATAAGAGGCTACAGAGGCTTCCTGATGACTTTTAAAGGAAAGTAGCCAAACTTGGTATTTCAGTCTTTGTTTATGTCCTGATACTTCAAAATTCCTTATTTTCAGAGGATAATGCTCATTGCTGCACTTATACCCATTGTGACAAAAAATTCAAAGAGCTGAAACCTCTTTTCACTTTAAAAAATCTTGTTTATACTGAAATAGTCCAGGAAGAAGACAATTGTAGTTGTTAGGTTTCAAAACCAGTCAGATGAGGAAGGATAGACACAAATGCAGTCAGCTGCACTGCTACAGTCCTCTTCCACAGAAGTATAGGAAAAGCAGTGCATGGGACTAAGCTCAGAAAGAGAGCTCCAGCATCAAAGCAACTAGCTCTGACATGTCCTACCACTCAGAAAAGTCACCAGCATTGAGGTAGATGTTAATATTACCTGCACATTGAGTGAAAAACGCCACAAATTAATTATCTAAGACTAGGATTCATGAAAATAGTAAATATAAAGGGGAGAAGAGAGGCTTATGTTCAGTCTTTTTCTGTCACGTCCACTGTAGGTTCACTCTTCAGTGAAGCAAATTTTCTGTGAGAAGTTTCAATAAACTGGAATTTCGTAATGAAAAGACTAGATTGAAAAATCACTTTTTTTTTTTTTTTTAAAAAGTATCTAACCACCTCTAGAAAGCAGAGATTTTCATTATTTTCTTTTGGCCTTGAGCATGCTATGGCCACTACACATGCACAGCAGTGGGAAGAAGGGAACATATTAAGACTAACTACAAGAGAAGAATCATGGTTTCTCAGGCAGCTCTGACCTGACACCAGTGTGGTAAGGAACCTGAGGAAAATAAATTATCTAATTGTTTTTTCCTCCACATTTTGTGAGAAGCAAGGAGCAATTGTGTTTAGAAACATTTCAAATAACTATGCAGGAAATAATATATATAGAATAACTACATAGGGAAGCCAGCAGAGCACAGAAAAACTTTATTGGAATGTGCGATGGAGGCTATAGCTCTTCCTACATCCAATGTAGACCAGAGTATCTTAAGGAACGTATTGATACAGCGTAACAATTCTCAAACTTTTAAGAGATTTTTTTTTTTTCATCATAATTTAGCTCTCTCCCCGCAGGTGCGCATACTCATAGTCTCCAGCCAGCCCCAAACCTACCTCTAAATTTCAAACTCTTACCTTTCAGCTTCCATAAAGTGTAATAATTTGTCCTCCCAGCTCCTTTCTACACTAAAAAGTCCCTGCTCTCTCTAACTGTCCTGATGACTTTTTGACCTAGCCACGTACACTGAATTGGTGTAAATGAAGCATCTTTCCTGTAGAGGAGTTTCTATGAGAGAAATATGGAAAGGAGGCAGAAAAAATACAGGAATAGCATCTGTATGAGAGAACAGAGGTCAGAAGGGATTTGTGGGGCCTGGTCTCACATCTGAGGATACATGTGCCAACCACTGGGACCTGTGCAATGACCTTGAGATGTCCTGGACAGGGCCACCAAAGTCCCCTGGAGAGCAGCCTCTGGAGCTGGCAGCAGAGGCAGCAGGGGCAGGGCTGTGTACAAAGAAAGCCTTCATTTTTATCTTTTTGCTTTGGGCCTTACGAACTGGGGATATGCTCAGAGCAGTGCTTATCCTAAAATGACAGATGTGTCAGTACAAAATAAAACTGGCAAGTACAGAGTTTCCTGTCTGCTTGATTTACTTATCATCTCCACCTTTCTCTGTGTGAAACAGAGGAACAAACAAACAAGAAGACTAAATGTTTGAAAAGACATTTGCAGCAGCAGAAGGGAACGTAAAAGATAACAGGCACTTTTCCTACTCTGAAAAAAGAAACACTTCTTAAACAAAGTAACAGAAATAGGAATCCAATTATTACTTAGATGAGACAATTAGAAGCTGGACCTTGCTCAAGACAAAATAGCTATTCCTTTTTGTTACTGTTTGATTTTGTAAAGTAATACTTGAAACAATTTGAAATTTTAATAGAGGCACACAGCCCTGGAGCTGACACTAATGAGCTTAATAAAAGCTTTTGAAATGACACAGTTGCTAAATGAATTTATGCCTTACAGTTGTTTCAAAACACTATCAATTTATCAAAGGACTATCTTTTAAATAATTGTTGCAACACTGGATTATTTACAACCACCTTTGTTATAAGAAAAAGCTGTTAGACTTGGTTTGGATGTGTTCTTAGTTTCACATAGTCAATTTTTTTTACATATTCTGTGTTTTATATTCTCTCTTCAGTATTGGCTCCTTGTCTTGGAGACAAGACGCTGGACTAAGCTGGTATGCCATTTCATTCTTGTGTATATAGCAGGGCAATGAGACTTGAGGAAAAACGTTGGAAAAACCCCATTTTGTTTCCTGTAGGTCCTGTTCTTTTATGGATATTTTACTTTAGGTTTGGTGGAATGTCACTGCTATGCTTATACAGAGTTAATATTTACATCCTAAAAATAGATTTTTGCTATAGGTTTCTGCCACCAAATTCTGGATGGCTACATGACATGAAACAGACTCCTTAGCTTTTCAAAAACAAAATTCTTAGTTTTATTTATTTGCATTAAGATTCACCCAAATTAGTATTTTAATCATCTCACTGTGTATCATTCAAGATAAAAAGTGCTATCTGGGAAAGTAAAGTGTACTAATATGATGATCATTGTCAAATGAGGGAAGTTCCGCAATCTTCACCCACTTTTACAGCCCCTTCTGTTTCTGCCCTTTTCTGACACTTGTGGCTTGCATATTATTTTTTCCTTACTGACTTAAGTATTTTCATATCACAGAATCACAGAATCACAGAATCACAGAATGTTAGGGGTTGGAAGGGACCTCTGTGGGTCATCTAGTCCAACCCTCCTGCTGAAGCAGGGTCACCTACAGCAGGCTGCACAGGAACTTGTCCAGGCGGGTCTTGAAAATCTCCAGAGAAGGAGACTCCACAGCCTCCCTGGGAAGCCTGTTCCAGGGCTCTGTCACCCTCAGAGGGAAGAAGTTCTTCCTCATGTTCAGACAGAACTTCCTGTGCTTCAGTTTGTGCCCATTGCCCCTTGTCCTGTCTCTGGGCACCACTGGAAAGAGTTTGGTCCCATCCTCCTGACACCCAATCTTCAGATATTTATAAGCATTTAGAAGGTCCCCTCTCAGCCTTCTTTTCTTCAGGCTGAACAAGCCCAGCTCCCTCAGTCTTTTCTCGTAGGAGAGATGCTCCAGTCCCCTCATCATCCTCATGGCCCTCCCCTGGACTCTCTCCACTGGCTCCTCATCTTTCTTGAATCGGGGAGCCCAGAACTGGACAGAGTACTCCAGATGGGGCCTCACTAGGGCAGTGTAAAGGGGAAGGAGAACCTCCCTCGACCTACTGGCCACACTCCTCCTAATGCACCCCAGGAGGCCATTGGTCTTCTTGGCAACCAGGGCACACTGCTGGCTCATGGTCAACTTCTCTTTCACCAGGACACCTAGGTCCCTCTCTGCAGAGCTGCTCTCCAGCAGGTCAACCCCGAGCCTGTACTGGTGCATGAGGTTGTTCCTCCCCAGGTGCAGGACCCTGCACTTCCCCTTGCTGAACTTTATCAAGTTCCTCTCTGTTCAACTCTCCAGCCTGTCCAGGTCTCGCTAAATGGCAGCACAGCCTTCTGGTGTATCCACCACTCCTCCCAGTTTTGTGTCATCAGAAAACTTGCTGAGGGTACATTCTAACTCTTCATCCAGGTCATTGATGAAGAAGTTAATCAAGACTGGGCCCAGTACTGACCCCTGGGGGGCACCACTAGTTACCGGCCTCCAACTAGATTCTGGGCTGCTGATGACAACCCTCTGAGTTCTGCCATTCAGCCAGTTCTCAATCCACTTCACCGACCACTCATCCAGCCCATACTTCCTGAGCTTCCCTGGGAGGATGTTATGGGAGACAGTGTCAAAAGCCTTGCTGAAGTTGAGGTAGACAACATCCATGGCTCTCCCTTCGTCTACCCAGCCAGTCATGCCATCGTAGAAAGCTATCAGATTGGTCAGGCATGATTTCCCCTTGGTGAATCCATGCTGACTACTCCTGATAACCTTCTTTTCCTCCACTTGCTTGATGATGACCTCTGGAATGAGCAGCTCCATCACCTTTCCCGGGATGGAGGTGAGGCTGACCGGCCTGTAGTTCCCTGGGTCTTCCTTCTTGCCCTTTTTGAAGATTGGAGTGACATTGGCCTTTCTCCAGTCCTCGGGCACCTCTCCTGACCTCCAGGACCTCTCAAAGATGATGGAGAGTGGCTCAGCAATGATATCCGCCAGCTCCCTCAGCACTCATGGGTGCATTCCATCGGGGCCCATGGATTTGTGGAAGTCCAGATTGCTTAAGCAATCCCTCACACAGTCCTCCTCGACCAAGGGAAGGTTGTCCTCTCTGTAGGCTTCCTCTCTTACCTCCAGGCACTGGGATTCCTGAGGGCTGGCCTTGGCACTGAAGACTGAAGCAAAGAAGGCATTCAGTAGCTCTGCCTTCTCTGCATCCTCCGTCACCAGGACACCCGCCTCATTCAGCAGTGGCCCCACATTGTCCCTAGCCTTCCTTTTGCTGCTGATGTAGTTGAAGAAACCAGGACCATCACAAGAGCAGGAGAAGGAAGCAGAGTCACAGATCATCAGGTGATCCCTGTCACTGAGTTAGCTGCGAGATACGCGGAAAGATTTCAATCGCCACCCTGGCAAGCACATTGTCACCTTGTAACCAGGGTGACAGAATCAGTTGACCATAAACATGAACAATGTTGCTATGTCACTTGTACAACCCTACCCATCTGGACATTAGGTCTGCGAACACAGGGTCTAGTCTCTAGGCAACCATTAATACTAACAATAGCAATTGTGTTTCTGTCAAGAGAAAATGATGGAGAGTGGTTCTGTGAAGCGGACTGAAGAAACTGACCAGGATTGCCAAGATTGCGAGCCTAGTAGGTAAAAGGTAATTCCGGCAGGGGGTGATTGCGACCACCGACTCACTGACCCCCTACTCAAGTAATACCACCTACTCAAAAAGGAACAATGGAAGAGGGTGACTGAGTCTGCGCAACAGTTTACATAGGAAGCGAGAAAAGTTTACACCAATTGCCAAAGTGAATAATATTGAATATGCATGAATAAAATAAATATGTATATTTTTGATCTATATAAACTGCACGGAAAAGGTATGAGGTATGCACATTCGGTGGAGTTATCCCCCGTGCATCCAGCGCTGCAATAAATAATGCCTGCCTTTTAACACTACATTGGTGTTATGAGGTTTTATTCCAGATTTTCAGTGACAACCTAGCTGCTGCGTTGCTGGGATAACAGGGCCAGTAGCTTGGAATTAGAAGGCAGGGAAGCCAAGCAGCTGCGATCCCTGGCCAGGGAAGGGGGCACTCACAAGGCAATTGGAAAAAACGCACAAGTCCTCAGCCTCTGGAGGCGATTTCTGTCAGGTGTGAGGGAAAGGTACACCTTCAGCGAGGATGTTTTACATTATCCAGGCAAGTGGACCAATATGGAGAGAGGTATCTAGTACCTGAGGGAGTTACCCATGTGGGAGCTGGTTTACTATGACCCGGACAATTCGCAGTTACCCACAGACCCAGATGAAGTCCAGTGCACACCATCTATGTGGAGGACGTTTGTGCGGAACGCACTATCCCCATATTCCAACTCACTGGCAGTAGTAGACCGGAAAGGTGAAGAGGCACCAACAGTGGATGAGGTGGCTGTCCAACTCTGGCAATATGAAGAAAGTCTTTCTCGTCCCTCGTCTCAGCCTTGGAGAAATTGTCCCAAGAGGTCCAGCGACTCGAAGAGAATATGTCCTACTCCCTACCTGTACGGGCCAGCATCTCAGCTATTAGGAGTAAGTGTTTCTCTGCTCAAGAGAGAGGATACAGAGGTTATACACCACAGGGCACCCTGTGGTTTTACCTGTGTGACCAGGGAGAGGACATGAGGAAGTGGGATGGAAAACCCACCTCAAGTCTAGAGGCACGAGTGTGTGAGTTGCGAGGTAAAACAATCACAAAAAGGGATTCTGTTAGGAAAAATGATGCTCCAGTTTCCAGCAGCCAGCTCTCAAGACCAGGTAGACAGTATGATCTTGCTTCTGATCCTCTGGAAGGGACCTCCAAGTCATTTTTAGAGCAGATGAGCAGCAAATTCTCTGACCAGGATTAGAGGGGCCCTGCCTCCAGCCATGTGGAGGAAAGGGACAACCGCATTTATTGGACGGTGTGGATTCAATGGCCTGGCACGTCAGATCCACAAGAGTGTAAAGCTCTAGTGGACACTGGTGCACAGTGTACTTTAATGCCATCGGATTTCAAAGGGTCAGAGTCCATCTGTGTTTCTGGAGTGACAGGGGGGTCCCAAGAGCTGAGTGTATTGGAGGCTGAAGTGAGCCTCACTGGGAAGGAGTAGCAGAAGCACCCCATTGTATCTGGCCCGGAGGCTCTGTGCATCCTTGGCATAGACTTTTTCAGGAGAGGGCATTTCAAGGACCCAAAAGGGTATTGGTGGGCTTTTGGCATAGCTGCTTTGGAGACGGAAGAAATTGAACAGCCGTCCATTTTACCTGGTCTCTTGGAGGATCCTTCCGTTGTGGGGTTGCTGAGGGTTGAAGAACAACTGCTGCCAATAGCAACCACAACGGTGAAGCGGCAACAATATCGTACCAACCGAGACTCCCTTATCATCAGCTGATCCGCCATCTGGAGAGTCAAGGAGTGATCAGCAGAACTCGCTCACCCTTTAATAGTCCCATATGGCCAGTGAGAAAATCTGCTAGAGAGTGGAGACTGACAACAGACTGCCGTGGCCTGAATGAAGTCACACCACCGCTGAGTGCTGCCGTGCCAGACATGCCAGAACTTCAATATCAGCTGGAGTCAAAGGCAGCCAAGTGGTATGCTACAATTGACATTGCTAATGCATTCTTCTCCATCCCTTTGGCAGCAGAGTGCAGGCCACAGTTTGCTTTCACCTGGAGGGGCATCCAGTACACCTGGAATCGACTGCCCCAGGGGTGGAAACACAGTCCCACCATTTGCTATGGACTAATCCAGGCTGCACTGGAAAAGGGTGAAGCTCCAGAACATCTGCAGTGCATCGATGGCATCATTGTATGGGGGGACACAGTAGAGGAAGTTTCTGAGAAAGGGGAGAAAATAGTTCAGATCCTTCTGAAAGCCGGTTTCGCCATTAAGCGAAGTAAAGTCAAGGGACCTGCGCAAGAGATCCAGTGTTTGGGAATAAAATGGCAGGATGGGCGTCATTAAATCCCAATGGATGTCATCAACAAAATAGCAGCTATGTCTCCACCAACCAGCAAAAAGGAAGCACAAGCCTTCTTAGGTGTTGTGGGTTTTTGGAGGATGCACATCCCAAATTACAGCCAGATTGCAAGTCCTCTGTACCACGTGACCCGGAAGAAGAATGATTTTGAATGGGGCCCTGCAGCAAACTGTTATGAAGTTGGACTTGTCTCGAGATTGCCGTTTTGGCCATGGCACCCACTTCCTTATTTGGATGTCCTGCCTCTCGAGGGGCTACCATGCTGATCTGCGTGTGGCTGTCGTGGTGCGTCTGTGCTGGAGCCAAGGCGCAAAGAGGTGGGGGAGGCCTGCCTTGGGAGATCGCGGACTGCGTGTACACACAGGCTCACTGCGCATGAGCATAGACCGACATAAAAGGGATTGCGCGCGCTTTTCGGAAGCAGCTTTTCCTCCTTCCTGTGTGCCTTCTGGAACTCGCCCGCATGACAGCTCGACATCTGTCGCGTTAAAGGGGGGGGGGTAAGGGGAGTCTGATATTCAACTAGCCTGCCAGAGCCCTTCCAAGGACTTTCACTGAAACAGTTTCGCAAAGTTGAAACAATAGGTAATTTGTTCAAGCGACAGTTATCACAGATTCGGAATTGCCGTTGATAAATTCACTGTCTACAAAAGTTGAGCTCAAAGTAATAGTTTAGCGCTTTAGTTAACAATGTGTTCCCGGGGATACGTCTGACAAAGTCAGAGGCGCGACTCTTACCAAAAAGGCGTCCCTTCTTGGGGGGATAAGAGAGGTTCAGGCCCGTCGACCCATCCGTCAGGTGAAGTTCTCGCTTGGCTCCTCCTCCCAAAGAGAGTTTTCAAGTGCCAATTTTTATATGTTTGGAAATCTTTTTGCGAGGTGGGACTAAGTCAATTATTGTGTATCGATTGGCTCTTGGCATGGAATGTCGTGTCGTCAGAAGCGGGACTCAGCAGTGTGACACGCCTTCAGAGCGGGCATCTTGGTATGTGTATTCGGGGGCCATCTGTGCTTTGTCCAAAGCAATCTCTGAAGCAATCTCTGGCTGCGCAGCCTCCGTGGCGCCCCACAGATCACTGAGTTTACAGTGATGGGCTATCCCCCCTTACTTTTGTCTGATAAGATAAGCAGCAGTTATTTACTTCCTTTGTTAGCTCTTGGCTCTTGATGCCTCAGTCCGTTTGTCTTTTGTCTTGCATTCGACAAGTCCAGCAAGGCCATCGATTACAGACATCGACGGAGGAGGACTCCATATACTGGACCTCATGGGACTTGTGGCAGTAGTTGGTAGTTCTCTATACCCCCCCACCAGTTCCTCGCTGATTCAGGTTATCTGACTCCATCTTTTCTTTTCCCTTTTCTTTTCCTTCTTTCTCTCTCTCTCTCTCTTTCTCTCTCTCTCGTTTCCTCCTTCTGTCCTCTCTCTGTTATCTCCTTGTCCCACCTTCAGTTTATGGTTTGTTGGAATAAAGCTTGCAGGGTTGTACGGCATCTGACCTTCTTTGTGTCTCAATCTCGTCCCCTGGGATTGCATTGAAACCCTCTCGATATTGGATCAGGACATTAAATTGGCATCATGGACAGGATCCCTCATGATGAGAGTGCCGTGCTACCTTGTTGTGGTGCGCTGTGCGATTGTGTGTGAACGAGATGAACAAAGCTTAAGAAAGGAGTGAATGCCGGTTTCCCTTTTGGTGTTACTGGAAAAATTGTGTACTAGTATATGGTTTGACCTCCTGGGAGCGTACAGGGGGAACATGGATTCTTAGGTGTGACCCTCTCAGGACGATCTCCCCCTTTTTGTTGTTATTTAGTGTATTATCTCATGTTTTGGCCTCCTGGGAGCGTATAGGGGAAACTTGGATTTTACGGTGTGATCCTCTCAGGATGATCCCCCTGTTTTTTGTAGGAATTTAGTGTATTATCTCACATTTTGGCCTCCTCGGAGCGTGTAGGGGAAACTTGGATTTTACAGTGTGACCCTCCCTGGAAGATATCCCCTTTGTAGGAAAATGGCCTCCCAAAAGGCAGTTGACATTTGCAGCTACGCGCCCAAACGATTTGCAGAGATAGATAAGTTGTATGATTTTTTGGAGCAACACCGATCTCGTCCCTCGCCCGAGGGACAAGATTGGGCCAGGAATTGCTGGTTCCAGTTACAAAGTGTAACAGACAGAATGAGAGTGCTGCAGAAAGAAATCAAGATCGAAAAGGGGAAGGGAAAAGCCATTATTTGTGCAGTGTTGGGAATGAGTTTGGCAGCTGCGGTGGAGGAGAGGAAGCAGAGACTCTGCCAGGCCGAGGCCATGGTAGACTCTCTGCAAGAGGTAATAAAAACTCTGCAAGAACAGCTACACAAGAACAAACAAGAACTAGAGGAGGAGAGGTATCAAAATACGATACTTAAGCAGGAGTTGAGGATCCAGCTCCTAAGGGAAGGGGTTCCTCTAGCTGAGACAGAAGTAATGCTCATGGAGAAAGGGATATGACAGGTTTACCCTCGGGGAGATTTAAAAAAGGTGAAGGAGACTGTAGAAAGCCCCCCCCCCCCATATGTAACCGTTAATTAAGGCTGAATATGTGTATGAGGATGATAGTGATAGTCACCCCCAAGTCATTACAAAGGAGTTTCCTTTTATGGCAACTGAACTAGCAAAGCTGCGAAAGGATTTTGCAAGAACAGCCAACGAATCAGTGATTGAATATGTTTGGAGGGTGTCCCTGTTAGTGGGAGATGGGATTTTGCTATTGGAGAAGGAAGCAGAAGGGTACTGGGGCCTGGGTGTGTTTTTGACCACTGGCGACCGCCGAGTTCCATGGTTACTAACTCAGAGGGCGGCATATTGGGCAGGAGGGTTGAACCCATTAGAGAGAGGAGACCCCCGAGCCATAACGGGCTCGACAGACCAACTGGTGGAGAACATGCTAAAAGCAGCTTGTCTGCAAATGATGTATGATCGGGATCTCAAGCCCAACCTGAGCTCTCCGATGTTGTTGCCAGTAGACCCCAGGAAAATGACACCTCTGATATGGGGGCTCCCCGACTCCTTAAAACCAATCGGAATTCAGTTGCAGGGGAGAGTTCAGAATACCCCCAGTGGAGAAAGAGTCATGGCTGCCCTAGAGGGGATGGCAACTCCCAGACCTCAGCGGTCAGGGGGAAAGATATGGACATGGGGGGAAATAGCACAGGAGTTAATTAATTATGGGAGAAAGCATGGAGCCATCAACCGACCATATCAGAGAGCTGAGGCTAGGGCGGTACAAATTACAGAACAGGGAGGTAGACAGTTGCCACTCTCTGGGAGGAGACCGGACATGGCAAGAAGGGAGAGACCCCTGACCCGGCAGGGGCTATGGCAATTAGGATTACAAAAAGGGATTCCTTGGGATTTAATGGATGGGCTTCTGACTAGAAAATTAGAAATGCTTATACAAAGATGGTCAGGACAGAGAACTACTTCCAGTGCCTCGTTGGGGGCAGATATGAGGAAAGAACTAAACAAGGAAGAAAAGGAGACGGGAAACTAAGTTCTCCGCCCCCCGGAGGTGAAAGGGGAGGTGGAGAGTGGATATTTATAAGGCAACTCACCTGTAACGAAAAAAGGGATCTACTAATCACAGTAGCGGTAGGACCAAGAAAAAAAACAGTGATGATTTTAATTGACACTGGGGCCCAAATTACAGCATTGAGATGAGACGAGGCGGAACAGTGTAGCGTAGCAATCTTGTGGGAAACTATATAACTTGAGACAGAACAGCACTGTCTCATGACCCTGAAGGATCAGCGCATCCTGCGCCTTCCTTCTCTGTTCTCAGGAGATAACCTGTTTTCACACATCCAGCTGCAAAAGATCCTGGAAAACAGCAACCGTGAACTGGAATCTGCAAAGCCACAAATCCAAAGCTGATTGGCTCTAGTAACTATTGTATTGGTATATAAGGTATTCACTTGAGCAATAAAATGATTCTGATCGAGCACAAGATTGGAGTCCGTGTCATCAGTCTCCTCACAATCCCATCCAAGCACCTAATAGTTCTAAACACCCTGGGGGAAACTCAGACGATACCCATGACCCCAGTGACATTGTGGTTACCGGGGCAAGGAAATCCGGTCGACACTATGGTGGCAGTTGGACCGTTCCAAATGAATCTCCTGTGTGTTGACGTCCTGAAGGGTAGACAGTGGCAGGACACCCAGGGGAACTCGTGGTCTTTTGGTGTCCCCCATATTAGGCAGATGGTCAAAACCTCTGAGGCAGATGTATGCCTGCTGCAAGTGGCGCCGCCCCTTACCCCTTCCCAGCTCACCAATGTAAAGACCTACCCATTACCATTAGGAGCATGGGAAGGTATTGCACCCGTCCAGGAAGATCTAAAAAGACAAGGGATGGTAGTCCCTACACATTCCCCATTGAATTCCCCTGTATGGCCAGTTCGGAAGATGAATGGAAAATGGAGACTAACAGTAGATTATCGATGGTTGAATAGCAATACGGGCCCGCTAACCACTGTGGTACCAAATATTGCTGAGTTGATAGCAACTATCCAAGAACAAACCTACCCTATCATGGCAATGATCAATGTTAAGGATATGTTTTTCATGGTCCCCTTACGACCTGAAGACCAGGAGCATTTTGCTTTCACTTGGGAGGGGCAGCAATACACCTTCACACGGCTACCCCAGGGATACAAGCATTCTCCTACATTAGCCCACCATGCCTTAGCACAAGAGTTAGAGACAGTTCCCATACAGACTGGGGTGAATGTCTACCAGTACAGAGATAACGTACTTATCGGAGGGAGCCGAATAGAGGAAGTCGGGGAAGCACAGACAGACATTATTACCCACTCAGAGCATAGAGGGCTAACGATTTCACCTGAAAATATACAGGCTCCCTCAAGAGAGATGAAGTTTTTGGGAATCTGGTGGAGGGGAGGGATGACCTGCATTCCCCCGGACACTTTGTCCTCCTGTTCTGGTTTGGCTGCGGCCGGCAAAAAAAGCGCCATGCGGCCGCCCCGCCCCCTGCCAGGGTGCGGAGGAGAATGAAAAGAAACAGGCAGAAACTGGTCAGTCGGGATAAGGGCAGTTTAACAGAACAGCAAACAAAGGGAACAGGAACAACAACGATACCGATAAGGAGAATACACAAAACAAACCAGCAGAACAGAGCCCGCAGAACACAGCTGCTCTCTCCCGGACCGAACCACCGCTGTGCCCTCCCAATCTGCGAGTGAGTTCCCGCCCCCCAGTTCCCCCCCACCGGAACCCAGCATGACGGCACATGGTATGGAATACCCTGCTCTGTTTGGCCAGGTGGGGACAGCCCGCCCGGTTGTGTCCCTTTCCTGGATTCTGGCGAAAATTAACCCTGTCCTGGACGAACCAAGGACACCTCCCTCGATTTGATTAAAACCCCAGAATCGAAAAAGGACCTGCAACATGCACTAGGGTTGCTCATATTCTGGAGGAAACATATCCCTGATCTTTCAATTATTGCCAGGCCTTTTTATGGCTTATTACTAAAAAGGACTCAGTGAGAGTGGACCCTGGTCCACGACAAAGCATTATAACTGTTAGCATTTGAGACAAACACTCATCAAGCTCTGGGACCCATCCATCCGACAGACCCGGTCCAAATCGAGTGGGGATTTGCCCAGACCGGGCTCTCAATCCTTTTATGGCAATAGGTCCCAGAAGGGTCTACCCAGCCCATCGGGTTTTACTTGTGTAGTTTTAAGGATGCGAAAAAAAGGTACACAACATGGGAAAAGGGGTTGTTCGTGGTTAGCCTAGCCCTAAGGGAAGCTGAGCGGACCATCAGACAACAACCCATAGTAATTCGGGGCCCCTTTAAGGTAACTAAAATGGTCTTAGCAGGAACCCTGCCCCCTGATGGTGTGGCCAGACGGGCTTCTGTGCGGAAGTGGTTCGCACAAATAGAACATTACTGTGAAATTTTTTCTGTGTCCGAAGGGGCCACCAAGATATTAAATATACAGGACAAAGTGAACTTATACAAGGAGGCTCCCCAGTCGTCTCTGGTGATACAGGTAGCCCCCCGTTTTCTCTGAACAAATATGCAATGCTTGGTTTACAGGTGCATCATCAAAGCGGGAAGGAAAGGTTTGGAAATATCGAGCTGCGGCACTCTGGGTAGAGACTAAAGAACAGATCATTACCGAAGGGGAGGGTAGTGCACATGTAGGCAAACTAATCGCAGTATGGAGTGTCTTCCAGCACGAGATCCAAGCCACCTCCTCCGTATGCATTTACACAGACCCCTACACAGTATTCAAAGGGTGCACAGAGTGGCTATCATTCTGGGAAGTTAACAGAATGCCGGTGTGGCAGAAAGAAAAATGGCAAGATATCCTTACGATCGCTAGGAGGGGAGAATTTGCAATAACATGGGTCGCCTCACATCAACAGAGTGATACACCAGCAAGCCGATGGAACACCGAAGCCGATGAGCTGGCCCGACTAGCTTCTCTACAAACCATTCAAATAAGGGAAAACTGGGTGCATCTATTAGAGTGGTTGCATGTAAAGCAAAAGCATTCAGGGATTAACGATTTGTTTCGGGAGGCGCAGGCATGGGGGTGGCCAGTAACCAGAGAGGGGTGTAAAACATGCATATCCTCCTGCAAACAGTGTCCGGTCTGTCTAGATAGACACCCTTTAGAGAACGACCCTCTGCACTTGAGAGAGGGAAAAGGTTTATGGGAGGCCTGGCAAGTGGACTACATCGGCCCATTTCGAAAATTGGAGTGGAAGTGTCACATATTGGTGGGTGTCAAGATAGTGTCCGGACTGGCACAGGCTAAAGCGTGTGCCAAGGCGACCGGTGAGAACACCGTGAAGGCCCTGAAAGAGTGGTTCGGGACTTTCCCCAAACTGCAATCAACTCAGTTCTATAATGGGTCGCACTTTACAGCGAAAATAGTTCAGGAATGGGCGACTGTAATCGATGGCCTTGCTGGACTTGTCAAATGCAAGACAAAAGACAAACGGACTGAGGCATCAAGAGCCAAGAGCTAACAAAGGAAGTAAATAACTGCTGCTTATCTTATCAGACAAAAGTAAGGGGGGATAGCCCATCACTGTAAACTCAGTGATCTGTGGGGCGCCGCGGAGGCTGCGCAGCCAGAGATTGCTTCAGAGATTGCTTTGGACAAAGCACAGATGGCCCCCGAATACACATACCAAGATGCCCGCTCTGAAGGCGTGTCACACTGCTGAGTCCCGCTTCTGACGACACGACATTCCATGCCAAGAGCCAATCGATACACAATAATTGACTTAGTCCCACCTCGCAAAAAAATTTCCAAACATATAAAAATTGGCACTTGAAAACTCTCTTTGGGAGGAGGAGCCAAGCGAGAACTTCACCTGACGGACGGGTCGACGGGCCTGAACCTCTCTTCCCCCCCCCAAGAAGGGATGCCTTTTTGGTAAGAGTCGCGCCTCTGACTTTGTCAGACGTATCCCCGGGAACACATTGTTAACTAAAGCGCTAAACTATTACTTTGAGCTCAACTTTTGTAGACAGTGAATTTATCAACGGCAATTCCGAATCTGTGATAACTGTCGCTTGAATAAATTACCTATTGTTTCAACTTTGCGAAACTGTTTCAGTGAAAGTCCTTGGAAGGGCTCTGGCAGGCTAGTTGAATATCAGACTCCCCTTACCCCCCCCCTTTATCGCGACAGTAAAAAAAAATTGGTGTAGTTGGCAGGATTGCCATGGATAAACTGCTACAAAAATATCAGTGTGCACCTTCACAAGCAGGAAATGAATGGGCCAAGAAATTCCGGAAAGATGAGGATAAAGTGGTAGAACGTATAAAACAGTGTTTAAGTGAGCAAAAGATCAAAGGCACTAAAGGCAAAAAATTTATTTGTGCTGTATTAGGGGATTGCCTATCTTGCGTGCAGAAAGAAAATAAAGAGTCCCCACCACCTGAAAAAATTGCAGATGTAGAATATGCTGCACTAAAATCAGAAAATGAAGTGTTAAAAACTTCACTGACTTTTGAAAAGGAAAGTCAAAAGAAATTGGAGACATGAATCGACACCCTAAAAGGTGAAATCGGTTACCTTAAATCGCAATTGTTTTGGGCCAATAGGCGAGAAAAACATTTACAAGAAAAATTAAATCTCTCATTAAACCCGATACCGTCCTCGGTCTCAGCTAAACAAGTCCGCAAATTAACACAGTATGCAGATCCCGAGACGTGGGATGGAGACATCTGGGACAGGGGTGATAATGATGAACTGGAGGAAAATTCTGATTATGATTTGGCCCCAGAACCTATACCTATTCGACCATTGATTAAAACAGAAACCACCGATGAGGGTGGAGAACAGGCTCGTACTACTGTACCAACCATTCCATGGTCTCGTGCTGAACTGGCAAAATTGCAGGAAAAATATTCCAAGCGTCTGGAGGAATCCGAGACGGAATATGTGTGTCGAGTCTCCCTTACCGGGGGAGATCGAATCCTCTTAAATGAGGAAGAAGCAGGAGGCTACTGGGGTCCCGGAGTATTCCTAAGTACGACTCCAGGTAATCATAATGATTCATTAACTATGCGAGCTGCTTATTGGGCTGGCGGCATAGACCCACATGACAGAGGAGAACCTTCTGTTATAAAAACCTCAGGGTTCTCTGATTTGGTGACATCTGTGCAAAAGGCTGCCTGCATACAAGCAATGCATGAGCGGGATGTGTTAACAAGATCCCCAATGTTAGCCCCTATAGATCCAGCAAGATTAACTCCACTGATCCGAGGCCTCCCAGACAGTTTAAAAACATATGTGGCCAATATACAAGATCGACTTCAAGTCGCTCGCCCCAGACAAGGCTGATGCCCACGTCGAGGGCAGGATCAGGATCAGGACCAAAATCAAAATCAAGTAATCACTTGGAGTGAATTTGTACAAGATATAGTAAACTACGGGCGCAGGATGGGATGGATCAGATCCTCACAGTTATCTGATCCGCCACCTCTGCGACTTCACCAGATTCACAGCCCTAAGGCTAAGCCTGAATGCAAATTAAAATTTGATAAGGAGCGGAATGAGCTCTGGCGTAAAGCTTGAGCTATGGGGGTGCCATGGCATCTACTGATTGGTATATCCACGACTGACCTAAAAATTCTCATACAGTCGTTAAGCTATAAGCTTAATTCAGCAAAGACAGGTCAGCTGGCAGAAAACAAAGCAACTTTTAACACTGCACCCTCCGCCCCACAGCAGGAGCTAATTGATCTGACAGACCCTCAGGCAAAAATCACCTATCTGCGGGGAGGGCTGTGAGTCTCCTTCCTCGGCGGGTACTAGCTATACAGTGGCTCTCTGATATTCCTCCCCAACCTGTCATTGCCATCCCGGTGGGACCAAAGAAAGTTTTTGTAAATTTTCTCATTGATACTGGTGCTCAAATTTCGGTAATCACCAAGGAGACTGCAACATGCTTAAATGTAAAACCTGGTCGCCGTAAAGTAAAATTTACAGGAATTGATGGAGTCATAAGGCAGTGCCCTACAGCAAAAATTACCCTGTGGCTCCCGGGCAAACAAAGATTAACCCGCACTGAAGTACTGGTCGGTGCTGTAACACAAATATTTTGGGATTTGATTTGTTGTATGGCAGAGTGTGGAAGCTCCCTGATGGTTCAGTTTGGAGTTTTGCTGGGCGAGAAATTAAACAGAATGAGCCCCAAAAAATTAATTTATTAGAAATGTCCATACCTTTACCACCATCAAAAATTACAAACACAAAACAGTACACCTTACCAGCAGCTGCGCAATCGGGTATTGACGGGGTGGTAAAAGACTTAGAAAACCGAGGCATCATCACTCGTACACACTCACCCTATAATTCCCCTGTCTGACCAGTAAGAAAACCAAACAGGCAGTGGAGACTCACGATTGATTACAGGCGATTAAATGCCAACACTGCACCTTTAACTGCAGCTGTACCGAGCATTGCAGAATTAGTAACTCAGATACAGGGAGCATCTCACACATGGATGGCAACTTTAGAAGTAAAAGATATGTTTTTTATGGTTCCACTCCAGGAACATGATAAGGCCCAATTTGCTTTTACCTGGAAAGGGATACAATACACCTTTAACAGGCTGCCTCAGGGATATAAACATTCCCCCACCATTGCTCACAATGCTTTAGCTAAAACACTGAGTGGAATTCCTATTCCGTCAGACGTTACTATATATCAATATCTAGGTGATCTTTTGATTGGAGGGGAACAATTTGACACTGTTAAACTGGCTATGGATGATGTGACATTGCAATTAACAGCCTTGGGTCTGGAAATTCCCCCATCCAAGTGTCAGGGACCAGCACAGGAAGTTAAATTCCTAGGGGTCTGGTGGATCAAAGGAGCCTTACCTATCCCTCCTGACACACTGGAGAAAATAGAACAGGGACAGGATCCCTCTAATGTTAAGGAATTGAAACAAGTTTTAGGAACTTTAGTATACTGGCGTAAACATGTCCCTGGATTTTCTATCATTGCTCGACCCCTTTACAATTTAATGTGAAAAAAGAAATCATGGGAGTGGACAAATCAACATTCTAATGCCCTGGAGACACTGTTAAAGAATTGAGACTATTTCAGCAGCTAGGTCCTGTACATCCCTCTGATCCAATTCATGTGGAATGGGGATTTACTGAACACGGTTCTCACTGTAATGTTTGGCAAAAAGGACCTGAAGGGCCTGAGCATCCACTGGAGTTCAGTTCAAAGTCCTTTAATGATACTGAATCGCGATACTCAGACCTGGAAAAGGGACTATTGTCTCTGGTATGAGCTGTAAAGCGAGTGGAATAAATAAGAAAAAAACAGAGTGTAATCATTCGGGGACCTTTCCGCCTCCTAGACACAATATTTAAAGGGACGGTGCCGCCTGCTGGCATTGCCCAAAACCCCATGGTCCGTAAGTGGTATGCCTATCTGGAAAGCATCAATGAGATTATGCCTATTACAGAGGGCAGCACTAAAGTGTCTGCATTACAAAAAGACATAGACAGTACTTCACTGTTCCAAATTCCTCCAAGCAAACCATCTCCAATTTGGGAGGCGCTTCCTCTAACAGAAACCAGCAACCTCGAAGGGGTATGGTTCACTGGTGCGTCATCCTACAGGCAAAATAATGAGTGGAATTATAATGCAGTGGCACTGGAAGTAGCCACGGGAGAACGGGTCAGCGAAACAGGTAAAGGAAGTGCACAAGTGGGGGAGCTTAGGGCAGTTTTATTAGCTGCACAACACGGTGCTGACTATGTTTACACTGACTCATATGCTGTTTTTAAAGGAGCTACCGAGTGGGTTAGCCACTGGGCAGCCAACGACTGGCAGGTAAATAGAGTCCCAGTCTGGCAAAGTGACAGCTGGAAACAATTGCTAAAAATAGGAGAACAAAGGATACTGCACATTGGTTGGGTGAAAGGGCATGATCGATCAGCCTCTGCTGCTGCCCAGTTCAATCAACAAGTTGATAGCCTCACACGGCTACACAAAATTGATATTGTAAGTGATGAATTAGAATGGGAATGTTTACTTGAATGGTTACATGTAAAACAAGGGCACACTGGCCGAGCTGATTTGTATCGGGAAGGCATAGCCCGGGGATGGCCTGTGTCAACAAAACTGTGTGAACAAGTGGTCACTGCCTGTTCACAGTGTCGCCTGCGACTTAACAAAGATCATCCAAGTAAGGCACCTCCCATGCACATCCGAAATAAAAAAACACTGTGGCACACCTGGCAAATTGATTACATAGGTCCATTGAGACCCTCAGGGGGTAAAAAACATATATTAGTAGGGGTGGAAGTTGTTTCAGGAATTACCATGGCAACGGCTGTCCTGGCTGCAACTGGAGATAACACAGTTTACAGCCTGAAGGAATGGTTCAGCACCCTCCCCCTTCCTGAGGAGATTCAAAGTGACAGGGGATCGCACTTTACAGCTACAGTGGTACAAGACTGGGCAAAAGAAGAAGCAATTCGGTGGGTATTCCATACTCCGTACTACCCCCAAGCAAATGGTATTGTTGAGAGAACAAACGGATTAGTCAAACGATTTGCTAAAACCCACGAATCTGGGTGGCATCTGTGATTATCCAATGCCATCTATCAATTAAATAATAGATGGGCTGGAGACGGCTGTCCCAAAATGAAAGCATTCTCTGCTCCTGCCACAACTTTGGTGCCAAAGGCACATGTAAAACCAGAACACCCTACTGGCTTTTACGCAGGCCAGCCAGTGCTGGTTAAAATGCCTCAGATTGGAACAGTGGCACTAGTATTAACAAAACCAAAAAATCTTTACGCTTGGGAAGCGAAAGATAACTCTGGAAAACTGCATTGAATCAGTACTAGATGGATAGTACCTGCCTTTTAACCTATTATATGCCGGTTTCAATGACAACCGAGCATTTTCCTTTCTTTTCTGTTTACAGGTATTTTCCAAATGCTGGGAAACTACGCCTGAAAACAAAGACTGTCACATGTCAAAACAGACTGCCATCAAGGACTGCTGATTTATACTTCTAGTCCTAATCTGTGGAATCATCTGTGAACCAAAGTTTCCAGAATGTCGACACAATCTGACAAAAAGGACAATAGTGATTTAATTTTGATAAGAATACTGATTTCTAATTTTACTTGTATATTATGTGACCTTTTTTTTACTTTTTACTTTATTGTTTAGGTTACTGTTTTTATAATGCAAAATAGCTTTATTTTGTTGTGGTTTTGATAGTTATAATTTACTATACAATTGTCAATATGAATCTTCTATCATGCATTGGCAGTGGTAGACAAATATGTGTAAGTTTAACATGTGTTTACATATTAGGTGTAATAATTGTACATATGTTCCATAGAGATTATAATCAAAAAACAAAGAAGTCTTTGGGTATGATAGAGGAAAACACAGCCTTTAAGTTGTTACAAGGATTTCTTAGAATGATGAATTGGACTCAGGGAGCCACTTGTCTTATGTTGCCAACGACCCCTGCAGAGGGACTCCCTTTTATGGTTATTCCCCTTGACTTAAAAGGAGCACTGCTGGATTTATGGGAAATGAAAGACAATACCATCTCCATACCATGGGGAAGTGGAATTACCTACAAACATTATACTTATCCTTCAAACCTTAACTATACCAACATATGGTCTAATTCTAACTGCACTTGAGAGCTTGACAAAAATTTCCTGAATTTAAACAACAAGATAAAATTGTCTATCGACTGCACGGAGGTACCCTGGCTTGACCAGCCTCCTCGACCATTCTGGGGTGTACCTATTACCTTTAAATATAGTATCCCAGTACAAGCTGAATGGTGTATCGAATTTCCCTCAAACTATGGATCTAAGTGTAGTCCACAATCTAATGATGTACCTTGTATGTGGACTATTGCTGATCATAGAACTCGTTTTACACAATGGGGAGAAAAACCTCCAATTACCACGCCGCTAGGGCCAGTCCAATTATGGAATTGTACTAACAAGATAACTTGTTCTAATATTGATGAATACCCATGGGTATGGATGGTTGCAGACCTTTACCACGCTTTAAGAAGTGTATGTTTATGTCATAATTATAGTGCTCCAATCCCTAAGACAAGGTCAGAGTGTATGATAAAAGTGGATCCCAAACAGGTTAACACATGGGCATATCGTATAGTTTCTAGCAACAATGCTGAGCCACAGGCCAAAAGATGCCGAGTTCCTTTCCAGCATTATCTAAATGGACATAATAGCCTCGATGAACTCGAAAATAGTACGTGTAGCACTTTAATGCTACCTGCACCACCTGAAACTGTATGGGTGTGTTCTAATGGACAAATATCAGACTACATTCAACCCTACTGGGGTGGATTAGAATGTACTCTAGGTATTCCAAGTTTGTGTCCTACTATAGCTTTTAATTTCATTCAATCCTTAACAAAATCACGAGGACATAGAGCTAAAAGACAGTCACAAATGTGGAACTCTATGCAAGAAAATGGTAATCTTTTTGCCTGGCCAAGCTATTATACACCAGCAATGAGAATAAACTTGGGAATGAAAGCTTTTTGGGGTTATTGGACAGTAATTACCAATAATCGATTATATATAGAAAATTTGACATGGCAAGTAGAATCCCTAGCAAACTGGACAAAAACAGCAATTAGTGAAGTTGACTTGCAGCTGCAAGCTACATCCAAAATGACGCTACAAAAGAGGTTAGCCTTAGATATGATTTTGTTAAAAGGAAGTGGTGTTTGTGGATGGCTAAATGCCTCCTATCCTGATGAAACCTGTTGTGCATCTATCCCAAATGTATCCGTCACTTTACATCAAGCCATGGATGAAATGCGTAAGATTGCGGAACAGTCTCGAGAACTCCGTGAAGATATGAAGCAGAAGCCCTGGGAATGGACGGGGTGCATCTCGAAAGTTTTTAATGGACTTGGATTAAACATTAGTGGATGGATACAAAGTTTGATTCAATATGTACTGATGTTTATTGTACTCCTTATTGTTATTTGTGTGGGTTTATCATGTGTACAATCTTCATTAGCTAAAACTTTTAGTACGCATATTAGAATGGTTAAAGTTCATAACCCTGAATATGTTCCTTTAATTCCTTCTCCTATTAGGGAGGAAGACGAGCCCCTCAACCCGTCTGAACCTAAATTCATCTAATATTCCTTTTTGACGAGATGTGACTAAAGTCACGGGGTGGATAATGTAATCGATGGCCTTGCTGGACTTGTCAAATGCAAGACAAAAGACAAACGGACTGAGGCATCAAGAGCCAAGAGCTAACAAAGGAAGTAAATAACTGCTGCTTATCTTATCAGACAAAAGTAAGGGGGGATAGCCCATCACTGTAAACTCAGTGATCTGTGGGGCGCCGCGGAGGCTGCGCAGCCAGAGATTGCTTCAGAGATTGCTTTGGACAAAGCACAGATGGCCCCCGAATACACATACCAAGATGCCCGCTCTGAAGGCGTGTCACACTGCTGAGTCCCGCTTCTGACGACACGACATTCCATGCCAAGAGCCAATCGATACACAATAATTGACTTAGTCCCACCTCGCAAAAAGATTTCCAAACATATAAAAATTGGCACTTGAAAACTCTCTTTGGGAGGAGGAGCCAAGCGAGAACTTCACCTGACGGATGGGTCGACGGGCCTGAACCTCTCTTCCCCCCCCAAGAAGGGACGCCTTTTTGGTAAGAGTCGCGCCTCTGACTTTGTCAGACGTATCCCCGGGAACACATTGTTAACTAAAGCGCTAAACTATTACTTTGAGCTCAACTTTTGTAGACAGTGAATTTATCAACGGCAATTCCGAATCTGTGATAACTGTCGCTTGAATAAATTACCTATTGTTTCAACTTTGCGAAACTGTTTCAGTGAAAGTCCTTGGAAGGGCTCTGGCAGGCTAGTTGAATATCAGACTCCCCTTACCCCCCCCCTTTTAACGCGACAGTGACCCAGGAAGGGATTTTGTGGGTATTCTGCACTCCATATTACCCGCAGGCAAATGGGATTGTTGAAAGAACGAACGGGCTGCTCAAACGTTTCCTGAAACCACACAAACCCGGATGGGCCAAGCAGGTGGAGGATGCGGTAACTAGTGTTAACAGCCGCTGGGGAACAAATGGGTGCCCCAAAATCACAGCATTCTTTCCCCAAGCCCCAACGATCATGCCTACTTCACCTGACCCTGGCCACCCTGATGACCCTCCCTATGTCCCCAAGCAGCCTGTCCTAGTTGAACTCCCCACTGTGGGAGCAATACCACTCGTTCTGGACGCCCCGATAAAAAAACACACTTGGAAGGCAAAAGATACCCATGGAAAAGTTTATAAAATACATACAAAATGGATTATCCCTTCCTTCTGACCCGGGAAGTGAGCTTGTTTTTCTGTCCTTGTTTTTCAGGAAGAAGGTAGGCGGACATCGGCTGTAATTTCACCAGAATGAGCATGTTAGTTTTAATTGCTTTAACTTGGAGATTCACCCATGAGAGCGAAGAACGACTGGTCCCCTCACCTTCCCCTGATCCCTACGACCCTTTTCGAGACAACAAATTTGTGTTGCTAGCTAAAGCCATAAGCCGAGCTTTCAACTTAAGTCATTTCTGGGTTTGCGGGGGACCTCTGGGGTTATCGAGTTGGCCACGCCCCTTACACCAGCCCAAATCATGAGCAATTATAGCGAAGCCACAAACAACACTTGGAATGATGGTGGGACATGGCCGATCCAATTCCCCGCTGACGGGCAATATTGTCTAAATCGCACCCAGAGGGGAGGGGTCAAGGTAGGGGAAAGTAAGTGCCAGTGGATGCTCACCCACAAATTAGTTAACAAAGATAGAGATGTCCCTATATGGATGTGGCTTGATAGAACCGTGTGTAACCGGGGGTTTAAAGGATACCAGTAGAGTGAAAACGAAACATTTTCTCTCCAACAATCCAATTATTACCCCTATAAACAGATTTGCGAATGGAAAAACAATTCTGGTGCCTGGTATTGTACTGGTCAAATTGATAACAGTCCTACTGAGTTCTTCAGTTCCTTCGGCGATAAAAATACAACTTATTTCCAATTTCCAAAGGGAGTGGCAGGTCCATTCATTTATGGCACCAAAGCAAAGAGGGATCATTATTGGATCTGCGGACATACAGCCTATAAGCGATTACCAGTGGAATGGTCGGGAGTTTGTTACATCGGAATTATCCGACCCTTATTCTTTCTTCTTCCAGAGACGGGTAGGCCTCATTTGGGGGTAAGAGTATATGATGTCCTCGGAGACAGAGGAATTGTCTGTAAGATGCGATCTGTTGAAATTAATTTGGGTGGGACACAAAAATGGGGGGACAATGAGTGGCCTCAAAAACGTATAATTCAACATTACGGGCCTGCCACTTGGAATCCTAATGAACCAATTGCAGGGCCAAGGGAGCCAATCTACAATTTAAATCGAATAATCCGGTTGCAGGCAGCTCTAGAAATCATTGCTAACAAGACTGCCCAGGCCATAGACCTTTTGGCTCAGCAAGCACAACAGATGCACACGGCAATCCTTCAACATCGTATGGTCCTAGATTACTTGCTAGCCGAGGAGAGGGGGGGTATGCGGGAAACTAAACGTTTCCAACTGCTGCTTGGAGATTGACGATGTAGGTGAAGTGGTCCTCCAACTGACCAAAGACATTAGAAGAATTGCTCATGTTCCCGTCCAAACCTGGAAAGGTTGGAGCGGGGACTTGTGGTCCTGGTTACCGGGGGCTCCTTGGGTGAAACAATTGTTATTTTATGTGTTATGCGCGGTCACTACCTTAATGTTCTTACCATGTATAATCCCTTGCTTTATTCAGTTAATTCAACATGTGGTACCTAACATGCAATTTTTACCCATTACCTTGCCTGATGGCACAAAACAAATTTGTGTTGTTCAACAACTTAAACCAATCACAGTTCCTATTGTTTAGACCTCATTGTATTACCAAGATCATTCACGAACAAATTGCATGCATACATGTACCCATGTCACCACTTGCCAATCGTTCTGTGTTCATTGCAATGGGTGACTTTGTTCACTTAGCTGACTCATTAGATACATTCTGTGAAGTTAAACGTTAATATGTTCAGGAAGGGTCTTAGAAATGACATCTCATATTGGATAATGTTCCTATTTGTTTGTAATTTAATGTTTTCCTGACGTACCTCCTCTCGCTTTCTTCCCCCACTCTCTCCCCCCATCTCCGTCCCCATTTTCCGTCCCTGCTCCTACTCCGCTATCACTCTTGTTTTCCTCATTACCTTTTGCTCCCTCTCTCTCTCCCTCTCTCTCTCTCCCTCTCCTTTTTCTCTCTCCTCTGATTCTTCAAAAATTGCAATGTCGAGCCATGGGGTGGTGCAGCAAACTGTTGTGAAGTTGGACTTGTCTCGACATCGCCGTTTTGCCACGGCTCCCACTTCCTTATTTGGATGTCCTGCCTCTCGAGGGGCTACCATGCTGATCTGCGTGTGGCTGTCGTGGTGCGTCTGTGCTGGAGCCAAGGCGCAAAGAGGTGGGGGAGGCCTGCCTTGGGAGATCGCGGACTGCGTGTACACACAGGCTCACTGCGCATGAGCATAGACCGACATAAAAGGGATTGCGCGCGCTTTTCGGAAGCAGCTTTTCCTCCCTCCTGTGTGCCTTCTGGAACTCGCCCGCATGACAGCTCCACATCGACGGAGGAGGACTCCATCTACTGGACCTCACGGGACTTGTGGCGGTAGTTGGCAGTTCTCTATACCCCCCTTGCCCCAGTAACCACAAACAAATTTCCCTTTACATGTGTTCAATACTGAATAAGTGGCCCCTGTATCTACTAAAAACTCTGCTTCCTCATTCCCTAGCTTCTCGGAGAGGGGCTTGGAGGGGAGTGGGTTCGGCCACTCCCCCCGTTCTTCCCCGTGTCCTTCCTGAAACCAGGCTGAATCCCCCTGTCCCTCCTCCCATAGCAGAAGCAGAAGGACTATCAGCCTCCAAATTTCGATCCTCCTGATCATCTCCCCATCTCCAGCGAGGCGCAACCATTAATTTAACATTATCTTCCTCAAGTCCACATTTTAAACACCTTTTACCAATACTACAAGCAGAACAACAATTTTTAAAAATCCTCTTCAGATTTCCGTCTCTTTAAAACCATCACCCTAACATTTTGTGGATGTATCCCACAATGCTTCTGCCACTCCGGATGTTTTCTCAGGGTGAAAAACAGATCTGCATATATTATCTCATTTACCTTCCCTTTTGTAAAACAACATTAATTGCAAGATGGTATTATATTGCAGTGTCCCTTTCTCTGGCCATTTTTCCCCACTTTCCAAGGTATACCTTGGCCATCGATGATGACAATAATTAATTGTTTCCGAATCAGAATATCACCCCCCCAGATCTTTCCAATGCTTTAAAATACATCCCAAAATCATACTTTGTGGGATGGACTTTTTATTCAGAAATGTACCCATCTCCCAAACGACCAGTGGTTATGATTGATTGTGCACTATCACAGGCACTAGTCAGAGGGACCCCAACCCTTGTTGGAGCTCCCTATGGGATCTCAGCCCCCTGCCGGAAATCCCAATCATGGAGAATTCATCCCCCCCATTGAAGACTCCCCCATTGGGCCCCGCTCCACCGGCTTTTGCCAAGCAGAGACTTACCAACCAAGGTACCTCTTTAGCCCAACCCTGCGTGACTTTCACCGCGCCTTATGAGCAGGCTTCAGTGTGACTCTAACCCATGTCCTGTGGGACTCCAACCCACGTCCTCTCAGGAGCTCTGTTACTTGTTAAAAGAATGCCTTAATTAAATTCCAGGGGACTTACTTGGAATCCTTCGGTCTGGGGATCAGAGGTTCTCCTCGAGAATCCCTCGATGCTGGCTGGAGGTCCCATGATCCCGCAGATCCATCGGTATTCACAAGTGGGGTCCCATCTGGGTTGCCAGAAGCTGTCACCAAAAATCTGGGAATAAAACCTCATAACACCAATGTAGTGTTAAAAGGCAGGCATTATTTATTGCAGCGCTGGATGCACGGGGGATAACTCCACCGAATGTGCATACCTCATACCTTTTCCGTGCAGTTTATATAGATCAAAAATATACATATTTATTTTATTCATGCATATTCAATATTATTCACTTTGGCAATTGGTGTAAACTTTTCTCGCTTCCTATGTAAACTGTTGCACAGACTCAGTCACCCTCTTCCATTGTTCCTTTTTGAGTAGGTGGTATTACTTGAGTAGGGGGTCACTGAGTCGGTGGTCGCAATCTCCCCCTGCCGGAATCACCTTTTACCTGCTCGGCTCGCAATCTTGGCAATCCTGGTCAGTTTCTTCAGTCCGTTTCACAGAACCACACTCCATCATTTCTCTTGACAGAAACACAATTACCTACTATGGTTAGTATTAATGGTTGCCTAGAGACTAGACCTTGTGTTTGCAGACCTAATGTCCAGATGGGTAGGGCTGTACAAGTGACATAGCAACATTGTTCATGTTTATGGTTAACTGATTCCATCACCCTGGTTACACCCCCACCAATTCCTCACTGATTCAGGTTATCTGACTGCATCTTTTCTTTTCCCTTTTCCTTTCCTTCTCTCTCTTTCTCTCGTTTCCTCCTTCTGTCCTCTCTCTGTTATCTCCTTGTCCCACCTTCAGTTTATTGTATGTTGGAATAAAGCTTGCAGGGTTGTACGGCATCTGACCTTGTTTGTGTCTCAATCTCGTCCCCTGGGATTGCATTGAAACCCTCCCGATATTGGATCGGGACAGGCCCTGAGCAATGACAAGCATTTGTACAAATTAAATGGGAGATAGTTCATGCCGTAGCCCTTGGTCCAGTCTGGTCACGGCAAGATGTTAAAAACGTGCTCTACACCGCAGCCGGGGAGAATGGCCCAACCTGGAGTCTCTGGCAGAAAGCACCAGGGGAGACTCGAGGTCGACCCCTGGGGTTTTGGAGCTGGGGACACAAAGAATACGAGGCCCGTTATACTCCCACTGAAAAAGAGATTCTGGCAGCATATGAAGGCGTTGGAGCTGCTTCAGAAGTGGTCAGAACTGAAGCATAGCTCCTCCTAGCACCACGATTGCCGGTCCTGGGCTGGATGTTCAAAGAGAGGGTCCCCTCTACGCATCATGCCACCGATGCTACATGGAGTAAGTGGGTCGCTCTGATCACCCAGCATGCCCGAATGGGAAACCCCATTCGCCCAGGAATTCTGGAGGTAATCATGGACTGGCCAGAAGGCAAAGATTTTGGAGCATCGCCAGAGGAGGAGGTGACACTTGCTGAAGAGGCCCCACTGTGTAATAAACTGTCAGAAAATGAAAAGCAGTATGCCCTGTTAACGGATGGGTCCTGTCGCATTGTGGGGAAGCAGCGGAGGTGGAAGGCTGCTGTATGGAGCCTTACAGGGCAAGTCATGGAAACTGCTGAAGGAGAAGGTGATGTAGAGAACGGGGACAAAAGCAGACTGCTGCAATAAGCAGAAGGGCAAGAGCAAAATGCTGAAATAAACAGGACTTGTGGATGTGCTGAAGGAGTATATGATAAGGAGTTAAAAAACAGCATTTTTTGTACTGTCAGCCAGTGCATGGACAGCATGTAATCAGCAGCATCACTGGCTGACCTGACGTGTGATATGACTACGGATTGGACAGAAGTAGAATAACGTCGTGCAAATAGCTGCATTATGGGGATGGAAAGTTCCCAGGGAACTAACGTCCAGGTAAAGATGGATAAAGCACTGCTTGCAAAATAAACTTTGTCTCACTTGCACCACAAGCTGAGTCCGTGCCGTCATATGCCACAAATGGTGCCTGAACAGGGACAAGAAAGGAGGTGGAAATAAGAGCTCAGGACCGATGGCACAGCCCAGCTGAAACAGGAATCGCGGATCAAGGAACAAGTGCACCAATCGCCTGATAATAGGTGAGAAGCTGGAAACCATGGAAGGGAAGCTATCCCTGGAACAAAGACAAAGCATTGATGTGCTTAGGAGGCTGCTACAGACACAGAACAGAAACGTTACTGACGTGCAACTAGTGACTTTGTTAGAATGGATTCACGATAATCGCCCACAGTTTCCTGACAACGGAACCTTCCAAATCGATGCTTGGAAAAGGGTGGGGGTGCTTTTGCAGAATGCTGCCGAGGTGGGAGATAGCAAAACCTGCAAACACCTGTCCACTTGGGGGAAAATCATGATAACTATCAAAACAGCTCGGCAAAATTTTATCACTGATACCCCCCCTCTACTCTTGAGACATCGGTGCCTCCATTGCCAGACCCCCAACCCACACAATCTAAGGATCACCCTCCCTCCAGGGCTCCATCTAACAATCCCTTCCTCGATACCATGGTTACCAACAATGATACCGCTCCGGAGGATGACCCTTTTGATCCGGGTCCAATAGACCCTGAGCAGGAACCGGATCTGTTCCCCCCTGCATCAAACATGGCCGTTAATCGCTCAGAAAAACTTTATCACTGATACTTCCCCCTTTTCCCCGGAGCCGGTGTCACGGCAGCCCTCCCTCCCTCTCCGGTCACCCTTGTCAGTGGAGCCTTCCCCCCCTCCGTGCACCTCCCTGCAGCAGCGTCCCCCGAGGCAACCCTCCCGGTGCCTGGCCGGTTTACATGAGGGGGAAGGAAGCCCGCCTGGAGCCGAGAGGACGCGCAGCAGGGGAAGGACTGCTCCGAAGAGCCATCGCTGCTGGACCCCGCACCCCGCTGTGTGGTCAGCGACCTCACCCCAGCCACAGCAGGAAGTGCAGGATTGGACCTGGCCGCCACCCACTAAGTCACAATAACAGCGACTGATGTAATTCTTATCCCAACGAGGGTTTGGGGTCCGATTGGAAAAGGAATGCACGCTTTGTTGATTGGCAGATTGTCGACCACAAAACTGGGAATTTTTGTTTTACCTGGAGTCATTGGTTCGGATTACAGTGGAGAAATTCAGATTATGGCATGGACACTGGTGCCTCCCTGTTTTGTCCCACAACGACAGCGTATTGCACAACTTATACCCTTTCGGAGGGAGGCTTCAGGGGGAATTGGATATAGAGGCGACAAAGGTTTTGGTAGCACTGGAGCACAAGTATTGTGGGCAAAACCTATCAAGGCAACACAACCGATGATAACATGTACTATCGACAGATATTCCTTTAAAGGACTTGTAGATACTGGTGTGGATATCTCTGTAATTCAGAGCTCTGCATATCTGCCAGAATGGCCCAGGACAGACCTTGCCCTCCATGACTGTGGGAGTGGGAGGAATGCAGTGACCAAAACAGAGCGTGCATCTCCGAGTGATCATCAGACCAGATGGACAGGTAGCCCGGGCTGCTCCTTTTATTGCGCCGGTCCCATGTACCTTATGGGGCCAGGATGTGCTTGGACAGTTTAGAACTACAATTCACATAGCAGAACCAAAGCAGTGACATTTTGTGCAGGGGACATTTAACAGCCGTTCCGGGCCCAGCAGCAATCGATCTTCAAACTCACTTGGCTGACACAACAACCTGTGTGGGTCGACCAATGGCCCCTGCATCAAGAACGGCTAGAACAACTCCATAGACTAGTGGAGGAACAGTTGGCCGCCGGCCACCTCATGCCCTCCACGAGTCCTTGGAACACTGCTGATTTTTGTATTTAGAAAAAGAATGGAAAATAGTGTTTGTTACATGACCTAAGGGGGGTTAATGCTGTCATTGAGCCTATGGGAGCCCTTCAACCGGGGCTCCCCTTACCGTCTATGCTGCCAGCCAATTGGCCTTTGACAGTGATAGATTTAAAGGACTGTTTTTTCACTATTTTTTTACACCGTGAAGATGCACCATGTTTTGCCTTTTCTATTCCATCATTAAACAAACAAGCACCCATGCAGCGATACCATTGGACAGTTTTACCACAAGGAATGCATAACAGTCCGATAATTTGCCAAGCTGTTATTGATGCAGCACTTCACCCAGTAAGAGTCCAGAATAAAGATGTCATCATTTATCATTACATGGACGATATTCTAATTACTGCACCATTTGACAATGACTTAGAAAGAGTTGTGGGACAAGTCTACAAGGCCGTCGAACGAGCTGGCCTGCATGTCTCACCAGAAAAGGTGCAGACAGAGCAGCCCTGGAAGTATCTAGGATGGAAGCTCTTTACTTCACAAGTGTTCCCACAACCATTGCTTATTGTTGATCAGGTCACCACTCTTCATGATCTACAAAAATTATTAGGAACAATTAATTGGGTACGACCCCTTTTAGGCATCATGACTGAAGAATTGTCCCCTTTATTTACCTTGTTGAAAGGGGACTCAGATTTGTTATCTTCCAGGAGAATGACACCAGAAGCAAAAACTGTCTTGCAGAAAGTTTCAGATAAAATTGCAACTGCCTTTACCTCCAGAATTAATGTCAAGTTACCAACAGATTTGTATATAATTTATGCTTCTTTCCAGCCTTATGCTCTTTCAGGTCAGTGGTGTGCTAACGCACAGGAGTTGAAGACACTGGAATGGATCTTTTTGTCTCATACGCCCATGAAAACATTAACCACAAAGGTAGACATGATAGTGTCCTTAACAGCACAAGGTTGGAATCGCTGTCAGCAATTGACAGGACATGATCCTGATACTATTTACCTGCCACTGGCTAAAGATGACTTTGTGGTATTAAACAGGGAATCCTTATCACTGCAAGCCGCTCTAGCTGATTATTTGAATGAGATACGTTATACCCTTCCACAACATAAGCTGTTACATTCCCCCTCTCAAATTCCATTGCAGCCAAAAAACCGATGTATTCCTGTTCCTATTAAAGGAGCACAGTGTTTCTGGACGGATCAGGGAAAACACATAAAGCTGTGGTTGTGTGGAAACAAACAGATTCCTCAGATTGGCAATCATCTATTTTAATCGTTGAAGGATCCACACAAATTGTTGAACTATCAGCGGCCTTGAACGCCTTTGAATTGTTTTCGACTGAACCACTCAATGTTGTCGCACATTCTGCATATGTTGTGGGTATCGTTCAACGCATTGCAGATGCAATGATAAGAGAGGTCAATAACAAACAACTTTTTTCCTTGCTATTGAAATTAGCTACACTACTTAAAAATCCTGTACATGTATATTTCCTAATGCATATACTGTCACATACTACTCTACCAGGACCAATAACTGAAGGAAATGCTGTAGCAGACAAACTGACAATGGCAGCAGTACTGCCGTGCAGTTTTGAGCAAACCCGATTATCTCATGACTTCTTTCATAAAAATGCCTCTTCCTTGCATAAACAATTTGCTTTGTCCCGAGGGAAAGCCATAGAAATTGTTCGTGCATGCCCTGATTGTCCACGTATTACACCCGTACCATCGTATACAGGAGTGAACCCTCGTGGTTCACGAACTAACGAGTTGTGGCAGAGTGATGTTACACACATATCAACATTTGGTCGACTGCGTTATGTACATGTTAGTGTGGATACTTTCTCAGGATTTCTGGTAGCCACTGCACATACGGGAGAAAAGGCACGCGATGTGAAATGCCACTGGCTAAGATGTTTTGCCACTATAGGCATTCCAAAAACAATTAAAACTGATAATGGTCCTGCTTATGCTTCACGGACAATTTCTGTTTTCCTACAGGACTGGGGTATGCAACATGTTACAGATATATCGCATTCTCCCACTGGACAAGCCATTGTCGAAAGTGTCCATGGGACCCTCAAAGCTATGTTAAATAAATGAAAAAGAGGGAATCCTGTGGGCAGTGTTACCCCACAGGAACAGTTAGACAAAGCATTATATGTACCTAATTTTTTAAATCGTTCTGATCAACAGTTATTTGCAACAGCAGCTGACCGTCAATTTGGAATGGTCCCTCCATTTGTGGCTCGATCAAAAGTATGGTATAAAGAATTTGGGGAATCGCAATGGACAGGTCCTGTAGAACTAATAACGTGGGGAAGAGGGTATGCGTGTGTTCTTCTTTCAACAGGCCCTCCATGGTTACCAGCAAAATATGTGAAACCATATCATGAGCTGAAAGAACGTAACACAGAATCCGATGCCAGAGATGACCACGCTCACTCTCAAGGAGCAACCTCTGATGTGGAAGCAGAAGAGATCCACTCCGGATGATCCTATTACACGGGGAAAACTGAAAAAATTACAGCAAACGCAAGTACTCTGATGGCTGCAGTGGGTGCACCACCCACACCAATTAATACATTCCTTGCATATTTGGTAATTATCTTCCACAACAGCTCTTTGTATAACAAAGCAACCTTGAAGGACATGGTATACGTGATCTTAGAACTGAGTTTGCGCAGAAGCAAAGGTCAACCAGCAGACACCATGAGGAAAAGTATGAACCTTCATCTGAGGCCCCCGACAACTGCCCGGAGATGCCAACAGACATGTACATAGCATATTAATATATGTTTATGAGTTATAAAAAAAAAAAGAAAAAATGGAGAAAAAATAATGATAAGTACTTCTCGGAAATGTAATGTTTATGTATGTTAACGTAGCATAAATATCTGGCAATTGTGTCTTTTCAGTAGGCACATTTGGGCAGAGCTATCCCCTTGTGCGTCCAGCACTGCAATAAAGAATGCTTGCTTTCTAAAACTCCAAAATCAGGTTTTAGAAAGTGAAGTATTTTCCCGCTTTCCAGTATCAGATTTTGGCACCCCAGATGGGACCCTGCTCTTGAACATCAACGGTCCGAAGGATCACAGGACCTCCGGCTGGCACCGAGGGTTTCTTGGGGAGAACCTCTGATCCCCGGACCAAAGAGTTCTGAGCAAAGACCATCGATAAGGTAAAGGCAGTATTATTTCTTGTTGCCTGCCCATTAGTCATAGTGAAAACTTTGCAGCGTTGGGCTATATCCCTGGGGAGAAGGGAAAGTAGCCTTCCTGAAACAGAACTGAAAAGAGAGTACTCTTCCTGAAACCGAGGCTCGGGAATTTGTCTATTAAATGTTGAATATTAGTGTAAGTCCCTGTCTGTTTGTAAGTCTCTATCTATTTGCAATATTTGAATTTATGTTGAAAACTCGGTGTGCCTGTGCATGTGTGGTTGCGACTATAATTGTGTGGTTTTATGTGTTTGTATTTCTGTGATCTGATGGGTTTATTTGGTTTCTGTGATCTAACGGATTTTTCTGGGCTAAGTAACTGCCTTTGCGACTATAATTGTGTGGTTTTATGTGTTTGTATTTCTGTGATCTGATGGATTTATTTGGTTTCTGTGATCTAACGGATTTGTCTGGACTAAGTAACTGCCTTTGCATCTTCTCGTTTGGTGAGTTCTGCAGTTATTGATTATTTCCGGGTTTTGATTTTGGACTGTTGTATTTGGACTCTGATTTATCGGGGCTGCAGAAGCATTTGATGCAGCAGGGAATAGATGTTTGCAGATTTATGCTTTTAGATACGTTGATCTTAGCCTAGGTGATTAATATGGACATCCAATACTAAATGTTATGGATGTTTGTATGTGTGATGAGTATATCTATAACCCAAGTGCAAATTTACTGAGCTCATATCATTGATACACTGTTATTTCAACGCCTGGCATGGTGAGATGCATCCCCTCCAATTGGCAATAATGATATGTTGTGGTCAGGTGGTGCTTGGATCCCACCATCCACACAGGAAGAAAACTGGATGCAAGGAAATCAATCTACCCCCATATGTTAGATAACAGATTTGCCATCAATATATACCATTCTCAGGCTAATTTGACCCTTCTTTACACCTGGCAGGTTATGGTCTGCACTTCACATCTCTATGTCTTTTTATTAGCATTTGTATTCTTATGTCTGTTTTAGTATTGTAGATTGTGTGGGTCTCAATGAGAAGACTGTAGAAGGCTGAAGCCCGAATTATGTCAGCTCTTATCGTCAACAGTGACTGGCTAAATAACAACGGGGGAGATGTAGGGACAAAAGCAGACTGCTGCAATAAGCAGAAGGGCAAGAGCAAAATGAGGACTTGCGCATGTGCTGAAGGAGCTGAGTACGTGATAAGGAGTTAAAAAACAGCAGTTGTGTACTGTCAGCCAGCGCATGGACAGCATGTAATCAGCAGCATCACTGGCTGACCTGACACGTGATATAACTACGGATTGGACAGAAGTAGAATAGAGAACCTCATGCAAATAGCTGCCTTAGCGGGATGGAAAGTTCCCAGGGAACTAACAGCCAGGTAAAAACGGATAAAGCACTGCTTGCAAAATAAACTTTGTCTTACTTGCACCACAAGCTGAGTCCGTGACGGAATATGCCACAAGGTGAGTCGAGCCAGTTTGCAGAGGGGAAAGCCATCCAGCTGGCTTTAGACATTGCCAGTCGAGAGAAGTGGCCAGAGCTCTATCTTTACACCGACTCCTGGATGGTGGCCAATGCCTTGTGGGGGTGGCTGCAGCAATGGAAGAAGAACAACTGGCAGCACAGAGGCAAAACCATCTGGGCTGCCCCATTGTGGCAAGATATTGCTGCCCAGCTAGAGCAGTTGGTTGTAAAAGTCTGTCACGTGGACGCCCACATCCCTAAGAGTCGGGCCACTGAGGAACATCAAAACAACCACCAGGTGGATCAGGCTGCTAAGACTGAAGTGGCTCAGGTGGATCTGGACTGGCAACATAAGGGTGAACTCTTTATAGCCGGGTGGGCCCATGACACCTCAGGCCACCAAGAAAGAGACGTGACATACAGATGGGCTCGTGACCGAGGGGTGGACTTGACCATGGACACCACCGCACAGGTTATCCATGAATGTGAAACATGCGCTGCAATCAAGCAAGCCAAGCGGGTAAAGCCTCAGTGGTATGGAGGACGATGGCTAAAGTATAAATACGGGGAGGCTTGGCAGATTGACTACATCACACTGCCACAAACCCGCCAAGGCAAGTGCTATGTGCTCACAATGGTGGAGGCCACCACCGGATGGCTGGAAACCTCCCCTGTGCCCCATGCCACGGCCCGGAATACCATCCTGGGCTTCGAAAAACAAGTCCTGTGGCGACATGGCACTCCTGAAAGAACTGAGTCGGACAACGGGACTCACTTTTGTAACATCCTCATAGACACCTGAGCCAAAGAACACGGTCTTGAGTGGGTGTATCACATCCACTACCATGCACCAGCCTCGGGAAACATCGAGCGGTACAATGGGCTGCTAAAAACCACTTTGAGAGCAATGGGGGTTGGGACTGTCAAAAATTGGGATACTCATTTAGCATAGGCCACCTGGTTGGTTAACACCAGAGAATCCACCAACCGGGCTGGCCGTGCCTAATCAAAACTTCCACACCCTGTAGAAGGAGATAAAGTCCCTGTAGTGCACCTGAGGAATATGTTAGGGAAGACAGTCTGGGTTAGTCCTGCCTTGGGCAAAAGTGAACCTGTCAGCGGGATTGCTTTTGCTCAAGGACCTGGGTGTACCTGGTGGGAGATGCGGAAGGATGGGGAATTCCGATGTGTACCTCATGGGGATTTGATTTTGGGCAAGAATAGTCAATAAATGAAATTTTATATTCTTAACTGCTAATGACCCTGTCACTGTCTGTCATCACTGTTATAGTTGTTATGTTACATCAAGGATATTACAGTCAGAATCACCCGAAGTAATAAAGGATGGACTTTGATGAACCCAGCAAAGCACAACGGTGATGGGACGGGACCTGGCTTCAGAAACCGACACCCAGCAACTTCTTGAAGATCGACATCTCCAACTCACAGACCGTGGGCACAGACCGTGCCAGATACACCAGCTGTGAGCTCTGGATGCCGCAAGCGACCACCCATCACCACACATCATCTCTCCTGCCCTGAAAGACTGTTACGATAGATGGAGCCCAACATCGTGGTTTAAATGAGCTCAATAGATATTTTAGAGGGATGATCCATAGACTATGGGAATGATATCTGTTTGTATGTATAAGACAGGAAAAGGGGTGGTGATCAGCTGGACAATGGGGGACCTGGGCATGACATAGATGTTACAGAATGTGGATAATGTCCTGGGTTTGGCTGGGACAGGGTTAATTTTCACCAGAAGCCAGGAGGGGACACAGCTAGGCAGGCTGACTCAAACTGGCCAAACAAAACAGGGTATTCGATACCATGTGCCATCATGCTGGGTTCCAGGTCAGGGAGCTGGCCGGGGGACAAGTTGGTCACGGCTCAGGAGCGCGCAGGGCATCGGGCAGTGAGAGTTTCTCTTCGCCCCCGGAAGCGCATACCAAGATGCCCGCTCCAAAGGTGTGTCAAACTGCTGAGTCCCGCTTCTGATGACACAACATTCCATGTCAAGAGCCAATCGATACACAATAGTTGACTTAGTCCCACCTCGCAAAAAAATTTCCAAACATATAAAAATTGGCACTTAAAAACTCTGGGAGGAGGAGCCAAGCGAGAACTTCACCTGACGGACGGGTCGACGGGCCTGAACCTCTCTTCCCCCCCCAAGAAGGGACGCCTTTTTGGTAAGAGTCGCGCCTCTGACTTTGTCAGACGTATCCCCGGGAACACATTGTTAACTAAAGCGCTAAACCATTACTTTGAGCTCAACTTTTGTAGACAGTGCATTTATCAACGGCAATTCTGAATCTGTGATAACTGTCGCTTAAATAAATTACCTATTGTTTTAAATTTGCGAAACTGTTTCAGTGAAAGTCCTTGGAGGGGCTCTGACAGGCAAGTTTTTTGGGGTCGATGTAGCTTGAGAATTAGCACGACTAGGAGGCTGCTGGTAAAGACAGCTAAGAATAGCCATTGAGAAAGTTCTGATAGTGCACATGGTGTGGGTTAGCAAAACAAGATGTGTTCAAGGACGTGCAGGCGGTCTGTTGCTATTGGGGTTAGTGCATAGTTACCAATTATAAGGGAATGTGGGATGTGTGAACAGTGTGTGATTTATGTCTGTAGCCTATCCGATGTAAGCGTAATCGTGTGTACAGATATGGTAAATGTATATAACTGCACAAGCGGGAGAATAAAATATTCCGACTCTGTATCTTAGCAATGCGTGAGAGAGTCGTTCCCGTCCTTTCACGGATGCTGAGACTCGGCACAAGTTGAATCCGATAAGTGGCTCCACACTTAACCCTTTAGACACAAATCGTTGACCAAGTCTGGGAATAGGAGTAGATCCAGCCGCACCTAGACTCTCCTCTGAGAGAGAGTTTAGAATGCAAGGGAGTCTTCTCTGAACTTCATGACTCAACGGGAGGGCTCTCCTTTTGCTGCTTATCAGACTACCCTTACCCCTCTTAACGCAACAGCAAAAAATTGGCGCAGTTGGCAGGATTGCCATGGATAAACTGCTACAAAAATATCAGTGTGCACCTTCACAAGCAGGAAATGAATGGGCCCAGAAATTCCGGAAAGATGAGGATAAAGTGGTAGAATGGATAAAACAATGTTTAAGTGAGCAAAAGACCAAAGGCACTAAAGGCAAAATATATCTTTGTGCCATATTAGGGAATTGCCTATCTTGTGCGCAGAAAGAAGTTAAAGAGTCCCCACCACCTGAAAAAATTGCAGATGTAGAATATGCTGCACTAAAATCAGAAAACGAAGTATTAAATGCATCACTGACTTTTGAAAAGGAAAGTTGAAAAAATTTGGAGACACAAATAGACACCCTAAAAGGTGAAATCGGTTACCTTAAATCGCAATTGTTTTGGGCCAATAGGCAAGAAAAACATTTACAAGAAAAAATTAAATCTCTCATTAAACCAAATACCGTCCTCGGCCTCAGCTAAACAAATCCGCAAAATAATACAGTATGCAGATCCCGAGACGTGGGATGGAGACATCTGGGACAGGGGTGATAATGATGAACTGGAGGAAAATTCTGATTATGATTTGGCCCCAGAACCTATACCTATTCGACCATTGATTAAAACAGAAACCACCGATGAGGGTGGAGAACAGGCTCGTACTACTGTACCAACCATTCCATGGTCTCGTGCTGAACTGGCAAAATTGCAGGAAAAATATTCCAAGTGTCTGGAGGAATCCAAGATGGAATATGTGTGTCGAGTCTCCCTTACCGGGGGAGACCGAATCCTCTTAAATGAGGAAGAAGCAGGAGGCTACTGGGGTCCCGGAGTATTTCTAACTACCACTCCGGGTAATCATAATGATTCATTAACTATGCGAGCTGCTTATTGGGCTGGCGGCATAGACCCACATGACAGAGGAGAACCTTCTGTTATAAAAACCTCAGGGTTCTCTGATTTGGTGACATCTGTGCAAAAGGCTGCCTGCATACAAGCAATGCATGAGTGTGATGTGTTAATAAGATCCCCAATGTTAGCCCCTATAGATCCAGCAAGATTAACTCCACTGATCCGAGGCCTCCCAGACAGTTTAAAAACATATGTGGCCAATATACAAGATCGACTTCAAGTCGCTCGCCCCAGACAAGGCTGATGCCCACGTCGAGGGCAAGATCAGAATCAGGACCAAGATCAAAATCAAGTAATCACTTGGAGTGAATTTGTACAAGACATGGTAAACTATGGGCGCAGGATGGGATGGATCAGATCCTCACAGTTATCTGATCCGCCACCTCGCGACTTCACCAGATTCACAGCCCTAAGGCTAAGCCTGAATGCAAATTAAAATTTGATAAGGAGCGGAATGAGCTCTGGAGTAAAGCTTGAGCTATGGGGGTGCCATGGCACCTACTGATTGGTATATCCACGACTGACCTAAAATTTCTTGTACAGTCCTTAAGCCATAAATTTTATTCAACAAAGAAAGGTCAGCTGGCAGAAAACAAAAACAACTCCAGTTATCGCTGCACCCTCTGCCTCACAGCAGGAGCTAATTGATCTAACAGACACTCAGGCAAAAAATGCATATCCTTGGGGAGGGCTGTGAGTCTCCTTCCTCGGCGGGTACTAGCTATACAGTGGCTCTCTGATATTCCTCCCCAACCTGTCATTGCCATCCCGGTGGGACCAAAGAAAGTTTTTGTAAATTTCCTCATGGATACAGGTGCTCAAATTTCGGTAATCACCAAGGAGACTGCAACATGCTTAAATGTAAAACCTGGTCGCCGTAAAGTAAAATTTACAGGAATTGATGGAGTCATAAGGCAGTGCCCTACAGCAAAAATTACCCTGTGGCTCCCGGGCAAACAAAGATTAACCCGCACTGAAGTATTGGTTGGTGCTGCTAACACTAATATTTTGGGATTTGATTTATTGTATGGCAGAGTGTGGAAACTCCCTGATGGTTCAGTTTGGAGTTTTGCTGGGTGAGAAATTAAACAGAATGAGCCCAAAAAAATTAAATTATTAGAAATGTCCATACCTTTACCACCATCAAAAATTACTACACTCACCCTATAATTCCCCTGTCTGGCCAGTGAAAAAAACAAACAGGCAGTGGAGACTCATGATTGATTACAGGCGATTAAATGCCAACACTGCACCTTTAACTGCAGCTGTACCGAGCATTGCAGAATTAGTAACTCAGATACAGGGAGCATCTCACACATGGATGGCAACTTTAGATGTAAAAGATATGTTTTTTATAGTTCCACTCCAGGAACATGATAAGGCCCAATTTGCTTTTACCTGGAAAGGGATACAATACACCTTTAACAGGCTGCCTCAGGGATATAAACATTCCCCCACCATTGCTCACAATGCTTTAGCTAAAACACTGAGTGGAATTCCTATTCCGTCAGACGTTACTATATATCAATATCTAGGTGATCTTTTGATTGGAGGGGAACAATTTGACACTGTTAAACTGGCTATGGATGATGTGACATTGCAATTAACAGCCTTGGGTCTGGAAATTCCCCCATCCAAGTGTCAGGGACCAGCACAGGAAGTTAAATTCCTAGGGGTCTGGTGGATCAAAGGAGCCTTACCTATCCCTCCTGACACACTGGAGAAAATAGAACAGGGACAGGATCCCTCTAATGTTAAGGAATTGAAACAAGTTTTAGGAACTTTAGTATACTGGCGTAAACATGTCCCTGGATTTTCTATCATTGCTCGACCCCTTTACAATTTAATGTGAAAAAAGAAATCATGGGAGTGGACAAATCAACATTCTAATGCCCTGGAGACACTGTTAAAGAATTGAGACTATTTCAGCAGCTAGGTCCTGTACATCCCTCTGATCCAATTCATGTGGAATGGGGATTTAGTGAACACGGTTCTCACTGTAATGTTTGGCAAAAAGGACCTGAAGGGCCTGAGCATCCACTGGAGTTCAGTTCAAAGTCCTTTAATGATACTGAATCGCGATTCCCGGACCTGGAAAAGGGAGTATTGTCTTTGGTATGAGCTGTAAAGCGAGTGGAACAAATAAGAAAATAACAGAGTGTAATCATTCGGGGACCTTTCCGCCTCCTAGACACAATTTGCAAAGGGATGGTGCCGCCTGCTGGCACTGCCCAAAAGCCCACGGTCCATAAGTGGTATGCCTATCTGGAAAGCATCAATGAGATTATGCCTATTACAGAGGGCAGCACTAAATTGTCTGCATTACAAAAAGACATAGACAGTACTTCGCTGTTCCAAACTCCTCCAAGCAAACCATCTCCAATTCGGGAGGCGCTTCCTCTAACAGAAACCAGCAACCTCGAAGGGGTATGGTTCACTGGTGCGTCATCCTACAGGCAAAACAATGAGTGGAATTATAATGCAGTGGTGCTGGAAGTAGCCATGGGAGAACGGGTCAGCGAAACAGGTAAAGGAAGTGCACAAGTAGGGGAGCTTAGGGCAGTCTTATTAGCTGCACAACATGATGCTGACTGTATTTGCACTGACTCATATGCTGTTTTTAAAGGAGCTACCGAGTGGGTGAGCCACTGGGCAGCCAACGACTGGCAGGTAAATAGAGTCCCAGTCTGGCAAAGTGACAGCTGGAAACAATTGCTAAAAATAGGAGAACAAAGGATACTGCACATTGGTTGGGTGAAAGGACATGATCGATCAGCCTCTGCTGCTGCCCAGTTCAATCAACAAGTTGATAGCCTCACACGGCTATACAAAATTGATATTGTAAGTGATGAATTAGAATGGGAATGTTTACTTGAATGGTTACATGTAAAACGAATGCATAGCCCAAGGATGGCCTGTGTCAACAAAACTGTGTGAACAAGTGGTCACTGCCTGTTCACACTGTCACCTGCGACTTAACAAAGATCATCCAAGTAAGGCACCTCCCATGCACATCCGAAATAAAAAAACACTGTGGCACACCTGGCAAATTGATTACATAGGTCCATTGAGACCCTCAGGGGGTAAAAAACATGTATTAGTAGGGGTGGAAGTTGCTTCAGGAATTACCATGGCAACGGCTGTCCTGGCTGCAACTGGAGATAACACAGTTTACAGCCTGAAGGAATGGTTCAGCACCCTCCCCCTTCCTGAGGAGATTCAAAGTGACAGGGGATCACACTTTACAGCCACAGTGGTACAAGACTGGGCAAAAGAAGAAGCAATTCGGTGGGTATTCCATACTCCGTACTACCCCCAAGCAAATGGTATTGTTGAGAGAACAAACGGGTTAGTCAAACGATTTGCTAAAACCCACGAATCTGGGTGGCATCTGCGATTATCCAATGCCATCTATCAATTAAATAATAGATGGGCTGGAGACGGCTGTCCCAAAATGAAAGCATTCTCTGCTTCTGCCACAACTTTGGTGCCAAAGGCAGATGTAAAACCAGGAAAACATCCTACTGGCTTTTACGCAGGCCAGCCAGTGCTGGTTAAAATGCCTCAGATTGGAACAGTGGCACTAATATTAACAGAACCAAAAAATCTTTACGCTTGGGAAGCGAAAGATAGCTCTGGAAAACTGCATTGAATCAGTACTAGAGGGATAGTACCTACCTTTTAACCTATTATATGCTGGTTTCAATGACAACCGAGCATTTTTTTTTTGTTGTTTTTTCTGTTTACAGGTATTTTCCAAACGCTGGGAAACTACGCCTAAAATCACGGACAGTCGTGTCAAAACAGACTGCCCTCCAGGACTGCTGATTTATACTTCTAGTCCTAATCCGTGGAATCATCTGTAAACTAAAGTTTCCAGAAGGTCGAAACAATCTGACAAAGAAGATAATAGTGATTTGATTCTGATAGGAATACTGATTTCTAGTTTTACTTGTATATTATGTGACCTTTTTTACTTTTTGCTTTCATGTTTAGGTATCTGGTTTTTAACTCACAATAGTTTTATTTTCTTGTGGTTTTGATGGTTATGATTTACTATAGAATTGTCAATATGAATCTTCTATCATGCATTGGCAGTGGTAGACAAATATGTGTAAGTTTAACATGTGTTCACATATTAGGTGTAATGATTGTGCATGTGTTCCATAGAGATTATAATCAAAAAAAATGAAATCTTCGGGTATGACAGAGGAAAACACAGCCTTTAAGTTGTTACAAGGATTTCTTAGAATGATGAATTGGACTCAGGGAGCCACTTGTCTTATGCTGCCAACAACCCCTGCAGAGGGACTCCCTTGTATGGTTATTTCCCTTGACTTAAAAGGAGCACTGCTGGATTCATGGGAAATAAAAGACAATACCATCTCCATACCATGGGGAAGTGGAATTACCTACAAACATTATACTTATCCTTCAAACCTTAACTATACCAACATATGGTCTAATTCTAACTGCACTTGAGAGCTTGACAAAAATTTCCTGAATTTAAACAACAAGGTAATATTGTCTGTTGACTATAAACCATTGACCAAGTCTGGGAATAGGAGTAGATCCAGCCGCACCTAGACTCTCCTCTGAGAGAGAGTTTAGAACGCAAGGGAGTCTGCTCTGAACCTCATGACTCAACGGGAGGGCTTTCCTTTTGCTGCTTATCAGACTCCCTTACCCCTTTTAACACGGCAACCAGTGCTGAGCAAATCAGTGACATTGTTATACTAACACTGAAAGAAATAATACCAAGAACAGACCACCAGTGTCAATAATGATTTCAAGTTAAATAAGACAGAAATCATTGGTATTAAGATTTAATGCAAACTCTGTTCATGTCATTTTATAATTAGGATGAAAAATGTAAATTGTTCAAGCAGGCTTCATTTAGCATCATCAAAGAGATGGTGAATTAGTCAGAGCTGTTTGCAGATATGTAACTCTTCCCAACAAAAGTTATAAAGCATTTTAAAGGAGATCAGGAAGAACCAGAATCTAAATAAGTTAACAGAATTTAAAATTCTGTATTTTGAGCAGTTTTTCACAAAATTTAAGCATGTGTATAGTTCACCAAAATTTGGTGTTATGTTTACTTAGAGATCAAAGTAAGCACTAGAGTTCCTGATCGGCATAGTTAGATGTCTCCGCAAACAGCTCCACAACATCTGCTCAGATTGAAGCACTGGTTATTAGCACAGCAGCACTTACATTAGAGCAACAGGTTATCAAACAACTCTGATAATTGATCAGTTATAAAAAAAAGGGGTTTTCCCACCTCTCGAGACTATATCATAACTTTAGATGCTGTTACGATTTGGCTGTGGCCGGCAAAAAAAGTGCCACGCGGCCACCCCTCCCCCCGCCAGGGTGCGGAGGAGAATGAAAAGAAACAGGCAGAAACCGGTGGGTCGGGATAAGGGCAGTTTAACAGAACAGCAAACAAAGGGAACAGGAACAACAACGATACAGAAAAAGAAGAATATACAAAACAAACGAGCAGAACAGAACCACTCTCTTGGACCAAACTGCCGCTGTGCCCTCCTGAGCCGAGAGAGAGTTCCCGCCCCCCAGCTCCCCTCCACCGGAACCCAGCATGACGGTACATGGTATGGAATACCCTGCTCTGTTTGGCCAGGTGGGGTCAGCCCCCCCAGTTGTGTCCCTTTCCTGGATTCTGGTGAAAATTAACCCTGTCCTGGCCAAACCCAGGATATTATCCACCCCTTATTCCATACCATCTATGTCACGCCCAGGTCCCCCATTGTCCAGTTGATCACCACAACTTCTCCTGTCTCCAGATACCATTCCCTTAGTCTATGGATCATCACTCTAAAGGGTCCGTTGAGTTCATTTAATCCATGGCTTCAGGCTCCACCTGTCGTAATGGTCTTCCGTGGCAGGAGAGGTGATGTGTGGTGATGGGCGGTCACTTGCTGCATCCGGAGCTCACGGCTGATGTATCTGGTGCGGCCCGTGCCCACAGTCTGCAGGTTGGAGATGTCGATCTTGATGAAGTTGCTGGGTGCCAGTTGTTGAAAAACCAGGTCCAGTTCCATCATCGCTGTGCTCTGCTAGGTTTTCATCAAAAAGTCCATCCTTCTTTAATGTGGATGATTCTTACTATGATACTACTGGTATAAAATATAACAATTATAACAGTGATAACAGACAGTGACAGGGTTATTTAACAATTAACTTCATACAATTTATTTATGGACTATTCTCCCCAAAAATCAAATCCCCATGAGGTACACATCGGACTTCCCCAACCTTCCGCATTACCCACCAGGTACACCCAGGTCCTTGAGCAAAAGCAATCCCTCGGACGGGTTTGCCTTTGCCTGAGGCGGACTAACCCAAAATGTCTTCCCTAACATGTTCCACATGTGCACTACAGGGACTTTATCCCCTTCTACGGGGCGCTGAGGTTTTGACTGGGCAGGACCAGCCCGGTTAGTGAATCCTCTGGTGTTAACCAACCAGGTGGCCTTTGCTAAATGGGTATCCCAATTTTTGAAAGTCCACCCCCCCATTGCTCTCAAAGTGGTTTTTAGCAGCCCATTGTACCGCTCGATCTTTCCAGAGGCTGGTGCATGGTAGGGGATGTGATACACCCACTCAAGACCGTGTTCTTTGGCCCAGGTGTCTAGGAGGATGTTGCGAAAGTGAGTCCCATTGTCCGACTCAGTTCTTTCGGGAGTGCCATGTCGCCACAGGACTTGTTTTTCGAAGCCCAGGATGGTATTCCGGGCGGTGGCATGGGGCACAGGAGAGGTTTCCAGCCATCCGGTGGTGGCCTCCACCATTGTGAGCACATAGCGCTTGCCTTGGTGGGTTTGTGGCAGTGTGATGTAGTCAATCTGACAAGCCTCCCCATATTGATATTTCAGCCATCGTCCTCCATACCACTGAGGCTTTACCCGCTTGGCTTGCTTGATTGCAGCGCATGTTTCACATTCATGGATAACCTGTGCGATGGTGTCCATGATCAAGTCCACCCCTCGGTCACGAGCCCATCTGTATGTCGCATCTCTTCCTTGGTGGCCCGAGGTGTCATGGGCCCATCCAGCTAGAAACAGTTCACCCTTATGTTGCCAGTCCAGATCCACCTGAGCCACTTCAGTCTTAGCAGCCTGATCCACCTGGTGGTTGTTTTGATGTTCCTCAGTGGCCCGACTCTTAGGGACGTGGGCGTCCACGTGACGGACTTTTACAACCAACTGCTCTAGCTGGGCATCAGTATCTTGCCACAATGGGGCAGCCCAGATGGGTTTTCCTCTGCGCTGCCAGTTGTTCTTCTTCCATTGCTGCAGCCACCCCCACAAGGCATTGGACATCATCCAAGAGTCGGTGTAAAGATAGAGCACTGGCCACTTCTCTCGACTGGCAATGTCTAAAGCCAGCTGGATGGTTTTCACCTCTGCAAACTGGCTGGACTCACCTTCTCCCTCGGCAGTTTCCGCGACTTGTCGTGTAGGGCTCCATACAGCAGCCTTCCACCTCTGCTGCTTCCCCACAATGCGACAGGACCCATCCGTTAACAGGGCATACTGCTTTTCATTTTCTGGCAGCTGGTTATAGAGTGGGGCCTCTTCAGCACATGTCACCTCCTCCTCTGGCGATGCTCCAAAATCTTTGCCTTCTGGCCAGTCCATGATTCCCTCCAGAATTCCTGGGCGAATGGGGTTTCACATTCGGGCGCGCTGGGTGATCAGCACGACCCACTTACTCCACGTAGCATCGGTGGCATGATGCGTAGAGGGGACCCTCTCTTTGAACATCCAGCCCAGGACGGGCAATCGTGGTGCTAGGAGGAGCTGTGCTTCAGTGCCGACCACTTCCGAAGCAGCTCCAACGCCTTCATATGCTGCCAATATATCTCTTTTTCAGTGGTAGTATAGCGGGCCTCGGATCCTTTGTGTCCCCGGCTCCAGAACCCCAGGGGTCGACCTCGAGTCTCCCCTGGTGCTTTCTGCCAGAGACTCCAGGTTGGGCCATTCTCCCCGGCTGTGGTGTTGAGCACGTTTTTAACATCTTGCCCTGACCGGACTGGACCAAGGGCTACGGCATGAACTATCTCCCGTTTAATTTGTTCAAATGCCTGTCGTTGCTCAGGGCTGACGTGCAGAATCAAACTTCACAACTCAGAGAGTTATAAAGCAGGTATGTTTACTGCGGCGCCGGGTGCAAGGGGGATCGCTCCTCCTAACTTGCACACCGAGTCACAAAGCATGCACCTATTTATTACAAAGCTTACCTAAGTAGGCTGGATTATTGTAATAATTTCTAGGAATTCATTATCATACTCCACTCCCCTTTAGCACTTGCGCAGTGTTGTCTGGTGGTCGTCTGTTGGGGTCTTCTGGATGAAGGCTCTTAGTCTTCCTCGCTGTGTGCTTTCAACTTTGGCTCAAAAATTCCTGAGTTGTCTGTGTTGGCTGAGTCCCAAACCATAGAAACAGTTTCAGCTAGAGAGTTGCTTCTTACAGACAACAAAGTTCTGGTTATCAGTCCTTGTTTCTCTTCGCCTGTCTCGCAAGCAGTCCTTGTTAGCTACCTTTGAGCCACAACAGTCCTTGTTAGCAAGATTACAAAGAGTAGGACTAAATTAATTAACAGTGTTTAACACTTACCTTAGCATAGATACAAAGTTATATAAAGAAATTAAACTAAAGCTATAGCAAAATCGAACTAAATGTCAATTTCCCACATCAGGGCCCCATTCAAAATCATTCTTTTTCCGGGTCACTTGGTACAGAGGACGTACAATCTGGCTGTAATTTGGGATGTGCATCCTCCAAAAACCCACAACACCTAAGAAGGCCTGTGCTTCCTTTTTGCTGGTTGGTGGAGACATAGCTGCTATTTTGTTGATGACATCCATTGGGATTTGACGGCGCCCATCCTGCCATTTTATTCCCAAAAACTGGATCTCTTGCGCAGGTCCCTTGACTTTACTTCGCTTAATGGCGAAACCGGCTTTCAGAAGGATCTGAACTATTTTCTCCCCTTTCTCAAAAACTTCCTCCGCTGTGTCCGCCCATACAATGATGCCATCGATGCACTGCAGATGTTCTGGAGCTTCACCCTTTTCCAGTGCAGCCTGGATTAGTCCATAGCAAAGAGTGCAACTGTGTTTCCACCCCTGGGGCAGTCGATTCCAGGTGTACTGGACGCCCCTCCAGGTGAAAGCAAACTGTGGCCTGCACTCTGCTGCCAAAGGGATGGAGAAGAATGCATTAGCGATGTCAGTTGTAGCGTACCACTTGGCTGCCTTTGACTCCAGCTGATATTGAAGTTCTAGCATGTCTGGCACGGCAGCACTCGGCGGTGGTGTGACTTCATTCAGGCCACGGTAGTCTGTTGTCAGTCTCCACTCTCCAGTAGATTTTCTCATTGGCCATACGGGACTATTAAAGGGTGAGCGAGTTTTGCTGATTGCTCCTTGACTCTCCAGATGGCGGATCAGCTGATGAATGGGGATAAGGGAGTCTCGGTTGGTACGATATTGTCGCCGGTGCACCGTTGTGGTTGCTATTGGCACCTGTTGTTCTTCAACCCTCAGCAACCCCACAACGGAAGGATCCTCCAAGAGACCAGGTAAAATGGACAGCTGTTTAATTTCTTCCGTCTCCAAAGCAGCTATGCCAAAAGCCCACCGATACCCCTTTGGGTCCTTGAAATACCCTCTCCTAAGATAGTCTATACCAAGGATGCATGGAGCCTCGGGGCCAGTTACAATGGGGTGCTTCTGCCACTCCTTCCCAGTGAGGCTCACTTCAGCCTCCAATACACTCAGCTCTTGGGACCCCCCTGTCACTCCCGAAATGCAAATGGACTCTGACCCTTTGAAATCTGATGGCATTGAAGTACATTGTGCACCAGTATCCACTAGAGCTTTCTACTCTTGTGGATCTGACGTGCCAGGCCATTGAATCCACACTGTCCAATAAACGCGGTTGTCCCTTTCCTCCACCTGGCTGGAGGCAGGGCCCCTCTAATCCTGGTCAGAGAATTTGCTGCTCACCTGCTGTAAAAATGACTTGGAGGTCCCTTCCAGAGGATCAGAATCAAGATCAAACTTTCTACCTGGTCTCGAGAGCTGGCTGCTGGAAACTGGAGTGGCATTTCTCCTAACAGAATCCCCTTTCGTGATTGTTTTACCTCGCAACTCACACACTCGTGCCTCTAGACTTGAGGTGGGTTTTCCATCCCACTTCCTCATGTCCTCTCCGTGGTCACGCAGGTAGAACCACAGGGTGCCCTGTGGTGTGTAGCCTCTGTATTCTCTCTCCTGAGCAGAGAAACGCTTGCCCTTAACAGCTGAGATGCTGGCCCGTACAGGTGGGGAGTAGGTCATATTGTTTTCGAGTCGCTGGACATTCTGGGACAATTTCTCCATGGCCGAGACAAGGGAGGAAGAGAGTCTTTCTTCATATTGCTGGAGTCTGACAGCCACCTCATCCTCTGTTGGTGCGTCTTTACCTTTCCACTCTACTACTGCCAGTGAATTGGCATATGAGGATGGTGCGCTCCGCACAAACTTCCTCCACGTAGATGGTGTGCACTGGACTTCATCTGGGTCTGTGGGTACCTGCTCATCGTCTGGTTCATAGTAAACCAGCTCCCGCACAGCTAATTCCCTCAAGTACTGAATACCCCTTTCCATATAGGTCCACTTTCCATGACAGCATGCAAAATCGTCACTGAAGGGGTACCTCTCCCTCACACCTGACAGAAGTCTCCTCCAGAGGCTGAGGACTTGTTCCTTCTTCCCAATGGCCTTGTCAATGCCCCCATCCCTGCCCAGGGATCCCAGCTGCTTGGCTTCCTTGCCCTCTAATTCCAAGCTGCTGGCCCCGTTATCCCAGCACCGCAGCAGCCAGGTGACAATGTGCTCGCCTTGGTGGCGGCTGAAATCTTTCTGCATGTCTCACAGCTCGCTCAGGGACAGGGACCGGGTGATGATCTCTGTCTCTGTCTCCCGCGATGGCCCTGGCTCATTGCTATCCCTCCTGGAGTGATCTGCTCTCTTTGCGTCTTTCTTTAGTTTTACAGGGGTGACTGCAACCGGCACAGGTTGGTCATTGGGCTCAGTCGCGATGCCTGCTGCTGGAGCCGCTGCCGTGCCCTCTGGGGAAACCGAGGCAGACCCTGCAGCTGTGGCAGTGGCAGCTGTAGTGCGGGTCGGGGGGGCTGTGACTGCCTGCTGGGCTGGAGGGGCTGCAGGGCTGGCTGGGGGGGCAGCGCCAGTCGCAGTGCCTGCCGCTTCGCTTCCCCTCCTTCCCATTTTAAGGCACTGAACAGTGTCGAACAGTGCTCGGTAGGCGTGGGCCAGACCCCAGCACGTTGCAGTGATTTGTGTCTCTCTGGAGTTCCCAGGGTGGCAGCACACTTTTTGCAGATAGTTTACTAGTTTGTCCAGATCCTGTTCTTGTTCAGGGGTGAGTTTAAAAAACATCGGGGGTGTCCACTGCCCTAGACACCTGCCCATGCTGTCCCACACATCCAGCCACTCACAGCTATCCAGCCCCGGGGCAGGTCTCTGCACGATGTTGTTAACTACTTGTTTAAACCTAAACAAGACCCAAAACCCATTCAGGAGGCAGAACAATAGGAGAGTGCTGGCCTGAGCATCCCACGGATACTCGAAATTCTCAAAAGCTATTAGGACCAGCCTGAGGGAGAGAGGGGGGGTGGTGAAAGATTGGGGGAAGGTATCCCCTCCGGTTTTCCCCACAGATTGGGTTTGATTATTAACAAATTCTAAGACATAGGATCCGAGGAGTGGAAAGGACTGCAGTGCCGCATGCAAATAAAAGCCTAACTTCATGCACAGTGATGTTATCATGTCATAAGTTGATATCATACAGTACAGCAAAATTGTCATCCTGATCCTTTTCCCTGAGGTAATGAACAGCATGGCAGTGAGCACATACTGCAAATAAGGATTCAAATACCACAGCCATTTGATCAAACTCAGCAACATTTTTTACCAGCGACTATTTAACTAACACAATAAATGCGTATTAGAAAATTGAGCAATATTTAAGAAAGCTGTTTTAACACGTGCTGCTCAGCCCTGCCGTTATCCCCGCCCCATGCTTGAGCGCCAATTCAGTGTTATGGTTTGGCTGGGGCGGGTAACAAAAGCGCCACGCAGCCGCCCCTCCCCCCACTGGGGTGCGGAGGAGAATGGAAAGAAACAGGCAGAAGCTAGTGGGTCGGGATAAGGGCAGTTTAACAGAACAGCAAACAAAGGGAACAGTAACAACAACAATGCAGATAAGGAGAAACACAACACAAACCACACAACCCATTGAGCCGTTCTCCCTCACCGCTGCTGTGCCCTCCCGAGCCGCGAGTGAGTTCCCGCCGCCCCCACCAGAACCCAGCATGACGGCACATGGTATGGAATACCCTGCTCTGTTTGGCCAGGTGGGGTTAGCCTGCCAGGCTGTGCCCCTTCCTGGATTCCGGTGAAAATTAACCCTGTCCTGGCCGAACCCAGGACAGATGCTTATTTGACATACTCGGATTAGGAGTGTTGTCATCCCATGCTCTCTTTGTAGTCAGTGTATATGAAACTGTACCACCAAAGACGTAACCTTTCTTCCCCTGATATGACGGGAGTCTACAGTTTAGGTGGGTCCTAAATCAAAAGGTTTAATTAGGAGCCTAAAATTCAATGGAACGATTCCAAGTTTTATTGACAAAAAATAAAATGAAGAAATGTTCAGAGATTAAGACTGATGAATTAGGAGAGGAAATTGAGAATTTGTGCATGACAACACAGATAATAGCATAGGGAAAAATCAAAATATATTTTTTCTCACAAACAAATCAACAGGGAATGATCTAGACAATGAGCAATAAACATATAAAAGTGAGGGTTTTTAAGTAAATTATCTTCCTGCAAACTATGCTAAGGCACATGGAAAACATAGAGGTGACTGGTGACAGTCATCATGGCTTCACTAAGGGCAAATCGTGCCTGACAAATTTGGTGGCCTTCTCTGATAGGGTTACAGCATTGGTGAATAAGGGAAAAGTGACTCATGACATCTACGTGGACTTGTGCAAAGCATTTGACGCCGTCCCACACAACATCCTTGTCTTTGAACTGGAAAGGCATTGATTTGATGGATGGACCACTCGATGGATAAGAAATTTCAATTTACTGTACCAAGTGCATTGAATGGTACAGTAAATGTACCTATGCCCATGTTGTTTTGTTTCATCTTTATCTCAGCTGACTGTTCTTGGCATTGCTACCAAGAAGAGTATATGAAAACATTTTTTTCTTTGTATATGTTTTGAACAGAGAACACAGAACAAAACACCATGTCCTGTGAAAAACTTTCAAGCTGATTTGAATCAATTTCAAAAATCTTATCAGAGAAAAACTAATTTTCCAGTAGCACAAGAGTGGCCTAGAATGATTTTAAAATAATAATATTAACACAATTACACTCATTTCCTAAAGAAGGTCTTTTGCATATCAGCTGCAAAATATATTTTATATATCACAGTATGTATGTTGCCCATAAACAGAATTCTACAGCTAAATATAAATTGGGTATAACTTAGTTATGATATTCCTATGGTAAATAATAGTTAGGATATATATTACTAAAAGTCTTATAACTTCTATGCTCTTCCCTTTTCTTCAGTTGTTTTTCCCAACATAAATCTATAATGCCTTTAGGAACCCAGCTGTGTCCCGTAAAAGTCAATTTAATGTTTTAAATCATTTTACTGGTGGAAATACTAAAATTAGCTAAGCTTTAAGTGTTCAGATGTAGCTATCTAGGAAAATTTACCTTCAAACTTCATTTCAAGAGATGCTGGAACCTGTAAATTAACCTCACTAAGCATTTATTCTGAATACCTGAAGTTAGGCTATATTTATTTAGCCAGCTAAATGAAGATTTAAGCATCTCACTTATGGTTCCCAGTTTGAAATTTTGGTGTAAGTTACTTTACCTGTCTGAGACTTCACGTCACCAGCCGATCCTGACTAGAATTCATGAATTGCGAGTTTAATCTGTTAACTGTGCTGCTCTGTGACTGGTAACACCTAGCATGTACAAATGTACCCAGATGAAAAAGAGTCACAGATTTGTTTCTGTTACTTTCGGACAATATTTTTTTACAATAAAGACAGAGAGACATACAGTATTTTGGGTAGTGTTGCTTGCACCCAATCTGATACACGAGAAATCTTCAGAGCAAAGCTGGTTTGAATAAAATGTGTTTAATTTGCCTGCACAAGACAATGATGACAGGAGATGATTTTTACATGCCATGTTAATTTTTCATGTTGTTTATTCAATCTTGGTACTAATCATTACTTTTAAGTAACCTCAAGCCTCAGCTTACACAGTGTGGAGTAATACCAGAAGCTGAAATTGTGTATTTAGGACAGAAGCTAGAATCTCAGTACTCTGTGTATAAAAGCTGTGTTCAGATAACCATAAACTCAAAATTGGTTATCATTTATACAGATGCTGAGCAACTTTCTCCAGAAATATGAGCTCGTCTAAGTTGTGGCCCCTGCATCAGTTTGGACTTTCTCTACAGCTCAGCTCTCTCAGACTCTTGTGTACTCTCTCTAATCAACATGCACTACAGAACTCACTGCCAACTACTAGTTTGTTATTTATATCCCCTCATTTAAGATTCACCTATGCTTCTGGCCCGCTGGGCCTAGAAAAGTGAAAGAGAGTCTGAGTAAACTCAAGTGAACTTAACTTACATAGACTTACACATCACTTGTATGTTTGACACCGTCTCCTAGAACGATGTCAGAAAATGAGCCAAAAAGAATTCATGTCACTCTTTTGATGTTACAGGACATTTACTGGGTGTTACTTTTAATATTGTGTCCAAAACACCTAGAGGACATGGAAGATCCAGGATATTCTCCTACCAACAGGTCTTTAAATATTCATAATGTGCTGTTCCATTCTGAAGAGGAGTGATGTAAAAAACGACACCTTCTTATTCTGCACATCTGTTCTTTGTTCATATTCAGAGTTGGAGTCATATCTGCTGCCTGCAGAAACAAAATTTAAGCTTTACTTATTTTTCTTCTTTTAATCTTGCAGAGCATGCATAGCAGAGAATAGGCTGGATCCCCTTCCTTTCCAGATTTCTAACTGTAGGCAAGTTTTGCATGAGTCTGCATACATGTAACCAAATACACAATCAATGCAAGGCATAGCATTGGTGTGATGGAGACGATAATCTTACCACCAAAACTGGAAGTATTTCTAATGAAATATGAGGCAAAAAGTATAACCTCACTTGAGAACTACATATATTGTTCAACATAACAGTGGAAAACACTGTGATGAAAATATAGATTTTTGGGGATAATTCATAATCACTTGTTCAGAAATGACTTTGTCTTAATCCTGACTGATGTGAGAGGAACAGCCTTATATTCCAGGACAGCTGCGTGCATCTGAAAGTGTTCTGCCCATAAAAGAAATCAGTGCTAGGTATAGATTCCAAAATGTAAACAACTAATTGCTTTTGTTCACTTTTTGGTTTTCTCTTTCTTTCCGTATTCCATTAAGGATCTTATTAACAGAAAGAAGCAGCTTTTCTTCACGCCAGCAACTCACTGAAAAGTGTTTTCATCAATTACACAAACATGCACACAAAATCTACTGTTAAGTATAATTAGTTCATGTTCTGTTACAGGCTTAGTAATTATTAGCTCATTTTCCAACTGATATTTTCAAGATCATTGCAATAATCATTATATAGAGCTTTTAAGGTAGTATTTAAGAATAAAAATCTAGCACAGACAATGTATTCCCACTGGTATTTAGGCTTGTTGACAATTTCCATCCCTTCTACAATGATGGCTTTGCACCAACAGGACAAAAAACAGTTGATGTTTCAAAACCAAAATTATAAATAATATCCAGCATTTTATGCAATGTCAGTGAAATAAAATTTGTGGTAACTTGTGAGTATTTAAAAATAAGGGCTTCAGGTACCTGCAGGTGATTTTCGACATTCAATATCTTTCTTCTTTTTAATAATACATTTGTCCGTAGTCAGATAAAAATTATCTTAAAATAATATTGATACTTTAAACTGTGGTTAACACAAGAAAAATCCTCAAAAAAAGACTTATGGTGAAAAAGACATAGAAACTAGTTTTAATAATGTCAATACTATTTGGGCATTGAAAAGTCTTTTAGCCTACTGTCCTTGCTTTCTTACCTGTAACCCACCATTATCACAAGAGATTCATACAATGTAAGCTTTTATTAAAAAGCAAGTTTTTAAAATAAAAACAAAGCAATTTAGACTAAAACCTGCAGACATGAACTTGAATTCCAGCCTTGCCTCCTTTGTTTACCAGCAAGAGAAATGTCTGTGCTACCCGACATAACGCAGAGACATCTGGTGGCTGATGAACACACTACAAAGAGGCTTTTCAGTTGGGAGAGCTGGAGGAAGTCCAGCAGTGACTCCCCTGGAGACACACCTTCCAGACTCTTCTGTAACCTTCACTGCTATGTGCTGTTTACCTGCCTGTATATGGGGTCTGCCAGCTTTGTATCATTGTTCTGGACTCAGTGGTTTTCCTTTGGTCCCCATTGTTTAACAACCATCAGTACAATTGTCTGTGGTTGCTCTCAGTTTCCTGTAAAGCTCATCAACTAGAAAATGAGTCAAACCTTTCTCTAAACCAGCACCCAGCAGGCTCAGTTTGAAGGCACCACAGTTTATTCCACAACCACGTCTTTCACTAGCAAAAGTCCTTCTCTTAAAACATGTTGGAATAGCAGGTCCTTCATGTCTAATCTCCACAGGCTCCTTCAGCTCTGGTGTGGGTGGCTACAAATTAAGCCAAAGGCATCAAGCATCATATGTTCATAGGAGCAGGAAAGAAGGGACTTTTTTTCTCAAGGGAAAAAATGCAACTTCTCTCTCTCTCTGAATACACTCCTAAACTAACTCTGTGATGCCTCGATTCAGCCAATAAAATCACACTTGCCAGAAATATAAACATGCTGAAACAGGAAACACAAGAATCTTTGGGGAGGCAAAATAGCATTTTTTAATCTACAGAATGTTAAATTTATTTTTTTAAAAGTAAAATAATTTAAAATATTTTGATTTCAAATAAAATATACACATTCACATTTTTACGTGATGAGGTTTAGCATATATAGCAAGGTAGAGATTCTTAATACAGTACCATACTCCACTGGACACAAAATTCATAGCTGTTTTCATGCACAAAGACTTTTTCTTTTGAAAAATCTGTATAAATGAATCATCTGTGCTATCAGTCATGGCAGCGCAGCATGAGGAGCTACCACAAATCCAACAGTTTTGAAAATTCAAGGGCTCTGGATGCATTCTAAGGTCATCCTTGCTTGAAGCTTAACAAGACAAAGTCCAAACAATCACATTCCCCCATCAAACTAGTTGTTGCCCGTTGGGTTTTTGGATTTTTTTAATTCTCTGTGTACAGTGAATGGGTTGTAAAAACATAATTATATTCTGTGAAACTGAACAAGAGATGTTTACTAAGTGTAATGAAGGACTGCATATCTTCATCCATTCTATTAGCAGCCAGAATACTAATGTGTGGGGTTTTTTTTTGTCAATTCAGACTTGTAATGACTCTGCCTTACACAGCATAAGGGTGAGGATAGTAAAGCTAAAACCCACTTGGGGGGGACTAAAACATGACTGGGCCACTGTTCCCAAGATCACCATGTGAATGTTAGTAATGGCTCCCCTATCAAGCAGCTTCCCCCAGGATCTGGGCAGACTTGACCCAGAACTGTGGGAAACATTGTATTTCATAGTATTGTCCTGCAAAGGACAGTGAAAATCCAGTGCTTTCAGACAGTGATGCCTGGATCCCAAGAGAGAGGTGATTTGTGGGGAACTACCAGACTGCAGGGCTCACCTCATGTCTAACCACAAATATAGACAGATGTTCAAGTACTGCGCTGAACAGAAATGGAATCACTCAAGCCCTTCATTATTATTTTTCAAGTTTGAAACCTTGATTTGATGAATCAATGTTTCATCAGAAGGTACTCATCGATTTGTTGAGTGCTGAATGTGGAACTCCAGGCTCCAGGAAGTAAACATGCCTGACAAAACCCTTACCCCAATTCAATCTTTCCCTGGAATAATCTTAGTAAAAGCACAAAAATACAATAATGATGCTTCTACAAAAAACCTTGTGTCGTGGTTTAACCCCAGTCTAAGCACCACACAGCCGCTTGCTCACTCCCTCACATACTTTCTTAATGGAAGAGTAAAAGTGAGAAAACTTGTGGGTTGAGATAAAGACAGTTTAATAGGTAAAGCAAAAGCCACACACGCAAGCAAAGCAAAATAAGGAATTCATTCACTACTTCCCATCGGCAGGCAGGTGTTTAGGGCTGTCTCCAGGAAAGCAGGACTCCATCACACATAACAGTTACTTGGGAAGACAAAGCGCCACAACTCCGAACGTCCCCCCTTCCTTCTTCTTCCCCCAGCTTTATATTGCTGAGCATGACATCATATGGTATGGACTATCCCTTTGGTCAGTTTGGGTCAGCTGTCCCGGCTGTGTCCCCTCCCAACTTCTTGTGCACCCCCAGCCCATGTGCTGGTGGGTTGGTGTGAGAAGCAGAAAAGGCCTTGGCTCTGTGTAAGCACTGCTCAGTGATAACTAAAACATCCCTGTATTATCAACACTGTTTTCAGCACAAATCCAAAACATAGCCCCACACTAGCTACTCTGAAGAAAATTAACTATCCCAGCCAAAACCAGCACAGCTTGTTTTTTAATACAAAATTTATTATTTCTTCCCTTTTTTGTTAACTCCTGTTTTTAAACCTTTAAGCTGTCTCCTGTGCACTAGCCACTTCTTGCTACTTATATTTCTTGCATGGCCTCTGCAGGTTGTTCAAAGTGATGAAACAGGGTCTGCCTCTTCCTCTTCACCCCTCTATTCCCCAGTCACTTCTCACCAGTGCAGGCAGACATCAGGACAAGGTGTGGTATGTACGCAACCTTTCACAATGGCCTACTGTCTGCATATACTGACTTTGTAAAAATAGAAGGTTGCAAACACAGATATTTCATGGGAGAGAGGAATTTAGTTTTAAGAAATAGAGCCCACAGGTAGGAACTTTTAGATTGCTTTATTTATGCTCAGTACAGGCTGTTCATTTGTTTGTAATCTATATATTCATATTTTACAGTTACTTGCTGCTGTTTCTTGGATGTTTCTTAATGAATCACTGCCAATGATTCTCTTGTGCTGGATACTTGGTAAGCGTCTTTATTTCTGTATTGAGCTCAAGCATCTGGAGTTGTCCAAAAGAAAGCTTAACAGACAACACAGACTTTGTGCCTGAAAATCTGCATTTACACTTCATTTGGGAGCTAGTTTGGGCTTGTATATATAGCATTATAGTATGATATTGTAGGATGAGCTTTTGACACTCCAAAGTTTTACATATGAGTTCCTCTTCAATATTCAGATTTGGCTTATCTTTAAAGGACTGCCTAGATGGAAAAGGCAGCTTTACAGGTAGAAGGTGAACAGGAAAGTTTGGATCTTTCTGTATGACCATCTATAACAGAATGAGGGAGAGTGTGAGTCTAGAGTCATTACAGCCACTGCAGGTCGTTCTTATGCAGGCAACTCTTAGGGAGCTGGGTCAGATTTCTTTTGATTTTTTCTTTGCTTTTTCAATGATCAAGAAGATCTGATCACTGGGCTCTTCCAGTCTTATTCATATATGTTCTTTCAGTAGCTTCCTGTGGTTACAAGTATCTTTATTTAGGGAAGGCTCCTGAGTTTTTCAGTAACAACAGCTTATTATGGTTTTCCTTTTATTTTTTGTTAAAATAGAGCAATCCAGACCAGTTTGCTGAGAACCAGTTTGGTTGTTATAACTTGTTGCATGTCTATTGCATTCAAACAAGGTGCCATGGTGTTTAACAAAATATGTCCAAGGACATGTCTCGGTCCTGCCACAAGACTGATGGATAAGGGTGATCTTTCCCCTGAGTCTCTATACCTACAGTTATCTCTAAAAGAGAAAACAGCATACCAACCTCTTCTAATAACTGGAATCATTATTATCAGCCAGCAGTCCTTGCACATTTTTATCTCCCCTCAGTCTTCTAGTTTTGTTCTCAAACCACGGTCATACCCAGCTGTGAAACTTGTTTTGAGAATTGCTTAATTGACTTTGAATGAGATCAGCTTGCTGAAAATTGCTTTAGGTTTAGAAGCATTTTGGTTAATCACATAAATCATAAGTTCCTATTGTAGCTATATGCACATAATTAATTATAGGTTTGCATTCTTTTAAAGTTGACCTAATTGTTCCCTACTTCCACTGCAAATTGTGAAAGTGTCGTAACAAAAAGAAAGAGAGATGTTACTCTGGGCTCCAGGACGCTTCAGTATTAATAGAAATATCAGACAGCTGTACTCACTATCTTCCACATCAGTACTGATACCCCAGAGTACTGCAGTCTTCTAGGCTTTTTGCATTCATGTGTGAACCAAAGATCTCTATAAGCTCTTAAACAAGTGTGTAACATGCATGTGCTACAGCTGATCCACATCATGTATTTCTGTGACTTTTCCAACTTTCAGACTCACTGAAATCTAATGACCTCTAGCCCTTTTGAGTGCAGAGGTGATCCATTCTTAGTTGGAAGATTATCACCCATGTAGTGATGCCCACCTGAGTCTGAAGATAGCATGAAACAGTGGCTCAGAGCTGTGACTTTTACTAGCCTTGAAGATGTGTTAGCCTTACAGCACAATGTTTACACTTCAGGGTCACCATAATTGTTGAATGACTGTTTATTTTGTGCCTAGACTGGCCTGGGAGTAAAATTCTGGGTTGAAGAATTAAAAATTTTTACATAGTGTGAAATTTTTCTTAAAAAGGAGACTCACAAAATCATGGAAGGAAAAGGAGAGAATAGGAAAGAAAAAAATGAAAAAAGGTCCCAAAATAAGTTTTCTCTTTCTATCTTTCTGTTTTTCTAAGAAGACGTACATTTTACTTGAATTTACTGATCTTAAAAGAAAACTATGTATCAAATTACAATATCAGAGTGGTGAACTTCTGACTTGTGGACTAAATCCAAAAAATTTATCCAAACTGTGGTTCTCTCCTTGGTGCCTTCTTACACAGCATGTCCTGGATGTCCACCCTCTGTTGTTTTTGTTCTCAATGGTTTTCATATACTTCTTCTGTCAAATGACTGGAGTTATGTCCATCACATAACCAAATACAGTTATCCCTCACCATTATCACACAACAGATATACCTCTAGTCACAGGCTAGGGGCAATATGTCCATAGAAGAGGGCATAACCCAACTAAAATATTGCTTTTGTGCTATAAAAAGTGAGCAGCTGTTTCCCCATGTGGGTATTTCCCTAAGCAACATGGCAGCTATAGAGACCTGGATTTCTGCCACAACCAAGGAATAACCATTCAGTGCAGAATCTGACAGTTTCTTCTAAATGAGTCTAATCTTCCCCTGTTTTAAAATTCAGACATCATGAGACAATAATAGGCAGTTCATTTAATTTGCTGTGCTGATAATTCATAGATAATATAGCTGTTAATTTGCCAAAGCATCAAGCATGCTGATATTGTGCACATACCTCTTCAGCTCCTTTCATTATTTTCTGTGCCATCATCATCAAAGACTTTTTTTCCAATTCCATGATTCGTAATAGGAAGGAAATGAGCTGAAAAGCTACAATGATTTACATCTAAACTGTTCCCTTTTTGTCTGCACTACAAAAACTAACATCCCTTTGCCAACACTTGCTTAGACATTTTTTAAATCATAAGAAAGGAAATTATGGGAGTGAGAATACAAAAATGGAGCAAAATCCTCTTTTTACCATAAAGTGTGCATTGTAAATGAGTGAGTTTCCTACTGTTCAGAACATGCATATGAACAATAGGAGACAATGAATGCTCTAAGGACTGTCTCCTGCCTGCCAACACAATAAAGCAATCAGAAGTGAGAAGGCTGTTTGCCTTTTCAGGAAAAAAAAAAAAGGAAAGAAAAAAAAATCAGTCTTTCTTGAGAGCTTGTGGCAGAGAGTTATTTATTTTCATCTCTCCTGTGATGCTTCTCAATCTCGTTGGACTTTTAAAGTTACATACAGTACCCTTTCCTCTGTGCTTTCTGGTCCTGGGATACTACAATTGCTTAACATTTTCCCTGGAATATGTAAGATTCCCAAAGATGAAGTCTTTAATGATGCCATTATTTGCACAAAGAAGCATGCAAGGAGTTCTGTTACATTGAAAAAAAAAATGATTTGGTTTCTTTTTTTGCAGTTTTCCTTTTTTCTTAACTACACACAGCATTTGCTAATGGGAGTTTTGTGAAGAACAAAACAAAGAGGAAGGGAACAAAATGCATATGGGTAGGTATACAGGAGAGAACACTAATACAACCTGCTCACAACAGAAAAAGGAGGGTTTTCTGTATATGTTGGCATTACTCAAGAACTGAGATATGCAAAATATCAAGTTCTGAAATGCATTTATCTGAAGTTTAATCCAGAATACAATTAATGTTTAACCTAATCCAACTCCAAACCTTCAGAAAGCACGAGTCTAAGCATCTCAAGTCTTGAGCTTACCACTAAAAATCACCTTTTTTTTAGTGAATACAGTTAGTTTCTTTGTGTTCACCTTCTGATTTCTAAATCATTAGGCAATGACCATATCACAGTTTTATTTTGTCTTTTCTACAACCAGAAGTACTAGATACTGAAGGCTTTTATGACTATTATTTGCTCAATTGATTAACTGGCTGAATGATAAACAGATGCTAATACTCTAGGAAAATTGTCTAAAGCAGCTGGAGGTTTAAGAAAAAACTTTGAATCTTGCAAGACATGATATCACTGTGAGATTAGTGAAACTACACCCCTGAAGTTCCTAAAACTTCCATTCACTGAAGTGCCTCATTTTATTGTCCTAGCTGACAGCATTTTAAACTGACAAAATATTAAAATTTGGCTGATAGTCCTTTGATAATCAAGTAATAGTAAACATGCCAGTCTTCAAGATAAAATTAGCACATTCTGTAGAGAAACTGAAAAGAGCTGCAGTGGCATAACTGGGTCAGGATGAACCTAATACAAAAAGTGGATTCTCCAGCCCAGGACTCAGGACTTTTTGCAGACTCTCTGTCTCTGTCACCACTGAGATACTGTTCTTCATACAGAGTTGCTGAAGCCTTGAGTGAAATTCAATTTCAGGCAAAGGAACATCCCAAGACCTGTCTGGCTTTGGCTTTGTGCAAGGGTTAAATGTAACACCTTGAACAGAGAGATAAATTAATCCTTAAAAAAAATTAGTCAGATAAGGTAAGATAGACAGGGAGTCCTTTTTCAAGAAAATACACAGATGAACCAAAAAAAAAAAAAGGAAAAAATACCTTCAAAATTTATTCAAACACAGAAGTTCTTTTCCTTCCCAGCTTGATTCTTTTCTAAGATAACTTGTCATAACCTCATCTTTACACAAGTTCTTTATGGTAATTTGTGTAATAAAGTAAATGCTTTTTTTTTAAAAAAAAAAAAGGAAATAAGGTAATCACTTAATCTAATAAAATTAAAATCTTAAAAAACACCTTCTACAGTGCAAAAGTGAAACCAGCAAATAATCTTGACATACCTTTTTCTGAAAGAGATGGTTGGTTGGTTGGTTAACTTTTCTCGCAAATATGTTTGCTTTTCTTTAATTCACTATAGACTTGGGAAGAAAAAACCATGAGAAAAGTATAACCAAGGTTCCCTGATTCTCCACTCTCACCTCATTCAGAAATGGATTCAACAGGATTTAGTAAAAGAAAAAAGAAGAAAAAGGGGTCAAAAGTTCTCCCCTGAGCCTAAACAGCTTGGTGGACCACAGCAGATAAGGGCAATTTCCGTAGCAAATGGAAGAGGAACAAATGAAATAACGAGCATCATGCCCGACCACTTCTGTTTAGCCAGCAAAATAATTCTTTATAAGGGGGGTCAACTGGAAAAAGCAAGTGGAAGGAAGGTGGGGTGAGATCTGAGTTCCTGCCTCTGAACCATGCAGCTCCTGTTCTCCATCATGCACTCTCATCACGAGGGAATATTTACATTTTTTTGCAATCTTATGCATATTCATATTTTTATGCTTATACCTATTCATTGGTGTACTCGACCTTAATTATGGGATCATTGTCACTTTAAAAAAGGTTTTCCAGTCCTAAGCTGAAGTGCATTTTGCCTTAAATATTCTAACAAATTATCTGCTTGCAAACAATCTTTACACAAAAATAAATGTGGAGATTGAATGTTCAGCTGCAAAAAGCAGGTGCATAAGAAAACCCACCTGTCATAATGCAGTTTTCATTATGTTTTCATAGCCTGAAGCAGCAAATTTGAACTCATATTCACTCATCCTGTTGTAATTCTGGTTGTCCCTCAGTACTGAAATGACTAAGACATCTAAATCACATGAAAACTAAATCCCTTACAAGTTATTTAAACATTCTTTTTCTCTCTCTTTTTCAGTAATTTTAGTTTAAGCAAGGCTGAACAAAATGAATTAATTTTCTCCACCAGATTCAAACACATAACCAGGTGAAAATCTCAACTGAATTAAAATCTAATGTCATGGTTGGTACGGCCAACACATACGATTCATGTTTTTGTAAAAACATAGAAAAGAAGACTAGAAATTTAGTACATCTAATAGACTGGTTAGGGACTGCTTCAGTTGTATAGAGCTCGACGATTGTGATGACAAGGTCAAATGCTTATGGGTAAAGATGAGGGGGGAAGCCAACAAGGCAGACATCCTGCTGGGGGTCTGTTATAGACCACCCATCCAGGATGAAGAGGCAGATGAAGATTTCTGCAAGAGGCTGGCAGAAGTCTCACAATCGCTAGCCCTTGTTCTCGTGGGGGACTTGAACTTACCGGACATCTGCTGGAAATACAACACAGCAGAGAGGAAACAGTCTAGGAGGTTCCTGGAGTGTGTGGAAGATAACTTCCTGACGCAGCTGGTAAGTGAGCCTACCAGGGGAGGTGCCTTGCTGGACGTGCTGTTTACTAACAGAGAAGGACTGGTGGGAGATGTGGTGGTCAGAGGCCGTCTTGGGCTTAGCGACCATGAAATGACAGAGTTCTTGGTTTGAGGTGAAGTAAGGAGGGGGGCCAGCAAAACCACCACCATGGAATTCGAGAGAGGCAGACTTTGGCCTGTTCCGGATGCTGGTTGAGAGAGTCCCCTGGGAGAGAGTCCTGAAGGGCAAAGGGGTCCAGGAAGGCTGGACATTCTTCAAGGAGGAAGTGTTAAAGGCACGGGAGCAGGCTGTCTCATTGTGCTGCAAGACAAACCAGTGGGGAAGACGACTGGCCTGGCTTAACAGGAAGCTCTTGCTGGGACTCAGGAAAAAAAGAAGGGTCTACCTCCTATGGAAGAAGGGGCAGATGACTCTAGAGGAGTACAGGAATCTCGTTAGGTCATGCAGAGAGGAAATTAGAAAGGCAAAAGCCCAGCTAGAACTCAGCCTGGCCACTGTTGTCAGGGATAATAAAAAATTTTTTTACAAATACACCGACAATAAAAAGAATCTCCATCCCTTACTGGATGTTGGGGGGTATATTGCCACCAAGGATGAGGAAAAGGCTGAGGTACTTAATGCCTTCTTTGCCTCAGTCTTTCATAGTCAGACCGGTTATTTCCAGGGTATTCAGCCCCTAGTGCTGGAAGATAGGGAAGGAGAGCAGAACAAACCTCCCATAATCCAGGAGGAAGCAGTTAACAACCTGCTATGCCACCTGGACACTCACAAGTCTATGGAGCTGGATGGGATCCACCTATGAGTACTGAGGGAGCTGGCAGCCACTCTCCATCATCTATCAGCAGTCCTGGCTAACAGGGGAGGTCCCAGATGCCTGGAGGCTTGCCAATGTGATGCCCCTCTACAAGAAGGGCCGGAAGGAGGATCCTAGGAACTACAGGCCTGTCAGCCTGACCTCGGTGCCAAGCAAGATTATGGAGCATCCTGAGTGCGCTCACCAGGACAACCAGGGGATCAGGCCCAGCCAGCAGGGGTTCATGAAAGACAAGTCCTGCTTGACCAACCTGATCTCCTTCTATGACCAGGTGACCCACCTAGTGGATGAGGGAAAGGCTGTGGATTTTGTCTACCTGGACTTTAGTAAGGCCTTTGACACTGTTCCCCACAGCATCCTCCTGGAGAAATTAGCTGCCCATGGTCTGGATGGGTGTACTCTTCTCTGGACAAAGAACTGGCTAAATGGTTGAGTGCAGAGAGTGGTGGTGAATGGAGTTAAATCCAGCTGGCGGTCGGTCACGAGTGGTGTTCCCCAGGGCTCAGTTTTGGGTCCGGTCTTGTTTAACATCTTTATCAATGATCCAGATGAGGGGATTGAGTGCTCCCTCAGCAAGTTTGCAGATGAGACCAAGTTGGGTGGGAGTGTCAATCTGCTTGAAGGTAGGAAGTCTCTGCAGAGGGATCCGGACAGGCTGGATTGATGGGCCGAGGTCGATTGTATAAGGTTCAACGAGGCCAAGTGCCGGTTCCTGCACTTGGGTCACAACAACCTCATGCAACACTACAGGCTTGGGGAAGAGTGGCTGGAAAACTCCTGGTATCCAGAAAAGAGCAAAGAGGCTGGTGAAGGGTCTGGAGAACAAGTCTTACGAGGAGCGGCTAAGGGAACTGGGGCTGTTTAGTCTGGAGAAGAGGAGACTGAGGGGGGACCTTATTGCTCTCTACAACTGCCTGAGGCGGGTGTTGGTCTCTTCTCACAAGTAACTAGCGATAGGACAAGAGGCAATGGCCTCAAGTTGCATCAGGGGACATTTAGATTGGATATTAGGAAGTATTTCTTTACTGAAAGAGTGATCAGGCATTGGAACAGGCTGCCCAGGGAAGTGGTGGAGTCACCATCTCTGGAGGTGTTAAAAGAATGTGTAGATGTGGCACTTCGGGACATCATTTATTAGGCATGGTGGTGTTGGGTTGACGGTTGGACTTGATGATCTAGAGGTGTTTTCCAACCTATGACTCTATGATTCTGTGATTCTATGATTCTGTGACCACTGAATCCTGTTCCCTATTATTTCAAGCAACTACACCATAAAATCATATCACTAACTTTATCAAACAGCATCTTAAAACTAATGAAAATGTCCCATGCTCATACATAAAGGCTGTTCAACAGCCCCATGCTTCATTTTTTGTAACTTTTTTGTAATCTGGGGAAAATTATGGAACAGGTTCTCATGGATGCTGTTTCCAGGCACATGAAGGACAAGAGTGAGACTGAGAAAAGCCAACACAGATTTACCAAGGGTAAATCATGCTTGATCAACCTGATTGCATTCTAGATCAAGCAACTTGCTCGGTGGACAGGGGAGAACTGTTGACATCAACTCTCATGATTTTAGCAAGGCATTTGACATGGTCTCCTACAACACCCTTGTTCCCAAGCTGGTAAGATATGGACTGGACAGATAGACCATAAGATGGATGGAAAACTAGCTAAACTAATGAGCTCAAAGAGGGATCATTAATGTTCACTAGTGTTAATGGCAGCTGGTTATGGGTGGAGTTCATCATGGGTCATTATTGGATTCGATACTATTCAGTATCTTTATGTATAATCTGGGTGACAAGACTGAATGCCACCTCATCAAGCCTGCAGATGTGTCACGAATGAGTGGTCAGGTCGCTTAAAGAATCACCGTCAAAGGTATTTCCAAGAAGTGATTTTAACAGCAATTTATAAAAATGTGATTTAACAAAGTTCTTCGGCAAGGTTCACTCTATTACTTATTAAACGAATGGAATACAAAATCGAGGTAGGATTGAGGTAGAATGGTTTATACAGAGATTGGAGAAATATGTAAGGGGTAAGGGACACCCTCCTGTTGAGTCACAAGGTTTGAAATGGACCCCCTTGCTTTCTAAACTCCTTCTCAGAGAGAGAGAGAGAGAGAGAGAGAGAACAAATCACAGGAATTGAGTAGCAGTTAATCATTGGTTGATTTAGCATTTACAAAGTGATTAAAAAGGATCCCACCACAATCACAATAATAGAATATCGTGATTTCAATCGATTCACACACACACAGATGCACACAGACAATATGCTCAGATAAATGTACCTGTTCAAAATTCCCCTTGAGTTCAGTGAAATACTCACTTCAAATGATTTTCCTCAACAGGCAAAGGTTGAGCCTCAAGGAGTGAATTCAGCCGAGGTAACGTTAGCGATGGTAGCTTTGAACTTAAAAGTTCGAGGGCTCTGAGAGGCATCCCACTCAGAGGGAGATACTGGGTGCAGCCCACTGCAGTCCAGAAGAGCTGAAAGGGCATCACTTGGTACCGCTGTTTATAGGGTCACGAGATGACTGACTTTAGGCATCAGTAAATTTCCATCCTGGTGTTATGGTTCAGGAAGACCCGAGCCATAGAGATTTGTTATTCCCAGAGTGAGATTAAGACACAAACGAGGTCAAATGCCGCCAATCAAACAGGTTTATCGATCACCTATTCAAACAAAGGCACGAGGAAAGAGAGGAAAAGACAGGAAAGAAAGAAACCTAGCAAGCAGTCAGGATAGAGTCGCAAGAGATAGTCACCACCATGGATCCAACATCGTCCCATCGGTCCATCGTTCCTGTGTGCATCAGTGGTGGGGGTCCCCATAGGTCCTGTGAGCATCAGTGGTGGGGGTTTCCGTAGTTCCCGTGTGCATCAGTGGTGGGGGTCTCTTTGTCATTTGGTCGCACAGCCTTTTATAAGGTGTTTGGGGAGACTGTTCCTTAGGCAATGGTATGTACCCCACGTTCCCCCAGTCCTGTGCATGTGTTTTTTTCTTAGTACTGGCTCCAGCAGGTCGGGGAGGGGGTCGGTGTCTAGACACATTTTCCACAACGAGGTACCCATCCTCCAACTCCCTTCGAGGCTGGTTTCGGATGGTTGTTTATTCATTGTCTGGTTTGCATTTGGCTGGCCTGTCAGGGGGTCTTTCACTGAGCTGGGCTGCAAACAAGCTTTGGCTGGCCTGCCAGGAGGTCCTGCAGCAAGCTTTGCAAATAAGCTTTGAGGCAATTGTCTTAAGATATGGTCTCAGACACCTGGCCACAATCCATATGAGGTAACTCTGGTATCTTAACAGCAACCATACAATTCCAGTACTTCCCAGAATGCATGTGTCATGGTTCAGCCCCGGACAGCAACAAAGAACCATGCGGCAGCTCTATCGCCCCTCCCCCTGGTGGGGTGGGGAGGAGAATGGGAAGAAAAAGGCAAAACTAGGTCAGGATAAGGACAGTTTAAAAGAACAGCAGAGGAAGACAACAGTAACAACAATAATACTGATAAGAAAAATATACAATAGCAAAGGAATACACAGAGCAACTCTCACCACTGGATGCCCAGCATGATCCCCAGCAATGATTAACCTCCCTCGGGCCAGCTCAAAACCGAGCATCACGTCACATGGTATTGAATACCCCATTTGTTTGGCTAGTTTGGGTCAGCGGTCCCAGCTGTGTGCCCTCCTGGCTTCTTCTAAAAATTAACCTTATCCCAGCCGAACTCAGGACAGTATAGTTCTGACATTTACCAAGCAGGTACGATCCAGGCATCAGGAGTTCCAGGTGCAGTCAGGGAGTGCCTGATCAACCCAACTCACTGCTCTTGTACAAAGACAAGAAAAGCACCAAGTCGTCCCAGCTCACTGCCCTTGCAATAAAGGCAAGAATACAGTGTCGGCTGATTCTGAGATCACCAGGTGGTCTGATGAGACAACACTACACTGGGAGGAGACATAGATATGCTCCAGGAAGACCCACCACACAGAGAGATTTCGACAGGCTAGCCCAATCTTCCAGCAAAAAATTGCATGAGGTTTAACAAAGATAAATGTTAAGTCTTACACTGGGATGGAACAATCCCAAGCAGCCATCCAAGCTGGTCACTGCCTGCCTGGACAGCAACTGTGTGGAAAAGGCCCTGGGGATGCTGGGAGACAGCAAGCTGCACAGGAGCCACTGTGGGACTGGCAGCAGTGAAGACCAGCAGCATCCTGTGGTGCATCAGCAAGAGAATCACCAGGGTTTCAGGGGTGAAGGGGTTCAGGGGGAACTTAATCACACTCCACCAGTACCTTAAGTGTATTTATAGAGAAGATGGAGGTACTCTCTTCACAAGGGTGCATGGTGACAGAACAAGAGGCAACAGGAACAAGTTGCTTTGGGAGAAATTCTCTCTGGATATAAGAAAAATATTCTTCACTGTGAGAACCATTAAACATTTGAGTAGGCTTCCCAAAGAAATGGGTATTGAAAACCTAAAGCTCTGCTTTCAACAGAAGGTTGGACCAGATGATCTCCAGAGGTCCCCTTCCAACCTTTTAATGACTTATGAATGATTCAGATTTTCTTTTGCTTTGATATTCTTGCTCCACTTCTGAAGATCTTTTTTTTTTTCCTAAAATTGCACTTACTTTCTAAAATCAAAAAAAGAATTTAAAGTACATGAGAAAGAAAATGTGTATGGTGTATTGATGCTCAGTCCCTCTGCTGGATTTGCAAGAGCATGAAATGGATATGTGAAAGAAAAATGAGAATGTGCTCTTTATCTGACTCAACTGTTCATGCAATTTCCACAGGAGAGACATACAATGAGGCTTTGAATTTAAACTACACTGCCTCTGCATTCCCCCTTCAGTTATCAGGCTGCAACTTCAGTCACATTACACTTATACAAGAGTGGGATTACATTCCCCTAATGGGGCAGAATTAAGCCAAAGGAGGCAGAACAGCTTTCAAAGAAGCAACTTCAACAGAAGGGGCCAAATACCACTCTCAATTACACACATGTGACTGTCACAGTGATTTCAATGGGTATACTCAGGAGTAACCAGGGTGTTAGAGATTGGTTATAAAGATTGATTATAGAATAGAATAAAATCATGGAACTAGAATGTAGATTCAGCTGTGTAAACACAGCTGTGTTAAGAAACCATACAATCAGTATGTTGCAATTGGGATAGAAATTAATTGTATGGATTGTATCAAACAGAATTTACAAAAGAAGCTGAGACGACCCTGAAACCAGCAAGGGAGAAGTCTACGAAGACAGAAGAATAGAAAGAACTTAATAAATGATGTACTCAAAGGAGCGGAATGGTTGCTTAGAAACCTATGAAGATTCTAGACTTGATGTAATCGGTTTAATAAATGTATATAAACTGGTCTAGCGAGTTAAGCTTTGCCACTCACTGAGGTGATGGCCCAACTCTGAGTTGTGAATAAAGCAATACCTAGTGTAACCCACTCGTGTGAGGATAAAATTTTTAACAGAATTTGGCACCCCAGATGGGACACTAGGACACAGGAGACGGATACTCAGGATCTTTTCTGTGAACACCCCGAGACCAACGCTCAAAGTGCCGGCACAAAACAAAAGGACTAGGTGAGTCCGAGAGCTTTTGGTCTCGAGTGTGTTCAGAATGATTGCTGAGATTTTCCCTTGTGTTTAAATTTTGCTTGAAGTATTTGATATGGGAACTACACCCAGCGTTGAAAGGGGGACGCCCCTTGCTGAGGTTTTAGAAAATTGGAGTAAGATACCTTTGTCTCAGACTTTGAAGAAAAAGAGATTGATATTATTATGTCAGGAGGAATGGCCATTTCTCACTAGAACTAGAGGAGGGGGACCTATGGATGTGTAGCCCCCTAAGGGAACTTTTAAGATACATAATTTAAAATTTTTGCAAATAATTTTAGAAGATGCAGGAACTCCAGACATTGATTATTGGTATATTTAGTATAATTGGGCCCAACAAAGAAGGAAACCTGCAGGTAATCATAAGAATGGAGGTCGATTATCACCCTCTGCTCCCTTTGCTCCTTCTGCTCCGGAGGCAGACGATGATAATTCTACCTCAAAAGGGACTGGAATGTATCCCATGAAATTGGATTACATTCCAAACCCTAGGGCTGGACCAGGAGCCCCACCAGAGGTCCCTGCAATCCAAGCCGTGGTGAGACATGAACCTTGGAAACAAGGAGATTTGGTAGCTTGGCAAGCAAAAATGCCGAGACTAAGAGATGATGTAGAAAAATGTGCTCAATTGTTATCTGGCATAATAACTGATTATTTTCCTAATTGGAGTGATGTAAGAACTCTCCTCCGAGAATTATTCCAACCAGATGAAAGAGAAAAATTTTACGGAAGGAGTGAAGAACAACAGAAGCAAGAAGAGGAGAAACTGAAAGCAGAGAGGAAGAGAGAACGTAAAGAAAAAGAAAGAGAAATCGGCTTTCTCACTGCAGCGATTGCTCAGAATTATAACCAAAGAGGAAGAGGCCAGGGATTTCCCCAAAGAGGAATCAGAGGAAGAGGCCAAAGAGGCAGAGGTCTTCCTCCCCGTTTCCCCTTATTTTAACACTCCTGAATGTTTTTATTGTGGTAATTTAGGTCATATACAGCGTGCATGCCCCTTGAGACCAGTGACTTTGGCAGTCGAAGTTAGAAACTACAGAGAAAGACCTCCCAGACCTCACTCACAGTAATTGATGGAAGCGGTTGGAGTTAAGGTAGATCATAACGGTCACGTCACAGCAAAGGTAAATGGTACTTTTGTCAATTTTCTAGTAGATACGGGAACAACTATATCATTATTAAACTTTTTTGTTCTGCAATTATCAGGAGAAAAAATAAAGGTAGATGGAGTGGTGGGAGGTAAAGAATTGCCCCTTTCGCTTCCCCTTCCGGTAGTATTGGGAGGAAAAATGACTTGGGGAAAGTTTGTTGTCTCCCGTGAAATACCTGTGTCTTTGCTGGGACGGGATTTATTGCAAGAATTTGGCACTTGTATCTCTTTAACTCCAACTGGTATCCAATTAATAGTAATTGGCATGTCTTTAATCAAAATACCAGAAAATAAAAAGGAGGGAAAAAAAGATCCCCGAGGAACTCTCTGATATTCCTCATGAATTATGGAGCACTTCTGGAGATGAAGTAGGGCTGTTAAAATCAGCTGAACCTGTGGTAATCCAAACAAAAGGAGGGACACCTCCTCTATTTAACAATATTCAATAGTTTCAGAAGCAATTCCTAGTATGGGTAAACAAATTGATAAATTCTTAAAAGATAGAATTCTAAAAGAATGTAGGAGCCCTTATAATACCCCAGTTCTACCTGTAAGTAAAAACAGGTTGGACAAGGACGGAGACCCTGAATATAGGTTTGTTCAAGATTTACAAGCAGTTAATGAGCATGTCATTGCACCCCATCCAGCTGTTCCAGACCCGAGTTTGATATTAACTCAAATACCTCCTTGGGGCCAGTATTATACTGTGCTTGATTTAACAGGAGCCTTTTTTTTTTTATACCAATAGCAGAACAAAGTCAACATATTTTTGCCTTTACCTGGCAAGGGAAACAGTTAACCTGGACACGATTGCCACAAGGTTTTACTAGTTCACCCACTATTTTCTCTCAGATTTTGAGAAATGATTTACAAGATTTAAATTTTCCCTGTTTGTCTGTTTTGATACAATATGTGGATGATCTTTTACTTGTGAGAAAGACAAAAGAAAATTGTATATGTGATACTAAATATTTGTGTTGTCAATTGGTGCAGAAGGGTCATCGAGTCTCTCCATCCAAACTGCAGTTTTGCCAGACTAAGGTAAAGTACCTGGGATTTTTATTAAGTCTGGGAAAAAGAGAAATTGATCCTGAAAGAGTTAAAATAATACAGGAACTGCCAAGACCTACCACTAAGAAGCAGTTAAGGGGATTTTTTGGGCAAGTTGGATTTTGCAGACCTTGGATCCCTGGATTTAGTGAAATAGCAAAACCATTGCATGAAGCAACCAGGAATGAGGAGGTGGAACCTATAGCATGGGGATCTGAAAGAGAAAAAGCTTTTCGGACACTAAAGAATGCCTTATTGAATGCCCCAGCATTAGGACTCCCTGATTATACCAAACCCTTTAAACTTTATTGTGATGAGGTAAAGGGAACAGCCAGAGGAGTTTTAGTCCAAACTTTAGGGCCTCATGAAAGACCAGTAGCTTATTTTCCAGCTACGTTAGATCCCATAGTAAAAGGAACTCCGTTTTGTATCCGAGCAATTGCAGCTGCAGCTGAGATGGTAGAAAAATCTAGGTCAATCGTTTTAGGACATGCACTAACCGTATGCGTACCCCATGAGGTGGAAATTTTGTTAAAACAATATGCTGAAAAGTCTCTTTCACCCCAAAGAGCACATTGTTATGAATTGGTATCGTTATTAGCTGACAATTTGAAATTGGAAAGGTGCAACATGCTTAACCCTGCCACACTGTTACCTTTGCCAACTGATGGTGAAAAAGATACTCATGACTGTATGCAAATTTTAACATTTACTAGCAAGTCTAGAGACGACATAACAGATCAACCACTTGATAACCCGGAGATGAGTCTTTTCACAGATGGATCATCATATTATGATAAAGAACGATGGGTTGTGGGTTTTGTGGTGACGACAGAAACAACGGTATTAATTGCTGGACCTCTACCTTTGTCTCTGGGAGCGCAAGGTGCAGAAGTTATCGCACTGACAGAAGCAGCCAGGAAAACAAGATGCCATCTCAAGAGGTAACCACTTGGCTGATCAAGCAGCCCAAGCAGCTGCTAGGCATTGCAACCTTCTTATAGCTGCACTGCAAACAAAGGCAGAATGGACAAGCCCACCGGACATGTGCCAACTCTATGAATCCTTAACCGAAGATGAACGATCCTTATGGGAATGACTAGGAGCTCAAAAGCAAGGAGAGCAATGGATTTTGAACAACAAACCTCTGTTGCCAAAAAGGTATTTATTACCCTTAACCCATTGGTTCCATGAGAAAACTCATGGAGGACCAGAGAGCATAGCCTCCCAAATCCAAAGACTGTGGGCAGCGCCAGGAATTTACGCTGCAGCACAAAGAGTTTGTGAGAATTGTAAACTCTGCAAGCAATATGCTACATTGCGAATTAACCCACCACAAGGTAAAAGGCCTCCGGCCACCTTTCCTTTTCAAAAGCTCCAAATTGATTATGCTGAGATGCCTAAAACTCTGGGTTATGTATACTTGTTAGTGATCGTAGATCAGTTATCCGGATGGGTGGAAGCTTTCCCAACAAGAAAGAATGATTCAAAATCAGTGGTTAAGATTGTGTTAAAAGAATTAATTCCACGATATGGCGTTTCAGAAATAATTGACTCAGACAGGGGAGCACACTTTATGGCAGCTATTTTGGTTCAAATGTGTCATGCCTTAAGAATTAGACAACAATTACACATCCCTTATTATTCAGAGTCCTCTGGACAAATAGAAAGGATGAATAGAACTATTAAGAAAAAGTTAGTTAAGGTTTGTAAACAAACTGGATTAAAATGGCCAGAAGCTTTGAACTTAGTTTTATGGGATATTAGAAACACTCCAAGACAATCTGTAGGAGTGTCCCCTGCAGAAATTCTTTTTGGTAGAATTCTTGCCAGTCCGGGAACTTATGTTCCAGCAAAAACTAGCCTTTTGGATGGAGATGAGCAAATCACTCAATACCTTTTGTACCTCCAGGATTCTTTTTCCCAGATGAGAAACCATGCTTATTGGTATCAAGGTATATCTCCTGAAGTCCAGGTATTCTTTGTTGTTATAATCGTTGTTTGTCTGTTTGTGATTTTTCAATGTATTGTACTTGTTTAATGTCAATCAATAAGAAGTGTCAAAAAAAAAAAAGTTTGGAAATATAATAATTAGTAATTGCAGGGATGCAATAAAAACAAAAGGAGGGAATGTTAGAGATTGGTTATAAAGATTGATTATAGAATAGAATAAAATCATGGAACTAGAATGTAGATTCAGCTGTGTAAACACAGCTGTGTTAAGAAACCATACAATCGGTATGTTGCAATTGGGATAGAAATTAATTGTATGGATTGTATCAAACAGAATTTACAAAAGAAGCTGAGACGACCCTGAAACCAGCAAGGGAGAATTCTACGAAGACAGAAGAATAGAAAGAACTTAATAAATGATGTACTCAAAGGAGCGGAACGGTTGCTTAGAAACCTATGAAGATTCTAGACTTGATGTAATCGGTTTAATAAATGTATATAAACTGGTCTAGCGAGTTAAGCTTTGCCACTCACTGAGGTGATGGCCCAACTCTGAGTTGTGAATAAAGCAATACCTAGTGTAACCCACTCGTGTGAGGATAAAATTTTTAACACAGGGGTAGAGTGCCTTTGTGACATGGAGCAGATGTGAAAAATCCAAGCATAGACTAACCATGAGCATCTCATTTTTAAACAGCCATTTTATTGTGGATGGCAAGCAGAGCTTTAAATAGGACCGTGATCTACTGCATCACATTCAGAAGTAAACCTTTCTTCCACATGGGGTTCACTTTCACCCTCTTGCAACTGCTACAAAATACAACAAAACCTACAATAAGAGACACTGAAAAACTGAAGGTGAGATTCTCTTCTCAGATATCTTAGAAATTCTCTGCTTGTTGAAGTGTTTGTCTCATCTCCATCACTACAGCACCTGCAGTGTCAGGTTTTGCTCAGAGCTACTTTACATCCTACTATTTTAATTCTTGTAGCTTTAAAAGTTAATGTCTCACTTTTTTGTCTTAGAGGATTGTTTTCCTTATTATCTGTGCATTTCTGTTTTCATATAAGTTAGCAAGTGCAATAAAACTGCAATGAAGATTTTTTTAAAAAAAGTTTTAAGTAAAAGATATTTTAAAATAATATGATTACCTCATTAAGAATAGACCAGACAGACTTTTGAGTAAATGCCATCAGTCTGTACAAGAATGTAAGTTCAACAATATTAATACATACCAACAATTTGCCAGAGTGCTAATAAATTGTATAATGAGTGGCTGAGGTACAGGCATGTGGAAAGGAAGGGAAAAATATTAGTAGAAAAGCAAACAGCTGACTGGAATGCTTCTGTCCAGTCTATCTTCCGCCTAGGATCAGCTCATCTGATCTGAAAGACACTATCACATGCAGAGGTTCTCGGTATATCGATTGTGTTATGTGACCATAAGAGCAATGCTGACAGGATGAATCATGCAATGGGCAGTGCAGCTGCCTGTCACCCAAGAGAGGGGAGCTTTGGCTGTGCTGCCAGGAGCCCCCCACCCCCAGAGAGAGTGCACACTGCGACCTTGCTCATGGTCAGGCTGCACACTACTGTGCCATTGAAATGAGAGAAGGGTAATGCTAAGGGTAAGGGAAAGGGGAATTAATCTGGCAATAACGTAGGGATTTGCTCTAAATGAAAAATGTAAATACAGGTAACCCACTTAAATTTGTATTACAGTGATACCCGTAACTGTAAAATTTCCATTTACTAGAGTGATTGTAATTAACCTAAAGTAGATCCTTGCTGTTTTGAGAAGACAGGAAAGCTCTAACATAAAGAGACTCCTGAATAACGTTATTTGGACAACTCAGCCTTGGGAGGGCAGATGCACCAAGGTACAGAGATAAAGAGGCACCAAGAGGGCAACAAGACTGGAGCAAAACAACCTGGAAGGACACAGTATATGTGATCTTAGAACTGAGTTTGCACAGAAACGAAGGTCAACCAGCGGACACTGTGATAAGGAGTACAAACCTTCATCTTGAGACCCCCGACAACCACCCAAGGACGCTGACAAACATGTGTGAAAGACATTAACATATGCTAATTAGTTCTTGGAAAAGTCATGAATGTGCTAAGCATTTCTCGGAAATATAATGAATATGTATATTGTGATTATATTTAACCTGATATGACAGGGTGTTTGGTGCGCACGTTTGGAGGAGAGAACCCCCGTGTGCCTGGCACCGTAATAAAGAATACCTGCTCAATAGCCTTCTGACTATTAAGTCTTTGATACGGTTTAGCTGCGGCCAGTAACAAAAGTGTCTCGCCCCGCTGGGGTGCAGAGGAGAATGGAAAGAAACAGGCAGAAACTGGTGTGCCAAACCCAGGACATTATCCACCCCTTATTCCATACTATCTACGTCATGTCCAGGTCCCCCATTGTCCAGTTGATCACCACCACTTCTCCTGTCTCCAGATATCATTCCCTTAGTCTATGGATCATCACTCTAAAGTGTCCGTTGAGTTCATTTAATCCATGGCTTCAGGCTCCATCTGTCATAATGGTCTTCCGTGGCAGGAGAGGTGGTGTGTGGTGATGGGCGGTCACTTGCTGCATCCGGAGCTCACGGCTGATGTATCTGGTGCGGCCCGTGCCCACAGTCTGCAGGTTGGAGATGTAGATCTCGATGAAGTTGCTGGGTGCCAGCTGTTGAAAAACCAGGTCCAGTTCCATCATCGCTGTGCTCTGCTAGGTTTTCATCAAAAAGTCCATCCTTCTTTAATGTGGATGATTCTTACTATGATACTACTGGTATAACATATAACGATTATAACAGTGGTAACAGACAGTGACAGGGTTATTTAACAACTAACTTTATACAATTTATATTTGTATATAAATATATACATGATGTTTTGACTGGGGAGGACCAGCCCGGTGGGTGGATCCTCTGGTGTTAACCAACCAGCTGGCCTTTGCTAAATGGGTATCCCAATTTTTGAAAGTCCCACCCCCCATTGCCCTCAAAGTGGTTTTTAGCAGCCCATTGTACCGCTCGATCTTTCCAGAGGCTGGTGCATGGTAGTGGATGTGATACACCCACTCAAGACCGTGTTCTTTGGCCCAGGTGTCTATGAGGATGTTACAAAAGTGAGTCCCGTTGTCCGATTCAGTTCTTTCTGGAGTGCCATGTCGCCACAGGACTTGTTTGTCAAGGCCCAAGATGGTATTCCGGGCGGTGGCATGGGGCACAGGGGAGGTTTCCAGCCATCCGGTGGTGGCCTCCACCATTGTGAGCACATAGCGCTTTCCTTGGCGGGTTTGTGGCAGTGTGATGTTGTCAGTCTGCCAGGCCTCCCCATAATTATATTTTAGACATCGTCCTCCATACCACTGAGGCTTTACCCGCTTGGCTTGCTTGATTGCAGCGCATGTTTCATATTCATGGATAACCTGTGCAATGGTGTCCATAGTCAAGTCCACCCCTCGGTCACGAGCCCATCCGTATGTCGCATCTCTTCCTTGGCGGCCCGAGGTGTCACGGGCCCATTGAGCTATGAATAGTTCACCCTTGTGTTGCCAGTCCAGATCCACCTGAGATACTTCAACCTGGGCAGCCTGGTCCACCTGGTGGTTGTTTTGATGTTCCTCAGTGGCTTTTATACCAGCTGCTCCAGACGGGCAGCAATATCTTGCCACAATGGGGCAGCCCAGATAGGTTTGCCTCTTCACTGCCAGTTGTTCTTCTTCCATTGCTGCAGCCATCCCCACAAGGCATTGGCCACCATCCAGGAGTTGGTGTAAAGATAGAGCACTGGCCATTTTTCTCGACTGGCAATGTCTAAAGCCAGCTGGATGGCTTTCACCTCTGCAAACTGGCTGGACTCACCTTCTCCCTCGGCAGTTTCCGCGACTTGTCGTGTAGGGCTCCATACAGCAGCCTTCCACCTCCGCTGCTTCCCCACAATGCGACAGGACCCATCCGTGAACAGGGCATACTGTTTCTTATCTTCTGGCAGCTGGTTATACAGTGGGACCTCTTCAGCATGTGTCACCTCCTCCTCTGGCGATGCTCCGAAATCTTTGCCTTCTGGCCAGTCCATGATTACCTCCAGAATTCCTGGGCGACTGGGGTTTCCCATTTGGGCCCGCTGGGTGATCAGAGCGACCCACTTACTCCATGTAGCATCGATGGCATGATGCGTAGAGGGGACCCTCTCTTTGAACATCCAGCCCAGGACGGGCAATCGTGGTGCTAGGAGGAGCTATGCTTCAGTTCTGACCACTTCTGAAGCAGCTCCAACGCCTTCATATGCTGCCAGAATCTCTTTTTCAGTGGTAGTATAACGGGCCTCGTATTCTTTATGTCCCCGGCTCTAAAACCCCAGGGGTCGACCTCGAGTCTCCCCTGGTGCTTTCTGCCAGAGACTCCAGGTTGGGCCATTCTCCCCGGCTGCGGTGTAGAGCACGTTTTTAACGTCTTGCCGTGACCAGACTGGACCAAGGGCTACGGCATGAACTATCTCCCATTTAATTTGTTCAAATGCTTGTTGTTGCTCAGGGCCCCATTCAAAATCATTCTTCTTCCGGGTCACGTGGTACAGAGGGCTTACAATCTGGCTGTAATTTGGGATGTGCATCCTCCAAAAACCCACAACACCCAGGAAGGCCTGTGCTTCCTTTTTGCTGGTTGGTGGAGACATAGCTGCTATTTTGTTGATGACATCCATTGGGATTTGACGGTGCCCATCCTGACATTTTATTCCTAAAAACTGGATCTCTTGTGCAGGTCCCTTGACTTTACTTCGCTTAATGGCAAAACCGGCTTTCAGAAGCCTCTGAACTATTTTCTCCCCTTTCTCAAAAACTTCCTCCGCTGTGTCCCCCCACACAATGATGTCATCGATGCACTGCAGATGTTCTGGGGCTTCACCCTTTTCCAGTGCAGTCTGGATTAGTCCATGGCAAATGGTGGGACTGTGTTTCCATCCCTGGGGCAGTCGATTCCAGGTGTACTGGATGCCCCTCCAGGTGAAAGCAAACTGTGGCCTGCACTCTGCTGCCAAAGGGATGGAGAAGAATGCATTAGCGATGTCAATTGTAGCATACCACTTGGCTGCCTTTGACTCCAGCTGATACTGAAGTTCTAGCACGTCTGGCACGGCAGCACTCAGCGGTGGTGTGACTTCATTCAGGCCACGGCAGTCTATTGTCAGTCTCCACTCTCCAGTAGATTTTCTCACTGGCCATATCGGACTATTAAAGGGTGAGCGAGTTTTGGTGATCACTCCTTGGCTCTCCAGATGGCGGATCAGCTGATGAATGGGGATCAGGGAGTCTCGGTTGGTACGATATTGTCGCCGGTGCACCGTTGTGGTTGCTATTGGCACCTGTTGTTCTTCAACCCTCAGCAACCCCACAACGGAAGGATCCTCCGAGAGACCAGGCAAAATGGACAGCTGTTTAATTTCTTCCGTCTCCAAAGCAGCTATGCCAAAAGCCCACCGATACCCCCTTGGGTCCTTGAAATACCCTCTCCTAAGATAGTCTATACCAAGGATGCACGGAGCCTCGGGGCCAATTACAATGGGGTGCTTCTGCCACTCCTTCCCAGTGAGGCTCACTTCAGCCTCCAATACACTCAGCTCTTGGGACCCCCCTGTCACTCCCGAAATGCAAATGGACTCTGACCCTTTGAAATCTGATGGCATTAAAGTACACTGTGCACCAGTGTCCACTAGAACTTTATACTCTTGTGGATCTGATGTGCCAGGCCACCGAATCCACACCATCCAATAAATGCTGTTGTCCCTTTCCTCCACATGGCTGGAGGCAGGGCCCCTCTAATCCTCGTCAGAGAATTTGCTACTCACCTGCTGTAAAAATGACTTGGAGGTCCCCTCCAGAGGATCGGAATCAAGATCAAACTGCCTACCTGTTCTGGAGAGCTGCCCGCTGGAAACTGCAGTGGCATTTTTCCTAACAGAATCCCCTTTTGTGATTGTTTTACCTCGCAACTCATGCACTTGTGCCTCTAGACTTGAGGTAGGTTTTCCATCCCACTTCCTAATGTCCTCTCCGTGGTCACGCAGGTAGAACCACAGGGTGCCCTGTGGTGTGTAGCCTCTGTATCCTCTCTCCTGAGCAGAGAAACGCTTGCCCCTAATAGCTGAGATGCTGGCCCGTACAGGTGGGGAGTAGGACATGCTCTGTTCGAGTCGCTGGACCTTCTGGGACAATTTCTCCACAGCTGAAACAAGGGGGGAAGAGAGACTTTCTTCATATTGCTGGAGTCGGACAACCACCTCATCCACTGTTGGTGCCTCTTCACCTTTCCAGTCTACTACTGCTAGTGAGTTGGCGTATTCCTCCACATGGGTCCTGTGCACTGGAATTCATCTGAGTCTGTGGGTAACTGCTCGTTGTCTGTGTCATAGTAAACCAGCTCCCGCACTGCTAATTCCCTCAAGTACTGAATACCCCTTTCCATATTGGTCCACTTGCCAGGATAGCATATAAAATCCTCACTGAAGGGGTACCTCTCCCTCACACCTGACAGAAGCCTCCTCCAGAGGCTGAGGACTTGTTCCTTTTCCCAATGGCCTTGTCAGTGCCCCCATCCATGGCCAGGGGATCCCAGCCTCTTAGCTTCCTTGTCCTCTAATTCCAAGCTGCTGGCCCCGTTACCCCAGCACCGCAGCAGCCAGGTGACAGTGTGTTCGCCTGGATGACAGCTGAAATCTTTCCGCATGTCTCGCAGCTCACTCAGGGACAGGGACCGGGTGATGATCTCTTTCTCTGTCTCCTGCAATGACCCTGGCTTATTGTTATCCTTTCCGGAGCGATCTGCTCTCTTTGCGTCTTTCTTGAGTTTTACAGAGGCGACTGCTACCGGCACAGGTTGGTTATTGGGCTCAGCCGCGATGCCTGCAGCTGGAGCTGGGGCTAAAGCAGCTGCCGTGCCAGCTGGGGAAACCAAGTCAGACCCTGCGGCCGTGGCAGTGGCAGCCATGGTGCCGGTCGGGGGGGCTGTGACTGCCTGCTGGGCTGGAGGGGCTGCAGGGCCAGCTGGGGGGGCAGCGCCAGTCGCAGTGCCTGCCGCTTCGCTTCCCCCCCTTTCCCCTTTAGAGCACTGAATCAGGTTTAACAGGGCTCGGTAGGCGTGGGCCAGACCCCAGCACCTTGCGGTGATTTGTGTCTCTCTGGAGTTCCCAGGGTGGCAGCACACTTTTTGCAGATATTTTATTAGTTTGTCCGGATTCTGTACTTGCTCAGGGGTGAGTTTCAAAGCACTGGGAGTGCCCAGTGCCCTAGGTACTTGCCCATGCTATCCCACACACCGAACCACTCAGAGCTACCCAGCCCCGGGGCAAGTCTCTGCAGGATGTTCTTAACTACTTGTTTAACCCTAAACAAAACCTGAATCCCATTCAGGAGGCATAACAATAGAAACACACTGGCCTGAGCATCCCATGGGTACTCGAAATTCTCAAAAGCTGTTAGGACCAGCCTGAAGGAGAGAGGGGAGGCGAAAGAGTGGGGGAAGGTATCCCCTCCGGTTTTCCCCACAGATTGGGTTCAATTATTAACAAATTCTAAGAAATAGGTTCTGACGTATGGAAATGACCGCAGTGCTGCTTGCAAATGCAATCCTAATTTCATGCACAGCGATGTTATCATAAGTCGGTATGATACAGTACAGCAAAATCGTCATCCTGATCCTTTTCCCTGAGGTAATGAACAGCACGGCAATGAACACATACTGCAAGTAAGGGTTTGCATACCAGAGCCACCTGATCAAAGTCAGAAAAATTTTTGCCAGCGACTGTGTAACTAACAAAATAAATGCGTATAACAAAATCTAAGAAAGCCGTTTTAACACACGCTGCTCAGCCCTGCTGTTATCCCCGCCCCACTCTTGGGCGCCAAATTTAATGTTCTGGTTTAGCTGCGGCCCGTAACAAAAGCGCCACGTGCCCGCTCCCCCCCCACTGGGGTGCGAAGGAGAATGGAATGAAACAGGCAAAAACTGGTGGGTCGGAATAAGGGCAATTTAAGAGAACAATAAACAAAGGGAACAGGAACAACAACGATACAGATAAGGAGAATACACAAAACAAAACAGACCGCAGAGAGATCCGCTCTCACCGCCCATCGCCGCCATGCGCTCCAGAGCCGCGACTGACTTCCCGCTGCCCAGCTCCCCCCCCATCCGGAACCCAGCATGACGGCACATGGTATGGAATACCCTGTTCTGTTTGGCCAGGTTGGGTCAGCCCGCCCGGCTGTGTCCCTTCCTGGATTCCAGTGAAAATTAACCCTGTCCCCGCCGAACCCAGGACAGTCTTCAACTCCGGCTTTTCACGGCATCAACAGAAATTATTCCCATTACTCTTTTTTTTTCTGAAAAACATTCCTGTAGCTCTTTAATGAAGTGATTTCACTACCATTTTTTGAGTACCAACTGCCTCTACATCCTCAGCCTAGCCCTATGGCTTGGGAAGGTGAGAATGGAATCCAAAACCAGGACAAATGACACAAGTCTTAAAGTTATTAGGGTAAGCTACACTCAGCCCATACTTGGACCATATTCTTAAATAGTTAGAAGCCAGAAAACAGTTGCCTCAGGTTATACTGTGATTCCGTAATTTCCATGAGCCTCCAGAGGCAAGCTTCATCTCTCACTACGCATTAGCCATCCAAAAGTTGGATATCTTATCAAAATCATCTAGGAGAGCAGTCAAGGAAGGCCAGTTAAAACTGGGGTGTTAGGACATTGCAAGAGTCCTAGACAATTAGGTGATATTTAATGTCTAACAGACAATAAAAGTTAAAAATTCTGCCTATAGAATAGGTTTATGTTCAAGTGGTATCTTCTGAGAGGGGCCAGGCTGAGACCTAGAAGCTGTTCAGTGCAGGCTAACTTACATCATTAAGTGTAGGATAAGTGATTTCTCAAAAAAAGGACAGCCTCTTCACTGTATTTTGCAGAACACAAGAGGAACCATGCAGCTACGTGAGGAAAACCAGAAGGACTAAGCTGTCTCCCTGCCAGGCTGTGGCACAGTTGATGCCAGATGCTCCTGAATCTCACTAGCATTTGCTGAAGCCATCTGAAACTGCTTCTCCAGTAGCATATGGAGAAAGCATCACATCCTTTCTCTGTAGCATATGATGAATTCAGATTCTGGTTTTCTTACAGAAAAGGCAGAATACACTAAGTAACAGCAGAAAATTAATACTGAATAATCAATCTGTTTGATAAGAAAAATAGCACAAAAAGTATGTAAGGGGAATATTAACTGATCACCTCTCTAGGGAACCAGACAATGCATTCACAAATGATGTATTCACCAAAAGGTAGAGAAAAATCATCGAGAAAAAATGTTGTAAATAATGTTTGAATAATACTCATCTTAACCCAGCTTCACACAGCTGTCACTAAAAGATACCACACCTGACTGCCCTTTACCATTGTGATTTTACTAGTTGAGTTCTAAAAGCCATAATTCAACATATTTTCTTTTTTCCGCAGTGGGAATAGGAGGGAAAATTAAGTTATGATTTCAAATTGTCTCTTGTCCTAGTGTTTTATTGCTGCAGTGCACGAGAGCATATTGTTGTAGTTAGTGTAGAAAAATTCCAGGCTAGATGTAGCGTTATATGTACCACGATGGTGAAGAGATCAGATCACACATCTTGGGTTTCATTCTTCACTGCATCATCCCTGGAAACATTCAAGGTCTGGCTGGACGGGGCTCTGCTCAACCTGATCTAGTTGAAGATGTCCCTGCTTATTGCAGGGGGGTTGGACTAGATGACCTTTAAAGGTCCCTTCCAATCCAAACTATTCTATGATTCTATGATTACTTTCGATCCAGTCATGTGCTTGATTTGAAGGAATCCAATTATTTTGTTTCAGTGACAAAACCCATCCAAACTCTTCTATTTGTAGAAGTTTATGCCAATTCAGTTCATACCTAAGTTCATATATTTGGAAAAATCCTGAGAGATAAGAAGGTATTGCTCTTATCATGGTTTTTGAAATGTGGTTTCCTTAGGAATGACCTAAGGGTGTATTCTGTGCATAAAAAGACCAGAGTCATTAATAAATTATACACAAAGCAGGACTTGAAAAATACATATAAGGTAGACAAAGCTTTGTAGTTTAAAAGAGGTGCATAGAAATGTTAATATATGATGTGACATTAATGAAAAGTAACTTACAATACAAGAAGTGTTTTAAGAAAATCCTGTACCATTTGATTGGAAATAAAAAACAGAGAAGTCAACAAAATAATGTTACCTCCTGTTTTTATGGACTACTAGAAATAGAGTAGCAAACAGATTATTTTTAAAGAAATATTTGAATAATGATTAAGGCGATTGTTTATAATTTTACAGTACTATCACTCATTTGAAAGGATTTCAACATATTTTACTACACTGAAATATTAAATTAATTTCATACCGAATGTTTAATATCTATTAACACTTGTATAGCTTATTAAAATAAATAAACTGGAATTGTATGGGCTGAAAAAAAGGAAGATCCCAGTCTTTCAAAGAGGAGAACCTTGAGGAAATGTCAAGAACAATCACCCCCAGTGAAAGACAAGAGGGTAATGTCAAGTACCATCACATCGTTCGATGCAACGAGGAAGGCCAAGGCCCACCTGGAATTGAAGCTGGCAAGGGATGTCAAAAACAACAAGAAGGGCTTCGTCAACTACATCAGTAGCAAACGGAAGACTAGGGACAATGTGGGGCTGCTGCTGAATGAGGCGGGTGTCCTGGTGACGGAGGATGCGGAGAAGGCAGAGCTACTGAATGCCTTCTTTGCTTCAGTCTTCAGTACTAAGACTGGCCCTCAGGAATCCCAGGCCCCGGAGGTAAGAGAAGAAGCCCACAGAGAGGATGACTTTCCCTTGGTCGAGAAGGACTGTGTGAGGGATTGCTTAGGAAATCTGGACACCCACAAATCCATGGGCCCCAATGGAATGCATCCACAAGTGCTGAGGGAGCTGGCGGATGTCATTGCTGAGCCACTCTCCATCATCTTTGAAAGGTCCTGGAGGACAGGAGAGGTGCCCGAGGACTGGAGAAAGGCCAATGTCACTCCAATCTTCCAAAAGGGCAAGAAGGAGGACCCAGGGAACTACAGGCCGGTCAGCCTCACCTCCATCCCGGGAAAGGTGATGGAGCAGCTTATCCTGGAGGCCATCATCAAGCAAGTGGAGGAAAAGAAGGTTATTGGGAGTAGTCAGCATGGATTCACCAAGAGGAAATCATGCCTGACCAATCTGATAGATTTCTACGATGGCATGACTGGCTGGGTAGACGAAGGGAGAGCCGTGGATGTTGTCTACCTCAACTTCAGCAAGGCTTTTGACACTGTCTCCCATAACATCCTCCCAGGGAAGCTCAGGAAGTGTGGGCTGGATGAGTGGTCGGTGAGGTGGATTGAGAACTGGCTGAATGGCAGAACTCAGAGGGTTGTCATCAGCAGCCCAGAGTCTACTTGGAGACCTGCAACTAGTGGTGTCCCCCAGGGGTCAGTACTGGGCCCAGTCTTGTTTAACTTCTTCATCAGTGACCTGTATGAAGAGTTAGTGTGCCCTCAGCAAGTTTGCTGATGACACAAAACTGTCAGGAGTGGTGGATACACTGGAAGGCTGTGCTGCCATTCAGGGAGACCTGGACAGGCTGGAAAGTTGGGCAGAGAGGAACCTGATGAGGTTCAACAAGGGCAAGTGCAGGGTCCTGCACCTGGGGAGGAATAACCCCATGCACCATTACAAGCTCGGGGCGGACCTGCTGGAGAGCAGCTCTGCAGAGAGGGATCTTGGAGTCCTGGTGGAACAGAAGTTAACCATGAGCCAGCAGTGTGCCCTGGCTGCCAAGAAGGCCAATGGGATCCTGGGGTGCATTAAGAGGAGTGTGGCCAGCAGGTCGAGGGAGGTTCTCCTCCCCCCCTACTCTGCCCTAGTGAGGCCCCATCTGGAGTACTGCATCTAGTTCTGGGCTCTCCACTTCAAGAAAGATGAGGAGCTACTGGAGAGAGTCCAGCGGAGGGCTACGAGGATGATGAGGGGACTGGAGCATCTCTCCTACGAGGAAAGGCTGAGGGAGCTGGGCTTGTTCAGCCTGAGGAAGAGAATACTGCGAGGGGACCTCATAAATGCTTATAAATATCTGAAGGGTGGGTGTCAGGAGGATGGGGCCAAACTCTTTTTAGTGGTGCCCAGCAACAGGACAAGGCGCAACAGGCACAAACTGGAGCATAGGAAGTTCCGTCTGAACATGAGGAAGAACTTCTTCCCTCTGAGGTTGACGGAGCCCTGGAACAGGCTGCCCAGGGAGGTAGTAGAGCCCCCTTCTCTGGAGATTTTCAAGACCCACCTGGACAAGTTCCTATGCAGCCTGCTGTAGGTGACCCTGCTTCGGCAGGGGGGTTGGACTAGATGACCCACAGAGGTCCCTTCCAACCCCGAACATTCTGTGATTCTGCACAAATGAGTCAAAATTTTATTATAATAGAGAGGCTGGAGCCTACAAATACCAAGGACTCTAACATCCTGATAGTGAAGTCAGTAGGTTGAATTTACATGTCATTCAGTGAGACAACACTGAGTCCTGACCATGTTAAGAACCACAGCACCAGGTCAGACAAAGTCCTTCTATCCTTTCTCTGGTAAAAGCATAAGAAAACAAGATACATACGGAGTGACCCATCCCTGATAGATCCTTTTAGAGACCAAAATTTGTCTGCATGAACTGATTTTGTTCCTTTTGAAATCCATTTACCTCTCAGCACCTGTAACATCATGTGACAGTGAGCACAGCATGGTTATTAATTATATGTTCCCTGAATAAAATGCTACCTATTGTTTGCTTTTGTACCTGCTGCCTAATAAACTGGAGTAGATCAAGTGATAAACAGGCTTTTCATTCTTTATCTTTTCCTTATCCTGTATCATAATATGAGCCCATCATTTTATGGTGGAAGAGCTCTCATTGTCTTCCCTAAGAATATTTTAGAAACTATTGCCTTTACTGAGGCAAATGTAGCTTCCCTCTAAAAATATTCTGGGGCTTTCCAACTTTTCATACTATACTATTTATTTTACACACAGTACTGTAGTACAGTGTTATTTTCTTTTAAAGAAAAAAAGACTATTAAAGCCAAGTGGTTTTGTTACTAAAACTTCAGCATACATAAATGTAGGCACAGAACCTGTGTATCTGCTAAGAATGCAAATGTACTCTACTTTTACAGGTGTTTTCAACAAGAAACAACATAAATGTTATTTTCAGTTTTGTAAGGGACTTCAGTGAAGCACACATGCTTGCGCTCAGTCATCTCTTCCCTGGGAACATCCAGTGGGTCCCATTTCGAGTGAGACATCGTGTAAGAACATGTTTACAGCTGATCATTCAAAGCGGAACAGGAATGGTGGTGAGTCAGTGCTCTATCAGTCTTGCTAAATGTCACATTAAAGGGTGGGGGGTAAGGGGAGTCTGATATTCAACTTGCCTGCCAGAGCCCTTCCAAGGACTTTCACTGAAACAGTTTTGCAAAATTGAAACAACAGGTAATTTATTCAAGCGACAGTTATCACAGATTCGGAATTGCCGTTGATAAATTCACTGTCTACAAAAGTTGAGCTCAAAGTCCGTCTCGGACTCCTCCAGATGCTTGGAATATTTTTCCTGCAATTTTGCCAGTTCAGCAGGAGACCATGGAATGGTTCGTACAGTAGTACGAGCCTGTTCTCCACCCTTATCAGTGGTTTCTGTTTTAATCAATGGTCGAATAGGTATAGGTTCTGGGGCCAAATCATAATCAGAATTTTCCTCCAGTTCATCATTATCATCACTGTCCCAGATGTCTCCATCCCACGTCTCGGGATCCGCATACTGTGTTAATTTGCGGACTTGTTTAGCTGAGACCGAGGACGGTATCGGGTTTAATGAGAGATTTAATTTTTCTTCTAAATGCTTTTCTCGCCTATTGGCCCAAAACAATTGCGATTTAAGGTAACCGATTTCACCTTTTAGGGTGTCGATTTGTGTCGCCAATTTCTTTTGACTTTCCTTTTCAAAAGTCAGTGAAGTTCTTAACACTTCATTTTCTGATTTTAGTGCAGCATATTCTACATCTGCAATTTTTTCAGGTGGTGGGGACTCTTTATTTTCTTTCTGCGCACAAGATAGGCAATCCCCTAATACAGCACAAATAAATTTTTTGCCTTTAGTGCCTTTGATCTTTTGCTCACTTAAACATTGTTTTATACGTTCTACCACTTTATCCTCATCTTTCCAGAATTTCTGGGCCCATTCATTTCCTGCTTGTCAAGGTACACACTTGTATTTTTGTAGCAGTTTATCCATGGCAATCCTGCCGACTACACCAATTTTTTTTACTGTCGCGATAAAGGGGGGGGGTAAGGGGAGTCTGATATTCAACTAGCCTGCCAGAGCCCTTCCAAGGACTTTCACTGAAACAGTTTCGCAAAGTTGAAACAATAGGTAATTTATTCAAGCGACAGTTATCACAGATTCGGAATTGCTGTTGATAAATTCACTGTCTACAAAAGTTGAGCTCAAAGTAATAGTTTAGCGCTTTAGTTAACAATGTGTTCCCGGGGATACGTCTGACAAAGTCAGAGACACGACTCTTACCAAAAAGGCGTCCCTTCTTGGGGGGGAAAGAGAGGTTCAGGCCCGTCGACCCATCCGTCAGGTGAAGTTCTCGCTTGGCTCCTCCTCCCAAAGAGAGTTTTCAAGTGCCAATTTTTATATGTTTGGAAATCTTTTTGCGAGGTGGGACTAAGTCAATTATTGTGTATCGATTGGCTCTTGGCATGGAATGTCGTGTCGTCAGAAGCGGGACTCAGCAGTGTGACATGCCTTCGGAGCGGGCATCTTGGTATGTGTATTCGGGGGCCATCTGTGCTTTGTCCAAAGCAATCTCTGAAGCAATCTCTGGCTGCGCAGCCTCAGTCATGTCCCCCAGATCACTGAGATTACAGTGATGGGCTATCCCCCCTTACTTTTGTCTGATAAGATAAGCACCAGTTATTTACTTCCTTTGTTAGCTCTTCAGCTCTTGACACCTCAGTCCGGTTTGTCTTTTGTCTTGCATTTGACAAGTCCAGCAAGGCCATCGATTACAGTCCCCTCGCAGCCTTCTCTTCTTCAGGCTGAACAAGCCCAGCTCCCCCAGCCTCCACTCGTAGGAGAGATGTTCCAGTCCCCTCACCATCCTCGTAGCCCTCCGCTGGACTCTCTCCAGTAGCTCTTCATCTTTCCTGAAGTGGGGAGCCCAGAACTGGACAGAGTACTCCAGATGGGGCCTCACCAGGGCAGTGTAGAGGGGAAGGAGAACCTCCCTCGACCTGCTGGCCACACTCCTCTTAATGCACCCCAGGATCCCATTGGCCTTCCTGGCAGCCAGGGAACACTGCTGGCTCATGGTCAACCTGTCGTCCACCAGGACACCCAGGTCCCTCTCCGCAGAGTTGCTCTCCAGCAGGTCCGCCCCAAGCCTGTACTGGTTCATGGGGTTGTTCCTCCCCAGGTGCAGGACCCTGCACTTGCCCTTGTTGAACCTCATCAGGTTCCTCTCTGCCCAACTTTCCAGCCTGTCCAGGTCTCCCTGAATGGCAGCACAGCCTTCCAGTGTATCCACCACACCTCCCAGTTTGGTGTCATCAGCAGACTTGCTGAGGGTACATTCTAACTCTTCATCCAGGTCGTTGATGAAGAAGTTGAACAAGACTGGGCCCAGTACTGACCCCTGGGGGACACCACTAGTTACAGGCCTCCAACTAGACTCTGGGCCGCTGATGACAACCCTCTGAGTTCTGCCATTCAGCCAGTTGTCATTCCACTTCACGGACCACTCATCCAGCCCATACTTCCTGAGCTTCCCTAGGAGGATATTATGGGAGACTGTGTCAAAAGCCTTGCTGAAGGCGAGGTAGACAACATCCACGGCTCTCCCTTCGTCTACCCAGCCAGTCATGCCATCGTAGAAATCTATCAGATTGGTCAGGCATGATTTCCCCTTGGTGAATCCATGCTGACTACTCCTGATAACCTTCTTTTCCTCCACTTGCTTGTTGATGACCTCAAAATGTCTTTGGGGAGGGTTAGCTTTGTCATTAGACGTATGGTATTTTTAAAAATCCTGGATCAGATCTTCAGTCCATGCCCCAGCCTCTTTGTGTTGTGGGTGTGATACATAAGACAAAAAGTTGCCCTTATAGGTAGGGCTCTGTTACACCTCCATGAGCCCACACAGTTATGTTGTGCATCAGGACAGAGCAGCCTATCTAATCATGGTAGAATGAGAAGAGGAAGGAAAACTGCTATAGTTTCCTCATTTGCATTTAAAACTCTGTTTTTAGAGGGCACTGAACTATTTTGTAGCACATGTATTACATGCTGATAAAAAATATGTTCAGAATGAACTGTGCTTCTGATAATCATTAAAAACTCATTATTCTGGAAAAAAAGCGTTACTTTGCCATATTATTCTGCTTTTTCCAGTCCTTATTTTTGTTGCTTTAGTTTTGAACTAATAATGGTGAAAATAAAGCATTTCTTTCCACATGCAACTGAATCTTTGTATTGACCATGCACTCCCCACCACTGCTTTCCATCAAATTTTAAATGATCTAAGCAACAGTTTCCATTAAAAACCTTGGTGAGATTCTTTCACACTCTCAGCCTTTCATTGCCAAGAGATTTCTCCTGACATTCATGGAGTCAGTTGCATTACAAATTGCAATTATTATCCCGATTATACTTACAGCGTGCTTTTAGACAAGTCTCCTTGTCTAAAGCTGCTGGTGTTTGACTCGCTCTGTAGAACTGAATAAAGCAAAGATTACCAAACTTAATTTGAAGAGGGAAGAGTACCTTATAGCTCTGTGCTAGGTCAAGTTCTTGCACAGGAACTGCTTAGTTGTTTGCACACTACGTTGAACAGTTGCATCACAAGTACAACAGTTTGGAAACCTCTCAACAGAACAGTTGTGTCCCTGATACAAATATGACAGGCAGTTTCAGACCAGCTCAAGAAGAGGACACTGCATCTGCTAGTACTCTAGGAAGAAATGCAATGGTTACTTCCAGTCTTTGAAGGGAAAATGTGGAATTACAGCTATACAGATACAAATATAGTATTTTTAAAAAGTATAAGCTAAGATTCACCTCTAACTTAGAAAATAACTTTCTAAAGACGGGATCAAAACCTTATCCATGCCCATCTTACTCAAATACATGACTCTCCCCCTGCAATCTCCTCTTCTTCACCCTCCTAGAGAACTTGGTCTTGTCCTGCAGGTCAACGTATTCTGACTACATTGACAATAGCAAAGGCCAGAGAATAGGCTCAGAAGCAGAGACTTGGAGAAACTTGCTGGCAGGTAGTTCTCTGTAGTTTTCATATTGTGGCAGCTCCAACTTAGCAACAACTAGAGCAGGTTGCAGGTGTGGACAGATTATGCAGATAGATGCACCTGCTCTCATATAGGCAGGCTATATACGCTGTTGTGGTTTAGCCCTAGCCGGCAACAAAGAACCATGAAGTCGCTCTCTTACCCCTTCCCCCCTGTGGTGGGATGAGGAAAAGAATCGGAAAAAAAAGACAAAACTCGTGGGTTGGGATAAAGACAGTTTAACAAAACAGCAAAGAGAGAAGAAAATAAAAGCAATAATACTGATAAAAATAATATAGAGTGCAATTTTCTCACTGCCTAATGCTCAGCTTGTTCCTGAGTAGCAAATTACCCTACCCCAGACAGCTTCCCCAACTAAATACCAAACATGACATCACATGGTATCGAATATACCATTTGTTTGGCTAGTTTGGGTCAGCCCTCCCAGCTTCTTGTGAAAATTAACCTTATCTCAGCCAAACCCAGGACATCATTCACCCCTTATTCTATACCATCTACATCATGCCCAGGTCCCATACTTTTCAATTAATCACCATCAATTTTCCTATCTTTTATATATATATATATACACACATATACAGACACACAGACCTATCATTCCCTTAGACTGTGGGCCATCCCTCTAAAATGTCCATTGAGTTCATTTAATCCGTGACTTGGGGCTCCATCTGTCGTAACAGTCTTCCAGGGCGAGAGAGATGATGCGTGGTGTTGGATGGTTGCATGCTGCATCCGGAGGTCACAGCTAGTGTATCTGGTGCAGCCCATGCCCACAGTCTGCGGGTTGGAGATGTCGATCTTGATGAAGTTGCTGGGTGCCAGTTGCTGAAGCCAGGTCTAGTTCGATCATCGTCGCACTCTGCTCAGTTTCATCAAAGTCCATCCTCCATTAGTCTGGGTGATTCTTACTGCAACACCATTTATATAGCATATAGCAACTATAGTAGTGATGACATACAGTGGCAGGGTTATTTCACAGAATCACAGAATGGTCGGGGTTGGGAGGGACCTCTGGAGATCATTCAGTCCAACCCCCTGCCAAAGCAGGGTCACCTACAGCAGGCTGCACAGGACCTTGTCCAGGCGGGTCTTGAATATCTCCAGAGAAGGAGAATCCACAACCTCCCTGGGCAGCCTGTTCCAGTGCTCCGTCACCCTCAGAGTGAAGAAGTTCTTCCTCATGTTCAGACGGAACTTCCTATGCTCCAGTTTGTGCCTGTTGCGCCTTGTCCTGTCTCTGGGCACCACTGAAAGAGTATAGCCCCATCCTCTTGACACCCACCCATGAGATATTTATAAGCATATATTAGGTCCCCTCTCAGCCTTCTCTTCTTCAGGCTGAACAAGCCCAGCTCCCTCAGCCTCTCCTCGTAGGAGAGATGCTCCAGTCCCCTAATAACCTTCATAGCCCTCCGCTGGACTCTCTCCAGTAGTTCTGGAGTAGTATGCAATAGACGCAGAACTCCACATGGGGCCTCACTAGGGGAGACTAGAGGGGGAGGAGAACCTCCCTCGAACTGCTGGCCACACTCTTCTTAATGCACCCCAGGATGTCAATGGCCTTCTTGGCAACCAGGGAACACTGCTGGCTCATGGTTAAATTCTGTTCCACCAGGACTCCAAGATCCCTCTCTGCAGAGCTGCTCTCCAGCAGGTCCGCCCCGAGCTTGTAATGGTGCATAGGGTTATTCCTCCCCAGGTGCAGGACCCTGCACTTGCCCCTGTTGAACTTCATCAGGTTCCTCTGCACCCAGCTCTCCAGCCTGTCCAGGTCTCACTGAATGGCAGCACAGCCTTCCAGTCTATCAGCCACCATCATCTTTCCAGGGATCGAGGTGAGGCTGACCGGCCTGTAGTTCCCTGGGTCCTCCTTCTTGCCCTTTTGGAAGATTGGAGTGACTTGGCTTTCCTCCAGTCCTCGGGCACCTCTCCTGTCCTCCAGGACCTTTCAAAGATGATGGAGAGTGGCTCAGCAATGACATCCGCCAGCTTCCTCAACACTCGTGGGTGCATCCCATAGGGGCCCATGGATTTGTGGGCGTCCAGACTGCTTAAATGATGTCTCACACAGTCCTCTTCAATCGAGGGAAGGTCTTCCTTTCTGCAGGCTTCCTCCCTTACCTCCAGGGACTGGGATGCCTGAGGGCCGGCCTTGGCACTGAAGCCTGAAGCAAAGAAGGCATTCAGTAACTCTGCTTTCTCTGCATCTTCCGCCACCAGGACACTCACCTTGTTCGTCAGCAGCCCCACATTATCCCTAGTCTTCTGTTTGCTGCTGATGCAATTGAAGAAGCCCTTCTTGTTGTCTTTGACATCCCTTGCCAGATTCAATTCCAGGTGGGCCTTAGCCTTCCTCATTGCATCCCTCAATGCTCTGACCACATTCCTGTACTCTTCCCAAGTGGTCTGTCCCTCTTACTGCATTCCATGGACCTTTCTCTTCCACCTGATCTCTGCTAGAAGCTCCTTGCTCATCCATGCATGTCTCCTGCCTCCTTTGCTCGATTTCATTCTCAGGGGGGATGCACCGATCCTGAGCATGGAGGAAGTGGTGTTTAATCAGCGACCAGCACTCTTGGACCCCCCTGCCTTCGAGAGCCCTGGCCCACGGGATTCCTCCCAGTAGCTCCTTGAAGAGGGAAAATTCAGCTCTCCTGAGGTCCAGGGTTTTGATCCTTCTTATCGCCCTGCTTCCTCCACGCAGGATCCTGAACTCCACCATCTCATGGTCACTGCAGTCAAGTCTACCCCCAACCTTCACATCCTCAACCAATCCCTCCTTGTTTGTTAGTACAAGCACACCTCTCCTCGTTGACTCCTCCACCACCTGTGTCAAAAAGTTATCATCGATGCTCTGCAGGAACCTCCAGGACTGCATGTGCCTGACTGTGTGGTATTCCCAGCTGATGTCAGGGTGGTTGAAGTCCCCAACAGAACCAGGGCCTGTGACTGTGAGGCTGCTTGCAGCTGCCTGTAGAAGGCCTCATAGATTTCCTCCTCCTGGTCAGGTGGCCTGTAGTACACACCCACAACAATGTCACCCATATGAGGCTGTCCCTTAATTCTAACCCCTAAGCTCTCTACTCTTTCTTCATCTGCGCCAAGGCAGAGCTCAATACATTCCAGTTGCTCCCTCATATAAAGAGCAACTCCACCACCTCTCCTTGTTGGCCTGTCTTTCCTAAATAGTATGTAGCCATCCATGAGAGCATGCCAGTCATGCGAGCTGTCCCACCATGTCTCTGTAACTGCAGTGAGATCATGGCCCTGCAACCACACACAGATCTCTAATTCTTCCTGCTTATTGCTCATGCTGCATGCATTGGTGTACAGGCATTTCAGAGAGGAATTCGAGCATGCAGGTTTTCCTGGAGGGATGCAGGAGGAAAATTTGTTCAAATGCTTGTCTTTGCTCAGGGCCCCATTCAAAATCATTATTATTCCAGGACACTTGATAGAGAGGTCTTACAATCTGCCTGTGATTTGGGATATGCATCCTCCAAAAACCCACAACACCTAAGAAGGCTTTGCTAATTGGTGGAGACATAGCTCCTATGTTGTTGATGACATCCATTAGGATCTCACGATGCCCGTTCTGTCTTTTTATTCCTAAAAACTGGATCTCTTGTGCAGGTCCCTTGACCTTACTTCATTTTATGGCAAAACCAGCTCTCAGAAGGATCTGAACTATATTCTCCCCTTTCTCAAAAACTGCTTCTCCTGTATTGCCCCACACAATGATGTCATCGATGTACTGCAGATGTTCTGGAGCTTCACCCTTTTCCAGAGCAGTCTGCATTAGTCCATGGCAAATGGTGGGACTATGTTTCCATCCCTGGGGCAGTCGATTCCAGGTGTACTGGACGCCCCTCCAGGTGAAAGCAAACTGTGGCCTGCACTCTGCCGCCAAAGGGATGGAGAAGAATGCATTAGCGATGTCAATTGTAGCATACCACTTGGCTGCCTTTGACTCCAGCTGATACTGAAGTTCTAGCATGTCTGGCACAGCAGCACTCAGTGGTGGTGTGACTTCATTCAGACCACGGTAGTCTATTGTCAGTCTACTCTCTCCAGTAGATTTTCTCACTGGCCATATCGGACTATTAAAGGGTGAGCGAGTTTTGCTGATCACTCCTTGACTCTCCAGCTGGCGGATCAGCTGATGAATGGGGAGAAGGTAGTCTCACTGTGATATTGCCACCGGTGCACCGTTGTAGTAGCAGTTGGCACCTGTTGTTCTTCAACCCTCAGCAACCCCACAATGGAAGGATCCTCTGAGAGACCAGGCAAAATGGACAGCTGTTTAGTTTCTTCCGTCTCCAGAACAGCTATGCCAAAAGCCCACCCATACCCCTTTGGGTCCTTGAAATACTCTCTCCTGAGATATTCTATGCCAAGGACACATGGACCCTCGGGGCCAGGCACAATGGGGTGCTTCTGGCACTCCTTCCCAGTGAGGCTCACTTCAGCCTCCAATACACTCAGCTCTTGGGACCCCCCTGTCACTCCAGAAATACAGATGGACTCTGACCCTTTGAAATCTGATGGCACTAAAATACACTGTGCACCAGTATCCACTAGAGCCTTATACTCTTGTGCATCTGACATTCCAGGCCTTCGAATCCACACTGTCCAATAAATGCGGTTGCCCCTTTCCTCCACCTGGCTGGAGGAAGGGCCCCTCTAATCCTGGTCAGAGTATTTGTTACTCACATCTTGTAAAAATGACTTGGAGGTCCCTTCCAGAGAATCAGAAGCAAGATCAAACTGTCTACCCTGTCTAGAGAACTGCCCTCTGGAAACTAGAGTGGCATTTTTCCCGGAAGAATCGCCTTTTGTGATTGATTGTTTTTCCTTGCAACTCGCACCCTCGTGCCTCCAGGGTAGAGGTAGGTTTTCCATCCCACTTCCTCATGTCCTCTCCGTGGTCATGCAGGTAAAACCACAGGGTGCCCCATGGTGTGTAGCCTCTGTGTCTTCTCTCTTGAGCAGAGGAATGCTTATTCCTAATAGCTGGGATTCTGGCCCATACAGATGGGGAGTAGGACATATTCTTTTTGAGTTGCTGGACCTTCTGGGACAATTTCTCCACGGCTGAAACAAGGGAGGAAGAGAGGCTTTCTTCATATTGCCAGAGTCTGACAGCCACCTCATCCACTGTTGGTGCCTCTTCACCTTTCCAGTCTACTACTGCCAGTGAGTTGGAATATGAGGATCGTGTGTTCCGTACAAACTTCCTCCACATAGATGGTGTGCACTGGACTTCATCTGGGTCTGTGGGTAACTGCGAATTGTCCGGGTCATAGTAAACCAGCTCCCGCATGGGTAACTCCCTCAGGTATTGGATACCACTCTCCATATTGGTCCACTTGCCAGGATAACATACAACATCCTCGCTGAAGGTGTACCTTTCCCTCACACCTGACAGAATTTACCTCCAGAGGCTGAGGACTTCTGCCTTTTTTCCAATAGCCTTGTCAATGCCCCCTTCCCTGGCCAGGGATCCCAGCTGCTGGCCCCGTTATCTCAGCACCACAGCAGCCAGGTGACAACTTGCTTGCCTGGGTGATGGCTGAAATCTTTCCACATGTCTCGCAGCTCGCTCAGGGACAGAGACCGGGTGATGACCTCTGATTCTGCCTCCTCCTCCTGCTCTTGTGATGTCCTTGTATTATTGTCATCCCTTACTGGGCTAACTGATTTCTTTGCGTATTTCTTTTTCTGTGTAGGGGCAACTGATACCAGTACGGGTTGGTTTTCTGGTTCAGCTGCAGTGCCTGTCTGTGCTGGGGTCTGAGTAGCCAGTGCTCGGGGGGGGGGGGGGGGGGGGGGGGGGGGGTGAGGGGGTGGTACTAGGGTAGCCTCAGGGGCTGGAGGGGCTGCAGAACCTGTTATGGAGGCTGGGGGAGCTGCAGTGCCTGTCACTTTGTTTCCCACCCCTTCCCCTTTAGAGCACTGAATACTGTTGGAGCACTGAATAGTGTTGAACAGGGCTCGGTAGGCATGGGCCAGACCCCAGCTGGGGTTGGGGGCAGCCTCGGGGGCTGGAGCGACTGCAGAGCCAGTTGAGGGGTCTGGGGCAGCCTCAGGGTCTGTCACTTTGTTTCCCTCCCCTTCCCCTTCAGAGCACTGAGTAGTGTTGAACAGGGCTCCATAGGCATGGGCCAGGCCCCAGCACATTGCAATAATTTGTGTCTCCCTGGAACTCCCAGGGTGGGAGCACACTTCTTCCAGATATTCTACCAGTTTGTCAGGATTCTGCACTTGTTCAGGGGTGAAGTTCCTAAACACTGGGGGTGCCCACTGTCCTAGATATTTCCCAATGCTATTCCACACACCCTGCCACTCATAGCTATCCATCCTCGAGGCAGATCTCTGGGCCATGTTTTTAACTAGTTGTTTAACCCTAAACAAGACCTGAAACACATTAATGAGACAGAAGAACAAGAAAATGCTGGCTTAAACAACCCAAGGATATTCAAAATTCTCAGAAGCTGTTATGACTAGCCTGAAGGAGAGAGGAGGGGTGAAAGAGTGGGGGAAAGTATTCTCTACGGTTTTCCCCATAGAGTGGGTTCAACTATTACTAAATTCTGAGAGATAGCATCCAACTTACGGAAAAGACCGCAGTGTTGCACACAAATACAAGCCTAACTTCATGCCCAGTGATGATGTTATATCACAAGTCGATTTTATACAGTACAGCAAAATGGTAATCCTGATTCTTTTCCCAGATATGATGAACAGCACTGCGGGGAACACATACAGCAGGTAAGGGTTTACATACCACAGCCATTTGAACAGACAGCAACATTTTGACCAGCAACTATTAAACTAATACAATAACTGTGTATAACAAATTACAACAAAGTTGTTTTAACACACTCTGCTCAGCCCTGCCATCATGCTGGCCCCACATTGGCTGCCAGAGAGGACTGTTGTGGTTTGGCCGCTCTATCCCCACTGGAGTGGGGAGGAGAATCGGAAGAAAAAGGTAAAACTCTTGGATTGGGATTAGGGCAGTTTAACAGAACAGAAAAGGAAGCCAACAGTAACAACAACAATACGGGAATACACAGAGCAAGTCTCTTTTACCGCCCGATGCCCCGCCTGCTCCGGAGCCACAGTTAACTTCCCCCTGGTTAGCTCCCCCATTCCGTACCGAGCATGGTATCATGGCACATGGTATCGAATATCCTGTTTGTTTGGCCAATTTGGGTCAGACATCTGGCTGTATCCCCTCCTGGCTTCTTGTGAAAATTAACCCTATCCCAGCTTAACCCAGGACAGAAATGAACCCTTATGAGAATGTCTTATCACTGGCAAAATCAGAACTGGATGTAGAGGTGTGGATTGTCTGCTAAAGAGCCGGGACACTGAGCTGAAGGGCAGTGAATCAGTGATAAGATTTGCTTATTCTCCACACCTTTTTCCTTTGAGTGACTGAAAGAGTTGGAGATTTGGCTGACAGATTCTTTCCAGAGAAGTGTATAGGGCGCTAATAGGAGCTAAACCCAAGTAAAATAAAATAGGCAAAAGTCACTAAATAGTCTGGTAAAGATATTAGATACACGGATGTCATGCTTGACTCAGAAAGTCCTGAGTCTGGAATGACATATCCAGAAAATATTCCCACATTTCTGCCATAGATACTGACTATGAAGATTTTGACAGCTGAAGATGGCTACAAAGATGAATCTACTTCGGGTCCAAACTTGTATGGCAATGCATTCCAAAAGTGGGTAGTATGCTTGGCACAGGCTAATATTGAAGAATTGAAACTCTTACTGTGCAAAAACAGCTTGAAAGGAGACAAACAAGATGGTCAGCTGCAGAAATGTTGTTCTGCCTCAGTTTTTTTATTATTATTCATGACAGCAGGAGAGGTGGGATTATGTGTGCAGGAAAAATTACTGTTGGATAGTTCCCTGACACTTAATAAAGTCATAACCTACTTATCCCGTATCCCCATGCACTTTTTGTTCTGTCCAAGGCAGGTTTAATAGGATTAGTCTCTCATTAATTGCACGAGAGAAGAAACTACTACCTGCAGTCTACAAAAGTAAAAAATGTAACATGGAATCATTTTAAGAAATCTGCCTAAGATCTGAGGAGTTGTCTGTCTTACAGTCATATTGCAGCGCATGTCACCCAGGTCTTGGGGCAGTCAGCCCTCTGTCCCCAAACTGCTGCCAGAAGCCTCTTCTTATCCTTTTCCTCCATCAGCCCTTTCCTCTATTAGCTCACGTAGACAAGACTTCTGATAGCGATCACAACACAGGAGCTTACCGAGGTAATATAGCTACTTCCTACACATCATATAATCCCACATATGCCTCCAGGATGTTGCCTGGGACTTGTTGCTAAAGTTACAGCTTTAGGAGCTATCCCTACCTTATTCTATCTTTATTTTTTTCTTAACAGTATGTCTGTGTTGGTGGCACCTCTGTGAAAACATATTTAAGAAAGGGTGGAAAACGCCAGAGGGAGAGGAGGGAGTCACAGGGAAACAGCAGGGCAACACCAAGGTCAGTGCAGGAGGAGGCGGAGGTGGTCCATGGCAGAGCTGGCATACCGCAAAGGGACTGCAGCCTGTGAAGGGCCCACGCTGGAGCAGACAGGCAGAGTGAGAAGGCAGGAACTGCAGAGAGACACTGCTATGTCCCAACCCCCAGGGCTGCTCAGTGCCTCACTGAAGGTACTGGGGATAACATGCGGAATAACATGGAGGGGAGGAGAAGAGTCTGGGGTAGAGTGAAGCTGAGCTTGCAAAAAGGGGGGGGAGGTGCTTCCCATAAGTGTGTAAATGTTTGTTTGGTTTTTTTGTTTCCCAATACCCAAATCAGTAATTAAATATTTATATTAACAGATAATAAATCATATTAATTTTCCCAAGTCAAGTCTGTTTTACCAGTGACAGTAATTGGTAAACGATCTCCCTATCTTTATCTCAACCCATGACTTTTTTTTCTTTCTACTTTCTCCCCCTGTCCTGCTGGAGGGGTTTGTGTGAACGAACGACTGTGTGGGTGCTTGGCTGCCAGCCAGCACAAACTCACAGCAGTCAGGATTTGGGGAATAACATCCTTCACACAAAACATGGGAACACTATTGAAAAAAAAAAACCCTTAGTTTCTAACCTGATCTATTTTCAAAGAAAGCCATTTTTACTGTGAAAAAAAATGTAAATATTGATGTAAATATTAGGGGGTTTACAGCAGTTCAACTAGAATAAAATTACATTAATTCTTCATGAAAACCTTATAATAATTTGAATTTCCAAATACTACTCAGCAAGAGCAAGAGTTGCAAAACAAATCATTTATTGTCATAGCCAAATAACTCCACTTTTGCAGAAGATTAGTACTAATACCCATATCGGTTCATTGGCTTTTAACAGTAAAATGCTGGGGAAGGTGACTGGGTAGTTATTTGCTTAACAGCACTTAATATAAACACTTGACATTTGTTTTTTTCCCCTTCTCTGCCTCATTCTAAATTAGATATCATAGCAGATGACAGCTAATCAGACTCTCTGCTTCAGACTCTCCATAGGGCTTTACCCTGGTTTCCATTTGAAAATCTTAATTTCAATGAGTGGGCTGAAAATTCCTGTACTTACAAAATTACTACTGTTCCACTCACTGAGCCCTATTAATGGTATCTCTCTCCACTTGCATTACTCAGCCCAGCAACAATTAATGAGCAGAAAAGAAACTACACAAAGGAGGTAAAATCAGAGTGATTTTGTAACTCCAAAAGAATACTCATTCAGTTAGGAAAAAAAAAAGTTTGATGATTTTTTATGTTGGTAACTTTGTATTCCAGTTGCTGCTATGAAACTTTCCCTTCCTCTTTGGCTCATGGTGAATAACAACGGTCAATGTTTTAATTAAAGAACTAGGAGACATGATATAATGATTAAGAACAAGTTACAGAAAGATTATTGCAGAAAACTAAATCTCAAGTCAAAAGCAGAGCAATCAAAACACAGTGCTTTAAAGTATGAAAATAAAAAAAGGAGATGAAAAAATACTGAAATGGGAAAAAAAGGGAAAAGACATTGAGGAGAGGCCATAGAGCTGAATTTAAAAATAAATGGCAACTTTCACTGAATTGGTTCTAAATATACTTTTACCTACTTATTAAAGGGGTTTTTTTAATTGTTCATGTCTTCATTGAAAAGTCACCTTCTGCTTTCAAACTTTGGACTTGAATGTACATACACCCTAAGGTAGTGCTGAATCGAAAGGCTTCTTTAAAGACTCTCTAATCTTTGACAAGCTAAGCATCACAGAAGAATACCTGCCAGGGTGAGGACATGAATAAGAAATAGTTTGTATTCCTGTAATTTACTTCCATCAGAAGATTTCTAAACCTAAGCTGTTAAGTTTAAGCAGGGATCTAAACAAAAGTGATCCACTTTCACTCAGAGGGTAGTCACAAACAGACTGTGTTTGCTGTTAATGGGAACTATATGTGCTCAGGCCTCTAAAATAAAACTGACTTTATTTAAAAAAATACTCAAAGGATTTAACCAGAATCACAGACTCACAGAATAGCTGAGGTTGGAAGGGAGTTCCGGAGGTCATCTGGTCCAACCTCTCTGCTCAGGCAGGGCTGCTTAGAGACAATTATTAAAAAACTTAATATTAGAAAAAAAGTTTTACAATTTACCCTCAATTTATGTACATTTTTCTTTATCTTTGTATTTATTACAGAAGTTTGCATAAAGAAATTGAGGCATAATTAAATTCTGCAATAACCCAAATGTAATTCTGAGATCCCTAATATAATTTAAATAAATGCTATGTTTAGTTTGTGCATCAAATTTTGTTTTTACACTAGTGATTTGGATTTTTTTATCTGGAATTATTTTTTGAGAGTTTTCCATTTCAAATGAGCAAATACCTATGTCAATATTGTTTACTATAATATTGTTTCAGTACAAATACCAAGTATTAAAGTGGCAGAGGTATCAGTCTGAAATTAATACCTCACCATTTACTTTAAAATCTCAAAAGATCTCAGTAGCAGCTCACAGCATAGCCTTGAATCATAACAGCTTCTCACCATGAGAAGCAGAGAGGATGCAGAACATATTCTGCAATGGAGGAGACTGGGAAAGGTAGAGTTATTTATAAGTTTGATCAGGATATATTTTGCATGCATCTATATTTGCCATAATTTATTGATCCTGTGAATATGTATGTGCCAAATTCTTCTCTCCTTTTTTCTGTCAGTTCTGCAGACTAAAACTGGATCTGACCGACTCTACAAGATTATGCTCCATGCATTTTATGGTAAAATAAATGTATTTATTCTTGAGCACTTTATCTGCAGTCCTCCTGTGATTTTCGGACTCATGTAATTTACAAATACTTTAAGACTAAAACACACAATGTGACTCGATACACAATACTTGAAGACTAAAATACACAATGATGTGACTTAATGGCTCGATGTCCAGGTGGAGACCAGTGACGAGTGGTGTGCCTCAGGGGTCGGTACTGGGGCTGATAATGTTTAATATCTTTGTCGGCGACATGGACAGTGGGACTGAGTGCACCCTCAGCGAGTTTGCCGACGACACCAAGCTGTGTGGTGTGGTTGACATGCTGGAGGGAAGGGATGCCATTCAGAGCGACCTGGACAGGCTGGAGAGGTGGGCCTGCGTGAACTGCATGGAGTTCAACAAGGCCAAGTGCAAGGTCCTGCATGTGGGTCGGGGCAATCCCAAACACAAGTACAGGCTGGGCGGAGAGTGGCTCAAGAGCAGCCCTGAGGAGAAGGACTTGGGGGTACTGGTGGATGAGAAGCTCAACATCAGCCGGCAATGCGCGCTTGCAGCCCAGAAAGCCAACCGTATCCTGGGCTGCACCAAGAGAAGCGTGGCCAGCAGGTCGAGGGAGGTGATTCTGCCCCTTTGCTCCGCTCTGGTGAGACCCCACCTGGAGTACTGCGTCCAGGTCTGGAGCCCCCAACATAAGAAGGACATGGATGTGTTGGAGCGGGTCCAGAGGAGGGCCACGAAGATGATCAGAGGGATGGAATACCTCTCCTACGAGGACAGGCTGAGGGAGTTGGGGCTGTCCAGCCTGGAGAAGAGAAGGCTGCAGGGTGATTATATGATTCTATGATTCTTGAAGAAAAGATTGGGACTGTTAGAAGAAATGTCTCCTAGAGCATCTTGCTATCTCCAACCTTCATTAATAAGAAACAACACTGATTATTTTTTTATTGATTATCAGATTAAAGCATTCACATATAAAGGGTGGTATGAACTTCACTTTCAAAATCCTGCTGTCAGAATAGACAGATCCAAATATTTCCACAATCTTATGACTTTGTTTTATAGTACTAACTCATTAGAATCTTAATTGTTTATTTGGGAATAAACTTTACCAAAAAAAGTTAACTTGATACAGAGCAAGGGAACGATATAATGTGAATATATGTGTTCAGTTACAAAGATCCCTCACTCTCTTATATACCTGGAACAGAACAGACATCTTGTAACAAATACATGCCAGTATTGTACTGCCAATGCAGTACAAAACAAAGTCATAACATGATCATTTACCTGAAACTCTTAAAATTCATACCAAAACAATGCTGTGTTTTATTGCAAAAACTTGATAGAAGTAGATTCTTTTTCAAACCAGTTCAAGCTTTGCAAATTCAAGCATTTCAGTTCAGCTTTGATACAGAATAGACAAATGTATTACTGTAAAGTAATACACCAAAAAAATCAGGAAATGCAAAACACCTTCTTGAGAATATTGTGCCTCCTACTTACTGGTCTGTATGGGTGAACTGACAGTCTTTGAAAGCAGGTAAGAAGTGAAAGCTTAGTATGGCTGAGAGAACAATTTGGGGAGTGCGTTGTTTGTCTACTGTTGCCAAGCAGTATTCTTAAGATTATCTTTCATTCATGGCATTACGAACTAAGCAACATAATCCACTCATTAAAGCTATACCTAAGAAAAGGATAAGAAACTAAACAGGTATATTTAAAAAATACAAAACCTTAAAATGACAATTTCAGTGTTTAAATGTGCATAAAGTCACATGAAGCAAATCTCAGGATATTTTGGACTAGAAAGGCTTTTGCAAGCTAGAATCACTTTGCAAATGACCATCTGACCCTCCCTTCCTCCTACAATGCACACACCATAACAAAAGGGATTAGATAAGAAATCTGAAGTGATTCCACTTTAAGAACATGATTAAACTGAGGGTAACCAGTAGTCACGTGTCAGCATGTTAACTATCATGTTTGAAACTGGTTTTTATAAATGAATTGATCCTTGATTTCCCATCTTCTGTTATAAAATAGTACTACCTGATAGGAGGAAAAAATTCCTGTAATGTAAGAGCATATAAACTCTGCCTTTTTTTTTGCTATGTTCTTTTGTCTTTTTCTAAACTGGAATAATTCCGCAAATAAATTGAAAATGAGTCTGGATTTTTACCCCAGTAAGTGGGAGCATGCCAGTTGCCCAGACTTGTATCTAAATGTTTATCTACAGCTGTGGTTAGGTTTTTCCAAAGAAGCTATACACCTGGACTCATCTACAAGGGGTACTCTGTGACTGTGCTCAGTAACAATATTCTTCTCTGTCTAAACAACTAAACGAGACTTACAGGTCCTCATGTGGCATTAGATGTTCTCCAGAGAAGATGCAGTCTTTCCTATCTTCACTACACCAGGAGCCTGACAGTAGTGGAGCATTTCAGGATGTGTGCCTGGAGATTTTACAAAGATTTCCTGTGAGGTCCTTACATGACCTGGGTTATGCAGATATCCGGTTATTCCTAGATCAGCTCTGGGGGAATTGTGTAATTATAACCTACGGGAACTTAGTGCTCAGCTCCCAGAGAAATTTTTGTGGGCTTTGAAAATTCCAGCCCAAAGTTTTGAAAGTAGAATATATTTTACAAAGAGGCTTGTTCTAGAAACAGTGTTATAATATCTTAGTACTAACCAAAAGCCTGTTATGAACAGCTTTACTTCCTAGTATCAACTAGACAAGGGAATATGAAACTATAACTCTATATGAAAGATATTTTGACTCTTCCCTGGATGAGGAAGCAGTGCAATCTCCACAAGAATTAGTGATTAAACAGTTATTGTGCTGGACAGTAATAGAGTAACTGAATGAAGTACAGTCACCTGGCAGCATAGTTCCATCATCTTTCTTGGTTCTTTGCGCCTTACCCTTTGGAGGTCAGATTTCTAACTCTTTTAAATGTCCACCTAATTAATTCTAGGTTCAATTATCCATTACAGCTCCACATGCTCCACCACGAGAAAGAAACAAACAAAAGTTAAATATTTAGATTTTGGATTCTACTGTAATTTATAAAAAATCCATGCAAGTCAACAAGCATATTTTCAGTGTGGATCAGTTATATGTATTTTTTTTCCAAAATCAGCTTTTGCCTAAGAACTGTGATGGGTTGACCCTGGCTGGATGCCAGGTGCCCACCAAGCCACTATATTACTCCCCGTCCTCAACTGGACAGGAGAGAAAAAATATAATGAAAGACTCATGGGTTGAGATAAGGACAGGGAGAGATCACTCAACAATTACCGTTGATACCTGTAAATGTAAAATTTCCACTTACTGGAGTGACTGTAATTAAACTAAAGTAGATCCTTGCTGTTTTGAGAAGACAGGAAAGCGCTAAGATAAAGAGGCTCCTAAATAACGCTACTTAGACAAACTTGACTTGCTGTTTTGGGGAGGGATAGGAAAGCTCTAAGATAGAGAGACTCCTAAATAATGTTATTTGGACAGCTCAGCCTTGGGAGGGCAGATGCACCAAGGTACAGAGAAAAAGAGACACCAAGAGGGCAACAAGACCAGAGCAAAACAGCCTGGAAGGACACAGTATATGTGATCTTAGAACTGAGTTTGCGCAGAAACAAAGGTCAACCAGCGGACACTGTGATGAGGAGTATAAGCCTTCATCTTGAGACCCCCAAAGACCACCCGAGGATGCTAACAGACATGCGTGAAAGACATTAACATATGCTAATTAGTTCTTGGAAAAGTCATGAATGTGCTAAGCATTTCTCGGAAATATAATTAATATGTATGTTGTGACTGTATTTAACCTGAAATGACAGGGTGTTTGGCACACACGTTTGGAGGAGAGATCCCCCGTGTGCCCGGCGCCGTAATAAAGAATACCTGCTTAATAATCTGCTGACTATTGAGTGTTCAGTTCCGGCTTTTCACGGCATCACCGTCATGGGCAAAAAAGACTCAACTTGGGGAAAATTAACTTTATTTATTGCCAATCAAATCAGAGTAGGATAATGAGAAATAAAACTAGATCTTAACTTCTCCCCACCCCTCTCTTCTTCCCATGCTCAACTTCACTCCCCTTTCTCTACCTCCTCCCCCCGTGCGACACAGGGGGACGGGGAATGGGGATTGCGGTCAGTTCATCACATGTTCTGTCTCTACTGCTCCTTCCTCCTCAGAGGGAGGACTCTTCACTCTCTTTCGCTGTTCCAGTGTGGGGTCCCTCCCACGGGAGACAGTCATCCACGAACTTCTCCAGTGTTAGTCCTTCCCATGGGCTACAGTTCTTCATGAACTCATCCAGCATGAGGGTGCAGTTCTTTTGGAACAGACTGCTCCAGCATGGGTCCACCACAGGGTCACAAGTCCTGCCAGAAAACCTGCTCCATCGTGGGCTCCTCTCTCCACGGGTCCACAGGTCCTGGCAGGAGCCTGCTCCAGCACAGGCTTCCCAAAGGGTCACAGCCTCCTTCAGGGGCATCCACCCGCTCTGGTGTTGGGTCCTCCATGGGCTGTAGGTTGCCATCTGCTCCACCGTGGACCTCCATGGGCTGCAGGGGGACAGCCTGCCTCATCATGGTCTTCACCACAGGCTGCAGGGGAACTTCTGCTCCAGCGCCTGGAGCACCTCCTCCCCCTCCTTCTTCACTGACCTTGGTGTCTGCAGAGTTGTTTTTCTCTCCTATTCTCACTCCTCTCTTCTGACTGATGCTGCTCTTGTTCATTTTTTTTCCCCCCTTCTTAAACATGTTATCACAGAGGTGCTACCACTGTCGGTGATGTGCTTGGCTTTGGCCAGCAGCAGGTCCATCTTGGAGCCCGCTGGCATTGGCTCTATCAGACATGGGGGAAGTATCTAGCAGCTTCTCACAGAAGCCACCCCTGTAGCCCCTCCACTACCAAAGCCTGGTCATGCAAACCCAACACATGATACATATAAAATTTGCTGAGAATTGACTGTTTCTCTGAATTTGGAATTGAGGAACAACAGTAATGGTGAAACATTCTGTTTTATTACTTTGAAAATGTAAAATTATGGTATTTTTATTCTAGATAGCTTTTAATTTGAAATTATGCTAATTCCGGCAATTAGCTATTAGAGGTAAATGAAAATAAATGTTTGGATTTATTAGAACTAAATATTTTTGAGATACTTGGGAGATTTTGAGATCCTGGTAGGGCTTGATTATTAAAGATAGTTCTATTGTCTTTAGACAATGACTGAATAACACTAAAATTCAGACTATGAGACAGAGAACATAAAAAAATAACATATTTCTGCAGCAATACTTTACAAATCCTCCTAGAAAAGACTACAGCCCCCACACCTGCTCAGTACTAGCTCCTGCTGTATAATTGTGCTCATTCTTAGAGATTTTTCAGTGCTACTCTTTCTAAACTGAACTGTTGTCTTAAAAGATGTCACACTAGTGAGCTGACTATCTTTAGTGATTTCTAAGCATGATAGTAGCTAAAAGTCATTACGCAGTTATCCTGTTACTCAGAGTAGATACAGATTGAGACCCAGGAGAAGATTAGCATAAGAAAAAGCAGACACCTACCTACAAGCTTATGTCTTTCCTTTGATTCATCCTATCTTTCTGGATATACAAGCAGTGTAGCCAGATCCAAGGACAAGATGGATGGACAGATATCGCATATATACAGGCAATAGCCACATGATAAATTATGGAACCATCCCATTTATTTATATTAACCTTTGACCATCTCACCTGCCCTTTGCCTACCGATTCATCTTCCCCATGACTCACAAAATTCCACCTCCTTGAGACATTTCAGTTCTTTCTATCGTGCCTCCTGTTCTTTATTTCCCCCTTATTCCTCCAGTAAAATGAGGGAGGATAGACACAGTTTGAAAAAAGGAATTATTCATTAAAACCAATGTGACCAAAAAACAGTCCAAAACCCCCACAAATATGAAATTTGAATCCTGAGTACCTGTGGGAATCGGCTGGGCCGCGGGCGGCCTTGACAATCTTGATGGAATAGAACCATATCTGAGCTAATTATTTTGTGCACCTGGGGTTGAAAAACAGGAGGAAAGGAACGAAGAAACAGGATGGGAAAATTCAATTCTTTGATAAGCGTGAAGGTCATGTGAACGGACACATGATGACCAATCAGAAGAACAAAGGAGCTACATGCCAAAAGACCCTCACCAATGAGACTCTGGGGGTGGGGGACAAGGGGATATAAAGATGTTATGGACTAGATAACCTCTAGGGGTCCCTTCTGACCCTAAACTTTCTATGATTCTACGATTCTATGATTCTATGCTATGATTAACCATTAAAGTGCTTCTGCTGCTGCTTCTGCTTGCTTTTGCTTACTTTGTGACTGCCGTAACTTTTTGTGGCGTGCTGCCACAAATGGTGACCCCGACGAGGTGAAATTTCACTGAGGCATTGGTCACAGACGGTGAGCGGTGACAGCAGAGCCTAATAAAGCTATTGGACGGACAAGGAGAGTCCATAGCCGACTGGCAATTTCGACACCTGGAGAGGTGAGCCATTGGGAACGTGTGCTGGGCTGGGCCAGGACAGGGTTAATTTTCACCAGGAGCCAGGAGGGGACACAGCCGAGCTGACCCAACCTGGTCAAACAGAACAGGGTACTCCATACCATGTGCCGTCATGCTAGGTTTCAGTAGGGGGGGCAGCTGGGCGGCGGGAACTCACTCACGGCTCTGGAGCAAGAGGTAGCAGCGGGCGCTGAGAGCGGCTTTGTTGTGCGGTTTGTGTTGTGTATTCTCCTTATCTGTATCGTTGTTGTTCCTGTTCCCTTTGTTTGCTGTTCTGTTAAACTGCCCTCATCCCGACCCACCAGTTTCTACCTGTTTCTTTCCATTCTCCTCCGCACCCCGGCGGGGGGAGGGGCGACGGCGTGGCGCTTTTGTTGCCAGCCACAACCAAACCAGAACATTAAATTTGGTGCCCAAGCGTGGGGCAGGGATAACGGCAGGGCTAAGCAGCATGTGTTAAAACAGCTTTCTTAGATTTTGTTAAACGCATTTATTTTATTAGTTAAACAGTCACCGGTAAAAAATGTTGCTGAATTGGATCAAGTGGCTCTGGTATTTAAACCCGTACGTACTTTATGTGTTCGTTGACGTGCTGTTCATTACCTCAGGGAAAAAGATCACGATGTCGTATCTGCTGTACTGTATGATATCAACTTATGACATGATAACATCACTGTGCATGAAGTTAGGCTTGTATTTGCATGCGGCTCTGCGGTCATTTCCGTACATCAGATCCTATTTCTAAGAATTTGTTAATAATCAAACCCAATCTGTGGGGAAAACCGGAGGGGATACCTTCCCCCAATCTTTCACCCCCCCACTCTCTCCTTCAAGCTGGTCCTAACGGCTTCTGAGAATTACAAGCATCTGAGATGCTCAGGCCAGAACCCTCCTATTGTTATGCCTCCTGAATGGGTTGCAGGTTTTGTTTAGGTTTAAACAAGTAGTTAAGAACATCGTGCAGAGACCTGCCCGGGGGCTGGAGGGCTGTGAGTGACTGGGAGTGTGGGACAGCATGGGCAGTTGTCTCGGGCAGTGGGCACTCCCAGTGTCTTTGAAACTCACCCCTGAGCAAGTACAGAATCCGGACAAACTAGTAAAATATCTGCAAAAAGTGTGCTGCCACCCTGGGAACTCCAGAGAGACACAAATCACCGCAAGGTGCTGGGGTCTGGCCCACGCCTACCGAGCCCTGTTCAACCTGATTCAGTGCTCTAAAGGGGAAAGGGGGGGAAACTAAGTGGCAGGCACTGCGACTGGCGCTGCCCCCCAGCCGGCCCTGCAGCCCCTCCAGCCCAGCAGGCAGTCACAGCCCCCCCGACCGGCACTACGGCTGCCACTGCCACGGCCGCAGGGTCTGCCTCGGTTTCCCCGGCGGGCCCAGCAGAAACTCCAGCCCCAGCTCCTGCAGAAGGCATCGCGGCTGAGCCCAATAACCAACATGTGCCAGTAGCAGTCGCCCCTGTAACACGAAAAGAAAGACGCAAAGAAATCAGATTACTCTGGGAAGGAAGACAATGAGCCAGGGTCATCGCAGGAGACAGAGATCATCACCCGGTCCCTGTCCCTGAGCGAGCTGTGAGACATGCGGAAAGATTTCAGCCGCCACCGAGGCGAGCACATTGTCACCTGGCTGCTGCGGTGCTGGGATAACAGGGCCAGCAGCTTGGAGTTAGAGGGCAAGGAAGCCAAGCAGCTGGGATCCCTGGCCAGGGATGGGGGCATTGACAAGGCCATTGGGAAAAGGAACAAGTCCTCAGCCTCTGGAGGAGACTTCTGTCAGGTGTGAGGGAGAGGTACCCATTCAGTGAGGATTTTGTATGCTGTCCTGGCAAGTGGAATCAATATGGAAAGGGGTATTCAGTACTTGAGGGAATTAGCTGTGCGGGAGCTGGTTTACTATGAACCAGACGATGAGCAGTTACCCACAGACATAGATGAAATCCAGTGCACACGACACACGTGGAGAAAGTCTGTATGGAGGGGACCATCCTCATATGCCAACTCACTGGCAGTTGTAGACTGGAAAGGTGAGGAGGCACCAACAGTGGATGAGGTGGCTGTCCAACTCCAGCAATATAAGGAAGGTCTCTCTTCCTCCGTTGTCTCTGCTGTGGAGAAACTGGCCTGGGAGGTGCGGCAAATGAAAGAGAACATGTCCTACTCCCCACCTGCACGGGCCAGCATCTCAGCTATTAGGGGAAAGGGTTTCTCTGCTCAGGAGAGGGAATACAGAGGCTACACACCACGGGGCACCCTGTGATTCTACCTGCATGACCACGGAGAGGACATGAGGAAGGGGGATGGAAAACCCACCTCAAACCTAGAGGCACGAGTGCGTGAGTTGCGAGGTAAAACAACCACCAAAGGGGATTCTGTTAGGAAAAGTGACACTCCAGTTTCCAGCAGCCAGCTCTCCAGAACAGGTAGGCAGTTTGATCTTGATTCCGATCCTCTGGAAGGGACCTCCAAGTCATTTTTAGAGCAGGTGAGCAGCAAATTCTCTGACCAGGATTAGAGGGGCCCTGCCTCCAGCCAGGTGGAGGAAAGGGACAACCGCATTTATTGGACGGTGTGGATTCGGTGGCCTGGCAAGTCAGATCCACAAGAGTATAAAGTTCTAGTGGACACTGGTGCACAGTGTACTTTAATGCCATCAGATTTCAAAGGGTCAGAGTCCATTTGCATTTCGGGAGTGACAGGGGGGTCCCAAGAGCTGACTGTACTGGCGGCTGAAGTGAGCCTCACTGGGAAGGAGTGGCAGAAGCACCCCATTGTAATTGGCCCCGAGGCTCCATGCATCCTTGGTATAGACTATCTTAGCGGCAACAATATCGTGCCAACCGAGACTCCCTTCTCCCCATTCATCAGCTGATCCGCCAGCTGGAGAGTCAAGGAGTGATCAGCAAAACTTGCTCACCCTTTAATAGTCTCATATGGCCAGTGAGAAAATCTACTGGAGAGTGGAGACTGACAATAGACTACCGTGGCCTGAATGAAGTCACACCACCGCTGAGTGCTGCCGTGCCAGACATGCTAGAACTTCAATATCACCTGGAGTCAAAGGCAGCCAAGTGGTACGCTACAATTGACATCGCTAATGCATTCTTCTGCATCCCTTTGGCAGCAGAGTGCAGGCCACAGTTTGCTTTCACCTGGAGGGGCATCCAGTACACCTAGAATCGACTGCCCCAGGGGTGGAAACACAGTCCCACCATTTGCCATGGCCTAATGCAGACTGCTCTGGAAAAGGGTGAAGCTCCAGAACATCTGCAGTGCATCGATGACTTCATTGTATGGGGTGACACAGCGGAGGAAGTTTTTGAGAAAGGGGAGAAAATAGTTCAGATCCTCCTGAAAGCCGGTTTTGCCATTAAGCAAAGTCAAGTCAAGGGACCTGCACAAGAGATCCAGTTTTAGGAAATAAAATGGCAGGATGGGCGCCGTCAAATCCTAATGGATGTCATCAACAAAATAGCAGCTATGTCTCCACCAACCAGCAAAAAGGAAGTACAGGCCTTCTTAGGTGTTGTGGGTTTTTGGAGGATGCACATCCCAAATTACAGCCAGTTTCTAAGTCCTCTGTACCACGTGACCCGGAAGAAGAATGATTTTGAATGGGGCACTGAGCAACGACAGGCATTTGAACAGATTAAACGGGAAATAGTTCATGCCGTAGCCCTTGGTGCAGTCTGGTCAGGGCAAGATGTTAAAAACATGCTCTACACCGCAGCCGGGGAGAATGGCCCAACCTGGAGTCTCTGGCAAAAAGCACCAGGGGAGACTCGAGGTCGACCCCTGGGGTTCTGGAGTCGGGGATACAAAGGATCTGAGGCCCGCTATACTCCCACTGAAAAAGAGATTCTGGCAGCATATGAAGGCGTTGGAGCTGCTTCGGAAGTGGTCGGCACTGAAGCACAGCTCCTCCTAGCACCACAATTGCCCGTCCTGGGCTGGATGTTCAAAGAGAGGGTCCCCTCTGCGCTTCATGCCACTGATGCTATGTGGAGTAAGTGGGTCGCGCTGATCACCCAGTGTGCCCGAATGGGAAACCCCAGTCGCCCAGGAATTCTGGAGGTAATCATGGACTGGCCAGAAGGCAAAGATTTCGGAGCATCGCCAGAGGAGGAGGTGACACGTGCTGAAGAGGCCCCACTGTATAACCAGCTGCCAGAAGATAAGAAACAGTATGCCCTGTTCACGGATGGGTCCTGTCGCATTGTGGGGAAGCAGCGGAGGTGGAAGGCTGCTGTATGGAGCCCTACACGACAAGTCGCGGAAACTGCCGAAGGAGAAGGTGAGTCCAGCCAGTTTGCAGAGGTGAAAGCCATCCAGCTGGCTTTAGACATTGCCAGTCGAGAGAAGTGGCCAGTGCTCTATCTTTACACTGACTCCTGGATGGTGGCCAATGCCTTGTGGGGGTGGCTGCAGCAATGGAAGAAGAACAACTGGCAGCGCAGAGGCAAACCTATCTGGGCTGCCCCATTGTGGCAAGATATTGCTGCCCGGCTGGAGCAGTTGGTTGTAAAAGTCCGTCACGTGGACGCCCACGTCCCTAAGAGTCGGGCCACTGAAGAACATCAAAACAACCACCAGGTGGATCAGGCTGCTAAGACTGAAGTGGCTCAGGTGGATCTGGACTGGCAACATAAGGGTGAACGCTTAATAGCTCGGTGGGCCCATGACACCTCGGGCCACCAAGGAAGAGACGTGACATACAGATGGGCTCGTGATCGAGGGGTGGACTTGACCATGGACGCCATTGCACAGGTTATCCATGAATGTGAAACATGCACTGCAATCAAGCAAGCCAAGCGGGTAAAGCCTCAGTGGTATGGAGGACGATGGCTAAAATATAAATATGGGGAGGCTTCGCAGATTGACTACATCACACTGCCACAAACCCACCAAGGAAAGCGCTATGTGCTCACAATGGTGGAGGCCACCACCGGATGGCTGGAAACCTCCCCTGTGCCCCATGCCACCGCCCGGAATACCATCCTGGGCCTGAAAAAACAAGTCCTGTGGAGACATGGCACTCCCGAAAGAACTGAGTCGGACAACGGGACTCACTTTCGCAACAGCCTCATAGACACCTGGGCCAAAGAACACGGTCTTGAGTGGGTGTATCACATCCACTACCATGCACCAGCCTCTGGAAAGATCGAACGTTACAATGGGCTGCTAAAAAACACTTTGAGAGCAATGGGGAGTGGGACTTTCAAAAACGAGTATACCCATTTAGCAAAGGCCAGCTGGTTGGTTAACACCAGAGGATCCACCCACCGGGCTGGTCCTGCCCAGTCAAAACCTCAGCGCCCCGTAGAAGGGGATAAAGTCCCTGTAGTGCACATGCGGAACATGTTAGGGAAGACAGTTTGGGTTAATCCTGCCTCGGGCAAAGGCAAGCCCGTCCGCGGGATTGCTTTTGCTCAAGGACCTGGGTGTACCTGGTGGGTAATGCGGAAGGATGGGGAAGTCCGATGTGTACCTCATGGGGATTTAATTTTGGGCGAGAATAGTCCATAAATAAATTGTATAAAGTTAATTGTTAAATAACCCTGTCACTGTCTGTTGTCGCTGTTATAATTGTTATATTTTGTACCAGTAGTAGCATATTAAGAATCGTCCAGATTAAAGAAGGATGGACTTTTTCGATGAAAACCTAGCAGAGCACAGCGATGATGGGACTGGACCTGGTTTTCAACAACTGGCATCCAGCAACTTCATCAAGATCAACATCTCCTGCAGACTGTGGGCACGGGCTGCACCAGATACATCAGCCGTGAGCTCCGGATGCAGCAAGTGACCGCCCACCACCACACATCACCTCTCCCGCCATGGAAGACCATTACGACAGATGGAGCCTGAAGTCATGGATTAAATGAACTCAATGGACCCTTTAGAGTGATGATGCATAGACTAAGGGAATGATATCTGGAGACAGGAGAAGTGGTGGTGATCAACTGGACAATGGGGGACCTGGGCATGACATAGATGGTATGGAATAAGGGGTGGATAAAGTCCTGGGTTTGGCCAGGACAGGGTTAATTTTCACCGGACTCCAGGAAGGGGCACAGCCGGGGGGTGGGGGCTGACCCCACCTGACCAAACAGAGCCCGGTATTCCATACCATGTGCCGTCATGCTGGCTTCCGTTGGGGGGGGGCAGCGCAGCGGGAACTCGCTCGCAGCTTGGGGGGGCGAGGCGCCGGTTCTGTTCGGGAGAGCAGCTGTCTGGGTCGTGCAGTTCGTTGTTGTGTTTTTTCTCCTTATTTGTACCGTTGTTGTTCCTGTTTCCCTCTGTTTGCTGTTCTGTTAAACTGCCCTTATCCCGACCCACCAGTTTTCTGCTTGTTTCTTTCCATTCTCCTCCGCATGCCGGCGGGGGGAGGGGCGGCCGCATGGCGCTTCTGTTGCTGGCGGCAGCCGAAACCAAGACAGTGTGACCAGGTGAATGATCTGCTCTCCCTAGTGGCAGAGCTGAAAGAGGAAGTGGAGAGGTTAAGGAGCATCCGGGAGTGTGAGAGGGAGATTGACTGGTGGAGCTGCACCCTGCCCTCCCTGAGGCCAAGGCAGCAGGAGGCGGCTCCACAAGAAGCAGAGGACCCCCTACCCTCTTGCCACCAAGCAGAAAGAGGGGACCTAAGAGACAGGGGGGAACGGAAACAGGTCCCTGTTCGGGGTGGCAAGCAAATCCCCTCCCGGGCTCCCTCACCTGCCCAGTTGCCCTTAAGCAACAGATATGGGGCTCTAGAATGTGAGGGCCCGGCTAATGAGGATGTGGGTGAAGGTATATCCGGGGGGTTGCCTAGGAAGAGTCGGTCAGTCCCACATATTACGATTGCCTTCGCTAAGAAAAAAAGGAGGGTAATTGTCACAGACGATTCCCTTCTGAGGGGAACAGAGGGCCCGATATGCAGACCAGACCCATCCCACAGGGAAGTCTGCTGCCTCCCTGGGGCCTGGGTTAGGGATGTTGCTGGGAAACTCCCTGGTCTGGTGCGGCCTTCTGATTATTACCCCCTCTTGGTAATGCAGGTTGGCGGGGACGAGATCGTGGAGAGAAGTCCCAAGGCCATCAAAAGGGACTTCAGGGCACTGGGGCAACTGGTTGAAGGATCAGGGGCGCAGGTGGTATTTTCCTCAATCCCATCAGTGGCAGGGAAGAGTACTGAAAGGGGCAGGAAAACTCACCTGATTAACAGGTGGCTCAGGGACTGGTGTCCTCAGTGGAATTTTGGCTTCTTTGATCATGGGGAGGTTTACATGGCACCGGGCCTGCTGGCGACAGACAGAGTCCAGCTGTCTCAAAGAGGAAAAAGGATTCTTGGCCACGAGCTGGCGGGGCTCATTGAGAGGGCTTTAAACTAGGTTCGAAGGGGGAAGGGGACATCGCCCAGCTCACTAGGGATGAGCCCAGGCATGGCATACCAGGGTCAGGGGGGAGATTGACAGCCCAGCTCAAGTGCGTCTACACCAATGCACGTAGCATGGGCAATAAACAGGAGGAGCTGGAAGCCATTGTACAGCAGGACGGCTACGACTTGGTCGCCATCACAGAAACGTGGTGGGACAACTCGCATGACTGGCATGCTGTCATGGATGGCTACAGACTCTTTAGGAAAGACAGACCAACAAGGAGAGGTGGGGGAGTTGCTCTATATGTGAGGGAGCAACTGGAATGCATTGAGCTTGGCCTGGGGGCGGATGAAGAACCAGTTGAGAGCTTATGGGTTAGAATTAAGGGACAGGCTCATATGGGTGATGTTATTGTGGGTGTGTACTACAGGCCACCTGACCAGGAGGAGGAAGTTGATGAGGCCTTCTACAGGCAGCTGCAAGCAGCCTCACAGTCACAGGCCCTGGTTCTCATGGGAGACATCAACCACTCTGACATCAGCTGGGAAGACCACACAGCCAGGCACATGCAGTCCTGGAGGTTACTGCAGAGCATCGATGAAAACTTTCTGATGCAAGTGGTGGAGGAACCAAGAAGGAGAAGCGCTCTACTGAACCGTGTACTAACAAACAAGGAGGGACTGGTGGAGGATGTGAAGGTTGGAGGTAGACTCGGCTGCAGTGACCATGAGATGGTGGAGGAAGCAGGGCAATAAGTAGGATCACAACCTTGGACTTCGGGACAGCTAACTTTGGCCTCTTCAGGGAGCTACCTGGAGGAATCCCATGGGCCAGGGCTCTCGAAGGCAGGGGGGTCCATGAGTACTGGTCGCTGTTTAAGCATCACTTCCTCCATGCTCAGGATCAGTGCATCCCCCTGAGAAAGAAATCTAGAAAAGGAGGCAAGAGACCAACATGGACGAGCAAGGAGCTTCTAGCGGAGCTCACATGGAAGAGAAAGGTCTATAGAATGTAGAAAGAGGGACAGGCCACTAGGGAAGAATAGAGGAATGTGGTCAGAGCATGCAGGGATGAGACGAGGAAGGCCAAAGCCCACCTGGAATTGAATCTGGCAAGGGATGTCAAAGACAACAAGAAGGGCTTCTTCAAGTAGCAAATGGAAGACTAGGGACAATGTGGGGCTGCTGCTGAATGAGGCGGGTGTCCTGGTGACGGAGGATGCAGAGAAGGCAGAACTACTCAATGCCTTCTTTGCTTCAGTCTTCAGTGCCAAGGCCGGCCCTCAGGAATCCCAGGCCCTGGAGGCAATAGAGGAAGCCTGCAGAAAGGATGACCTTCCCTTGGTCGAGGAGGACTGTGTGATGGATTGCTTAAGCAATCTGCATACCCACAAATCGATGGGCTCCGATGGAATGCACCGACGAGTGCTGAAGGAGCTGGCGGATGTCATTGCTGAGCCACTCTCCATCATCTTTGAAAGGTCCTGGAGGACAGGAGAGGTGCCCGAGGACTGGAGAAAAGCCAATGTCACTCCAATCTTCCAAAAGGGCAAGAAGGAGGACCCAGGGAACTACAGGCTGGTCAGCCTCACCTCCATCCCGGGAAAGGTGATGGAGCATCTCATTCTAGAGGTCATCATCAAGCAAGTGGAGGACAAGAAGGTTATCAGGAGTAGTCAGCATGGATTCACCAAGGGGAAATCATGCTTCACCAATATGATAGCTTTCTACAATGGCATGACCGGCTGGGTAGATGAGGGGACAGCAGTGGATGTTGTCTACCTAGACTTCAGCAAGGCATTTGACACTGTCTCCCATGATATCATCCTAGGGAAGCTGAGGAAGTGTGGGCTGGATGAGTGGTCAGTGAGGTGGATTGAGAACTGGCTGAATGGCAGAACTCAGAGGGTTGTCATCAGCGGCGCTGATTCTAGTTGGAGGCTGGTGACAAGTGGTGTCCCCCAGGGGTCAGTACTGGACGCAGTCTTGTTCAACTTCATCAGCGACCTGGATGAAGAGTTAGAGTGTACCCTCAGCAAGTTTGCTGATGACATCAAACTGGGAGGTGTGGTGGATACACCAGAAGGCTGTGCTGCCATTCAGGGAGACCTGGACAGGCTGGAAAGCTGGGCAGAGAGGAACCTGATGAAGTTCAACAAGGGCAAGTGCAGGGTCCTGCACCTGGGGAGGAACAACCCCATGCACCAGTACAGGCTTGGGGCGGACCTGCTGGAGAGCACCTCTGTGGAGAGGGACCTGGGTGTCCTGTTGGATAACAAGTTGACCATGAGCCAGCAATGTGCCCTGGCTGCCAAGAAGGCCAAAGGGATCCTGGGGTGCATGAAGAAGAGTGTGGCCAGCAGGTCGAGGGAGGTTCTCCTTCCCCTCTACAATGCCCTAGTGAGGCCTCATCTGGAGTACTCTGTCCAGTTCTGGGCTCCCCAGTTCAAGAAAGATGAGGAGCTACTGGAGAGAGTCCAGCGGAGGGCTACAAGGATGATGAGGGGACTGGAACATCTCTCCTACAAGGAGAGGTTGAGGGAACTGGACCTGTTCAGCCTGAAGAAGAGAAGGCTGCGAGGGGACCTTATAAATGCCTACAAATATCTCAAGGGTGGGTGTCAGGAGGATGGGGCCAAACTCTTTTCAGTGGTGCCCAGTGACAGGACAAGGGGCAATGGGCACAAACTGAAGAATAGGAAGTTCCGTCTGAACATGAGGAAGAACTTCTTCCCTCTGAGGGTGACAGAGCCCTGGAACAGGCTGCCCAGGGAGGTTGTGGAGTCTCCTTCTCTGGAGATATTCAAGACCCGCCTGGACAAGGTCCTCTACAGCCTGCTGTAGGTGACCCTGCTTTGGCAGGAGGGTTGGACTAGATGACCCACAGAGGTCCCTTCCAACCCCTACCATTCTGTGATTCTGTGATTCTGTAATTCTGTGGGCCACCTGTCCTGTCTGCCCCTCCCTACAAGTGCAACCCTTTCCGACTCCTCACTTGCGGGACCCAAGAGGTCTATCAGTGACCTTGGCTGCTATAGTAATAATTATAAACAGGGGCCTTTTTCTGCATTCCTTTCCTACCGTTAGCTCAGTATAACTACAAACATCAGGTGTTATCAGCTTTGGAGTGGACACTGTCTGTAAAATATGCAGCCAGCTTCAGAAAAATGCAGTTACTTAGAGGAACTTAGCTGTAAGGAAGATTCACTAAAAGAGAATCGGTTCTGTTTTAACCAAAACCAGGATAAAGTCTCTCTCCCTTTTCTTCCTTTTTCCCTTCCTCTGGTGAGAGGGCGGGGGTTAATAAAGAGCATCTGTCACTCTGTTTGTTGCGGCCCTGCTCTAAACAGTGACAATTAATAACCATTCCCACAAATGTCTGCATATTTTATGAGCTGCAGATGTGCATACCCATATTAAAGTATGACATGATTCTTCATATATTTTCTATGTTTTCATGACGAAACCATTTCTACAGAAAGACGGAGGACTTCTTTAAAAGCAATTATAAACTGCGTCTTTAAACATTCTTATGCATTTTATATGATAAAATACTGCTTTAATTCCAGTATCTCTGTTTTGAACCAGTTGTGTAACCCATTCAGATAAAAACAGCATGGAAAGCTGGTTTTATGGTTCATCTAAGTGTTTTTAAAAAGATCACTGCAGAAAAATTTTACTCCAATAATATGCGTAAAAGCATGGCATAACCTTTAGATGTTGAGATTAGCAAAAGTCAAGAAACTGCTTTAGACTGAGTTTAATTCTTAGATGACTTTTAACTTCGAACAGAGTTCTCAAAATACTGCCCAAATGCACAGTATTTGTTGAACAAATTCTGATTTATTGAAAGCAACACTTACATTGGCTACAACGTTATAACTGTTACAAAACTGGATAAAAGAGGATTAAATAGCAATAGAAAGCAAGTGTAGTAAAAAGTGAATAGAGAAAATATTCGGTGTTAGGGGTCTTCTGGCAGTATTGACATTATGCATATTTTGTTAAATATTTATAGTAACTCTAAGGCACCATAGGCTAAATAGGAGACTGCAGTACTGGCTTATGCAGATACAGTACATACTTGGTAAATTTAAAAATTATTTTTAGAACATTAAATTATATTGAATGTCTGTGTATAAGGACTATTTTTGCAGACTTGCTGGTAAATGATGTATGTAATCTGTTCTTCAACAGGGTTTTCACGTGCTAGATACTTTCATCTAAAAACTACTTGAATTCTTTTTTTTTCCTTACAAAAATCTTATACCTAGTATGTCATACTGTATACAAAATCCCAATGCAAAGTGAAATGGGTAGTAATTTACATCATAGCTATGCCACGGCAGACAAAAACTTAACAGGAACACACAATCAAATATTATGTTTGTCACACAAAGCAGCAGCTCAACATATTTTATTCCATCTGCTCTTGTCCATGTCTGTTGTTTCAGCCCATGAGCAGAGTAAGAAACTGCCATCCAAGGAAAGACAAAGGAGCTCAGCACTTTCAGACCTAAAGTTTCCAAAACCAAATCCAGAAATTCAAACTACTGGTGACATTCCTGTGCATTTTATATGACACTGTGCTTTCAGAACACTGCTTTGTTTCAAGTAGATCGTCCCATTTTTATTTATCCCATTCTGAAGCACAAGTTTGCCTCCACTCCTGAGTGCTTTAAGGAACAAATTTGAATATTTTTACAGCCCTGTCTGACTAGACTCAAGATACTTTTTGAATAACTTTCAGCCCTACACGTATTTTAACTGCTCTCCAAACAAAAAACCTTGCTTAGTTTAGTCAACAGGCTCATCTTTCACCTTGAGGTAGAGTTTGTAACGAAGAAATTGTGCAGGACACCAAATTAACACCTCAGTTTTGAAAACAAAGCTCTGCAGAACCCTAAGTGCCCCAAGAGACAAGTGGATATGCGGCCAGTGCAAGCCAGGTCACTGCAGTGCTCCTGGCACACTTCCCACAGTGGAGGCAGCTGGCGGAGGGGCTGCTCGGTGCCTGCAGGGGCATGGAGAGGCGAGGCCCTGTCTGCCAGGGCCCTCCCAGCCCCAGGGCCCTCCCAGCCCCTTCTCCCCCTCACCTACACCACCACAGCTGACGTCCCACCCTCAGGCAGCCAAGAAGCTTAATCCTGCTAGATCCTGTCCAGGCATACTGGCCGGGAAATGTGCAGTTGTCTGCATGATGATCCTATCTGCAATGAATCTTTGTCTCAGAGGCTTTTAATAAACTTACTACAAGAGTGAGGAATGACTAGTAAAAAAAACCACTTAATGTTTGTTCAAGGGCCTAACCCTCAGCACCTCCGATGGGTGTTCAGCACAATTCAGGATCAGACCCCAAACCTATATGTTGTGAAAATGCTAAGATTACAGAGTGCTTTTGCTCCTTTAGAGTTACTTCTCTGTCAGTCATGACAAGTATTCTTTGTATTTGACTTACATTTTCTAGAACCAAGAAGAAATCCATCTAAATTAATATAATGCTTGAGCAACTAGATACTGTTTTTACATTTATTAAGGCCTTTTTTTTAGTTTTTCTTTTTAAATCATTAATTTCTTCATTCAGTTGTCCCTTTTTTTTGCGCTTTGTATTCATCCATATTGGAAGTATGCTAATTAATTCCACAGTAGGAAGTTGTAAGCAAAGTATAATCGATCTAAGCACAAAGTCTTCATTTGGCGTGATCTTATATTTGTATTAACAAAAGCATAATCTTAGCATTATTCATCAGATGCATTTTTAGTACCAACAGCTATAATATTAAAATTATACAGTATCAATAACAGTGTTTCAAGGGCTTTACAGAAAAATGCAAGTATGAACAATTCTGGTGTCATTGACTAGTTCCTGTAAAATATTAAGCAGAATATTACACAAACTAGCCATTTTATGGTAAGTAATACAGAGCCAAAGACTCAGGTGATCAAAGCAGTGTAGCACTGCTGAAGAAAATAGAGCTATGCTGATTCATAACATAGAAGATATCTCAAATTGCTTAACCCCTTGAATGCTAATATCTGCCTGAATTTCAATAAAGGTTTAAAAGCACCTTTTTTGATTCCTTTCTCAATGTTTAAAATACTTTTATAAATATAAATATGATAATTTATAATTAGGTTACAATATTAAGCTTTTAACATAATTTTTCCATCAAACCTTCACAATTTGAGGGCTTGTAATTTGTTGTGGGACATAAGAAGAAGTTAGAAAGTTCTTTCCCGAGAATTCTCTTGGTTGCTCTGTGCTGGACATGGTCACAGCTAGATAGCAGTGGCTTCATGGAGATTTCTACCAAGAAAGGTAGTAGAGCCTGGGGTTCTGTTTTGTCTCTCTGACTGAAAGCTGTGAAAAGCCTACATCTTTACTGCAGGAGTTATAAAGATTGTTCTATATCACCAACATGTGTGCATAACAGAGGAAGGGAAATGCAAGGACTTTACGGAGAGCACAGGGCTTTTGCTCAGATGAGTGTGGCTTTTTATTTTTCATCCCATGGAACCCATGCAAATATAGGTATTTGGAAGAATTTGGCAACATGCAACTTCCACCCTTGGATAAAACCACTAGGGAAAAACCCTTCAAAGAAAATCTCCTCCTCAGGCTTTTTCATTCCAGTTCTTGGTGATAAAATCTTTGCTTCAGTTTTGAAGTTTGCTATAGAAGGGCTATTTAGTTTTGAGTAACAGACCCCCAAAGGATCTCCCTCTTTCCCTTCCCCTTTTAAAAATCATGAGAACTAATACTTTGTTAAAAGAATGATCTGAAGACTCATCTTCACCTGCAGATAATATAACACCTTAGAAGAAGTTTCCCATTAATATTTTGGCTAAAAAAAAAGTGACTGAGTTACTCTGTAGCAAGTAAATTTTGGTTTAATTCCATTGCTGTTTCTGTGTAACACTGGGCTTGCATCCTTGCACTGTCCCCTACACTGTAACACCTCCCCAGGTGGCCCAGCTGCCCCAGGCATGGTGCTGCCCGTGTGCTGTGCACTCCCCACACTGCAGCTTTGTTCTCCCAGTCCCTTTTCCTGCCATGCACTGGGTGGGACCTGAAGTGAGCACCTTACAACAGCAAGGCCTCCCCGTATACCTCAGAGCCCTGCTTTCCTCTGCGCTGTCCCTTCCTTATGCTCATCCATTTAAATCAGTCCTTGGAGCAGTCTTAAAATTTGGCAGAGATGTATTTTCCCTCCTCTTTCCAGTGGTTGTACTTACGATAGCACTGTGCATGGTCAGTATTATGACACCACTGTGCAAACCAAGGCTGACCTGCTGCCATAGCTACATTTCAAATTTCTTCCTTCAAGGTGCTCACTTATGACCCTACTGCAGCTTGAGGTGATAGGGAAGATGACAGCTTACTTGGCTTCTCCAGTTTACTCATGATTATATTTCTTTTCTACTATTTTTTTGAGGAAGCCTCCCAGAGTGGTGAACTATCAGCCCAACAAGTAGGATATCTTTGTGGACTTACTTCCTAGTTTCTTTCTGTTCTGCAAAACATAGTGATTCAGACACATATGGCAGGACAAATTATGGAGAGATGGTCGTTCCAGGGTTTCAGCTCTGCTTCTGAATTATGATGATTTTGTGAAGTTACACAACCTAAGGCAGTCCTTATGTAGATTGATAAATTTCAGGAAACCTCTTTGTTTCAAGAATTTAACCTGCATCCCAACACAAAAGACAACAATTAGAGTAGTGGTACTCAAGTCCATCAAATGGGAGTGAAAGTCAACACAAATTCAATAGCAAAATGGGGATTTGCAAACAGGATTGGGTTTACAAGTCTGGATGTGAACCCAGAAAAACTGAGGTCCCAAGCCAATAAGTCTGGAATGCTAAAATACATCTCCAAGTATGTGCTCCTAGGCCCAATAATGCTATTTTACTTGCAGGGCACTTCAATTACAGCAAGGAATAAGGGAATGCCGAAAGAAGGAATCACCCATTACTGCATATATGATACAGTTCTGTTTAAATGAAACAAACACTGGCCTGTGCTCTGTTGTGCTGTTATTTGGCTCTTCAGTATCTTTATTATGAAAATAACATAATAGAGGATTTAGTCTATTTTTTCTTTCTGAGGTGTCCTGTAATAATTGCACAGATACATTAAGTTGAACTGCTCTCCATATTTAAGGGTGAGATTTGTCCCTTGGAGACTGGTGTTGCCATCGTGCTCACTTGGAAGAAACAGTTGTTAGTTTAAAGGACAGAAAGATTTGGTTTGATTTGTTTTCCCTTAGGAATAAATTGATAAAAAAAATTCATCAAGAGAAAAATCAGTGAAATTTTGCATTTGTTTGTATTTTCTGATGTACAAACAATCAACTCAGTCATGTAAAAGCCCTAATTCAGCAGGTACTTTTAAAGATGTGGCTAAATTTAACCTACATCAGTCTCACTGAAGTTAAGATGAAAACATTAAAGAACCTTGTTGATCTAAAGAAACTGTAAAATCTAGTATATAAAAGGCAAATTTGTAAAAAGGAAGTTAACAGCTTCAGGATTTCCAGGTGTTTGCTAGGCTTATATAATTAAAAAATGCAACTGAGCTACTTAATGGATAAGACAGTGTTTCCAGATAAGATGAAAACTAAACTAACACCATCAGAGTCATTACTTTTTGCTTTGTTTCACTCATTAAATCAAAAATGTATTGTCGTTTTAACCTTTGACTCTAAACCATAGCTGTATCTGTGTAAAATAATCAAAGATAGCTGCAGGTAACCAATATCTTTAATTTGACATGTTCCAGACAACCTTTTATTGTGTTTAAATATGGAATACTTTACTTAATGCAAAATATCCTGAATAATACAGGTGCTCTGCTATAAAATCTTCTCTCTTGCTTATAATTAAGTCATTCTAAATTTAAAATACCAGTATACAGGACTAAAACATCCAGTTGAAGTTTAATATAAAAATATCAGCACAAAACTTCTTTTTAAAGTCTGTTTATTGTGAGCAACCGAAATGCCTGTTTAATTATTATTAGTTGTAGTATATTAATAAACTTTGCACCCTTACAGTTGCTAATTCGTACCATCTCAGGTATTTTGATGAGATAAGAAATACTAAGTAAGAAAACAGTAAGTATTCAAAAGGTTAATTTGCTTAGAATAATAATAATTTTGTTTTTTGCATCTTCTTCAGTTCAAAATCCAGCTTTGAGACCGAGGAAGGCTTCCAAATCACATCAGTTAAATAAGAGTGGTCCTTTTAACCAGTAGCAGTTTGATTGCCAATGACTCGCAGAATCTCTTTATGAATGCTTGGTTCCTGTGTATTTATACTTGTATCACCCACTTGACCATCTTCATAACTAAAAAAAGAATACAGAAAATAAAATCAAATTAGTGTTTTATTAATCTACCTAAAAACATCCAAAACTCTGTTTCATTCAATAATCAACAGTGTTTATTCCATATGTTATGGTTCCTATTAAAATGCTCTGTTGCACTTCACTGTTATATGCAGATCCTAAACTCTATAGAGAGTGAAGGGTGGTATGGCTGCCATTGTCATTGAAACCCTGAGGTTGAACAACCCCCTAGGACCCAAAGGGGACTTCTGTCAGCACCTGGCTCACCAAGGCACATTAGCAACTTCTCTCTTGCTGGAGGTATAAAGGAAAGGGCTGTTTCTGTTTCTGCAGCTTCTCCCAGACCACCCTACACAAGGCTGGTGCCAAAGCAAGCACAATGTACCACAATGTTTGTGGTACCCAAACTCCTGTCACAAGTGGGCCTCCACTTAGTGGTGACAACACGATGACCTCCAGGTTTTTTTCTCCTTACGAGAACTCGCCTGCATTAAGAATTTGCATGGATAAAGCAATCCTGATCACTGAAACCCCCAGTGCTGGTCAATCTGAAGTCAGCGTACTCCTCCACTGGTCTGCGTGACTCTCTTCGCAGTGCTGAAATCTATGCCGATATATTGCAAATCACAGGTGAGAGGGGGAATGCTCACATCATAGACAGGAAGCCTTTAATGACATATATGCTTTAAAACATACACCCAAATAGAAGAGATATTATATGATACATGGACAGACTTACTGTAATATGAGGTAATGCTATAGAGTGGGAAAAATCAGTAACTCTCCATTCATTTATTCTATAATTAAACATCTACTAAACCTATGTCGCTGACTTATACATACATTTCCTAACAAAACTAAGTACAGAGATAAATAAAAAGAATGAAGTGATACTTTAAAGAAACATCTTTTATCTACTTCATTTACAACTATTGGAGGGAACATGGGGAAAAAGGCTTAGAATTGACAGATGTTAAATGTTAAATGTTAAAAGAAGCTTTGTACTCACACAAAGAAAAATCTTGTACACACATGATCCGTATTGGGAACTACCCATATCTCTCCATGCTTGTGCAGATCAGATGAAGTTATCACTATCAGGAAAAGCATAAATTTCATAGTGATGAAAACATGCCTGGAAAATATTGTTTTAAAAGATTTGCTTTTTTAAACACTTCAAATAGCCTTCTGGGAATGTGTAGTTTTCCAGTGCATGTCTATGGCATGGTGTAGATTCCAAGTTGGCTGCTAATAGAAACAGGGAGATGAACTTGATTCTTGTTTCCAAAATATGTTCTATTTTCCAGAAAACACAGATGTATGGGAGCCAGTTCTTAATTGGAATGAAAAATGAAAAAGCATATTTATTAAAAACTGATTTTAAATGGCCATAGGGCTGTTAAGGAGCATCTGAGTCAACTAATCAGTCTTTGGAACAGAAATATTTGTGCTTGATAATGGCTGAGCCAAAAATAATTTTAAACAAACATTTTTCTCTTGTAATTAATTTTATTTAAAATCTACATTAATCACCTCCCCTAAACAGTTCTTTTCACAGAAAATGAAGTGAATATGAATGACGTAAAATATATTTTACCAAATATTTAAAATTCACACTTATCCATAATCCATTAATAAATGTGTGGAAAGAATGATATGGATGAAAAAGTCCTTGGGAAAGATGTAATTCATATTTAGAAACTTCAGTCATTAAAGGCCAAGTAAATTCTAGTAAACTCTAGATTCATTTCATATCTTCTTCTGAAAGTTTTAGAAGTAAACTTATGTATTTTTCTGTCCAGATCAAAATGCATTTTCATGTTGACTGACATCTCCTTAATAATATTAAATATTTCACTTGAACAGTCTCAAATATATATATATTAAAAAGTAGCATATATAGCTTGAAGCTTTCATTTTGAAATAACATCTTTTCCACCGTCTATCTGAATTTTACTTTTAAAAACAAACAAATGCTCAAAATGGAGGGCAAGCTGAGTTTAATATAATTTATTTTTGTTTGGTCAATGAGACTAATTACCAATTACTGGTACAATTCTTATTCAAATTTCATAATTTGTTGTTCTCAAAACCTGCTGAGGTTTCATTAGTTATTAAAAGAATAGCCAAGTCTTTCAAGAATGACTGTACTCATAAGCACTGGATTTTAACTTCACAAAATTTCTGAAGCCGTCAGAGAGAACAGACTGTTTACCAGATGAACAGTATATTTCCCTAAGAAGTAAAAAATTATTTGGAAATTCAGTAGGAAAGCTGTTTTTTCTGACTTGTAGGTATTTAATGCATTTGTCAAGGGCTTGCAAGAAGTCACTATTTCAAATAAAGACCATGACTTGGGTTACATTGATGGCTTAGGAATACAATCACATTTGAAAGACACAACAGATGTTCAGTCACTATGTGCATATAATTATTTCATGAAAATTCAACGTGTGTTACAAGTTTTGTTTGGAGAGGGAAACATTCTGAACTGAAATATAAAGGTCAGCTATTAAGCAAGTACTCGTATGCCTACCAGTAGTCTCTTACCTAAAAACAATCAATACTGCAACTAAAGGTCTCACTGATTTGCACCCAGTAACACTGTGTCCATGACTAAAACAGTTTTTCAAGGGTTTTCAGCTTACCTTCACATAAGGCTACGCATTTTAAGTTACGGCTTTGCAAAAATTGTGACTGTTGTCCCTTCTTCTGTGACTGAGATGTAAAAACACGAGAAAACTTAATTAGTGCAGCAAGACAAACTGAGTGAAAAAGTAACAAAGGAGAGGGCTGCTGTTTTCAGTGGTTCATTGATGAACAAGGATAGATGCAGTCTTTCTAAAACATTTCTACTGTATTTCTAAATATAATAGAATTTCTAAAAACATTTACATTATTTTTTTGGATTTTCATAGGAGGGATTTGAACTCCTTTACCCAGAAAGAAAAGTTCCTAATTATTAAAAAATGAATAATATTATTAGAAATATCAGAGTGTTACTGACAAACAAATTGATAGCAGAAAAAAAAGTAATTACAAGGTGAATTTGATCATAGATTCTTTGGCCACTACCCTGATATTTTATTGGCCTTCTCATTTCTGAGGGCTTCTGCAGTAACATACCAATCTCTCTCCAAAGCCAGATTATTCTGTAGTTTTTACATGTTAACTATAGAGTCACATGTAAGATTTCTTTCTCAAAATTTAGCCCTACACATAAATGCTATGAGTTTGCTTTAGATAAAGCAGAATTCTAATGGTTTAATATGTTAAAACTATGAAAAAGAAAAACTCACTTGCTATCAATGAAATGCTACTCATTTTTCAGCAATAACCACTCTCAATTCCTTTTGCATCGTTCTTCTGCAAGTCTAGAACTCAGAAAGCAAGGGCTTGCTAAGGGTCATAATGCAATCTTTATTTTGTTCTCTTTCTCTTCCCAAATACTACTACTTGGAAAAGAAGAGCACAGGGACCTGCAGTATAATCTGTAAATTGTTACTAAAAGCAGTTGGGCTGTATTTGATGGTTGCAGTCTCTGAAGCTGTTGATTTCATTCGATAAAATAAAACCGTTAGCTTTCACAAATGGAATATTGCCTCCTTTTCAGCTATCAAGTTCCCAAACATAACACCATAAATCTTCCAGAGATGGTTGATGTACTGTACCTGTGATGTATTATTACTGCCCTTACTGCCTGAAGCTGGTTCATCTTTAGCTGACACCTTCTGCTGCTTCTTGTTCATCCCTAAGAATATTAAAATCATGTAAGATACTCTGGTATATAAATACCTTCATAAGCAAAGTTAAGCATGGAGAACGAAACAGGTAGCACACTGGGAATCACAGTCCTTTGCATGATAGTCAAAAAGCTAGTTAACTTTGTCACAGAATATTTTGATTTAATCCTGCAAATTACCAACACATCTGCATGTGTTGCAAAGATCTTAGGAAAGTCAAATTAACATTAAGCAGGTGCAAAAGCAGATAAACATGAGCTTAAATGCTACCGAATTCAGCTCAGGAATTCTCTTAGGTGGTTGCTTAACAGAGTTGCATGTCAGCATGTCTTGAGTTTAAATGACCCTATTCAGGTTGAAGTAACCCAGTCTGATTTACAGTGGGTGGGACAGTAAAATCATGAGAGAAAAAACTTTAGATATGAATCTTTAACACTTTATTTAGACTTATTAAATGTCTAAATAATTTTTAGGAGTAGTTAATTTATTTAAAGGTAGTTTTAAAGTCTACCTTGGTTTAATTAATTTATTTACAGGTAAAAGTATTAAATTACGTCAGCCATCTTTGATCCAATTTCCATCTCAGAAATCTAAACACCTACATTTGTGCCTTACATCCCTCTTATATTCCTCATGTTGATTTATATAAAATTCCTGTATTGTATGCAACTACAGGCTTCCTTGCCTTTCCAGTATCCCATATTTCTTGGTAGTTTGCAAACACAGACTGAATTACAGAGAAGTTTAAGTCTTTGAAGAAACAGGGAGTGTAGGACTCCTCCATGGTTTTTACTGGCATCAAGTATTATATACTTCGTGGGAATACAGGCCTTCTTTCTGGAGGAGACTGGATGGAAGGGACCAAAAAAGGTAGAGATGAGAAAAAACACATTGAAGCTGACAAAGAAATGTTGTCCAAAAAGAAGGGCATTTTGTTAGATAACGATACTGTAACCTGTACTTTTAGTGAGTCCTAATGAGTTTCCAAACTTGTGTAATCTCTGAAAAGCTAAAAGTGCATTTAGAGCTTACAGATATTGAAATTCAATAGATACTAGCAAAAAAACGCTAAGCTCTTAAAATGAATCGTGACATTACCTGAAAATAATGAAAATCACAAAGCATAATTAAAACTCTCAGAATTAAATTTATCTATGTGCACATAAAAACACATTCAACTATACCAACACTTTCATATGAGAGGAAAGGGAGACATACGGTGTGCCGGTTTTGGTTAAAACAGAACCGATTCTTTTTTAGTGAATCTTCCTTACAGCTAAATTCTTCTAAGTAACTGCATTTTTCTGAAGCTGGCTGCATATTTTACAGACAGTGTCCACTCCAAAGCTGATAACACCTGATGTTTGTAGTTATACTGAGCTAACGGTAGGAATGGAATGCAGAAAAAGGCCCCTGTTTATAATTATTACTACAGCAGCCAAGGTCACTGATAGACCTCTTGGGTCCCGCAAGTGAGGAGTCGGAAAGGGTTGCACTTGTAGGGAGGGGCGGACAGGACAGGTGACCCAATACTGACCATCTAGGCATTCCATGCCATGCACGTCATACTCAGTTTAAAGCTGGGGGATCACGAGGGTCTCACTCTCTCTTCGTCCATGGCCACCTTCTGAAGAGGACCCTGCTCGTTGTTCTGCCTGTGATCCTGATCCAGATTCCTATCTGTGCATTCCTGAGTCCAGTTCCTGTCTACTTCTGAGGCCAGTCCGGGACTTCCTGGTGCCTACCTGGCAGCTCCTGGCAGGATGCCAGCACCCCATCATCCAAGTCCAGGAAACTCAGTATCGGTTTTGTATAATTTGTTTTATTCCTCTTATTATTAATATTATTAGTATTATTAGTGTTATTAGTAAAGCTGATTTTTATATTCAATTTGTAAGTCTCTCTCCCTTTTCCTCCTTTTTCCCTTCCTCTGGTGGGAGGGTGGGGGTTAACAGAGAACATCTGCCGCTCAGTTTATTGCCAACCTGCTCTAAACGTTGACAGATTTATTGGCGCCCAACGTGGGGCCCGAGGGTTTGAGAGCGGGTCTGAGTTCAAACTCAGGCTCCGACAGGAGACCAGGCTCAGTCGAGAGAGTATAAGGTTTTTCTTTCAGAGTTTCAAGGAGTTTGGAATTAAAGCAGGCAGCTTTCATTCACCATGCCGAGTGCCTTGACATTAGGCTTGATATTATATAGAATCATAGAATCATAGAAAGTTTTGGGTTGGAAGGGACCCCTAGAGGTCATCTAGTCCAATCTACCCACAGCAAGCAGGGACACCACTAACTAGATCAGGTTGCTCAGAGCCCTGTCCAACCTGGTCTTGAATGTTTCCAGGGATGGGGCCTCCACTACCTCTCTGGGCAACCCGTTCCAGTGTTTCACAACCCTCATTGTAAAGAATTTCTTCCTTATATCCAGCCTAAACCTAGCCTGTTTTAGTTTAAAACCATTACCCCTCGTCCTGTCACTGCTGTCTCTACTAAAAAGATTGTCCCCATCTTTCCTATAGGCTCCCTTTAAGTACTGAAAGGCTGCAATCAGGTCTCCCCACAGCCTTCTCTTCTCCAGGCTGAACAAGCCCAACTCTCTCAGCCTGTCCTCATAGGAGAGGTGTTCCAGCCCTCGGATCATCTTTGTAGCCCTCCTTTGGACCCCCTCCAACAGTTCCATGTCCTTCTTGTGCTGAGGGCTCCAGAGCTGAACGCAGTACTCCAGGTGGGGTCTCACCAGAGCGGAGTAGAGGGGCAGAATCACCTCTCTCGACCTGTTGGCCACGCTTCTCCTGATGCAGCCCAGGACACGGTTGGCCCTCTGGGCTGCCAGCGCACATTGCCAGCTCATGTCCAGCCTTTCATCTATCAGTACCCCCAAGTCCCTCTCAGCAGGGCTGCTCTCGATCCTTTCATCCCCCAGCCTGCATTGATAGCGGGGATTACCCCGACCCAGGTGTAGGACCTTGCACTTGGCCTTGTTGAACCTCATGAGGTTCACACAGGCCCACCTCTCCAGCTTGTCCAGGTCCCTCTGGATGGCATCCCGTCCTTCTGGTGTCTCAACCGTACCACTCAGCTTGGTGTCATCTGCAAACTTGCTGAGGGTACACTCGATGTCACTGTCCATGTCATTGATAAATATATTGAACAGCACCGGTCCCAGTACGGACCCCTGAGGGACTCCACTCGTCACTGGTCTCCATCTGGACATTGAGCCGTTGGCCACTACCCTTTGGCTGCGACCATCCAACCAATTCCTTATCCACCAAACAGTCCACCCATCAAATCCATGGCTCTCCAATTTAGAGAGATGGATGTTGTGGGGGACCGTGTCAAAGGCTTTACAAAAATCCGGATAGATGACATCCATAGGTTTTCCCTTGTCCACCCTTGTTGTTACACCATCATAGAAAGCCACTAGGTTGGTGAGGCAAGACTTGCCCTTGGTGAAGCCATGCTGGCTGTCTCGAATCACCTCCCTGGCCTCCATGTGCCTTAGCATACCTTCTAGGAGGATCTGTTCCATGATCTTCCCAGGCACAGAGGTGAGGCTGACAGGTCGGTAGTTCCCAGGGTCTTCCTTTCTACCCTTTTTGAAAAGGAGCACAATGTTTCCCTTTTTCCAGTCACTGGGAACTTCCCCTGACTGCCATGACTTTTCAAATATCATGTAGAATAGCTTGGCAACTACGTCAGCCAATTCCCTCAGGACTCCGGGATGTATCTCATCAGGTCCCATGGACTTCTGTACATTGAGGTTCTTCAGGAGGTCCCGAACCTGGTCTTCACTTACAGCTGGAGGGATTTTACCCTCCTGGTCTCCTTCATGCTATTCATAGACTCGGGAGGGGTGAGGAGAGAGGTTGCCAGTGAAGACTGAGGCAAAAAAATTGTTGAGTACCTCAGCTTTCTCCTCATCTGCTGTTGCCAGTTTGCCGGTTTCGCTCATGAGTGGGGGTACGCTTTCTTTGACCATCTTTTTCCGGCTGACATACCTGTAGAAGCCCTTCTTGTTATTTTTCACATCCCTTGCCAAGTTCAGCTCCAGCTGTGCCTTGGCCTTCCTGACCCCATCCCTACACAACCGGGCAGCCTCCCTATACTCTTCCCAGGAAGCCAGTCCCTGCTTCCACTGCCTGTGCAGTTCCCTCTTCTTCCTTAGTTTGACCAGCATCTCTTGCCTCAGCCATGCCGGTCTCTTCCCTTCTCTGCCCGACTTCTTACACTTGGGGATCGAGAGCTCTTGCGCTCTGCGGAATACATCCTTAAAGACCTGCCAGCTCTGTTCTGTTCCCCTGTCCCTGAGGACTGTTTCCCAGGGAGTTCTTCTGACTATCTCCTTGAAGAGCTGGAAGTTTGCCCTCCTAAAATTTAGGGTCCTGACTATGCTCTTCGTTATTCCCATTTCCCTCCGTAGCGTTAGTTCCACCAGCGCGTGGTCACTGCAGCCCAGGCTGCCTTTGATCTTGACATCCCCAACGAGCTCACTCGCATTGGTGACCACCAGGTCTAGTATCGCATCCCCTTGGGTAGGGGTGCTTATTACCTGGCTTAAGAAGTTGTCCTCAATGCGTTCTAGGAACCTGCTGGATTGCCTACAGCTTACCGTGTTGCTTTTCCAGCAGATGTCGGGGTGGTTGAAGTCCCCCAGTAGGACGAGAGCCTGCGAGCACGAAGCCTTCTGGAGTTGGAGGAAGAACGCTTCGTCTATCAGCTCCTCTTGATTTGGCGGCCTGTAGTAGACACCAACCACTAGGTTCCCTTTGTTGCCTCTCTCTCCGATTCTTACCCTTAAGCTTTCGACCTACTCGTGGCTATTCTTCAGGGACAGCTCTTCACTCTGTAGTGTTTTTTTGATGTAAAGGGCAACGCCCCTGCCCCTCCTTCCTCGCCTGTCCCTTCTGAACAGCCTGTAGCCATCAAGAGCCACATTCCAGTCATGGGATTCATCCCACCAAGTTTCCGTGATGGCAATCAGGTTGTAGCTTTCCAGCAGCACGACAGCTTCCAACTCCTCCTGTTTGTTTCCCATGCTGCATGCATTTGTATAGAGGCATTTCATCTGAGCTGTCGGCCTTGTTACCTTCATAGCAGAGCACTCCTTTTTTCCCTTTAGGTGGTTCATGGGTATTTTCTTGTTGGCACCTGATACCTCAGGCGCCTCCAGCTCCCCTCGGCAAGACTTCCACATTGCTGCAGTGTCCCTCACCTGCTGCTGGGCAACGGGTTGAGGGCTCCTACTAGCCCCCCTCAGGGGTCTTTTTAGAGCTTCGTTCAGACCTAGGTGTCCTGGTACTGTTTGGCTTGGTTGCCAGTGGTTTCATGCAGTTTATGAATTTTAGGCATAGGAGGAAAGGCATTGTTGTGCTGTGGGGTTTATTACCGAGCTTTGTCGTGGTAAGATCAGCCATTATCATTCCGATGTCTCATTTTTATGAAGTAATGAAAATGAAAAGTGCAAAACCCAAACCAGTGCCAACAACTTCATTTGAGTACGACAGGAGTTACCTTGTGGTTCTTGACAGTAATCATACTTTTAATTCAAGAAATCATACATTTTCTTGTTATGCTAACCCGACTTTGCCAGAGTTTGGGAATTTCGGATATGCTTGGGATTGTCAAACCATTGCTCTGCTTCCAGTTTTCCGAAGCCACTGAAGGTGAAGGGCTCTGGAGCAGAGGCTCGCACTGAGGGACCCTTTCTGAAGTGGCAAAACCGCAGCGGCGAGGCGGCAAAAGCACCAGGAGAGAGAGGATACCCCAGGCCCCCCGCCCCTGAGTCAGCATGGGCGGGGTCGAGTGTGACAGTGGCCAAACACCCTCACGTATAAGAGCAGTCCCCAGGGAGCCACCAGGAGCACAAGTGAACAGAGCCGGCAAACAGGGGCGGCGCATCAGCCAGGGTGCGGCGCAGCAGTTTGCGTGGCAGTTGGCACAGGCAGGGCATGCAGGGAAGGCGTGCACTTGTACAGGAGGGCAGCAGAGACAACAGCTGTGTTTGGTGTGACCAGGTGAATGATCTGCTCAGCCTGGTGGCAGAGCTGAAAGAGGAAGTGGAGAGGTTAAGGAGCATCCGGGAGTGTGAGAGGGAGATTGACTGGTGGAGCTGCACCCTGCCCTCCCTGAGGCCAAGGCAGCAGGAGGCGGCTCCACAAGAAGCAGAGGACCCCCTACCCTCTTGCCACCAAGCAGAAAGAGGGGACCTAAGAGACAGGGGGGAACGGAAACAGGTCCCTGTTCGGGGTGGCAAGCAAATCCCCTCCCGGGCTCCCTCACCTGCCCAGTTGCCCTTAAGCAACAGATATGGGGCTCTAGAATGTGAGGGCCCGGCTAATGAGGATGTGGGTGAAGGTATATCCGGGGGGTTGCCTAGGAAGAGTCGGTCAGCCCCACATATTACGATTGCCTTCGCTAAGAAAAAAAGGAGGGTAATTGTCACAGACGATTCCCTTCTGAGGGGAACAGAGGGCCCGATATGCAGACCAGACCCATCCCACAGGGAAGTCTGCTGCCTCCCTGGGGCCTGGGTTAGGGATGTTGCTGGGAAACTCCCTGGTCTGGTGCGGCCTTCTGATTATTACCCCCTCTTGGTAATGCAGGTTGGCGGGGACGAGATCGTGGAGAGAAGTCCCAAGGCCATCAAAAGGGACTTCAGGGCACTGGGGCAACTGGTTGAAGGATCAGGGGCGCAGGTGGTATTTTCCTCAATCCCATCAGTGGCAGGGAAGAGTACTGAAAGGGGCAGGAAAACTCACCTGATTAACAGGTGGCTCAGGGACTGGTGTCCTCAGTGGAATTTTGGCTTCTTTGATCATGGGGAGGTTTACATGGCACCGGGCCTGCTGGCGACAGACAGAGTCCAGCTGTCTCAAAGAGGAAAAAGGATTCTTGGCCACGAGCTGGCGGGGCTCATTGAGAGGGCTTTAAACTAGGTTCGAAGGGGGAAGGGGACATCGCCCAGCTCACTAGGGATGAGCCCAGGCATGGCATACCAGGGTCAGGGGGGAGATTGACAGCCCAGCTCAAGTGCGTCTACACCAATGCACGTAGCATGGGCAATAAACAGGAGGAGCTGGAAGCCATTGTACAGCAGGACGGCTACGACTTGGTCGCCATCACAGAAACGTGGTGGGACAACTCGCATGACTGGCATGCTGTCATGGATGGCTACAGACTCTTTAGGAAAGACAGACCAACAAGGAGAGGTGGGGGAGTTGCTCTATATGTGAGGGAGCAACTGGAATGCATTGAGCTTGGCCTGGGGGCGGATGAAGAACCAGTTGAGAGCTTATGGGTTAGAATTAAGGGACAGGCTCATATGGGTGATGTTATTGTGGGTGTGTACTACAGGCCACCTGACCAGGAGGAGGAAGTTGATGAGGCCTTCTACAGGCAGCTGCAAGCAGCCTCACAGTCACAGGCCCTGGTTCTCATGGGAGACATCAACCACTCTGACATCAGCTGGGAAGACCACACAGCCAGGCACATGCAGTCCTGGAGGTTACTGCAGAGCATCGATGAAAACTTTCTGATGCAAGTGGTGGAGGAACCAAGAAGGAGAAGCGCTCTACTGAACCGTGTACTAACAAACAAGGAGGGACTGGTGGAGGATGTGAAGGTTGGAGGTAGACTCGGCTGCAGTGACCATGAGATGGTGGAGGAAGCAGGGCAATAAGTAGGATCACAACCTTGGACTTCGGGACAGCTAACTTTGGCCTCTTCAGGGAGCTACCTGGAGGAATCCCATGGGCCAGGGCTCTCGAAGGCAGGGGGGTCCATGAGTACTGGTCGCTGTTTAAGCATCACTTCCTCCATGCTCAGGATCAGTGCATCCCCCTGAGAAAGAAATCTAGAAAAGGAGGCAAGAGACCAACATGGACGAGCAAGGAGCTTCTAGCGGAGCTCACATGGAAGAGAAAGGTCTATAGAATGTAGAAAGAGGGACAGGCCACTTGGGAAGAATAGAGGAATGTGGTCAGAGCATGCAGGGATGAGACGAGGAAGGCCAAAGCCCACCTGGAACTGAATCTGGCAAGGGATGTCAAAGACAACAAGAAGGGCTTCTTCAAGTAGCAAATGGAAGACTAGGGACAATGTGGGGCTGCTGCTGAATGAGGCGGGTGTCCTGGTGACGGAGGATGCAGAGAAGGCAGAACTACTCAATGCCTTCTGTGCTTCAGTCTTCAGTGCCAAGGCCGGCCCTCAGGAATCCCAGGCCCTGGAGGCAATAGAGGAAGCCTGCAGAAAGGATGACCTTCCCTTGGTCGAGGAGGACTGTGTGATGGATTGCTTAAGCAATCTGCATACCCACAAATCGATGGGCTCCGATGGAATGCACCGATGAGTGCTGAAGGAGCTGGCGGATGTCATTGCTGAGCCACTCTCCATCATCTTTGAAAGGTCCTGGAGGACAGGAGAGGTGCCCGAGGACTGGAGAAAAGCCAATGTCACTCCAATCTTCAAAAAGGGCAAGAAGGAGGACCCAGGGAACTACAGGCCGGTCAGCCTCACCTCCATCCCGGGAAAGGTGATGGAGCAACTCATTCCAGAGGTCATCATCAAGCAAGTGGAGGAAAAGAAGGTTATCAGGAGTAGTCAGCATGGATTCACCAAGGGGAAATCATGCTTCACCAATCTGATAGCTTTCTACAATGGCATGATCGGCTGGGTAGATGAGGGGACAGCAGTGGATGTTGTCTACCTCGACTTCAGCAAGGCTTTTGACACTGTCTCCCATAACATCCTCCTAGGGAAGCTGAGGAAGTGTGGGCTGGATGAGTGGTCAGTGAGGTGGATTGAGAACTGGCTGAATGGCAGAACTCAGAGGGTTGTCATCAGCGGCGCTGAGTCTAGTTGGAGGCCTGTAACTAGTGGTGTCCCCCAGGGGTCAGTACTGGGCCCAGTCTTGTTCAACTTCATCAGCGACCTGGATGAAGAGTTAGAGTGTACCCTCAGCAAGTTTGCTGATGACACAAAACTGGGAGGTGTGGTGGATACACCAGAAGGCTGTGCTGCCATTCAGCGAGACCTGGACAGGCTGGAAAGTTGGGCAGAGAGGAACCTGATGAAGTTCAACAAGGGCAAGTGCAGGGTCCTGCACCTGGGGAGGAACAACCCCATGCACCAGTACAGGCTTGGGGCGGACCTGCTGGAGAGCATCTCTGTGGAGAGGGACCTGGGTGTCCTGTTGGATGACAGGTTGACCATGAGCCAGCAGTGTGCCCTGGTTGCCAAGAAGGCCAAAGGGATCCTGGGATGCATGAAGAAGAGTGTGGCCAGCAGGTCGAGGGAGGTTCTCCTTCCCCTCTACAATGCCCTAGTGAGGCCTCATCTGGAGTACTCTGTCCAGTTCTGGGCTCCCCAGTTCAAGAAAGATGAGGAGCTACTGGAGAGAGTCCAGCGGAGGGCTACGAGGATGATGAGGGGACTGGAGCTTGGCTGAGGGAGCTGAGCTTGTTTAGCTTGAGGAAGAGAAGGCTGCGAGGGGATCTTATAAATGCTTGTAAATGTCTCAAGGGTGGGTATCAGGAGGATGGGGCCAAACTCTTTTCAGTGGAGCCCAGCGACAGGACAAGAGGCAATGGGCACAAACTGAAGAATAGGAAGTTCCATCTGAACATGAGGAAAAACTTCTTCACTCTGAGGGTGACAGAGCCCTGGAACAGGCTGCCCAGGGAGGTTGTGGAGTCTCCTTCTCTGGAGATATTCAAGACTCGCCTGGACGTAGTCCTGTGCAGCCTGCTGTAGGTGACCCTGCTTTGGCAGGGGTGTTGTACTTGATGACCCACAGAGGTCCCTTCCAACTCCGAACATTCTGTGATTCTGTGATTCTGTGATTCTGTGAATGTTTTTCTGGTGTTGTGTCAGATTAAACCTCGGTGCAGGTGTTAGTGCCATGGAATTAATGTAGCTCTTTCAAGGTATCGCAACGCAATGTGTGCCAATAAAACCTCCTCCCCCACTACAGATACTGCAACCTTCACGTCTAGTACTGCCAATATTGCTGCTCCTGCTGCAGCCCCTGCAGCCACTCCACCTCCGGTAACAGCCCCTGCAGCCACTTCACCTCCGGTAACAGGATCTGTAGCTACTTTGACGCTGACAACTGGCACTGCAGCTACACCAACCTTGATGGTTGCCCCTGCAGCCATTCAAACCCCCATGGCAGTTACTGTGATTACTCAGGTGTCAGCAGTATCAGTCGCCACTGCGGCCAAGAGGAAATACAGGGGAAAACCAGAGCAGGGAGACAGCACATCATCATCATCGTCATCGTCAGAACCAGAGCTAATTATCTGCTCCTTATCCCTGGAGGAGTTGCGAGGTATAAAGAAAGATTTTAGCCATCATGAAGGGGACTCACTTACCACCTGGTTGGTTCGATGCTGGGATAGCGGGGCTGGTTGATAGTTTGGACTTAGATGGCAGACAAGCCATGCAGTTAGTATCCCTGGACAGAGATGGTGGCATTGATAAGGCGATTGGGGGAAAGGGCATAAAATCAAAGCCTCTGGAGGACAATCTTGTGGGCAGTAAGGAGCAGGTATCCCTATAAGAGTAATATCATATGCCGCCTAAGCAAATGGACCACCATGCAGAAAGGTATTAAGTATCCGGGAGAATTAGCTGTGCAAGAGACAATTCACAGCAACTCACAGGCAATTGTAGATCCTGATGAAGTGCCATGCACCCGACCTCTATTGCAGAAGGTTGTGCAGAGTGCACCATTGACGTATGTCCACTTATTGGCAGTAATTAACTTAATACAAGAGGACGAGGAATCAACTGTGGGTGAAGTGGCCACCATATTGCGGCGGTTAGAAGACAGTGTCTCTCCCCCTCTACAGGCCTGCATCTCAGCAGTGGAGAAGATGACTAAAACAGCTGAGAAAAACAAGAACACATGGATTTGATGGATGGACCACTCGGTGGATAAGGAATTGTCTGGTTGGTCTCACTCAAAGAGCTGCAGTCAATGGTTCAATGTTCAGGTGGAGACCGGTGACGAGTGGCGTCCCTCAGGGGTCAATGTTGGGACCAGTATTATTTAACATTTTTGTCGGGGACATGGACAGTGGGATTGAGCGCACCCTCAGCAAGTTTGCAGATGACACCAAGCTGTGTGGTGTGGTTGATGCTCTAGAGGGAAGGGATGCTATCCAGAGGGACCTTGACAGGCTTGATAAGTGGACCCATGTGAACCTCATGAAATTCAACAAGGCCCAGTACAAGGTCCTGCACCTGTGTCAGGGAAATCCCAGACATGGATACAGGCTGGGCGATGAGTGGATTGAGAGCTGCCCTGTGGAGAAGGACTTGGGGGCATTGGTTGATGAAAAACTGAACCTGATCCAGAAATGTGCGCTCGCAGCCCAGAAAGCCAACCGTATCCTGGGGTGCATCAAAAGAAGTGTGGCCAGCAGGTCGAGGGAGGTGATTCTGCCCCTCTGCTCTGCTCTCATGAGACCCCACCTGGAGTACTGCATCCAGCTCTGGATTCCTCAGCACAGGAAAGACATGGACCTGTTGGAGTGGGTCCAGAGGAGGGCCTAAAAATGATAAGAGGGATGGAACACCTCTCCTGTGAGGAAAGGCTGAGAGAGTTGGGGTTGTTCCGCCTGGAGAAGAGAAGGCTCCGGGAAGACCTTATTGTGGCCTCCCAGTACCTCAAGGGGGCCTACAGGAAAGATGGGGAGGGACTCTTTATCAGGGACTCTAGTGATAGGATGAGGTAATGGTTTTAAACTGGAAGAGAGTAGATTTAGATTAGATATAAGAAAGAAATTCTTTACTATGAGGGTTGTGAGGCTCTGGCAAAGGTTTCCCAGAGAAGTTGTGGATGCCCCCTCCCTGGAAGTGTTCAAGGCCAGGTTAGATGGGGCTTTGAGCAACCTGGTCTAGTGGAAGGTGTCCCTGCTCACTGCAGGGAGGTTGGAACTAGTTGATCTATAAGGTCCCTTCCACCTCAAACCATTTTGTGATTCTATTATTCTATGAATTGGTAAATGCAACATAACTAAAGGAAAAAGTCACTGTAATTTAAAATCTCCATGAAAGTTTCTTAATATACACATTTCACAGCAACCCACGGACAATTGTAGATCCTGACGAAATGCCATGCACCCGACCTTTATTGCAGAAGGTTGTGCAGAGTGCACCATCGACATATGTCCACTTATTGGCAGCAATTTACTTAATGCAAGACGATGAGGAAGCAACTGTGGGTGAAGTGGCCACCACATTGCGGCGGTTAGAAGACAGTGTCTCTCCCCCCCTACAGGCCTGCATCTCAGCAGTGGAAAAGATGACTAAGACAGCTGAGAAAAATGAGTACATGTTACAAATAATACTTGACAAACTTGACTTTCTATGTACAGGAGCCCATGTTGGAGCCATTAGGAGAAGACGCCCTTTTTCGGGATCAGCTCGAGAGAAACAGAACACGTCACGGGGTAACTTGTGGTTTTTCCTGCGTGACCAGGGGAAGATATGAGGAAATGGGATGGAAAACCTACTGCTGACCTAGAGGAATGAGTACATGAGTTAAAAAAGAAAATGCCCAAAAGAAAAGTTACTCTGGTTTCCAGTGGGCAGTTCTCCAGACAGGGTAGGTGGAATTCCCATCCCTCCTGAACAGACTCTAATAAAAGGTATTAGAGGGGCCCTGCCTCCAGCCAGGAGGAGGAGAGGGACAACTGAGTTTATTGGACTGTGTGGATTCGATGGCCTGGTATGTCAGAACCATGTGAGTATAAAGCTTTGGTAGACACTGGAGCACAGTGTGCTGTAATGCCATCGAATCATAAAGGAGCAGAGTCAATCAGTACTTATGGAGTGACGGGGGGATCTCAAGAGTTATCTGTATTAGAGGCCAAAGTGAGCCTGACTGGAAATGAATGGGAAAAGCACCCTATAGTAACTGACCCAGATGCTCCGTGCATCCTTGGTATAGACTACATCAAGAGAGGGTATTTGGAAAACGAGGACATGTGTTTAATAAGGGAACTCTGATTTTCTTTTTTTTTTAATAAATTAAATCTTGACCTACAAGGTAAAATGTACAACAATTTTGCAAACAGTGAAGCTGGTAAGAAATGCAGTAGACTAGGGTACCCCCCTATATTTCTCCAGTTTTTCAGTGATTTATAAATATCACCTGAGTAACCAAATGATATGCTTGACAATGGACTAAGGTAGATTCCACTTCCGAACATTGCACCATGGAGCTGAAAAAGAGCAGAGTGATTGTTTAACATTAATTTGGTTATCTGGACAAAATAATAATGATAGGCACAGGTCCTAATGTAGATAAGCATCTGCCTTACTGCTCTAATTTATTTTCTGGTAATAAATGATGTTCAAAGAAGTCTTTAAAAAAATCATGCTGTGAATATACAGTTAAGATACTGTATTTTCTGGAAACCATGTCCAAATGCCCAAAGATCATTTTACAGCAGATTTATATATAAAATTGCATTTTCTGCTTTTAAACATTTTTAATATTACCATGGAGGATGCCTACAGAGGGTGCTTCTGTAGATGGCCAAATACACCTTAGCCTTAACAAGCTTAACACCTTAGCAAGCTCAGCATGTGTCTCACACCTTGGCAGGAACCACAGCCTAAGCCAGCCTTTGTGAATCATCATCAACAACAGCTGCTTTTCTTTAAGGTAAGTAATGAAGATATAGTGATAACACTGCTCATATGCTATAGAAAAATTCAGTCACTAGTTCAGCCTGAGTACTGGAGAAATGGGTTCAGTCAAGCTTTTGCCTGAGCCAGTTCAGACATGCATATCCCATCATTGCAGGTCTGCGCTTTAGCCATAAAGCTACCAGCTGTCTGAAAAGAAGACAGGGAAGATTCTTCTTCACCAACATCACTGCTCCATGTCATGGAGCTTGGGCTAAGCAACAAAACTGAGCACTTTTTATTAGCGCTGTGGTCATTTTCTTGTCTAGAAAGGGGGAAGTATGGGTTTTGCTTCCCCTCCAGGGACTGACTGCTTTATGTGGAAAAATCTTTGAAGAAAACACACAAAGTAGTTGTTGGAGCACAAACGAGAATCCAGAGTATTTCCTACCCAGGTAGATATTATGACCGCTGGGCTTCAGAGGCGTGCTCACCCTTATTTCTTTCCTCTTACCCAATGACATTTACATCATCTCTGCAATGTGCCAGAGCTCCCATAGGAACGTGCAATCATGCTCTCGCTCCTACCAGATCCTAGAATATTGTATAGGATTCTTGGTGAGTAGATGCTTTTTCCTGACTGGTTGATACTGGGGTAAGCAGAATGAACTGGGCTCAGGATATGCCCTAGTTGTGCGAGAGATTTAAAAATGACGCCTTGTATAAAACAGAGCTTTACTGCTTCCTCCTCTTCCCAGTATCTCAACCCTGAACAAAAAAATAAGCATGAATAAAGGGTTTTACTTTGGTGAATTTTGGTGTGTAAATCCTAATTTCTTGGGAAAGTATTTACAAAGATGCTAATAAAAACACCCAAACCACTAAGAGGAACAGCAGAGATTTCTATTCCCTTTTTTAAGTGTTTCCTGTTCCCCAATCCTTAGTCAGCACCCTGGCATCCTCCTCCCAGGTGTCATGGGCTCAGCTCCAGGGAAAGAGCTGTCAAAACGCTGATGCTAAAATACTCTAAATTACAGCTCCCCAGTCCCTCTGATACTGCCTACTTTGCTCTGCAATAGTGGTCTCCTGATGATTCAGTCTGAAAAACTGAAGGGAAGTTTGCAATAGCTCTCTCCTGGCCAGTATACTCATATTCCTTCCCTTTCCAAGGAAACCAGAGGAGAAGAGGAGATGCTGTAAACCCAGCTTCTGTAAACCTAGTATACTCTTGGATCCTACAACATAGACATAATTTATGTAGCTTTAAATTTTAATCCCCGAGACTGCTTTTAAGCAGTACCAAGCTAAGCCTCCTGGAGGTACTGCTGTGCGATGTAAAACTGAAACACTGATTCCACTAATGGGATTTTTTTAGCCATTTTAGCAGACATGTTATTTCATTTTAATTGCTTCAGAAATGTACCTTTTCCAGGAAACATGAGGGTATTTGAAATAACCCTTTTTTGCCACCTATATGACTATCAGAACCACATCACTTGAAAACTCTTCTAAGCTTAATATGTAATCAAAAATGCACAGGTTAGCTAATGTCTATTTAGTCTACTATTTACCTGCAGCCTTGTATTGGAAGCAACAACTAAGCCGTTCCTCAGGATGGAATGCCAATTTTCAATGTGTGAACCACTGAAAAAGTGAAAATCCACAGTGTAAAATACAAAATGAAATCAGTAATCCTTTAAAACAATACATTCCTGGCTGTAAACCTCAAATGGCAAGAACAAACAAAATATCATGGCATTTTGGTAACCTTTGATCAATATGAATATATGTACTCACTGAAACGCAAAGGTACTTCCATAGAGATTTTTAGCAGCTCGGAAGTTGGATTCCTTGGCTGGTGGACTGCTGAGAAGTAGGAACTGGTGGGGAGTATGCATAAACTTCAGTTGCTGTAAAATATAACAGTGTACAAGTGAAAAGAAGTTGATTAACACAAAAGCATTGTATTTCCATAATGATAGTTCTTAAGATACCATGCTGTTTTACATAATATATGACTGCATCTGAATAACTACATGAACTAAATTGAAATTGGTCTCATTACCATAGCTTTTACCTGAAATCAAACAGTAAAAATGTCCTTCAGTTTATGAAACATATGGAAGTTTCTGAAACATATTTTAGCCTAATATAGCTCTAGTAAAGTAATTAAATTAAACAACTTCATCATGGTATTCTGCTCAGAGCTGGCTTTAAATTAAGGTTCAGATTTGAAAGGCTGCAGATGACTACACCCTTAATCAGAGGATCAGAGGCACACATACTCAGAAATGTATCTCAGCACCATCCCTCTAATATTCTAGAGCTATATTCTTTTTACAGTGTACTCATATATGGATCTCCTGGTACATCATGTTTGTGTGCACTGCTTTTTGTACAATTCTGTATCTAATATTCTATATGGTAACAAAACAAAAATAGATGTTCTTCTCACCCAATCTCAGATGACTACAAGGTAGACACTTGCATTTGAGCTACTCACCTCAAATATAGGCTTTTTCTGAGCATTATTCCTTTGACCTATTTCAGATATTCACAACATGATCCTGAGTCACGACCTGAAACTGCCTATTTGTCTCCCTTGTCTATTAATGGAGCCCATGTGATTAATTTGAACGTAGACACATTTGGACAGGAGACTCCCACCAAAAATGCTAATACGAGCCATGAAAATGAGAAAATAATACAGAACCTAAAGACACTTACCCTATTCACCGGTAGCTTCACAATATGTGATCTATTACTAGAAATAACCCTAAAACAAGAAACAGTTAGATGTATTAGACATGATAACCAAACAGAACTTTTATTCTTAAGCAGGTGTTATGAATGGCCACCACAAAGCACCCAGCTGCAGGCCTTTGAACCTATCAGATGGAAGTAGACAAAATCTTGACAACAAATCAGATCTGAGGCCATACAAAAGGCTGGAGTCTTTCCAGTGTTTTCAGAGGGCCCAGATGAGGTCCAGAAACAGTCCAGAATCAAATGCAGTTGCAAATGTCAACCCTGACGTTAATTCTTAGGGTAAGTTTATATCAAATTAAACTGGTAAAGTTATTATTCATTCAACTTGGTACTTTAATAATTATCATCTCATGCGAGTCAATTTTATACCACTGTAGAAGAGGATGTGCAAGCGGGTCTTGTTTATCCATCTGCTTCTTTATTTCCAGGTAAGGTGCCTAGAAAAGAGTAATTATGTTCTTTATTTCTAGTTGAAATCATAAGCTTAAATCTTATATGTTATGTTGCCCATGATTTCATCTATTAAAACGAATATATGGGACTCATTATCAGGTTTAAATCACAGTTTTACTGACATTTAGTGTTGTACAGTTATAAATGTGTTTTGACAACAACAAAAATTAATACAGGAATTATTTTCCCTGGAGTAAAATAATAAGCATATAATTAGCATCATAATAAGTATATTATAGATAAGATCAGTGATCTCAGGGAGAACAGCAGAAGACGTCTATTTATGTTTGGCTCTTGGAATAAGAAATTGGACTGAAACTTCATAAAATTAAGTCTCTCAAAATACCCAAGATAATCCACTCCAAATTGTTAACTGTTTTATGGTTTAAACTGGTAAAACACTGTATCAGCTTATAATACCTTTGAAAACCTTTCTTGATATCAGTCACAGTTCAAAGCATCTCTTTAAAACTCTTCAGTCCAAGAATTATTTTAACATTAAAAAAAGCAAAATGGTGGCTATTTTTCTTTTTAAAAGACATTATATTAGGTAACAGAAATACCTGATTTTTTAAAATTTTTACAGTATGCTGCATTAAGTAACAAAAATATCTCAATTTTAATTTTCAATGTATTTTACTGCTCTCTATACACCTAATTTTTTGTTCCAGAATCCCAAAGTACTTCACGAGTACATTTAGAATAAGATTTATAAACTCTTGTGAGGTTACATTTATATAACAGTTGGAAAAGCAAGGCACATGGAAGAGGTTTCAATAATCACTTCTAATTAGCTGGGCTGTTTGGGAAAGGAAGTGTAACAGTAAACATAAGTATGGCTATCAGATTCTGTTCCACTGTGAATACTGAGAAATCGTATGGTAGTAGTCCCAAGAGACCCAACCTACCAAGTCCCCAACCATACTTAACTGATCAAGTGTTTTGTTATAATAGAAATAAAACTATATCATTCACAACACTGTCACAAAATCACTTTCTTTTGCTTTGGGAACAGAAGACTCAGTTTGGTATTTCCAGAAATGCATCAGTTGGTGATCATCTCGTGTTGTGGTTTGGCTGCAGCCGGCAACAAAAGGGCCACGCGGCCGCCCCTCCCCCTGCCGGGGTGCGGAGGAGAATGGAAAGAAACAGGCAGAAACTGGTGGGTCGGGATAAGGGCAGTTTAACAGAACAGCAAACAAAGGGAACAGGAACAACAACGATACAGAAAAGGGGAATACGCAAAACAAACCAGCAGAACAGAGCCCGCAGAACACAGCCGCTCTCTCTCCCGGACCAAACCGCTGCTGTGCCCTCCCAATCCGCGAGTGAGTTCCTGCCCCCCAGCATGATGGCACATGGTATGGAATACCCTGCTCTGTTTGGCCAGATGTGGTCAGCCCCCCCCCCCCCCCCCCCCCCCCCCCGGCTGTGTCCCTTCCTGGATTCCGGTGAAAATTAACCCTGTCCTGGCCGAATCCAGGACATCTCGTTACAATGTCCCATTTTGCTGTTATTATCTCTTATTTAAACTTCAAAAAATTTGAGTTCTACTTAATCACTTCTATTTGACTGCCATTATGGATACTCTAGTTTTGTTATTTTTAGCACACATTTTATTATTACAGCTCTGTAGGAAAGAGATGATACTGTTGACTCCCCCACTCATCATAGGCAAGCAATGAAACATCTTCCTAGTTCTAGAAATTGTGATTAAGTTATGTAAAGATTTTTAAACTCACCTGTGTCATCTCTCTAATAGAAGTGATACTATCCAATGCTTTCATGACTCGGTCATAATTCTTCTTCTGATGTAGCATAAAATAAGCAAATAAATTAAAAGAATATTGGTCTTTGGCTCTACAAAAACCTGAATTCGTTGAGTGTGTATAAAACCAAATTTAGGATGAATGTTCTGCAAACCAATCCTTTCAAATATTTCTAACCAATAGCTTCCTTCCACCTTACACACACTCTCATTCATAGTCCAGAAAAATTCCCTGAAAAAATATTGTCATGATGGTTTTTCTTTGAATTTCACTGGAATCCCCAGCACACAACAATGTGACTCAGTTAAAAAATTAGGTCACTTTTTAAACAAATATTTGTAACTGAACACAGGTTCTTCCCGTCATTTGGACAATATGCTATTAAGTTAAATAATGCAGTGAACAAATAGATTTTAAATAAAATGCTAAATAAGCAGATGTGTTTACTTTGCTAACAGCTCTATAAAACTTCAGAGGTCTTTCAGTAGTCCCTCTGCTTCACCCTGACCCGCGTCTACCTCCTGACTGGGAACTGCTACCAGAGGGCTCCATCTTTTCTGAGCGGATGAGCTTAACAGTCCATGCTTCACCAGCTCCACATGCCACGTGGCCTTCAAGAACCTCATTGTTCCCTATCTTTGGATCTTGCCAACTTCTGCCCATGGGCTTTTACCTCTCCCATGCTGGCGAGAAGCTGGGAGGAGGTGGTGTGGGCCCTGCCAGCCCAGGGGCTCTCTCTACTTCTCTTCTGGTGTGATCCCTTTTCACATTCCCTCATCTGCTTCAAATCCCTGCCCTACCTAGCTGCCAGACTAGCTATCTCCTCATCAGCCCCTTTCCAAGCACCTCCCGGAAAGTCTTCCTTCCCACACGCTACAAAACACACTCGCCCCTTCCTCTGAGAAAGACCACCACTAACTGGCCTTTGTTCAGAAAAAGTGAAACGCATCACAATGCAGGACATCCAAAGTTCTCATTTATGCCCTTGAGGATGGCTCAAGTGAGCTGTAATAGTTCACAGCTTCCCTAGGGCTTCCCTGAGAGGCAGCATTTGCAGCCTGAGGAGCAAGTAGTGCAAATACAACTCTTGACATCAAAATTTGATGCTTGTGCAAAACTCGACTGTTATGTCCAACATTTGATAAAATTAAGGACATAATTGTTTGCAAAGAGAAAATGAGATGACAGCAATAACCACTTTAAGAATAAAAAGACGGACTGGAAATCCCCCAGTCTACATGGTCTACACCTCCCAAAGGCCATATTTCTCTTTGTGTCCAATATGTACACTGAGAGAAAGACACTAAGAATATAAAATTTTGCACCTAGAATTCGTACCCTAAAAGAAGTTCTTGGCTTCAACGTAACTTTGAATGCAATTTACAGTTTATTCACAAATACCTTCTCAGAGACAATTAAAAAAACTACAAAGTTCTGAAAATAGTCACATGCTTATGCTGTATTCTGGAGCTGTATCTCTTACAGTAAAGGAGACTCCTCCGGAAGGCGGCTTTGCTTTGAAATCTAACGCAAGACTGAAACCAAGCTATGACATAATGAAAGATAACTACTTACTCTGGGGTTAAAGGCCAGCATCTGAGGATCATTAGGATCAACTACAGAAGGATATGGCTCAAAAATGACAACTTTCCTAGGTGACTCTAATGCAGATCGACACATGGATACTAACAGATCAACCACCTAGGGAAAAAGAAAAATATTTATTTAATATATGTACTTTCATATGGTATCATCCAGTCTGCTTTTTTTACACATTACAGTAGTACCATATTTCATAGTTATCTATATTACCCAAAATATGTTATCCACAGGACATAGTTTAGGACTGAAAGTTTTCCATTGACCTCAACAGGCTTTGGGTCCAGCCCTGGTACATTATTCCAGGTGCATAAGTAGGACCAGTATCTGGTCCTAAATGTATTATCACGTCAAATACATTGCTTGCAGTCCTGCTTTCTCTTGTGTACATGTGCTAATTCCTGGATGAAATTAATTCTCTAGGGAAATGAAGTTGTGCTGACCCTGTATATCTTTGTGCAGTAGACGCCAGTGAAAAATGTTGCTCAAGAAACAGGAAGGGACTGTGAATCTGTACCACTGCCCGCTGTTATCCTGAAGATTGTAATCATGGAAATGCTAGCAAACATTGTTTCTGCTAAAGTCAGAACAGTGCAGTGATTTAACAGTAATTTGCATGGTTCACACTGGGAGATCCTCTTCCTTTCTTCCTGTTGTACAAAATTATGATATGGCTTTGAATATCTATGATTTCTAAGATTTCGCTGTAAGATCATGTGTGTAATGTGTACACAGGCATGTATTCACATATGTGCACATAGGCACATATACAACTTAGCAACAGATTGCTGTGTAATTGTTTCAAAATTTGTAACTCAGAGGTTAAAAATAGACTACAGCAATCACATAACAGAGACAATGCAGCTTTCTGGCAACTGCGAAACCTAAATCTAGCTCATAATGAAATCCAAAGTTGCTACATAAAAACGTAGCTGCAAATTAGCTCATTTTCCCCTGGTTTCTCTGTGCCTTCTGAAAACATTCCCATGTGAAAATAGACTTTTCCATGAAAGAAAAGAAAAGCTGAGATGAGCCATACTTAGCAGGCATCCTTGGTTCCTCCCACAGTTCCACATGGATCAGATCTCATCTCACAGCTCAAGCTGTTCTAGAAGTTATTATATATCTGCCATAGTATCTGATCATTTGGAGTAAAAAAAAAAAAGATGATCCTTTAGAGAAGCAGAATGAAAATAAGAATCATGATGAAAGGGAAAATAAACTGCGCTGCAGTGAGTCATACTGATGCCATTCTCCTCTGCTCCTTTAGCATGAGTGGACAATTTTCTCCATCAGTTTAAAAATATTCTGTTAGCTCCAGTTACTAAATATCTCACATATACTGAAAAATGAAGTTTTAAAAATAATGATTCCATCCTCCATGGTGCTCTGATTTCTTTCCAGTTTATAATACCTACAAGTGTGATGAATGTTTCAAAATAGGGCATCTGCATTAGCATTTGCAAAGGAGACCAGGAGTCTGCATACATAGCCAGGTCAGGCAACAGGCGTGAAACTGTGTAAATGTATTACCATGAAGCTGAGCCTGAGTTCATACACCCTGCTTCTCAGAAGCACTTCTTTGCCTCCAGTTGCAGAAATGATGCTATGAAAAGTTGGAATTGAAGACTCAATAGTCGGAAGACTATTAAGCAGGTATTCTTTATTATGGCATCGGGCACATGGGGGATCTCTCCTCCAAACATGTGCACTAAACACCTTGTCATTTCAGGTTAAATATAATCACAATATACATATTAATTATATTTCCAAGAAATGCTTAGCATATTTATGACTTTTCCAAGAACTAATTAGCATATGTTAATGTCTTTCACACATGTCTGTTAGCGTCCTCAGGTGGTCTTTGGGGGTCTTAAGATGAAGGCTTATACTCTTCATCACAGTGTCCGCTGGTTGACCTTTGTTTCTGCACAAACTCAGTTCTAAGATCATGTACACCATGTCCTTCCAGGTTGTTTTGCTCTGGTCTTGTTGCCCTCTTGGTGCCTCTTTATGTCTGTAGCTTGGTGCATCTGACCTCCTGTCCTGGGTTCGGCCAGGACAGGGTTAATTTTTCATCAGGAGTCAGGAGGGGACACAACTGGGCAGGCTGACCCAACCTGGCCAAACAGAACAGGGTATTCCATACCATGTGCTGTCATGCTGGGTTCTGTTTGGGGGGGAGCTGGGCAGCGGGAAGGCAGTCGCGGCTTGGGAGCACATGGCAGCAGCAGGCGGTGAGAGTTGCTCTCTGCATTCTGCTATTTTGTTTTGTGTATTCTCCTTATCTGTATCGTTGTTGTTCCTGTTCCTTTTGTTTGCTGTTTTGTTAAACTGCCCTTATCCCGACCCACCAGTTTTTGCCTGTTTCTTTCCATTCTCCTCCGCACCCCAGTGGGGGGAGGGGCGTCAGAGCAGCCGCGTGGCCCTTTTGTTGCCAGCCACAGCCAAACTATAACACCTCCCAAGGCTGAGCTGTCCAAATAACATTATTTAGGAGTGTCTCTGTCTTAGAGCTTTCCTATCCCCCCCAAAAACAGCAAGTCAAGTTTGTCTAAGTAGCGTTATTTAGGAGTCTCTTTATCTTATAGCTTTCCTGTCTTCTCAAAACAGCAAGGATTTACTTTAGTTTAATTACAATCACTCTAGTAAGTGGAAATTTTACATTTACAGGTATCAAAACAACACTAGGGAAGAGTTGTTTGAGTCCCCAAATCTCTTAATACAGTGACCTGAAGTTGTCCTGCTTTATGATTTGCATGATGAAACTTTGTCTTAAAATTGGCACAGTTCTTAGAGCACCATCCCAAAGCCCTCCTTGAAAACAACTATTGACTCCTATATTGTTTCTTACCATGATACCAGCATATTGTTCTGACATGGGGGAAAACATGTATAGATCAGGCTTAATTAAATCCCTGATTTTCCCTGAGATCATTGTTTTGAGCTGATGGAATACAGAGCAACCTAAACTGGAAGGTAAGTCTAATACAAACATTATAATAAAAACTTGCGTATGCATTCCTTGGTAATAGGAAGTGCTGTGGATCTAGTAAATGTCCTTGTAGCTGGGCCCGAACTTCTCCTTAACAGTAGATACTGAAGTACATAAGTTATGGTTTAAATATTTTCATGGAGGACAACACTTGCTGATAACAATTCTCTCTTATGACATCAGTCTCAGATAGTGTCTCTCTCTCTCCATAGACTCTCTACAGGGAGTCTGAACTATCAACAAATCAGACATTTAATTTTCAGGCATTTTGACTACATGACTAAAATAAGGCAAGGTGAGTTCAGGCTTGAAAGTTTTATAAAGTACAATCTCTTATTATCAAGAAGGATCCATCAGAATATTGGGAGTGACAAAGTAGGGGTGTATACCTTAGGAAACTAGCTGAAAGCACAGCAGAAAGAACAGGATGTGATTTCTAATAATGGAAACCTATATTTAGGCTCTTTCACTACACACAGTGATTTGGAGGAAGATTGATCTGACGAAATGTAGAGATTCACAATGTGAACACCTACCTCTTACTAGTCAGTCTAGGCTCTCTTTATAATCGATGGAGAAAATAACCACTGTGCTGATAATCTGTGCTGTGATTCACGCCATCCTAATGTCAAAAATAGCTCAGATGAATCAAACCCTGAAAATGTTAAATTCTTTCTGCAAACAGGAACGGGAGCTCAACCAGATCAGATGTAGTGAGTTGAGTGCAATGCTATCACTAGAGTGAGACTTAGCAAAATTTAGTCATCTCTATGTCCAATGAGACAATTGACAAAACCTCTTATCCAACTCTTTTAAGGACCATTAAGGTTGTAATCACTTCAGTACTTTTCAGCCAAGCTCTGTAGATGTAGAGGTACTCTAGAGATCTAGAGCAAGCTCTATATCTTGCAGATATAGCTATCTGTCTTCAGACATCAGATGAGTTGATGTTCAGATCCCACAGTTATATACTCAAGTGAAGATGCTGGTGTACACTGCTGCAAGTTTCTTCCTTTGAGGATATGCCCATAGATGGTATTCAGACACTTAGCTGAATAGTTTATTTCCAGTGGCTAGACTCATTAGTACTAGTTAAAGTTAGCTGAACTGAACATTTGCTCTTCCAAAAACCATGTTGCTTACTATGTAAGTGCACAGTGAGTGACACATGTTTAGGAAATCAGAGGGGAATGCACTTTTCCATAAGATGTGTAAATTTTTAACTTAAGATCTTAAAAAGATCTTAAACATAAGATCTTTTAATTTTTTAATTTACTGAAATCATGTAACTATTGTAATCTAAGGTTAAATGTGATTTGGAAACATAGTTTAAAATACTTTGTTTTAAGGCATATACAAAATTATGAAAGAAAACAATGATATGGTTATAACTACATTAATAACTGAAGTTAGAGTCAGGAAACAAACTTAAATTCCTGATCCTTGAGAAAAGAGAAAAAAGCCTACGTAGCAACATCAGTAAGGACTTTCACACTGTTATTTAATGATCAAGAAAACAGGTACTCAGTGGATAGCTGCATCCTAACACCACGAACAGGTTGTAGCTTATTAATTGCATGAGAGTAGTAATGACTCATTAGGTGAAAATAAATGGGAATTATCTCCAAATGACAATGGCTGCCTTTATTAACAACCCAGGTGACCTAACTGAATACAACAGAACAAGAAAACAGGGTTACTCTAATTACATGGAAGCAAAACAATGGAAGCACCTCATTAGTGCTATTTGAAGATGCCATGCATAAAACAGTATATTTACAGCTATAAGAGTGGACAAATAAAGAATACTTACCAAAGAGTACTCATATGAGGAATACGTCACAATAAATACTAGGAGAGATTGAGAAGACTGAGTATACTACAGAAAATCAGACATGTAATAAGCATTAGATAATTCTACCTGAGCCCCAGTTGCAATTTCATCAGCAGCTTCGTTCATCACTCCTAATGTTTGGAAAGCAAATACACAGAGCTCCCGTTCACAGACAGTGGGCTACACAGAGAAAGTTAGTTAATTATATTTTTGTTCTAGTTTTGGGTTACTGGCTTTATCATGCAATACCAACAAAAACCAAACACATTAAATGTTAACTTTTGTCTTCAGATATTAACTGCATTTTAATAATCTGAAGAACAAGTGTTAAGAAATCTAAAACTCATACATATTCACAGAGGCTAAACTTAAAAGAAATCAAAACAGATTACAAAATCAAAATTACAGTCATAGTACCCAAATGTCCTTAACACTGTCCTACCAGACTCCGAAAAGTTCCTACATAATTAAAATTAATGGAGAACAAATCCAGAAACTAATGGGGGCACCCGCCTTTCATAAATGCAGGTTTATTCTTCGAAGATTGTTATTCTGCTGTTGAGAACACACATAAAAATATGATCCAGAAGACAAATTTCTTGAAGAAGCTACTTTTAATTTAATTTTAAACTAATAGTATTGGGTTTGCATGGCAAGGTTTTGGTAGCAGAGGGGGCTACAGGGGTGGCTTCTGTGAGAAGATGCCAGAAGCTTTCCCCCATGTCTGACAGAGCCAGTACGGCAGGATCTAGGACTCGACCAATATGATCCATAACAGTCAACTTTATTAACAAAGAATCTGGATTATATAGACAGCACTCAATTGTGATTAGTCACTATACATAAACACTCTATACAGCACTCAGTTATGATTGGTCACTAGGCATAAAACATCTATCAATAAAACACCCCAGTTACATAAGCAGCACTCAAACTATGATTGGTCAGTATTCATAGAACGACTGTTTACCTGCAGCTGGCCTGAGAATGACTGTCTTTCCCACAGCCAGCCTGGGAAAGGTCTGTTTTCCCACAACCGGCCTGAGAAAGGTTTGTTTTCCCACAGCCGGCTTGAGAAAGGCCTTGAGGCCTGTGCTGCTTGAAGCCTGCGCTACTACAAACCGATTGAGTCCATATTCAGAGTGTCTGGGTTGCTCACAATATGTCCCTCTTCTTCCAGAAACCCCACAAGCCAGCTCCAAGACAGACCCGGTGCTGGCCAAAGTTGAACCAATCCAGTGGGAGCGTCTCTGTGATAACATATTTAAGAAGGGGAAAAAACCTGCTGTGGGACAGCAGTCGAGAGAGAGGAGTGAGACTATGTGAGAGAAACAACTCTGCAGACACCAAGGTCAGTGAAGAAGGAGGAGGAAGAGGTGCTCCAGGCACCAGAGCACAGATTTCCCTGCAGCTTGTGGTGAAGACCATGGTGAGGGCAGGCTATCCCCCTGAAGCTCATGGAGGTCCATGGTGGAGTAGATATCTACCCTGATGCCTGTGGAGGACCCCACGCTGGAGCAGGTGGATGCGCCTGAAGGAGTCTGTGACCCCATGGAGTATCCATGCTGGAGCAGTTTTGCTGGCAGAACTTGCGACCCCGTGGGGGTCCCACACTGGAGCAGTCTATTCCTGAAGGACTGCACTCCATGGAAAGGACTCATGCCAGAGCAGTTCGTGAAGAACTGTCTCCCGTGGGAAGTACCAACATCAGAGATGTTTGTGGAGGACTGTCTCCTGTGGGAGGGATCCCACGCTGGAGCAGGGGAAGAGTGAGGAAGGAGTGGCAGAGACAATGTGTGAATAACTGATTGCAACCCCCATTCCCCATCCCCCTGTGCCACTCAGGGGGAGGAGGTAGAGAAGCCGGGAGTGAAGTTGAGCCCGGGAAGAAGGGAGGGGTGGGGGGAAGTTTTTTAAAGATTTGATTTATTTCTCATTATCCTACTATGACTTTTGATTGGCAATAAATTAAATTCATATCCCCAAGTCAAGTCTGTTTTGCCCATAAGGGTAATTGCTGAGAGATCTCCCTATCCTTATCTCAACCCATGAGCCTTTTGTCATATTTTCTCTCCCCTGCCCAGTTGAGGAGGGGGAGGGATAGAGCGGCTTTTGTGTGCACCTGGCATCAAGCCAAGGTCAACCCACCACACCAATTGAACAATTTATTTGTAAACTTTAAGAAAATACATTATATTTTTAAAGAATAAACACTGTATTTGGGAAGGCCACATGTTATTTTGTAAATAAAGGTGCTTACACCTTTTTTTCACATATAAAAAAAAGATAATAAAAAAACCTTGCTCTTGAGCCATTTTTTTGCCTATCTTTTTGAAAAATTAAATTCACAGTTGCCATCACAATGATCAAATAAATCAACATATTTAAACTTCTTTATATTAAGTGAGAATTGAGTGTTCTGCCTTCATAAAGCAATCAAAGCAGAAACAAAAAAGAACATAGCTTTCAGTAAAGAGAATAGGCATGTCATCATAAGCTTCCTAATTGGTTACATCCCTTACAGCAACTCCATGCTTATTTACTGAAAGATAATTAGCATATCAACTTCTTAAAGGCTCAAGTAATGAATCACACAAAGCGAATTGTTATAAGCATTCAAAATGAACACACAGTTGAAAGAAATACAAGAACCATAAATGCAAACCTTCCTTAAAATTGACCCAAATAAACATAACTTTTTATTACATTGTTGAAAACAATCAAAAATATTTTTTGTATACTATTTGTTTGAATCCATATTATTAAATTCATTGAAACTTAAAACGATCTTTGTTAGGCACTACTAAACTCTTACAACTAAAAATTCTGAGTCTAGCTACCATGACAATCACTAAAGCATTCGTAGTGGTATGCTTTGAAGTTCAAGTCAATGGCTCTAGGAAGCACTTGCAGAAATGAAAAAAAATACCAAGCACATAAAGAAAACAAAGTTTAGTTGAATTATGTTTCAGGCAATAGCTTTGTCAGTAATAAGCATACTGTTGTATTTGTAGTCATTTGTTTCATAGAATCATACAATCATAGAATGCTTTGGGTTGGAAGGGACCTTCAGAGATCATCTAGCCCAACTCGCCTGCAGTGAGCAGGGACATCTTCAACTAGATCAAGTTGTTCAGAGCACCATCCAACTTGACCTTGAATGTTTCTAGGGATGGGGCCTCCATTACCTCTCTGGGCAACCTGTTCCAGTGTTTCACCACCCTCATTGTAAAAAACTTATCCAGTCTAAATCTACCCTCCTTTAGTTTAAAACCATTACTCCTTGTCCTGTCACAACAGGTTTCATATGCATTTGTTGGGTTTCAAATATTCTAGATTTCAACAAATAGTTGAAATTTACTGCTTTAACATATTCTCACATCAGTTGCTTTACCAGAGCTATCATCTTATTACACCTATTTTTAAAAAGGGTAGAAAGGAGGAGCCTGGGAATTACCGACCTGTCAGCCTCATCTCTGTGCCTGGGAAGATCATGGAACAGATCCTCCTAGAAGCTATGCTAAGGCACATGGAGGACAGGGAGGTGATTCAAGACAGCCAGCATGGCTTCACCAAGGGCAAGTCTTGCCTGACCAACCTAGTGGCCTTCTATGATGGAATGACTTCATCAGTGGACAAGGGAAGAGCTATGGATTTTGTCGGTCTGGACTTCTGTAGAGCCTTTGACATGAACCCCCACAACATCCTTCTCTCTAAATTGGAGAGATACGGATTTGGTGGGTGGACTGTTCAGTGGATAAGAAATTGGCTGGATGGCTCAATGTCCAGATGGAGATCTGTGGCAAGTGGTGTCCCTCAGGGGTCCATATTGGGACCATTGCTGTTTAATATCTTCATCAATGGCATAGTGGGATCAAGTGCAACCTCAGAAAGATTGCGGATGACACCAAGCTGAGTGGGACTGTTGAAATGTCTGAGGGATTGGATGCCAGCCAGAGGGACCTTGACAAGCTCAAAAAGTGGGCCTGTGTGAACCTCATGAGATTCAACAAGGCCAAGTGCAAGGGTCTGCACCTGGGTTGGGGCAATCCCAAGTATCAATACAGGCTGGGGGATGAAAGGATTGAGAGCAGCCCTGCTGAGAAGACCTTGGGGATACTGGTGGATGAAAAGCTGGACATGAGCCGACAATGTGTACTCGCAGCCCAGAAAGCCAGTCCTGGGCTGCATCAAAAGAAATGTGGCCAGCAGGTCGAGGGAGGTGATTCTGCCCCTTTACTCTGCTCTGGTGAGACCCCACCTGGAGTCCTGCATCCAGCTCTGGAGCCCCCAGCACAAGAAGGACATGGAGCTGTTGGAGTGGGTCCGGAGGAGGTCCACAAAAATGATCCGAGGGCTGGAGCACCTCTCCTATGAGGAGAGGCTGAGAGAGTTGGGGTTGTTCAGCCTGGTGAAGAGAAGGCTCAGGGGAGACCTTATAGCAGCCTTTCAATACTTAAAGGGGGCTTATAAGAAAGATTTTATTAGGGCCTGTAGTGATAGGACAAGAAGTAACGGTTTTAAAATAAGGGAGAGTAGATTTAGACTGGATACAAGGAAGAAATTTTTTACCATGTGGGTAGTGAAACACAGGAACAGGTTGCCCAGAGAGACTGTAGATGCCCCATCCCTGGAAACATTCACGGTCAGGTTGGATGAGGGTCTGAGCAACCTGATCTAGTGGAAGATGTCCCTGCTTATTGCAGGGGGGGGGTTAAACTAGATGACCATTAAAGGTCCCTTCCAACTTAAACTATTCTATGAGTCTAAACTTTCAAGTCTAATAGAGTAATTTGATTTATTTTATGTGCTATGTTACATTGAATTAGGCTGCATACAAAGCCTAACATGATCCAATTCACTGTGCCATGGCACACTGGACAAAAAGTATTTGTTATTGTTGCTATTCTTAGATTTTCCACATTCATAAGGTGGTTAAATTACTTGCTTAGTTGGGGAAGTATGGTGGCACTACCACCTTGACTATCATAATCAACAGTATACACAGACGCCCTTTTATTTCCGAGCAAGGGATTGCTCTGGAATAGCAGAGCAGTCTATGTTTAGCCATGCTTGCCATGAAGAAAAGTATTACGAAAATACTTATTGTCATTTTGTTTACAACCTCAGCTAAGTAAGTTACCCTGAGACTTAAAGATGGCAAATGGAACACAGGATTTGTCATCTTTGCTCTTTTCTTTTTTTTTTCTTCTTATGTTATGATCCCAGAAATGTCTGAGTATCTGGAAGAGGGAAGTTAGGAAAATGGTGATTGTACTTATGTTTGTTATTTGAAAGGCCTTTTTTCTCTCAAGTGGACACTGAGGCTAAGATCTTAAGGCTGGGAGAACTGTAGGTATGAGGAGAAGCAAGACAGCAAAATTTGAGCTCTGAAGAGGAACAGACATTACTGTTAGGGTCTACAAAATTTTTAGGGTCTACAAAATTCTTTTTATTTTATGCATTTGATGAACCTTTATGCCCACTGAATATTCTTTAGAATAAAGACTTCACAAGACAATGCTGATAAGCAATGGAAAGAGTTACGGATCACTCCATTTCCAAGTTACTCACAACCCAGTATCTGTTTCAATATTCAGACAATACATGTAAAGAAAATACTTTGAAATTGAACACAAAATCATTCAAGAGCATCCAAAACATTCACTAGAACCTCACATTCTAGTAAGCGTGATATAATATACAATAAATGATGTGATAATAAAACTAGAGGAACTGCTTTGCTATCTTTGTCTACTTCCTTCAAAACACAAGAAAAAACAACTTTTCCCAGTAATAGGAATGGGTTTCACCAAATCCGTTTCTAATTCAGAAACAACATATACTTCAGGAAGTCACATAGTTCTGCTGCACAAAATTCTAGTAAACAATAAATACCATTTCTGGATTACTTTCTTCAATTTTTAAACTTGTTATTAAAAAATTTAAGGTATCTTTAGTCTGAATTTGTCTCCCTTGAATCACTACATCTTTAAAGCATTTCTATGGTAGATTCTGTATGATTTCAGAAATCATTAAATCCCTATTTGAAGTGGCATTGGTTAAAGAAAAACCGCAAAAAGAACTTCACAAAAAATTGAACTCTATACAATGTCTACATTCCACATAGTCTCTTCAACTAAAAGCTGGAGCAAATACATAGTTTTGTATTAGATGAAAACATATGGGCTCTACCAGTCTAATGGGGAAAATAACCCAAACCCAGACACTTCAATAGCCTGCCTTCATATATCCACCCTGACGCCTTCTTACTTGAACTCCAGCCATTTTAAGAGAATTTTTGAATCTTGTTTCTGAAATTTGTCCCAATTTAACCAAATCAGAAGCTTTTAACTTAAATTTTCCACAAGCGTTAATAGGGTGTTCTAAGACATGTTGGTATGGCCATTTCACTCTCCTCTACTCCAGTCATTAGTTAGGTTCAAGTATTTAAACTCATTGCTTTCCCTCCAAAATGAAAAGATTGGCCTACAATTAAGAAGCAAACTTTTGGAGGGCTTTTGTTTGTCACATGATGGTGTCTTATCTATTCAGTGTCACATTTCCGTATTTTAGTTTTGTCTGCAACTGTGCATGCTAGAACCAATGAAAATATATGAAAAATAAGTTAATAAATCAGTTCTAGAAGACAGAGCTTAAAGAAGATCACAAGCTTTATGGTAAAACTAGGATTCAAGGCCACTCTTACACTGCTACCAGTGTTTTGCATACTGTCAGTGTTTTTCCCTTTATGGCATCCACTTGTCTCTTATAACAGGATGTGAGCCCTTGGCACAGGAACAGTCTTGTTCTGACTTCATATCATAAATATGAGAAATGCCCCTAGCCGCAATAAACAAACAAGAACAACAACAGTAACGCATTTATAAATGTTAAGTTGTTCCAATGTCATTTCTGGATACTCTTATTTTTGTTCAAGTCCACATACTATTCAGCATGCTGAACTATCTAAGAACTTTCGTGTACATACATGAAATTATAGACACGTTCTTACCAGTGTGGATCAATATCCACAAAGGTACACAGTAGCCAACTTTTATTAAATTACTAGTTTCCATTGTTTCCAAAGGGAAAATACATGACTAAATAGGATTTCTACACTTAAGTATATGTTTCCAAAAGTGAACCTCATCTTAGGTGCACGCAGAATTTTACGGATTGCAACCACCACCTCGAAGGCATGCAGAGATGACTAGCTGGGCAACTTTGTTCCCCACTACCTGAAGAGGGCAGCTTTAACTCCCCTTCAACAACAGCAGCCAGTGGTCTCACATATACTTTATTTTTAACTTGAAAGGAGAAAATTAATGATGTAAGGCCATTGGCTTCCACAAAACTATTAGCTAAGTGAAGATCTTTGCTGCTGAAAGACTATTTAGAAGGATAATTATTCCAGTGGGGAAAAGCCAGAAGAAAATAAGAGCTGGACAGTTAACCTGAGACCGTAAATGCTCAGAAGCAGAAAGCGCTGACAGAAGCAGAAAGCATTTTTTCAGCAGAGTAAGGTTTTTGGAGTTTTCCTTTGGCCACCCCCATTCTTTGCATGTTCAGTAGCACCCACCCAACTGCTGCTGTGACAATAAAGTGTTCAGAGTTTCCGCATGTGACAATGCAAGTGTCACTTCTTACAGCAGTGACTGTGAACAGCAGACAGGCAAACCACCAAGCTACTATGACATATTCTGGTTCCTGGACTCATGAATTACTTAAAATATTTTCCAGACATTCTTTCAATTTGAAAAAGTTGAAAATTTCATAGCCGATATTGATCTATCTTGCTCCTTTCTAATGTGTCCTGCAGCTGTGCTCAGAAGAGCAATGTGACACCCTCTGCAACATGACTGACATACTGACACACCTAAAAACTCTTGATCTAAAAGAAGCAGCTCAGGAAGGCTCATAGCCTGACTTACAGCAAATATAACAAATTGTAAAGGTGAAGCCATTAGCGACCATCTCACTTCTAATGAAAGTAAGAGGCAGTGGAGATTAAACATATATTCAAATCCCTGTTCCGTTTCCTACTTTCAACTATGGTAATTGTCAGTTTTTCCATAGGAGAAACTTGTCTCTTTCTGTTCATTACACTCGCCAGAAGGATGCGGATATAACACAGCAGCAACAATACTGAAAATGTGGAGGGAGGGAGGGAGGGAGGGAGAGAGAGAGAGAGACAAGAAAGACAGAAAGACAGACAGACAGACAGAAAGAAAGAAAGAAAGAAAGAAAGAAAGAAAGAAAGAAAGAAAGAAAGAAAGAAAGAAAGAAAGAAAGAAAGAAAGAAAGAGAAAGTAAATGAGAAAGGGAGGGAGAGAGGAAGAGTCTGGTAGGTAAAGGTTTCTTTTGCTAGACAGCATTCAAGTTTTTGAGGTTTATTTCACAGTTTGTGTAAGTTATGGATTTTTTAGATAAATTTCTTTCTTAGCTATATTTGTAAGAAAAGGCAAAATAAGGTTGGTTGCAAATTCTCTACCACTTGTGTCCGTATTACCTAAAGGATCAATTATATTTGGACCAATAAGGATAGCATTATCACATCTGAAACAGAATCCAGAGCTGTAGGAAAGGCTCTCTTCTGACTGTCTCATAGCTTACATCTGTTAGTCACGCTTTTTTTAGATGAATTAACAAATGCTACAGAAACCTCAGTTGTATCTACAGATCTGACACACGAGGTAAAAATGGTAGCTGGAAGGCAGGCACTAATGAGTCGCTTGTGCACTTTCTACCAGTGCTACTTAAACATCATACGTAAAATTCTCTGTAAGAGGACTAGAGCAAAGCACGTTTATGAGTTTAAGACTTTTACATTTCCTATAGTACAACATAAGGGTCAATTCAATTCAAAATTGATAAAATAAAAAGTTTTAGATAATGTGTATCTTAGAACACACTCCCACAGAATTACAAGGTAAAGACTTGAAAGTGTATGATTTCTGTACTTAAATCACTACTGAAACCATCCAGAATTATCATTTACTGTAACATGAACTTCATCAAGCTCCAGAGTTTAAGCTATTTTTAAGTATTAATGATCAAGATTATTTTGAAAGGCAAGTTAAATGCACATCTGCCTACCCTGCCATGGTTTATACTTCTAAGTGAAGCATCTGGCACTAGCTCATAGTGGATTAAAACCCCTCTATTTTATTAAAATTAAAATTCAGCTTTGTATTTTAATAACTTTTATTGACAGGTTTTTGCTTTATACAATAATAAATATATTAAAATGAAATTATTCAAAATTAAATATTTTATTATAGCATTGTACACTATGACCTAAACTTACACTGATTTAGGAATTGTTTTGAAACTAGATAATTACCAAGAAGTACACCTGTGCCCTAAATTTTCAAATGAAGTCAAACTACTGACTCAAGTTCTATACGGGTATAAGAACTGCCAGAGAGCAGAAATAATTTATTTAATAACCTGTCTCGCTATAAATACGTAAGGTAAGCTCTCTGAACAATCTCACAATATTCATGTGATATGTGGAACACATTGCTGAAAGACGTGAAAGATACCACTTTTTCTGTTTGGTTTTATTTTGGCCGATCCAGATTTTATTCTCTACTTTTTGCTTTTTCTGCATTCTTTGACAGCTTAGACACTTTTTAAAAATTATCTTTAATTGCCAGATACATAAGTAGATGGCATTGTAATCGATGGCCTTGCTGGACTTGTCAAATGCAAGACGAAAGACAAACTCGGACTGAGGCGTCTCTCGACTGAGGTGGAAAGAGCCGAAGAGATAACAAAGGAAGTAATTAACTGGTGCTTATCTTATCAGACAAAAGTAAGGGGGGATAGCCCATCACTGTAAACTCAGTGATCTGTGGGACATGACGGAGGCTGCGCAGCCAGAGATTGCTTCAGAGATTGCTTTGGATAAAGCACAGATGGCCCCCGGATGCACACACCAAGATGCCCGCTCCGAAGGCGTGTCACACTGCTGAGTCCCGCTTCTGACGACACATTCCATGCCAAGAGCCAATCGATACACAATAATTGATTTAGTCCCACCTCACCAAAAGATTTCCAAACATATAAAAATTGGCACTTGAAAACTCTCTTTGGGAGGAGGAGCCAAGCGAGAACTTCACCTGACGGACGGGTCGACGGGCCTGAACCTCTCTTCCCCCCCCAAGAAGGGACGCCTTTTTGGTAAGAGTCGCGCCTCTGACTTTGTCAGACGTATCCCCGGGAACACATTGTTAACTAAAGCGCTAAACTATTACTTTGAGCTCAACTTTTGTAGACAGTGAATTTATCAACGGCAATTCCAAATCTGCGATAACTGTTGCTTGAATAAATTACCTATTGTTTCAACTTTGCAAAACTGTTTCAGTGAAAGTCCTTAGAAGGGCTCTGGCAGTCAAGTTGAATATCAGACTCCCCTACCCCCCCCCTTTAACGTGACAGGCATATAAGCATTATGGAGTGCTAGGTGGGCAAGGCAAGCTTTGGTAAGTTCTTGGCAACAGGACAAGCTATACTACAGCTATTTTACTCTCTCAGTAAACAACAAAGTGATTAAAGTTCATTCTACTAAAGTACTGATTGTAACTGCAGAGGATTTTTTTCATAAAAAGATAAAACCAGGCTATATTGTGGACTAAGGATAAGAAGGATCATGGTATTATTCCACAAGAATCTTGGAATTCCACAAGCATCTTGGCTAAACTCCAGTCTGGCTAAATATATTTGTAAACCTACACTTTTCTCTCTAGTTCAGTGATGTTTATTCTACTCCAAAGACCTCCCACCTCTAAGTGGTGTACTGTTTCTGGAACATCATTGCTACTGTGTTTCAGTAGTGGCTAAGAAACTTATATTCAAAGGACAGAGAAATCCAAGACTTATTCAAGTCAACAGGAACTCACTGAGGCCAAGATTTCACTGATAATGAATAAATCATAACTGAGTACTTTGGGATAAAAAAAATTCTAAAAATGTAAGGTTATTAATATAAGTACATATATACCAGAATTACCACATTGTACTTATTTTCACAGCTAAATGCAAACAACAGGTATTTCAAATATTGTTTTACAGTATTTTACCATTAATATTTTATGGGAAAAAATTTAAACAGCAGACATGTCTGTACAAGAGTACAAATTTTAAAGAAAATAGCTCCAATATTTAGTTTTGCTGATTTTTTTAACTATTTCCTGCTTTGTTCTAAAGAGGCCTCAGTCTGAAGTTTCAACACAAGATGGCACTCTAAAGAGACTTCTTGACTGAAAGAAAAATTACTGATACCCAGAGGAGTTTTTTTTTATCATATTATTGAGTACATTTTGAGAATTTTTTTTGTCCTGTATAATTGTCTCACAGGTCTTTAAAATCCATTCAATGATGCTGTTTTACCAATGGCTTTAGTATTTGTAAATGAGGAATTTGGGAAGGCATACAGAGAGTAAGATAATCATTAGCTACACAAATTATACTATGTGAAAGCTGAATAAGATCGCAGAATTACAGAATGTTTTAGGTTGGAAGGGTCCTCCAGAGGTCAGCTGGTCCAACACCCCTGTTCAAGCAGACTCACCTGGAGCCAGTTGCCCAGGACCATGTCAAAATGGCTTCTGAATATCTTCATGGATGGAGACTCCATAACCTCCCTGGGCAAACTGTTCCCATCCTCAGTCACCCTCAGAAAAGGTGAAAAAGGTGGAAAAGTGTTTCCTGATGTTCAGATGGAACCTCCCGTATTTCAGTTTGTGCTCATTGCTTTTGGTCCTGTCACTGGGCATCGCTGAAAAGAGCTGGGCTCCATCCTCTTTGCACCCTCCCTTCAGGTGTTTATATACATTAATAAGATCCCACCTGAGCCTTCTCTTTTCCCGGCTGCACAGTCCCAGCTCTCTCAGTTTTTCCTCCTATGTGAGATGCTTCAGCCCCTTAATCATCTTAGTGACCCTTTGCTGGACTCTATCCAGCGTATCCATGTCTCTCTTGCAATGGGGAGCCCAGAACTGGACATAGTACTCCAGGTGTGGCCTCACCAGTGCTGAGTAGAGGAGAAGGATCACCTCCCTCGACCTGCTGGCAATTTTATTGCCTAATGCAGCCCAGGATACCATTAACCTTCCTTACCACAAGGGCACATTGCTGGGTCATGTTCAATTTGGTGTCCACCAGGACCCCCAGGGCCTTTTCTGCAAAGCAGCTTTCCAGCTGGGTGGCCCCCAGCATGTGTTGGTGCCTGGGGTTGTTCCCCTTCAGGTTCAGGACTTTGCATTTCTCTTTGTTGGCTCCTGTCAGCCCATTTCTCCATCCTGGTGAGTTCCCTCTGAATGGCAGCACAACCCTCTGGAGTATCACCCACTTCTCCCAGTTTTGTGTCATCTGCAAACTTGCTAAGGGTACACTCTGCTTCATCATCCAGATGATTAATGAAGATATTAAACAGGACTGGACCCAGTATTGACCCCTGGGTCACACCACTAGTTACTGGCCTCCAACTAGACTTTGTGCCACTGATCACAATCCCCTGGGCCCAGCCATTCAGACAATTTTCAATCCACTTTGCTGTCTGCTCATCCAGTCCATGCATCAACAGCTTGTCTATGAGAATCTTATGAGAGACAGTGTCGAAGGCCTTACTGAAGTAAAGCACAAAAATATTACACCCAGGGATGGGAGTTCACAGTATTAAAAGAATGTAATTATTGTGTGATGGTAATTGTTGAATTGTTAAAACTATATTTCAAGACAATTAATTAAACTACTGTAAATAAACCCTACAATTGACTTTTTTAGGCTGCCTCTGCCAGAGCTCTCAGTAGAACAAAGCGTAAATTTCCTTAAGACCCTTTGGCAAACTCATGCTCTATTCAAACTGAGATCCTTTCTCACCTTCTACAGAACTGCAAACTCATTAATGGCTCTATATTGCTTATTGAGTCATTCAAGCATACACAGAGCATGCTAGATTTCTTCCTATCTCCTTCTCCCTGGGTTATATAAGGACACCCTTTCATTTTTGCAAAGCTTGTTAGATTATGCTGCTTGCAAAGGCACTGATGAATGTGTTTAGTGGCAAATATGTTTGCACTTTCCTCTGTTTTGAAGCACTGACAAACTCTCAAATGGATGGTTAAAATGACCCCTTTTTAAGCTGAAGACAAAGAAAAGTCATTCTGAGGGATTTCAATCTCTAAGGTAGGAAAGCAAGAAGAATTACATTTTTTTAATTTAGAGCAGATGACTTTCTGTTCTGTTTTCTTTTAATAGTTCATTATGTGAACAGGAATAAATCCTACTGTTTGCTTTGTCCTATGGACAACAGATAAACCCCAATGATTTAAATATCCAAATTTTGCATATTGTTCAATTTGTCTTATCTCATCATGTCACAGGTAATATGCATAGCAGTGCATTCAAAGATGAATGACAAGGAACTGGTGCCTTTTCTATAGGCTTCTAATCAGGGTTTGATTGCTGATAAATCTGGCAGAAAAACATGTCTTTAAAAGGTAGATATGAGCTTGAAGAGGCAAATAAACACCTGATAGGATTTTCAAAAGTACAGAGGTTTAATCATGACTTAAAATGGTATTAACTGAATATGTAGATGCTTTTGCAAATCCTATTAGCAGCCTATTTGCATACCACACCTGCAGTCAGAATCCCTGACTCTGGTGCTACTGAGTGTCATGGAGGATGACACTGAGGTGACTTCTGCTACCATGTGAGCAATAACCTTCCTGAATTTAGTTCCATGGAATTGTCATAGATGATGTCTGCTTCATCTTATATGTAGTTGCTCACCACACTGTGGAGAAATTGGCAGATGAGGCATCAGACCGTTCAGAGACTGGTATTAAAGTTTTCCATGGCTTTAGTCTTTTAAGGTTACTCAGGTTTTGATAGGATTCAGAACAGGTGAAACAAGGGATTCTGAACTGCAAGGTCAGTCCTAATGGTAATAATTTTATTCTCCTGTATACTCTTTTACAAAGCTGCACTGATCCAGTAGCTCCAGGCAGGGTGTGTCTTTCATGAGCAATCTTATTCTTTTTTACTATGCACCAGCAGCATCAGAGGATGCAATATTCAGCATGCAAAATTCCTGGTTCCCAGTTATACAGGAATGAAAGGAAGGAAGAGCTGTGTAACTGGCCAGTCCTTGGGCGTACTGAACCACAACAGTGCTTCTGGACTAGGTCACTGCTTGATCAGGTGCTTCATAGAGCACGTCCTTCTACTGCCTTTTTTACCACATTATGAAGGATGGTTAATTCCAGTGGCCCATGAGCAAAAGAGTGTCAGAAGAACTTCATGACCTTGTAGCATTAACATCCATTATCTGAGTACCTTGGTCATGGCTTGACAGGAGCTAAAGGACTGAGGTGACCCTAAGCTTTTAAAAGAGTGCTAGAGGACTGGGAAAGCACTCTAATGCACTTCCTCTAGATTATCCGGTTATGACTACTCTAGCACAATAGTGTTCAGTGAAATACAACCCTCCTTTATGTTTCTATGATTATTATACAAGCTTGCTTTCCATCTCCCTTGCTTGCAATACATTTTTTTCAAATTTACGGTAAAATCTAGTTAATACACATTACATTTTTGCATCTTAATAGGATATTAGGATGAAAGATGACTGAAATAATTCAATAGTTTTATAAAAGGTTTGTATCCTCCATTGCTGTTTAAGGCATTAGAAAATGCATTGTTTATCCCAGCAATCACACCACTTACTCTCAGCATAGGGCCATTCTGGAACACATGGGGTTCATCACAAACTACACAGTATTCATTCAATACTGGTATCCGCTGCTCAGCAAATTCAATAGTCTGAGAACAACGAAAATGAGAAAAACAGCGTCTGCTTAAAAATAATTAACAGTTAGTTCATGCTCATAAGTGGGTAAGGTATGACATCCTACCTGCACAAGAAAGCCATGGTCTCGTACCAGAATGCATTTTGCATCATAATTTTGCTGCAAGGAAAAAGTTCAGGCAACTTCAGTGTTGGTGGACTAATTATAAGGAAATGGTAAAACATTTGCATTTTTTGCGTGCAAATATGTTAAATAATATTTGCATCTAAAAAGATCTGTCATTCGCATAAACCAACCATTACAAATAATCAATCCTTCTACTATTTGCTGAGTGTAGGGTAGATTTTTAGCATTTATTTGTAGATCTTAAATCTGATGAGGTTTTGTATCTCAACATCCCAAAACCTTTAATCTCAAATGGAAACACCAGTGCCTTCACTCCATTGTAAAAAACTGGCATTTGGTAACTTCCTTTAAATTTTAACTGCATATTTTCTGTCCAAATATGGGCTACATGCTTAGGCTTGAACGACTAATATAACTCTCAGAACAGCTGAAAATCTTTTTCTTTTATATATTTACTAAGATCTCACTTCTGTGAGCACCATGCTGACGGCTCTCTGTGCTCAGATCCCACTCAGATTCTTTCTGCCTTTTTATTTCAATGTACAACAAATAAATTAGAAGGAACTTTTGTTATAGGAGTCACTAAGGTACAAAATTCCCTCTGGGCTGATATCTATCTCAATCAACCCTTGTTTTGAATGAGAGTCAGATCAGCTCCATTTACAGCTTTTTTTGGTTTTGTTTTTGTTTATAGTCTTATTTCCTTTCATTTCTCTAACTGCTTATTTGGGAAACTTTTCCCTTTTTCTCTCCTGGGAAATAATCCTCCTAATTGTATTCATATATGAGATTCAAATATTTAAGCTGAGAACTGAAGAGAAGTTAGGGTCCTGATTCATCGCTTCCACATTCCACTGACTTTAAATCGCAGTTAGGCACCCAGGTTACCATATATCTGGTGCCTGCATGTAAAATGTGAAATAGACTCTTGATGCCCTTCTGCTAACATCAGTCAAATTGAACCTGACCATATACGTTATGATTTTCCCTCAAAGTAAATGCATTATAGCAATAAAATACTGGTAGTTTTAATACAATGTCAAGCAGGGCTTGCATTTTTTCCATATCAGCTAACAACATCAGTAATGAAACCACTTAGTCAACTCTTCATTATCTTATCAAAACCAATGTGACTTTTTATATTAACTTCAGGAGAGAAAAGTCTGCTAAGTTAAGACATCCTTTGCTGATACAGAAAAAAATGAATCTCTATGACAGGTAAAAAGTCTATTGGATCACCTTAATTTAATTTTGCTGTGCACATTACAGGAACCAACTGCACAGAATGTATATAAATGATTTTATGATAGTCTATCACTGTTTTTAGATTTGATGAGTATAGCTCACAGCTTATTAAACTAATTTACCATGAGATATTGCACACTCAATGTAACTTCATTATTCAGAATACACTATTTTGAATATATGTATGGTATTTCAAGCAACAATCAGCTTTTGCATGCTGAGAACACCAAGGTACCGCCAGGCTAAGGGAGTGGAGAGGACCGTCTCCTAAGTGCCTCTCTCCAGGTCTAACACAGAAAACAGACCAGAGCCTTGAAAGAGCACAAACAGACCCACTCTTTCCTCTGAAGTATAAAAGTCATCTTTTAAGAGGCAGAGACAGAAGAATTAAGTCTGGGCTCTATCTCTTAAATTTAAGAATATGTGCTACCCTTTGTTTTCCCAATTGATCATGTCTCTGGGGAAAGAAAGGGGGGCAGTGGGGGCCTAATTCCTTCCCTGACCTCCAGCTGCCACCAGTGCATTTGAAGGTTAAACCCTTCACAAAGCACAAATGTGCAAGAGGTGAGCTGAATCATGACTGCATTCCTTCCAGTATGATGATGATCACAGCTGAAAAGACCAGGAGAGGTGACTTGGCACCCAAACAAGCAAATGGACAGTTGCTGAAGCAAATAGGGAAATGAGAAAAGACCTGTGTGACCAATTTTGAAGTGCAGAAGCTCACACTCTCCCTTCTTCCTGCAGCAAGAAAAGAGGCAGGGAAGGAAATGGATGATTGAACTTTTCCCATGGCCAGCAGCCATACATTGAGCTGTATTCAACATGAGATGTAAAATCTCTGTCTTGACCTAAGCAAATTCTGGTTTTATAACTTAAATATACGTGCATGCACAGTTGTTTAAATCCTCCTTAAAAAGCTGACTCCATTGCTCTTGTCTTCCAATATATTCAATATATCCAATATATTCACTAACATATGTCCTAAGTATTAATGCCTTTGCATAATAAGCATAATAGTACATTTGGAAAATAATAGGAGGAAAGTGAGCAAAATAAAAAAATCTTTACGCACAGCAGCTTGTGAAGGTGATGATGAAGATGGTGTTAAGATACCAATAAGCCCTGAGGTAAGAGAGAGACTCCTGCCCTCTGCTATGGTGGACTCCTTGAAAGGCTCCATTTTGGATGATTTAGGGGCATTGGAGTAAGTCTTGCTGAGTAACTTGTGATTCTTCAATCCATCCAATTCTTCCATTCTAAGATTACTGGAGTAGGACCTGCTTAAAAGTTTGTGGGGCTTCAAGGTGCTGTTGTGCTCACATCGAGGGTCCCCAGAACATGACCTACTTAATAGCTTATGGGCCTTTAAAGTGATGCACTCCTCCTGCTTGATAGCTGCAGAGCAAGAACGGTTCAGCAGTTTGTGTGATTTAATAGCTATTGTCTGTTCAGCCCCAGGGTCACTCGATAACGAGCGCCCAAAGGTTCTGTGAGATTTTGTGGCACACACATCCTCTGCCTTAACTGTGCTAGAGTAAGTCCTTCTCAGTAGTTTGTGACTTTTGGAGATCCCATCCTGTTCTGACTTCAGTTTTGATTTATTTTTACCACAGCCAGGTGGAGGATAACTTGGCGACCTTAAAAATAAAGAATGGGAAGATGTAGTTGGAGAATAATCAGTATTGTGCAAATCAAACAAGTCCAGACATATGTACAAAATTTTAAGTGCCACCTGTCTTTATGTAGTTGACTAGTGATAAATACAGCCCAACATTAAAAAAATGAGCAATTGTATGTAGGACTGATTTCCCAGTATCAAATAGACATCTTACTCCTATTTATACACAAACTCATCCATTGAAAAGATGACTAACTACTGAAGACAAGTTAAAGCTACATACTTACAGTTCTTTGTAAAGGTCCCTATATATCTAAACAAACCATTTATTTAATAAATTGTCTTTGAAATGAAAACCACGTATTTCACACAATCATTTTTCTTATCAAAATCTATCTTTCTTATGTAATAATCATGGCACGATCCCATTAAAGTTATTGTCTTCTGGACATGGCATAACAAATTCTATGTCCAGATGCAATGGAAGATATAATGAGCAGTGAAACCTGCAGGCGGTAAATCAAATTTAATTTAGCTGAAATGAACATTTTTTTTAAAAAAATCATAATAAACTGGGTGCTTTGTGGAAGGCAATTTGATGCCCTTCTCTCTTGTTTTAGACAAATTCTAGCTCTGTAACACTAGAAATGAGAATGTGAGGCACCTAAATTATGAATGCAGAAAGTAAAGAAAAAAGTTTTTTATGAAACAATATTCACGTGGACTGTCACATTTCTGTAAGGTTCACATTTACGTGTCCTTGCAAAGCAAGAACCACTCTCAGGTATGCTGAATAATTTTTCTACACTTTACAAGCAACCCTAATCTTTGGAGTATTTTTTGGGCTTCGATCAAATAGAAAAGAAGCGAAACCCCAAGGGGAGAGGCTGACAGGTTTCACCACTCTGTTAGCAAGTGGTGACAGTGGAAAATACATGTGGAGTTTGCTGACTCACTGTTGCAGTTGGCTCATTGCCACCCTTGGGCAGACAGGTAGGAATGGTGCTCTAGGGAGAAAGTAAGGGTCCCTGTGTTTGGGCTGAGCGATCTTTGGACAGGGACTGCAGCAGCAGCCAAATCAAGAGGAGAAAGATTGGGTTGGTTTTTATATGCCCTTTCTGAATAAAACTAAACCCCAAGTTACAGTCTGCGCTAGACAATGGTGCGTGGCACGGTAGGGAATGGGTAAGCTTTCTACTTAAAACACCATCTTCCTCTTCCACCTTTGAAAAGACAAATAATCTTTTGTTATCTTTGACATTCTTCTCTTCTTCAGTGTGAATGATCACTGTAGTCCCTCTCTTTTTTATACACAGAATTTAGAATAGCAAAATTCATCAAAAAGAAGGAATGTTCAAAGAAGCATCCAATTCAAATGTACAGAACACTTCATAAGCAGGAAACATGCTAGTGTAAATATTCACATTCTTGAAAGAGGTAAAATCAGAGCTTGATTTTACAAACGCTTAAGAGTATGAGTAACTGGCAGAAGTCATAATGAATTCAAATGAACTATTCACAAACTACTTATGTTTTTAATGCCTTTGAAATTTTGTGCCTGCATTTTAGAAGTGGTGAACACTCGTACTCAAACAGTGGAGAGAGGTGAGTGCTCAGCAGCTCTAAAGATCAGTCTTTCATTAATGAACATTCTAGTTTTAAAAAATTAAAAAATATACACAGCTGTGGAAAGAATAACTAGACAACTACAAAATTATACATATAAAAACTATATTATACATATAAAATATATATTTTATATATATATTCTTGCTATTCAAGTAAGTCAAATGCTACCAAGCTAGTAAAGATACAAATACAACCAAGTAAAGTAATACAAAATGAATTATTTCCCATTCTAGATGAATCATGGCTGTTTTGGAGAGCAGAGCACTGAAATGCTCTGCCTTCAAATAGTCTTAGAAGTTGCAATAGTGCCTAGTTCGCATTTGATGTCATGCAAGGCAAGGACTGGAAACCCATGAGGTAAGATAGAAATAGAGCACTTGTCAGTGGAGAAAAGTTAACATTTCACCTTGTGAAGTCTGCTGTGGATTTTGAACAGGATATGGTGGTAACAGCTCATGTTCCTTGCTATTACCTGCGCAATGTAGAAAAGACGTGCAGAGGGGATTTCACCTTTTTGTCAGACACCTTCTTATTGTGAATACAATTAGATTTCTCTTTGCTGTTCTTCCACTGTTGTGTAACAAATGTCTGCATGATTCTGCAAATTAATAAAGAAAAAAAAGGTTTTCTTATCCTAGCCAAGACATATTCACTTTAACACTAGGGTCTCAGTTCACCACGTAGGCGACATGATGCAATGTCCTCAGACAGAGTTTCTCTGTCACATATGTGGACTGACGACTGGGTGCTTTAGCTCCTCAAAAATGCTTTTTTTTTCCACATAAAACTAATTCACATGGAACTCTTACTGAGAATACAGTCTGTGTAAACAACCACTGCAAGATTTATATAATTGTTCCTCTCATGGAGATCTAGAGACAAACTGATTCAAAGGCATTCTATCCAACTATAGGCGTCTGTCTCTCCAGTGACTACAGAGCTAGGCTACAGCATCCACACTGCTCAAGTAGGAGCATATTCTCCTACAGCACAAACATGAAGGTAGGGATGCTGAACATTACCCAAAGTGATTTACAGAGAAGACAGAGCCAAACACTTCCCAGAGATGCACAGCAAAATGCAGTGGTCACAAGTTGTAGCAAATTAAGCTAAAAAACATGAAGGCTATAAAGAAAAGACATCTGCAGAAGAGTGGTTAAGTACAACATGTTACCCACAAAAACTGGAGATTTTCACAGCTCACCTGCCTGAGACTCTGAAGTAAACTAATCTTTGAAGTCAGCATTACATCCTACAGGCCACCATGAAAGCATATCCCCCTTAGCATATGCATGACGCTAAAAAAGATTCCTGCTCCTGAGGCTACACAATCTAAGCAAAACCAGGAAATTGAACACTCCTAGCTACAGTCTTTTTGAACTTTTGTAGCTTACTTCCTAAAAGGCAGGAAAGGGACAGAAAACCCTGGCAGGCAGCATAAATCAAGTTCTCTCCAACAACTGTCAAAACTGAAGTCAAAACCTGTTATTTTTTATTTAAAGAAAAACAAGTTGAAAACAATTTGACCCAACTAACCTGACAACCTGTGAATTTTATCCTACTTGACATGGTCTGGGAACTAAAAAGAGTCGAATATTTACTTAAAAACAAGGGTTTACACTTTTCCAGACTTACTTTTTCAGCTGATGTCCCAGCCCAAATCTTTCCCTAGTAGAGATCTGAAATACATCCACAGTTGGCACTATGGAAAAAGGAGATATTGTTGATATATGAACTTAAAGCAATAATCAAGAACTCATGACCATACAAGTCATATTTAAGGACCCTGTTCTATCTGAACCTTTACTATAGGCAATGCCATTGAAGCAATGGTGAAAGCAGCCATGTCATCTAAGTCTATGAAGAAATGAATCTCCTTTTTGGAATATTAGCCAATATAATTTGTAATTTTACAAATGAGTATTTTTGAAATTGAATTCCCCAAAATGTATCTCTTCCCACTAACTTTAATTACATAAATGTATCGGGATTTTTAATATCACAGAAGTACTAGAGAGCAGCATCAGATTAAATGTCTCTGGACTGGTAATTCATCTCAACTAATCTCTTAGATTTTCTTCCAAGTAAGTAGCCTTTACACACAACAGTTCCTGTGACTATGAAGAAAATCCAGAGAGGAATAAACTGAATTAACTAATATCTGGGTTTTCTCTCTGGATGTGTTTGAATACAAGATTCATGATCATCATCTAAGTTCCTGATGTATGAATTCAAGGGGCCAAGGGTTACCCTGAATTTTTCTCAAGACCTATCCTAACGTTGTTATATCCATATTCATCTGTCAGAAAACTGAAAGTGTAAGGGGTGAAGGCTGGAAATTAGCTCCTGGTATTACAAAAATCCTTTAATAACATTTACTAGATAGTGTAGATATGGCACTTCAGGACATGGTTTAACAGGCATGATGGTGTTGGGTTAACGGTTGGACTTGATGATCTTAGAGGTCTTTTCCAACCTTAAAGATTCTAAAATACTATGATTCCATAGAAGCGTGCTGTGATTTAATCCAGCAGCCAGCAACTAAGCACTACATAGTCGGTCCCTCAGCCCTCCCCAGTGGGATGGGGAGGAGAAATGGACAAAAGGTAAAACTTGTGGGTTGAGATAATAAGAAATAGTAATACTTAAAATAATACTAATGCTAATAAAGATAATGATACTAATAATGATGATGAATATGCAAACCAAACTATATACAATACAATTTTATCACCACCCGATGACTGATTTGCAGCCAGTCCCCGAGCAGCGATCATGGAACCCAGAAATCGCGGATTTAATGAATTTTGCGGAACTCCCGAAAAAGACCGAACTCCCAGACAAAAGAGGAGTCGAACTCATGGAAAAGAGAATTCCTGCCCCCTGACCCATCCCATTCATAAACTGACCATGATGTCTATGGTATGGAATATTTACATGGGCCAGCTTGGGCTAGGTGTCTGGCTATGCTCCCTCCCAGCTCCCACACACCTGCTCATTAGCTGAATATGAGAAACTGGAAAAAGTCCTTGATTTCAGAGCAACAACTGAAAACATCAGTGCTATCAACATTCTTCTCATACTAAATCCAAAACACAGAAGCTACTAGGAGGAAAATTAGCTCTATCCCAGATGAAACCAGGACAAAGTGGCAGATGGAATCCAGCACTTGTTGAGTCTCAGGTCGTCGATGCAGGACAACAGCCAACACATATTACAAGCACAAATAGACTATATACTTTGTATTATATAAGGAAGTAATGACTGTAGTAAAACAAAAAGGGATGAAAACAAAAAATCTTGGGTCAGTTCAAATTTCCTTAGAAAAAGAAAATCAGTATTTTAAAATCTGTAGTCAGATTTTATTCAGAATGTCAAAGTTTATAATTTAATTTCACTGAAATTAATTTTAAAAATAAAATACAATATATATATAACCTGGCTATCCAATTTCACTGTCATGGTTTAGCCTGGATGAATACCAGGTGCCCACAAAAGCTACTCTATCACTCCCCCTCCTCAACTGGATAGGGGAGAAAAAATATGGTGAAAGGCTTGTGGGTTGACATAAGGACAGGGAGAGATCACTCACTGATTACCATCATGGACAAAACAGGCTTGACTTGGGGAAATTAGTTTAATTTATCACCAATCAAATTAGAGTAGGATAATGAGAAATAATACCAAATCTTAAAAACACCTTCCTCCCACCTGTCCCTTCTTCCTAGGCTTAACTTTACTCCCAGTTTTCTACCTACTCCTCCTGAGTGGCGCAGGGGGATGGGGAATGGCAGTTGCAGTCAGTTCATCACACGTTGTCTCTGCCACTCCTTCCTCCTCACGCTCTTCCCCTGCTCCAGCGTGAGGTCCCTCTCACAGGAGACAGTTCTCCACAAACTGTTCCAGTGTGAGTCCTTCCCACTGGGTGCAGTCCTTCCGGAACAGGCTGCTCCAGCGTGGGTCCCCCACAGGGTCACAAGTCCTGCCAGCAAACCTGTTCCAGCATGGGCTACTCTCTCTCTACGGGTCCACAGGTCCTGCCAGGAGCCTGCTCCAGCGCGGGCTTCCAATGGGGTCACAGACTCCTTCAGGCACATCCACCTGCTCCAGCGTGGGGTCTTCCACAGGCTGCAGGTGGATATATGGTCCACCATGGACCTCCATGGGCTGCAGGGGGACAGCCTGCCTCACCATGGTCTTCACCACAAGCTGCAGGGGAATCTGTGCTCCGGTTCCTGGAGCACCCCTTCCCCCTCCTTCCTCAGTGACCTTGGTGTCTGCAGAGTTGTTTCTCTCACATAGTCTCACTCCTCTCTCTCGACTGCTGTCCCACAGCAGGTTTTTTTCCCCTTCTCAAATATGTTATCACAGAGGTGCTCCCACTGTCGCTGATTGGCTCAGCCTTGGCCAGCACCAGGTCCGTTTTGGAGCCAGCTGGCATTGGCTCTGTCAGACATGGGGGAAGCTTCTTGCAGCTTCACAGATACACAGAGAAAGGAGTTTGTTAACACAAGAGACTGTGGATCTCATTGTCCTTTTCTGGTAAATAAACAAACATGGCTGCAGCAGTAGCTGAGCTCATAAAACCAGTAGCAGCAAAGCACTTGACTCTGGCCCTGATCTTGCCTTTCTCGGTACTCAGGCACTCCCACAACCAGTCAGCTGCAGGACTGGGATCTAAGTTTCCTGTTTTAACCTTGTCAGTGGTGCAGAAGATGTCCTGTGGTTACTTCTCATTTCACTAGATCATCTTACTGCACGCTGCTCTTCACACTTCACCCTCTCTTATTTGCTGCACATTTTTATTTTTTAAATTACGTTATGATAGAAATATTCTGAATACTAACACTGTTACCTGCTATGGCACACACATATTTTAAGATTTGTATATTTGCAAAAAATATTGAAGCAATAAAATACTGACAAAAAAACCAAAAAGTCAAGCAAAAAAATGTGACTGATGTAATGAAATATTTGAATGAACAGAATACAGCTTATAGTTAGAATCGGCAGACAACATAACCTATAAAAATAGTTCATTGGGACAGATTTTCCTAAACATATTATGACTGGAAATATCTGTTCATGTTCCAGAGGCAGAATTCTCCCACAGATATAAGCCTGAACTGACAGCTTGCACTGGAAGCCTCCAAAGTTGGGCAAGTTGTACTCTGCATTACACACTTAGTTCTGACTTCCCATTGTAAAAATATATCTGAAATTGACTCTTGCATATGAATGTTTCTGAATCTTCAGTCTCAGTTGATTCTTCATGTGTTTGACCATTTTCACTCTCATGAGAAAGCTTTATTCACATAACAACCAGAGGGCAGTATGTCAACATAACATTTAAAATTCTCATTCAGATTTAAAGATCCCCAGAGTTCACACAGTGATATAGAAATCAGAAGCTGGCAGGATAATTATCACAGCCTGATTCTTCAAAGGTGCATGAAAAAAGGCATATTAATGTGTTGCATAGATCTGTGTATGTATACTCTGTCAGGGATATCTGCATCTGTGAATATGATCCCAGATTTACAAAATCAGGAAATCATATATTAGAAACTGTTGATCTTTATTCCTTAACTCCTGGTTCCTAGAGGAAGCAGCTGCATTTCAAAGGGTATCAAGAAAATAAGTTCCAAAACTCAACCTATGAGAGTTTAAACTAGATGCCCATGTCATTATTGAGGGCCTAGCCATGCAAATATATGTAAGAATAATTTCAAACCAGTAGGACTGCTCTCAGCAGTAGATTTAAGCACATGCAGGGTCAAAGATTTGGCAGTGAATGAGTATCTATCACCTAGCACATGGCTCAGATCGAGACACCATACAAGGCACATGAAGAATATACAGGTGACTAACCTGGACCATTTAAGTACTGTGTAAGTGAACAGTGCAATCGCACTATTATAGGCTCTGTGCGAATTACATCCCAAGCCACAGCAATCTCTTCCTAGTTCAAGATAAAAAGAAAACAATAGACACCATTAGTCATCATGAGGAACTGTTGCATTTGGTCACTCTACCTTAGACTTGTTATAAACACCATCCACCCATTTACCCAGTCGTGGAATATCTACTACAACTTTAAAATTGAGACTTAGGACAAATTATTGCCTGCTGATGCCCCTAAGAGTGGTGTTAGATTGCACCCAGTTCTTGAGTATGATCATTTAAACTGAGCACAGGTTTCTACACAACACTACATCTGCAGTGCAGGCAAACATGTTCCCATCTGTCAAGAGATACTGCTTCAAAACTGAGAAGCAAAGGAGCAAATAAAGATGGAAAGGAAACTCATCCCATAACACAGGGCAAAAGAAATGTTTTCTCCTTCTTAAGACTGATTAAAATAATTCAAGGTACGATCAGATTTTCTTAAATTTTGGAAGAGCCTGAGAACTTATCTGCTGTGCTGACCTGAAAATATGACATATCTGTGCAAAACCTAATGATGCACCTAAAAGCACTAATTTTCATACTGCATCTAGAAGACAGGAAGTTACTGCAAAGATGAGGTAAGGAAGTGTGGAGTTAATGACAGCATAACTGTTACAGAAGCCATGCTGCCAGTTGACAGCACCACTGTCCTGTCTCCTTTGCCACTCAAGCCTCTCCCTAATCAGGTGCAGATGCTGAGAAGCACACAGGAAAGCTCCAGCCAAGGTCTTCTTCCCTCCAGGACTCTATGAAGTGCTTTCACCTAACTAATGTCTAGGATAGCAAAAAAAAAAAAAAAAAAAAAAAGTATTTCATTGATATCAGTTTAAACATTTACCATTCACAAAGCGTGTTTGAAAGGAAATACATATTCAGTAAATAAAAGCCTACAAAACATTTTTACAATGTGATCATAAAAGGAAAAGGAAACCTTTCCAGTAAGTAGCAATCAATAATGTGACAGCCACTTGTGAAGATCAAGCCTCTGAAAAAGGAATCTCACTGGTTGTCTAGAGAGTCTGATGTGTAGCAGAATTAAATGGGTATTAACGTTCATTATGTAATCCTGTGATTAGATTACTTACATCAAGAAAGCTAACATCAATATGCAGATCAATATCTACATCATCAATGGCTCCATATTCCCTGAAAGAAAAGAATTACATTACATTAGAGCTCTTTAAGATACTCCTCAGCCCAGAAGTACTTATAACAGAGAAGATTTTATAAAGGATAATCTTGTCTGTAAAATCAGAATGATGATAAAATACACATTTACATAAATTGGATCAATATTACCAGTGGGTGACTGTCTGATGCACTGAAACCTTCTTTCAGTAGATCTTGCTTTTAAATATGTTAAATATTTTTTCTACTAATTCCCCCAAATTCACTCTACATTGCTGCTATGAATTTTTGCCTCACGGATTGCACAAATAAATCGAGAAAATAAAAATGGTCACACGCTGCTCCTATTTATGACAAAAGAAAACCCTAGCTAATTTTCAAATGTATTTTAGGTTAAAAGCCAGCAACTTAAGGAGAGGCTTGAGATAAATCAATGAAGACAAATACAACACAGCCGAGAGGGTGGCATGTTATACCTGTGGTATTGCTTCATACATTCAAGAATTTGTTTGTCAAAACACAAAGATTTCACTGTAATGTGCTCAAACCAATAGTTAGTTTATCTGTTATGTGTATGTCGTAGTTTAACCCAGCAGTCAGCAACTAAGCACTAGACAGCTGCTCGCTCACCCCTCCCCTTCCCCCTCAGAGGGATGGAAATGGACAAAAAAGGGAAAACTCGTGGGTTGAGATAAAGACAGTTTAATAAGGTAACAAAGGAAATACTACTACTACTAATGATAATAATAATGATAATAATAATGACAATAATGAATATGCAAATCAAACTACATACAATACCATTTTTCACACCACCCGACAACCAATCCACAGCCAGTCCCCGAGCAGTGATTGTGGAATGCCAAACTCGCAAATTTCTGAAATTCCCAAAAAAGTTCGAGCTCTCAGACAAAAGAGAATTCAAACGCATGGAAATGAAAGGAGCAGATAGATTCCTGTCCTCCAGCCAACCCTCATTTATAAACTGACCATGACATCTGTGGTATGGAATATTTCCATTGTCCAGCTTGGGCTAGGTGTCTGGCTATGCTCCCTCCCAGCTCCCACACACCTGCTCATTAGCTGAATATGAGAAACTGGGAAAAAAGTCCTTGATTCATAGCAACAACTGAAAACATCAGTGTATTATCAACATTCTTCTGGTACTACATCCAAAACACAGAAGCTACAGGGAAGAAAATTAACTCTGTCCCAGTCAAACCAGGACAGTATCCACCCTTTATACTATATCTTTTGCATCATTCCCAGGTCTCACACTTTCCAATAAATTGCCACCACTTTTCCTGTCCTTTGATATATACACACAGATATCATTCCCTTAGTCTATAGACCATCCCTCTAAAATGTCTATTGAGTTCATTTAGTCCATGACTTGGGGCTCCATCTGTCATAACAGTCTTTTAGGGCAGGAGAGATGGTGTGAAGTTCACTCAGTTGGCAGAGCAGGACTGGGCTTTGGTGCTATGTGGCAGGCAGGTGAGGTTGGGCACAGCAGGAGGATGGTGAGTAGTGTTCAGTTGTCACATACTGCATCTGGAGCTCGCAGCTGGTGTATCTGACATGGCCCATGTCCAAGGTCTGCAGGCTGAAGAGGTTAATCTTGACGAAGTTGCTGGGTGGCAGTTGCTGAAGCCAGGTCCAGTTCCATCACCACTGCATGCACTTAGCTTGCTTTCATCAAAGTTCATCCTTCACTAATTCGAATGATTCTTACTGTAATACTGTTGACATGACATACAGCAACTATAGTAGTGGTAACATACAGTGACATAGTTATTTAGCAATTAACATCGTAGAATTTAATTTATTGCTTATTCTCATCCAATATCAAATCCCCTTGAGATACACATCGGACTTCCCTATCCTTCCGCATCACCCACCAAGTACAACCAGGTCCTTGAGCACAAGCAATCCCACAGATGGATTTGCCTTTGCCCAAGGCAGGACTAACCCAGACTGTATTCCCTAACATATTCTTCATGTGCACTACAGGGACTTGATCCCCTTCTACAGGGCACAAAAGTTTTGATTGGGCAGGGCCAGCTCGACTGGTAGATCCTCTGAAATTAACTAACCAGGTGGCCTTTGCTAAATGTGTATCCCAAAGTCTGAAGGTTCTGATGGAGCTACAAAATAATTACAAACAAAGCAAGTCTTGGTTCTCAGTGGATAATTGGGATAGCTGTAGGATAAGAGACACCTAAATAATTCTACTCCAGACAGCTCGGCCTTGGGAGAGCAGATGCACCAAGCTACAGAGATAAAGAGGCACCAAGAGGGCAACAAGACCAGAGCAAAACAACCTGGAAGGCCACAGTATACGTGATCTTAGAACCAAGTTTGTGCAGAAACAAAGGTCAACCAGTGGACACTGTGATGAAGACTATGAGCCTTCATCTGAAGACCCCCGACGACCACCCGGAGACTCCAACACACGTGTGAAAGACATTAACACATGCTAATTAGTTCTAGAAAAGCCAAGAATATGCTAAGCATTTCTCGGAAATATAATGAATACGTATATTGTGATTGTATTTAACCTGAAATGAAAGGGTGTTTGGCGTGCACATTTGGAGGAGAGATCCCCCATGTGCCTGGCGCCATAATAAAGGATACCTGCTTGTAGAATCATAGAATGGTAAGGGTTGGAAGGGACCTTGAAGATCATCTAGTTCCAACCCCTCTGCCATGGGAAGGGACATCTTCCACTAGACCAGGTTGCTCAGAGCTCCATCCAACCTGGCCTTGAACACTGCCAGGGAGGGGGCATCCACTGCCTCTCTGGGCAACCTGGGCCAGTGTTTCACCACCCTCATGGTGAAGAATTTCTTCCTAACATCTAAATCTGCCCTCTTTTAGTTTAAAGCCATTCCCCCTTATCCTATCACTACACACCCTTATGAAAAGTCCCTCTCCATCCTTCCTGGAGACCCCCTTCAGGTACTGGAAGGCTGCTATAAGGTCACCCCGGAGCCTTCTCTTCTCCAGGCTGAACAACCCCAACTCCCACAGCCTGTCCTCATAGGACAGGTATTCCAGCCCTCTGATCATCTTCGTGGCCCTCCTCTGGACCCGCTCCAACACATCCATGTCCTTCTTATGTTGGAGACTCCAGAGCTGGATGCAGTACTCCAATTGGGGTCTCATGAGAGCGGAGTAAAGGGGCAGAATCATCTCCCACGACCTGCTGGCCACGCTTCTCTTGGTGCAGCCCAGGATACAGTTGGCTTCCTGGGCTGCAAGCGCACATTGCCGGCACATGCTGAGCTTCTCATCCACCAGTACCCCCAAGTCCTTCTCCTCAGGGCTGCTCTCGAGTCACTCTTTGCCCAGCCTGTACTTGTGTTTCGGATTGCCCTGACCCACGTGCAGGACCTTGCACTTGGCCTTGTTGAACTTCATGCGGTTCGCACAGGCCCACCCCTCCAGCCTGTCAAGGTCCCTCTGAGTGGCATCCCTTCCCTCCAGTGTGTCAACCACACCACACAGCTTGGTGTCGTCGGCAAACTTGCTGAGGGTGCACTCAGTCCCACTCTCCATGACGCTGACAAAGATAATTAAACAGCACCGGCCCCAGTACCGACCCCTGAGGCACACCACTCGTCACTGGTTTCCACCTGGACATCAAGCCATTGACTGTAACTCTTTGAGTGCATCCATCGACCCAGTTCCTTATCCAACAAGACATCCATCTGCCAAATCCCTGTCCTTCCAATTTAGAGACAAGGACATCATTTGGGACAGTGTCGAATGCCTTGCACAGGTCTAGGTAGATGATGTCAGTTGTCCGCCCTTTGTCCACCAATGCTGTAACCCCATTATAGAAGGCTACCAAGTTGGTCAGGCACGATTTGCCCTTGGTGAAGCCATGTTGGCTGTCCCCAATCGCCTCCTTGTTATCCATGTGCCTTAGCATGCTTTTGAGGAGGATCTGCTCCATCATCTTGCCAGGCACAGAGGTGAGACTGACTGGCCTGTAGTTCTCCGGGTCTTCCTTTTTTCCTTTTTTAAAAACGGGGTGATGTTGCCCCTTCTCCAGTCGGTGGGGACCTCCCCAGACCACCACGACCTCTCAAATATGATGGAGAGTGGTTTGGCAACTTCGTCTGCCAGTTCCCTCAGGACCCACGGATGCATCTCATCAGGCCCCATGGACTTGTGCACCTTCAGGTTCCCTAGGCAGTCTCGAACCTGGTCTTCTCCTACAGTGGGTGGTTCTTCATTCTCCCAGTTCCTGCCTTTGCCTTCTGCAACTTGGGCGGTGTGGCTAGAGCACTTGCTGTTGAAGACTGAGGCAAAAAAGTCATTAAGCACCTCAGCTTTCTCCACATCCCGGGTAACCAGGTCTCCCGCTTCCTTCCGGAGAGGGTCCACATTTTCCCTAGTCTGCCTTCTATCACTGACATACCTGTAGAAGGCTTTCTTGTTCCCTTTGACATCCCTGGCCAGATTTAATTCTGTCAGGGCTTTAGCTTTCCTAACTAGCTCCCTGGCTACTCGGACGATTTCTCTGTATTCCTCCCAAGCTACCTGTCCTTGCTTCCATCCTCTGTAGGCCTCCTTTTTCTGCTTGAGTTTGGCCAGGAGCTCCTTGTTCATCCACGTAGGCCTCCTGGTGTTTTGGCCTGACTTCCTCTTGGTTGGGATGCATCTCTCCTGAGCTTGGAGGAGGTGATCCTTGAATACTGACCAGCTTTCTTGGGCCCCTCTTCCCTCTAGGGCTTTATCCCACGGTATTCTACCAAGCAGATCCCTGAGGAGGCCAAAGTCTGCTCTCCTGAAATCCAGGGTAGTGAGCTTGCTGTGCACCCTCCTTGCTGCCCTAAGGATCTTAAACTCCACCATTTTGTGGTCACTGCAGCCAAGGCTGCCCTTGACTTTCACATTCCCCACCAGCCCCTCCTTGTTGGTGAGAACAAGGTCCAGCATCGCACCTCTCCTCATGGGCTCCTCTATCACTTGGAGGAGGAAGTTGTCCTCAACGCATTCCAGGAACCTCCTGGATTGCCTGTGCCCTGCTGTGTTGTCTCTCCAACAGATGACAGGGTGACTGAACTCCCCCATGAGGACTAGGGCTTTTGAACATGAGGCTTCTCCTATCTGCCTATAGAAGGCCTCATTTGCTCGCTCGTCCTGGTCAGGTGGCCTGTAGCAGACTCCCACTGTAATGTCGCCCATCCCTGCCCTGCCTTTAATCTTGATCCATACGCTCTACATGGGCTCCTCATCCATTCCCAGGCGGAGCTCCATGCACTCCAGCTGGTCTTTGACAAAGAGGGCGACACCCCCTCCTCATCTCCCCTGCCTGTCTTTCCTAAAGAGCCTGTATCCTCCCATCCCAATACTCCAGTCATAGGAGCCATCCCACCACATCCCTGTGATGCCAATGATATCATAGCCCCGCAGAAGTGCGCACATCTCTAGCTCCTCTTGTTTGTTCCCCGTGCTATGTGCATTTGCATAAAGGCATTTGAGCTGAGCCCCCGATGAAGCTGCACTGTTGCTGCCGCACAGCTCCCTGTTCCATACCCTCACTGACTCAACAGAGTGAAGGGCCTCACTAGCATACCATCCACTAACAGCTGAGTTGCCACCCCCAGGCTTTTCACTAGCTAGCCTGGTTTTTTCCCCTTCCCCCTTCAAATCTAGTTTAAAGCCATATCAATGAGCCCTACTAACTCCTGAGCTAGGATCCTCTTCCTTTTGCGACAGGTGTACCCCATCTGTTGCCAGTAGGCCTGTGCCATGTAAACTGACCCATGATCAAAGAACCCCAAATTTTGCCTATGACACCAGACTTGGAGCCAGGTATTGATCTGTTGATTCCTCCTGTTTCTTCCCCTATCTTCCCCTGCAACTGGAAGGATAGAGAACACTACTTGTGCTCCTGATCCCTTAACCTGTCGCCCCAGAGCCCTGAAGTCCCTTTTGATTGCCCATGCACTTTTGTTCCTAACCTCATCACTGCCAACCTGAACAACTAAGAGTGGGTAATAGTCAGAGGGCTGTACCAGACCAGGGAGTTTCCTAGTGATATCTCACACCCGGGCCCCAGGGAGGCAGCAGACTTCCCTGTGGGATGGGTCCGGTCGGCATATCGGGCCCTCTGTTCCTCTCAGAAGGGAGTCACCTACGACAATTACCCTTCTTTTTTTCTTCGTGGAGGCAGTCGTGATGCGACTGCTTAACACTATACATTGTACTGTTAGGTTATTACCGGATCTTCGAATGAATTAGTGACCCAGATGGGACCTACTCTGTTCAGCTGTGGAACCCGGTAAGAACAGGACCCCCTTGGGCACCCTCAGGAGATTTTTCCCGAGGGGGCTACTCACCTTGTCTGGATCAACATGGGAACAGACAAGGACTATCTGTGATTAAAGGTATTCTTTTACTACTACTGGGATCGATCAAAGGTTAGGGAGTCCCATAAGTTGTAATCTGATTACACGGGGAGAGTATACCACGCTGCTGCTGCTTTCTCCTGCTCCTTGGACATCCAAATGATGTACTTTTACAACCAGCTTCACTAGCTGGGCAGCAATATCTTGCCATAATGGAGCAGCCCAGATGGGCTTGCCTCTGTGCTGTCAGTTGCTCTGCTTCCACTGCTGTAGCCACCCTCACAGGGCATTTCCCACCATCCATGAGTCAATGTAGAGACAGAGCACTGGCCATTTTTCTTGTTCACCAATAGCTAAAGCCAGATGGATGGCCTTCACCTCTGCAAACTGACTCAATTCACCTTCTCCTACAGCAGCTTCTGTGACTTGTCGTGTAGGACTCCATACAGCAGCCTTCCACCTTTGATGCTTTCCTATAATATGACAAGACCCATCCATGAACAGGGCATACTGTTTCTCATTTTCTCGCAGTTTATTATACAGTGAGGACTCTTCAGCATGCATCACCTCCTCCTCTAGTAACATTTGAAAATCTTTGCCTTCTGGCCAGTCCATGATCACTCCAAAGATTCCTGGGTGACTGCGGTTTCCCATTCGGGCCTGTTGTAGTGATCCATGCAACCTACATGCTCCACAAACCATCTGTTGCATGATGTGTAGAGGGGACCTTGCCTTTGAACATCCACCCAAGGACTGGCAGTCAGGGTGCTAAGAGGAGCTGTGCTTCAGTACCAACCTCTTCCGAAGCAGCTCCAATGCCTTCATATGCTGCCAGAATCTCTTTTTCAGTGGGAGTACAGCGGGCCTTGGATCCTCTGTATGCCCGGCTCCAAAACCCCAGGGGTCGACCTCGAGTCTCCCCTGGTGCTTTCTGCCAGAAACTCCAGGTTGGGCCATTCTCCCCAGCTGCGGTGTAGAGCATGTTTTTAACATCTTGCCCTGACCGGACTGGACCAAGGGCTACGGCATGAACTGTCTCCCGTTTAACTTGTTCAAATGCCTGTCGTTGCTCAGGGCCCCACGCAAAATCATTCTTCTTCCGGGTCACTTGGTACAGAGGACTTAGAATCTGGCTGTAATTTGGGATGTGCATTCTCCAAAAACCCACAACACCTAAGAAGGCCTGTGCTTCCTTTTTGCTGGTTGGTGGAGACATAGCTGCTATTTTGTTGATGACATCCATTGGGATTTGACAGCGCCCATCCTGTCATCTTATTACCAAAAACTGGATCTCCTGCGCAGGTCCCTTGACTTTACTTCGCTTAACGGCAAAACCGGCTTTCAGAAGCCTCTGAACTATTTTCTCCCCTTTCTCATAAACTTCCTCCGCTGTGTCACCTCATACAATGATGTCATCGATGTACTGCAGATGTTCTGGAGCTTCACCCTTTTCCAGGGCAGTCTGGATTAGTCCATGGCAAATGGTGGGACTGTGTTTCCATCCCTGGGGCAGTCGATTCCAGGTGTACTGGATGCCCCTCCAGGTGAAAGCAAACTGTGGCCTGCACTCTGCTGCCAAAGGGATGGAGAAGAATGCATTAGCGATGTCAATTGTAGCATACCACTTGGCTGCCTTTGACTCCAGCTGATACTGAAGTTCTAGCATGTCTGGCACGGCAGCACTCAGCGGTGGTGTGACTTCATTCAGGCCACGGTAGTCTATTGTCAGTCTCCACTCTCCAGTAGATTTTCTCACTGGCCATATGGGACTATTAAAGGGTGAGCGAGTTTTGCTGATCACTCCTTGACTCTCCCAGCTGGCGGATCAGCTGATGAATGGGGAGAAGGGAGTCTCGGTTGGTACGATACTGTCGCCGGTGCACCATTGCGGTCGCGATTGGCACCTGTTGTTCTTCAACCCTCAGCAACCCCACAACGGAAGGATCCTCCGAGAGACCAGGCAAAATGGACAGCTGTTCAATTTCTTCCATCTCCAAAGCAGCTATGCCAAAAGCCCACTGATACCCCCTTGGGTCCTTGAAATACCCCCTCCTAAGATAGTCTATACCAAGGATGCACGGCCAGTTACAATGGGGTGCTTCTGCCACTCCTGCCCAGTGAGGCTCACTTCAGCCTCCAATACACTCAGCTCTTGGGACCCCCCTGTCACTCCAGAAATGCAAATGGACTCTGACCCTTTGAACTCTGATGGCATTGAAGTACACTGTGCACCAGTGTCCACTAGAGCTTTCTACTCTTGTGGATCTGATATGCCAGGCCACCGAATCCACACCGTCCAATAAACGCGGTTGTCCCTTTCCTCCACCTGGCTGGAGGCAGGGCCCCTCTAATTCTGGTCAGAGAATTTGCTGCTCACCTGCTGTAAGAATGACTTGGAGGTCCTTCCAGAGGATTGGAATCAAGATCAAACTGTCTACCTGGTCTGGAGAGCTGGCTGCTGGAAACTGGAGCAGCATTTTTCCTAACAGATTCCCCTTTGGTGATTGTTTTACCTCGCAACTCATGCACTCGTGCCTCTAGACTTAAGGTGGGTTTTCCATCCCACTTCCTCATGTCCTCTCCCTGGTCACGCAGGTAGAACCACAGGGTGCCTTGTGGTTTGTACCCTCTATATCCTCTCTCCTGAGCAGAGAAATGCTTGCCCCTAATAGCTGAAACACTGGCCCGTACAGGTGGGGAGTAGGATCTATCCTCTTGGAGTTGCTGGACTAGTTTCTCCACAGCTGAGACAAGGGAGGAAGAGAAACTTTCCTCATATTGCCGAAGTTGGACAGCCACTTCATCCACTGTTGGTGCCTCTTCACTTTTCCAGTCTCTTAGTGCCAGTGAGTTGGCATATGAGGATGGTGCGCTCCGCACAAACTTCCTCCACATAGGTCATGTGCACTGGACTTCATCTGGGTCTGTGGGTAATCGCGCATTGTCCAGGTCATAATAAACCAGCTCCCGCACAGCTAATTCCCTCATGTACTGGTTACCTCTCTCTATGGTGGTCCACTTTCCTGCATAACATACAACATCCTCACTGAAAGGATACCTTTCCCTCATGCCTGACAGAAGTCACCTCCAGAGGCTGAGGGCTTGTGCCTTTTTTCCAATGACCTTGTCAATGCCCCCTTCCCTGTTCAGGGATCCCAGCTTCTTGGGTTCTCTGACCTCTAATTCCAAGCTACTGGCCCCATTATCCCAGCAGCAGAGCAGCCAGGTGACAATGTGATTGCCAGGGTGGCAGCTGAAATCTTTCCAACTATCTTGCAGCTTGCTCAGGGACAGGGACTGGGTGATGATCTCTGGCTCTGCCTCCTCCTCCTGCTCTTGTGATGGCCCTGGTTCATTGTCATCCCTTACTGGAAAACTGATTTCTCTGTGTATTTCTTGTTGTTTATAGATATGACCGATACTGGCGTGGGTTGATTTTCTGGTTTAGCTGCAGGTACTGGCCACGGCCCAGCAGAGTGCGGTAAGTTGTGGCAGTTTGGAACAGCCACAGCATTTTTCTTTCAAACGTTTTATCTTTTTATTAGGGTTGTGTAGTTGTTTGTGAGTAAAGTTCCACACCATTGGAGGTGAGTAGTTCTCTAGATGCCTGCCCGTATTCTCCAACATGCTGTGCCACCTATAACCATACTCTCGCTGAGCCTGGGTCATATTCCTAGATTGCTTGTGACCTTTAAGCAATTTCAAGACCAGAAACCCATTCAGGAGACATAGCAATAGGAATGTGCTGGCTTGAACATTCCAAGGATATTAAAAATTCACAAGAGCTGTTGCAGATCTCCTGGAGGAGAAGGGGAAGATCAAGAAAGGTATCTCCCCCACAGATTGTCTCTCCGAGTTGAAAAGGTAGAAAGTGTAATTATTAATACTTTCCGCTAGATGCCTCCTGAAGTATGAAGATGATGGAAGTGCTGAATATGCTATCAATGATTTTATCATCCCGTAACCCAATGTTATACCATACAGTGAAGCAGTAACTTTAATCCAACATTTACAGGTGATAAACAGCGCATGAATACCGGTAAACAGTGTATGCAGCAAGTAAGGTATTACATAGCACAGCTCTGAGAACAAATGAAGTAACATTGTGACCAGTGACTATTAAGCTAATATAATGAATGCTTATAACAACTATAACAAATTTGTTTTAACATGTTCTGGTCAGATCTGTTGTTTTCTCAATCCTTCAAGCCCCACACTGGGTGCCCAGTCAGCATCTAAATACCATGTGGACACTCATTCACTCCTCCCCCCCTCTAGTGGGATGAGGAGAATCAGAAGAAAAAGGTAAAACTCGTGGGTTGGGATAAAGGCAGTTTAATAGGCCAGCAAATGAAGAGAAAAAAATAACAGTAATACTAATAAAAGAATATACAAAGCATGTGATGCACAATGCAATCGCTCACCACCTGAAACCCAGCCTGTTACCAAGCAGCAATCCCTGCCCCCTGTCCAACTCCCCCAGTTATATACTGAGCAGGACATCATATGGTATCAAATATCCCATTTGGTTAATTTGGGTCAGCCGTCCTGGCTGTGTCCCCAACTCAGCCTCTTGTGGAAATTAACTCTATCCCAGCCAAAACCAGGACAAGACCTTACTGCAGCCTTTCAGTAGTTAAAGGGGGCTTCTAAGAAAGATGGAGACAAACTTTTTAGCAGGGCCTGTTGTGATAGGACAAGGAGTAATGGCTTTAAACTAAAAGAGGGTAGATTGAGGCTGGATATAAGGAAGAAATTTTTTACAGTGTGGGTGGTGAAACACTGGAACAGGTTTCCAAGAGAGGCTATAGATGCCCCATCCCTGGAAACATTCAAGGTCAGGTTGGACGGGGCTCTGCGCAACCTGGTCTAGTGGAAGATGTCCCTGCTCGTTGCAGGGGGGGTTGAATTATATGACCTTTAAAGGTCCCTTCCAACCCAAACTATTCTATGATTCTGTGATTTCCTAAACCCGTATAGAACTATTTAGTACCCCAGGTCCTAGAAACGTAATGAATTTCCACTTAATTTTAAAAGGTGTAGTACACCATAGTTGTAGACATGCTTTCTCTGCTTAGACTAAAATAACAGAGCTTATTGTTTAGAGGTTAATAGGAATTGTTACTTGCAATATATGTATGCCTAAGGTTATTATCTGCTCTGTATTTTATTACTTGGTTTGTATGACAACTTTGGTATGTTCTTTGCAATACATCTGACAGGTCTGTTCTATCTTGCCTACCTGTTATTTTTATGAAATTAAGATTACATAGATGGAAAATGAAGTTATAAAAGACCTGAAACATATTAAAAATATCATACAGCTATGCCCTACAGCAGAATCACGCACACTCATATATGCCCAACAGAATTTTTGTGTAATTGCTCTTTGCAGTCCACCCCTGACTGAGGTTCCACCACTTCCCTTTGTAGGGTACTTTAGTTTCCCATAATTAGAATACTTTCCTAAAATCTAACCAAATTCTTGTTTATTGCTAACAAAGCTAGTTTCTTATTGTCTCTCTCATGATGACAACAGAGAACATTTGATCACTCCTCCTATCTACGAACATTTTTATTTTTTGAAGAACTGTTATGATGTCCTCTCCTTCTATCTTTTTTCTAGACTAGACAAATTCAATTCCTTTAGTCTTTCCCTAGGGAAAACATTTGCTAAATTTCTTATCATTCCTCTTGTTCGCTTCCAGGGTAAAAGACAGGATATGACAGAAAAGAAGTTTAACAAGGATTTGGAGTAATGTTGAATAGTAATTTTCAACAAAATACAACAGCCTGATCAATTATCGACTGAACTGCAAAAGACAATGTTTTAGAACAGGCTTCAAGGGCTTGTTCTCAGCATAGCCAGTTGCATCAATACTCAACCACAAAAAGAAAAAACAAAACCAGCATTATTGCTAGCCAGCAGTGCTCATTCCTTTTGCTACAAAATACAGAAATCATCAGAAGAGACTTGTGTTTTGGCAGTGAGGGAAGGTCCACATGGAAGTCAATCTCCAAAACATTAAAGGTTCCACAATACAGAAGGGTCAACGACATACCTGAGAGATACTGCATTAGGTCCATAGATCTCTCTCACTGCTGTCAAATCAGCTTCTAGCTGTGGGTTCTTGTGAAGGTCTCCATCATAGCTAACCTACCAGAAAAAAAATATTCTAGGAGTTCTTATTTATTTCATTATTGGCACCTAATCTAGGCTCTTGAAAGCTCCCCCTGCAAAATATGCTGCGTAAAGATTCCTTAATGCCATGCTTAGAAAGAACATTGTGTTGATAAGCTGAAGCACTTAGGTGGTCTAGCTCTCCTAAGCAATACGATTTGCAAAGCAGGTTCTTCTGCATCAAAATTCCAGAGGGTCCTGCTCCTGTTTGCGGGAAGAGAAGCTGCAAAGGACTCATCCCTCTGTCCTGTCTTGTCCCGGGGTTTGTTCCGGGCCACTTGTGCATTTTAAAACTGGTAAGCAGAAGAACCAGATCTCCCCAGTCATAGTATCCCAGTCCAACCACTACAGGGCAAAGGTTTGCTCCCTCTTGCTTGTTGTCACACTCTCATATATTTCAGACATTCAATGTCAAGGTTGAAGCATGAAACTATACTATATACCAAGTGTTTCAGCGTCGCTCAGCTCAGTTACATTTTCAGTCTACTCATTGGCCATATTTGACTATTCTATCTACCAATGCAATTATATCAGATCAAAAAGAAAAATAATTAAAGATTATTTTTTGCATTTTAAGTATTTTACCAGAGAAGGTGTAAAGAAACATGTTTAGACATCATTCCCACTGTGGAAACAGTTATGTCAGTGCTTGTGCTATAAAGAAAAATTATGAGCTGGTTTGGTTAGGCTGTATGAAGTCAAAATAATTAATATCCTCCTATCTTCTACAAGGACCAAACCATCTTTTTAGGCTTGTAACAATCTATTAAAAGTCTATTACTGCTTTCTCTTTAAACAATATGCTCCTGATTGCGTGAGCCTAATTCTACTTCTTTAAACCAATTAGAATGACCATAATTCCACAAAAGTCGATGAACTCCCTAGATTTGGACAGATTCAGAAATGAGAGTAGGATTTGGCTTGTACCTTTGACAAAATTCAGAGAGCAAAGCACAAGAGTGCAATTTATCCCTTTAGATGTATATACATCCTTATACAGGAATTCCTACTGAGAATTCTTGTCATTGCAGAATCAAATCTAACTGCAGCACTGTTTCTTCCATTTGTACATCCAAATCTGTAGGAGACCAGTGCTGTGACACTTTCAGCTCTGATACCTAGAGATGTACTTTTCAATCTAATTAAATAAATTTCAACAGAATTAAAATAATAATCAGCTTATTTTTTTACATGTGAAAATTAGCAAAGAATAATTTGATTAGACTTAGAATTCTTCAAATATAAGGCACAGAATTCATCAGCATAGCATGGGCATGTATTTATCAGAGATATCGATATTCATGACCAGAAGGGTATGAACCAAGTATTCCTCCCCTGTTTGAGCAGGCATGTCAGAATAATTGCCCAAGTAGAAGAGCAGAGGAAGAAAACTTTTATTATAATTTTTTTCCACTTAAGGTAGGAGCAAACCAATCCTTTTTACATGCTTATTACTCAAAGATGAATTCTTTAAAGATGCATTAATAATTGCTGTCCTGCTTCCAAAGAGAGTGCAGCAATCATTTCACAAATCATAGCTGTGGCTCACCTGTCACCTTTGTTGGTCCTAAACCACATTTTTTAAGCAGTCTTCTGTATCAATAATAGTAAAATCCAAAAGGAACACTATGCAGAACACGGAACTGCTCAACATAATGCTTTCTCCAATCTGTTTTCTGATGGTAAAAGGTTATGAACTCAAAAAGGAAACAAAGCAGTATTCTGGCAAATTGTAAGATCACAGTGTGGTATTTTCCATCCCTGAATTAGTGCCGCAGACATGCTGATGTACACAGAGGAGACTGCCAGAGTTTTGTATATCTGCATTTGCAAGTATGTCCTGTAACAAGCACAAGAGGGAGAGAGAATGCCAAAGACAGTAGTATTACTGTTTCAATCTCCTGTTCTCTTTTGCAAATGTAGAAGATAGAGATTCAAAGTAAGAATTCAGAGTCTCAGAGAAAATGAATATAAAAGCTAAAAAATCTGATAACCTTGCTGTGTCTGAAGGGTCTGTGTTCAGAAAATCTCAGTTTTTAATTTGAGACCTGATTCAGATTTTGTCCCACATAATGACCCATTGAAAATCAATAGTACCTAGGCTATTGAAACACTTAGCTATTTTAAAGTATTTATACGTTAAATCCTTAGGGAGGATTACAAACAGGTGCCTAGGAAGTGGATACAAATATTTAATTTACGACCAAAAGTTCGTATCTTGTTTTCACTGCCCTTCAAATGCCATTTCCCATGGTCCTTGTTTCATCATCAGTTGCTCTCTTGTCTTTCCAGCTGTAACCCCTTAGAAATGTTAGAATTATCCCTGACCTCCACCTTTTCCAAGTGTACTAAACACGATTACACTAGCATCTGTTCCCTCTAGTTGCTAAAGTCAACATTTTTGTCCCCTGTCTCTGTGGGCACAGCACACACTTGTCTCAGATGAAGCAGCTTACCTTACTGGTTCCCCACTGTCACGGTTTAAAGCAAGGCAGCAATAAACTGAGTGGCAGACGCTCACTATTAACCCCCACCCTCCCACCAGAGGAAGGGAAAAAGGGGGAGAAGGGAAAGAGACTTACAAATTGAATATAAAAAGTTTTACTAATAACACTAATACTATTAATAATAAGAGAAATAAAACAAAATATACAAAACCGATACTGAGTTTTTGGGAGCTGGGTGACTGGACGCTGGCGTCCCACCAGCAGCTGCCGGGCAGCACCAGGAAGTCCCGGACTGGACTCCGCAGCAGACAGGAACTGGACTCAGGAATGCACGGATAGGAATCTGGATCAGGATCGCAGGCAGGACAACAATCAGGGTCCTCTTCAGAAGGTAGCCATGGATGAAGAGAGCAAGTATGATGTGCATGGCATGGAATACTTAGTTGGTAAATATTGGGTCACCTGTCCTGTCTGCCCCTCCCCACAAGTACGATCCCTTCCGACTCCTCACTCGGGGGACCTAAGAGGTCTGTCAGTGACCTTGGCTGCTACAGTAATAATTATAAACAGGGGCCTTTTTCTGCATTCCTTTCCTACCGTTAGCTCAGTATAACTACAAACATCAGGTGTTATCAGCTTTGGAGCGGACACTGTCTGTAAAATATGCAGCCAGTTTCAGAAAAATGCAGTTACTTAGAGGAACTTAGCTGTAAGGAAGATTCACTAAAAGAGAATTGGTTCTGTTTTAACCAAAACCAGGACACCCACATAAACAGTCAACTACTTTGTTTTTCCAATACACCTGGTGCTCACTTAACTCTTACAATCATTTTCTTTGTAAAAGGACTGTTCTTGTTATCTCTTGAGGGACTTCACTCATTATCTGATTTCCTACTTATTTCCTAAGTCCTCAATCTTTTTTTTTTTTTCACCTTAAGGTTATTGCCCTTTCTGCAGAGTTGAAAAATGAAGCCAGTACAAACTTATCACTACGGGGCAAAATCAGATTTTTCCTTTCAGGCAGATTAAAATAAGACACCGGTCTTTGCACTGAAGTATGTGTACGTGGTCCTTCCCAGCTCTCCGCAGGGCCATAGGAGTCGGCAGCTGAAGGGAGGCATTTCCTGCAGTCATTTCTAAAGTGAACGTGAGTCAATACCTCATGTCAGTTATTTTCTGATACTGAAAATACATACTTTCACATACTTTCAGTTCCAGCTTCAATATCACTTTTAATAGCTTTTTAGGGGCTTTTTTTTTTTTAGAATAAAACTCCTCAACATGTATTTTGTGTTCAAACGCCACCACACTGTTGGCTCTGCAAGAGAAGAGGCTCAGTGATGTCCTGCTCAACAGCACCCCACGCTCTCTGCACTGACCCAACTGGCTGGCACTGCTGGCACACTCCTGCAATCTTGGCTCTGCACACCCAGGGCATGGATGGCTTCAGCCTCAAGGCTGAGGCAGTGACAACTTTCATAAACAGCGACTGCAATTTGTTAAAATGTTCATCGAAATAAACAGTTCTAACAACATAAGTGAGGAATGATTCCTTTGGGGCAATAGACTAAAAAGATAAGAACAATCTGAATAAAGAGACTAGCAGTGTGAAGCGCTCTATTGACATTGCAAAAGGAAAAGACATGAAGGGACTGTATTTCCCAATACATAAGAGAATGTAATAATAACTAATTCTGCTGAGGGAACAAGAAGTAAAGAGAGCAGTGCATTAATCTGAAAATATGCAGCATTTTACAAGGTGATTTTAACTGTAGAGCTCAGAAAAAGAATGGACTATTGCCTAGATCAAAACTGTTCTGTAATAACCTTTTTACCATTAAATTCCATTGCTCTTGAATTTACAAAATGGCAGTCCTCCAGAAGGAAACTGATTTGGATCCAACCTGGCTTTCCATTTGTATCAATAATGAGATATGCTTTAAAGAGTGAATATCTATTTCCTGGAAGTAAGCAACTGGCTTTTATTTTCAAACGTCCTGAAGAGCATTTGTTTTTTGTATTCTTACAGCTTTACAAATGTAAAAGAACTCATTTTAAATTTGATATAATTATATAGTATAACATATTCAATACTTCTACTATGAAATATTATGTATATATACACGGCATTCTATGTTGAATAAACATAAGAAATTAGTTATTAGCATAAATTTATAATGGAATGAACCACAGAAGATTTCAAATACTAATTTATTGAAACTTGCACAAAAATATCCTCCATTACCTGTCCTCCATAATAAAATTCCTCAGAGTCATTATCTCCTTCAGAGTCTTCTTCAACTGTGCTGTTGTGCTGTGACTCCTTAATGGAAAAGGAAAGTTAACAATGATACAAGCGATATCTTTATCTTGCATTTATAGTTTTAATTATAACTACAGTAATTATGTTTTTACAAATAAGCTTTAAGCATCCTTTATTAAGAGATCTCAGACAAAACAAGCACCCACTAACTAGGTACATAAAAACACCCTGAATATATGTTGGAGAAATAATACTTTGTCTGGGTACAGACACAGCTTGGTATTTTATGGAACTGGAGAATTCAGTAGACTCTGCAGGGATACTTCACACTTTGCTTCTGCTAAACAAAGCATAATTTACCCACCAAGAGAGGTTCTGGACTTAATTAATTTGGCATTTCAGTGACCTAAAAAAAAATTTACTTTATTCTGGTAAATCAATTCTAATAGTTTAAGGAAATAATTCAAGCTTGAGCATGGGATCTCTTAAATTCCTTTCTGTGAAAAACTCTCTGACACACTGCTGCTTAATTATTGTTTTTAACAGAAGTACCAGCCTGTTGCCAGAAAAGTTCAAACTTAATTTTCTGACTACCTCTGTTCTCGGACTTCAGAAATTAAGGATTAGAAAGTAATATGCTTACCCAAGTAAAACCTGCTCTAAATAGGCTGCTCTGTGAATAGTTGCACTCAAGTAAATAAAACTGATCGTGGTACAGACTGCAACTCAGCATGAGCTGAAGTGTTATATTCTGTTTCCTACCAATGGAACCTTTACTTATGTAATTGCTTGAAGATATTAATTCTTGTTTCTCACAATCCATTTATTTTTTCTAGGCCCTATGCTGACAAGGATCCCATAAAGAATACCTGATAAAATCATAATTCTTCACTTTAACCTGAACATAATATATTTATTGCATATTTTTTATTTATGTCCTGCATAGAACTGCCATAATGGAATAGAAATCAGATGCATGAATCAAAGATTAGAAGTTACCCCTAAATCCTGTATATTAATAAATGTCAAATATACTCTTATCACCAATTTCTATGGTCATACATTCTACTCCCCATTTCTTTACCTTTGTCTCTAAATTCCTACTCCTTTCACTGTATATATACATGGAACAAAAATTGTATTATTTCAGCCAATTTCATGGCAATTTGCTAAGATAAGGCATAAAAATAATTTCTGCTTCTACTTCACTGAAAAGAAACAAAGTGACTTCAGTCTTATTTGTTTTATAATAATCTTAGCTCAAGGGGAAGTCTGTGTTAAAAGAGGACTCAACTGAACAAAAATTCAACACAAAGTAAAGAGAAATTAAACTCTCACACTATAATAGTGACAAACCCATCCTATCCTAACCAAAACCTCTAATTGTCTAGACAACAGAAATGGTCAGTCTTTAAAGGCTTTTTTCAGTACTTTCATACTTAAATACCTCATTCAACTGGAAAAATAAATAAATAAAAGCTCAAACTGTCCCATAGAAGCTAACTATCTCAGGCTTTTAATCAAAAGAGTAAAATCTCATTGCACTTGAATTTCTAATGTTTACAGAGCACTGAATACAATTATGAGGCAGCTAAGCAAAATATTTCCAGTGCAGCTTTTTACATCAAATCAGGTTTCATCTACAAAAATCCCCAACCATACCCATTATCGTATCTGAACATGCTTATCTGTCTTTTCCAGGATCGAATACTGATCAGAGCCTGAAAAGTAGTAGTCAAGAAACAAGTATTCCAAAAAAAGCAACCACCCTTACAAAAGGAAATCTTTATGTCAAGCACTTGAATTTTTGATACAGTGCTCAATTTCTTGCTTAGGGTGGGAGCCTATGGGGTACTTCCTTTGAGCCCATAACACTGTCAACCCCTGTATACCTTACATTAGTGTCACTTCTTTCTTGAGTTAATGTCTCAGTGAGACTGGTCAGGGACCCATGCCAGAGGTTCAGCACAAATACAACCGTGACTGGAAGGCCTTAATACTCCAGGCACTACTTATGGTGAATAGTGTCATGCAGAGGTCCAGAGACTCCAGTGGGACTGCTGTAGGCCACATGAAGAAGCAATGAGCTAATAAATGGGATGTGGTCCTATGTGAAAGACTAGGTTAAAAGGTAATGGCATCATGATGAGAGCTGTATTTTTAGGGCAGACAGGGTCTATGCCACCGCTGAACAAAAAATAAAATAAACATCAGAACCATATCTCCTAGGATGGGAGCATCCCTATCCCAACTAAGTGATTCACTGGTTAATCCAGGTATGAAACCCAGAGAACTACGCTCACCTTATAAATGTGTAAAACTACAGTTTGGGTAAGCATAGATTTGTCAGGAATCCTATGGTAAATATTAATATTTTATTATTTTCTGTTGTTTCTTAAAATATACATACAAGAAATACATACCTCTCCATTCTCCCTCTGTAATTTTGATTTTATGGATAAGCAATAGTTGACATCACTGTTTTTTCTTAATTCTTAAAAGAAATGGGAAAATAGGGAACATATGTGAAATAATTTGGCATATGCAGACTTGAAATACTTGGAGTAGTAGACCAAATAAGTAACAAAGTTACAGATATGAAAAGCACCAAAGAGTTTACAATACAACAGTCTAAAATTAAGAAGCTCCAAAATCTCAGAAGACTCATTTTTAACTGTGAAATGAAACTCAGCTGGTCCATCTAGGAGATTTTTTTTCCCAATCTGTAGTTTACACTTCAGTGTCATTCATTAATTTTGTATACTTTATAAAATAACAAAAAATCAAAATCCCTCAGCAAAATTAAATCAGATCACCTTCCATATAAAATAGGATTTTATTCTATTTTAAATGACAGGCTTTATTTCTTTTTAAATTACAGAAATATTTGCATGTAAAATTTATCTTAAACTTCTGACTACAATGGCCAGTTTCTGTTTGGGTGCCACTCCACTGACTTCAATAAAATTATTTTTTATTTACATCAGTATAAATGAGATCAGAGACTGAAGATCATACTGGTTTTCCAGTGGAATTCAAAGTAATTCTGTGTTATACAAAAAAAGCCCTAAAGTATTGTAATAATAATAAAAAAGTCTGCAAGGTCAAGTGTTCCTAACTGAAGAATTGCCAGAATTAAGACTGCTGTATGCAGTTTCTCCTGCAGCCTGAAATCATCAGGGAATTTGGCTGCTAAAATCTAAAAAATCTCTATGGAGTATGCACAAATCTTGATTATATATCGTATAAATGTGCCTAGATGTCTGAAAAACATGCACTTTCATGTATCAAATACTTTTTGAAAGTGTGGAAATAATTTCAAATTAAGAGGTTCCCAAAAATCACTGGGAAAAATATATTTTTTTATAGTCTCATTTAGTGAAACAGCTGAACCATCTTGTTTGAAATTTCCTGAGATAATTCACCAGAGGCAATGGTAGTTATAGACTGTTTCATTCCCAGTGTGGAAGATTTAGTGAAGTTTTAAGAAAGTGAGCATGAAAACTTATAATTGGGGAGTATTAAGCACCTCTAACTTTATTCAAGGACAATTGCTTTAGCACAGACTGCAAGACATTAAAAGAATAAAATACATTCTGCCTACACAATCATGTTGATCCCCAAAAGAAATATTCTAATTTCTTCTATTCTGAAATGTAGGACAATTTACTACAGCAAGAGTGTGAGAAAATAGAAAACTGTACACACATTAATATATCTCCCTTTAAGTACAGGCAACGTCTTGTCTTTCCTCACAAAATATGAACTTGATAAAACACTTGGGACATAAGATTACCTGTAGCGATTTGGTGGAAAATTACTGGAATTGGCTCTGTTGTAACTAAGACATCTTCTTCATTATCAGAACTGGAAACATAAGTGTTATCTACAAAAGAAAAACACCTCACATGGTGAAATCCGATTGTGCTCTGCAAGCCCCTTCCAACATTGCCTATCCCACCCTTGTACCATAAGGAACCACTTCCCACGTGGTTAGGGAAGCCCAGAATTATCATCTTCCCATTGTGTTTTTTTATGCTGAGATTGCTAATGAAAAGAAAAATACCAAAAGGGTGGAAGATTTGGACCCAAATTTTATAAAAGCAAATCCCTGGAGTCCGATGTCATGGCTTTCAGGAATCACACCAAGCGCTGCTCTGAACTGTCCCACAAGGCTTATGGGGGTTTGAGCCAACCTTTTCCAAAATGAAGACATGTTCTATGCTTTTTGTCAAGCCCGACACTAAAACTCAAGCTAGGTCTGGTGTGCAGAGTGAAGGCTGCATTCAGAGCTGGGTGTTAACAGCCCATTATGCAAAATACCTGTACCTTATTTTGCCTAGTCACATAAAGGATTAAAGGATATTTGAGGTATCTTCTAAACAGTGAATAACCTTTCTTGTGCCTAATTCAGGAAAAAAAATAATCTTTCCTCCCACTTAACAAAAACATTAGGTATGGATATGAATATGGAAAGTCTATTCTAAATTTTCTTACAAAATGTGGAGATTAGGCTGTGATTTTTTTCTTTTTTTTTCTTTCCAGTGAAATGTTACTGAACAACAAATAAGGAGCATACTTATGAAAGTAATAAGATTTTGCTTTCTACTGATCTGGAATGAATTGAAATGTACGCTCTACAATTAAGATAATCACAGATACACAAATAAGAGAACTGAAACAAGGACTTAATCTATCATAATTTTGAACACTCCAGTCCCACATCAGCAAAATGTGTGAACTCACACATAATTTTAAGCATACTGCTGCAATCTCAAAGCCTTTGACCACAGTGCTTCCAGTGAAAAGTTAAGAATATTAACATTAATTGATCAGTAAATTCAGCAATATTATTTGTATTACAGTGGTTCTTAGAAGCCTGTATCAATACGAAGCCCGGGTGCTGCCACCCCTTTCTCGCACAGGTGTGCCATGCTGCCTTTGCAGACTAGCAGCTGCACTGCCACACACAGACAGGCCCGTGGGTCTTTCCCAGCCCACGGCCTGTGAAACAGCCTTTATGCTGCATTCACACAGATCTACTGAGTCTGACACTATCCCACACCTTCACCTACTTCCACTTCTGTGCTGTCCCATGAGGTAATCTGAGTAATCTGTGCTCAACTCAACAAACATATATTGTGAACAGGCAATTGCTGCAGGAGGCTGACACCACTTTTCCCTGAGCACTGCACTCCAGTGGGCACAGCAACCTGCTCCATCTGCTCAGTTTGTGCCTGCTTGGCTACATGCTTGGCACAAGGATGTGTTTTAGAGCCACAGCATTGTGCGAATAAAATGGGGTCCCTCCAATCATCTGCCAGCATTCACTCCTTCCACTTTTGTCTGCCAGCAGGACAGGCTGTAAACTATGCCTCCAGGACAGCTGCATCTCACCCTCTCCACGAACCACCTGCCTTGCCTCTATTTGCATGCTCCACCTTGCTGCCATCATTTCAGTGTCAGCCTCACTATACTGGATGGTTCTAGGTATACAACACACGCTCATTCCTTTCCCAGGTTTGGGAGTGTAATTTACTGGTATAGAGTCTAATGAGCTGGAATAACTGAGGTCAGCATTTCAGTCCAAATATACCTAACACCATATATATGGATGGAAGAAAGGAAATCCATGAACTTATTGCTGTATGAAAAAGTAGGAAAAACAACAATACATGCTGTACAGAATATATAGCTTTCAAGATATACATATGAGGATTTTAATTATATTTTTATATCCATTGTTTGTCATTCTTTCATGGCAGCTGGATAATATACTTTTCACTGCCAAGTTTTTGTTTTCCTATTTGTGGGGTTTTTTTTTTTCTTTCCTTCCATCAGTCTAACGAAACTCGAAGTTAAGATACTGGGTTTGGTTTGCTTTCTTCAACATCCAGTTTCTAACACACTACACCCAGGAACACCTCTCCTCTTAAGCAGAGTCTGCCTAGACCTAGTGGAGGGATGCAACAAACCACTCGCTGCCAAATTGGTTCTCTGTCTCTTCTGCAATCTAACGAGATCTAAGAAAAGAATGTTTCTGTTAACACATGTGTAACCCACAAATCACTGGGATAAAAGACTACAGCAGTTCTACAAATTTATGGCAGCTAATATGTATCACTCGGAACATATATTCAGTAGCAAAATGCTTGCTGCTGTAATAGTTCTCACAGGAGTCATGATCCACTCATATTAATGGAACTTCAGTCTACTCACTGATGTTACATTCTATAATTGCTCCTTAGGAGCATTATTTTCCCCCAGTTGTGTCAATGTTATGAGAAAATGGTTACAAAGATATTTTGCTGGAACTGATACTACCTGACTCAAATTTTCAGTGATATTTTCATAAATTCAGCAATGTATATATAACTTTCAGACATTACTGTCTCAACACTATCCCTATTAAGTTCTTTAGTGTTCATTTGTGAGCATATTTTTAGCTTTCATGCATAATTATGAAACATTCAAACACCTTCCATTACTGAAAGTTGTCATGACATATCACAGTTCCCATAGGTATCATGGGATACAGGTAACATTCAGCTGTTTGTAATCTTTTGATGCTTTATGAAGCAATTCAGCAGTAGCTACACACTGTTATCAGTGCCAAAGCGGTGATGCTGCACACATAACAACAATGCATGGAGCTAGAGCATATGCAGTAACCAAAGCTGCTCTTATAATATCTAAAATTTACTTGTGGCGATATCAGTTTTGGCTGAATGAACATCATTTGTATGGTAATTTAATCTCTTCTATTTTCATATATTTATTGCATACATTAGCAATTAATCTGATTATCAACTCTGACAGTCTTCTCACAGATTTCCTAAATTTGATCCAATGTCTATTATACACTCTTAATCTCCTAAGGATACGACTTTGATATAGCTACACACTAATGGACTTAAATCTTGATCTGTAAAGACTTATCCCAGGAGAAATTCAATTTCATGAGCATATGCTGCTCTGAACTCTAGCAACTAGCAGCAATACTTAAAGATCATCTTCCAGTTAAGGAGGATACCAGCACAGAGCTGCCCAGGCTTGAGACCACCACACCCTGATATATCCCTGAAACATCCCTTAAAATACATGCCAGAGAAAAGATAGCCACAGTCAGCAGTAATGTTAAGTTAGAGATTTAGCCCAAAAAGAGACAAAGAATTTGGCTCACCAAGTCAAAGTGAGTATTTTTAGGATCAAAGCTGTAAAATGGCAGAGTCATTATCCTTCCTAACACACTAATCACAGAATCACAGAATGTTAGGGGTTGGAAGGGACCTCTGTGGGTCATCTAGTCCAACCCCCCTGCTGAAGCAGGGTCACCTACAGCAGGCTGCACAGGAACTTGTCCAGGCGGGTCTTCAATATCTCCAGAGAAGGAGACTCCACAACCTCCCTGGGCAGCCTGTTCCAGTGCTCTGTCACCCTCAGAGGGAAGAAGGTCTTCCTCATGTTCAGATGGAACTTCCTATGCTTCAGTTTGTGCCCATTGCCCCTTGCCCTGTCACTGGGCACCACTGAAAAGAGTCTGGCCACCTCCTCTTGACACCCACCCTTGAGATATTTATAAGCATTTATTAGGTCCCTTCGCAGCCTTCTCTTCTTCAGGCTGAACAACCCCAGCTCCCTCAGCCTCTTCTCGTAGGAGAGATGCTCCAGTCCCCTCACCATCCTCGTAGCCCTCCGCTGGACACTCTCCAGTAGCTCTTCATCTTTCTTGAACTGGGGAGCCCAGAACTGGACACAGTACTCCAGATGAGGCCTCACTAGGGCAGTGTAGAGGGGAAGGAGAACCTCCCTCGACCTGCTGGCCACACTCCTCTTAATGTATCCCAGGATCCCATTAGCTTTCTTGGCAGCCAGGGCATACTGCTGGCTCATGGTCAACCTGTCATCCACCAGGACACCCAGGTCCCTCTCCACAGAGCTGCTCTCCAGCAGGTCCGCCACTAAACATCTCTATCACAAAGCAAACATGCATACTGCAAAAGCTTGAGATATGAATGAAATCAGCTCTTCCAAAAGCTTGAAGGGTTAGATTTTTAATCAGTAAACATGCACAGCTGGCTCCCCCCCCTCAAGTTAGCTACATTTCTATCTGGCTTTAAAATATAGGGGGTGATGGCAGAGAATATTCATTAAGATTTAGAGTCAAAGTCACTCAGGCTTGTAGGCCATCAGGGTATGCTGCTTACAGCATCTGTAAGGGAAGTTTGAGGTCTGTCAGAAGAGTTTGCCAGGAGATGAGATCTTACGTGCTGTGGGAGTAACTGTTGGTTCAGTACTCTAGCTTGCCATCTAGTTTAGGGGTTCATAGAGATCAAGTTCAGTGACTTCATAACAGCTTAATCCCTAAAATTAATAAATCCATCACTGATGTTTAATAAAACAAACCGTTAATGAAATACGATGCAGATTTTCTTCAACTATTTCTCCCTCCTTTTATTGTCAGGTCAATGGAGTAATCAGTGAATCAATTTATTGCTGGTATGACTGTGTACTTCATGAATCTCAGTTTCTCTGCTTACTACATGTTGAATAGATTATTATTATTGTTAGCAGTTTTTCCCACCAGCTTTTACCAGTGAAAAAAATATCTGTCACAAAAGTTGTGAGCATTCTTTCACATAATCCACTCTATTCAGCATCACTGCTGACACTGATTTCTCTCTGCATCTGCTTCAAACACTGTGGTGTTTTGAACACACATAGTCTACTCCTGTTTATCAGTGAAGAAGATCAAAGTCTCACTTCTTCAGAGATTCTAAAAGGAACAAGAACTATGTTACAGATAATGATCAAAAAAGGCCAAAGGGTTTAATATAATTCACAGTACTTACACTATTAAATACTCCCAGGTGCAAAAAACACAATGTAGTGCAATCCAACAGTACTACCATGTATCTTTACTTGCACAGTGCCTGTCTGTCCTCACCCTCACTTCCCTCTCCTGCTTCTGCTAACCTCTGTGCCACCTGAAGTACCTGTGCAGTCTCTTTGTGAAAGAAGTCAGGGAAACAAGCTAGCTGAAAACTAGTTTTTGCTCTTTCCTGGTATGTTTCCCCTTGTTTGGGTTGGCCACATGGTAACATAAATGCTTTTGCCAGTCCAGCTCAGGGTATGACAGGGAGGCAGGACTGAGCATCTGGGAACAGCTTTGCAAGCTTATGCTACCAAAGACATACCCATACACAAACCCTTGGCTGCAACAGACCCTGAGAAGCATCAACGCACAGTCCACAGGCTTAACTAAGAATATGAGTAGTCTCATTAAGGCTTAACACAGAAGTGCTTTGCTGGCCCTATGCCAGAGTGTGCAGCCTCTTGAAAGATCAAGCTTCATCTGTGTAGAAGACCGCTATGAACTGGTTTTGTCTCGACATTGCCATTGTACCGTCATCTCTTCTTGACCTCTGAAGAAATCGCCACAACAACCTGCAGGAAAGTACCATACTGCGCTTGCACACAGACTAGAGCACAAAGGGCTGCCTAGGCGGGTAGCACACCTGGCATGAACTGCACGTACCAAAATGCACTCTGTGCATGGGCAAACTGCCCTATAGAAGGACAGCACATGCTCCCCTGACAGCACGCTTTTTTGCTTTTTTTTCCCCCCTTCTCGCCGCTTTTCTCCTGGAACTTGTCCTTGCTGGAACCTGAGCGTCTGCACAGAGACTGAGCCGAATGGACATCACTGAACTTCACTGGATCCGTGGTGGTGGTAACCAATCTCCCCTGCACTCCTTTCCTCACCTGCTTGAGCTGCCTGCCTGCCTGCCTCCCTTCCTTCCTCCCTCCCTTCTTCCTGCCTGCCTTCCTTCCTTCCTGCCTTCTTCCCTCCCTTCGTCCTCCCCCTGCTGCCTCCCCGCCCAACCTCCGGTTCCTAGTTTGCCGAAATAAAGTTTGCAAGGTTGCACGGCATCTGTCTCTGCATCTTAATCTTGTCCTTGGGATCATATAGAAGCCTCCCCAACATTGGATCAGGACAATCTGCCACACCAAAGAGGAGTTGGGCACTTTCTCACTCCTATCACTATTGGCTCCAGACACATATCCCAAGCTCTGGTCTCTGTAAATTTGTGAACTAGGTTTTCTCACCCTGACCCAGTTGATAAATGACACCAGAATAGGAGAAATGACTGTGAAAATAATCTAACTAATGAAAAATGATTAGCACAAGGATGCACCTGGAAGACAAACACCCTTTCAAATATTCTCATCTGAATATGAGCTGGGTAGATGAGGGGAGAGCCGTGGATGTTGTCTACCTCAACTTCAGCAAGGCTGTCTCCCATAACATCCTCCTAGGGAACCTCAGGAAGTGTGGGCTGGATGAGTGGTCAGTGAGGTGGATTGAGAACTGGCTGAATGGCTGAACTCAGATGGTTGTCATCAGCGGCCCAGAGTCTAGTTGGAGGCCGGTAACTAGTGGTGTCCCCCAGGGGTCAGTACTGGGCCCAGCCTTGTTTAACTGCTTCATCAATGACCTGGATGAAGAGTTAGAATGTACCCTCATCAAGTTTGCTGATGACACCAAACTGGGAGGAGTGGTGGATACACCAGAAGGCTGTGCTGCCATTCAGTGAGACCTGGACAGGCTGGAAACTTGGGCAGAGAGGAACCTGATGAAGTTCAACAAGGGCAAGTGCAGGGTCCTGCACCTGGGGAGGAACAACCCCATGCACCAGTACAGGCTTGGGGCGGACCTGCTGGAGAGCAGCTCTGCGGAGAGGGACCTGGGTGTCCTGGTGGACGACAGGTTAACCATGAGCCAGCAGTATGCCCTGGCTGCCAAGAAAGCCAATGGGATCCTGGGGTGCATTAAGAGGAGTGTGGCCAGCAGGTCGAGGGAGGTTCTCCTTCCCCTCTACTCTGCCCTAGTGAGGCCCCATCTGGAGTACTCTGTCCAGTTCTGGGCTCCCCAGTTCAAGAAAGATGAGGAGCTACTGGAAAGAGTCCAGCGGAGGTCTACGACGATGATTCGGGGACTGGAGCATCTCTCCTATGAGGAAAGGCTAAGGGAGCTGGGCTTGTTCAGCCTGAAGAAGAGAAGGCTGCGAGGGGACCTAATATATGCTTATAAATATCTTGAGGGTGGGTGTCAGGAGGATGGGGCCAAGCTCTTTTCAGTGGTGCCCAGCGACAGGACAAGGGGCAATGGGCACAAACTGAAGAATAGGAAGTTCCGTCTAAACGTGAGGAAGAACTTTTTCCCTCTGAGGGTGACGGAGCACTGGAACAGGCTGCCCAGGGAGGTTGTGGAGTCTCCTTCTCTGGAGATATTCAAGACCTGCCTGGATGTAGTCCTGTGCAGCCTGCTGTAGGTGACCCTGCTTCGGCAGGAGGGTTGGACTAGATGACCCACAGAAGTCCCTTCCAACCCCTAACATTCTGTGATTCTGTGAATATTGCAAATTGCAGTAACATGCATACAAGTGTCATGGACAAGAACGTTTCACTGTACCTGGGTAATCCTCAGAGACATGCACTGAATAGGTTAGGCTGTAAAAAAAAAAGAAACAACATAATTAATAACAACAACATTAACTGCTGGCCTAAGATTCTTTTCTTTCTCCTGTATTATTTTATGTTTATTTATAGGTTCCTGACAGTTTCCAGGACAGACAGTAACAGCTGTTTTGATGGCTTTTGAAGTGTGCAGCTAAAAAAAAAAGTCATGATCATTTTGAAAGCTTACTTAGCTTAATTTGCACATCCCTATTTCAACCTTCATAAAAAGAATATCAAGACTGCATGATATTCACTCCAGAGCAATATTTTACAATGTCTGTAATTGTGCTTAAAAAAAAAAAGTTGCTCTTTGAACACCAGAACTAGAAAAGCCCAGTTTTCTCTGCATCTGTTTCTGGGGTTTACTCAAGGCTCAGTAGTACTTCTCTACATTCGTGTTAGTCTCAGCAAAGGCTCTGTATGGTTTGGACTCCTTCCTCTCATGAAACCCCCATGTTTATAACAGTTGTGGCAATCTTATTTGATACCTTTACCTCTCTGTCAAGCTGAGTTCAAATCAAATTTGAAAGAGCCATGGTCACGCTAAAGGGTAGCTTCACTACATGGATTACCTGAATCTGTTTCATCAGAAAATGGACATACAAACATACTGTCCCAGTCCTTCAGCTCAGCCCACATGTGCTTTCCCTACCATCCAGTGAGATGTTCACTAAACTGACTGCTGAGAACAGGACAAATGGGCATGGTGGTCTGCTCAGTTATCTAAGTACTCACCAAGTCCCTTTGATTTTTTTAAGGTTAATGTGTGTCTTCATTTTGCATTAAAAACATTCAACTCTTGAGCACACTGAAAGTTTTCTGTTGTATAATTCAACTTCTTTCCACTTCTAAATCCTATAAATTTTATGTGTAGACCTACACGTTTAAATAATACATGATGTGTGTTCATGTCTGTAGTGAGTTAAGCAGAGAGACAAAGGCAGGACAGCACAGACCTCAATAAATTTTGGTATTGTACATTGCTGAAAATTGATTCAGTGGATCTTTCTACATTACACGAATACAACTTCCATGTAGACTATAAAATAAAACCACGATTTTTTTTTTCTTTTTCTCTCTCAAAGACTTCCATTAAACAAGGTCTACTTTCACAATCCAATGACTGGAAGATGCAATCAATACGAAAAAGTAGGTGTTACACTTTCTTCTGTAAGTCAAGCTATTACTGCAGTGCTCTGCTGCCTGTTCTTGCACATAATCTATTTTAGCATAATTAATTTTATTTATTGTTTAACTAAGAAGAAAAGATGCCTGTTTCTTCAACAGCTGCAAACATGCATATAAATTTAAGCAGAAAGAGCGTTTATTACAGCTGACAACAGATTTAGCTGCACAACTTGACAGCCTCTGTCAAGCAAGAATTAAATCTCACCACTGTGTAAATTCAACATTTTGTGATTTTTTTCTCTTTTAGTTATTTTTCAGACATTCAGAATAGGTAGCATCTGTATCTCCTCATCTTGGAGGATTTTCCCTAAAGACTGGGGTGTTTAAATCTAATCTATAATGGCATAAAATATCACTATTTTTAATAGGGAAATATTCCAAAATAAGGGAATCATGGAATCATTTAGGTTGGAGGAGACCTTCAAGATCGTCAAGTCCAACCATTAACCTAACACTGCCAATTCAACCACTAAACCATGTCCCTGAGCTCCGTATCTACACGTTTTTTAAACACCTCCAGGAATGTGCCTCCACCACTTCCCTGGGCAGCCTGTTCCAATACTTTACAACTCTTTCAGTAAGGAAATTTTTCCTAATATCCAATCTAAACCTCCCCTGGCACAACTTGAGGCCATTTCCTCTTGTCCTATCGCTAGTTACTTGGGAGAAGAGACCAACACCCGCCTCACTACAACCTCCTTTCAGGCAGTTGTAGAGAGCAATAAGGTCTTCCCTCAGCCTCCTCTTCTCCAAACTGAAGAACCCCAGCTCCCTCAGCCACTCCTCATAAGACTTGTGTTCTAGACCCTTCAACAGCCTTTGGACATGCTCCAGCAACTCAATGTCCTTCTTGTAGTGAGGGGCCCAAAAGTGAACACAGTATTTGAGGTGTGGCCTCACCAGTGCCGAGTACAGGGGCACAATCACTTCCGTCCTCCTGCTGGCCACACTATTCCTAATACAAGCTGGGATGCCCTTGGCCTTCTTGACCACCTGGCTCATGTTCAGCTGGCTGTCGACCAACACCCCCGGGTCCTTTTCTACTGGGCAGCTTTCTAGGCACTCTTCCCTAAGCCTGTAGCATTACATGGGGTTGTTGTGACCCAAATGCAGGACCCGGCATTTGGCCTTGTTGAAGCTCATACAATTGGCCTCAGCCCATCGATCCAGTCTGTCCAGATCCCTCTGCAGAGCCTTCCTACCCTCAAGCAGATCGACACTCCCAGCCAACTTGGTGTCATCTGCAAACTTCCTGAGGGAGCACTCAATCCCCTCATCCAGATCATTGATAAAGATATTAAACAGAACTGGCCCAATACCGAGCCCTGGGGAACACTTCTCATGACCATCTGCCAGCTGAATTTAACTCCATTCACCACCACTCTCTGCGCTCAGCCATTCAGCCAATTCTTTATCCAGTGAAGTGTACACCCATACAAACCACGAACAGCTAGTTTCTCCAGGAGGATACTGTGAGGAACAGTGTCAAAGACTTTACACTAAAGTCTGGGTAGATAACATCCACAGCCTTTCCCTCATCCACTAGGTGGGTCACTTGGTCATAGAAGGAGATCAGGTTGGTCAAGCAGGACCTGTCTTTCATGAACCCATGCTGACTGGGCCTGATCATCTGGTTGTCCTCTGTGTGCCATGTGATGGCACTCAAGATGATCTGTTCCATAACCTTCCCCATTACTGAGGTCAGACTAACAGGCCTGTAGTTCCCCGGATCCTCCTTCTGGCCCTTCTTGTAGTTGGGCATCACATTAGCTAACTTCTAGTCAACTGGGATGTCCCCGGCTAGCCAGGACTGCTGATAGATGGTGGAGAATGGCTTGGCCAGCTCCTCTGCCAGCTCCCTCAGCACTCTTGGGTGGATCCCATTTGGCCCCATAGACTTGTGTGTGTCTATGTGGCTTAACAGGTCACTGACCATTTCCCCTTGGATTTTGGGGGTTTCCTTCTGCTCCCCATCCCTGCCTTCCTGCTCAGGGGGGCTGGGTGTCCAGAGAACAACTTCCATTATTGTTAAAGACTAAGGCATGCTACATCTCAGTGTAGTCATATGTGGAGAATTTTGTCCTGTGGTGCAAAAAAACCCCACCGAAAAAGCCCCCAAGAAGTTAACTAGGGGCCTGTTCTTACCAAAACACCGTCTTCTAGATATCGCGTTTGTAACCATGACTTCTTCCTTCTATTACCAAAAGAAGTACTCCAGTCTTATTCTTTTAGACTAACTACTTGCCACACCTCTTTGCTCTCTCCAGAACTGGTGTTGATAGAGTAGATTGTAAGAAATGTGAAACTAACAAAGAAGCCTTAATATTTTCTAGTTTTCAGTAGTCTTTAGCACTTTAATTTGTATTCCTGCATGCATAGTGATCTAATGATGTAACTATTATACTAATCCCTGTTTTCTTATTAAGGAATGTAGTGGATGGACATAGGCACAAGCTATCACTTAGTCGTTAGACAAAATAATTAAGTGAAACAAAAGTGGTCTTGGTTCCCAGCAAATAATTGGGATAATTATAGGATAAAAGAGACTCAAATAATTCCACTCCAGACAGCTCAGCCTTGGGAGGGCAGATGCACCAAGCTACAGATATAAAGAGGCACCAAGAGAGCAACAAGACCAGAGCCAAACACCCTGAAGGACATGATGTACATGATCCTGGAACTGAGTTTGCACAGAAACAAAGGTCAATCAGTGAACACCGTGATGAAGAGGATGGGCCTTCATCTTGGGACCCCCAAAGACCACCCAAAGATGCTAACAGACATGCATGAAATATATTTACATATGCTAATTAGTTCTCAGAAAAGCAATTAATATGCTAATTACTTCTTAGAAATGTAATGAATATTTACATGTGTGATTGTATTTAATCTGAAGTGACAGGATGTCTGGTGCGCACGTTTGGAGGAGAAATCCCCCATGAGCCCGGCCCCGCAATAAAGAATACCTGCCTAACAGTATACATTGTACTGTTAGGTTTTTCCTATAGGATTATCTTCAAGTGTGGACTTTTATTCTAAGAAAAATCTTCCTAGAACTCAGGAATTACTCCATGTTCAAATTTGAAAACTATCTTAATTCAATTTAAAAGCTGCAAAGCAGGGAAACTCAATGTACATATTAAAAAAAAGTTGTTCATATTGAGGACAGGAACAGGGGTTAGAGAAGTTACAGAATTTCTATCAGTAAAGATATTCAGAACTAAACTGGATAAGGCCTTCAGTATCTAACTTTGAAGCTGGACTTCACTTTGAAGTTGGTTCTGCTTTGAGTGAGGGGTGGACCAGGTAGTCCACACAGGTCATCCCCCCACATAATTACTCTATGCTCCTATGTGCAGAAACCCTATGAAAGTGTGTTTCTCTTCCTTCATCATGTGGCATCTGTGACAGCAGCAGCTGTGGTGACATTAAATGGAAATTAATTAGAAAAAATATACTGTAGGTCTTGTGAGATGGAACTAAAATGAAAAGGTTCATGAAGATGCAGGTTAGAAATAGTCTCAAATCAGATTCTGCAATAACTGCAAGCAAATTCAGGGTCTGATCCAGAGCCCACTGAATCCAGTAGTGGTCTCACTACTAAGACAAATATTATCAGAGGGGAAGAAAAGATAAAAATCATATACAGTAAAATTATTCTGTGATCCCATTAATAAAAAGTCCCCTTACAGAAAAAATTTTGCCACCAAAATCTGATGCCACCTCCATCCGAAAAGCATTAATAGAAAATCTATCTGCCAAACCAAAATCAAATGGTATTGTTGGAAATAATAATGGAATCAGATAAGCCTGTGCTGCCACTTCAGAGGAAAGCATTTAAAGGAGACGTGAACCAAAGACTAAAAAAAAAATGCCTGAAAATGGGGTATTTATTTTCAGTTAAAGTAAACCAGTAGTTTTTATTAGAAACACCACTGACTCAGTTTAGGAACTGAAAAAACTTAGTTTATTCCTTGACTCAGCAGAACTGTTTATTATGCTGGGTGTGTTTAACCCTTTAATACTATTAGCCCCCCCCAAAATGTCTAATTGTTTTCTTTCTATCTAAATTCATATCTTCAGCACATGTTAGGATCTGTGTTGCCCTCCCCTTAGTGTCCCCAGATCAGTGTACTCTGAGAAATACTATGCCAGAGAAAGCTCTTGTGGGAAAAGCCTTTTAGATAGGTCATTCCTCTCACTTGTATTTGAACTTATATTCAGGGAGAATAAACGGATTGTTTGAGCCGCGAGAGGGGTGGTAGTGCCTTGCTGGGGCTTGTAATCATATGCTAGTTATGTGCAGGCAATTGCTATGGAAGCAAAAAGCCAAAATAAAATGACTGAACAGAACAAAACTTGGTTTTGTGTCCAAGCTCGCCACTGTGATTGTCACATATGATCACACTTTGGCACATTTTTCTGCACTTAGGATAAACTGCTTCCTAACAATTGTGCACCTGATTTGTCAGAAAACAAGATATACCACGCTAAAAAAGGTCTCAAGAGGTTCCAGTCATGCAGCCACCGAAGCATTTTCCCCACTGACTTCAATGAGATTTAGAGCCAAGACAGAAACACAGGACTGTGATGGCTTACAGCACCTTCAGAAAGCACAGACTTCAGTGAAGATGCAAATGTTCAACACCTCTTGGTGTTAAACCCTCTCAGAGCCAAAGCAAGCCTTTACTGAAGCAGCTTTCTCATTTAAAGTACTAAAAAATGCAACCGGAATTAATTTAGGCCTTGCCACCGCATAGAAGTACATGATTATTCCAGTGAGGGATGTGATTTTTCCTTCTGGCAATGCAGTTCCTCTGTACAACTCTATTGCTACATTGCTAAAAATACAGCTTATAGCACTATAATTAATTTCCATTCCCATAAACACATTCTAACCAGCCAACCATCATCCTTGCTCGTTCAGTTATATTGCTTTAGCTACAGGAACATAGTTAAACACTTGGGTGCAAACAAAGCCTCAATGATCTTGTTATTTGTTTTATTCAGTTTAGACCCCCTGCAGAAGGCATCCTACAGTACATATATTTCTCAACACTTAAGCTCAGAACAAACTTCATACTAGAAATGGCCTTGTAAAATTTTTGTTATTTAACAAACAGCAAAGCACCATATGAAAAACCAGTGAAAGTTGTCATGTTTCACTGCTTATGAGTTTTTAATGTAAACTTCATATTACTTGAAATAATTTTAATGTGTAGAGCCCCAGCCTTAGCTTAGTGAGGTGGGTTGACCTTGGCGGGACACAAGGTACCCACCAAGCCGCTCTATCACTCCCCATCCTCAATTGGACAAGGGAGAGAAAATATGATGAAAGGCTCATGGGTCAAGATAAGGACAGGGAGATCACTCAGCAATTACTGTCATGGACAAAACAGACCTGACTCACAGAAATTAATTTAATTTACTACCAATCAAAAGTCACAGTAGAATAATAAAAAACCCAAATCTTAAAACACCTTCCCCCCACCCCTACCTTCTTCCCGGGCTCAACTTCACTCCCAATTTCTTTACCTCCTCCCCCCAAATGGCACAGGAGGATGGGGAATGGCAGTTGCAATCAGTTCATCACACATTATCTCTGCCACTCCTTCATCCTCATGCTCTTCCTCTGCTCCAGCCTGGGGTCCCACCCACAGGAGAGTTCTCCACGAACTTCTCCAACACAAGTCCTTCCCACAGGCTACAGTTCTTCAGAAACTGCTCCAGCATGGGTCCTTTCCATGGGCTGCAGTCCTTCAGGAACAGACTGCTCCAGCATGGGACCCCCCTGGGGTCACATATCCTGCCAGAAAACCTGCTCCAGCATGGTGTCCTCTCTCCATGGGTCCACAGGTCCTGTCAGGAGCCTGCTCCAGCATGGGCTTCCCATGGGGTCACAGCTTCCTTCAGGTGCATCCACTTGCTCTGGTGTGGGGTCCTTTATGGGCTGCAGGGCTACCACCTGCCTCACCATGGTCTTTTCCACAGGCTGCAAGGGAATCTCTTCTCTGGCACCTGGAGCACCTCCTCCCCCTCCTTCACTGACCTTGGTGTCTGCAGCGTTTTCTCTCACATATTCTCACTCCTCTCTTCTAGCTGCTGTTCTGCAGTTTTTTCCCCCCTTCTTAAATATGTTATCACAGAGGCACTACCACCATCGCTGACTGGCTCAGCTTTGGCCAGTGGCTGGTCCATCTTGGAGCTGGCTGGCATTGGCTCTATCACACATGGGGGGAGCTTCTCACAGCTTCTTACAGAAGTCACCCCTATAGCCCCCCTGCTACCAAAACCTTGCCACACAAACCAAATACACTTAGTAACAATTCTATTCACAAGGCATTTCTTGCAAGCTTTTTCTAATGTGTTTTAACAATATCTGTTCCTTTTTCAGAGAGATTATCCTGCAAAGGTCTATCTGCCTTTGAGAACTAATTCATAAACTAGATGGGGATCCACAACATAATTGCTATGTGTCAGATGAATCTGTCCCATTTTGATACAGAACAAGCAGAATCACCTGCATTTAACATTGCTATAATTTCTCAAATATAGTTAAGGAGTCCATAGTCCAAACCAATTATACTACTGGGCAAAGAAAAACAATCCATGAAAACTGAAAAAGGCATCAAAGCAAAGGTTACTGCATGTTCATAAAAAGGAAAAGTACCAGCTTCATCTCTTTACATCAATTTGTAAGATTTTTATGTGCCTTGAACTGCAGTTTTTACCCATCATAGTATAAACCACAGAATCAGACATGCATCCTGAAGCCATAACAGTGACACTGGAGTGTATTATGTATCTTCCTATCAAATTCATGTTATCTCAACTCTATGCTACCTGTAGTTTGTCTTTAGAAAAGAAATCCACAGCAGGAACAGCATGAAGCATCTGGCACAAGTCTAAGATTTATGCCTATGGAACGGTTATGACGATTCAACCAGCTCTGTCCCATGGCAACAGCTGACTTGCTGCCTTAAGTGTGGAAGCTGATCTAGTTTCTATTCCAGTTTTAGCTGTCTCTATTAGAGCCAGAGCTCCATATGCTGTTGTAGCTCACAAACTTGCTGAAGGAAACAAGATTTTTTTTTCATGTAGAATCTTATGATAGTCTAATGCCAATCTATAACAAGACATAAGAGAAGAGTAAATAAGACTTTAACGCATCTGGAGCTACAGAATTCAGAAGAGATTGTTTTTTGTTTACAATATCCAAAATCCTAGATCTAGCTCATCAATGATTAATGCAAGAAGCTCTATACCTGAAGAAAAATACTAAGACTCAGCAAAGTAAGCTATGGACAAATAGGTAAGATTAAATGCTACTGTGGTATTGATTGTATGGCAGGGTCAACTTCTGAACAAGTTGGTGAGCTAAAGAAAAGATTAGTGAAACCTTGATAAGAATAAAATTATACTGGTGAAAATTTGGGGCTCAAGGTTCTTTTTAATGACCTGTATAATATTTCTGAAAGCACAGCATGATATAGACCTGATGTTTTCACTCTCTTCTAGATGAGGTAATAAGAAGGAATAAGAACAAGGTCCAATTGAACAGATGCAAATGAAATTGTATTCTTTTACTAATTTCTAGCTATAAATTCTCAAAATTACTACTCATCTTTAGTATCTACACATAACATGCAACAGAAGAACATTTCATGAACATCCACTAATTATACAGCAAATATTTCCACTTCCATTTTCACTCCTTTGTTTCCTTACCTTTGAAAATGCTTCCAAATCTTTCAGTGGATTCCTATTACTTTCACACCCTTTAGCTTCCTCTTCTACTTCAAGACCACAATTTGCTCCTGAAGCCAGACCCTTCCTACTATTTTACTTCTGACCAGCCTTTTTCTTCAAATCAAAGAAAAATTGTTCCAAAAGGATTCCACCACAAACATAGCCACTCTCTTCTCTAGTAACTGATCTGAGATCCAGTTTGAAATCTAAAAGCTTGGCAACAAATTGTATCACAAACACAGCATAGACATTATGATTTTCAGAAGATGTAGTGTGGGATTCCATCCAAACAAAACTTCACAAAACTTTCAAATTGCATTCCTGAAATGTCTGACCTTTTAACAAATGCCTTGAGATGAAGGCATTTAGGTATTGGCCAGCTGAAAAACTAGGTAGGCTATTTACACAAAAAATTTGGAATACTTAAAGAAACAAAATCCATTAACCTTTTTTGTAGTTGACCTTATTTGAATTAGGAAATTCTCTGAAGAGAATCGCAATTCAAAACTAATAGTTAAACATACTACAAAAGGCTTAAAAATCAAGTCTTTCTTCCAATTTTTACGAAGATGATATGCATGCAAATAACAGCAGAAGAGATCCAGCAGCCAAAAGCAGCAATTTTCTATGACATAAAGATGTCTTCTGCTTAATAGACACTGCCAAAAGACAAACCTTCCAAAATCGCATTCTGAAGAGAACAATTTTTTTCTATGGTGAAAATGGGATAAAAAGATCCCAACAAACAACCTACTATAAAAGCAACTGAAAAATAAGCAAAAATTACTTACTGTATTACCTACAGTAATGTCAAAGAAACTTAATGCAAACTCTCCTCTTGGTGATTGTCACAACCGTGAGTGAATGATAAACATTAGGTTTTTTGACAATTAACAAGTGAATTAGCAAAATACTTCATCACCTTGTATGTACAACTACTGTGCTATTAAACACTTCATGAGCTTTCTATGGAGCTCTTAAAGAATGCAGTCATGCTACAGGAAAAACAATCCTGCTTTTCCACTCTGAAGCTTTTGAAAAAATCCATCCCACTCGGTACACTTCAGCTGAGGACGCACTTCACTGAAGCCCATTTTCAGAAATATACATAAAACTATGGCAGCATTCTGAATTTTCTTATAAGGTAAATTATTTAATCAACTATTGCTGCTATTTACTTCATAATGTCTTTAATAAAAATATGGGAGGCTTTTAAAATGTATTTGTAGATGTACAATAATGGTGTACATTTTTAATGTATTGCAAATCACATTCATGAGTGAAGTAAATACTATTAGCAAATACAAGTGTAAAGATCAGCAAGTACTGCATTCCATTCATTCACAATACCTTTACAATACAGTCCCAGTAATGTGACAAAAATATAAATGAACTGGAAAAAGTTCTAGTTGTGTAAAACACTAACTACAAAGTGATGTGCATCTCCAAACAGATAGACAGACAAACAGTACTTAGAATTATGCAAGTTAGAAATATGGAAGATAGCACATGACATGGTTCTGAAAATAGAAGTTTGCATAAGGTTTTGTAAAATACAAATAAATACACAGGGTTTTTGCTCTTTCATACAGTGAAATAACTATTGAAGCAGAGGACTTATGCTTTTTTTAAATAGTGAAATAAAACCTGATGTAATTGAATAGAAGAAAAATCACTGAAAAACAACCTTATCTTCCGGAAATGAGAATTGGAAGTCTCCAAAAATAAGACAAAAATTAAAAGGAGGTGGACCTAAATTTTCATGCACATATCAGTACAGCTATGGAAAAAGTGACTGTTCATCAAGTGCAGCAAGAATATTCTCATTATATTAAAATTTATTTTCTTTTCTGTTACAGAATTTAGAACTTGAATTAAATCCCTCTGAAGTCCAAGGGAGTCTTTAGTACTTGACAAAGAAGAGTACAGACCAGATGCACAGAAAATACAAGACTTCTGGCCCTTGCCACACTCCTGGTATTTCTAAAACAAGTACTTAATCGCTTTGCTAAAAATTTCAAGATGTATTCCAAAAGGTGTGAATTTTGGTCAGCACTTTAATATTTGCAGCTTGCTATACAACTGGCCTGTGAACCATTTCCCATCCATGCTATTTTCTGGATTCTTGATTAAAACAAGGCTCACAGATTTCTAAACAGCTTTTTACATATCCTTAATGTTTTGAATGTGCGTGTATGCATCTCAGTAATTTGTTTTCAGATATATAGGCCACCTTAAATCTCTTTCTGAAACACATTAGTTCAACAAGTTTCCGTATCCCCTGTGATCCAGTAACTGATGACCCAGCATCAGTCACAGATATCTTTTGCTGCTACATAGAGCCAGGTGCTTGCAAAGAACTGAAATTTGTCCACACACTCTTCCTTTCACTATACATCAAAACTCCCCATGGTGCATCTGCAATTATACAGAAAATAACAAGTGTGACTAAGTAATCTTTTCCTCTGGATGTTGGAGAATGTGCACGTGTAATGACATATGAAAAGTCCCAGGCAAATCTACTGATGACAAATGAGAACTATTCCAAAGAGAGATGAGCAGTGTCAATATGTGAAAAATAGCACTGCTTTTATTTCTTGATATAACCTGGAAGAACAGAGGTGTTGACTTAAAGCTGTTACATGTTTGCATTTGTCACTAAAAATAATTGCACTACTGGTCCTTTCACACAAAGAAAGTGGTGAACATTATTCAAAGCCCTGCTTGATTTAGCATGTTATTTAAATAAAGGGGATACAGAAGACCAACTCAACCATTTCCTATTTGTAAAGCTTCCAATGAAAAAAGCATGACAACTTCTAGTAAATGCACAGAAGTCTACAGGATTAATCACTCCAAATATGAGGGCACTCCTAAAAATAAAAATAGTAGTTACTAAATAAGCAAATCAAAGACACTTGGGTAGAAAAAAGTGTGTTTTGTGTCACTCATTTTATATATAGAAATAGTTACACTAAAATACTGCTATGCATGTCAAGCCAGGTTGTCCACAATCAGACCATTTCATCCAGAACTACAAAGGCAGCCTCTTCTTGCAATCACCCTGTCTGACCAGGTCCAGCTCCCTCCTGTTGACAGATTCTCTTTAAACCTCTCTGTGTTCTTCCTTCTCTTCACTGATCCCACTGGTTTGATTTCTCCCTTCATCCTCCCCATTATCTCCTCAATTTGAGTCTTCTCCAGGATACAGAGCACGAAAACTCAGGACAGTAACCTCTTAGCTCAGCTGCAGCCAGAGCTGATCACAGCCTTTAGGCACCTTATTTCCAGGGTTGGGCCCATCTTCTTCCACTATGTGTTTTCTATAGTTTTGGGGTTTTTGTTTTGATGTTTTGTTTTGGTTTTTTTTTTAATGAAAAGAGTTTTTCCTCTTTAGTTTCTTTTCCTTTTGGAGCACTGCTGTCAGAAGCAACCACGATATGCTCTTTTCAGAGCCATTTAAGAGTTATCTTAAAGCTATGAAGTTTTGGTCCACATTGTTCCTATTGGAAGGCTGTTCTGAGGCTCTTGTGACTACTTCTAGTAACTCAGTTTTCAATTCAGATCAATTGAACAGAAACCCCTTGTCCAGTCCCTGTACGAAGCCTCTGTGTTGAGATCTTTCAAAATAAAAGGACAAAAAGGAAACAACCATCATCCCAAGGCAGACACACAAGGCAAATTACAAACTGAAAAGTTATATTTAACAATAATCCAAGCAACAGAAGAGTGTCATCATGGGAAATTTTACCCAATCATTTTAGCAGATAATTCCAGCATCTTACGAATCATTAAAAACATGAATAAAGCTCATATAAATCCCTGGAGACATTCACCTTTTAATCTCATTGTGTCCCTATGTCATGGTCAGACCCTTTGCTGCTATCTGCCCCTTGAAGGAATAAAGTTCCTAGTCTGAGGTACAAAGTGAGGTTTATTGCAATAAGGCACTTAAGTGGATAACAATTACACCACTCTGCAAATAGGAACTATTCTACTTCTATTCTAAATTCCTTATAATCTACCTAATAGATATCACTCAGTTCCCAGGAAAGTATCCTTACCTGGCATCCCAAGTAAGGGAAGATCACCAGGTTGCAGACCAGCACTTCCCCAGGAGTGCTCAAATTGGGCTCTCAAGGAGCAATTTATACACCCTTGCTCAGTGGTTTCTGTGGTCACTGTCTAGCAGTATCATTTCACTGTTGCCAGGCAAGCTCAAGCCCAACACAACAAAAGGTCAGACCCCAACCAAAGCACTGCCACTTGGTCTGGATCATCTCCCCACACCCTGACAAGTGGAATGGTTCCTTTCCTTCATATGCAGTTTTTGGCAAAGGAGAAGTGCTAGGCATCCTTCTTAGACCACTCAAGACATTAATTAGTTCAAATTTTGCTTGTTTAGCTAACAAGGTGTGAAATAGCCACTGCTGTGCAGGGGAAAAGTAACAAATAGATAAAGAACTAAAGAACAAGAATATTTCTGACAGAATCCAAATTTTCCCCCTTTTTTTTATAAAGTCCCCAATACTTATTGGTATAGCTGAAATATTGTATTTATGGACTAAAACTATATTTTTCTGTAAGTTCCATAAATACAGCTTCCATTAACATCAGTACAAACTGAATATATAACTTCCAAATATAGAATTTGGATGTCAAACTATAGTTGTTTTGAATACTCTAAAACAATGCATATTCTTGCACACATTCAACATAAGAAAATCCCATAGGGCAAGATTTTCAATAGATGTTACATATTAAATTGTCCAACCCAGTTTATTCATGCCAATATAATGCATTCACATAATTCAGGACCACTGCCATACCTACAGCCAGCTATTTATCTGTTGCTTACAGGTACACACAGTCTCCTAGTCAAGTCAATAAGGTGGCACCCAGCACCTCTGAAAACTTCTAGATTATGATACACCACAGACCTATATCCTGCACACATTTTAATCCAAGGCAACAATTGCTGTTCCCGACTACTATGCTACACAGCTGCAAGGGTTACTTGCAAAACTGAGGGGCTGGCTCATCCTGCTGTCCCATTAAACTAACATGGTCAAAATCACACCATTTTCTGTGGTTAGAGACACAAAAGGAGGCACTATGGTTATCTGCAACTCCAGCAGGCTTTGCCTCCTGAGCCCAATAGACCCAAGAACTACAGTGGTGCAAGGGACAATGTGAAGCATGAGAGTGGGTCAAACTCTCACCCCTGGAGCCACACCTGTAACATCTCTGGCACTATGCCACAGTCATGAACAGCATGGACTCAAACAGCAAATAAAATGTAAAATTCAGTATGAGATGACAACAAGAAAAGACAATTTTTTTCTTTTTAGCTTTCACAGTTTCAGTTTGAGGGCACAGATGAAGTAACACTTCAAAACACCCCCCCCAAAACACCACCCAGTCCTGGCTGTCCTTAGCATTAGAAAGATGTCAGTAAATTGGGGGGAGTTCAGGAATCAAGAAAAAATTGCCAATCTGGCAGAACAGCCCATCGCAGAAAAAAACTTAAATGGGTTCCGACAGTTGGGTATACAGAAGATGGCAAATCAATGAGCAAGTGTGGTAGAAAATGTGATGACTGCTGAGACATGTTTTCCAGAGTGCAAACATGAAGATGGATATCATATTTACACAATGACCCAAGGGAAAATGGCAAGCCATATTCAAGGGAAATTAGAAGAAAAAGTATAACTTGGCTTAAAATCAGAAATTAAGAACTCCATTAAACAGTGAATTGGTCTCCCAGGAAAGGGGTAGAGGGCTAATCACATAGCCATTGAAAGTCAGGTTGGAAAAGGAGCTTAAATAAAATTTATGAAAAAAATTTTGCATTAGCAAATATGTTTCACATCGCTAGTTTCAATGAGTTATGAATGAGTAAAATGTTACTTACCTTTCTCACTAGTAGCTCAGAAAACAAAGTTGTAGGTTGAATATGACATTGATGACCCTCAGTGTTACTCATAGAAAAAATACCCCTGTACTATATTTCAACAGTGTGCAGAATAGCAGCAGGGAATTTCAGTTCAAGAGCTTTTTACACATTTGAAGTGGCAGCATTGGCTAAGACCTGAAACAGTTCTTCCACTAATGTCTCATGAATTTTAGCTGTTCTTGAATATCACACTGATTTCTTCTTCATGACAGAATGCAATAAAAAGCATACTGCACTAATTTTTTTGCATTTAGGCATATTTAATAACAGCCCATCTAATAAGGAACAATTCCTAAATATATGGGCTGTTCTTGGGCTAAAGAATGCTTCTAGATGCATCACTGCTCACAGAATATTAATTTCATACTATACCCAACCATACCTGAATGTAGTCTGGCAGACAGAAAATGCTACAGAAAATGCTAAACAAACTATAGAAAAAATAACAAAAGATGATTTTAGTACCCTACCCCAACTTGTAGTTAGATTTTGAATACCATTTTAATTTGTAAAGATACAACTAAAATATCCCCCCACTAGTCTTAATTAGATCCCTGTCTTACCATAAAACTAATTACATGTCAGACGAAACACTGGCTTAGGAAGCCCCTGTACTCTTGCAAAGGCAGAGGTAGTTCCATTCCCAGCTCTGTTACAGTGACTTGCTATATGCCTCCCAGCAAGAAAAAATGCACACATTTTCAAAAGGTGATCAGTAACTACAAAGTGTTCTAGACATTGATTTAGTTTCATGTGTGCTGAACCTTTCAACAGAAATCAGCAGGAACCATCAGCAGTTTCAAAAAATAAGGCTTTACAGTCCAGATTTAAAAAATAATTAGGAAACAAAATTTGTGCAGAAATGGCAGTTAGACACTTAAACTGTTTATATTCCCTTGAAAATCCCATCAGTACATATTCACCATTTTAGATAATTCAGTGTACTTAACTAAATTTCTACAGAAATCCATGATGAAATGGACATTTTTATACCTTTTTATCTTAAAAGGGATTTGGCTACCTAAGCACCTTTTATGAGGCCAGCATGTAAATACCCTTGAGAAACCGGTAAAATGATTCATGCTAAGGCACTCAAAATTGGTACATACTTTTCAAAACACACAGTGAAATCCTGGCCCCATGAAATTCAATTGTCAAAACTCTCACTGACTTCAAAAACATGAAGATTTAGCCTTATCAACTTCTTCACCAGCAAATCTGCAATAAAAAAAATTTCAGAGATGATGTACTCCCTTCATCCCTTCCTTACTCCTTGCTCTGTCTGTACAGTTTAGGACACAGCCACCAAAATGAACACCAAAATTTGGAAAGCATCCTGAAGATGGGAAATGACCTTTAAGTGATAAGTTTTGTGATCAGGCATTCTATTATGAAGTATTTCCAGTAAATCTAGAGAATGAGAGTAAACATGAACAGAAAATTTCAGTCTTGTGCTAATGTGAGATTAAAACCAGCAAGTCTTTCACCAATACTGAGCTCTTAATCTGAAGATCTCCTCAGAGCCTCTTATTAAAGACAGAGATACGAAGACTAAAGTAAAAAATTAGATAGTATAAAGAGAACAAGAACAATTAACCTACAGAATGAAATAAAGAAAAATGATCAAGAACTCCTCCTTTTCTGATGCTTCACTGACACCACATGCACTTGCAATGACTCGAAGAACTGTTCAGCCAGCAGTGCCCCAGACTGCAGAGAACACATCAATGGAAGCAGCAATGCAGCTGCAAGTGCTTGTCACCCTGTTTACTGAGAAACCTAAATAGATTCAAAAATCTGATTCAGACATCTACATCTTAAACTCTGGGCCAGTTTTACCAAGATCCAAACAGGCATATCAGGATATATAAAACATACACAGCACAGTAAGTGAACTGCAAATAGTTCAAAATAGGCAGAGTTAAAATAATATAAACATGAACACTGAGGAAGATTTTTTTTAGTTTGAGGGCTAGGGTCTCAGATTTTTCTTGAGGAAGGAGAGTTCACAAAAAAAATCAGGTAATATTGCCCCAAGTGCATGGATACGTTGCATTTTAATGTCCTCAAAAAATTTCCCTGAAAAACTTACCAGCAGACATGAATCCAACTGCTCACCTGCTCATACAATTGTTTATCATCAGATGCATCAATGATACGAGTCATGCAAACACCTAGATCAATAAACATACAAATTTCTTTCACAGCCCTGTGAGGTGCTATGGAGCTACTGCAGAGGCTGCTCCTCCAGAACAGAAAATCAGGAGCCTGGTAGCAAAGTGATTATAGTTCACTCCATTTTAAAATGTCACTCACTTTCCATCATCTCATAGTGTCATTAAACCTAAGAGAATTGGGATAACTGTTCAAAATTACTGCCTGGGGTGAAATGGAACAGCAAAGCTGTATCACTTATTGACACCAGAGAAATTAAAAGGAAAAATAGCAGTCTCCTTTCACACCACAACACGTATAGCAGAAGGCCTGAAAAATATACCAAGATTTTACTGCTTAACAAAATACTTACAGTGATATATTAAGGCACAGAAATTATTACTGCAGGGGTGTTCATGATGTATTAATCAAAACACATTTGAAGAGCTTAATTGTATTTTTAAATTATGCTAGACTGTGTGCAGTCATGTGTTCTCAGCTCCTACTGAAAAGGCTGTGGGAATAGAGGATGCTTAGTACTTTGCAGGATAGGCCCTCAATGTTCAAAGGAAAACCTAACCTAAACATAACCTGAATGACTCAATCAGATCAAGTAGCATTAATAAACAACATCTAACAAGAACATGGTTAGCAACATAAGCAAACAAATTTCAAGTTTTTTTTTTTAAAAACAAATCAAGATTTAGCACTAATTCCCTCCCATATTACTCAACAACAAAACTCTGGTTGAGCTGAAGGAGACAGAAATAAGCCTCTCTTTCAAACACCCCCCCCCCCCCCCAGTTTCTCTAGTTGCTTGACCACCAGAAGACATACCTACTGCTCTTTCTCAACAGCACTTCTCTCTGGACCTCAGCACTTGTGGAAACACTATCAAAAGTGCTGGGACAATGCTTTGGTGCGAAAGCCATTGATATCCCTCCTGTTTTGTAGTGGGAAACAAATACCCAGGAACAACACTGAACTGTTTCAGTTCACACAGATGATAACAGATAAGAGATCACAAGGACCAGATGGAAAACCTTCCTTTCTCACATAAGGGTCTTCAATGCTGGCAAAACTATTGTTATCCACAGGATATGACTCTTTCACATTGATTGGACAGGTATTTTCGATCTCAGTAGAAGGTTGAGAGTTGACTGAGTTTTTGCTACATTTTTCAAATTATCAGCTACGTAATCTAAATGTTACAACTATTATCTGCCTAATTTAGATAGGTATATCCAGCCATGAGTATGTTGTACAATGAAATTTCAGTACAGACAACACTGCTCTGTTCTTCTGCAAACTGTAAAACCCTGTCACTTCCCTTTTTCAAGTAATAAAGTAGAATGTTTTACATGAAGGCATCTGCTACACATTTTCAATAAAAATAAAGATGTCGAGTTTTACTTCTGGAGCACCCACAGTACATTTAATTTTTTAACAAGCTTCCTGTCCTGGTTCTGGTTAAAAAAGAACCAATTCTCTTTTAGTGAATCTTCCTTACAGCTAAGTTCTTCTAAGTAACTGCATTTTTCTGAAGCTGGCTACATATTTTACAAACACTGTCTGCTCCAAAGCTGATAACTATTGTGGTTTTGCCTCAATTTGCAACAAAAGAACAACGCAGTTACTCTCTCACTCCTTCCCCCTCCCCAGTGGGATGGGGAGGACAATCAGAAGGAAAAAGGCAAACACATGTGGGTTGGGATAAAAACAATATAACAAAAGAGCAAAATAGAAGAAAACAACAATCAATAACACATATACATAAAAGCACATACAACATGCAATGTTCTCACCACCCAATGCTCAGCTTGCTCCTGAGTAACAAAAACCTCTCCTTCAGACAGCTCCCCACTTAAATACTGAGCATGACATCACATGGTATACAATATCCCATTTGATTGGCTGTTTGGGTCAGCCCAACCAGCTCGTTGTGAAAATTAACTCTATCCCAGCTGAACCCAGAACATTACCCACCCATTACTCTATACCATCTATGTCATGCCCCGGGTCAACACTTTGCTAACACTTCTTCTGGGTTTATATGTATATGTATATATATATACATATACGAACATGCACAAATATCATTTCCTTAGTTTACACACCATCCCCCTAGTCTATTGAGTTGGTTTAGTGTACGATGTTGTGGTCCAGCTGTTGTAACAGTCTTCCAGGGCAAGACAGATGATGTGTGGTTATGGGTGGTTGCATGCTGCATCCGAAGCTCCCAACTGGTGTATCTGGTGCGGCCCATGCCCACAATCTACAGGTTGAAGATGTGAATCGTGATGAAGTTCCTGGGTGCCAGTTCGTGAAGCCAGGTTCAGTCCCAACAATGCTGTTTGATTGGACATTAGGAAAAACTTCTTTACTGAAAGAGTGGTCAGGCATTGGAAGAGGCTGCCCAGGGAAGTGGTGGAGTCACCATCCCTGGAGGTGTTTAAAAAAGGTGTAGATATGACACTTCAGGTCATGGTTTAGCAGACATGGTGGTGGTATTTGACACTTGGACTTGATGATCTTAGAGGTCTTTTCCAACTTTAATGATTCTATGATTCTATTCTATGATGTCACATGGTATCGAATACGCTGTTTCGTTTGGCCAGTTTGGGTCAGCCGGCCCAGCTGTGTCGCCTTCCAGCTTCTGGTGAAAATTAACCCTATCCTGGCCAAACCCATAAAATTATCCACCCCTTATTCTATACCATCTACATTATGCCCAGGTCCCCCATTTTCTGGTTGATCACTGCCACTTTCCCTGTCTTTTATGCATGCACAAAGATATCATTCCCTTAGTCTATTGATCATCCCTCTAAAATGTCCACTGAGTTCATTTAGAACATGACATTGGGCTCCATCTGTCAAAACAGTCTTCCAGGGTGGGAGAAGTGATATGTGGTGTTGGATGGTCACATGCTGCATCCGGAGCTCACGGCTGGTGTATGTGGCGCGGCCTGTGCCTGTGGTATGTGGGTTGAAGATGTGAATCTTGATGAAGTTGCTGGGTGCCTGTTCGTGAAGCCAGGTTCATTCCCAACAATGCTGTGCTTTGCTCAGTTTCATCAAAGTCCATCCTCCATTAGTCTGGGTGATTCTTACTGTAATATCCTTGATATAACATATAACAACTATACTAGTGATAACAGGCAGGGACAGGGTCATTTAGCAGTTAAGAACATACAATTTCACTTTATTGACTATTCTCGCCCAAAATCAAATCCCTTGAGGTACACATCGGACTTCCCCAGCCTTTCGCATCACCCACCAGGTACACCCAGGTCCTTGAACATAAGCAATCCCACAGACGGGTTTGCCTTTGCCTGAGGCAGGACTAACCCAGACTGCCTTTCCTGGCATATTCTTCATGTGCACTACGGGGACTTTAGCCCCTTCTACAGGGCATGGAAGTTTTGATTGGGCAGGGCCAGCCCGGTTGCTGGATCCCCTGGTTTTAACTAACCAGGTGACCTTTGGTAAATGAGTATCCCAATTTTTGAAAGTCCCACCCCCCCATTGATTTCAAGGTGGATTTTAGCAGTCCATTGTATCTTTCAATTTTTCCAGAGGCTGGTGCATGATAGGGTGCCGAGTTTCAGCATCCGTGCAGGGACAGGAACGACTCTCACACATTGATACAATGCACAGTCAGTTCGATTCATTGGTCTGCTTGCGTGGTTATATACATTTTTCATATCTGCACATGCGATCACGCTTATTCGGATAGGCTACAGACATAAATCACACGCTGTTCACGCACCCCATATTCCCTTATGATTGGTAACTATGCACTAACGCCAATAGCAACAGACTGCCTCCACGTCCTTCAACACATCTTGCTTTTGCTAATCCACATCATGTGCACTATCAGAACTTTCTCAATGGCTATTCTTAGCTGCTCTTTCCAGCGGCCTGTTCAGTTATGCTAACTGTTTTGTTTAAGCAGACTAGTCATGCTAACTCTCAAGCTACATCGACCCCAACATCTCCCCCTTTTTCTTTTCAATAAAAAGCTAAGCTATCTTTTCATTGCCTTAAAAACATTTGCTCAATTGGTGTTAGTTGAATCACAAATTTTTTTTTTTTACAGTTGTCTCTAGTTCCTTTTGTGTTATGCGTATTATAGACGGAACCAATATAATCACTGCTTCCTCTACATCTCCCCCTTTTTCTTTAATAAATTTCAGCAAGTGCTACATTGACACGCCTAAGCATCACTATTGGCTTTATGGTCCAGTAACAACTAACAGCCCCGCTACAGTGCAACACCAAAAACAAACACAAGAACACAAATACTAATAAAAAGATATATGGATGTGAAGAGCATACCATAACCTGTATTCATATTAATCACCTAGGCTAAAATCAATGTATCTAAGGGTATAACTCATTAACCATCCACAATACCTGCAGAACTCACCAAACCAAAGACGCAAAGGCAGTTACTTAGTCCAGACAAATCCGTTAGATCACAGAAACCAAATAAATCCATCAGAACACAGCAATACAAACACTATGACAACAAACACATAAAATCACACAATCATAGTCGCGACCGCACACGCACAAGCATACCAAGTTTTCAACATAAATCCAAATGTTGCAAAGACATGATTTTTTTTTTTTTTTGCAATGCAAAGACTTATGAACAGACAAGGACTTACAATAATATTCAACATTTAACAGACAAATTCCCAAGCCTCAGTTTCAGGAAGAGTACTCTCTTTTCAATTCTGTTTTAGGAAGGGTACTTTCCCTTCTCCCCAGGGATATAGTCCAATGCTGTGAAGCTTTCACTACGACTAACAGGCAGGCAACAAGAAACATTTCTGGAAGAATGCCTTTGTCTTATTAATGGTCCTGCTCATAACTTTTTGGTCCAAGGATCAGAGGTTCTCCCCGAGAATCCCTCGGTGCCGGCTGGAGGTCCTGCGATCCCTCGGACCATTGATGTTCAAGAGCAGGGTCCTACCTGGGTACTCAAAATCTATTACCAGAAAGCAGCAAAATAATTCACTCTCCAAAACTTAACTCCGGAGCCCCAGAAAGCAGGCACTCTCGAGAACTCATTATCATACCTTAATATCATAATCAGCTAGAACAGTTTGCAGCGATAAGGACACAAGGAATTCTACTGCAGTAATTGAATTATACACACTTTTTCCAACCAAGTCCTTGAACGTCAGGAAGATGGTTCTTGCCGCGCTGCTTCTGGGCTGGCCGGGACGGGCCGGTGCGCTGGGATTGGGGGGGGGGCACCGGGGGGGGGTTCCGGGCCGTGCCGCGCCACTGGTTGCCCGGGGGGGGGCCGTGTGCCCCACCAGGTGTAAGGTTCGCTGACCCGTCTGGTGTGGTGGTCGCTGGCACTGCGGGCTGTGCTGTGTCGGATGGACTGCACAGTTTTATGCTGGAATTCACCCTGCTTTGATCTCAGTTCGGGTACGCCAATTGCTGTAGAGGTACCCTGTTGTACACTTTCCGGGTGCTGGATTTTGCACCCCACTTCCCATTTCTCTGGATTTAAAGGATCGTCAGGTTCTGGCGGATTTACCTCCCGCATTTCTCGTGTTGGGGTAGGAATTTTGTCGTATGTGGGGTTAAATTTCAAAAGACTGCAGCTCTGTCCTTACTTTGGAGATAATGGTGGAGAGTAGCAGCCGCTTCTAAGATAGTTTCTACGAGTTTTAGAGCATTTAAAGCTGTATGCACTGATTTGTAAGTAATGATTTCCTCAAGGATTTTAAGCTGCAAGTCTTTGTTCTTCCAAAATTCTCTGTAAAATCTTTTAATGGAGCTTTCGTTCCTTTCAGCTGATCATGCTTTTGACAGCTCGAAAAACAGGGGCTAATTGTCGCTCCTCTTTGTTGCTGACCTGCACAGAGTCACCGATTCTGTGCCACACATCCAAGTCAAACAACCGATCTGTCGTTGCTATCAGCTTTCGTCGGCGGTACCACAATAATAGACCCGCTATGTCTCCTTCAGCTAACTTCACGTTGGCTCGATCCGCCAGTTCCGGCAGGCTTTTCTGCGCCACCTTTTCCAACACTGATACAGTGGAACCCATACTGCCGATGTTCACGCCCCCCTTGGCGTGCCGCGGATTTGCTCCTGCCTTTCTCAGGCAGCCCGGCTTATCTCGCCGGCTGGCAGTCCCCTGCCTTCTTCGGCTGCGATATCACATCGGGGTCACCACAATGCTGAGTTTCAGCATCCATGCAGGGACAGGAATGACTCTCACACATTGATACAATGCACAGTCAGTTCGATTCATTGGTCTGCTTGCGTGGTTATATACATTTTTCATATCTGCACATGCGATCACGCTTATTCAGATAGGCTACAGACATAAATCATGCGCTGTTCACGCACCCCATATTCCCTTATGATTGGTAACTATGCACTAACGCCAATAGCAACAGACTGCCTCCAAGTCCTTGAACACATCTTGTTTTTGCTAACCCACATCATGTGCACTATCAGAACTTTCTCAATTGCTATTCTTAGCTGCTCTTTCAAGCGGCCTGTTCAGTTATGCTAACCGTTTTGCTAAAGCGGCCTAGTCATGCTAACTCTCAAGCTACATCGACCCCAACAGTAGGGGATGTGGTACATCCACTCAATACCGTGTTCTTTGGACGAGGTGTCTATGAGGCTGTTTCAGAAGTGAGTCCCGTTGTCTGACTCAGTTCTTTCAGGGGTGCCATGTTGCCACAGGACTTGTTTTTCAAGGCCCAGGATGGTATTCCGGGCGGTGGCATGGGGCACAGGGAAGGTTTCCAGCCATCCGGTGGTGGCCTCCACCATTGTGAGCACATAGCGCTTGCCTTGGCGGGTTTGTGGCAGTGTGATGTAGTCAATCTGCCAAGCCTCCCCATATTTATATTTCAGCCATCGTCCTCCATACCACTGAGGCTTTACCCGCTTGGCTTGCTTGATTGCAGCGCATGTTTCCCATTCATGGATAACCTGTGCACCTGTGCGATATTGTCCATGGTCAAGTCCATCCCTCGGTCATGAGCCCATCTGTATGTTGCATCTCTTCCTTAGTGGCCTGTCATGGGCCCACCCAACTAGAAACAGTTCACCCTTATGTTGCCAGCAGGCATCCACCTGAGCCACTTCAATCTCAGCAGCCTGATCCACCTGCTGGTTGTTTTGATGTTCCTCAGTGGCCTGACTCTTAGGGGCATAGGCATCCACGTCACACACTTTTACAACCAACTGCTCCAGACGGGCATCAGTATCTTGCCACAATGGGGCAGCCCATATAGGTTTGCCTCTGTGCTGCCAGTTGTTCTTTTTCCATTGCTGCAGCCACCCCCACAAGGCATTGGCCACCATCTGTGAGTCGCTGTGGAGACAGAGCACTGGCCACTTTTCTCAACCGACAATGTCTAAAGCCAGCTGCACGGCTTTCACTGCAAACTCACCTTCTCCCTCTGCAGTTTCCAAGACTTGTCGTGTAGGGCTCCATACAGCAGCCTTCCACCTCTGATGCTTACCCACCATACAACAGGACCCATCTATGAACAGGGCATACTGCTTTTCATTCTCTGGCAGCTTATTATACAGTGAGGCCTCTTCAGCACATGTCACCTCCTCCTCTGGCGATGCTCCAAAATCTTTGCCTTCTGGCCAGTCCATGATTACCTCCAGAATTCCTGGGTGACTGGGATTTCCCATTCGGGCCCGCTGGGTTATCAGCGTGACCCACTTACTCCACATAGCATCGGTGGCATGACGCATAGAGGGGACCCTCTCTTTGAACATCCAGCCCAGGACCATCAGTCGGTGTGCTAGGAGGAGCTGTGCTTCAGTGCCGACCTCTTCCGAAGCAGCTCCAATGCCTTCATATGCTGCCAGAATCTCTTTTTCAGTGGTAGTATAGCGGGCCTCAGATCCTCTGTATCCCCAACTCCAAAACCCCAGGGGTCGACCTCGAGTCTCCCCTGGTGCTTTCTGCCAGAGACTCCAGGTTGGGCCCTTCTCCCCGGCTGCGGTGTAGAGCACGTTTTTAACATCTTGCCCTGACCGGACTGGACCAAGGGCTACGGCATGAAGTATCTCCTGTTTTATTTGTTCAAAGGCTTTTTGTTGCTCAGGACCCCACTCAAAATCATTCTTCTTCTGGGTCATGTGGTACAGAGGACTTACAATCTGGCTGTAATTTGGGATGTGCATCCTCCAAAAACTCACAACACCTAAGAAGGCTTGTGCTTCCTTTTTGCTGGTTGGTGGAGACATAGCTGCTATTTTGTTGATGACATCCATTGGGATCTGATGACACCCATCCTGCCATTTTATTCCCAAAAACTGGATCTCCTGCGCAGGTCCCTTGACTTTACTTTGCTTAATGGCAAAACCAGCTTTCACAAGGATATGAACTATTTTCTCCCCTTCCTTAGAAACTTCCTCTGATGTATCACCTCATACAATGATGTCATCAATGTACTGCAGATGTTCTGGAGCTTCACCCTTTTCCAGTGCAGTCTGGATTAGTCCATGGCAAATGGTGGGATTGTGTTTCCACCCCTGGGGCAGTCGATTCCAGGTGTACTGGATGCCCCTCCAGGTGAAAGCAAACTGTGGCCTGCACTCCGCTGCCAAAGGGATGGAGAAGAATGCATTACCGACATCAGTTGTAGCATACCACTTGGCTTCCTTTGACTCCAGTTCATTGTAGAGCTCCAACTTGTCTGGTACAGCAGCACTCAGCTGTGGTGTGACTTCATTCAGGCCACGATAGTCTACTATTTACCTCCTCTCTCCATCAGACTTTTGCACTGGCCATACAGGGATGTTAAAAGATGAGTCTTGCTCATTACTCCTTGACTCTCCAGTTGATGAGTGAATTCATGAATGGGAGCCAGGGAGTCTTGGTTAGTGCAGTATTGCTGCCGGTGCACCGTACTGGTAGCAGTTGGCACCTGCTGTTCTTCAGTTCACAGCAATCCCACAACAAAGGGATCTTCTGAGAGGTCAGACAGGGTAGAGAGCTCTTCAGTCTTCTCTGTGTTCACAGTGGCCACACCACACGCCCCTCGGTACCCCTTTGGGTCCTTGAAGTACCCTCTCCTGAGGTAATCTATGCCAAGAATACAAGGGGCCTCTGGGCTGGTCACGATGGGGTGCTTTTCCTACTTGTCCCCTGTCAAGCTGACCTCAGCCTCCAGTACAGACAATTCTTGGCATCCCTCTGTCACTCCAGAGATCCAGATGGGTTCTGTGCCCCTATACCCTCATGGTATCAGCATATGCTGTGCACCAGTGTCTACCAAAGCCTGTGGGTCTGATGTGCCAGGCCATCGAACCCACACAGTCCAATCAACCCGGTCATCCCTTTCCTCCTCCTGGTCGAAGGCAGGGACCCTCTATTCTTGTTCCTGGTCAGAATATTCACTGTCTGACCCTTGCAGTGCCAGACCAGAAGTCCCCTCACCAGGATCAAAAGAGGTGATTTCATTTCTTCTGTGTCTGGGAGATCGCTGATGGCCTTCTTGTGTCTCAACAGCAACTACACTGACAGCCTTCTTGGGTGGCCCTTTCTTAACAGCTGTCTTCCCTCTCAGTTCGCGTCACCATCCCACTTCCTCATATCCTCCCCATGGTCACACAGGAAGAACCAGAGTGCACTACGTGGCATGCGCCTGGGGCTCCCTTTTCCTTCTGACCGGGCCAGGAGGGGACCGAGTTTTTGGGGCATCCCTGACACCCGAGACTCTGTCCCGTAGGGATGAGGAGGTGCAGAGATTTTCTTTAAAGTTTTGGAGCCAAGAAGACGCTCTCTCCACAGTTGCTGTATCCATATCCGGGCAATACATTGCTGCCAAGCTGCTAGAATGTGACGCTGGGGCATTTTGAATCACCTTCCTCCACATGGCCCATGCACACAGGACATCCTCTGGATCTTTGGAGACCTCGTCATCATCAAGATCACTGTAGATGACTTCCAGCACCACTAATTCTCTCAGGTACTGGATGCCTTCATCTGCAGTAGTCCACTTTTCTGGGGAGTTTGCAAGATCTTCCTTGAATGGGTATCTTGCCCTCACACTTGAGAGGAGCCATCTCCAGAGACTGCAAATTGCTGACTCTTTTCCAAGTCCTCTCTTAATTCCCCGGTTTCTAGCAAGGGATCCCAGCCGTCGGGCTTCTTTCCCTTCCAGTTGCTGACTATCATTCCCGTTATCCCAGCATCAGAGCAGCCAGGCAGCAACATGCTCACCTGGCTGGCGGCTGTAATCTTTTCGCATGTCTCAAAGTTCTGCTGAGGTCAGGGACCAGGTAATTTCCTCTTCCTGTTTGAGCTCTCTGACTCCTTCCTCCAATTCCCTTGACAAAGGACCAGCTTCTTGATCAAATCTTTCCCTTTCTTCCTCCTCTCTTACTAATTGAGGATATGGACCCATTGCTTTCCTTGTCCACTGTTTTTTGTTTTTCACTAGTGGGGCAATTACTGTAGTTGTTGTTGTTTGGGTCCCTACCTCAAATCTATTGTCCTCAGATGCAGTTTGGGTCCCTGCCTCAGCCACAGTCTTCTGAGAGTACTGAACTGTGGCTCGATAGGCACAGGTCAGACCCCACTACAGTGCTAGAAGCTGCTGGTTTTCATTGGGGTAAACAAGGCACCCTTCTATCAGGTGGCGTGTCAATTTGCCCAGGTTGTTTGCCTGTTGAGGTGTAAAATCCCAGGCTATGGGAGGTGATAACCATCCTAGGAACCTGCCCAGATCCTTCCACCCTGCCATGGACAGGGACAAAAGCAGATTGCTGTAATAAACAGAAGAGAAAAATGCTGAAGTAAACAGGACTTGTGGATGTGCTGAAGGAGCCGAGTACATGATAAGGAGTTAAAAAGCAGTGGTTGTGTACTGTCAGCCAGCACATGGGCAGCGCGTGATCAGCAACCTCATTGACTGACCTAGCATGTGATACTGCTGTGCATTGGACAGAAGTAGAATAGAGAACCTCGTGCAAATAGCTGCCTTATCGGGATAGAAAGTTCCCAGGGAACTAACGTCTGGGTAAAGATGTATAAAGCACTGCTTGCAAAATAAACTTTGTCTCACTTGCACCACAAGCTGAGTCCGTGCCATCATATGCCACACTGCCACCCAGGGACTGGCTGCTTCAGGGGACGTTTCGGTGTCACCTCACCCAGAATCTGTTTTCTCTTACACCGGGACAAGACCACATTCCACAAAGCCCATAATATGCCAACAGTATTAACTAGTAGTATTAGCTCACATGAGGGTGAACAGGGACTTTGTGAGCCTGCCTAATAAAACCATCCACGGAAATCCCAGGTAGAGAGAGGAACATGTATTCCCGCACTGTCTCCATAAGATAGCTTCCACAATATAGCAAGGCTGTCAACACCAGGACAAAGCACATAGTAATTGCTTGTACTAACACGCTCTAAAGCTCAGCAAAATGAAGAGATAAGCAGTGCAAACAACCAATTCCGCAACCCACACAGGAGCTTGCCTCTTAATAACAACTATAGCTACAGCACATGTAGTATAAAACTGCCATTGTATTCGAGCCCCACATTGGGCGCCAAGAACTGTTGTGGTTTTGCCTCAGTTTGCAACAAATGAACCACACAGTTACTCTCTCACTCCTTCCCCCTCCCCAGTGGGATGGGGAGGACAATCAGAAGGAAAAAAGGCAAAAACTCGTGGGTGAGGATGAGGACAGTTTAACAGAACAGCAAAGGGAGAAGAAAACAACAATCAATAATACTGATATAAAGCATATACAACATGGTTCTCACCATCCAATGCTCAGCTTGCTCCTGAGTAGCAAAAGCCTCTCCTTCAGCCAGCTCCCCACTTAAATACTGAGCATGACATCACATGTATAGAATATCCCATTTGACTGGCTGTTTGGGTCAGCCCAACCAGCTTCTTGTGAAAATTAACTCTGTCCCAGCTGAACCCAGGACATCTAATGTTTGTAGTCTTACTGAGCTAACAGTAGGAAAGGAATGCAGAAAAAGGCCCCTGTTTATATTCATTACTACAGCAGCCAAGGTCACCGATAGGCCTCTTAGGTCTTGCAAGTGAGGAGTCGTAAAGGGTCGCACTTGCAGGGAGGGGCGGACAGAACAGGAGACCCGATATTGACCAACTAGGTATTCCATGCCATGCACATCATAGTTTAAAGATGGGGGATCATGAGAGTCTTGCTCTCTTTGTCCATGGGCGGCTTCTGAAGAGGACCCTGCTCCTTGTCCTGCCTGTGATCCTGATCCAGATTCCTATCTGTGCATTCCTGAGTCCAGTTCCCATCTACTGACGAGTCCAGTCCAGGCCTTCCTGGTGCTGCCTGGCAGAAAACTCAGTATCGGTTTTGTATATTTTGCATTATTTCTCTTATTATTAACATTATTAATATCATTAATGTTATTAGTAAAACTTTTTACATTCAGTTTATAAGTCTCCCTTTTCCTCCTTTTTCCCTTCCTCTGGTGGGAGGGCAGGGGTTAACAGAGAGCATCTGCCACTCTTTATTGCTGCCCTGCTCTAAACGGTGACACAAACATAGTCAGAGCAGTTGACCATTCAATTGCCACTGCTTCCCAGAGCAAGGGGATTGTACTGAACTCACACTGAGGTTCAACAAGGCCAAGTGCAAGGTCCTGCACCTGGGTCGGGGCAACCCCTGCTATCAATACAGGCTGGAGGATGAAAGGATTGAGAGCAGCCCTGCTGAGAAGGCCTTGGGGGTACTGGTGGATGAAAAGCTGGACATGAGTCACCAATGTGCGCTCACAGCTCAGAAAGCCAACCGTATCCTGGGCTGCATCAAGAGAAGAGTGGCCAGCAGGTCGAGGGAGGTGATTCTGCCCTTCTACTCTGCTCTGGTGAAACCTCACCTGGAGTCCTGCGTCCATCTCTGGAGCCCCCAGCACAAGAAAGACATGGAGCTGTTGGAGCGGGTCCAGAGGAGGGCCACAAAAATGCTCAGAGAGATGGAACACCTGTCTTAAGAGGACAGGCTAAGAGAGTTGGGGTTGTTTAGCCTGGAGAAGAGAAGGCTCTGCGGAGACCTTATTGCAGCTTTTCAATACTTCAAGGGGGCTTCTAAGAAATAAGGGGACAGACTTTTTATCAGGGCCTGTTGCGATAAGACAAGAGGTAACGGTTTTAAACTAAAAGAGGGTAGATTTAGGTTAGATATAAGGAAGAAATTTCTTACAATGAGGGTGGTGAAACACTGGAACAGGTTTTCCATCCTTGGAAACATTCAAGGTCAGGTTGGACAGGGCTCTGAGCAACCTGATCTGGTTGAAGATGTCCCTGCTCATTGCGGGGGAGGTGGACTAGATTACCATTAAAGGTCCTTTCCAACCCAAACTATTCTATGATTTGCTAAACTGTCTACAAATAGAATTAGATGAATGGTAATCAGTTTGATTTTTTAAAAGCTTGAAAATTTTACGAACATTTTGTTCTGTAAGTAGTGTAAGAGGCAATGGGAACAAGAGGTACTTCCACTGTGAATAAGAGATGTAACAATGCTACAGAAAACTGGTAAGCAAAATCAGAAGAAAAATCATACAGAGCCAGTTAAGTGACTTTAGAGACAAACTCTCTGTTATAGATTTTCTTCTTCTTTTTAAAACATTCTTTTCAATGTGGATCACATTGAAATATGAGAATGAAAACTGCCCTTGTGCAATATACTTCATGTTATTAAAGAATCCTTGCTTTAATGAGAAACTACTATAATTCAGATTCAATCTCTTAAACAATGTGTTGTTCCTCACCTTCTATGAATTCACCATGTCATTTTAACCTAATGAACATCAGTGTAATGCATACTACATCTTTCTAACATCAAAACCATTTGCCTCCCAACATAATAAGAAAGAAATCAAATTATAGAGAAATAACTACATTTTGTTTGATTTGTTTTAAAAATAAGAAGCAGATCTTGCAGCTGGATCCACTACTGAGTAAGTGTGAAATGAAGCTAATTTATTAGATCAGGACGGAAGCGGAAATACAGTTGTGTTCTGTAAATGTGCCTAATAAAGTAGGTAAGTAGGGGCATCAACAACTTTGACAATGTATTTTCAGTGAGCTATATTTGTTTTTATCAAAGTATTTGTGTAAGCAGAAGCTACAGTCTAAATCTAAAGCTAAAAAGAAGAAAAAAGGGAACAGCTCGTTCAGGCAACTTGAGGTCTAAGCATGTAAACTATTTAATTTAGGAGTCTATTCTTTTCACGGTCGTGCAATCCCCCCATTGACCTCAGTGGATCTTACACTGTCAGAAAAATGGAATCCTAATTCAAAGGTGTTTTCTCTCTCCTTTTACAGCCTCTTCTTTCAAATCCACAGGCATAAATGAACCTCCTCCTTTCCTTAAGGAAGAACTGAAAACATGCCACCAGGAGAGGACAGGGGAAGAGAGGGGCAAGGAGAGGGTACGCTTTAACCTAAAGAATGTGTGGGGCTGAAGAGATGTGGAGAGTGACCTGAAGTTGGAATGCTTAGCAATTACATTTCTAAACTGAACTGCCCCTAAAACAATTGGGAGCCCTGACATCCATTTCCATAGGGGAAGAACTGCTTCTGTGCAGTTAAAAAGCTTCATACAGAATCAGGCAAGTAGAGGTTTCAATAAGTGAGCATCCAGTATGAGAGATGAAAGTGAACTAGCTCTTTGTTTTATGATCCATTAAGGGATCTAGCCATACAGAAAAAAAAAAGGAGAAAAAAAAGATAAATTGCCTAAATCAGTATGCCCTCAAATCATATTTAATTTAAATAAACAGACAAAAGGGTTCAAGGAGTCCAGCTCTGCCTAGGCACAAGTGAAAGCAATGCAAGTTGGTTTATTAATAGACAGATAAAACCATGTAGAAATGGCCTGATGAGTCAGTATGACTCAGCAGCTGAGGGAGATTCTCCACAGCTTTCACACATGATGAGTACCTGTGACAACAAGGTCTACAGCTAGCAGCATGCAGCTCTCTGGAGCTGGCGGTGGGACGCATTAAACAGCTGTAATGGAAATGGGGGTACTCCGCGCTTCACTTGGGTTACTGGCAGGTTAGGTGACATCTCCACGCACACCGCCAGGAGCATGCAGGCACGATGGCCAGTGGAGGAACTCCGATAGCCTGCTCCAAGAAAGGGAGCCCCAGAGGAGCTGGGGTTGCCCCAGGGAACCATCAGCCCCACGGGCTGGGGCTGATACCCAATACCGGTGGGTCAATGGGAGAGGCTACCCACAGCACCCTACAGAGTGAGAGGTTACTGCCAGGGTGCTTGGGACACATTGTGGGGTGCTGGGGAAGAGCACTTTGGAACTGCCTAGGACTTATGATGGGTTGCTTAAGGGAAGGACCAAAGGTTGGGAAAGGTGGTTTGGGGGGAATGAGGGAAAACAGAAGTACAGGGGGATAAAAGAGGCCAGTCCTGTGTCAACAGGTCAGTATGCTTGTCTGGCCATGCCCTGTGCCAGCTCAGCGCAGGCTGGCCCGTCATGAGCACCAAGCTGGACTAACTGGTGAGCAGGATAGGAGGCTGGGGAGCTGTGGTGGGTTGACCCTGGCTGGATGCCAAGTGCCCACCAAAGCTGCTCTATCACTCCCTCTCTTCAACTGGACAGAGGAGAGAAAATATAATGAAAGGCTTGTGAGTCGAGATAAGGACAGGAAGAGATCACTCAGTAATTACTGTCATGGGCTGTCCTGTATTTGGTTGGGACAGAGTTAATTTTCCTCCCAGTTACTGCTGTGTTTTGGATTTAGTACCAGAAGAATGTTGATAACAGTGATATTTTCACTTGTTGCTATAAATCAAGGACTTTTTCCAGTTTCTCATATTCAGCTAATGAGCAGGTGTGCATGATATCAGGCAGAAATATTTAGGGCATAGTAATGCTTAGGTCGTAATGATATAGGGAAGAAATGCTTAGGTCATAGTGACATTGTTTAATTTTAGGCCTGACTACTTTGTATAAACAATGCATGCCTTACTAACAATTATGCCCTTGAAGAGGAGCTAACAGACTGATAAAAGGGGAACATCCTGCCCAGAAGGTGCGGAAAGCTGGATGAATGCTGACAAAGCATGAAGTTGACAAAGATCTAGGGTAACTAGGAAAAAGGTAAAGATGGCAGGGGGAGATCACGACCACTGACTCAATTCAGAACCAAAAAGACTGCACCCCCCCAGCGTGGGAGCATGCGTAGTTAAGTAAGGAAGGAGTATACCTCTAAGATAAGCGTGTAATGCAATGAACCAGTCAGAATGTAATGAGTAATTTATTTGTTTCTGTAAGAGTATATAGTCCTTGTGACTCTGCTAAGCGGTGTGCTAGCTTTGTGGAATTGTCACCTAGCACCCATATCTGCGCAAATATGCAATAAATACAATACCTCTGCTCTGTGTGTATATTGGCGTACTGCACACCGGGTAAATGATCCCACTTTTGGGACAACATGCAGGAGCTGGGAGGGAGCATAGCCAGACAGCTAGCCCAAGCTGGCCAATGGAAATATTCCATACCATAGATGTCATGCTCAGTCTATGAATGGGGGTTGGCCAGGGGGAGAAAACTATCAGCTTTCCAGTTTCCGTGAGTTTTTGAATCCACTCTTGGCCAGGAGTTTAAACTTTTTTTTTTCGGGTTGCAAATCGGTCGTCAGGTTACAAAAAAAACTGTATATAGTTTGTTTTGCATAGTCATTATTACCATTGCTATTATCATTACTATTATTAGAAGTAATATTAGTATTTCCTTTGTTGCCTTATTAAACTGTCTTTATCTCAACCCATGAGTTTCCCCTTTTGTCCATTTTCTCCTCCCCATCCCGCTGGGGGGGAGGAGGAGGGGTGAGTGAGTGGCTGTCTAGTGCTTAGTCACCAGCTGCCAGGTTAAACTATGACACAAGCAAAACAGACTTAACTTGGGGAAATTAGTTTAATTTATTACAAATCAAATCAGAGTAGGGTAATGAGAAATAAAACCTAAATCATAAAACACCTTCCCGCATCCCTCCCTTCTTCCTGGGCTCAACTTTACTCCCAAATTCTCTACCTCCTCCCCCTGAGAGGCACAGGGGGACGGGGAATGGGGGTTGTGATAAAGACAGTTTAACAGAACAGCAAAGGGACAAGAAGTGGCAGACGCTGACAAGGCCTGGGCGTTGCCAGAGCAACGGCGACCACCCCCACGCCTATAGAAAACAGCCTAGGGAGCGCTAGCGACCAGGAGTGCTGCGACCAGAGCGGGGCACATCAGACAGGGTGTGGTGTGGCAGTTTGTGTGGCAGTTCGCGAGGAAGGGCATGCAGGGAGAGCGCCTCTTCGAAGGAGGGGCATTCTACTGCCCGAGTGGGAGACCTGAAGTGCACATAACCCAGCAACCGGGCACAGCTCTGTGACCATCTACATAGGTCAAGGGTACTCATCCTACCTGACCCTCAAGGCAGAATGGCGGGCACTCCTCTGAGAACAAAGGCTGTAGCTCTGGCTGGGGGGTCTGCACCATCTACCCCAGTGGTGGCCGATGCCTCCACCCAGACAGAACTGCTGAAGGGAGAGGCTGCAGTGCAGACCTCAGACTGCAGGAAGTGCCTAGACCTTTCTCCTGGGGCAGGGACAGGCACCAGACCTGCCTGCAAAAGGTATGCCCAGGCGGAGGACGTCCTGCAGCAGGTGGCAGAGCTGCAGAAGGCAGTGAGAAGGCTGTGAAACATCAGGAAGGCTGAGGAGGTAGTTAGCTGGTTCCAAGTGCAGTCTGCAGTGGACCTGCAGCCCACGACCAAACAGCAAAAAACTCCCCCACTAGCACACACGGAAGGGAGAGGGGCCAATAATCCAGAAGAATGGAAGCTTGCAATGGCAAGGACAGCAGGAGGAAGAGACTTCCCCCGAAGCCTGAGGTGCCCTTGCAGAACTGCTTCACTGCTCTGCAGACTGAAGAGGAAAGACACATCACATCAGGAGAGATGCTGGAGCTGAGAGTAAGGCAGCTTGATCTGCTCCCAATGTAACGACCAGCGTAACTAAGAAAAGGCAATGGGTGACAGTAGCAGGCAACTCTCTTCTGAGAAGTATGAAGGCACGCATTTGCCGACCTGATGCACTCTCTAGAGAGGTGTGCTGCTTACCAGGGGCTGATATCAGGGATGTCACCAAGAGACTGCCAAGCCTCGTACAGTCCACTGACTATTAGCCACTGTTGTTTCACGTGGGCACAAACGATACACACAGCAGCAGTCTGAGGAGTATCAAAAAGGATTACAGGGCCCTGGGAGCAGCAGTGAGGGAACCTGGAGCGCAGGTAGCTTTTTCATCAGTCCTCCTGGTCAAAGGGAAGGGGTTTGAAAGGGCCAGTCAAATCTGACGAATCAACACATGGTTACAGGACTGGTGCCACAGCCAGGGGTTTGGCTACTTAGACCACGAGACTCACTTTGAGAAACCTGGTCTATTGGGGGCTGATGTGGTCCATCTGTCAAAGAAAGGGAAGGACATCTGTCCTGGGTTCAGCCACGATAGAGTTAATTTTCACTAGAAGCCAGGAGGGGACACAACCAGATGGGTTGAACCAAACTGGCCAAATGGATGTGGTATTCGATATGATATGATGTCATGCCCGGTTCTGAGTGGGGGAGCTGGCCGGGGTGAGGTTAATCACAGCTCAGGAGCGTGCTGGTGATTGGGCTGTGAGAGTTGCTCTGTGCATTTCGCTGTTCGTTTTGTATATTTTTCTTATGAATATTATTGTTGTTACTGTTCACTTCGTTTGCTGTTCTGTTAAACTGCCCATATCCTGACCCACGAGTTTTTTGCCTTTTTCTTTCCATTCTCGTCCCCACCCCAGCGGGGGGAGGGGAGATAGAGCGAACGCATGGTCCTTTGCTGCTGGTCAGGGCCAAACCGCAACAGTCTATTTGGCACCCAGTGTGGGGCCGGGATAATGGCAGGGCTGACTAGAGTGTGTTAAAACAACTTTGTTATAATTTGTTTTAATTTGTTATAGGCATTTATTGTATTAGTCGCTGGTCAAAATGTGCCTGTCTTTGGGAAACGTGGATGTGGTATGTAAACACTTACTTGCTGTATATATTCCCTGCAGTGTTGTTCATTACCTCTGGGAAAAGGATCAGGATTACCATTTTGCTGTACTGTGTAATATAGACTTATGATATGATAACATCAATGTGCATGAAATTAGGTTTGTATTTGCATGCAGCACTGCAGTCATTTCAATACCTCGGATGCTATCTCTCAGAATTTATGAATAATAAAACCCACTATATGGGGAAAACTGGAGGGGATACATTCCCCTGCTCTTTCACCCCTCCTCTCTCCTTCAGGCTAGTCCTAACAGCTTTTGAGAACTTCAAGTATCTGCGGGATGCTCAAGCCAGCATTTTCCTATTGTTATGTGTCCTGAATGGGTTTCAGGTCTTGTTTAGGGTTAAACAAGTAGTTAAAAGCATCACACAGAGATCTGCCCCGAGGCTGGATAGCTATGAGTGGCAGGGTGTGTGGGATAGCATGGGCAAGTATCTAGTGCAGTGGGCACCCCCAGTGTTTTGGAACTTCACCCCTGAGCAAGTGCAGAATCCTGACAAACTGGTAGAATATCTGGAAGAAGTATGCAGCCACCCTGGGAACTCCAGAGAGACACAAATCACTGCAACATGCTGGGGTCTGGTCCAAGCCTACCGAGCCCTGTTCCACATTATTCAATGCTCTAAAGGGGAAGGGGGGGAAAACAAAGCAACAGACACTGAGTCTGCCCCAGCCCCCACAACCAGCTCTGCAGCCGCTCCTAGGGCTGCCCCAGCCCCCCAGCCGGAACCGTGGCTGCCCCAGCCCAAACCCCATGGCTGCCCCAGCCCTGCGGCGGGCACAGCAGCTGCTCCAACCCCGTCGGCAGGCTCCGTGGCTGGACCAGAAAACCAACCCGTGCAGGTAGCAGTCACCCCTAAATAGAAAAAGAAATACGCAAAGAAATCAGTTCGCCCCGTAAGGGATGACGATGAACCAGGGCCATAACAAGAGCAGGAGAAGTAGGCAGAGCCAGAGATCATCACCCGGTCCCTGTCCCTGAGCGAGCTGAGAGACATGCAGAAAGATTTCAGCCGCAACCCAGGCGAGCACATTGTCACCTGGCTGCTGCGGTGCTGGGATAACGGGGCCAGTAGCTTGGAATTAGAGGACAGAGGACCCAAGAAGCTAGGATCCCTGGCCAGGGAAGGGGGCATTGACAAGGCAATTGGAAAAAAGACACAAGCCCTCAGCCTCTGGAGGCAACTTCTGTCAGGTGTGAGGGAAAGGTACCCCTTCAGTGAGGATGTTGTGTGTTATCCTGGCAAGTGGACCAATATGGAAAGGAGTATTCAGTACTTGAGGGAATGAGCCGTGCGGGAGCTGATTTACTATGACACAGACGATGACCAGTTACCCACAGACCCAGATGAAGTCCAGTGCACATGACCTATGTGGAGGAAGTTTGTGCAGAGTGCACCATCCTCATATGTCAACTCACTGGCAGTAATAGACTGGAAAGGTAAAGAGGCACCAACAGTGGATGAGGTGGCTGTCCAACTCCAGCAATATGAAGAAAGTATCTCTTCGTCTCAGCAGTGGAGAAACTGGTCCAGCAACTCCAAGAGGATAAATCCTACTCCCCACCTGTATGGACCAGTGTCTCAGCTATTAGGAGCAAGCATTTCTCTGCTCAGGAGAGAGGATATAGAGGGTACAAACCACAAGGCACCCTGTGGTTCTACCTGCGTGACCACAGAGAGGACATGAGGAAGTGGCATGGAAAACCTACCTCAACCCTAGAGGCACGAGTGCATGAGTTGCGAGGTAAAACAATGACAAAAAAGGAAAAATGCTGCTCCAGTTTCCAGTGGGCAATTCCGCAGACAGAGCAGAAAGCCTAATCTTACTTCTGATCCTCTTAAAGAGACCTCTAAGTCATTTTTACAAGATGTGAGTAACAAATACTCTGACCAGGATTAGAGGGGCCCTGCCTCCTGCCAGGTGGAGGAAAGGGACAACCGCGTTTATGGACTGTGTGGATTCGATGGTCTGACACGTCAGATCCACAAGAGTATAAAGCTCTAGTGGACACTGGTGCACAGTGTACTTTAATGCCATCAGATTACAAAGGCTCAGAGTCCATTTGTATTTTGGGAGTGACGGGGGGTCCGAAGAGCTGACTGTATTGGAGGCCGAAGTGAGCCTCACTGGGAAGGAGTGCCAGAAGCACCCCACTGTCACTGGCCCCAAGGCTCTGTGCGTCCTTGGCATAGACTAAACTCAGGAGAGGGCATTTCAAGGACCCTGTGGAATTATTAGTAAAATTAAGGTTTTACATCTGAAAATTAAAGTTTATGTGAAAAACGTAGCATTGTTCATCCATTGAGGAAAAGCATAAAATCAAAAGGACCTCTTAGGACGGGACACAGCTGCAGCAGGCATGCGAGGGATCCACCAACACAGCAACTCCCTACAACATAACATAGCGGATGGAGCAGGGTGGAGACTCTGTGGCCATGCTCCGCGATGATAAAGCGAAAAGAAATGGTCCTCTAGAACCGATAAGCAGCTCATCTGGTCCCCTGAGCCAACAGGTTTTCAAAACCTTGCCAAAGTGCTATCCTTCCGTGAACTTTACTTGTTTTAATGTCATTTTAATACCAAAACACACCTCCATCCCGAAGGCTACCCACCTCCGAGGTGCGACCACCCCTCTTCGAGTCTGCGTCCTCGATTTTTTGTAAACTATACCTTTGTCCTGGGTTTGGCCAGGACAGGGTTGATTTTCACTGGACTCCAGGAAGGGGCACTGCCGGGCAGGCTGACTCAACCTGGCCAAACAGAGCAGGATATTCCATACCATGTGCCGTCATGCTGGGTTCCGGTGGGGGGGAGCTGGGGGGCAGGAACTCACTCGAGGCTCAGGAGGGCACAGCGGCAGTCCGGGAGAGAGCGGCTCTGTTCTGCGGGCTCTGTTCTGCGGGTTTGTGTTCTGTTTTCCCCTTTTCTGTATCGTTGTTGTTCCTGTTCCCTTTGTTTGCTGTTCTGTTAAACTGCCCTTATCCCAACCCACCAGTTTCTGCCTGTTTCTTTCCATTCTCCTCCGCACCCTGGAGGGGGGAGGGACAGCCGCGTGGTGCTTCTGTTGCCGGCCACAGCCAAACCATAACAACCTTTAAACGTGAAGCAAGAGAATTTTACACCAATCATGATAAAAGGTATGTATGACTACAGCCACTCAAACTCCACCTTGAATGTAGAAAGGATATAAAAATAGCCAGGGAAATAGGGGATTTTTGGAGAAGAAGATAACACCGTGAACAAGTCAAGGGAAACTCCATCTCGGACTGCCTCTGACTACTGGGATCGGCCGATGGGCTGAGCCTTGCTTCTCCCCTCCTTGGGACGCCTTGGGTGAGACTTAGACTAAGCGCTTTTCTTGGGAATCTTAGAAATCTCTCTAGAGAGTTACTCCCTCATGTTTATAGCCAGGCTGTATTATTTATAACCTTTTCACATGTTTTATACTTAATAACATCATATTTGCACGTGCTTTCTTGCAGACAGTCACTGTCACTGTCAATTCAAAAAACCTATACACCTGTTGCACAAATAAAACTGCACTGTTTAAGTAGCCAGTTATCACAGTTTCTCACTGAACGCGACCGAACCCTAGAGCGCGGCCGTGCTAGTTCATGAGCACGACTGGACTGAAGGTGCAGACCGCTATTAGTGTATCCAGAATCGTGGTAGTTTAATATACATATTAAATGCGATTGGACTGGTAGTGGCAAATTGGACATCACTCAGAATTTAAACCTATCCGCACCTAGCCTCTCACTCCGGTGAGGAGAGTTAGAAAGCAAGGGGATTTATTTTCTGCCAAATTCCTCCATCCCTTATACTGCAACAGACCCAAAAAAGTATCGGTGGGCTTTTGGTTTAACTGCCTTGGAGACAGAAGAAATTAAACAGCCGTCCATTTTGCCTGGTCTCACAGGATCCTTCCGTTGTGAGGTGGCTGAGGGTTGAAGTACAACAGGTGCCAGTCGCGACCACAATGGTGCACTGGCGACAATATCACACTAAACAAGACTCCCTGATCCCCATTCATCAGCTGATCCACCAGCTGGAGAGTCAAGGAGTGATCAGCAAAACTCGCTCACCCTTTAATAGTCCCATATGGCCAGTGAGAAAATCTGCTGGAGAGTGGAGACTGACAATAGACTACCGTGGCCTGAATGAGTGCTACCGTGCCAGACATGCTAGAACTTCAATATCAAAGGCAGCCAAGTGGTATGCTACAACTGACATGGCTAATGCATTCTTCTCCATCCCTTTGGCAGCAGAGTGCAGGCCACAGTTTGCTTTCACCTGGAGGGGCATCCAGTACACCTGGAATCGAGTGCCCCAGGGGTGGAAACACAGTCCCACCATTTGCCATGGACTAATCCAGACTGCCCTGGAAAAGGGTGAAGCTCCAGAACATCTGCAGTACATCGATGACATCATTGTATGGGGTGACACAGTGGAGGAAGTTTTTGAGAAAGGGGAGAAAATAGTTCATATCCTTGTGAAAGCCAGTTTCACCGTTAGACGAAGTAAAGTCAAGGGACCTGCGCAACAGATCCAGTTTTTGGGAATAAAATGGCAGGATGGGCGTCGTCAAATCCCAATGGATGTCATCAACAAAATAGCAGCTATGTCTCCACCAACCAGCAAAAAGGAAGAACAGGCCTTCTTAGGTGTTGTGGGTTTTTGGAGGATGCACATCCCAAATTACAGCCAGATTGCAAGTCCTCTCTGTCACGTGACCCGGAAGAAGAATGATTTTGAGTGGGGTCCTGAGCAACAAAAAGCCTTTGAACAAATAAAACAGGAGATACTTCATGCCGTAGCCCTTGGTCTGGTCCGGTCAGGACAGGAAGTTAAAGTTGTGCTCTACACCGCAGCCGGGGAGAAGGGCCCAACCTGGAGTCTCTGGCAGAAAGCACCAGGGGAGACTCGAGTTCGGCATCTGGGGTTTTGGAGCCGGGGATACAAAGGATCCAAGGCCCACTATACTCCCACTGAAAAAGAGATTCTGGCAGCATATGAAGGCATTGGAGCTGCTTCAGAAGTGGTCAGCCCTGAAGTATAGCTCCTCTTAACACCCTGACTGCCAGTCCTTGGGTGGATGTTCAAAGGCAAGGTCCCCTCTACACATCATGCAACAGATGGTTTGTGGAGCAAGTAGGTTGCATGGATCACTACAACAGGCACGAATGGGACAACCCAATTGCCCAGGAATTCTGAAAGTGATCACAAACTGGACAGAAGGCAAAGATTTCAGAATGTCGTTAGAGGAGGAGGTGATGCATGCTGAAGAGGCCTCACTGTATAATAAGCTGCCAGAGAATGAAAAGCAGTATGCCCTGTTCACGGATGGCTCCTGTCATATAGTAGGGAAGCAGCGGAGGTGGAAGGCTGCTGTATGGAGACCTACATGACAAGTTGTGGAAACTTCTGAAGGAGAAGGTGAGTTGAGCCAGTTTCTCTATCTGTACGCTAATTCATGGATGGTGCAACTGCCTTGTGGGGATGGCTGCAGCAATGGAAGAAGAACAACTGGCAGCGCAGAGGCAAACCTATCTGGGCTGCCCCATTGTGGCAAGATATTGCTGCCCAGCTTGAGAATCTAGTTGTAAATGTGCGTCACGTGGATGCCCACATCCCTAAGAGTCAGCCCACTGAGGAACATCAAAACAACCACCAGGTGCATCGGGCTGCCAAGACTGAAGTATCTCAGGTGGATGCCAGCTGGCAACATAAAGGATGAACTGTTTATAATTTGGTGGGCCCATGACACCTCAGGCCACCAAGGAAGAGACGCGACATACAGATGGGCTCGTGACCGAGGGGTGGACTTGACCATGGACAATATCGCACAGGTTATCCATGAATATGAAACATGTGCTGCAATCAAGCAAGCCAAGCGGGTAAAGCCTCAGTGGTATGGAGGATGATGGCTAAAATATCAATATGGGGAGGCTTGTCAGATTGACTACATCACACTGCCACAAACCCACCAAGGCAAGCGCTATGTGCTCACAATGGTGGAGGCCACCACCGGATGGCTGGAAACCTCCCCTGTGCCCCATGCCACCGCCCGGAATACCATCCTGGACCCTGAAAAGCAAGTCCTGTGGTGACATGGCACCCCCGAAAGAATTGAGTCGGACAACGGGACTCATTTCTGAAACAGCCTCATAGACACCTGGGGCAAAGACCAATGTATAGAGTGGGTGTATCACATCCCCTACCATGCACCAGCCTCTGGAGAAATCAAATGATACAATGGACTGATAAAAACTAGTGTGAGAGCAATGGGGGGTGGGACTTTCAAAAACTGGGATACTCATTTAGCAAAGGCCACCTGGTTGGTTAACACCAGGGGATCCAGCAACCGGGCTGGCCCTGCCCAATCAAAACTTCCATGCCCTGTAGTAGGGGCTAAAGTCCCCATAGTGCACATGAAGAATGTGTTAGGAAAGACAGTTTGGGTTAGTCCTGCCTCGGGCAAAGGTAAACCCATCTGTGGGATTGCTTATGTTCAAGGACCTGGGTGTGTGGGATTCCTGGAGGAACAGGGACATATTGTGAGCAACCCAGACACTCTGAATATGGACTTGATCGGTCTGTAGCAGCACAGGTCTCAAGGCCGTCGTGAGTCCGGCTGTGGATAAACAGATGCTCCAAGGCCGGCTGTGGGTAAACAGGTGTTCTATTAATAGATGCTTTATGAATAGTGACCAATCATAACCGGGTGCTGTACCGAGTGCTGTCTATATAATCCAGATTCTCTGCTAATAAAGTTGACTGTTATGGATCATATTGGTCGAGTCTTTGAGCCCGCCGCAACATGGGTGTACCTGGTGGGTGATGCAAAAGGATGGGGAAGTCCGATGTGTACCTCAAGGGATTTGATTTTGGGCGAGAATAGTCAATAAAGTGAAATTGTATGTTCTTAACTGCTAAATGACCCTGTCCCTGCCTGTTATCACTAGTATAGTTGTTATATGTTATATCAAGGATATTACAGTAAGAATCACCCAGACTAATGGAGGATGGACTTTGATGAAACTGAGCAAAGCACAGCATTGTTGGGAATGAACCTGGCTTCACGAACAGGCACCCAGCAACTTCATCAAGATTCACATCTTCAACCCACATACCACAGGCACAGGCCGCGCCACATACACCAGCCGTGAGCTCCGGATGCAGCATGTGACCATCCAACACCACATATCACTTCTCCCACCCTGGAAGACTGTTTTGACAGATGGAGCCCAATGTCATGTTCTAAATGAACTCAGTGGACATTTTAGAGGGATGATCAATAGACTAAGGGAATGATATCTTTGTGCATGCATAAAAGACAGGGAAAGTGGCAGTGATCAACCAGAAAATGGGGGACCTGGGCATAATGTAGATGGTATAGAATAAGGGGTGGATAATTTTATGGGTTTGGCCAGGATAGGGTTAATTTTCACCAGAAGCTGGAAGGCGACACAGCTGGGCCGGCTGACCCAAACTGGCCAAACGAAACAGCGTATTCGATACCATGTGACGTCATAGAATAGAATCATAGAATCATTAAAGTTGGAAAAGACCTCTAAGATCATCAAGTCCAAGTGTCAAATACCACCACCATGTCTGCTAAACCATGACCTGAAGTGTCATATCTACACCTTTTTTAAACACCTCCAGGGATGGTGACTCCACCACTGCCCTGGGCAGCCTCTTCCAATGCCTGACCACTCTTTCAGTAAAGAAGTTTTTCCTAATGTCCAATATAAACCTCCCCTGATGCAACTCGAGGCCATTTCCTCTCGTCCTATCGCTAGTTACTTGGGAGGAGAGACCAACACCCACCTCACTACAACCTCCTTTCAGGTAGTTGTAAAGAGCAATAAAGTTACCCCTCAGCCTCCTCTTCTCCAGACTAAACAGCCCCAGCTACCTCAGCCACTTCTCATAAGACTTGTTTTCTAGGCCCTTCACCTGCCTCGTTGCCCTTCTCTGGACATGCTCCAGCACCTCAGTGTCCTTCTTGTAGTGAGGGGCCCAAAAATGAACAAAGTATTTGAGGTGCGGCCTCACCAGTGCCGAGTACAGGGGCACAATCACTCCTTTAGTCCTGCTGGCCACACTATTCCTGATACAAGCCAGGATGCCGTTGGCCTTCTTGGCCACCTGGGCGCACTGCTGGCTCATGTTCAGCTGGCTGTCGACCAGCACCCCCGGGTCCTTTTCCGCCAGGCAGCTTTCCAGCCACTCTTCCCCAAGCCTGTAGTGTTGCATGGGGTTGTTGTGACCTAAGTACAGGAATCGACATTTGACCTTGTTGAACCTCATACAATTGGCCTCGGCCCGTGGATTCAGCCTGTCCAGGTGTCCTGGGTTCGACCAGGAGAGGGTTAATTTTCACCAGAAGCCAGGAGGGGACACAGCCAGGTGGGCTGACCCCAAACTTGCCAAAGAAAACAGGGTGTTTGATACCATGTGCCATCATGCTGGGTTTCCGTTTGGGGAGCTGGTCAGGGGGAAAGCAGTCACGGCTCGGGAGGGCACGGGGCATCAGGGGGTGAGAGTTGCTCTATGCATTTCACTGTTTTGTTTTGTATATTCTCCTTATCAGTATTATTGTTGCTACTGTTTGCTTCGTTTGCTGTTCTGTTAAACTGCCCTTATCCCAACTCACAAGTTTTTGCCTTCTTCTTTCCATTCTCCTCCCCACCCCAGTGTGGGGGAGGGGCGACAGAGTGACTGCATGGCCCTTTGTTGCCGGCCATGGGCAAAGTGCTACACCAGATCCCTCTGCAGAGCCTTCCTACCCTCAAGCAGATAGACACTCCCACCCAACTTGATCTCATCTGCAAACTTCCTAAGGGAGCACTCAATACCCTCATCCAGATCATTGATAAAGATGTTAAACAAGACTGACCCCAATACTGAGCCCTGGGGAACACCACTCGTGACCAGCCGCCCGCGGGATTTAACTCCATTCACCACCACTCTCTGGGCTTGGCCATTCAGCCAGTTTTTTACCCAGCGAAGCGTACACCCATCCAAATCATGGGCAGCTTGTTTCTCCAGGAGGATGCTGTGGGGAACAGTGTCAAAGGCCTTACTAAAGTCCAGGTAGATAACATCCACAGCCTTTCCCTCATCCCGTCATAGAAGATCATGAACCCATGAAAGGCAGGTCCTGCTTGACCAACCTGATCTCCTTCTATGACCTGTCATGCTCTATTCTGAGTGGGGGAGCTGGCCGGGGGAAGTTAATCACTGCTCGGGAGCATGCTGGTGATAGGGAAGTGAGAGTTGCTCTGTGCATTTCTGCTACAGGCCACCTGACCAGGAAGACCTAGCGGATGAGGCCCTCTATAGACAGGTAGGAGCAGCCTCATGTTCACAAGCCCTAGTCCTCATGAGGGACTTCAACCATCCCGGTATCTGTTGACGGGACAACACGGCAGGGCATAAGCAATCCACTTCCTTCTCTGAGTGATAGAGGAGCCCACGAGGAAAGGTGCAATGCTGGACCTTGTTCTCACCAACACGGAGGGGCTGGTGAGGAATGTGAAGCTCAGGGGCAGTGAGGAGGGCACACAGCAAGCTCACTGCCCTGGACTTCAGGAGAGCAGACTTTGGCCTCTTCAGGGATCTGCTGGGTAGAGTACCATGGCACAAAGCCCTGGAGGGAAGAGCAGCCCAGGAAAGCTGGTTAATATTCAAGGATCACCTCCTCCAAGCTCAGGAGAGATGCATCCCAACCAAGAGGAAGTCAGGTAAAAACGCCAGGAGGCCTGCATGGATGAACAAGGAGCTCATGAACAAACTCAAGCACAAAAAGGAAGCCTGCAGAAGGTGGAAGCAAGGACAGGTAGCCTGGGAGGATTACAGAGAAATTGTCCCAGCAGCCAGGGATCTAGTTAGGAAAGCTAAAGCCCTGATACAGAATTAAATCTAGCCAGGGATGTCAAGGGCAAAAGGAAAAGTTTCTATAGTTACCTCGGTGACAAAAGGAAGGCTAGGGAAAATGTGGAGACCAGTGACGAGTGGGGTCCCTCGGGGGTCGGTATTGGGACCGGTGCTGTTTAACATCTTTGTCAGTGACATGAACAGTATTATGGGTTTGCATGGTAAGGTTTTGGTAGCAGGGGGGACTATAGAGGTGGTCTGATAGAGCAAATGACAGCCGGCTCTAAGATGGGCCTGCCACTTGCCAAGGCCAAGCCAATCAGCAATGGTGGTAGCACCTCTGTGATAACATATTTAAGAAGGGGAAAAAAAACCTGCTGTGGAAAGCAGTCGAGACAGAGGAGTGAGACTATGTGAAAGAAACAACTCTACAGACAACAAGATCAGTGAAGAAGGAGGGGGAAGAGGTGCTCCAGGCGCCGGAGCAGAGGGTTTTTTTTCCCTGCAGCCTGTGATGAAGACCATGGTGAGGCAGGTTGTCCCCCTGCAGTCCATGGAGGTCCACAGTGGAGCAGATATCCACACGCAGCCCGTGGAAGGGACCCCATGCCAGAGCAAGTGGATGCCCGAAGGAGGCTGTGACCTTGTGGGAAGCCTGAGCTGGAGCAGGCTCTTGGCAGGACCTGCGGACCCATGGAGAGAGAGGAGTCCATGCTGGAGCAGGTTTACTGGCAGGACTTGTGACTCCATGGGAGACCCATGCTGGAGCAGCCTGTTCCTGAAGGACTGCACCCCGTGGAAGGGACCCGTGCTGGGGCAGTTTGTGAAGAACTGCAGCCCCTGGGAAGGACTCACATTGGAGAAGTTTGTGGAGAACTGTCTCCTGTGACAGGGACCCCATGCTGGAGCAGGGTAAGAGTGTGAGGAGTTCTGTGGGCCTCAGCAGGGCCCCCAGCGCGGTGCAATTGATGAGGGAGGATGTGTTGGAACTTGTGGGCCATAAACCCTGGGAAGAAGGGAGTTAGTGCCGAGCCATCCTGACCCTGAGAAGAAGAGAGATAGTGCCGAGCCATCCTGAGGGAGGAAGCAAGGCCTTGGATAAGATAAGAAAAGAATGTGTCTGTATTAGCAACTGTGTTAACCAATCAATAGGTGCCTAGTTTGAAACTTAACCAATCAGTTTAAAACACGCTGCCTTCTGATCTGTATAAATGTATGTGTGTAAGAACAATAAAACGATCATCCTGCTTGCATCAAGCGGTGTCCCGTCTCTCAGTCGCGGGAAATTGGTGACCCCGACGTGATTCGGAGAAAAACCACCTATCTGCGTGGCATGCTGCGAGTCCCACAGGACGTTGAATGAGCTGCTGAAAGGAAGCAGGAGCCGGCTTAAACAATCCCTCCGGAGCTGAGAGGTGAGCTGTGGGAAACATGGGAAGTCAGACGTCTTCCCCAGAGAGAGACGTATATGAGCTTATGAAAGCTCTCCTTAAAAAACATGGAAAGAATATTTCTGGGCATGATCTTAAACTAATGCTTAAATGGGTACAAGTGAAGATGCCCACCGTAACTGCGTCTACTATCTTTATGCGGGAACTTTGGGACGATGTGGGGGTGAAACTATGGGACGCGGCAACAACAGGGAACTCTGAAGCGCAGCGTATGCTCCCCTGGTGGAGGAGTGTTTTTGAGACTTTAAAAGCGCAAGAGAAAAATCATAAAGACAAAGCAGGGGAGGAGGATAATTCTCCCACGGCGCCTCCGGTGCTGCCGGAGAACAAACCCTTAAGAGTGTGTGCTGCAGGATACCCCCCAGAGGGGGATCCTTTTGACCCGGGTCCAGTGGATCCTGAAAAAGAACCAGATCTCTACCCCCCTAACCCGCGCGATGTGTGGGCTAATATAAAACGCCAAGCCTTGAAGGAGGGGGAGTTAGAAATCGCTAAAACAATTGTAGCCCCTGTGATCTATCAGGGTCGGGGGGCTCAGTGGGAGGCTTTATCTTTCTTGGTAATTAAGGAACTGCGTCGTACTGTTACTGAGCACGGGCTTTCTTCTCCGTATTTTGCAAGTTTGCTGTCTTCTGTTTTCGACACTTATGTTATGACTCCGCATGATTTAAAATCTTTAGCACAACTGTTACTGACTCCGACACAGTACTCCCTGTGGGAGTCACACTGGAGGGGGGGACTCCAGGCACTTCTCATGACTTACGTGGGTCACGGCAATGCAGCTATAGCTGCGCTGACTATAGAGCACCTTACTGGCACGGGTCAGTATTCTGATCCAGTGGCTCAAGCCCGGGATATCCCACGGGAAGCTCTTGAGGCAACTCGTGAAAAAGCTAAAAAAGCCCTTTTTAAGGTCCCTGACTCACAAAAACCGCTAAAAACCTTCACTATGATTACCCAGGACCCCCGGGAACCTTATATGCAGTTTATTGACAGGCTGAAGCAAGCTCTGGAGCATCAGATAGACAACACGGAAGCGCGGGAGATTTTGTTGTTAAAATTGGCTGTAGAAAATGCTAATGTGGATTGTAAAAAGTTACTGAAATCTCTCCCAAATCCAAACCCCACACTGGTGGAAATGGTAGAAGCTTGTAATAGAATTGGCACTATGGATCATAAATTTGAAGCCATGGCCGCTGCTTTTGCGGCCACGCACAGCTCTGGGGCGCCCAGGAATTGTTACGGTTGCGGCAAACCTGGTCATTTGAAAAGGAACTGTTTGGCTACCAATGCTGGTGCCAGGCCCCAGGCCCTTGGGGTCTGCCCTAGATGCCGAAAAGGGCGTCATTATGCTAATCAATGTCGGTCTAAGTATGATTTCCAGGGTCAACCGATACAGGGAAACCGATCGCGGAGCGCGGGGCAGCGACGCGCGCAGACACAAGTACCGCAGCCGACATTTCAACCCCTACGGAGGGAATCAGCAGTGTCTCAGGTCTCCACCCAACAGCAGCTGGTAGCGCCGGATTGGACCTGGCAACCTCTCACACAGTAACGTTGCTCGATTCCTCGGTTCACTTATTGTTAACAAACGTTTCGGGACCCCTACCCCCAAAAACTCAAGCGCTTTTGTTAGGAAGATCATCTACCACCTTGTCAGGACTTTTTGTACTACCAGAGGTTATTGATTCTGACAGTAATGATGAAATTAAAATCATGGCATGGACCCCGTTTCCTCCTTGCACGGTACCAGAAGGCAGCCGTATAGCACAATTGATATTGATTCCCACAGTGATGGACTCCCCAATTCCTAACCAACCTCAACAAAGGCAGAGAGGGTTTAAATCTACGGGGGACCCACAAATTTTATGGGTACAGTCTATTTCCCAAAAACGACCTGTGTACCAATGTACCCTTATTCGTGGGGGGCAGCAAGTAATATTAAATGGGATTATTGATACTGGAGCTGATGTCACAGTAATATCCCAGGCCAAGTGGCCTCCACAATGGCCTCTGGCTAACGTTTCCCAGACATTAGCTGGAATTGGGGGAACTGGTAAAAGTCACCAAAGCGTATAATTAATCCAAATCCAAGGTCCGGAAGGGCATACAGCTTCTGTTAAGCCTTTTGTGTTACCTGTTCCTATGGTCCTGTGGGGGCGCGACGTACTGTCTCAGTGGGGAATGTCTATTCGGACCCATTTTTAGATGGGGCCGTTGAAGTGCGCGACATCCTGAAATTAACTTGGAAAACCGATGACCCTATTTGGGTAGATCAATGGCCCCTCCCTCTGGAAAAGCTTCGCGCCCTCCAGGAATTAGTCACGGAGCAGTTAACAAAAGGGCACATCGTGCCCTCCACTAGCCCTTGGAATTCACCTGTCTTTGTCATCAAGAAACAAACTGGCAAGTGGCGCTTACTCCATGACCTTAGAAAAATTAATGACGCTATGGAAGACATGGGAGCCCTTCAACCAGGACTCCCGTCCCCTACTATGATCCCTCGAGATTGGCACTTGACTGTTATTGACCTCAAAGACTGCTTTTTTAATATCCCACTGCATCCAGACGATGCTCCTAAATTTGCCTTTTCAGTTCCAAGCGTCAACATGCAAGCCCCGTTGCAAAGATACCAGTGGGCTGTGCTGCCACAGGGAATGAAGAATAGTCCTACGATTTGTCAGTGGTACGTAGCTAAAGTACTTACCCCTGTTAGAACTACGATGCCTAGTGTCTTGTTGTATCACTATATGGATGACATCCTGGTGGCTGCACAACTCCATGAGGTCATGGAGGAAGCTGTAGCTCTTGTCATGGCTGCCGTTAACTCGGCAGGCCTCTGTATTGCGCCGGAAAAGGTTCAAAAGATATCTCCATGGAAATACTTAGGTTGGCGCATCAGGGCCCAAACTATAATTCCCCAACCTCTGCAGATACAGACAGACATACAGAATTTACATGATGTACAAAAATTGTTGGGAACAATCAATTGGGTTCGACCACTGTTGGGGATTTCTAATGCGGACCTAGGTCCTTTATTTAGACTGCTAAAAGGGGACACTGACTTACGCTCCCCCCGCAGTCTGGACCCTGAAGCCACTACTTCCCTGCAAAAGGTTGCTACAGCAATTAGTCTTCGACAAGCACACCGATGGGCTCCCGAGCTACCCTTTTTTCTGATTATTTTAAACCCCACTCGACAACCTCATGCGCTAATATTTCAGTGGGATTCTCAAAAATCAGACCCACTGCTGATTATTGAATGGGTTTTCTTACCGAATCAATCTTCAAAGACTATTTCAACACAGCACGAGATGTTTGCATCTTTAATCATTAGAGCCCGGCAGCGTTTACTGACACTATCAGGAATGGACTTTGCCTGCATCTGTTTGCCTGTGGCAAGTACTTACTTACAGTGGCTCCACCAACAATCTGATGCCTTCAGTATAGCAATAGCTGGCTATACAGGCCAACTTACCTCTCACCCGTCATCTCATAAGCTACTCAATGCTGACTTTCGTCTTCTGTCCAGACCAAAAAGAAGCGACCAACCCTTGCAGGCCCTCACCGTGTTTACGGACGGCTCTGGAAAGTCGCATAAATCGGTCATCCTATGGTGGGATGACCAGCGTGGACAATGGGACTCGGATATAAAGACTGTACCTGGTTCTCCTCAGATAGTAGAACTGAACGCAGTTGTTCGAGTTTTCCAAAAGTGGTCCACACCGCTTAACATAATTACTGACTCAGCTTATGTTACAGGAATTGTTGAACGGGCTGAAGCATCTGTGTTACGTGATGTCTCACATTCTGAATTGTTTGCTTTATTGCAGGAACTTATTTTCCTCCTGGACTCGCGCCCTCATCCCTATTTTGTCATGCACGTCAGGGCACATACTGCTTTACCTGGTTTTATTGCAGAAGGGAATCGACGAGCTGATATGCTTACTTTACCAGTGCAAGTATTACCGGATCGCGTAGCACAGGCTAAACTCAGCCATTCTTTCTTTCACCAGAATGCTGGAGGTCTTAAACGGCAATTTGACCTCACTACCCAGCAAGCATCTAACATTATCGCCGTGTGTCCTGACTGTCAAAAACACTCCTTTCCGTCAGTAGCGGGAGGGGTTAATCCTAGGGGACTGCAGAGCTTACAACTGTGGCAAACTGATGTAACCCACTTTTCAGAATTTGGTCATCTAAAATGTATTCACTCTTCCATTAATACCTTTTCTGGTACCCTATTTGCCTCCTGCCACACAGGAGAAAAGACACGTGATGTTCAAAAACATTTAATGCGTGCCTTTGCCACTTTAGGTATACCCTCTCAAATCAAGACGGACAACGGCCTTGCCTACGTGTCCACCGCAACAAAAGCTTTTTTTAACTCCTGGGGTATTACTCACGTTACTGGCATTCCTCACTCCCCTACAGGCCAATCCTTAATTGAACGCTCTCATCAATCTCTGAAACGTTTATTACAACAACAAAAAGGGGGAGTAGGGACTGCTACCCCTGAGGAGCGTCTACAGAAAGCCTTATATGTTTTTAATTTTTTAAATTGTTCTCTGTTAGACAGCAACCCTCCGATAGTTCGTCATTTTAATACAAATGCTTCGTTTGAAGCAACAATTAAGGCCCCAGTATTGATTCGAGATCCTGAAACAGGTAAGATCATGGGACCCTACCCCCTTATCACGTGGGGCAGAGGTTATGCTTGTGTTTCCACAGAAAGAGGCCCCCGATGGATTCCAGCAAAAAGCGTGCGGCCTTTCCGTGAATCGTTGCCACAACCATCTGAGGACGAATCAGATCGCACCCGGGACCAACCTTCAGAACAGCAAGTTAGTGAACCTCCTCCAGAGGACCGGGACAATCAGGACGATTGAATCATAAAAATAGAAGGACTGTATGAACCAGCATATAGAAACACCAGTCACAAAAGTTTCGTGTCTTTTCTGTAACACTTGCGAACCATGGGTTTTGTGTACATGCTATAAAGACAACAGTGTATGCTTTAGCTGTTTTTATTTTTCTGTTATTACTCCTTCCATGCCTGTTGCAGTGTTTGCAAAAACTAATAACACGCTCAGTAAAAGGAATTCTTATTGTACAACAGGAAGGGGGAGATGTGGGCCTCAGCAGGGCCCCCAGCGTGGTGCAATTGATGAGGGAGGATGTGTTGGAACTTGTGGGCCATAAACCCTGGGAAGAAGGGAGTTAGTGCCGAGCCATCCTGACCCTGAGAAGAAGAGAGATAGTGCTGAGCCATCCTGAGGGAGGAAGCAAGGCCTTGGATAAGATAAGAAAAGAATGTGTCTGCATGGCCTTAGTTATGATGAGCTTAGGAAAAGAATGTGTCTGTATTAGCAACTGTGTTAACCAATCAATAGGTGCCTAGTTTGAAACTTAACCAATCAGTTTAAAACACGCTGCCTTCTGATATGTATAAATGTATGTGTGTAAGAACAATAAAACGATCATCCTGCTTGCATCAAGCGGTGTCCCGTCTCTCAATCGCGGCAGAGTTCTCCCCCTGAGAAGGAGGAAGAAGCAGCAGAGACAACTTGTGATGAACTGACCACAAACCCCATTCCCTGTCCCTCTGTGCCGCTCAGGGGGAGGAGGTAGAGAAATCAGGAGTGAAGTTAAGCCCGGGAAGAAGGGAGGGGGAGGGGGGAAGGTGTTTTAAGATTTAGTTTTGTTTCTCACTATCCTGTTCTGATTTGATTGGTGATAAATTAAACTTCCTTTTTCTCCCCAAGTTCAGTCTGTTTTGTCCGTGACAGTAATTGGTGAGTGATCTCTCCCTGTCCTTATCTCGACCCTCAAGCCTTTCATATTTCCTCTCCCCTGTCCAGCTGAGGAGGGGGAGTGACAGAGCGGTTTTGGTGGGCACCTGGCATTTGTCCAGGCCAAACCAAAACACAGGACAAGGGGTAATGGCTTTAAACTGAAAGAGGGTAGATTTAGATTAGGTATAATAAAGAACTTCTTTACCATGAGGGTGGTGAGGCACTGGAACAGGTTGCCCGGAGAAGCTGTGGATGCCTCCTCCCTGGAAGTGTTCAAGGCCAAGTTGGATGGGGCTTTGAGCAACCTGGTCTAGTGGAAAATATCTTGGCCTGAAATAAGAAGTTTACACTGTGGAAACTTTGCCGTATTGAGCTGCCAGGTAAGGCAAGCACAAAGGACACAGTAACAGCCCAGGGATTACCAGGAACAGTAATGTTTGTTTTGCATTTTGCTTGCCAGTAACACAGTAAGGAAGACAAGAAATAATATTAGGCCAGTATCTAAGCTGAGATGTTTACAAACTTTCACAATTAGACAATTTATTATGAAAAATCACTTTAATTGAATTTAATTATGAACATCTTAAATTAATTACTTGTACAACATTAACTCAGGCAACAGTAGGGCTCCCTGTGCCTTGCACAGATATATATTACAAGAGTACCTATCCAAACAAAGCTGTAATCTCATTTTGATCAAGGTCTCATACTACAGAAACACACAAATATGCAGCAAAACTGGACTAAAACTCATGGATTTAGATGTGAGAACCTGCATGTAAGCAGGGAGGGAATGTCCATACCAGGACTTTGCAAATACATAATGCGTAAGACGCTGTTACTTTTCTGACTTTAATGTAGGTTCACCTATATATGTTGGACAGATGACTGACCTAGACCTTCCAATTATTTTCCTGCATAGCAGAATGAATGACCTGATGGTGACAGCCATAAAACTCAGCAGTGAGATCCTATGCTCTAGTAGGAGGCACTAAGATGATCTTTTCAAACTCCTGCCGATAACCACTGATAAATCCTCACCACAGTAACTAATACCTTAGAAGACTAAACAGTGAAATAAGCGTAATAGCTTTCAGTGAATATTTCTATACATAATAAATACACACAACTAGGACCAGTTCTCCCCTAATTCTTAGTAGATGCCGATGACTGAGAAATAAGGTGTATGGCAAAGCAAGTTTGAACTAAGTTGTCAGGGAGGCCTAGTACCACTCCATTCCCTCAGTTTATTCAGTCCTTCTAAAACTTATCTCAGCACCACTTCCACCAGGGACTTTTTTGCCTCTTGGTGGGAGAGAAAAACAAACTTCAGCTGAAAATTGCACTTCACGATTAAAATCTTCCCTGGGCTGTACTTCCAAGTATTATAGAGTATTTACTCAAAAACACTAAAAGGGATGAGCTGCATAAGCCTCATTAGAGAATACACAGACTTCTTTACTTTCTTTAATATTCTCTCTCTTTTCTCCATTCATATTAGGACAAAGAATTAACAATTCACATCTAAGTGCCAGTGGCAATAAATGATAAAAAATAACAATGCTGGTGTGAGCATAGGAAACTCTCCACAACCTGAGGGTATAGAAGGTATATTTATTATTCCCTTGAGACTTGCCACATAGGCTATATTGGTCAAGTAAGGAAATAAAGCACAAAAACCCAAATCCCACTGTCTATATATAATGACTAAATTATAACATTAGTGCAAAGGTATTAAGGCCATTTAATATGATCCTCCTAGAGTTCCAAACAAGTTTCACATTTTGCCTACTTACAAATACACTAAAATTAATCCTAGCTAAATTATTGTTTTGGTTACTTTGGCATCTGTTCATTAGCAGAACCCCTACCTTCTCCACGCATTATTAAAATTCCTTTCTTAATTAATCTTTCTACAAAATATATTGGAAATATATTATTGACAGAACTCAAACACAAGCATATACTGTGTCAACAGTGCGAAATTATATTCATTACACAGTAATGCAGAACTTAAAAAAAAAGCCACAGCACTGCACCATTTAATGTGGCATGCAAGGCTAAATGGTCCCACTTCAATAACAGTCTAGAAATCATGGATTTCAAAGAGGAGAGCACCTATTGATATAATAAAGGAATCTGAAAGGCTTACACAAAAAGAGAGATTTGTAACTCCTTGCTTTCTCTAAAATGCAGAGAGGGGAAAATAGATTTTTTTCCCTGAGGAAAACAGAACAGCTGAAGAGAGAATGCACAAAGAAAAACAGCTTATTTTGATCATTCACCCTTCACATAGTCAAATATCACAGAATCAAATAACCAAAACCAGAAGGCAAAAATATGACAGTAAATGTAAGAAAAAATAAAATGCTATATTAATGCAATCCTCCCCAGTTCAAGAAAGATGAGGAGCTACTGGAGAGAGTCCAGCAGAGGGCTACGAGGATGGTGAGGGGACTGGAGCATGTCTCCTATGAGGAAAGTCTGAGGGAGCTGGGCTTGTTTAGCCTGAAGAAGAGAAGGCTGAGAGGGGACCTTATAAATGCCTACAAATATCTGAAGGGTGGGTGTCAGGAGGATGGGGCCAGACTCTTTTCAGTGGTGCCCAGCAACAGGACAAGGGGCAATGGGCACAAACTGAGGCACAGGAAGTTCCATCTGAACATGAGGAAGAACTTCTTCCCTCTGAGGGTGATGGAGCACTGGAATAGGTTGCCCAGGGAGGTTGTGGAGTCTCCCTCTCTGGAGATACTCAAGACCCGCCTGGACAAGGTCCTGTGCAGCCTGCTGTAGGTGACCCTGCTTCGGCAGGGGGGTTGGACTAGCTGACCCACAGAGGTCCCTTCCAACCCCTACCATTCTGTGATTCTGTGATTCTGTGATTCTGTGATTCTGTGTGAAGAAAGTTAGAGAGTTATATTAAATAAAATAGCGTTCACATCAATTCCACCTATTGGAGCATAAGCATCAGATCCAGGTAAATACCTAAGCTAGGAGGAATACATCTGTGTCCGTGACAAGAAATCCTACAAACTTTAAAGACATGCACTGAGAAATGAAGGTATGCCCTTGCACAAAGAAGTACACATATGAAATGAATCCTGTCTGAGGGCCCAGTCTGCAGCTCATACATTGCTGTGGCTCTAGTGAAGAATGCAAGAACTAGCTTATGCCATTCCTTAATATGCAAAGTAGAAGTAAATATAAAACCAAGTATAGTTTTTTTTTTATGGTGCTGGAGCTTTTATTTTTTTAGCCTCAGGGGAAAACAAAGTAATTGGCTGGATGGTCACACTCAGAGAGTTGTGGTCAATGGCTTGATGTCCAAGTGGAGACCACTGACGAGTGGTGTTCCTCAGGGTCAGTACTGGGATCAGTGCTATTTAACATCTTTGTTGGAAACATGGACAGTGGGATTGAGTGCACCCTCAGCAAGACTGACAATGACACCAAGCTGAGTGGTGCAGTCAACACGCTGGAGGGAAGGGATGCCATCCAGAGGGACCTTGACACGATTGAGCAGTGGCCCTATGCAAAGCTCATGAAGTTCAACAAGGCCAAGTGCAAGGTCCTGCACGTGGGTCGGGGAAATCCCAAGAACAAATACAGGCTGAGCAGAGAATGGATTTAGAGTAGCCCTGAGGAGAAGGACCTGGGGGTGCTGGCTGACAAGAAGCTCAACATGACCCGACAATGTGCGCTCACAGCCCAGAAGGCCAACCATATCCTGGGCTGCATCAAAAGAAGAGTGGTCAGCAGGTCGAGGGAGGGCATTCTGCCCCTCTACTCTGCTCTTGTGAGACCCCACCTGGAGTACTGCATCCGACTCTGGAGCCCCCAGCACAGGAAAGACATGGACCTGTTGGAGCAGGTCCAGAGGAGGGCCACAGAAATGATCCGAGGGCTGGAGCACCTCTCCTATGAAGACAGGCTGAGCGAGTTGGGGCTGTTTAGCCTGGAGAAGAGAAGGCTTAGGGGAGACCTTATAGCAGCCTTCTAGTACCTGAAGGGGGCCTACAAGAAAGCTGGAGAGGGACTATTTACAAGGGCATGTAGTGATAGGACAAGGGGGAACAGCTTTAAACTAAAAGAGGGTAGCTTTAGACTGGATATAAGAAATTCTTTACAATGCGGGTGGTGAAACACTGGAACAGGTTGCCCAGAGAAGCTGAGAATGCCCCCTCATTGGAAGTGTTCAAGACCAGGTTGGACAGGGCTTTGAGCAACTTGGTCTAGTGGAAGATGTCCCTGCCCATGGCAGAGGGGTTGGAACCAGATGATCTTTAAGGTCCCTTCCAACCCAAACCATTCTATGATTCTATGATTCTGCTTCTACTTCATTTTTGAGCTATGTCTATATGCCGTGTATTGAGACTCTCCACCAATGTCAGAAAACCAACTATGTGAAATATAAAATACTCATATTTATTTGCACCTGCTTTAATTTTATCCCAATATTTCCATTTTTTATATAAAAGAAACAGAAAATGACAGCCATCCCATTAATCATTAGGATAGATTTTCCAGATACAGTTTTTATTAGTAGAACCCAGTGCAACATATGCTTACATTAAAGTATTTCTTCACTCCACAGACTCTTCCTTCCACCTCTACCATATGTAAATCTACAACTTATCAAACTGTATTTTAAAGAAGTTGTTACAATGGAACAGCCAAGTTGTCCTGGTTTTGGTTAAAACAGAACCGATTCTCTTTTAGTGAATCTTCCTTACAGCTAAGTTCCTCTAAGTAACCGAATTTTTCTGAAGTTGGCTGCCTATTTTACACAGTGTCTGCTCCAAAGCTGATAACACCTAATGTTTATAATTGTACTGAGCTAACGGTAGGAAAGGAAAGCAGAAAAAGGCCCCTGTTTATTACTATAACAGTCAACGTCATAAAGGGTCGTACTTGCAGGGAGGGGCAGACAGCACAGGTGGCCCGATATTGACCAACGAGTTATTCCATGCCATACACGTCATACTCAATTTAAAGCTGGGGGATCACAAGGGTCTCACTCTCTTCATCCATGGCCGGCTTCTGAAGAGGACCCTGCTCCTTGTCCTGCCTTAGATCCTGATCCAGATTCCAATCAGTGCATTCCTGAGTCCAGTTCCTGTCTACTGCTGAGGCCAGTCCGGGACTTCCTGGTGCTGCCTGGCAGCTGCTGGCTGGATGCCAGCACCCATGGCACCCAACTCCAAGAAACTCAGTATCAGTTTTGTATGTTTTGTTTTATTTCTCTTATTATTACTATTATTAGTACTATTAGTGTTATTAGTAAAGCTGTTTTAATATTGAATTTGTAAGTCTCTCTCCCTTTTCCTCCTTTTTTCATTTTTCCCTTCCTCTGGGGGCGGGGGGGGGGGGGCAGGGGTTAATAGAGAGCATCTGCCACTCTTTATTGCTGCCCTGCTCTAAATGGTGACACAAGTCCAACAAATGAGACTGTTAGACAATACTGAGGAACACCAAGTTCCTTAATTTACACTACTGTCTGATACTGAGAACAGATGGGTCAAAAGAAAATGAAAACATTCCCTTATGAGATGCCAGGTTAACAGCTGCCGTTTTTTAAATGGCTGAAATTTTTTCCAGCTGAGCAGAATAAATGAAATACAGACATGAACAAAAAGCTATGGCCTTAAGTTACAAATCTCTAACTCAGAAGTGTCTTTCTTTTAATGATATATACTTGTCAAAGTGAAAGTTAATAAACATTTACTACTGATTTAATGGGCCCTACCTAACATAATAAGCCAAAGTGCAAAGATGAAGATAGGAGTTTATTTTGAAATCAAGAGAAAGGTGACTGAAACTGTCTTTCAATGTAATTAATTTACCTTATATGGAGCTTTACACATCTACAAGTGGATTCCACAACAGGGTTACCCAGAAATACTTTGGATTCAATGCTACAGAATCTTTTCAATTTTATATTCAAAGTTTCAGCCAGGTCTCTCACCAGAATACATCATCTTCAGTAAGTCCATCTCATTTTCAGCAGTATCATTAGGTAGGCAAACCCCAAAGCGTGTCTAACATATACTCACTCCTTTCCCAGTTCTTATCTTCAAACGTGAGGAAGTGGCTGCCTAGTTATCACAACTACCTGCTTTAGCAGATACAGATGGTTCAAAGTCATAATACCATCATTGCTGCTCTACAGTGATTAACATTAAGGGTAAGGAAATTTTCTGATAGCTAATTCCCAACCTGCCAGCTATAACCAGAGCCTAGTAGGAGAAGAACTGCTCCTAAATCCTTTACTGGTCTGCATGCAGTAAGGATATGCCTGCTCCTGACACTGCAGCAAGACAGTGAGAGTTTTAACGTGCTCTCTGCATAAAAAAACATGACTGAAGGAGCAAATGTTACAGTTTGCATCACACCTCAGGTGTCAGAGGAACTAAACACCAGAAGGCATATGCCTAATGAAATCAAAACCAGACCACAGGGGAACAAGGCAAGATGCTTATGGCTTTCTCTATCAGAATGTGTATGGCATACAGCTATGTCTGGGATGACAAATGTATAAATACAAAGGATGAAGTAAAACAAGCTAAAATCAAAGGGGAGCAAAATGTTCTGACAGACAGGGGAGATATGTGGAAACAAAGATGGTGGGTTACAGCGCTACTGAAAGATATCACAGTTAAATAAATATTATATCCATGAGAGATCAGCTTCATATTATGGCTAATTTGACTTGAACAGTGGGCTGCCACCAAAAAGACATCCCATTCTCTCCCCTCCTCTCACCATTTTCACTGATTTCAAGACCCAGCAACCCATTTCATCGCTCCTTTGTGCTGCTTCTAATGACTGTGCAGCCATAATAATCAGTTTCTAACAAATCTACTCACTGGTGGAAGGGAGGGGATATTAATATAGCCACATATCTCTACCTAGGGACAATGAAAAAGCTGCCTTTGGGCAGCAGTCTGCAGCTAGGTTGGATTATGTACAACAAGGAACTGAGCTCTGGAACTGCACAGCCTCTGCACCCGCACTTTCCCAAATATTTCACCCATTTCCACCTTGAATTTGCATCTTCTGACTTAAGTTTTCAGATATGGATGGCTGTACAGATGAGAGACCATCTTGGTTATGAAGACGTTTTCCCCATCTAGTCCCAAAACTATAATGAAAACCTTTCAGATATATCAAGGGATGTCAACGCCCCCAAGGAAATAACTAGCATGGCCACAAGCATGAACTGTGAAATTCTCTTCTTGCAAATCATGGAAAAGATAAGCACTGAAATGTCAAGTCCTAAGGTATATATCCAGAAAGACTTAAAGTACCAACTGCATATGTAGTTCAAAGAAAAAAGAAATATAAATGTTCAGCAAGTAAAGGCAAAAAAAAGAAAAAAGAAAACACGATGAAGGTTGCTAGGCAGATAAATGGACTACCTTATAATTTTCATACTAGTCATGGCAGGCAAATATACAGAGTTCAGCTGCGGGAGCAGAGATCATCCGGTGCTGAAACTGCAACTAGTCTTGCTGCCTGAACTTCAATATCGTAATGATGGCAAGATTTGACAGTTCTGATTTAGTATTGATAAAAGCACCATGAACTAATTAATCTCAGAATGCTACTATTAAGTAAAGTAACATTATTCCCATGTGATACTGGTGAAATTGATGTACTAAAAGAGTTGATAGTTGTCGTGGTTTAATGTGGCAGCTGGCAACTAGGACCATGCAGCCACTCGCTCACCCCTCCCTTTCACCCTAATAGAATGGGGAGGAGAATGAACAAAGAGTAAAACTCGGGGGTTGAGATAAAGACACTTAATATGACAACAAAGGAAATAATACTAATAAAAAGAAGAAGAAGAATATGCAAAACAAGCAATACACAATACATTTTTTCTCACTGCCCGATGACCGATTTGCAGCCTGTCCCTGAGCAGCGATCATGGATTTCACAGAACTCACAGATTTCATGGAGCTTGCAGATTTCACCCAACTCTCGTATTTTGCTGAACTCGTCAAACTCACGGAAAAAGACTGAACTCACAGAAAAAGTAAAAAGTTTGAACTCACAGAAAAGGGTTCCTGCCCCCCCGCCCAGCCCCCACTCATAAACTGAGCATGACATCTATGGTATGGAATATCTCCATTGGCCAGCTTGGGCTACCTGTCTGGCTATGCTCCCTCCCAGCTCTTGCACACCTGCTCATTAGCTGAACATGGGAAACTGAAAAAAGTCCTTGATTTCATAGCAACAACTAAAAACATCACTGTATTATCAACATTCTTCTCATACTAAATCCAAAACACAGCAGCTACTGGGAGGAAAATTAACTCTACCCCAGACAAAACCAGGACAATAGTTAAAACACTGCTTTCTGCCTTTCAGGCAAGTACTATAGACTTGCTTTCATAGGCACAAAATAATACTTTCTGCAACAAACTGAACTCACCACACTGATCATTTGTTCTGTGACCATACAAAGATTAAGGATGTGACAGCTGAGAGGCAAAAAAATGAAAAATAACATTCTCAATTTTTGCCAACAGAGTTGAATACTATATACTACAAAACAGGAACTCTTTGGTGCTTAAAACATACTAGACTTTCTGCCAAATCTCTATTGTAAAATCACTGTGTAAACAGCTACGCATATGGAAAAAGTAGCCTTTCAAAAAATCTTCTATGCTCATCAGATTAATTTTGGCAACATACTATGAGGTCTTTCTCCCCTCACACACATAAGATTTGTGTGATTCTGTGCAGGGTTTGCTGTGTGGGATGGCAGCAACTGCAGCTAGAGGAGAGGAATTTTGCATAATGCTAGGTGCATTTGTCTCCCCTAAAGTTTCAAGTCTCTGCTGAGGCACAAAAAAACCAAAGAAAGCCAAGACAGCAGAAAGCAACATGCAAGAGAGAAGGACTCAGAACAAAAGAGTATCTGCATTGGGCATCTGAAGCCTGTATTACCACAGATTAAAAAATGCATGTACAACTGGAAGCATGACAAAAATTTTACAGCAGTGTTCAAAGGCCTTAGTTAAAAATTATCAATACAGAGAGGAGATAGAACAAGCAAACCTTGAAAATGCTGTCTGTAGTGCTGTGGGTGAATCTGTATACATAAAACACAAGTTCTGTTTGGACTTTATGAACTGCCTCTATTTTTATATCTAACAGCTGCTTTTCACTGTCACAGTGCATTGAATTGTGTTCCTTCCACTAAAAAAAAAAAGAGCAATAACAACTACCAATTTGTCAGGAAAAAAAATCCCACCACAGTAATTAAGGGCTAGTAAGGAGTGAGTAAGGTTACTTCAATACAAAATGGCTTTTCTGTTTTCTCTGAAAAAGGTGTTATATTTGGAAATTAGTAATTTCCACAACAGCAAAAAAAGAGTCCAGACTCCAATGCTGCCTTTTGCGATTTCCGAGGCACTGAGGGGAAGGACCTACAGACACAAGTGACAAGTCTAACACAGGCTGAGAGGTAGGGCTTTCCCAGCAGGCAGGCAAGCCTCAAATTTGAAGGTCAGCCTGGGCTCTGGGAAAGTGGTTTACAATGACAAGAGCCAGCACAGAAGACCCTGACCCAGGGCCACAGGATTTTTCATAGCAGCAAAGAAATAAGCCAGTCAACCTCTGTTTATAGTACAGGCTAAATTAAGCAAAACTGAGAAAAGAAATCCACGTTGAACCTAGCCTTCTAATTCTTTCCTTTAGCTCTCGCTTGACAGCTACTTTTTAAAGCGTAAATCCACCCAGGAGGTGAAGCTCTGGAAACAAATATTAATAAGCAGTGTAGATCCTGAGGCCTCAGAAGTAGCACTGGGACCTGTAGACTACACGGTCCCAAGCCTGGAAGGGTAACAACAGTGCCCATGCTCAGGGAATGTGTGGCGAAAAAACAGAGTGGTAGCCTCACCACCGTCATAGTAAAGAATTTATTTCTTATATCTAATCTAAATCTACCCTCTTTCACTAATGATTCCACATTTTGTCTCTTATCTGTCCATATGTCAAATTGCATAGCACAGAGGTAACATTGCACCGCTCTTGTATGTCCTCTCATACATCCTGCTGAATAGCATCAGAGATCAAGATGACCCACCGCTGCATGATTAGTGTCATCAAGTCAGGCAGTGATGTAAGCAAGTAAAGTGGAATAACTTCTTAAATTATTGAGTCATGGCTGCATGCCTTAGCCTATAATTGATTTGCATTAGATTTAATCAATACTGTAGTAGATGATTGCTGGAAGCCCTTTCCTTAGGGCAAATGAGAAAAATCCAACCTAGAAGCAAAGTCTATAAGAAATTAGGTGTATCCTCTACTCACATAACTCCTTGGTATCTTTAGGGGCAGAAGACAGGAGATGAGGTGTGGTGGGTTTACTTTTCCTAAAGGAATCTGGCAGCACATGCAGAACTAAATTAGACAACCAAAATGGCAACCAAATGAATCAGCAAACTCTGAAGAACAACATGTCTTGACACTTAGATGTTAGAAGTTACCTTCAACTCAATACAGAATAAAAGTGATGGTTTACATTTTTCAAAAAAATTAACTAAACAGAAACCACAAGACAAAGTGACAGAACAGTAAGAACCATCCTGTTATGGTTTAGCCTGAATGAATGCCAGGTGCCCACCAAAGCTGGTCTATCACTCCCCCTCCGCAACTGGACAGGGGAGAGAAAATATGATGAAAGGCTTGTGGGCTGAGATAAGGACAGGGAGAGATCACTCACCGATTACACAGAATCACAGAATCACAGAATAGTAGGGGTTGGAAGGGACCTCTGTGGGTCATCTAGTCCAACCCCCCTGCCGAAGCAGGGGCACCTACAGCAGGCTGCACAGGACCTTGTCCAGGCGGGTCTTGAATATCTCCAGAGAAGGAGACTCCACAACCTCCCTGGGCAGTCTGTTCCAGTGCTCCGTCACCCTCAGAGGGAAGAAGTTCTTCCTCATGTTTAGACGGAACTTCCTGTGCCTCAGTTTGTGCCCATTGCCCCTTGTCCTGTCGCTGGGCACCATTGAAAAGAGCATGGCCCCATCCTCCTGACACCCACCCTTCAGATATTTGTAGGCATTTATAAGGTCCCCTCTCAGCCTTCTCTTCTTCAGGCTGAACAAGCCCAGTTCCCTCAACCTCTCCTCGTAGGGGAGATGTTCCAGTCCCCTCATCATCCTCGTAGCCCTCCGCTGGACTCTCTCCAGTAGCTCTTCATCTTTCTTGAACTGGGGAGCCCAGAACTGGACACAGTACTCCAGATGAGGCCTCACCAGGGCAGTGTAGAGGGGAAGGAGAACCTCCCTCGTCCTGCTGGCCACACTCTTCTTGATGCACCCCAGGATCCCATTGGCTTTCTTGGCAGCCAGATTACTTGGGGAGAAAAAAATTTAAATTTATCACCAATCAAATCAGAATAGGATAATGAGAAATAAAACTAAATCTTAAAACACCTTTCCCCCTCCCCCTGCCTTCTTCCCGGGCTTAACTTCACTCCCAATTTTCTACCTCCTCCCCCTGAGCGGCACAGGGAATGGAGGTTGCGGCCAGTTCATCGCACGTTGTCTCTTCCGCTCCATCCTCCTCAGGGGGAGGACCCCTCACACTCTTCCCCTGCTCCAGCATGGGGTCCCTGTCACAGGAGACAGTTCTCCACAAACTTCTCCAATGTGAGTCCTTCCCAGGGGCTGCAGTTCTTCACAAACTGCCCCAGCATGGGTCCCTTCCACGGGGTGCAGTCCTTCAGGAACAGGCTGCTCCAGCATGGGTCTCCCATGGAGTCACAAGTCCTGCCAGTAAACCTGCTCCAGCATGGACTCCTCTCTCTCCATGGGTCCGCAGGTCCTGCCAAGAGCCTGCTACAGCACAGGCTTCCCACAAGGTCACAGCCTCCTTCGGGCATCCACTTGCTCTGGCATGGGGTCCCTTCCACGGGCTGCGTGTGGATATCTGCTCCACTGTGGACCTCCATGGACTGCAGGGGGACAACCTGCCTCACCATGGTCTTCATCACAGGCTGCAGGGAAAAAAAACCCTCTGCTCCGGCGCCTGGAGCACCTCTTCCCCCTCCTTCTTCACTGACCTTGGTGTCTGCAGAGTTGTTTCTTTCACACAGTCTCACTCCTCTCTCTCGACTGCTGTTCACAGCAGGTTTTTTTTCCCCTTCTGAAATACATTATCACAGAGGTGCTATGACTGTGTCCTGGGTTCAGGCGGGACAGGGTTAATTTTCACCAGAAGCCAGGAGGGGACACAGCCGGGCTGGCTGACCCAAACTGATCAAACAGATGGGGTATTCAATACCATGTGCTGTCATGCTCGGTTCCGAGTGGGAGAGCTGGGCAGGGGGAAGTTAATCAGGCACTGGGGATTGGGCGGTGAGAGTTGCTCTGTGCATTTCACTGTTAGTTTTATATATTTTCCTTATCAGTATTGTTGTTGTTACTGTTCATTTCGTTTGCTGTTTCTGTTAAACTGCCCTTGTCCCGACCCACGAGTTTTGCCTTTTTCTTTCCATTCTCCTCCCCACCCCAGTGGGTTAAGGGCGACAGAGCGACTGCATGGCACTTTGTTGTTGGCCATGGCCAAACCAAGACGCACTGTCGCTGATTGGCTTGGCCTTGGCCAGCAGCTGTTCCATCTTAGAGCCGGCTGGCATTGGCTCTATCAGACACGGGGGATGATTCTGGCATCGTCTCACAGAAGCCATCCCCTTGTAACTCCTCTGCTACCAAAACCTTGCCACGCAAACCCACAACACATCCTCAAGCTACTTATCGCAAAATAAAATCTGGGAGGCCTCTTGTGGTATCAGCCTGACCAGCTGCAGAAGGATATGCAATCCATGTTTCTGCATCTCAGTCTTTGTGCACCTGATACTCCCTCTGGTTGCTTTTACTTTATTTGGATTGAGGAAACCCACTGAAGCCTCACATCTCCAGAACATACACTGGACTTCTGTTTCTGGATTTCACTAGAAGGCAGTTTTAGTTCTCCTCCATCCCATGCAAGGGAGCATGAACTTCCTCTTGCTGCACCTGAGTACACAGTCCCTGTGCTTGACTATGTTTTTGCACATTATTAACCAATGGAAGAGTAAAATACTCTTCTCTACATTTAAATCATTACAGAAATCACTGTATTATGCCTACCTACCTATTCCATATATGAAAGCATTTAATAGAAGTCTAAAAAACAACAGACTCACTTAATACAAAAGAAGGGTACTAAAGCAGGTTGCTCATTTCTGATGTCTGCTCGAAACCAGACATGATATCCACCACTAAAAGAAGACGGTAAATTTGTGGAAATTTTGGAAACACAAACAGAGCTTTGGTGTTCTGGGTTTTTTTTCTAAGGGGTTTGGGATTTTTTTGGGGAGGCAGGTTCAGAAGAGGATGTAATTTCACTGATGGCTTTACAAAAATTTAAAATTGAATCAACCGCTATTAGGTCCAGTTTGTGGCAGTAGAAGTCATCAAAAATAAATACCACATGGCTAGCTCACCATAATGGGACTCACAGGTTCCTACAAATATCAGGCCATTTCAGTCAAAAAATTTTTTGATCAATGAAATAACCTGTTAGAAAGAACTTCAGTTCTATGTGTGTGTACATAAATATACATATCACAGTATCATTAAACGGTTTCGGTTGGAAGGGACCTTAAAGATCATCTATCGTAAAACCATAGAATCATTAAGGTCGGAAAAGACCTCTAAGATCATCAAGTCCAACCGTCAACCCAACACCACCATGTCTACTAAACCATGTCCTGAAATGCTATAACTACATGTTTTTTGAACACCTCCAGGGATGGTGACTCCACCACTTCCCTGGGCAGCCTCTTCCAATGCCTGACCACTCTTTCAGTAAAGAAATTTTTCCTTATGTCCAATCTAAACCTCCCCTGAAGTAACTTGAGGCCATTGCCTCTCGTCCTATCGCTAGTTATTTGGGAGAAGAGACCAACACCCACCTCACTACAACCTCCTTTCAGATTGTTGTAGAGAGATATAAGGTCCCCCCTCAGCCTCCTCTTCTCCAGACTAAACAGCCCCAGTTCCCTCAGCTGCTCCTCATAAGACTTGTTTTCTAGGCCCTTCACCTGCCTCGTTGCCCTTCTCTGGACACGCTCCAGCATCTCAAGGTCTTTCTTGTAGTGCGGGGCCCAAAAATGAACACAGTATTTGAGGTGAGGCCTCACCAGTGCCGGGTACAGGGGCACAACCACTTCCCTACTCCTGCTGGCCACACCATTCCTGACACAAGCCAGGATGCCATTGACCTTCTTGGCCACCTGGGCACACTGCTGGCTCATGTTCAGCTGGCTGTCGATCAACACCCCCGGGTCCTTTTCTGCCAGGCAGCTTTCCAGCCACTCTTCCCCGAGCCCACAGGGTTGCATGGGGTTGTTGTGTCCCAGGTGCTGGACTCAGCACTTAGCCTTGTTGAAACTCATACAATTGGCCTCGGCCCATTGATCCAGTCTGTCCAGATCCCTCTGCAGAGCCTTCCTACTCTTGAGCAGATCAACGTTCCCGCCCAGTTCTCGAGGAGGATGCTCTGGGAAACAGTGTCAAAGGCTGTACTGAAGTCCAGGTAGACAACATCCACAGCCTTTCCCTCATCCACTAGGCGGGTCACCTGGTCACAGAAGGAGATCAGGTTGGTCAAGCAGGTCCTGCCTTTCATGAACCCATGCTGGCTGGGCCTGATCCCCTGGTTGTCCTGCACATGCCCAGTGAGTGCATTCAGGATGAATCACTCCATAATCTTCCCCATCACCGAAGTCAGGCAGATAGGCCTGTAGTTCCCAGGATCGTCCTTCCGGCCCTTCTTGTAAATGGGCATTACACTGGTGAGCCTCCAGTCTTCTGGGATCTCCCCTGTCAGCCAGGACTGCTGATAGATGATGGAGAGTGGCTTGGCCAGCTCCTCCGCCATTTCCCTCAGCACTCTTGGGTGAATCCCATCTGACCCCACAGACTTGTGAGTGTCCAGGTGGCGTAGGAGGTCACTAACTGCTTCCTCCTGGATTATGGGAGGTTTATTCCGCTCTCCATCCCTGTCTTCCAGCACTGGGGGCTGAATACCCTGGCAATAACTGCTCTGACTATTAAAGACTGAGGCAAAGAAGGCATTAAGTACCTCAGCCTTTTCCTCATCCTTGGTGGCAATATTCCCCCCAACATCCAGTAGGGGATGGAGATTCTCCTTGGCCTTCTTTTTGTTGTTGATGTATTAGTAAAAACATTTTTTTTGTTGTCCCTTACATCAGTGGCCAGTCTGAGTTCTAGTTGGGCATTTGCCTTTCTAATTTCCTCTCTGCATGACCTAACAAGAGCCCTGTACTCTTCTTGAGTTGCCTGTCCTTTCTTCCAAAAGTGGTAAGCCCTCCTTTTTCACCTGAGTCCCAGCAAGAGCTCCCTATTCAGCCAGGCCGGCCGTCTTCCCGCTGGTTCGCCTTGCGGCACGTGGGGACAGCATACTCCTGTGCCTTTAACACTTCCTCCTTGAAGAATGTCCAGCCTGCCTGGACCCCTTTGCCCTTCAGGACTCTCTCCCAAGGGACTCTCTCAACCAGCATCCTGAACAGGCCAAAGTCTGCCCTCTGAAAGTCCATGGTGGTGTGTTTGCTGACCCCAACTCCTTACTTCACCTCGAACCGAGACCTCTACCATTTCATGGTTGCTAAGCCCAAGACAGCCTCCGACCACCACATCTCCCATCAGTCCTTCTCTGTTAGTAAACAGCAGGTCTAGTGAGGCACCTCCCCTGGTAGGCTCACTTACCAGCTGTGTCAGGAAGTTATCCTCCACGCACTCCAGGAACACTGTTTCCTCTCTGCTGTGTTGTATTTCCAGCAGATGTCCAGTAAGTTAAAGTCCCCCACGAGAACAAGGGCTAGCGATTGTGAGACTTCTGCCCACCGCTTGTAGAATGCTTCATTTACCTCTTCATCCTGGATGAGTGGTCTATAACAGACTCCCAACAGGATGTCTGCCTTGTTGGCCTTCCCCCTCATCTTTACCCATAAGCACTCGACCTTGTCATCACAATCGTTGAGCTCTATACAATCGAAGCAGTCCCTAACACACATAGCCACCCCACCGCCTCTCCTTCCTTGCCTATCCCTTCTGAAGAGCTTATAGCCATCCATTGCAGCACTCCAGTCACGAGAGTCATCCCACCATGTTTCTGTGATGGTGACCAAGTCATAGCTGTCCTACTGCACAAAGGCTTCCAGCTCCTCTTGTTTACTGCTCATGCTATGTGCATTAGTGTAGATGCACTTGAGCTGGGCTATCGCTTTCACCCCCAACATTGGCATGCCACACCTAGGCTCATCTCTAGTGAACCCGCTTAAATCCTCTTCCCCCTTCAAACCTAATTTAAAGCCCTCTCCATGAGCCCCCTGTGGGTCAATGGCCTTGCTGGACTTCTCAATGCAAGAAGAAGGCTTGCCCAGACTCCTGTGTCAAGCACCCAAGAGTCAACAAAAGGGAGCAGTTCGACTTGAACAATGAGCTTCACTTATCAGACAGAAGTAACAGGTGATGGCCCACCACTACCAACTAAGTGACACCTGAGGTGCGAGGAAGGGCGCACAGCCAGATGTTGCTTCAGATAAAAAACAGAACGCCCCCCTAAGCACGTAGTAAGCTCCCCGCCCCAAGGGCGTACCGAACTGCTGAGTCCCGCTTCTGACTACACAACATACCATGCCAAGATCCAGTCGACACATAATAATTGACTTAGTCCCACCTCGCCAAGATCTCAAAAGTATAAAAATTGGCACTTGAAAACCCTCTTTGAAGGAGGAGCCAAATGAAAACCTTACCTGACAGATGGGTCGATGGGCCTGAACCTCTCTTCTCCTCACCCCTCCCCCCCAAGAAGGGACGCCTTTTTGGTAAGAGTCGCGCCTCCGACTTTGTCGGACGTATCCCCGGGAACACATTGTTAACTAAAGCACTAAACTATTAACTTGAGCTCAACTTTTGTAGACAGTGCATTTATCAATGGCAATCCCGAATCTGTGATACCTGTCGCTTGAATAAATTACCTGTCGTTTCAACTTTGCGAAACTGTTTCAGTGAAAGTCCCTGGGAGGGCTCTGACAGGAAAACATTGACTCTGATAAGTGGCTACATATCTAACCCCTTAGACATAAACTGTTGACCGAGTCTGGGAGTAGGAGTGGATCCAGCCGCACCTAGGCTCCTCTCTCAGAGAGAGTTTAGAAAGCAAGGGGGTCCACTCTGAAGCTTGTGGCTCAACGGGACGGCTTTCCCCTTGCCGCTTATCAGACTCCTTGAAACCCTTTAACGCGACACCCCGCCAACTCATGTGCGAGAATCCTTTTCCCCCTTTGAGACAGCTGGACTCCATCTGTCGCCAGCAGGCCCAGTGCCTAGTTCCAACCTCCCTGCCATAGGCAGGGGCACCTTCCACTAGACCAGGTTTCTCAAAGCCCCATCCAACCTGTCCTGGAACACTTCCAGGCATCCACAACTTCTCTGGGCAACCTGTTCTAGTGCCTCACCACCCTCACAGTAAAGAATTTCTTCCTAATATCTAATCTAAATCTACCCTCTTTGAGTTTAAATCCATTACCCCTTGTCCTATCACTACATGCCCTTGTAAAATGTCCCTCTCCAGCTTTCTTGTAGGCCCCCTTCAGGTACTGGAAGGCTGCAATAAGGTCTCCCCTGAGCCTTCTCTTCTCCAGGCTGAACAGCCCCAACTCGCTCAGCCTTTCCTCACAGGAGAGGTGTTCCATCCCTCTGATCATGCACATATATTTATTTAAACAAGCTTTGAGAACTGCAAAATACATTTTTCTGTCCTTTCACATTTTCACGTGAAACTACTACAAACTTTACAGAAGTTATCATCGCGTAAGGAGCAGTATTGCTCCTCTCAGTATTGGGAAGACTAACAGAGGCACCAAGAAACGTGTAACTATTCACTCACATACTACACACCAAAAATGCAGCTAAACCGTTGATGGTTAAAATCACAGCAATAATATGTTCATATATGTGTATTGGGCAGAACTTTTGGCCTTGGCAAGGCATGCTCCAACAAATTTCATCTTGCACAGCAAATATCAGCTATCTGGTATTTCCTTCCATTACCATTCTGTACTACTTTGCCATGCTTCAAAAACAATGATTAACAACAGAAATACACTAGTTTTAGAAATAAGCTCATATTTCCTTAGAAGTAGCTGGCCTGCTCTTGAACTACTGAAAACCACTAGAGGAAGAATAGGGCTCAGAACAGTTGAGTCCTGCTTCCTTCATGAATTTTAAATGTCACATTTGAAAATACAACATAAAATCCCCCAAGAATCATTCCTCAAAACCTGCTACGCATATTGACATTTTAGTACATTAATTTACTAATTTGGAGCATTTCAAGACTTGAATAACACTTTGTTTGATAACGATTGGGCAGCAATAAAACACTATGCCTCAACCTCCAAGTCCTGCACCTGTAAACTAATAAATCCTTCCATTTGTGAGGCAGAAAGCAAGAGACAGTCTTAGATCGCAAGATTTAACATCACTACATATAGTTCAGCATCAGAGCCAGCTTACACACAGGGAGGCAACGCTAACGAGCACATTACCATTCAGAGACAACAGCAGAGGAGGGATCATTACTTTCTAGCAGGCCTAGGAGATCCCCAAACACTTTTTTGAAGCTAATGACAAAAGAGCAACAGGAGGCAGTGGCAGCAGCTGCCCCTGCAGTGGGTGCCAGGGAGAAGCCAGTGCATAGGAGAAGGGAATGTTGGGAAGTTACAACATCGGGGAGGGTCAGAACCGCTGAAGAGAAGAAATGCCTCAGTCCTTTAAATAGGAATGTTGCTGGGCCACTGCTTCATCCCCTTGGGGAGACAGGGGCATGCTTTGGGGCAGGGAGGACCTTTGCTCAGCCACAACTCTCAGGCAGTGCCCCTGCCCCCCCACTTGCTCCAGCCCACCTCGATACTGAGGGTGGACAAGGTGGCTACAGCGTGACAGCCGCCCAGCCCATGAGATGAGAGAGCATTTACCTGCGGGGACTCCCGCCCGAGAGGCTGAGTCAGAGGAGCAGCGGCCACCACAGTAGCCGCCTTGGGTGCTTCCCAGAAAAGGCGGCAGGCATAGTGCCCTACCGCCGCCACACTCCCACTCCTGCTCCCCCCCCCCAGCGGCATGCAGGCAGGCTTGGCACAGCCCTACACCGTGTGCAGGCAGCAGTGTCTGCTGAAGAAGCCTTAAGCAGGGCAGAGCAGCTCTGCGGGAAAGAGCGAGAGCTGCTAGAGCTGCAACGGGGTCCAAAACCAAAACAAAACAGCCCCAAACCCATGAATATCAGGCAACAGCTAGTGGGGGGGAGGGGGGGGGGAGGCAAAAAAAGTGCTGAAAAGTCACTCTAGGCACCACTGTTCCTCCTCGCAGGGAGGACATGCTACTGCTAGCGTGGTAAGAGACAGTGTGGCCCCGCTGGGCTTTATGTGGAGGGAGGAAGGGCGTGGGTGAGCACCCGTTGCTAATTGGAGAGCGGGCCTCACAGCAGATCTGGCTCAGAGCCTTGGTGGGAACAGCTGGAAGCTGACAAGTGTCATGTCGTGTTGTGTCATGTCATGTTTTTGGCCAAAAGCATCTGTTGCTGCAGGACTACCTCAGCTTGAACAAGCCTCTGAGGCAGCTGGCTCTGGTAGGGTTTGCCTAGAGAAAGTTACCTAGTGCAGAGCAGGCATAAGTCAAATGCCCGTGTGTTGATTTTCCAGCACTGCATGTGTTCATGTTGCCATCCGTGTTCTCCAATACCAGCAGTGTCCTTCGGATTAAAATTTTCCACCATAAAACCTCCTAATAAATATAACCAATGGCAAAAGACTAGGAACATGCTTGTTTTATTAAGCCCTTGATGCGTGTCAGAGGAAGACTCGGGATTCCTGCTGGCTAGATGGGACCACATACAGGTAGGAGCCTTTTCTGCTGTTGAAAGAATGAATGTCCTTCGTACACTTAGAGCAATGGGATACAGCCTTCTGTGCTCCAGCTCTAAGGTTGTTTAGCTCACGTACAAAAGGTAGGGAGTCATGCATATGAGTAGTCATTGCACAGTGATACCTATATAGCTGTAAATGCACTGCTTTTGAAATTAAGCTACAGCCTATAGCTTTGTGGAGTGATTTGATAGACAGACAATACCAGTGTGCTCTAAGGAGAGATTGAACCCCCAGAGTTTTGTTAATCTGTCGGCTTGCTACAACTGCACAGAGCAATAGGATTCAGAGAGAGAATCCAATTCAGATAAGGTTGTTTAGAAATGGCAGAAGATCTTCAGCTTTTAATGGGAAAAAAAAATGGCTGGAGCTTGAAAGCGGTTTTGTCTGTACCTGTTAGGCTGAAGAGACTTACCTCTTGGGGGCAAAGGCGAGGGGGCAAGAAAAGGGTATGTTGACTGCCTTAAGATACAGAGGGGCTGAACTGTAGTTCCAGTTAGCTGTCCCTGGAACGGGTGTTGGGGCAGGCAAGTGTGCAGCATCATTCCATGCAGGTGAGAAAAGAAAACTTTATGTTCACCTGATTTAGCAGTTGGGTATGCAGCATCTTTTGGTGAGGCAGATTTTATCCACCTGGAAACCATGTGGATGGGTTAGTGTTGGGCAAGTCTATGTAGAAGACTATGGCTAAACTCTGCTAGCTGGCAGGAATGGACCTGCTACATTCTGATCTAGGATCTAGCTGTAGCTTTATCAGTTCTTGCTCAGTGGAAATTGTAGAGGTTCTGATGGAAATTATTTGTTTTGGGTGACTTTATGTTATGTCCTGTATAGGACTGGCTTCTATCTTTCCCACCAAGTCATCTTGGACAGCACATCAAAGCAACCTGAAGACACGATGAATGTCTTTGCAGGATTCCTCTTCTTCAGGGCTTGTCATCTGCTAATGGTACATCCCACACTTATCCAATGCTGAATGGGAAGAAAACAAACAATTATTAAACTACTCCTGAGTGAGCTGTTGCTTCTTATACTCGTGGTCTGAGGTACAGAAACCACAAAGCAATGGAAGGAGGAAAGGCAAAAAGGAAGCAGAATTCAGAGGAACTGATCTAGCGAAGAGCCAAACAGCCCTTTTAGGGTTTCGTTGCTCCAAAGTTTGTCTTACCATAATAATATGCTAGTACTAGATTATTCCCCAAATACTGCTGAAAGTGTAGGAATGAGAGATTTCAGAAATGATGAGGTTAGCAATAACAAACTATGAGAAAACAGAATATTTGTTATATTAAAAAAAATCAGCTGTCGTAAGAGCTTGCATTTGGAAACACTGACTGGTGAGTAATTAGGAATTTCAGGAAAAGTATCTCTATTTAAACTTTACATACTAAGACTAATCCGCTCCATCTATTAACATCCAGTGTATTTTATTCTTCTCTCTCAAGCTAATTCCTTTCTCTCCCTTCCAGAGAGAAACTTTGACTTGTTCTCACATGGTAATTACTTGGCAAATGCAACAGCTGTTTTGGAACAAGGATTCATATGTTGAACCATACTCTGGATGATAAGAAAACTTTTCTATTTAATAAAACCTCTGATACAGGGTAATTGCTAGTTTATTCATCTGGAAAATCTTTGCTAAAAGTTTTCATGACAGAAGGAAAGTAAATGAAGCTCTGAAAATTGCTGTGACATTGTTCATTGGCTGAAGAAAAATCCAGATGATAATTTGTACTTTTGCAGCTCCTTTTGTCCAACAACCACTTTTATGTTCTCAAAGCCCAGTCATTTGTGTTCGTTTATTTCTGTTAATAACTAAAGCAGTAAAATAACCAAAGGACATACCTGATCCAGCAGTTTCCTTGGCTGAATGTATACTTTTACAAAATCCACTTGAATTGTGAAAGGGTAACTAATGCGCATGTAAGAAGAACAGGGAAAAGGAGTTCGGTCTTTTTCTGTGAGTTTGAGGAGTTCTGCGAAATTCGTGAGGTCAGTAAAAAACGCAAAATTCGTGAGCTCCAGGAAACCCATGGGTTCTGCGATCGCTGCTCGAGGACTGTCTATGAAAGGGTCATCGGGCAGTGAGAAAAATTGTGTTGTGTATAGCTTGTTTTGCATATTCATTATTATTAGTAGTAGCAGTAGTATTTTCCTTTGTTGTCTTCTTAAACTGTCTTTATCTCAACCCACGAGTTTTACTTTTTTCCACTCCCCTCCCCATCCCCCTGGTGGGTGGGGGGGTGGGGAGTGAGTGAGTGACCGCGTGGTCCTAGTTGCCGGCTGCCGGGTTAAACCACAACAGTCCTTTTTGGCACCCAACGTGGGGCTCGAAGGGTTGAGGTAACAGCAGATCTGACCAGAGCATATTAAGGAATTTCTATCTGTTAACACTTGTGGGTCACAATATTGATTCATGTGTTCTCGATATTAGTTTATTTGATCTGCATCGTACTCTTGTTTTTGCTGTACATGTCAAAGACTGGTGTTGGCTTTTGCAAGTTGCTGTACTCTGTAATGACTAGCAATGATTTGCCCGTGAGATTTGTTATTAGAACACTGACCTTGGGCTTAATCTGGTATTTGTGCTTTGTACTGAATCTATTACCGATACTCAGGTACCACCTCGTGGAGATAATTAGCAATTATACTTTTTCCTCTGAGAGGATTTTATGGAGGAAGTACGGAATGGCACCTTCGCTACCCTCTTCCGTGATGTTTCCTCCTTCATTACAACAGCTTTTCAGTACCTTGAACATCCTTGGGTAGTTAAAATACTTCTATTGGTATTTCTTGGGAATATTGTTTCGGTTCTGTCTAAGGTTAGCAAGCAAATTAAGAATATCATTCGGAGATCTGCCCCGAGGCTGGATATTTATGAGTGGCAGGCTGTGTGGAGCAGCATAGACAAATGCCTGGGATGGTGGGCACCTCCAGTGTCTTAGAGCTTCACCCCTGAACAAGCACAGAATCCTGAAAAACTAGGAAGAAGTATGCTGTCGCCCTGGCAATTCCAGACAGACCCAAATTATTGCAATGTGCTGGGGCCTGGCCCATGCCTACCGAGCCCTGTTCAACACTATTCAGTATCCTCAGAGGGTCTCTGGATCTGACGACAACGCAACAGGCACTGAGGTTACTCCAACCCCGGCGACAGGCACTGCAGCTACTCCAACCCCCATGACAAGCACTGCGGCTACTCCAACCCCAGTGACAGTCACTGTGGTTGCTCAAACCCTGGCAACAGGTACTGTAGCTACTCAAACCCCTGCGACAGGCACTGCAGCTGAACCAGAGAACCAACCTGCGACAGTATCAGTCGCCCCTATACAGAAGAAGAAATACATAAAAAAAACAGATTGCAAGGGTGAAGATGAACCAGGGTTGCCACGAGAACAGGAGGAAGAACCAGAGGTAATCACCTGATCCTTATCTGTGGGTGAGCTGCGAGGTATACGAAAAGATTTCAGCCGTCATCCAGAAAACTACATTGCCACCTGGCTGCTCCAATGCTGGGATAGTGGGGCCAGAAGCTTGGAATTAGAGGGCAGGCAAGCCAGGCAGCTGGGATTCCCGTCTAGAGCAGGGGGAATTGACAAGGCGATTGGAAGAGGGAGGCAAGCCCTTAGCCTTTGGAGGTGACTCCTATCAGGCGTGAAGAACAGGTATCCCTTCAAGGAAGATATTATATGCCACCCAGGCAAGTGGACCACCATGGAGAGAGGTATCTAGTACCTGAGGGAATTAGCTGTGCAGGAACTGATTTATTATGACCCGGACAACCCACAGTCACCCACAAATCCAGATGAAATCCAATGTGTACACCTCGTGTGGCAAAAGTTTGTACAGAGTGCACCCTCATCATATGCCAACTCATTGGCAACAATGGGCTGGACAGCAGAAGAGGCATCAACGGTAAATGAAATGATTAGCTGACTCCGGCAATACAAAGACAGGCTCTCTTCTTCCCTACGCACCTGCGTCTTGGCTGTGGAAAGGCTGTCCAAAAAATCCAAAATCCTGTTTGAAAAACTGTTTGAAAAATTGGGTAGGTCCTACTCCCCACCTGTGTGGACCAGTGTCTCAGCTACTAGGAGAAAGCGTTCCCCTGCTGAAGAGAGATGGTACACACCATGAGGCAGACTGTGGTTTTACCTGCGTGACCATGGAGAGGACACGAGGAAGTGGGATGGAAAAACCTACCTCGATGCTAAAGGCACGGGTACGTGAGTTGCAAGAAGAAACAATCACAAATGAGGGTTCTCCCAGGAAAATTGCTGCTCCACTTTACAGTGGGCAGTTCCCCAGACAAACTAGAAGGTTTGATTTTGCTTCTGATCCTAGGGGAGGAACTTCCGATTGGTTTTTACAAGAAATGAGTACCAAGAATGGGGTAAAAACACAACTTAGATTTAAACCTTATGTACAGGCATCTAAAGGATTTTCTACAATCTGCTAGTTTAATGTAGAAATAAAGTTCACTGTGATACCAGTGCATGCCATCCCATCACAGGGTTTCTTTTTCAGGCTGTTGCTTCAGAACGTGCAGAAAATATTTTAAATGTCTCAAGCAAGACCAGATTTTGAGGGAGGTAGTATCTTTCATTGCAGTAATGTACCTGGAAAAATTGAGCCAGCCTCTGATCTGAATACAATTTGCGAACAATTACTCTATGTAATTGTAATTATACTGAGGGCATGTAGTCTCACCTACTGCTTTAATATCGGGAAGAAGATCACCTCTGACAAGTCTTTCTTCTTCATTATTTTTGCATTTTCCAACCTTTCAAACTCTTAAAAATAGTTTCTCTTTTGTTGCAAAGATAAAAATAATGAGAGGTCTTGTATACAATAAACTATACAGGAAAGTCTCCTCTATTGTGCTACTGTACTTGCTCAAATATTAGTAGCAGTAAGTGAGAGCACTAAGTCATCTGGTGAAACAGGCCTTGTTTGCACCATCGAAATTAGGCTATGCAGGGCTCCTGCTCTGGGGGAAGAAATGCACGTGCTACACAAGGTAATGCTTTTCTGGGTTTTTTTGGGGGGTGTGGTGACGGTGTTGACTTTGTCTAATTCAACTGACCTGTTTTACGTTTTTCCTCCACTGTGTTTTTTGGTTGGTTGGTTGGGTTTTTTTCAGGTAGTTCACATAAACCTAGTTTCTCTGATTTTTATTTGTTTGTTTTTTATTTAATTTGGAAATACGTTTGTAATGCTGAAGATAAGACCTGAAGATAAGACAGCATAAAGTAAGTAACAAGTAAAGTTATTTTAGTTATTATTTCAGTTATTTTAATAAGTTACTTAGTTTATTTAATAAGGAACAAGTAAAGCCTTATTGATTACATTCCTGATGGAGGGAAGTCATTTAAGTTAAACACCACTCCACGTACTTATTAGTCAACCTCGGTAAACTTTAGAAACTATACCAGTTGAGGAGGGGGAGTGACAGAGCGGCTTTGGTGGGCACCTGGCGTCCAGCCAGGGTCAAACCACCACACTCATTTTCCTACTTTGGTAATAAATTAAATTAATTTCCCCAAATCACGCCTGTCTTTCATGTGACAGTAATTGTTGAGTGACCTCCCTGTCCTTATCTCGATCCACGAGCCTTTCATTATATTTTCTCTCCCCTGTCCAGTTGAGGAGGGGGGAGTGACAGAGTGGCTTGGTGGGCACCTGGTGGCTAGCCAAGGTCGATCCACCACAGCAATGCAAATTTTTTCAACAATCGCTGATGTCAACTTGTCCTGGCTGATCTATCAAGTTTATTTCAGGCTTTGTAAACCCCACAAATGCCAGAAAAAAAAAAGAATTTTTTCATTCGTTATTGTTTCAGCTTCCTCTTCAGCTTTTTGCACCTTCTTTGGTTATAAGCGTTACTGGAACCAACAGTAAACTGCATTGTAGAATTTCAATTTACAGTATACGATTTAGTTTGTTGTAATTATTGCATTTTAATTAATTTAGCCACAAGTTAGAATTGGCAATGCTAAGAAAACATTTTAGAATAAAAAATATTTCTTTTTAATAACTCGGATGAGTAATAAATTACATCTGACATTGTTAAGACTTTAGAAAATGTATTGCTAAGGGTTGTGTAATTATTTACTGAAAAATAAGGTTTCAGAGCAAAATGTAAATCTGTCTAGTGTTAGAATAATGGGTCATTCTGACTATTTAGATGACATATTCCTCTGACTGACTTCTCATAGTGTTTGAAACAAGTCTGTCACCGGAAAATGTGATCTATGTAGACCCCATTCCCATGCTTGACAACATTTAATGTGTTTGTCCTCACATCAGCCTTGTGGGTAATGTTAACTCCAGTGAGACATTAAGAGGCTCACCTGAGAGAACCCAGGAAAAGGGTTACACTTGACTGTTCTGGAACAGGCTGCCCAGGGAGGTTGTGGAGTCTCCTTCTCTGGAGATATTCAAGACCCGCCTGGACAACGTCCTGTGCAGCCTGCTGTAGGTGGCCCTGCTTCGGCAGGAGGGTTGGACTAGATGACCCACAGAGGTCCCTTCCAACCCCTACCATTCTGTGATTCTGTGATTCTGTTCTAGCTTGTTCTGTCCTGTGCCAGGTCCTTTTTGATTCCCCAGGATAAAGCTGGGTAGATAGAAAAGACTACTCAGGGTGCACTGAAAAAGTCAGAGGCATTCCCTGCTGACCTGTTTTATTGCTCCTCTTTCTTTTAGGAGAGAGTGAGCCATGCCCTTTGTACAGGCAGCATGTTTGGACTTGGCTAGGGAAGAATTTGATTTGACCCCTTTAACAAACAGCACAGATTGCAAGGTGAGCATCTGAGACTGCAGACAGCTGTGTGAACACGGTGATTTTCATGCAAGCAAATGTTTGAGTGCTTTTACAAATTGGCATTATGCTGGAAATTAGATTCCAAGTACGAGTGGCCTGAAAAACAGGTGTGTTATGCTCTAGGATTTCTGCAAGGTATTTGATTGTTTGTAGATCTCTAGCGCTTAATGGTTACTGATCTCCTGGACTTACAGCTAGTGTAGTATATCAACTAGGAAAAAAGCTATTTTTGAAACTGAAGCTTCTTACAGAGGTGTCTTTTCTGGGCTTTACAGATAGATACTGTCCAACTTTTTTACAGTACCTTGAACATTGATACCAAGCATTGCCTATTGCACTACTTCGGATACGTGTAAAACCTAGGACCAAAGAAAATCTGAGCCCTTTTTGAGATACTATATGGGAGACCATATCAGGCTAAATATCAAGAGGAAAATTTGAACCAGTTAAAAAATCAGTATCTAAAGAATTATGTTATATCCTTAGGAAAACAATTAGAAAAGATTAGTAAAAACGTCTTGGGTACCAGGGCTAAGGGGTTAGATCACTCGATCCATCCGTTTAGCCCTGGAAATTGGGTTTATGTTAAGAGAATTTTTCAGGTGACCCACCGAGAGAGAAGTAGAATGTACCTTACCAGGTATTGCTGACCACTTTTACTGCAATCAAGATTCGGGAACAACCGGCCTGGATCCATTATTCTCAAGTGAAGAAGGCTCCTGAACCAAGATGGACCATCGAAAAGGCTGGCGGTTTAAAACTACGATTACGGCAGTAACTTTGTTAAACATAGGCTTATTAGTGAACACTTGGAGTAAAAACTTATATTACAATGCAATTCAGATGATAGCGAACGCCACGGGAGCTAAGGATTGTTGGATTTGTAATGCCTTACCAAAAGGTAACATGAGACTCCCTTTATACGGGGTAGGGTCTACTCATTAGAACTGTGACAATAATACTTGGCCCGAGTTTTGGAGAAGACATGATGGAGGATACTGTGATTACGACAACTTGACCTACATGACAGGGCCAAGATTTGACCTACAGATATTAGATAACAACACCCAGATATTGGTCAGCAATAATAATTGCCAATGGAAAGCAAGATCCAACGCTTGTTTGTGCCAAACTCCCTTCCATACACGCAAAATTGTACTTGCAGGGACGGGTGGAATGATTACTGAATCAACAGAACTAGAGTAGAAGTGGGGACTTGGGATTTGAAAGGGACAAGTGTGGTATATATTGATTTTTGTAACAGAACCCAATTAGAAACCTATAGCCCCTCGAACTGGGATTATTTTAGGAATGTATCAGTCGGCTGGGTAAACCGCGGAACATTTTATGAAGCTAACCTTACAGCCACTGACGGGCCCTGTAAATTACCTGATGAGTATTGGTGGCTATGTGGCGATGGCATTAGCAGAAAGCGACTCCCTGCAGGTTGGAAGAGAATGTGTACTATAGGTCACCTAGTCAGCCAGGACCAAAGATATAACCAGTCCCAAATACCTAAAGGCATATTGAGAACATCATGGAAATGAGCCAAACGGGAAGACAACCCACTTGTAAGTAAGGGTACAAAATTTCATAGCTTTGTCAGATGGTTTTTGCCGTGGCTAGGAATAAGCGAACTAAAGAAAGCCATATTAAACATTTCCACAGTTTTAGAGAAGATGGAAAATCTAATAATACATACTATGGAAAATTTACAGACAGAAGTATCATCCCTTAGTAAAGTGCTACAGAACCGAATGGCATTAGATTTATTGACCGCCAAAGAAGGGGGAGTATGTATGATCATTAATACCAGTTGCTGTGCATATATCCTTAAAGACAGACAGATAGAAGCAGATTTGAATATGCTCTGGGAGAAAACACGAATGTTCCATAAAGTAGCTTTGGATGATACTTCCTTGGGGTTTCGAGATTTATGGGCTAAAGTAACCTCTTGGCTCCCTAATTTAGAATGGTTAAAACAATTATTGATAGGATTAATCACCCTGATGGTTTTAGGAATATTTGTTTGCATATCTCTCAAATGTTTCCTTTGGTGTTGTCAGGATTCACTTGAGACATACAGTGACTGGAAAAGGAACAAGATTAGGCACCAAATAGAAACCGGAAAATAATTTTCCCAGACCCTTGGAATGAAAGACTGAAGAAATTTGAAAATATACTGATAAAATACAATAGTGAGGATTCATAGCTTTCTAGCTACAAATCCTCAAAAGAAAAGGAGGGATCTGATACCTGTAAATGTAAAATTTCCACTTACTGGAGCGATTGTAATTAAACTAAACTAGATCCTTGCTGTTTTGAGAAGACAGGAAAGCTCTAAGATAGAGAGGTTCCTAAATAACGCTACTTAGACAAACCTGACTTGCTCTTTTGAGAAGACAGGAAAGCTCTAAGATAGAGAGGCTCCTAAATAACTCTACCCCAGACAGCTCGGCTTTGGGAGGGCAGATGCACCAAGCTACAGAGATAAAGAGGCACCAACAGGGCAACAAGACCGGAGCAAAACAACCTGGAAGGACACGGTATACATAATCTTAGAACTGACCCTGCTTCGGCAGGGGTTTGGACTAGATGACCCACAGAGGTCCCTTCCAACCCCTACTATTCTGTGATTCTGTGATTCTGTGAGTTTGCGCAGAAACAAAGGTCAACCAGCGGACACTGTGATGAGGAGTATAAGCCTTCATCTTGAGACCCCCAAAGACCACCCGAGGATGCTAACAGACATGCATGAAAAATATTAATATATGTTTTCTGGTTTGGCTGCGGCCGGCAACAAAAGGGCCAAGCGGCCGCCCCTCCCCCCCCCACGGTGCGGAGGAGAATGGAAAGAAACAGGCAGAAACTGGTGGGTCGGGATAAGGGCAGTTTAACAGAACAGCAAACAAAGGGAACAGTAACAACAACGATACAGAAAAGGGGAATACACAAAACAAACCCACAGAACAGTGTCGCTCTCTCCCGGACTGGCGCCGCACACTCCCGAGCCATGAGTGAGTTCCCGCCGCTCCAGCTCCCCCCCACCGGAACCCAGCATGATGGCACATGGTATGGAATACCCTGCTCTGTTTGGCCAGGTTGGGTCAGCCCGCCCGGCTGTGCCCCTTCCTGGATTCTGGTGAAAATTAACCCTGTCCTTGCCAAACCCAGGACAATATGCTAATTAGTTCTTGGAAAAGTCATGAATATGCTAAGCATTTCTCAGAAATATAATGAATATGCATATTGTGATTGTATTTAACCTGAAATGACAGGGTGTTTGGTGCACACAAGTTTGGAGGAGGGATCCCCCGTGTGCCCGGCGCTACAATAAAGAATACCTGCTTAATACCCTCTGACTATTGAGTCTTCAACTCCGGCTTTTCACGGCATCAACATCCTTGGGTAGTTAAAATACTTCTACTGGTATTTCTTGGGAATATTGTTTTGGTTCTGTCTGAGGTTAGCAAGCAAATTAAGAATATCATTCGGAGATCTGCCCTGAGGGTGGATAGTTATGAGTCACAGGGTGTGTGGAGTAGCATGGATAAATGCCTAGGGCAGTGGGCACCTCCAGTGTTTTAGAGCTTCACCCCCGAACCAGTGCAGAATACTGAAAAATTAGGGGAACATATCTGGTTTGCCGGTGACAAGCTGTGGGATCGCACACAATGGTTAGAGGGACGGGGTGCTAGTATGGGCCCTCAACCTGTTGCCCAGAGACATGCTGGGGACAGTGCAGCACAAAGTCTTGCGGAGATGAGCTGGGAGCTCCTGAGGTAATAGGAGCCAACAAGGAAACTTCCATGAAACACTCCAAGGGAAACAAGGGGTGTTCCACTAAGAAGGTGACACGGCCAACAGCCCAGCTGAAGTGCCTCTACACGAATGCACACAGCATGGGAAACAAACAGGAGGAGTTGGAAGCTACCATGCTGCTAGAAAGCTATGACCTAGATGCCATTACTGAAACTTGGTGGGATGAATCCCATAACTGGAGTGCGGCTATTGATGGCTACAGGCTGTTCAGAAGGGACAGGCGGGGAAGGAGAGGCAAAGGCATTGCCCTCTATATCAAGAAATCAATACAATGTGAAGAGCTGTCCCTGAAGAATAGCCACGAGCAGGCTGAAAGCTTATGGGTAAGAATCAGAGACCGAAGCAACAAAGGGAACCTTGTGGTTGGTGCCTACTACAGGCCGCCTGATCAAGGGGAGCCTACTGATGAAGCCTTCTTCCTCCAGCTCCAGAAGGCTTTGCACTCGCAGGCTCTCGTACTACTGGGGGACTTCAAACCACCCTGATATCTGCTGGAAAAGCAACACGGCGAGCTGTAGGCAATCCAGGAGACTCCTAGAGTGCATTGAGGATAACTTCTTAAGCCAGGTAATAGACAGCCCTACCCGAGGGGATGCAATACTGGACCTGATGGTCACCAATGCACCTGAGCTCATCAGTGAAGTCAAGACTAGAGGCAGCCTAGGCTGCAGGGGTCATTCACTGGTGGAATTCACACTCCTCAGGGATGTGGGAAAGGCGAGGAGTATAGTCAGGACCCTAAATTTTAGGAAAGCAAACTTCCAGCTCTTCAAGGAGTTAGTCAGAAGGAACCCCTGGGAAACGGTCCTCAGGGACAGGGGGGCAGAACAGAACTGACAGATCTTTAAGGATGCTTTACATAGAGCGCAGGAGCTCTCAGTTCCCGAGTGTAAGAAATCAGGCAAGGAAGGCTAGAGACCAGCATGGCTGAGTCGAGACATGCTGGTCAAACTAAAGGGCAAGAGGGAACTTCACAGGCAGTGGAAGCAGGGACAGGGATCCTGGGAAGAGTACAGGGATGCTGCCCGGTTGTGTAGGGGTGAGTTCAGGAGGGCCAAGGCGCAGCTGGAACTGAATTTGGCAAGGAATGCTAAGAATAACAAGAAGGGCTTCTATGGGTATGTCAGCCAGAAAAGGAAGGTTAAAGAAAGCATACCCCCCCGATGAATAAGAATGGCGACCTAGTATCAACAGATGAGGAGAATACTGAGGTACTCAACAACTTTTTTCCTCACTCTTCACTGGCAACCTCTCTCCTCACCCCTCCCGAGTTGATGGAGTGCAAGATGGGGACCAGAGGGGCAAAGCCCCTCCCACTGTAAGGGAAGATCAGGTTCATGACCACCTGAGGAACCTGAACATACATAAATCTGTCTCTAGGGGAGAAACTTATGATTGGTTCTTACAAGACGTGAATACCAAGGATGGGGTAACCCACATGTGCAAGACAAACCCATTTGTCAATAATAAATACTATGTCCACTTATTACAATAATAAGTACTATGTACAGGGGCCCTGCCTCCAGCCAGGTAGAAGAGAGTGATAAGTGGGTTGATAGAAAGGATCATAAGAAATGTGAAACTATAACAAAGAAGCTTTAATATTTTCTAGTTGTTAGTAGTTTTTATTATTACAGTTTGTATTTCTGCATACATAGTGATCTAATGATGTAACTATTATACTAATCCCTGTTTCTGTTAAGGAATGTAGTGGATGAATGTAGACACAAGTTACCACTTTAAGTTGTTAGACAAAATAATTAAGTCAAACAAAAGCAGTCTTGGTCCTCAGTGAATAATTGGGATAACTGTAGGATAAAAGAGACTCCTAAATAATTCTACTCCAGACAGCTCAGCCTTGGGAGGGCAGATGCACCAAGCTACACAGATAAAGAGGCACCAAGAGGGCAACAAGACCAGAGCAAAACAACCTGGAAGGACACAGTATATGTGATCTTCAAACTGAGTTTGTGCAGAAACAAAGGTCAACCAGTGGACACTGTGATGAAGAGTATGAGCCTTCTTCTTAGGACCCCCAAAGACCACCCGAGGACGCTAACAGACATGCGTGAGACATTAATATATGCTAATTAGTTCTCAGAAAATCCATGAATATGCTAAGCATTTCTCAGAAATATAATGAATATGTATATTGTGATTGTATTTAACCTGAAATGACAAGGTGTTTGTCACGCACGTTTGGAGGAGAGATCCCCTATGTGCCCGGTGCCGTAGTAAAGGATACCTGCTTAACAGTATACATTGTAATGTTAGGTTTTTACCAGATCTTTGAATCGGGGTTTATTGGACTTTGTGGATTTGATGGTCTGGCACATCAGATCCACAGGAGTATAAGGCTCTAGTGGACCCCAGGGCACATTGTACCCTAAAACCAGCAAGCTATAAAGGGGCAGAACCCATCTGCATTTCTGGAGTGACAGGGGGATCCCAACAGCAAAATGTATTGGAGGTCAAAGTGTACATGTGACAATGAGAACTGGGAAGAGAGAGGAAAGAAGCCGTCTCCCAGACTCCAGAACCACAAATGGTAAAAGAACTTAGAACCTTTATTTAGGAATGACAGGATGGTGTAGACTATGGATACATAATTGTGGTTTAATGGTAAAACCCTTGTATGAACTGTTGAAAGACAATGCCAGACAGTTGATTTGTACCAGAGAGGCAAAAAGGGCTTTTGAACAATTAAAAAGGGAACTTATGAGAGCCCCGGCTCTTGGACTTCCAAATGTTCTAAAACCCTTTTGGCTATTTTCCCACGAGAGACAAGGCATTGCCCTGGGAGTGCTAGCTCAACAACTGGGGCCGTACAAGACAGCAGTTGCATATTTCTCCAAGCAATTGGATGAGGTAAGCAGAGGATAGCCTGGATGTCTGCAAGCAGTTGCAGCAGTTGTCCTTAACATTCAAGAAGCTCGTAAGTTCACCATGGGCCAGAAAATGACGGTCATAGTCTTGCACACAGTTTCTGCAGTATTGGAACAAAAGGGGGGCCATTGTCTTTCACCATCCCGATACCTAAAGTATCAGGCTATTTCGGTGGAACAAGATGATGTTAATATTGTGACAGCTAACACTGAGAACCCAGCATCCTTTCTTAGTAAAGACTGCCACTATGGAACCACTAATGCATGACTGCTTGGAGACTATTGAAACAGTCTATTCCAGCAGACCTGATTTAAAGGAGGAACCGTTGGAAAGCGCAGATGAATGATGGTTCACTGATGGAAGTAGCTTCATGAAAGATGGGGCTCATAAAGCAGGGTATGCAGTAACCACCGCACACAAGGTACTTGAGGCAGAACCTTTACCTGCAGGTACTTCTGCTCAGAAGGCAGAGATAATCACTTCAACCAGAGCCTTAGAATTGGCGAAAGGAAAGAAAATAATATTTGGACAGACTCCAAATACACTTTCGAGGTCATCCATGCCCATGGAGCATTGTGCAAAGAACAAGGACTACTTACAGCTCAAGGTAAACAGATTAAGCATGCAAAAGAAATCTTACAGCTTTTGGAAGCCATAAATTTACCAGAGCAAGTGGCAATAATGCATTGCAGAGGGCATCAAAAGGGTAACACTGAACAGGAAATGGGAAATAAGCTGGCAGATCAAGAGGATAAAAGGGCAGCAGAAAGAAATTCTGTAAAAATTGGCTGAATGGCAGAACTCAGAGGGTTGTCATCAGCGGCGCTGAGTCTAGTTGGAGGCTGGTGACAAGTGGTGTCCCTCAGGGGTCAGTACTGGGCCCAGTCTTGTTCAACTTCTTCATCAACGACCTGGATGAAGAGTTAGAATGTACCCTCAGCAAGTTTGCTGACGACACCAAACTGGGAGGTGTGGTAGATACACCGGAAGGCTGTGCTGCCATTCAGCGTGACCTGGATAGGCTGGAGAGCTGGGCAGAGAGGAACCTGATGAGGTTCAACAAGGGCAAGTGCAGGGTCCTGCACCTGGGGAGGAACAACCTCATGCACCAGTACAGGCTTGGGGTGGACCTGCTGGAGAGCAGCTCTGCGCAGAGGGACCTGGGTGTCCTGGTGGACGACAGGTTAACTATGAGCCAGCAGTGTGCCCTGGCTGCCAAGAAGGCCAATGGGATCCTGGGGTGCATCAAGAAGAGTGTGGCCAGCAGGACAAGGGAGGTTCTCCTTCCCCTCTACACTACCCTGGTGAGGCCTCATCTGGAGTACTGTGTCCAGTTCTGGGCTCCCCAGTTCAAGAAGGATGAAGAGCTACTGGAGAGAGTCCAGCGGAGGGCTACAAGGATGGTGAGGGGACTGGAGCATCTCCACTACGAGGAGAGGTTGAGGGAACTGGGCTTGTTCAGCCTGAAGAAGAGAAGGCTGCGAGGGGACCTTATAAATGCCTACAAATATCTGAAGGGTGGGTGTCAGGAGGATGGGGCCAAGCTCTTTTCAGTGGTGCCCAGTGACAGGACAAGGGGTAATGGGCACAAACTGAGGCACAGGAAGTTCCGTCTGAACATGAGGAGGAACTTCTTCTCTCTGAGGGTGACGGAGCACTGGAACAGGCTGCCCAGGGAGGTTGTGGAGTCTCCTTCTCTGGAGATATTCAAGACCCGCCTGGACAAGGTCCTGTGCAGCCTGCTGTAGGTGACCCTGCTTATGCGGGGGGGTTGGACTAGATGACCCACAGAGGTCCCTTCCAACCCCTACTATTCTGTGATTCTGTGATTCTGTGAAAAAACTTGACACCGGTACCAGATGGTAAACTCGTAAATACAGAAATGGAATTTAAATACTAAAAAGAGGGCATTAAATTGGTAAAGGATTTTGAAACAAGTGAATGAGAAAAGATGTATTTAACGCCAGATAATCGTATAGTTATACCTTCAAATTTATTAAGGGAAGTAGTCAGAAAGGAACGTAATAAAACTCATTGAGCAGAAATCTGTACACTACTGTGAAACAAACAACTCAAATGTGTGAAATTTACCTGAGGAACAATCCAAAAACAACATGCAAAGTATACTTCGGGAAAACTGGAAAGGGAAACATACCAAGACAACACTGGCAAATAGATTTTTTGGAACTCCCAAGAAAAGGGGGGTATCGATATTTATTAGTTATAAAGGACACATTTTCCGGATGGCCTGAAGCGTTTCCCTGTAGAACAAATAAGGCTCGGGAAGTAGTACGAATTCTGTTAATCATAGAATCACAGAATCACAGAATGGTAGGGGTTGGAAGGGACCTCTGTGGGTCATCTAGTCCAACCCTCCTGCCAAAGCAGGGTCACCTACAGCAGGCTGCACAGGACCTTGTCCAGGCGGGTCTTGAATATCTCCAGAGAAGGAGACTCCACAACCTCCCTGGGCAGCCTGTCCAGTGCTCTGTCACCCTCAGAGGGAAGAAGTTCTTCCTCATGTTTAGACGGAACTTCCTGTGCCTCAGTTTGTGCCCATTGCCCCTTGTCCTGTCACTGGGCACCACTGAAAAGAGCTTGGCCCCATCCTCCTGACACCCACCCTCAAGATATTTATAAGCATATATTAGGTCCCCTCGCAGCCTTCTCTTCTTCAGGCTGAACAAGCCCAGCTCCCTCAGCCTCTCCTCGTAGGAGAGATGCTCCAGTCCCCTCACCATCCTCGTGGCCCTCCGCTGGACTCTCTCCAGTAGCTCTTCATCTTTCTTGAACTGGGGAGCCCAGAACTGGACAGAGTACTCCAGATGGGGCCTCACCAGGGCAGTGTAGAGGGGAAGGAGAACCTCCCTCGTCCTGCTGGCCACACTCTTCTTGATGCACCCCAGGTTCCCATTGGCCTTCTTGGCAGCCAGGGCACACTGCTGGCTCATGGTTAACCTGTCGTCCACCAGGACACCCAGGTCCCTCTCCGCAGAGCTGCTCTCCAGCAGGTCAGCCCCGAGCCTGTACTGGTGCATGAGGTTGTTCCTCCCCATGTGCAGGACCCTGCACTTGCCCTTGTTGAACCTCATCAGGTTCCTCTCTGCCCAACTTTCCAGCCTGTCCAGGTCTTGCTGAATGGCAGCACAGCCTTCTGGTGTATCTACCACACCTCCCAGTTTGGTGTCATCAGCAAACTTGATGAGGGTACATTCTAACTCTTCATCCAGGTCGTTGATGAAGAAGTTGAACAAGACTGGGCCCAGTACTGACCCCTGGGGGACACCACTAGTTACCAGCCTCCAACTAGACTCAGAGCCGCTGATGACAACCCTCTGAGTTCTGCCATTCAGCCAGTTCTCTATCCACCCCACTGACCACTCATCCAGCCCACACTTCCTCAGCTTCCCTAGAAGGATATCATGGGAGACTGTGTTGAAAGCCTTGCTGAAGTCGAGGTAGATAATATCCACGGCTCTCCCTTCATCTACCCAGCCAGTCATGCCATTGTAGAAAGCTATCAGATTGGTGAAGCATGATTTCCCCTTGGTGAATCCATGCTGACTACTCCTGATAACCTTCTTGTCCTCCACTTGCTTGATGATGGCCTCCAGGATAAGCTGCTCCATCAGCTTTCCCGGGATGGAGGTGAGGCTGACCGGCCTGTAGTTCCCTGGGTCATCCTTCTTGCCCTTTTTGAAGATTGGAGTGACATTGGCCTTTCTCCAGTCCTCGGGCACCTCTCCTGTCCTCCAGGACCTCTCAGAGATCATGGAGAGTGGCTCAGCAATGACATCCACCAGCTCCCTCAGCACTCGTGGGTGCATTCCATCGGGGACCACGGATTTGTGGGTGTCCAGATCGCTTAAGCGATCTCTCACACAGTCCTCCTCGACCAAGGGAAAGTCATCCTCTCTGTAGGCTTCCTCTCTTACCTCCGGGGCCTGGAATTCCTGAGGGCCTGCCTTGGCACTGAAGACTGAAGCAAAGAAGGCATTCAGTAACTCTGCCTTCTCTGCATCCTCCGTCACCAGGACACCCGCCTCATTCAGCAGCAGCCCCACATTGTCCCTAGTCTTCCTTTTGCTGCTGATGTACTTGAAGAAGCCCTTCTTGTTTTTGACATCCCTTGCCAGCTTCAATTCCAGGTGGGCCTTGGCCTTCCTCGTAGCGTCCCTGCACGCTCTGACCACATTCCTGTACTCTTCCTAAGTGGCCTGCCCCTCTTTCCACATTCCATGGACCTTTGTCTTCCACCTGATCTCTGCTAGAAGCTCCTTGTTTAACCATGCAGGTCTCCTGTCTCCTTTGCTCGATTTCTTTCTCAGGGGGATGCACCGATCCTGAGCATGGAGGAAGTGACATTTAAAGAGTGACCAGCATTCTTGGACCCCCCTGCCTTCGAGAGCCCTGGCCCACGGGATTCCTCCCAGTAGCTCCCTGAAGAGGGCAAAGTCAGCCCTCCTGAGGTCCAAGGTTTTGATCCTGCTTATCGCCCTGCTTCCTCCACGCAGGATCCTGAACTCGACCATTTCATGGTCACTGCAGCCAAGTCTACCTCCAACCTTCACATCCTCCACCAGTCCCTCCTTGTTTGTTAATACAAGGTCCAGCAGCGCGCCTTTCCTTGTTGGTTCCTCCACCACTTGCATCAGAAAGTTATCATCGATGCTCTGTAGGAACCTCCTGGATTGCGCCTGCCTAGCTGTATGGTCTTCCCAGCTGATGTCAGGGTGGTTGATGTCCCCCATGAGAACCAGGGCCTGTGACTGTGAGGCTGCTTGCAGCTGCCTGTAGAAGGCCTCATCAACCTCCTCCTCCTGGTCAGGTGGCCTGTAGTACACACCCACCTTAATGTCACCTGTGTGAGCCTGTCCCTTAATTCTAACCCATTCCTCATTTGCCCCCAGGCCAAGCTCAATGCATTCTAGTTGCTCCCTCACATACAGAGCAACTCCCCCACCTCTCCTTGTTGGCCTGTCTTTCCTAAAGAGTCTGTAGCCATCCATGACAGCATGCCAGTCATGTGAGTTGTCCCACCATGTTTCTGTGATGGCGACCAAGTCGTAGCCGTCCTGCTGTATAATGGCTTCCAGCTCCTCCTGTTTATTGTCCATGCTACATGCGTTGGTATAGACACACTTGAGCTGGGCTGTCAATCTCACCCCTGGCCTTGGCACGCCAAGCCTAGGCTCATCCCTAGTGAGCTGGGCAATATCCCCTTCCCCCTTCGAACCTAGTTTAAAGCCCTCTCAATGAGCCCTGCCAGCTCGTGGGCAAAAATCCTTTTTCCCCTTTGAGACAGCTGAGTTCCACCTGTCACCAGCAGGCCCGGTGCTGTGTACACCTCCCCATGATCAAAGAAGCCAAAATTTGACCGATGGCACCAGTCCCTGAGCCATCTGTTAACCAGGTGAGTTTTCCTGCCCCTTTCAGTGCTGTCCCCTGCCACTGAAGGGATGGAGGAAAACACCACCTGCGCCCCTGATCCCTCAACCAGTCGCCCCAGTGCCTTGAAGTCCCTTTTGATGGCCTTGGGACTTCTTTCTGCTATCTCGTCCCCGCCAACCTGCATTACCAAGAGGGGGTAGTAATCAGAAGGCCGCACCAGACCAGGGAGTTTCTTAGCAACATCCCTAACCTGGGCCCCAGGGAGGCAGCAGACTTCCCTGTAGGATGGGTCCGGTCGGCAGATCGGGCCCTCTGTTCCCCTCAGAAGGGAATCACCTATGACAATGACCCTCCTTTTTTTCTTAGCTGAGGCAGTCATAATTCTTGGGGCTGTCTGACTCGTCCTGGGCAACCCCCTGGATGGACCTTCACCTACACCCACTTCCTCTGTGGCCGGTCCCTCACATTCCAGAGCCCCATATCTGTTGCTTAAGGGCAACCGGGCAGGTGAGGGAGGCCGAGGGGAGATTTGCTTGCCAACCCGAGCAGGGACCCGTTTCCATTCCCCCCATCTCTTAGGTCCCCTCTTTCTGCTCGGTGGCAAGAGGGTAGGGGGTTCTCTGCTTCTCGTGGAGCCGCCTCCTGCTGCCTCTGCCTCAGGGAGGGCAGGGAGCTGCTCCACCAGTCGATCTCTCTCTCACACTCCCGGATGCTCCTCAGCGTCTCCACTTCCTCTTTCAGCTCTGCCACCAGGCTGAGCAGGTCATTCACCTGCTCGCACCGAACACAGCCGTTGTCTCTGCTGTCCTCCGGTACGAGCACCAGGCTCAGGCACTCCCTGCAGCCAGAGACCTGGACACCCGCGTTCTTGCGTGGGGCCTCCGTCTGGGTCCCTACACTCCTTCTAGCAAGAGCTTTACCACGGGTGGTAACCATGGCTAGAATATCTCCTGGAAGAGCGATGCCCACTACTTGAGTTGCCAGGAGGGGTTGCTGCCGCCTGCCAGTCGCCTTCCCCGCTCTCCCTGCCTGCGCCAACTGCCGCGCAAACTGCTGCGCCGCTCCCGGGCTGCTGCGCCGCCTCTGTTTGCTGGCTCTGGTCGCCCGCGCTCCCTTGGGGCTGCTCTTATCCGTGAGGGTGTTTGGCTGCTGTCACACTCGACTCCGCCCCCGCTGAGTCAGAGCTGCCGCTGGTTGGCACCTCTCACTCTCCCGCTCGTGGCGGGGGTGGTGTCTTCTCTCTCTCTCGGCGCTTTTTGCCGCCTCGCTGCTGCCGTTTTGCCACTGGAGAAAGGGTCCCTCGGCGCGAGCCTCTGCTCCAGAGCCCTTCACCTTCAGTAGCTTTCAAATGAAATAATACCACAATTTGGGGTGCCGGCAATCATATCCTTGGACAGAGGGTCACAATTTTGTGCACAAGTAGTACAAAAAATCAGTAAAATTTTGGATGTTGATTGACAGCTACCCACCCCCTACAGACCACAAGAAAGTGGTCAAATAGAAAAAATGAATCATTCAATCAGACAACAACTGGCAAAGATTAGTCAGGAGGCAAATTTGTCTTGGGACAAAGCTCTACCCTTGGCTTTACTAAGAATCAGAGTAAAGCCCAGGAACAAAGAGGGCATCAGTCCATTTGAAATTTCATTTGGAAGACCGTATCAATTGTCATATCAAGGGGAGGACATGGTGCAAATGGGGGAGGAGTACTTACATGAATATTTGTTAGCTTTGGGAAAGCAGATAAGTAATATTCAAAAATTAGTTTTTGAAACAAGGGGTAGGGGTCTAGACCAACCAATACACATGATCAAACCCGGAGACTGGGTTTTTGTTAAGAATCTTTCAGGTGATCCCCTTGGAAAGAAGTGGAATGGACCTTATCAAGTGCTGCCAACTACTTTTACTGCAATCAAGATTCAAGAACAACCAGCTTGGATTCATTATTCAAAGGTCAAGAGAGCCTCTGCTCCCTGGACTGTAGAACAACAATCACCTCTCAAAATAAAAATAACAAGACGACCATGATGGATTTAACTCTGTGGGTAATGATGGTAGCCATGAGTCCAGCTATTTGGACAATACAGTGGGACAGGAATTTGCATCTGATCCTAGTCCAGAACATCACTCAGATACTACACAAAAATGATTGCTGGATTTGTACTCAAATGCCAACTTCAGGAGAAAGCAGGGGAACTCTTATAGGGATACCCATCCCCGGCAGCTTACATTTAAAAGTAGACCAGAAATGGGAATCAAACAACATGACCACCCAACAGGAATTTCAAACAGAGGAACCCAAAGTGTGGTACAATTATACCTGTATACAGCAATGGTACAGACAGGGAGAAAACACCACCCCATTCTGCTAGAGTAATACTACCATAGATATAGAGGAAACAAAAGGGTGTAGTAGATATAAAGATTTATTTGGGGAAGGTAGTTGGGACAAGAAGTTACTGGTGGGTTTTAAGGGCAACTAAAACTAAACCCACAGTTGGGTGGCCGGTACCTAAAAGCCCTGAGAAAACAGGATGATATTGGTTCTGTGGAAATCAAGCTTGGAAAGTATCACCTTTTGGGTGGAAAGGGGTATGCACTCTGGGAGCTATACTCCCCAGTCTCACGATAACTGACAAGGTACATAGACAGGAAGGATGGGTTAAAACTTTCATTAAGTGGATTAAAAGGACCCCCAATCCCATCGCAGAAAGATCTACTAGCTTTCACAGCTTTGCTAGATGGTTTCTTCCATGGCTTGGAGTGAGTGGATTAGACAAGGCCATTGTAAATATATCAGCAGTAATAGAAAACATCGAAAATACAACCACGGATGCCATAAGTGCCCTGCAAACTGAAGTATCTAGCCTATCGAAGGTAGTGATCCAAAACAGGATGGCACTCGATTTGCTATTAGCCTCACAGAGTGGTGTTTGCACGATCATAAACATAAGCTGTTGTGTATATGTAGATCAAAATAGTAGAGTCTCCGCAGATCTAGAGGAAAGTTGGAAAGAAACCAGAGTATTACACGAAGTAGTTAAAGATGATAATTCCTGTAGATTTGAGATGTAGAATAAGTTCACCTCATGGCTACCAAATTTATCCTAGTTGAAAAACTTGTTTTTCTCAGTTCATGTCACTCCAATCTTCAAAAAGGGCAAGAAGGAGGACCCAGGGAACTACAGGCCGGTCAGCCTCACCTCCATCCCGGGAAAGGTGATGGAGCAGCTTATCCTGCAGGATAAGCAAGTGAAGGAAAAGAAGGTTATCAGGAGTAGTCAGCATGGATTCACCAAGGGGAAATCATGCCTGACCAATCTGATATAGCCTTCTATGATGGCATGACTGGCTGGGTAGATGAGGGGAGAGCCGTGGATGTTGTCTACCTCGACTTCAGCAAGGCTTTTGACACGGTCTCCCATAACATCCTCCTAGGGAAGCTCAGGAAGTGTGGGCTGGATGAGTGGTTGGTGAGGTGGATTGAGAACTGGCTGAATGGCTGAACTCAGAGGGTTGTCATCAGTGGCGATGAGTCTAGTTGGAGGCCTGTAACTAGTGGTGTCCCCCAGGGGTCAGTACTGGGCCCAGCCTTGTTTAACTTCTTCATCAATGACCTGGATTAAGAGTTAGAATGTACCCTCATCAAGTTTGCTGATGACACCAAACTGGGAGGTGTGGTAGATACACCGGAAGGCTGTGCTGCCATTCAGCGAGACCTGGACAGGCTGGAAAATTGGGCAGAGAGGTGTAGGGTTTCTGGAGAAACAGGGACATATTGTGAGCTACCCAGACACTCTGAATATGGACTCGATCGGTTTGTAGTAGTGCAGGCTTCAAGCAACACAGGCCTCAAAGCTTTTCTCAGGCTGGTTGTAGGAAAGCAAACCTTTCTCAGGCCGGTTGCAGGAAAACAAACCTTTCCCAGGCTGGCTATGGGAAAGACAATCGTTCTCAGGCCACCTGCAGGTAAACAGTCGTTCTATGAATACTAACCAATCAGAGTTTGAATGTTGCTTATGTAACCGGGGTGTTTTATTGATAGATGTTTTTATGTATAGTGACCAATCATAGCTGAGTATTGTACCGAGTGTTTATGTATAGTGACTAATCATAATTGAGTGCTGTCTATATAATCCAGATTCTCTGCTTATAAAGTTGACTGTTATGGATCATATTGGTCGAGTCCTAGATCCCGCCACAACAAATGGCACCCAAACAGGGACCCTCAGATCGGCATTAGCATCTACGGGTGATTTTTCCAGGAAGACCAAACCCTGAGGGAGCGGACACCGGCCTAAGGTGAGTTCTGCCCCGGCACTCGGGAGTCGCTAGCGCAAAGTTGGGAAAAGAAGTACCGGAAATCCTGCCCTGATCAAGCAGGCGGCCAGGGAGGAGACGGGGTCCACACTGACAAAGGAAGAGTCAGCAGTGGTTAAGCTCCTCCAACACTTCCTCTCCACGAGAGGGTTACAATACGACTTGGCTACCTTGAAGTCTCTGTTGCTGTGGGCAGGGAGAAAGGACTTAATCTCCTCAGTTAATGCTGCCTTTGAAGTTCAGACTTGGGCGGATATAGGAATGAAACTGTGGGAAGAAATTAGTACGGGATCCAAGGAAGCGAGCAAATTCTCCACGTTGTGGAGGCTAATACATGACACTTTGAAAGCTATGATAGCTGAGAGGGAAGTCGTTGCTTCTGCTTTCGCTGCGTTAACACCGGAGGGAGGGACCTGCTCAGCGACAAGTCTGCTGTTTCAGTGTCCTAGTATCCCTCTGCCACCTGTGAAAGCAGGAGGGGGTCCGAGTCGGCAGCCCGTGGAGGCAGGGGAACCTGTGGTCCAGGAGAAGGAGCATGCGCGGCGTGACCCGCTGGCGCAGGGGTTTCCACCCCCACCGCCAGAGTCATGCGCTGAGGCACCACTGCCCGCAGATCGGCCACGCGCTGCTGCCCCTTCCGATCGTCCCACATCCCCAAATCCTGTACCGTGGTATCCTCCACTTCCTCCGCCTATGCCGCCGTCTCCCAGGACTCCAGTGACTCGTTGCACAGACGAGAAGGTTACAGACACTTTGCTGCCGGAGCCACCAGTCCCTAACCCATATAACCCATTTTCTCTTCCAGCCCCACCTTGCGCCGTGCCGTGGAATGGGGGGTTGGGAACCGGGGGAGGGTCGGGGGTATGGTGGAGAGGGATAGTTGAAGTGGTGTGTGAACTGTAAGCGGGATAACCACAATACCAGTGAATGCAGAAAATCGGGAAACAGATCAGTTGTTCGACTTGGATGTGTGGCAGAGAATCGTGGACTCTGTGCATGCAGGTCGGCAACAAAGAGGAGCAATAATTAGCTCCTGTTTTTCAAGCTGTTGTTAGCCTGACTCAAAAGTAATGGAGTGCCCGCGGAATCACCACGTGTTTTTGGTATTTTAACTTGGAAGGTGTCAGGAGAATTACCTTTTAAACATACTTCAAGGGGTGATGTGAATGCGAGTCGAGTATTATCAACTTGGTGTTTGGTTTATGAAGCATTAAAAGATGTGTTAGCAGAGAAAAAAGTGGCCAGAGTCATTCAGAAAAGTCCTTTTGTTGCAAATGTACCACCTGAAGAAAGCCGTGAGCAGGGGCTGGGTCAAACAGACCCTGAAATGGAATCGGGTCTGCCCCCCCTCTGGCTTGCGGACGGATGGGACAGTCACCTAGAAAGGAGCGAAAGCTCCATCCAAAAAACAAAAAAAATTTACAGTGAATTTTGAAAGAACAAAGTCTTGCAACTTAAAATCCCTGAAGAAATTGTTACTTTGAAATTAGTGCATACAGCTTTAAATGCTTTTAAGCCCGCAGAAACTATCTTACAAGCGGCTGCTACTCCTCCACCGTTATCTCAAAACCAAGGACAGAGCTGCAGTCTTTTGAAATTTAACCCTGCATACGATGAAATTCCTAATCCAACACGAGAAATGCAGGAAGTAAATCTGCCAGAACCTGACAATCCTTTAAATCCAGAGAAATGGGAAGTGAGGTGCAAAATCCGGCACCCCGAAAGCATACAACAGGGTCCCTCTGCAGCAATTGGCGTACCCAACCTGAGATCAAAACAAGGTGAATTCCAACATAACACTGCATAGTCCCTCAGATGCAGTACAGCCGCAGCGCCAGCAACCACCACACCAGACGGGTCAGCAAACCTTACACCTGGTTGGGCACACGGCCCCCCCGGGTAACTGGCAGCGTGGCCCTGCCCACCCCCCCCCCCCCAACCCCCACCCCACCCCCAGCACCAATCCCAGCGCGCCAGCCCGGCCAGCTCAGAAGCGGCGCAGAGAGAACCATCTTTCTAACGTTCAGTTACTGCAGTAGAATCCCTTGTGAACAAACAGCTGGACTTTATTATCTTTCCAGGGTTCAGATGGTCTATCTAGATGATGTTATTCACTCTGCTGAAAGGTGAAAATATTGACTTTACGGCTGAAGACTTGTCCCCTCTGTTTACTTTGTTAAAAGGGACTCAGATTTATTATTTTCCTGAAGATCAATGACAAAAGCAAAAACTGTTTTACAAAATATTTCAGATAGAATTGCAATTGCCTTACCTCCAGAATTAATGTCGCATTGCCAACAAATTTGTTTATAATTTGTGAGGGTTTTGTTTTCCAGCCTTATTCTCTTTTCGATCAGTGGTGTGTTAACATGCAGGAGTTGAAGACTCTGGAATAGATCTTTTTGTCTCATACTCCCATGAAAACATTGGCCACAAAGGTAGACATGATAGTGTCCTTAATAGCACAAGGTTGGAATCACTGTCAGCAAGTTGATACTATTTGCCTGCTGCTGGCTAAAGATGACTTTGTGGTATTAAACAGAGAATCCTTATCCCTGCAAGCCGCTCTAGCTGATTAATTAAATGACATACGTTATACCCTTCCACAACATAAACTGTTACATTCCCCCTCTCAAATTCCATTGTGGCCAAAAATCCGATGTGTTCCTGTTCCTATTAAAGGAGCACGAACAGTGTTTCTGGACGGATCAGGGAAAACACATAAAGCTGTAGTTGTGTGGAAACAAACAGATTCATCAGATTGGCAATCATCTATTTTAATCGTTGAAGGATCCACACAAATTGTTGAACTATCAGCGGCCTTGCACGCCTTTGAATTGTTTTCGACTGAACCTTCACCTGAGGGCTCCCAACAACTACCCAGAGGTGCCAATATGCATGCACAAAAGACATTAATATATATATTAAAAAAAAAAGGAGGGGGGAAATGGAGAATGATAAGTACTTCGCAGAAATTTAATGATTATGTATGTTAACATAGCATAAATACCTAATAGGAGTGTCTTTTCGGTACACACATTTGAGTAGAACTATTCCCTGTGTGTTCAGTACTGCAGTAAAGAATGCCTGCTTTCTAGAACTCCAACATTAAGTTTTAGGAAGTTAATTATTTTGCTGCTTTCTGGTAATAGATTTTGGGTACCCAGGTAGGACCCTGCTCTTGAACATCAATGGTCCGAGGGATCGCAGGACCTCCAGCTGGCACTGAGGGATTCTCGGGGAGAACCTCTGATCACTGGACCAAAAAGTTATGAGCAGGAGCCATTAATAAGGCAAAGGCATTCTTCCAGTATTGTTTCTTGTTGCCTGCTTGTTAGTTGTAGTGAAAGCTTCAACATTAGGCTATATCCCTGAGTAGAAGGGAAAACGCCCTTCCTAAAACAGAATTGAAAAGAAAGTACTCTTCCTGAAACTGAAGCTTGGGAATTTGTCTGTTAAATGTTAAATATTATTGTAAGTCCTGTCTTTGCAGTATTTGGATTTACGCTGAAAACTTGGTGTGCCTGTGTGTGTGTGTGTGGTCGTGACCATGAACGTGTGATTTTATGTTACAGTGTTTGTATTTCTGTGATCTGATGGATTTATCTGGTTTCTGTCATCTGATGGATTTGTCTGGATTAAGTAACAAGTTTTGTGTCTTCCGGTTTGGTAAATTCTGCAGGTATTGATTATTTTCTGGTTGTTTTTTTTTGGCTTTAGACTCTTGTGTTTGGACTCTGGTTTAGCAGGACTGCAAGCATTTGATGCAACAGGGGTTAGATGTGCTGCTGTTTGCAGCTTCGTGCTTTTATATACATTAATTTTAGCTATACAAGGTTAATGAGTTGCTAGGTGATTAATATGGTTAGGCAATACTAAATGTTAGGGATGTTTGTATATGTGATAAGTATCCCTATAACCCAAGTGCAAATTTACTGAGCTCATATTATTGATACACTGTTATTTCGACACCTGACGCGGTGAGATGCATCCCCTCCAATTAACAATAATAATATGGTATGGTCAGGGAGTGCTTCGGTCCCACCATACACACAGGAAGAAAATTGGATGCAAGTAAATCAATCTACACCCATACATTAGGTAACAGATTTACCATCAGTATGTAACATTCTCAGGTTAATTTGATCTTTCTTTATACCCAGCAGGTTATGGTATGCACTTCACATCATCTCTATGTCTTCAATTGGCATTTGTGTTCTTATGTCTGATTTTTTAGTATTGTAGTTTGTGTGGCCTCTGAGATAGTGGTAGCAAGCTGAAGGCCAAATTTATGTCAGCTCTCATCATCAGCAGCACCCTCATCAGCTGACCTGGCGTGTAAGTTGGCTACGGATTGGACAAAAGTAAAACAGAAACCCTCGTGCAAATAGCTGCCTGATCGGGATAGAAAGTTCCCAGGAACCAATGTCCGGGTACATGATCGTATACACAAAACCGTGTTCAGCTGGAACCACCTAACGCTTCCAGCGTCTCGAGAATCGCCTCCTATCCTAACTCATTTTCTGTCATTACAGAATGCTGATATACGACCTAAGGCAAAGGTGCTGACACGGGATTTGCAATCGGGAGCTTGGACAGGCCCATGGGAACTATTAATGTGGGGGCACGGGTATGCTTGTGTTTCCACAGATGTAGGACCTAAATGATTCCCAGCAAAGTGCATTAAGCCAGCGCTAGACAAGCAACAGACAACCACAAAAGACTCTAAAGCGCCTGCTGAAGCATCAGAAGACATTTTGAGTGATAACACACTGTTTGATGGCAAGTGATTCATTTGAGACTGTAAAGAGTGGCGTATCAGGCCTCACTAGACCGCAGGTGTCTATATGTTTAGTCTGTAAGAACTGTTGTGGATATATTATCACACATTGTATATTTTGTAAAAGGCATTTGATTTATTTTAGTTGCAATCAACGCATTTATCTGAATCGTACCTTAACACCATTGTGCATTCACTGTAAAAGAATCGATACCGTAAGTAAGATCTATTCAATCCGCTGTTTTTGCTGTAACACAGACCGGTATATAAGATGGAAATGATAACGATCCTCTTAAGCTTGATTGGGTGTATGCAAGTAGTATGGGTGCCACTGAACCCAAAAATAAGTGCGTGGGTCACGCTAGCAGACCTGACAAGACCAGATTCAATTTGCCTGTCCATAGCATCTCCAGGGAACCCCCTTTTCCACATGCCTTGTTGCTGTCCCTTTAGATGCATGGCCCATACCATCGGCACTGACCAGTGTGGTCCCCCCAAACAACGGCACAGTCACTGATATGTGGGACCTATGGACTGTTCAACCGCCGTTGGCCTAGTTAGAGCCTCAAGAGATAGAGTTACTTGACTCTATATCAAAGGATTTTTGTTTGTTTTTTAGCTATACAGGGAGAAATCAAACACATGCATGGAGCGTTAATACATTGAGCATATCGAAATCCATTAATCAACCACTTGCTTTACCCCATAGAGTATTTATCATTTGTAGGGACCATGCTTAGCCGTCCATCCCATCCCATGTAAAGGGAGGTCCCTGTAGTCTAGGGACATAAACGCTTTTAACACCAAATCAGATCATGATAAATGGCCGCCGAAATACACGATACAGAGGGAAAAGAACAATTCATGCCTTTACCTCAGATTGCAAAGACAATATCGAATTTTAGAATAGCGATGAAATAATCACTGCATCATTTTTAGCCCCCGGGATTGCAGCCTTTCAGGCTCTAGTTGCCCCAATGAAATTGGAATATGAGTTAACCAAAAAGACTAATGCTACTTCTTGGGCCTTAAGTAGTTTGTCTTTAGATGTTGATTTGGTTAAACACGCAACTTTACAAAATCGTGTGGCAATTGATTTTTGCTTTTAGCACAAGGACATGAGTGTGAAGATTTTGAAGAAATGTGTTGTATGAGTTTGTGTGACCACTCAAAATTGATACATCAACAATTGAGTGAACTATGCAAAAATTTGAATGCTGTAGAGGTAGAGTCAAGATTGACAGACTGGCTCAGTCACCTGGGCATCAGTGGGTGTTGCATCTGGTCAAACAGGGAATGGCAATGTTGGTTACGATTCTGATCATGCTATGCATTTTTAGATGCTTGATAAGTTGTGCCATAAAGGTGGTTAAGAAGACGTTCAACGGTATCTGGGTTGCTCAAAAACAAAAAGGGGGATTTGTGGGGTTTCTGGAGAAACAGGGACATATTGTGAGCTACCCAGACACTCTGAATATGGACTCGATTGGTTTGTAGTAGTGCAGGCTTCAAGCAACACAGGCCTCAAAGCTTTTCTCAGGCTGGTTGTGGGAAAGCAAACCTTTCTCAGGCCGGTTGCAGGAAAACAGGCCTTTCTCAGGCCGGCTGCAGGAAAACAAACCTTTCCCAGGCTGGCTGTGGGAAAGACAATCGTTCTAAGGCCACCTGCAGGTAAACAGTCCTTCTATGAATACTAACCAATCATAGTTTGAGTATTGCTTATGTAACCGGGGTGTTTTATTGATAGATGTTTTTATGTATAGTGATCAATCATAGCTGAGTATTGTACCGAGTGTTTATGTATAGTGACTAATCATAATTGAGTGCTGTCTATATAATCCAGATTCTCTGTTAATAAAGTTGACTGTTATGGATCATATTGGTCGAGTCCTAGATCCTGCCGCAACAGAGAGGAACCTGATGAGGTTCAACAAGGGCAAGTGCAGGGTCCTGCACATGGGGAGGAACAACCCCATGCACCAGTACACGCTTGGGGTGGACCTGCTGGAGAGAAGCTCTGTGGAGAGGGACCTGGGTGTCCTGGTGGACGACAGGTTAACCATGAGCCAGCAGTGTGCCCTGGTTGCCAAGAAAGCTAATGGGATCCTGGGGTGCATTAAAAGGACTATGGCCAGCAGGTCGATGGAGGTTCTTGTTCCCCTCTACACTGCCCCAGTCAGGCCTCATCTGGAGTACTCTGTCCAGTTCTGGGCTCCCCAGTTCAAGAAAGATGAGGAGCTACTGGAGAGAGTCCAGCGGAGGGCTACGAGGATGGTGAGGGGACTGGAGCATCTCTCTTAGGAGGAGAGGCTGAGGGAGCTGGGCTTGTTTAGCCTGAAGAAGAGAAGGCTGTCAGGGGACCTAATAAATGTTTATAAATATCTCAAGGGTGGGTCTCCTGGGTTTGGCCAGGACAGGGTTAATTTTCACCAGAATCCAAGAAGAGGCACAGCTGGGCGGGCTGACCCCACATGACCAAACAGAGCAGGGTATTCCATACCATGTGCCGTCACGCTGGGTTCCGGTGGGGGGGAGCTGGAGGCGGGAACTCATGCGCGGCTCGAGAGCGCGAGCGCCGGTCCGGTCCGGGAGAGCGGCTCTCTGGGTCATGCGGTATGTGTTGTGCTTTTTTTCTCATCTGTATCGTTGTTGTTCCTGTTCCCTTTTTTGCTTTTATGTTAAACTGCCCTTATCCTGACCCACCAGTTTTCTGCCTGTTTCTTTCCATTCTCCTCCGCACCCCGGCGGGGGGGGAGGGGCGGCCGCGTGGCGCTTTTGTTGCTGGCTGCAGCCAAACCATAATAGTGGGTGTCAAGAGGATGGGGCCAGACTCTTTTCAGTGGTGTCCAGCAACAGGACAAGGGGCAATGGGCACAAACTAAAGCATAGGAAGTTCCATCTGAACATGAGGAAGAACTTCTTCACTCTGAGGGTGACGGAGCACTGGAACAGGCTGCCCAGGGAGGTTGTGGAGCCCCCTTCTCTGGAGATATTCAAGACCCGCCTGGACAACGTCCTGTGCAGCCTGCTATAGGTGACCCTGCTTCGGCAGGAGGGTTGGACTAGATGACCCACAGAGGTCCCTTCAAACCCCTACCATTCTGCGATTCTGTGATTCTGTGATGTGACAATAGGTGTATGTGATTGTCCTGGTTTTGGTTAAAACAGAACCAGTTCTCTTCTAGTGAATCTTCCTTACAGCTAAGTTCCTCTAAGTAACTGCATTTTTCTGAAGCTGGCTGCGTATTTCACAGACACTGTCCACTCCAAAGCTGATAACACCGAATGTTTATAGTCTTACTGAGCAAATGGTAGGAATGGAAGGCAGAAAAAGGCCCCTGTTTATCACTATAGCAGCAAAGGTCACTGACAAATCTGTTAGGCATCCCAAGTGAGGAGTTGGAAGGGGTCGTACTTGTGGGGAGGGGCGGACAGGACAGGTGACCCAATATTGACCAACTAGGTATTCCATGCCATGCACATCATACTCAGTTTAAAGCTGGGGGATCACGAGGGTCTCTCCCCTCTTCGTTCATGGCCGCCGTCTGAAGAGGACCCTGCTCGTTGTTCTACCTGCGATCCTGATCCAGATTCCTATCCATGCATTCCTGAGTCCAGTTCCTGTCTACTGCTGAGTCCAGTCCGGGACCGCCTGGTGCTTCCTGGCAGGTGCTGGTGGGACTCCAGCGCCCGGCACCCAACTCCCGGAAACTCAGTATTAGTTTTGTATGTTTTACATTATTTCTCTTATTATTAATATTATTAGTATTATTAGTGTTATTAGTAAAACTTCTTATATACAATTTGTAAGTCTGTCTCCCTTTTCCTCCTTTTCCCTTCCTCTGGTGAGAGGGTGGCTGATTAATAGAGAGCGTCTGTCATTCACTTTATTGATGCCCTGCTGTTATGGTTTGGCTGCGGCTGGCAACAAAAGCGCCACGCGGCCGCCCCTCCCCCCGTCGGGGTGCGGAGGAGAATGGGAAGAAACAGGCAGAAACTGGTGGGTCGGGATAAGGGCAGTTTAACAGAACAGCAAACAAAGGGAACAGGAACAACAATGATACAGATAAGGAGAAAACACAACACAAACCGCACAACAGAGCCACTCTCACCGACCGCCACTGCCGCGCGCTCCCGAGCCGCGAGTGAGTTCCCGCCGCTCCGCTCCCCCCCACTGGAACCCAGCATGACAGCACATGGTATGGAATGCCCTGCTCTGTTTGGCCAGGTGGGGTCAGCCCGCTCTGCTGTGTCTCTTCCTGGATTCTGGTGAAAATTAACCCTGTCCTGGCCGAACCCAGGACACCTGCTTTAAACCGTGACAGTGTCTTGGCTTGCATAATGATTCAATGCTGCATTTACTGTAATCAATTACTTTAGGAGTGTAAGAATGGACTGATCTAACGGTTATCAAGACTTTTGACCTAAAAGGAACAAAAGCCTTAAAAAAAAGGGGGGATTGATAGAAGGGATCGTAAGAAATGTGAAACTGTAACAAAGACGCTTTAATATTTTCTAGTTGTTAGTATTTTTTATTAGAAGACTTTAGTTTTATTAGTAGACATTAACATATGCTAATTAGTTCTTGGAAAAGCCATGAATATGCTAAGCATTTCTCAGAAATATATTGAATATGTATATTGTGATTGTATTTAACCTGAAATGAAAGGGCGTTTGGCACACAAGTTTGGAGGAGAGATCCCCCATGTGCCCGGCGCCGTGGTAAAGGATACCTACTTAACAGTATACGTTGTACTGTTAGGTTTTTACCAGATCTTTGAATCGGGGTTTACTGGACTTTGTGGATTTGATAGTCTGACACGTCAGATCCACAGGAGTATAAGGCTCTAGTGGACCCCAGGGCACATTGTACCCTAAAACCAACAAGCTATAAAGGGGCAGAACCCATCTGCATTTCTGGAGTGACAGGGGGATCCCAACAGCAATATGTGTTGGAGGTCAAAGTGAGCCTAACTGGGAAGGAGTGGCAAAAGCACCCCATTGTGACTGGCCACAAGGCTCCATGCATCCTTGGCATAGACTACCTCAGGAGAGGACCCAACAGGATACCGGTGGACTTTTGGCATAGCTGTTCTGGAAACAAAAGAAATTAAATAGCTGTCTACATTGCCCAGTCTCTCAGAGGACGCTTCTGTTGTGGGGTTGCTGAGGGTTGAAGAACAACAGGTGCCAGTCGCTACCACAACAGTGCACCAGCATCAATACCGCATGAACCGAGACTCCCTGATTACCATCCATAAGCTGATACGTCAAATGGAGAGTCAAGGAGTGATCAGCAAAACTCGCTCACCCTGTAACAGTCCAATATGTCCAGGGAGAAAATTTAACAGAGTGGAGACCGACAGTGGACTACCGTGGCCTGAATGAAGTCACACCACCGCTGAGTGCTGCCGTGCCAGACATGCTAGAACTTCAATATCAGCTGGAGTCAAAGGCAGACAAGTGGTATGCTACCACTGACATCGCTAATGCATTCTTGTCAATCCCTTTGGCAGCAGAGTGCAGGCCACAGTTTGCTTTCACTTGGAGGGCTGTGCAGTACACCTGGAATCGACTACCCCAGGGGTGGAAACACAGTCCCACCATTTGCCATGGACTGATCCAGACTGCACTGGAACAGGGTGAAGCCCCAGAACATCTGCAGTACATTGATGACACCATCATGTGGGGCAATACAACAGAAGAAGTTTTTGAGAAAGAGGAGAAAATAATCCAAATCCTTCTGAAAGCTGATTTTGCCATAAAATGACATAAAGTCAAGAGATTTGCACAGGAAATTCAGTTTTTAGGAATTCTCCTGGTTTTGGCTGGGATAGAGCTAATTTTCCTCCCAGTAGCTGCTGTGTTTTTTGATTTATTATGAGAAGAATGTTGATAATACTGATGTTTACAGATGTTGCTATGACATCAAGGACTTTTTCCAGTTTCCCATATTCACCTAATGAGCAGGTGTGCATGAGCTGGGAGGGAGCAGAGCCAGGCAGCGAGACCAAGCTGTCCAATGATAATATTTCATACCATAGACATCATGCTCAGTTTATGAATAGGGGTTGCCCGGGGGACAGGAATTCTTTTTTATTTTTATCTCTTTCTCTTCTCCACGAGTTCGAATCCTCTCTTGTTCAGAAGTTCAAACTTTTCTGGGAGATCAGGTTTTTTGTACATGACTTTGGTGACGTATGCAAAATTCATGACCTTCGGGATACCCGCGGGTTCCGCGATCGTTCCTTGGGGACTGGCTACGGAATTGGTCATTAGGCAGTGAGAAAAATTGTATTGTGTATAGTTTATTTTGCATCTACTTTGTCATCATCATCATTATTACTATTATTAGTAGTACTAATACTACTATAAGTATTAGTATTTTCTTTGTTGTCTTATTAAACTGTGTAAGAGTCCAGATAATATGAAGTTAAATGTCTCAAACATTTATCTAAGGTGCTAATGTGAAGGACAAAGCCTGTCAGTGTTGGATACAAGAGCATTGTACTTATCTTGTGCCAATAAGCACTGGGCCTAAGCAAAGGGCCCGCTCATCCTGGCACCTGGCGGTCTGATGCTAAATCAACCAAGTGACATCTGGACTGAGGGAGAGACCCTCACAGCCCAATGCTACTCTGGTAAAGCTAAGCACACCACTTTTAATTGCCTCCGTACCCAACTCCCTTTTTACAGCTAACAAGCTAAGAGTCCTGCACCGGGAAGAGGTCAAACAGAGGTAACTGTGGTGGGGGAGATCACGACCACTGACTCAATTCAAGACCAAAAAGACTTGCCCCCCCACCACCTGTAAGGAGCATGCGTGCTAATTTACATGGAAAGCGAGGCTAACTTAGCCTATAACAGAAAAGGTGGTTATCACCAACTAATTAATTAGCATGAGAAGCGAGAAACTCAACTAAGGGGAGGGGGCTAGATACCTATAAAAACTGAGAAAATCACTGTAAAGGCCGCGCCCCCCAGGACCCGGACCCCCCCTCCGTTGGCCAGATCAATGCTGGACCCAGGACTGGTGATATCTTTTTATTTCTTCTTCTTCCTCTTTTCCTCTCTAAGTTTTCTTTTCTGCCCCCCCCTTATGTTCTTTTCCTTCTTCTTTGAAAGTGTAAAAGCAAGGCTTATCATAATCGTACCACAGTAGCTTGTCCATCGTAATCGTACTACTGTAGTTTGCTTGTTGTAATCATACTACCATGGATTGCTTGTCATAATTGTACTGCTGTAATTTGCTTATCATAATCGTGCCTCAGTAGTTTGCTTGTCATTACTATGCATAATCATGCCTCAGTAGTTTGCCTGTCATAATCATGCCACAATAAGTTGATTTATCATAATTGTGAATAAATCTTCTAAAGTGATACAGGATCTCTGGTGTCGTTTCACCTTAATCCAACAGAGGGGATCGGTGAATCTGAGTCACTCTCATTAATGGAGCAGGGCATTTAAACACTCTCATTATTGAGGTGTGACAAACTGTGACACAAGCTTTCTTAGGTGTTGTTGGTTTTTGGAGGATGCACATCCCAAATTACAGCCAGATTGTAAGTCCTCTCTGTCAAGTGACCCGGAAGAAGAATGATTTTGAAAGGGGCCCTGAGTAACAACAAGAGTTTGAACAAATTAAATGGGAGATAGTTCATGCCGTAGCCCTTGGTCCAGTCCGGTCAGTACAAAATGTTAAAAACCTGCTCCATACCACAGCCAAGGAGACTGGCCCAACCTGGAGTCTCTGGCAAAAAGCATCAGGGGAGACTCGAGGTCAACTCCTGGGGTTTTGCAATTGGGGATACAGAGGATCTGAGGCCTGCTATTGTCCAGCTGGAAAAGTCATTCTGGCAGCATATGAAAGATTTGGAACTGCTTCAGAAGTGCTTGGCACTGAAGCACAGCTCCCTTTGGCACCCCGACTGCCCATGTTGGGCTGGATGTTCAAAGAGAGGGTGAGTCAAGCCAGTTTGCAGTGAAAGCCATCCAGCTGGATTTAGACATTGCTGATTGAGAAAAGTGGCCAGTGCTCTGTCTCTACACTGACTCATGGATGGTGTCCAATGCCTTGTGGGGATGGCTACAGCAATGGAAGCAGAGCAACTGGCAGCACAGAGGCAAACCCATCTGGGCAGCCCCATTGTCGCAAAATATTGCTGCCCGGCTAGAGAAGCTGGTTGTAAAAGTGCGTCACATGGATGCACCCCAGAAAGAATTGAGTCAGACAACAGGACTCATTTCTGAAACAGCCTCATAGACACCTGGGCCAAAGACCAAGGTATTGAGTGGGTGTGTCACATCCCCTGTCATGCGCCAGCCTCTGGGAAAATCGAACGGTACAATGAACTGCTAAAAACCACTCTGAGAGCAATGGGGGGTGGGACTTTCAAAAATTGGGCTACACATTTATTAAAAGCCACTTGGTTAGTTAACACCAGAGGATCCACTAATCAAGCTGGCTGTGTCCAATCAAAACTTCCACGTCCTCTAAAAGGGGATAAAGTCCCTGCAGTGCACATGAGGAATATGTCAGGGAAGACCATCTTGGTTAGTCCTGTCTTGGGCAAATGTAAACCCGTCCACAGGATTGCTTTTGCTCAAAGACCTGCGTGCACCTGCTGGGTGATGCGGAAGGATGGGGAAGTCCAATGTGTACCTCATGGGGATTTGATTTTGGGTGAGAATAGTCAGTAAACGACACTGTATGATGTTAACTGTTAAATGACCCTGTCAATGTCTGTCATCACAACTATAGTTGTTATAAGGCATATCAATGGTATTACAGTCAGACTAATGAAGGATAGACTTTGACGAAACTGAACAAAGTACAGCGATGATGGGACTGGACCTGGCTTCAACAGCTGGTACCCAGGAACTTCATCAAGATCGACATCTCCAACCTGCAGACTGTGGGCACGGGCCATGCCAAGTACACCAGCCATGAGCTCTGGATGCAGAAAGTGACCATCCAACACCACACATCATCTCTCCTGCCCTGAAAGACTGTTACGACAGATGGAGTCCAAACCCATGCAAGAAGGCCACCTAAGAAGGCTTGTGCTTCCTTTTTGATAGCTGGTAGAGACATGACTGCTATTTTGTTGATGTCATCCATTGGGATTTGACAACGCCCATCTTGACATTTTATTCCTAAAAACTGGATCTCTTGCGCAGGTCCCTTGACTTCACTTCGTCTCGTGGCAAAACAGGCTTTCAGAAGGATCTGAACTATTTTCTCCCCTTTCTCAAAAACTTCCTCTGCAGTGTCACCCCATACAATGATGTCATCGATGTACTGCAGATGTTCTGGAGCTTCACCCTTTTCCAGTGCAGTCTGGATTAGTCCATGGCAAATGGTGGGACTGTGTTTCCACCCTTGGGGCAGTCGATTCCAGGTGTACTGCACAGCCCTCCAAGTGAAAGCAAACTGTGGCCTGCACTCTGCTGCCAAAGGGATTGACAAGAATGCATTAGCGATGTCAGTGGTAGCATACCACTTGTCTGCCTTTGACTCCAGCTGATATTGAAGTTCTAGCATGTCTGGCACGGCAGCACTCAGCGGTGGTGTGACTTCATTCAGGCCATGGCAGTCTATTGTCAGTCTCCACTCTCCAGTAGATTTTCTCACTGGCCATATGGGACTATTAAAGGGTGAGCGAGTTTTGCTGATCACTCCTTGACTCTCCAGCTGGCGGATCAGCTGATGAATGGGGATAAGGGAGTCTCGGCTGGTGCAGTATTGTCGCCAGTGCACTGTTGTGGTTGCTATTGGCACCTGTTGCTCTTCAACCCTCAGCAACCCCACAACGGAAGGATCCTCCAAGAGACCAGGCAGAATGGACAGCTGTTTAATTTCTTCCATCTCCAAGGCACCTATACCAAAAGCCCACCGATACCCTTTTGGCTTCTCTCCTGACATAATCTATGCCAAGGATGTATGGAGCCTCGGGGCCAGTCACAATGGGATGCTTCTGGCACTCGTTGCCAGTTAGGCTGACTCACTTTAGCCTCCAATACAGTCGGCTCTTGGGACCCCCCTGTCACTCCAGAAATACAGATGGACTCTGACCCTTTGAAATCTGATGGCATTAAAGTACACTGTGCACCAGTGTCACAGAATCACAAAATCACAGAATCACAGAATAGTAGGGGTTGGAAGGGACCTCTGTGGGTCATCTAGTCCAACCCCCCTGCTGAAGCAGGGGCACCTACAGCAGGCTGCACAGGATCTTGTCCAGGCGGGTCTTGAATATCTCCAGAGAAGGAGACTCCACAACCTCCCTGGGCAGCCTGTTCCAGTGCTCCGTCACCCTCAGAGGGAAGAAGTTCTTCCTCATGTTCAGACGGAACTTCCTGTGCCTCAGTTTGTGCCCATTGCCCTTGTCCTGTCACTGGGCACCATTGAAAAGAGCTTGGCCCCATCCTCCTGACACCCACCCTTCAGATATTTGTAGGCATTTATAAGGTCCCCTCGCAGCCTTCTCTTCTTCAGGCTGAACAAGCCCAGTTCCCTCAACCTCTCCTCGTAGGGGAGATGCTCCAGTCCCCTCACCATCCTTGTAGCCCTCCGCTGGACTCTCTCCAGTAGCTCTTCATCTTTCTTGAACTAGGGAGCCCAGAACTGGACACTAGAGCTTTATACTCTTGTGGATCTGACGTGCCAGGCCATCAAATCTACACCGTCCAATAAACGCGATTGTCCCTTTCCTTCACCTGGCTGGAGGCATGGCCCCACTAATCCTGGTCAGAGTATTTTTTATTTGTTATTTGAAGTCCCAAGGCCATCAAAAGGGACTTCAGGGCACTGGGGCGACTGGTTGAGGGATCAGGGGCGCAGGTGGTGTTTTCCTCCATCCCATCAGTGGCAGGGGACAGCACTGAAAGGGGCAGGAAAACTCACCTGGTTAACAGGTGGCTCAGGGACTGGTGCCATCGGTCAAATTTTGGCTTCTTTGATCATGGGGAGGTATACACAGCACCGGGCCTGCTGGCAACAAGTGGAGCTCAGCTATCACAAAGGGGAAAAAGAATTCTTGGCCACGAGCTGGCAGGGCTCATTGAGAGGGCTTTAAACTAGGTTCGAAGGGGGAAGGGGATATTGCCCAGCTCACTAGGGATGAGCCTAGGCTTGGAGTGCCAAGGCCAGGGGTGAGATTGACAGCCCAGCTCAAGTGTGTTTACACCAATGCACGTAGCATGGGCAATAAACAGGAGGAGCTGGAAGCCATTATACAGCAGGACGGCTACGACTTGGTCGCCATCACAGAAACGTGGTGGGACAACTCGCATGACTGGCATGCTGTCATGGATGGCTACAGACTCTTTAGGAAAGACAGGCCAACAAGGAGAGGTGGGGGAGTTGCTCTATATGTGAGGGAGCAACTGGAATGCATTGAGCTTGGCCTGGGGGCAAGTGAAGAAGGAGTTGAAAGCTTGTGGGTTAGAATTAAGGGACAGGCTCACACAGGTGACATTAAGGTGGGTGTATACTACAGGCCACCTGACCAGGAGGAGGAGGTTGATGAGGCCATCTACAGGCAGCTGCAAGCAGCCTCACAGTCACAGGCCCTGGTTCTCATGGGGGACTTCAACCACCCTGACATCAGCTGGGAAGACCATACAGCCAGGCACATGCAGTCCTGGAGGTTCCTACAGAGCATCGATGATAACTTTCTGATGCAAGTGGTGGAGGAACCAACAAGGAAAGGCGCGCTGCTGGACCTCGTGTTAACAAACAAGGAGGGACTGGTGGAGGATGTGAAGGTTGGAGGTAGACTCGGCTGCAGTGACCATGAAATGGTCGAGTTCAGGATCCTGCGTGGAGGAAGCAGGGCGATAAGCAGGATCAAAACCCTGGACCTCAGGAGGGCTGACTTTGGCCTCTTCAAGGAGCTACTGGGAGGAATCCCGTGGGCCAGGGCTCTCGAAGGCAGGGGGGTCCATGAGTGCTGGTCGCTCTTTAAACAACACTTCTTCCATGCACAGGAGCAATGCATCCCCCTGAGAAAGAAATTTAGCAAAGGAGGCAGGAGACCTGCATGGTTAAACAAGGAGCTTCTAGCGAAAATCAGGCAGAAGAGAAAAGGTCCATGGAATGTGGAAAGAGGGACAGGTCACTTAGGAAGAGTACAGAAACGTAGTGAGAGCATGCAGGGATGCGACGAGGAAGGCCAAGGCTCACCTGGAATTGAAGCTGGCAAGGGATGTCAAAAACAACAAGAAGGGCTTCTTCAACTACATCAGCAGCAAAAGGAAGGCTAGGGACAACGTGGGGCCGCTGCTGAATGAGGCGGGTGTCCTGGTGACGGAGGATGCGGAGAAGGCAGAGCTACTGAATGCCTTCTTTGCTTCAGTCTTCAGTGCTAAGACTGGCCCTCAGGAATCCCAGGCCCCGGAGGTAAGAGAAGAAGCCTACAAAGAGGACGACTTTCCCTTGGTCGAGGAGGACTGTGTGAGGGATCGCTTAAGTGATCTGGATGTCCACAAATCCATGGGCCCCGATGGAATGCACCCACGAGTGCTGAGGGAGCTGGCGGATGCCATTGCTGAGCCACTCTCCATCATCTTTGAGAGGTCCTGGAGGACAGGAGAGGTGCCCGAGGACTGGAGAAAGGCCAATGTCACTCCAATCTTCAAAAAGGGCAAGAAGGAGGACCCAGGGAACTACAGGCCGGTCAGCCTCACCTCCATCCCGGGAAAGGTGATGGAGCAGCTTATCCTGGAGGCCATCATCAAGCAAGTGGAAGAAAAGAAGGTTATCAGGAGTAGTCAGCATGGATTCAGCAAGGGGAAATCATGCCTGACCAATCTGATAGCTTTCTACGATGACATGACCGGATGGGTAGACGAAGGGAGAGCCGTGGATTTTATCTACCTTGACTTCAGCAAGGCTTTCGACACAGTCTCCCATAACATCCTCCTAGGGAAGCTGAGGAAGTGTGGGCTGGATGAGTGGTCGGTGAAGTGGATAGAGAACTGGCTGAATGGCAGAACTCAGAGGGTCGTCATCAGCGGCGCTGAGTCTAGTTGGAGGCTGGTGACAAGTGGTGTCCCTCAGGGGTCTGTACTGGGCCCAGTCTTGTTTAACTTCTTCATCAACGACCTGGATGAAGAGTTAGAATGTACCCTCAGCAAGTTTGCTGACGACACCAAACTGGGAGGTGTGGTAGATACACCAGAAGGCTGTGCTGCCATTCAGCGTGACCTGGATAGGCTGGAAAGCTGGGCAGAGAGGAACCTGATGAGGTTCAACAAGGGCAAGTGCAGGGTCCTGCACCTGGGGAGGAACAACCCCATGCACCAGTACAGGCTTGGGGTGGACCTGCTGGAGAGCAGCTCTGCGGAGAGGGACCTGGGTGTCCTGGTGGACGACAGGTTAACCATGAGCCAGCAGTGTGCCCTGGCTGCCAAGAAGGCCAATGGGATCCTGGGGTGCATCAAGAAGAGTGTGGCCAGCAGGACGAGGGAGGTTCTCCTTCCCCTCTACACTGCCCTGGTGAGGCCTCATCTGGAGTACTGTGTCCAGTTCTGGGCTCCCCAGTTCAAGAAGGATGAAGAGCTACTGGAGAGAGTCCAGCGGAGGGCTACAAGGATGGTGAGGGGACTGGAGCATCTGTCTTAGGAGGAGAGGCTGAGGGAACTGGGCTTGTTCAGCCTGAAAAGAGAAGGCTGCGAGGGGACCTTATAAATGCCTACAAATATCTGAAGGGTGGGTGTCAGGAGGATGGGGCCAAGCTCTTTTCAGTGGTGCCCAGTGACAGGACAAGGGGCAATGGGCACAAACTGAGGCACAGGAAGTTCCGTCTGAACATGAGGAAGAACTTCTTCCCTCTGAGGGTGACGGAGCACTGGCACAGGCTGCCCAGGGAGGTTGTGGAGTCTCCTTCTCTGGAGATATTCAAGACCCGCCTGGACAAGATCCTGTGCAGCCTACTGTAGGTGACCCTGCTTTGGCAGGGGGGTTGGACTAGATGACCCACAGAGGTCCCTTCCAACCCCTACTATTCTGTGATTCTGTGATTCTGTTACTCACATCTTGTAAAAACGACTTAGAGGTGCCTTCAAGAGGATCAGAAGCAAGATCAAACTGTCTACTTTGTCTGGAGAACTGCCAGCTGGAAACTGGAGCAGCATTTTTCCTAGAAGAATCGCCTTTTGTGATTGTATTTCCTTGCAGCTCACACACTCGTGCCTGTAGGGTTGAGGTAGGTTTTCCATCCCACTTCCTCATGTCTTCTCCGTGGTTACGCAGATAAAACCAAAGGGTGCCCCATGGTGTGTACCCTCTATATCTGCTCTCTTGAGCAGAGGAATGTTTAATCCTAATAGCTGAGATACTGGTACCCACAGGTGGGGATATGATATATCCTCTTCGAGTCACTGGACCAGTTTCTCCACAGTCGAGATGAGGGAGGAAGAGAGACTTTCTTCATATTCCTGGAGTCAGACAGCCACTTCATCCACTGTTGGTGCCTCTTCACCTCTCCAGTCTACTACTGCCAGTGAGTTGGCATATGAGGATGGTGTGCTCCGTACAAATGTCCTCCACATGGGTCATGTGCACTGGACTTCATCTGGGTTTGTTGGTAACTGTGGATTGTCCAGGTCATAATAAACCAGCTCTCGCATGGCTAATTCCCTCAAGTACTGCATGCCTCTCTCCATGGTGGTCCACTTGCCTGGATAACAGACAACATCCTCACTACAGGGACACTTTTCCCTCAGGCCTGACACAAGTCACCTCCAGAGGCTGAGGGCTTGTACCTTTTTTCCAATGGCCTTGTCAATGCCCCCTTCCCTGTTCAGGGATCCCAGCTGCTTGGCTTCCCTGTCCTTTAATTCCAAGCTACTGGCCCCGTTATCCCAGCACTGGAGCAGCCAGGTGACAATGTGCTTGCCTGGATGGCAGCTGAAATCTTTCCGCACATCCCGCAGCTGACTCAGGGACAGAGATCGGGTGACTGTCTCTGGCTCTGCCTCCTCCTCCTGCTCTTGTGATGGCCCTGGTTCATTGTCATCCCTTACTGGGCGAAGTGATTGTGTATTTCTTTTTCTGTACAGGGGCGACTGATACTGGTGCAGGTTGGTTTTCAGGTTTACCCGCCATGCCCACCATGAGGGCTGGGGCAGCCATGGGGTCTGGGGCAGCCGTTGGGGCTGGGGCAGTGGCAGCCATGGCACTGGCTGTGGTCTGGGGCAGCCTCAGGGGCTGAAGCAACTGCAGAGCTGGTTATGGGGGCTGGGGCAGCTGCGGTGTCTGTTGCTTTGTTTTTCCCCCCTTCCCCTTTAGAGCACTGAATAGTGGTGAACAGGGTGGCTCGGTAAGCGTGGACCAGACCCCAGCATGTTGCAGTAATTTGTGTCTCTCTGGAGTTCCCAGGGTGGCAGCATACTTCTTCCAAATGTTTTTTCAGGAATCTGCACTTGTTCAGGGGTGAGGTTCAAAAACACTGGAGGTGCCCACTGTCCCATACACCTGCCCATGCTGTCCCACACACCCTGCCACTCATAGCTATCCAGCCTCGGGGCAGATCTCTGGGTGATGCTTTTAACTAGTTGTTCAACCCTAAACAAGACCCAAAACCCATTCAGGAGACATAACAATAGAAACATGCTGGCTTGAACATCCCAAGGGTATTCAGAATTCTCAAAAGCTGTGATGATAAGCCTGAAGGAAAGAAGAGGGGTGAAAGATTGGGGGAAAGTATATCCTCTATGGTTTTCCCCACAGAGTGGGCTCGATTATTCTTAAATTCTGAGAGATAGCATCCGAGGTATGGAAACGACTGCAGTGTTGCATACAAATACAAGCCTAACTTAATGCCCGGTGATGTTAACATATCATAAATTGATATTACTGATACCTGTGAATATAGATAAGAAGCTATCAATTCAAGTCACTAGAATCATTGCATAATAGATGTAACCAAATAAAAGTAAATTTTTGTGAATAGCTAGGATAGTTGTAAGATAAGAAGTTCCTGAATAATCCCACTTAGACAGCTCGGCCTTGGGAGAGCAGATGAGTGGAGCTATGAAGATAAGTAAGTTGGAAGATGACCACAAGACCAGAACAAACTAACTTTGAAGGACATGGTATACGTGATCCTAGAACTGAGTTTGTGCAGAAGCAAAGGTCAGCTGATGGACACCGTGAAGAAGAGTATGAGCCTTCATCTGAAGACCCCCGACGACCACCTGGAGGCACCAACAGACATGCTCAAAGGACATTAGCAGATGCTAATGAGTTCCTGGAAAAACCATGAATATGATAAGCATTTCTCCAAAATATAATGAATATGTATGTTAACATAGTATAAATGCTTAATGGTTATGTCTTTTCAGCGCACATATTAGGAGGAATTATCTCCTGTGCATCCAGGCCTGTAATACAGAATACCTACTTTCTAAAACTCCAAACTTAAGTTTTAGAGAGTGAATTATTATGCTGCTTTCCAGTAACAGATTTTGGCGACCCAGATGTGACCCTGCTCTTGAACATCAATGGATCCGAGAGATCGCAGGACCCCCGGCCAGCACCAAGGGATTCTCAGGGAGAACCTCTGATCCCCGGACCGAAGAGGTCTGAGCAAGGACCATCAATAAGGTAAAGTCATTCTTTCAGTATTATTTTCTGTTGCCTGCCCGTCAGTCATAGTGAAAACTGCGCCATGATGGGCTATATCCCTGGGGAAAAGGGAAAGTACCCTTTGATCAAAACTGAAGTATAAGTCTCCTTCCTGAAACCAGAGCTTGAGAGTGTGTCTGTTAAATGTTGGATACGGTTGTGACTATAATTGTGTGGTTTTGTGTGTTTGTTGTCATAGTGTTTGTAATTGTGTACTGTTGTTGTAAAAAGCTTGGTTTTAATTGTTTTGTGCCTTGTTTTAAAATGGGAACTGGAACTTCTAAGGCGGAAATTATCTTAAAGAAATCTCCTCTCGGGTGCATTTTACAAAATTGGAAGCAAATAGAAGGGAAAGGCTTGAAAAGATGTTGCTCTGCTTGTAGTATTGGACAGAGGTGTTTAAAATTAGTTCAGGATGAGCCAGAGGATGACCTAGTGTTGCATCCCGCCTATGGGGGGGGAAAAGCAACTCAGGTTCTGTGAATCCACTCAGGCTAAATTAAGGTGAAACTACACCAAACGATCAATTTAAGCATTTTATTTATAACAGAGGTAACTTGGAAAACACGGAAAGCATTGTGCGTGGGTTCTTATCAAAAATGTCTATAAGAGGGATAGTAAAGAAAAGAGAAGAAAAGAAAGAGGGACAACAAAAAAGGTATATCACCACCCTAGGATCCTGCGATGACGACAGGCATGGTATCCTCTAGTGGTAGGCACGAACAAGGCTCTTTGCACATGTCTTATCATCTAGTCTCCGCCCTTAGTCACACCTCTTGGTGACTTATATGGAAATTTTTCCAGAAAGTTCATTATCTTCTGCGCAGGCGCCAGTGGGGGGAAGATGTCTCGATGGGTCTCTTGGGGGTCTCAAGCCCCTTCCTCAAATGAACTTTATATCACCTCTGCCCATATTTGGGTAAGGCACATCATAACACAGAACTGCGCATCCTCCTATCTGCCCTCCCCATCCTGTGTTACCTTGTTGCAGTCTACAGTTGCTGGGCAGACCCCCCATTGCAGGTGGGCACCATCTGGCCTGCTCAGGACAGCCCTTTGAAGGACTGCCCCAGGGCTGAGGCAGCTATTTTCAAACAATGTTTGAGGCACTAACACATATTAACTCTTTCAGTCTCTGACACCACCCCATGACTCAAACATTGTTTATGTATTCTTCGTCCTGGGTGGTGATTTTAACATAAGGAATAGAGGATGGAGAGAGGATAGAGCGTGAAATCATACATTTCACAATGGCAAAAATAAGAACCCACATCCTAATATTATAATAATATTCAAAAGCTATTTGCCCCAACCTGTAAGTCCCAGTGAGCTCAGGAGAGAGGCAAGCCAAGATTTAGGGTTCCAACCGTTAAACCAGTCCTTTGGCTGCATTGCTTGAAAAAGTTCTCCAGTCTGCTCCGATACAGAATCACAGAATCACAGAATCACAGAATCACAGAATCACAGAATAGTAGGGGTTGGAAGGGACCTCTGTGGGTCATCTAGTCCAACCCTCCTGCTGAAGCAGGGTCACCTACAGCAGGCTGCACAGGACCTTGTCCAGGCGGGTCTTGAATATCTCCAGAGAAGGAGACTCCACAACCTCCCTGGGCAGCCTGTTCCAGTGCTCCATCACCCTCAGAGGGAAGAAGTTCTTCCTCATGTTCAGACGGAACTTCCTGTGCCTCAGTTTGTGCCCCTTGCCCCTTGTCCTGTCACTGGGCACCACTGAAAAGAGCTTGGCCCCATCCTCCTGACACCCACTCTTCAGATATTTGTAGGCATTTATTAGGTCCCCTCGCAGTCTTCTCTTCCTCAGGCTGAACAAGCCCAGCGCCCTCAGCCTCTCCTCGTAGGGGAGATGTTCCAGTCCCCTCATCATCCTTGTAGCCCTCCGCTGGACTCTCTCCAGTAGCTCTTCATCTTTCTTGAACTGGGGAGCCCAGAAATGGACACAGTACTCCAGATGAGGCCTCACCAGGGCAGTGTAGAGGGGAAGGAGAACCTCCCTCGTCCTGCTGGCCACACTCTTCTTGATGCACCCCAGGATTCCATTGGCTTTCTTGGCAGCCAGGGCACACTGCTGGCTCATGGTTAACCTGTCATCCACCAGGACACCCAGGTCCCTCTCCACAGAGCTGCTCTCCAGCAGGTCCACCCCAAGCGTGTACTGGTGCATGGGGTTGTTCCTCCCCAGGTGCAGGACCCTGCATTTGCCTTCGTTGAACCTCATCAGGTTCCTCTCTGCCCAGCTTTCCAGCCTATCCAGGTCACGCTGAATGGCAGCACAGCCTGCTGGTGTGTCTACCACAGCTCCCAGTTTGGTGTCGTCAGCAAACTTGCTGAGGGTACATTCTAACTCTTCATCCAGGTCGTTGATGAAGAAGTTAAACAAGACTGGGCCCAGTACTGACCCCTGGGGGACACCACTTGTCACCAGCCTCCAACTAGACTCAGAGCCGCTGATGACAACCCTCTGAGTTCTGCCATTCAGCCAGTTCTCAATCCACCCCACCGACCACTCATCCAGCCCACACTTCCTCAGCTTCCCTAGAAGGATATCATGGGAGACTGTGTCGAAAGCCTTGCTGAAGTCGAGGTAGATAACATCCACGGCTCTCCCTTCGTCTACCCAGCCAGTCATGTCATCGTAGAAAGCTATCAGATTGGTCAGGCACGATTTCCCCTTGGTGAATCCATGCTGACTACTCCCGATAACCTTCTTTTCTTCCACTTGCTTGATGATGGCCTCCAGGATAAGCTGCTCCATCACCTTTCCCGGGATGGAGGTGAGGCTGACCGGCCTGTAGTTCCCTGGGTCCTCCTTCTTGCCCTTTTTGAAGATTGGAGTGACATTGGCCTTTCTCCAGTCCTCGGGCACCTCTCCTGTCCTCCAGGACCTCTCAAAGATGATGGAGAGTGGCTCAGCAATGGCATCTGCCAGCTCCCTCAGCACTCGTGGGTGCATTCCATCGGGGCCCATGGATTTGTGGACGTCCAGATCGCTTAAGCGATCCCTCACACAGTCCTCCTCGACCAAGGGAAAGTCGTCCTCTCTGTAGGCTTCTTCTCTTACCTCCAGGGCCTGGGATTCCTGAGGGCCAGTCTTAGCACTGAAGACTGAAGCAAAGAAGGCATTCAGTAGCTCTGCCTTCTCTGCATCCTCCGTCACCAGGACACCCGCCTCATTCAGCAGTGGCCCCACATTGTCCCTAGCCTTCCTTTTGCTGCTGATGTACTTGAAGAAGCCCTTCTTGTTGTTTCTGACATCCCTTGCCAGCTTCAATTCCAGTTGGGCCTTGGCCTTCCTCGTCGCATCCCTGCATGCTCTGACCACATTCCTGTACTCTTCCCAATTGGCCTGCCCCTCTTTCCACATTCCATGGACCTTTCTCTTCTGCCTGATTTTCGCTAGAAGCTCCTTGTTTAACCATGCAGGTCTCCTGCCTCCTTCTCTAGATTTCTTTCTCAGGGGGATGCATTGCTCCTGTGCATGGAAGAAGTGTTGTTTAAAGAGCGACCAGCACTCATGGACCCCCCTGCCTTCGAGAGCCCTGGCCCACGGGATTCCTCCCAGTAGCTCCTTGAAGAGGCCAAAGTCAGCCCTCCTGAGGTCCAAGGTTTTGATCCTGCTTATCGCCCTGCTTCCTCCACGCAGGATCCTGAACTCAACCATTTCATGGTCACTGCAGCCAAAGCTACCTCCAACCTTCACATCCTCTACCAGTCCCTCCTTGTTTGTTAACACGAGGTCCAGCAGCGCGCCTTTCCTTGTTGGTTCCTCCACCACTTGCATCAGAATGTTATCATTCATGCTCTGTAGGAACCTCCTGGATTGCGCCTGCCTAGCTGTATGGTCTTCCCAGCTGATGTCAGGGTGGTTGAAGTCCCCCATGAGAACCAGGGCCTGTGACTGTGAGGCTGCTTGCAGCTGCCTGTAGAAGGCCTCATCAACCTCCTCCTCCTGGTCAGGTGGCCTGTAGTACACACCCACCTTAATGTCACCTGTGTGAGCCTGTCCCTTAATTCTAACCCACAAGCTTTCAACTTGTTCCTCATTTGCCCCCAGGCCAAGCTCAATGCATTCTAGTTGCTCCCTCACATACAGAGCAACTCCCCCACCTCTCCTTGTTGGTCTGTCTTTCCTAAAGACTCTGTAGCCATCTATGACAGCATGCCAGTCATGCGAGTTGTCCCACCACATTTTTCTGATGGCGACCAAGTCGTAGCCGTCCTGCTGTATAATGGCTTCCAGCTCCTCCTGTTTATTGCCCATGCTACGTGCATTGGTGTAAACACACTTGAGCTGGGCTGTCAATCTCACCCCTGGCCTTGGCACGCCAAGCCTAGGCTCATCCCTAGTGAGCTGGGCAATATCCCCTTCCCCCTTCGAACCTAGTTTAAAGTCCTCTCAATGAGCCCTGCCAGCTCGTGGCCAAGAATTCTTTTTCCCCTTTGAGACAGCTGAGTTCCACCTGTCGCCAGCAGGCCCGGTGCTGTGTACACCTCCCCATGATCAAAGAAGCCAAAATTTGACCGATGGCACCAGTCCCTGAGCCACCTGTTAACCAGGTGAGTTTTCCTGCCCCTTTCAGTGCTGTCCCCTGCCACTGAAGGGATGGAGGAAAACACCACCTGCGCCCCTGATCCCTCAACCAGTCGCCCCAGTGCCCTGAAGTCCCTTTTGATGGCCTTGGGACTTCTTTCTGCGATCTCGTCCCTGCCAACCTGCATTACCAAGAGGGGGTAGTAATCAGAAGGCCGCACCAGACCAGGGAGTTTCTTAGCAACATCCCTAACCTGGGCCCCAGGGAGGCAGCAGACTTCCCTGTAGGATGGGTCTGGTCGGCAGATCGGGCCCTCTGTTCCCCTCAGAAGGGAATCACCTATGACAATGACCCTCCTTTTTTTCTTAGTTGAGGCAGTTGTAATACGTGGGGCTGTCTGACTCGTCCTAGGCAACCCCCTGGATGGAGCCTCACCTACACCCACTTCCTCTGTGGCCAGTCCCTCACATTCCAGAGCCCCATATGTGTTGCTTAAGGGCAACTAGGCAAGTGAGGGAGGCCGGGGGGAGATTTGCTTGCCACCCCGAGCAGGGACCCATTTCCATTCCCCCCTGTCTCTTAGGCCCCCTCTTTCTGCTCGGTGGCAAGAGGGTAGGGCTTTCTCTGCTTCTCGTGGAGCCGCCTCCTGCTGCCTCTGCCTCAGGGAGGGCAGGGTGCTGCCCCACCAGTCGATCTCCCTCTCACATTCCCGGATGCTCCTCAGCCTCTCCACTTCCTCCTTCAGCTCTGCCACCAGGCTGAGCAGGTCATTCACCTGCTAGCACCGAACACAGCCGTTGTCTCTGCTGTCCGCCGGTACGAGCGCCAGGCTCAGGCACTCCCTGCAGCCAGAGACCTGGACACCTGCGTTCTTGCGTGGGGCCTCTGTCTGGGTCCCCACACTCCTTCTAGCAAGATCTTTACCACGGGTGGTAACCATGGCTAGAATATCTCCTGGAAGAGCGATGCCCACTACTTGAGTTGCCAGAAGGGGCGGCTGTACCCTGCCAGTCGCCTTCCCCGCTCGCCCTGCCTGCGCCAACTGCCGCGCAAACTGCTGCGCCGCTCCCGGGCTGCTGTGCCGCCTCTGTTTGCCGGCTCTGTTCGCCCGCGCTCCTGGTCGCTCGAGCTCCCTGGGGGCTGCTCTTAATCCGTGAGGGTGTTTGGCCGCTGTCACACTCTGCCCCCGCTGAGTCAGAGCTGCCTCTCGTTGGCACCTCCCGCTTTCCCGCTGAGGGGGGGGGCTGGGGTCTCCTCTCTCTCTCTCTCGGCGCTTTTTGCCGCCTCGCCGCTGCGGTTTTGCCACCGGAGAAAGGGTCCCTCGGCGCGAGCCTCTGCTCCAGAACCCTTCACCTTCAGTAGCTTCGCCGAAATACTTCTTTCATCTTCTTCTATGCTTCTTCCAGACAGGTAGTTGCGTTGTGTACTGTGAGCAACATTCCATGTACACCCTGCTCTCTCAACAACATACATTCATTTTCCCCAAAAGCATCTAACATCAACATTTAACCATATAGGAGTTACAAATCTTCAGGAAAAGGGATACTGTTGATTTAAATGGAGTTTCCGGTATGGGAGTTACTGGGTCACTCACGCTCCCAAATCTTGGTCCAATCTCCCAGAGGAATTTGGGACTCTCAAATGGAGACCAATGGCAGTACAGTTTTTGTGATTGTAATGATAGAAAAACCAATAACTTCTCCTGAAGATTTGGGAGTTTGAACACACACTCCTTAGTTTCCAAGGCAAAGTTCGGGGATTTATTTCCTCCCCCCCAAGGAGAACAAAGGGTTTTCCAAAACATTGTGTTCTGTTGTAACATACAGAAACAATAAAGAAAACCGACACACAATGCAAATGATTACCAAGGATAGTAATACAAACATAGGGTTCACAAAGGTTTCTGCAAGGACCTGTAAATACACAGAGCAAGAAACAGAACAAGTTTAGAAGGCTGGTGCAACAAGTTTAGAAAGATGGCGCTTCCGTGAGCATCAGTGGCTATCCAGGCATATAGGTTAAGCAGGGTTCCCCCCCCCCTCTGCCTCTTTTATTTTTTTTTTCTTCTTAGCCTAGGACATCCATACCCCCCAGCGGCCGTTTACTTTCATTACAGCATCGGAGAGCCGCACAGACTTTTCGGTATTGTGGGGTTTGATAACACATTTCAGCAATCCTTTATTTCTTTCCACTATCCCATTAGCTTGAGGGTAGATTCCCTCCCTCTTTTTCCATTCTTGAACCACCCCGGCAGTGTAGTGTAGCGGCTACCATTATCTGATTGAATTACAGTGGTCGGTGAGTGGCAGTGTCCCCTGGGGAAGACCTGTAAAAATAAACTTCACGCCTTCCCAGGTAAAAGCAAAGCAGTCTCTCTCTGCTTCCTGCAAGGGAACCATAAACAACATATCTGTCACGTTAATAGTTGCGGCTATGTTAGGTACGGCAGCAGTTAAACAAGGGTAAGGTTTAACATTTACAATTTCTAAGGAGGGTAATTCCAGCGCAGGTTGGAGTAATCGCATTGAGGCAGCCGGGGGACTGAATACCCACTCTTTCCTCCCCGGGTCCACCCAGGCATGCCCTTTAAGCGAAACAAGCCCCAGCATATTCGTCAGCAAAGCACATAGGATCATTTCGTCCCCAGGCAGCCAGCACTTAAGTCGAGCTGTTTTTGGAGTGTTTCCAAAAACACCTGTAACCCAAACGTGTTTCGCATCGGCAACTATGCTGTTGCAGTTCTCCTGTGCCACCTCCCTGCACATCATCTCCGGAGGACCTCTCAGACCACCATCTACAGTCTCGGTCTTAATTAGAGGTTGCACGCTGGCTTCCTCCTTTCCAGGAGAATGCATTTCTTTTACATGTTCTACGTCTTTAAGAGGGTATAGCAGTTATGACTCCTTTTCTCCATCACAATTGACTTCTTTATTGTCTATACCGATTTGGGAACGGGTCTCGCCTAGTCGCTCCCTGAATATCTTTTCCTGCTCCAAAGACTCCATTAAGGTGGCATTTGGCCTTCAGTTAGTCGCCTGCTCAGCAGCAAGCTGATCAGAGAGGCTTTTTGTTCTATTCTCTAAGTACTTCTGCAAAGCCCCCACCCAATCCTGGAGGGACTTTATTGTTTCCCCTCCTATCTGTCGGGTCCCATCGTGCTGCCAACAAGGCAGCTCCCAAAACTGCACAAACCAACATTTTCCCTTTTCCAAGCTTCAACCTCTGTTCATTAGTTAAGGTGGAGATTCTGTCCGCTACAGTTTGCCGATTGTACCAATTAGTATGAGCCCAAGTCATAGAAGGATGGGCGTTATAGCTGCAAGGCACAGACATCAGGGACTAAGGGAAACTGTTGGAAGTTGCATGGATAGCTTTCAGAAACAGGGATCAGGTGAAAGAAAAACATGATGCTTGGTTGATAGCAGCTTTAGAAGGATTGCGAGTAAGTAGAGGAGGATTTTGAGGAGGTAGAAATGGATTCCGAGGAAGAGGATGAGGTAGAGGTCTTCCTGTTCTTACAGTGGGGAGAAATCAATGCACTTAATGTGAAAAGGAGGGACACTGGAAAGCAAACTGCCCTTCCCGACAGGGAATAGAAAGGGCTGACTTCACTTTGACCACAATAAATGCAGTTAACACTGAGGAATGAAGGGGACCGGAGGAATCTTGCCCAGCAGAATCTCTGGTTAAAATGCAGCTGGGGGAAGATCAAACTGAAATAGAATTCTTAGTAGACACTGGGGCTGCTTATTTGGTTTTGAATGAAAAAGATTTCGAACTTAGTAACAAAAGAATCCAAGTTGTTGGTGTGACTGGAAATGCTGAAACTAGGTCATTCTTCAAGCCTTTAACATTTAAAATTGGAAAATAACGGGGAACACATCAATTCTTGTATTTATCGGGAGCTCCGAAACCCTCGCTTGTTAGAAAAATTGGAGGTGGAAATGCGATTTAAAGATGGGGAGGTCGATGTGTTAACTCCTGAATCTAAAGTTGTACCAGCAACTGTGTTCCTTTTGCAGGAAGACAAAACTTTAGGAACCAGCATTCCAGCAGAAGTGGAAAATGCAGTAATACCCCTCGTATGGGCCAGAGAAATCCCTGGCAAAGCTAAGAACACTGAATCGGTAAAAACTGAACTCAAAGCAGGAGCAAAGCCAGTAAGGCAAAAAAAAAACTCCTTTGAAAATAGAAGCTAGAATTGGGTTAATGCCAATTATTGAAAAATTTGTTAAATATGGTTTGTTGAGAGAATGTGAATCAGAATACAATGCCCCCATCTTGCCAGGAAAAAAGGCAGATGGGAAAAGTTATCGACTGGTCCAAGATTTAAGAGCTATTAATCAAATTGTTCAGGATATTCATCCAGTAGTTGCAAACCCATACACTTTACTGACAACAATAAATGAAAGACAAGAATGGTTTACAGTTACAGATTTGAAAGATACCTTTTTCTGTGATACCTGTGAATGTAGTGAATGTAGCAGATGCAGATAAAAGTTATCACTTTAGGTCTCAGAATCATTGCATAACAGATTAATTAAAACCAAAGTAAGTCTTGGTTCTTGTTCAGCCTGGGTGTCAGGAGGATGGGGCCAAGCTCTTTTCAGTGGTGCCCAGCGACAGGACAAGGGGCAATGGGCACAAACTGAGGCACAGGAAGTTCCGTCTGAACATGAGGAAGAACTTCTTCCCTCTGAGGGTGACGGAGCACTGGCACAGGCTGCCCAGGGAGGTTGTGGAGTCTCCTTCTCTGGAGATATTCAAGACCCGCCTGGACAAGGTCCTGTGCAGCCTGCTGTAGGTGACCCTGCTTCAGCAGGAGGGTTGGACTAGATGACCCACAGAGGTCCCTTCCAACCCCTACTATTCTGTGATTCTGTGATTCTGTGATTCTGTGATTCTCCGTGAATAATTGGGAAGGTTGTAAGAAAAGAGACTCCTGAATAATCCCACTCAGACAGCTCGTGGTTTAAACGTGGGTTAAAGCCTGCTTCTAAGTCACGGTGAAAGCCACGCAGGGTTGGGCTGAAAGAGGTACCTCTGTTGGAAAGTCTCTGCTCAGTGAAAGCCGGTGGAGCGGGGCCCAAGGGGGAGGTCTTCAACAGGGGGTTGAAGTCTCCAAGATCTCAGCAGGGGGCTGGGATCTGAGAGGGAGATCTCACAGAGGGTGGGATCCCTCTGGCTAGTTTCTGTGATATAGTGCACAGTCACTACCACTGGTCGTTTGAAGGATGGGCACCTTTCCGAGTAAAAGACCCATCCCACGGGGCACACCTTTGGGATGTATTTTGAAACACTGGAAAGAGCTGGGGGAGGACCCTTTAACTCGGAAACGATTGAGTATTGTAATCATTGGTAGCCGTTGTATACTCTGGATGATGGGGAGAAGTGGCTGGAGAACGGGACACTGCGTTATAATACCATTTTGCAGTTGATGTTGTTCTGTAAAAAAGAAGGCAAATGAAAAGAGATGACATATGTGGATTTGTTCTTTACGCTGAGAAATCACCCGGAGTGGCAAAGGCAATGCGGGATACATGCGCACGGTCCTATGGTAATGGCTTTGAAAAAGGGAAAATGTGAAAAAGGTTCAAAGAAATGCTGCGCCACTTGTAGCATCGGGAAAAACTGTTTGAAATTTGAGTCTGAGGAGGATGATGTTGAGCTAATGGTGGCGCCGCGTCGGAGATGGGGGGAAAATCAGGAGGAACAGGAATCCAACATCGGTAGCCCTTCCGCTTCTCCTCTGGGGGAGGGGGCGGGAGGATTTAGCCCGGTTTCAGGAAGGACACGGGGAAGGATGGGGGGGTGGCTGAACCAGCTCCCCTCCAAGCCCCTCTCCAAGAACCTAAGGAATGAGGAAGGAGAATTTTTAATAAATATAGGGACCACTTATTCGGTATTGAACACATGTAAAGGGAAATTTAGTCATAAATCTGTAGATGTTGTTGGTGCAACAGGGCAAAAAGAAAATTAACCTTTCTTAAAGCTGTTGAAATTTAGATTGGGAAAACAGTGGGTAACTCACCAGTCTCTACATAAGCCTGAATGTCCATTGCCTTTATTAGGACGAGATTTATTAAACAAATTAGAGGCACAAATAACTTTTAAAAATGGGGAAATTGAAATATTGATACCAGAATCAAAAGCCGTAGAGGCGAGAGTGTTTATGTTACAGGATTCTTTTAAGGAGGAACAAATTCCAGAAGAGGTGGAAAACGCAATAATCCCCTTGGTTTGGGCAAATGAAGTTCCGGGACGGTCCAAATTGGCAGAACCGGTAAAAGTGACCTTAAAACCTGGATCCAAGCCAGTAAGACAAAAACAATATCCTATTAAGTGGGAGGCTCGAAAAGGATTGGAGGGGCTAATCACAAAATTTTTGGAATATGGACTTTTGGTAGAATGCGAGTCAGAATACAACACACCTATATTACCAGTAAGGAAATCTGGAGGAAAAGAATATCGGCTAGTCCAGGATTTAAGAGCTATAAACCAGATAGTTCAAGATATACACCCAGTAGTAGCCAATCCCTATACTTTACTGACATCTCTGGAAGAGGAACATAAATACTTTACTGTACTAGATTTAAAGGATGCCTTCTTTTGCATACCTCTGGATATACAAAGTCAAAGCATATTTGCTTTTGAATGGGAGAGCCCTACAACAGGACGAAGGATGCAATTGACATGGACTGTACTTCCACAAGGATTCAGAAATAGCCCCACAATATTTGGAAATCAATTGGCAAAAGAATTAGAAATATGGAAAGGACAGAACCAGGAAAAGGGAACATTGTTACAATATGTGGATGATATTCTGATAGCAGCAGAAAGCAAAGAAGAATGTTTTGAAATTACTATCAGTTTATTGAATTTTCTGGGCCAAGGAGGATATAGAGTCTCCAGAAATAAGGCCCAGATAGGAAGAGAAGCAGTGATTTATTTGGGATTTGAAATATCTCAAGGGCAAAGACAATTAGGCAATAAGAGAAAAGAAGCCATTTGCCAAATCCCAGAACCCAACAGTCCAAAGGAGCTGAGAACCTTTTTGGGAATGATTGGATGGTGTCAACTTTGGATTCCAAACTATGGACTATATGTAAAGCCACTCTACGAAGCTCTAGGAGAATCCAAAGACTTGTATCTGACATGGACACCTGAATGCCAAAAATCATTTAAGAAACTTAAAAAGGCATTGATGATGGCCCCTGCTTTGGGTTTACCTGATCTAACCAAACCTTTTGAGCTGTTTGTCCATGAGAGGCAACATCTGGCCCTTGGAGTGCTGGCACAACGTCTGGGATCCTGGAAGCGGCCAGTAAGGTACTTCTGTAGAAAGCATCTTGAGAGACAATGGTCATTCTGTCCTGCTTGAGGCCTGTATGCACAACCCTGCGTACGTGCCGAATGGCAAGGACAGAGTGTCCTTGAACGATTATGAGGAAGCCGTAAGATAAGTGGTAAACAACTTCTACGGATCTGGAGGAAGCTGAGCTAACCGCAAGGCAGTACGTGGACAGATAGTAGAGTCCAATCAGCTTTTGCTTAGTGGCGCGTGAACAGTAGGCTATAACCAATCATAAGTTGTATCTATGTGCATGAGCACTCTAGGCGTCGATATAATGTGTCGGGTTTTGGCAATAAACAGAGCTTTGATCATATCTCTATGAGAGTCTCGTCTTTGCTCCCGAAACTCCCCTCGACTTCTGGTGCCCGAAAAGGGACCCTCCGAACAGTGACCCTCCGATCGGGGACCCTTGGAACACGGATCCTCGGATTGACCCTCAGATCCAGAGATATTTTCTTCCTTTGGGAGAGCGTGTCGGAGACTCCAGGGCGGCACCTGTGTAGAACCAGTGACTCAACAGCCCGAGCTTCTGTGCGGAGCGGACGGCTTGAGAGGGGAGTGACAGAGTGTCCAGAACGACAGCTGACTGTCCGGAATGACGGCCAGGTAGGAAGACTTGATCACTCTTCCCTCTGTCTAAACTGCGTGCATAATGGATTCAGAATATGCCGCAGCGGTTAAGCTACTTCTCGGTATCCTCGCTAAGCGAGGGCAACCAGTAGCCGAAAAGACTGTATATAAGCTCATTAAGTGGGCCAGAGAGGATGGACTGCTAAAAAGCCCTTTTGTCATGTTCGACTGGGGGGAGTGGAAAAAGACAGGAAATTCGGTGTTTAACTCAATGATTAACGCCAGTGGAAAAGAACCGTTCACCGGTTGCGGAACTACGTGGTGTGCAATCTGTACAACGTTAAAAGAACTCAAAGCGGAGTCAAAAGTAGCCGCTGCAGCAGTACAAGCTATAACAACACCTGAAAGGCCAGCGGAGACTCCTTTAAAGGGGTGGAGGCACTTCTTTGGGATCCCACCCCAGGGGCAAATGACGACTGTGGGACTAACGGGGGAGGAAAAAGAAGAAAAGGAGATAAAGCCTGTCCGGGAGCTTTGGCGAACGGTGTTAGAGACTTTAAAAACCACTGCCAGTTCCCCGCAGCAAGCAGATGAGGCTCCCTTTCAAAAATGTTTAATCGGGTCTCCGGCTTCGGTCAGACCTGGCCGCTGGAGCGATATCATAAAGGAGGCTATCCTGGACAGGCAGTGGGGTGCTGCTGCCGACAAAAGAAGTACTCAGGAGTTAGCCTGTCCTGTGGTACAGGTTAATGGGCATGGCAAATAGGAACCACATGAGTGGAAGATTTTACAACAGGCCCGTAATACCATATCTCAACATGGGGTGAAAACTGAAGCCACTCGAGAAATTGTTACCTGGATTTATTCTGCTGACTTAATGTGCCCGTATAACTGTCAGAGTTTAATGAACTCCTACTCAGTTCTTGTTGTGGGGATCAGCGTGGATACAACGGGCGGTAGATGAGGCGAAGCGACATATGGACCCTTATTATGAAATAACAGCAGAGGAAAAGGTAGCCAGTGTCATTCAAAAAAAGTCCTTTTGTTACAAATGTACCACCTGAAGAAAGCCGTGAGCAGGGGCTGGGTCCAACAGACCCTGAAATGGAATCGGGTCTGTTCCCCCCCCTGTCTCGCTGGAGGATGAGACAGTCACCTAGAAAGGAGCGAAAGCTCCATCAAAAATTTTTTTTTTACAGTGAAGTTTGAAAGAACAAAGTCTTGCAGTTTAAAATCCCTGAGAAAATCATTACTTGGAAATCAGTGCATACAGCTTTAAATGCTCTAAAACTTACAGAGACTATCTTAGAAGCAGCTGCTACTCCTCCACTGTTATCTCAAAAGCAAGGACAGAGCAGCAGTCTGTTGAAATTTAACCCTACGTAAGACGAAATTCCTACCGAACATGAGAAATGCGGGAAGTAAATCTACCAAAACCTGACGATCCTTTGAATCCAGAAAAATGGGAAGTGGGGTGCAAAAAATCCAGCATCCCGAAAGTGTACAACAGGGTCTCTCTACAGCAATTGGCGTACCCGACCTGAGATCAAAACAAGGTGAATTCCAACATAAAACTGCACAGTCCCTCGGACGCTGTACAGCCACCGTGCCAGCAGCCACCGCATCGAACGGGTCAGCAAACCTTACACCTGGTGGGGCACATGGCCCCCCCCCCCCCCCCCGGGCAACCGGCGGCGCGGTTCCCCCCCCCCCCTCAATCCCAGTGCGCCGGCCCAGCCAGCTCAGAAGCGGCGCAGAGAAAACCATCTTTCTAACGTTCAAGGACTTGGTTAGAAAAAAATGTATACAATTCAATTACTGCAGTAGAATTCCTTGTGAACAAACAGCTGGACTTTATTATCTTTCCAGGGTTCAGATGGTCTATCTAGATGATGTTATTCACTCTGCTGAAAGGTGAAAATATTGACTTTACGGCTGAAGACTTGTCCCCTCTATTTACTCTGTTAAAAGGGACTCAGATTTATTACTTTCCTGAAGATCAATGACAAAAGCAAAAACTGTTTTACAAAAGGTTTCAGATAAAATTGCAATTGCCTTTACCTCCAGAATTAATGTCAATTTACCAACAAATTTGTATGTAATTTATAAAGTTTTTTGTTTTCCAGCCTTATCCTCTTTTAGGTCGGTAATGTGCTGATACGCAGGAGTTGAAGACTCTGGAATGGATCTTTTAGTATCATATAGCCACGAAAATGTTAACCACTTCTCGGGAATGTAATGATTATGTATGTTAACATAGCATAAATATCTAATAAGAGTATCTTTTTGGTACACACATTTAGGTAAAACTATTCCCTATGCGTTCAGTACTGCAGTAAAGAATGCCTGCTTTCTAAAACTCCAAAATTAAGTTTTAGAAAGTTAATTATTTTGCTGCTTTCTAGTAATAGATTTTGGGTACCCAGGTAGGACGCTGCTCTTGAACATCAATGGTCCGAGGGATTGCAGGACCTCCAGCCGGCACCAAGGGATTCTCGGGGAGAACCTCTGATCACTGGACCAAAAAGTTCTGAGCAGGAGCCATTAATAAGGCAAAGGCATTCTTCCAGTATTGTTTCTTGTTGCCTATTTGTTAGTCATAGTAAAAGCTTCACAGCATTAAGCTATATCCCTGACGAGAAGGGAAAGCGTCCTTTCTAATCCAGAATTGAAAAGAGAGTAGTCTTCCTGAAACTGAAGCTTGGAAATTTGTCTGGTAAATGTTAAATATTATTGTAAGTCCTGTCTTTGCAATATTTCGATTTATGCTGAAAACTTGGTGTGCCTCTGTGTGTGTGTGGTCGCGACCATGAACGTGTGATTTTATGTTACAGTGTTTGTATTTCTGTGATCTGATGGATTTATTTGGTTTCTGTGATCTTACCGATTTGTCTGGACTAAGTAACTGTTTTGTGTCTTTTGGTTTGGTAAGTTCTGCAAGTATTGACTATTTCTAGTTTTTGACTTTAAGCTGTTGTATTTGTACATCGATTTATCAAAACTTCGGAAGCATTTGATGCAGCAGGGAATAGATGTGGTGATGTTTACAGCTTTATGCTTTTATGTACATTACTTTTAGCCTATATAGTTAATGAGTCATAGTTCTAGATACATTGATCTTAACCTAGGTAATTAATATCGATAGCCAATACTAAACGTTATGGATGTTTGTATATGTGATAAGTGTACCTATAACCCAAGTGCAAATTTACTGAGCTCATATTATTGATACACTGCTATTTCAATGCCTAACGCGATGAGATGCATCCCCTCCAATTGACAATAATGATATGTTGTGGTCAAGCGGTACTTTGGTCCCACCGTCCACACAGGAAGAAAATTGGATACAAATAAATCCAGCAACAAAATTGAATACAAGTAAATCAATCTACACCCATATGCTAGGTAACAGATTTACCATCAGTATGTAACATTCTCAAGTTAATTTAATCTTTCTTTATACCCAGCAGGTTGTGGTATGCACCTCACATCATCTCTATGCCTTCAATTGGCATTTGTGTTCTTATGTCTGTTTTTAGTATTGTAGTTTGTGTGGGCCTCTAAGAAAGTGGTAACAAGCTGAAGGCCAAAATTATGTCAGCTCTCATCATCAGCAGCACCCTCATCAGCTGACCTGGTGTGTAAGTTGGCTACGGATTGGACAAAAGTAAAACAGAAACCCTCATGCAAATAGCTGCCTGATCGGGATAGAAAGTTCCCAGGAACCAATGTCCGGGTACATGATCGTATACACAAAACCGTGTTCAGCTGGAACCACCTAACGCTTCCAGCGTCTCGAGAATCGCCTCCTATCCTAACTCATTTTCTGTCATTTCAAAATGCTGATATACGACCTAAGGCAAAGGTGCTGGCACGGGATTTGCATTCGGGAGCTTGGACAATGCCATGGGAACTATTAATGTGGGGGCACGGATATGCTTGTGTTTCCACAGATGTAGGACCTAAATGATTCACAGCAAAGTGCATTAAGCCGGCGCTAGACAAGCAACAGCCAACCACAAAAGACTCTAAAGCACCTGCTGAAGCATCAGAAGACATTTTGAGTGATAACACACTGTTTGATGGCAAGTGATTCGTTTGAGACTGTAAGGAGTGGTGTATCAGGCCTCACTAGGCCACAAGTGTCTATACGTTTAGTCTGCAAGCGCTGTTATGAATATATTATCGCACATTGTATATTTCGCAAAAGGTATTTAATTTATTTTAATGGTAATCAACACATTTATTATACCTTAACACCATTGTGCATTCGCCATGCGGTTTTACAAAATAGAGCAGCTATTGATTTCTTATTGCTTGCACAAGGTCATGGGTGTCAAGAGAACTGATCAAACAAGGTATCGCTATTTTAGTAACAATAATCATACTATTACAAATATTAGGATGTACTTTGAACTGTATCAAAAAACTGATGCATGAATTAATCAATCAAGCTTGGGTTGTGCAAAAAGAAAAAGGGGGAATTGTAGAAAGCATCTTGAGAGACAATGGTCATTCTGTCCTGCTTGAGGCCTGTATGCACAACCCTGCGTACGTGCCGAATGGCAAGGACAGAGTGTCCTTGAACGATTATGAGGAAGCCGGAAGATAAGTGGTAAACAACTTCTACGGATCTGGAGGAAGCTGAGCTAACCGCAAGGCAGTACGTGGACAGATAGTAGAGTCCAATCAGCTTTTGCTTAGTGGCGCGTGAACAGTAGGCTATAACCAATCATAAGTTGTATCTATGTGCATGAGCACTCTAGGCGTCGATATAATGTGTCGGGTTTTGGCAATAAACAGAGCTTTGATCATATCTCTATGAGAGTCTCGTCTTTGCTCCCGAAACTCCCCTCGACTTACTTCTCTAAACAACTTGACAACGTGAGTAAAGGATGGCTGAGATGTTTGCGTGCTGTGGCAGCAATGGTATTGCTGATTCAGGAACCTCGAAAATTGACTATGGGCCAAAAGATGGTGGTATATGTACCACACATGGTGGTAACTGTTTTAGAACAAAAGGGGGGTCATTGGTTATCCCCCAGCAGAATGCTGAAATATCAAGTTGTCTTGCTGGAGCAGGACGATGTGGAATTAAAAACCACAACCATCGTAAATCCAGCAATGTTTCTGTCAACGGAAAGTCCGACAGGAAGTCTGGAACACGACTGCCTGCTAACTGTTGAACAAGTCTATTCCAGCAGACCGGACCTGAGGGATGAGCCTCTGGAAAATCCTGATTTGGAATTGTTCATGGATGGGAGCAGCTTTGTGAAAGAGGGAAGACGAATGGCCGGATATGCTGTTGTCACCACCACCGAGGTACTGGAGTCAGGAACACTGCCTGAAATACCTTGGCACAGAAAGCAGAACTGGTGGCGTTGCAGCAAGCCTTGCGAATGGCAGAATGAAAGAGGGTAAATATATGGACTGATTCCAAATATGCATTTGGCGTGATTCATGCTCATGGAGCCATCTGGAAAGAAAGAGGACTGCTCTCAGCCCAAGGATCATCGATAAAACATAAAGAAGAAATCCTCCAGCTCCTAGAAGAGGTGCAGAAGCCAAAGGAAGTGGCGGTAATGCATTGCAAGGCTCATCAATTTGGTCAGAAAGCTGTAAACATAGGTAATCGATTGGCGGACAAAACGGCAAAGGAGGCTGCAGAACAAAGTATCCTTGCACTAGTACCAGTAAAACAGATAAAAATCACGAATCTGAAACCAAAATATAGTAAATTGGATGAACAATTGGCAGGACAATCGAAAGCATTACAAAATACAGAAAGGTGGTGGGTAACGCCAGAAAAGCAGGTAATAGTAACCCCACAAGTTATGTTAGAATTTGCGAAAGAAAAGCATGCGCAGACACATTGGGGTGTAGATGCTATGGTCTTGAGTTTAAAGACATCTGTAGTGTGTGTAGGAATGACAAAAATAATTAAATCAATAGTGGCCAAGTGCCCAGTTTGTCTCAAAAATAATCCCTTGAATCGGAAAAAGGCACCCTTAGGAGTTACGAAGCAGGGTAACTCCCCAGGAGACTATTGGCAGGTTGATTTTTCTGAATTACCTAGGCAAAATGGGCTCAGGTATCTATTAATATTAATTGACACATTTTCTGGATGGCCGGAAGCCTTTCCTTGTCGCACCAACAAAGCAAGAGAAGTGGTTAAAATATTGCTAAAAGAAATAATACCAAGGTTTGGAGTACCAATGAGCATGTCTTCTGATAGGGGACCACATTTTGTAGCAGAAATAGTTCAACAAGTAAGTAAAATTTTAGGGATAAATTGGGATTTACATACCCCCTGGAGGCCGCAATCAAGTGGGAAAATTGAAAGAATGAACCAAACATTAAAAAGACAAATAAGTAAGATTTGTCAAGAAGTATCTTTAAAATGGCCACAAGCTTTACCATTAGCACTCCTCAGAATCAGAATTCAACCAAGGTCTAAAGATGGTGTAAGTCCATACAAAATCTTGTATGGCAGACCTTATCAGACTCCTTTAATCCCAGGGGATATGGGAATAGCAGGGGAAACAGATTTAAAAATGTATTTGATTTCTTTAGGAAAAACCCTCGAAGCACTCCAAAAATACATTGTGCTGACCCGATCGCTTGCTTTGGATACACCTGTGCATCAGTATCAACCAGGTGATTTTGTGTACATAAGAACTTGGAACTCTGAACCACTGCAGGAGAAGTGGAAGGGACCTTTCCAGGTACTGTTAACAACTTACACTGCTATCAAAGTAGAAGAAGTAGAACCGTAAATACACTATACTCAAGTGAAGAAGGCCCCTTCATGGAGAATCATCAATAGAGATCCAGAGGCTGCAAAACTAATTTTAAAATATGTCTAAAAGGGGGGGCTATCATTGTAAAGTATGGAAAAAATGAATTCTAACCTGGAGACTGATGATGATGGGAGCATTGTTTAAAGTATTAAAAGTGAAAACAAGAAGTAAGGATCCACTGTCAATAAAAGTGGAACAGTTAATATACTTCCCAAGAACTCTGGAAGAAAATTGGCTTGACAAAATTTTCAGTGGATTGGGGTGGAATCTGAGTTCCTGGGTAAAATCCTTAATTAGTACTGGGCTACATTTGTTAATCGTAATTTTAGTGATATTACTCATTTATTATTGTTTAAAAAAGGAACTCACCAACAAACCAGCTGTCAATCGAATGATTATTCAGACAGTAGCCAAAAAACAAAATTTAAGTGATTTGGTCATGATGCTCCCATCATATAGTGGATAGTGGATAACTGAATTGTTATAAAATCATTATTGACAGTAGAGTATTGAATTAGTGTATAACTAAAACATAATTTAATTTAGGATGGAAGTATTGAAAAGATGATTATTTCAAAACTTCCAAAGGGGGGAAATGTAACCAGGGAGATAGAATCAGTTAACCATAAACATGAACAATGCTGCTATGTTCCTGGTACAGCCCTACCCACCTGGACATTAGGTCTTGGAACGGAGGGTCTAGTCTCTAGGTAACCATTAATGCTAACCATAGTAGGTAATTGTGTTTTTGTCAAGAGAAATGATGGAGTGTGGTTCTGTGAAACGGACTGAAGAAACTGACCAGGTTTGCCAAGATTGCGAGCCTAGTAGGTAAAAGGTAATTCTGGCAGGGGGAGATCGCGACTACTGACTCACAGACCCCCTACTCAAGTAATACCACCTACTCAAAAAGGAACAATGGAAGAGGGTAACTGAGTCTGCACAAACATTTACGTAAGAAGCGAGAAAAGTTTACACCAATCACCAAATAGAATAATATTGAATATGCATGAATAAAATAAATATGTATATTTTTGAGCTATATAAACTGCACGGAAAAGGTATGAGGTATGCACGTTCGGTGGAATTATCCCCCGTGCATCCAGTGCTGCAATAAAGAATGCCTGTCTTTTAACACTACATTGGTGTTACGAGGTTTTATTCCCGGATTTTTGGTGACATTGGGAGAGCAGATGTGCAGGACCATGAAGATAAGGAGGCTACAAAGTGACCATAAGACTGTAACGAAGCAACCTTGAAGGACATAGTATACGTGATCTTAGAACTGAGTATGCACAGAAGCAAAGGTCAACCAGTGGACACAGTGATGAAGAGTATGAGCCTTCATCTGAAGACCCCCGAAGACCACCTGGTGGCACCAACAGACATGCGTGAAGGACATTAACATATGCTAATGAATTCTCGGAAAAAAAACATGAATATGATAAGCATTTTTCGTTAATGTAATGAATATGTATGTTAACATAGCATAAATACCTAGTAATTGTGTCTTTTCGGCACGCACATTTGGGCGGAGCTATCCCCTGTGCATCCAGCACTGCAATAAAGAATGACTGCTTTCTAAAACTCCAAAATTAAGTTTTAGAGAGTGAATTATTTTGCTGCTTTCTGGTAACAGGAGAAGAGCAGTCATTTGGATGTGCATGCTCCAACGGCAGGCTGCCAGGCTCTGCCCTGCAGCCTGCAGTGGGCAGCCGGCAGAGTGCACCAGGGCACCATGCAGCTCCACCAGGAGTATCTTTCTGTCCTGCTCTGAAACCTCTCAGATCAAAGACAGTTACTTCAGGTAGATCCCACATGTGCACATAGGTCTGCTAAAGGCAAGAGGGCTTGCATCTTTGGTAGGCTGATTATTGTCAGTCTTTACTTTGTACTTTAGAGACCAATACTAAACTAATTTAAAACTTCTGTTGGCCTGAGTTAACAAAACTAGTATATGCCCAAGGAGATTCTTGCAGAGACTATGTTTCTCCTGTTGCCACCTAAAAATATCCAATTTCACTCTTTTTGTCATCCACTGATAAAACATGAGTCCTTTTTCAACACATAAGCCTACAAAATCTTACTACTGAAGTTTTATGCCAAGCCTAACAAGCCTTGTTCTATAGGATGGTTGAAAGTCTTTATAGCAAAATAATTCTCTAACAATATACCTTCTTAAAATAAAAGAATTAATAAGCTCAGTTTTCAGCTGTAACTCCATTAGAGCTACAACCACGTACCAAAGATTTCATGTAATATTCATAGAACCATATTAAGCTAGTAGATAACCTTAATTTATATAATTCTCTATCCATAAGGGAAGGCTGTTGATAGTGTCCATAACTGCCGTACTAAGGCATTAGCTAAATATATGTTTTCCAGAATTTTTTAATGCTTGAAGGATATATTTTTTGGTCTGAAGTACTGTAAAACTCTTATGTTTTTTTATGTTCCCACTGTTTTGTGCAAATATATATTGAAATGACCAGATTTCACAGTTTTAGTCTGGACAAAGTTAATTTAATCTTTTTAGGTGTTTTCACAGAATAGTCCTCTTGAAGAAATCACCATTTCTATTTCAACTAATGGTTATATCTGCAAAAAGCTCTGAAACCATTTTGGGATTTAGCTTAATACTGATTCTGAGTGAGTGACAGGTAAACAGGTTTTCATGTGGCCTAGCAAATTACATTCTTAAAAGAGGACTCTGTGACAAACAGGTTTTCAGATGCTAAGGCTGAAAAGACACAGAAAAAAACCATGGTTTTGACAATTGGCCTTCTATCTGTGCCCTCTACAACACCAGCAACTTGATAAGAATGCATGAAAGCAAGCTTTTTTCCCTGGATAAATTGCAGCTCCCACCATCCAGGAAAATACTCAAAAATGAGAATACATCTGCAAAGATGGCAGAAAATAGAACTCTGGTCCTTGTAACTCACCCCCAGGTGAAAAAATTCACCTGGATTGACATTCACTAGGACTAGTCAGGGCCAAATCAAAAATTCATCAGTATTGCCGAGGACCCAAGTGAGCCCCATCACATCAGTGGAATTACTCTGGATTTATACAGCTGTAGCTGAGATAGAGCAGTTGACTATCAGCAAGTACTTTTATGACAATGAAGTATTTCCTGGTTTTGACACCTTTATCACCCCCAGGTCCTAATCTGACAGAATAGCATCCTAATTATTTTCATATCTTGCCATATGTATGATCATTACGGGGTGAGAACTCCCCATCAAAGATGGATTTTTCAACTTTAAGGAAAAATAATGAGCAAAACCACAAAAAAACCCACTAAAATTAAATATTCTATCATTTGCAGAAAAGCTAATGACCTGGAATACCATTGTCTCTAACCCATAGGCTATTTTTTCTACCTGAGAGCAAATGCTGTGTGTCACAAATACCTTATTGGGTAGAAACAAGACAGTTGAACGGTGCAAAGCTATCTTGCCTTCTAGCTTTGCTCTTAAAATATGAAAAATTCTTATCTATAAACATAAAATGAAACATTCATTTAAAGCAACAAGATTTCAAGATGGCAACCTGTAATATATGAGATAAAATGCAGAATGCTAAACAGTTTGAAAGGAACTTATCTAATTATATACTTCTTTTTACAATGGTATATCACCATTTTTTGCACTCTCTTTTGGCAAACAGTACATTTCATTACACAGGAGACATGCTGTTGCTCCTTTTATTTCTGATCAATGCCTCGAGGCTGGAAGGAGATGTCCAGAGGGCTTGCTAGTTTCTTTGAGCTTTCTCTTTGCCCTCAATTCTTTTTTTCATTTAAAAAAAAAAAAATAAAACAACAACATACAGTCTGAACATGAAATACAGTCCAAAAGGATTAACTGAACTACATAGGTAAAGGATTATTTATGATAATTTACATAATACAAATATGTTTGTACTTAAAGTGATTCTTCCCTTCTAACATTTCAAGAAAAATTCTGCAAATGCAGAATTTCCTTGAAGTATATTTATGCCCATCCAGTGATCATTTACACATATATTATTTACACAATATAATAGCTTAATACCACCTAAAGGTCAATTGTTGGAACAGGTCTATAAAATGAATAAAAAAATAATAGTTTTCAGTTGGTTTCACTGGAACCTTTGTACTTGAACAAAAGCTAAGTCATGTCCTCAGGGTTTGGTTTAGGACTTTACTATGGGAATACAAGTTAACTCCACTGAAGCTATGATAAATGTGCTCCGGATCAGGCCTATCTATTTGGATTGATCTGCAGTATGGTTATGTACCACCTCGATATTTCAATAGTACTAATGTAAGAAGGGGTTGTGCAATCATTCCAAGCAACAGGAAAAAAACAGATAGTCAGAGAAGCTGTCCCCATGAAGAAAAATCTCACAGAGATAAACTCAACAGTTTAAAGAACAAACACAAACCTTAGGTCTTCATCGTAACTGAAATAATACTGGTACACTGACTTCCATGGACTTACACTGATTTGCTAAGAATCTGGCTCTGAGTTTATAAATTAAGACCACTGATAAATGGACTCAATGGGCACTAGGGGCAACTACAGTATGCAGAGGAAAACCCCCAGTGATGTTTAACTTACTAGTATTGTAACCTGCCTTTATACAAGGGTAATACAAAGAATCCTCCTTCTCAAACAGAAAACATATTGCCTTCTTTCAGAGGTCTCTGCTCTTGTACCTAACCACTATGGCTAAAACAAAGCCATGCTACACACTGACCTAAAAGAACATCTAAAGGAAATAAAGCATGAAAAAGATTTCATTCTAAGCATGGCTGGTGAGTGCTAAAGTACTGTAATTCCTTACACATCATTTCAGTTCTTACTCATTTAAACCTGTTTCTTGGTTTGAACATCCATCCAGTGAACGTCTACCCCTTTGCCCATTACTTGAAAGCCTGTGTTCCTGCTGGTCATCAGGCTAAATATCTGAAGTAACAGGACAAGGCCTGTCAGCCGATACTCAAGTCTACGATCACAAGCTAATAAAGGTTTTGTCATCTAGGGACAATTCCCGAGTGTAACAGTAAAAAATGGGGTCACCACTCAGGAAATCCATGGATGCAGCAACGGTAGTAAGAAAAAAATCATGGCCAAATGCAAGAAAAAGATCCTTAGATAGCCTTGTGCTCTCCTAAATTGATACCACATACGTGTCACCGTTGTTGACCCTCGTAGAGCCTGTACTGGAGACCTGCCTGAACACTGCACATGGTACAGCATAGTTGCTGCTCAGCAAGCACCTTCTCTAAGAAGAAATCACTAACTCTTCTTCAGTGTGAGAAAGAAAAGTTTGGCTATTAATGGTCAAGGCTTAGGGTTTTCATTTTATGCACTTCACAAGAGAGCTTACTACCATAAACTTGCTACTCAGTACACCACTGTACACTAAGAATATTGTAAAATATCTTTCTAAATAAAAACACAAACAAGCAGAGAACATGAAACCCTTCTCTCAAAGGATGCCTTTTAAATGTCCTTAAAATGTCAAAAGGAAAGTGAAATTTGAGTATGCTCTAAGTAACAATGCATTTGCATCAATTTCTCTAAGCCTAACTTTTATTTCTCAATTCAGTTTGAATTTTCAGAATCCTGAGACCATTTTCCAGTCAACAGTTTCCTTAAGCAAATGCTGACCCCAGTGAAAATTCAAGGCTGCAGGATGTAAGGCCACCTTCCGTCTCTCATTGTGGAAGTGACGTTTTGTTTCAACATTTATAAACCAGTTTGGCTTACATCAGTTATGCCCTTAGGCTTTTTACTTTATTCAGCTTGGAAAATGGAAACAATAGACAGGTTTCACTTCCTGGTTTCTTGCTGCAATATCTGGTTTAGAAAACAGTGCAAAGTAACTTTCAAATTCAATTGGTTTAATTACATGATAAATAATATTTCTGTTAGATAATTTTTACTGTGTCAAGCCTTTCAAAATTGTCTTTTAAAACAAATTCAAAACAAAACATATACTAAACCCCTAAATTAAAGAGTATACTACAAGCAACCTGAAAATACATCTGATTCTCCGCTACTGGGTAAACTGAACTATTCTACTCCATTGAAAATGATAGAAGTTGTCTTTTCCTTTAGTAAGAAGAGGCAGGGTAGTGAGATGGGAAAGCGTTTTTCTGAGCAGTCTCGCAGCCTGGGGACCATCTGGGAGCCTGGTCCTGCAGCCAGGCCCTGAAGCATGCACAGGTGAAAACCGATGGCTGTAGGAGCGTTGCCTGCACTGAAAGGTTCACTTGCAAAGAATATAACACTTTAACCTGACATACCCCAGTAAAGAAAAAGAATCACCAAAGATATCAGATGAACTGTCTGAGAAAAAAAAATAAAACAAAACAAAAACCCAAGACATCTTGCCAAGTCTAATAAAATTCAGCTAAAAGATAAGAGGATGACCTAGCATATACTATAAATACCATATTAAGTAAAAGGTAACTAAAAGCCAGGGAAACAAAAGGATGTGTGTTCAAGCTTTTACATATATTTCCTTTTGAAAACAGACAAACACAACAAATAGTGAAATATAATAAAAAAATGTGTACATGCACAATCCAGTTCATAACCAAAAGCTCATAACCACTTAGAAATAATATTTAAACTACCATTCAGTAAAACATTTTTTTAGCCTTAGAAGCTATACTGACATTTCACTTAGTGTCTCAGTAGTTTAATTTGGTCAATTGCAGACAGTCTCGCATCTGTCATGGGACTAAATATGGCTCTCAAATGCAAGAGAATAAGATGCTGATGTGAAATTTGGCCTATTTGTTACTAAAATTATAACTTTTTCCAGTTTTTTAAGATGAATTAACTTTATATTTCATATGTTACGCCTTTGCTGTGTTTCTATTAAGTTTACATACAGCAGAAATTCTACATATACACATAAACTAAAAAAAAGAGAAATGGTGAAGCACCACAGGGCAGCACTGAGAGGAACAAGTCTCCAACAACTAGGATCACCTTTCTGATCACCTCCCTCAACACTTCCTCCTGAATTTACGTTTGCACAAAGGCAGATGATTTATTGATCCTCCTTGCAAAAGGAAAGGAAACAAAAAATCCTGCCACGGTATTGAACCACTGCACCTCACTGCCAGCAGGAAATGAAGGGAGTCATTACTGCAAAAGAAAAAGTACCTTTTGGAGCCTCCAATATAGGTGAAGGTAAAGGTGGAGTCTGAGTACCTGAAATCTGAAATAAAACGAGATGCGTTATTACAACTTGTCTTTATTTTGGCTGAAATAGCTGAGGTTTTGCAGACCAGCATTCTGCTACCGACACGGGGTGTGTGTGTGGTGAGGTGTTGGAAATGCAGCATCTCCCCCCCCAGCCCCTCGCAACAAGTGCGCGGTGCTATGGCAACGGCAGGGATTTCCACTGTCAGAGACGGCAACAGGGTGTCACAAGCCGGGCTCCTGCGACGACAAATCACTGCCGGCACCTCACCGTCCCCAACAAGAAAGCTGCAAAACCCGGGGATTTTTTTGCACAGAAGGGGGAACGTTTACCGCTTGCTATGACCCCAACCCTGAAGCCAGGCGGGCGGGCAGTGATAAAGGCATGCACCGAAGATGGCAGGAGCCCGGCCGCCCGGAAAACAGCGGTGTAGCGCCCGCCGGAGCAAAAAGCACCACGGCTGCGCTCGGCTGGGCGCTCGACCCAGCAGCTGCGGACTGCGCCAGGCAGAGGGGGACACACACACTCGCACACACCCGCCCAATTTTACGTGTGGCCACTGCCACGCTCCTTGACTCGGGATCCCCCCCACTTCCCAGCCGGCGCCTGGTGTCATTTATTCTCACATGCCCTCGGAAGGAGAGGAGAAAGAGGAAGAAGGGGGCTGAGGGCAGGCGCAGGCAAAAACCCGCTCGGCGGCCCTCGCTCCTGGGAACGGCAGCGAAAGACACAGGCACCAGCCCGGGCAGCCGCACCGCGGCAGGAGCGGGGTCCGGGACGGGCGGGCCGCGGCGGCAGCCTCCGCACCAACAACCTGGCGCCTGGGAGAGAAACTCACCTGCAAATAGGCAGTCCTTCTCCGCCTTGCACTTTTGGATCACAACGTCAATATCCTTCTGAATCCTCTCTTGCCTTGAACACATCCCCATGAAATAAATCCCGGGGAGGTAAAAAAAGCAGCCTTTATTTCCACCCCAACCTCCCCGCTGCCAGTTTTAATATTCAGTCCGAAAGACAAACCCTGGGGCTGGCGAGCAGGAGTCTCCCCGCGCCCCGGAGAGATCCGCCCGGCAGGCTGGAGGAGGAGGAAGGCGGCGGGAGCCGATGTTGCATGCCCAGATGTGGCCGCCCAGATGTGCCGCTGGTGCCGGCAAATGGTAATTTCCTCACAATAGATCCAGCGGAGGATGGCGGCGGCCACACAGAATCCCCCCCACGCCCTCTAGGTTTTCAGGGGTTAGTTGGCTTGTTTGGTCTTTTTTTGGAAGGGGGGGGGGGGGGGAAGCGAGGGGAAAGCCGACCCGATCGCTTACATCCCTGCCCTTTTCGCCAGCAGTGGCGATTGCCGCGGCGAGCTCCCTGGCGGCGCGGCGGGGCCAGCGCTGCTGCGCCGACGCCGAGCCGCAGACCCTCCCTTCGCTCCCGGCCTGGCACGTACAGCCCCCGCCGGCTCCCCGGGCGGAGGCGGCGTGGGGGAAGGAAGAGGCAGATGCGCAGAGCTGTGCGGGCAACCCGTGAGGCGGCGGGCTCGATGACCCCGGCCCCGCTGCCGGCCCTTGCTTCCTCCCTCCTCTCCAGCACCGGTCATAGGCTTTCGCCTCCTGCAGAGCAGCGGAGAAATGCAAATCACAAGTGATCTAGGTGGCGGGGCGGCTCCCAGGCCGGCACCGGGGAGGAAGCGGGCAGCGCCGTGCTGCGCAAGGCCGGCGGCGGTGGGGCACGGGGGAGGGGGACACTTCCCGGACGGGCAGGACCCTGCGGGGCCCGGCAGCGGGGACCGCTCGCTCTTTGTCCTGGGGGGGGGGGGGCGGACACGCCGTCTGGCTCCCAGCGGGGCGGGCGCTGCGGACCGGCCCCTGCAGCTCTCTCCTCCGCAGCTCCCCTTCCGCCTGCATCTGCACCCTTCCGCCCCCGTGGTGGGTGTGCTCCTGTTATAAAGGCTAAGAGCCAGTTATATTTATTAAAGCCAAATTTATTTAAGCAAGCAAATAAGCAGGCAAAAAAACAGCGCTGGGCGGCCGGAGGAGTCTCCTGCTCCACCAACGGCGCGCACCGCCCAGTCCCCTTCCCCAGTTTATATATGGTCTGCTAATACATATTCATACAGAAAGTTCTGGACTTTGCCATAGGTTCTCCTTGTTGCTAATACATATTCATAGGGAAGGTTCCAGACGGTCTACGTAGCCCATCCTGGTATCTTTCCGCGGCTGCGCGTACTTGTTGCTAGGGGTCGTCCTGCTCCCTCCGGCGGTCACTAGGACAAAGGTCGCAGTCCTCCTCCGCGCCGCGGACCAGCCTCCCCCCCCCCCACACCTGGCCATTCCAGCCCAGCACAAAGCAGGGAGGCCGCGGCACCCCGCCGAGCAAACTAGTCCAAAACTTTCCCGCCCCAAGGTTCTATGATTTAACAACATTGCATAACAGCGATAAAGCTAAACCAAAAGGAAAGGGAGGGGGCTCTTTTTCCATCTGCCGGTTTGAGAACAAACTTTATATGTATACATTTATTACACTCCTACCCGCCACTGAGGGCAGGCATTGGCAAGTGGCGCTCCGGCCCCACCGCGGGCAAAGCTTCTCTGCCTGGCCCTTCCCCGGGCAGGAAAATCGGGCAGCCCAAACTTATCAGAGTGCCATCTCCGCATCCGTCCTATCGACAGGGACGCGTGCCCATTGAACCGATAAAAGGAGAATTAACGTATTTATAATCCATCTCTAACCACCGTGATTTTTAATCATACTCCTCTCCCGTCAGTCTTCAGCAAACCTGTCTCTCAAACCTAAAGGCTTCAGGAGGGGACTCGGGCTGTCAGTACAGTGACTAGCAGTCAGCTCTAATCCAGGCTAGAAGCTTTGGGAGCTAATGCAATACAAGTAATGACCATAATATAACTCAGAAGGAATTGTCAAGTCTGCAAAACTAAATATTTTTCATCAGCCAAAGAGAAAAGGGAATAATTATTAAAAATAAACGGATGTGAACACGGTGGAAACAGATTTGATTAAAAAAATCAAAAGAATATTAATAAAATCCACACTGTAGTCAGAAATACAGTGTAATACAGTAAAACTGTCATTCTGTCAAATTATGCCAGCTTGGTCAATGAGTGATGCTTTTCTAGAGTTTTTTCTAGCTATTCAAGCTAGGCCATGCTTGCTGCCTTCCCCTTAATCATAGTTAGAAGATGTAATCAGAACTTGATCTATTCTCATGGGGTTTTGATCTTGAACCTTGTAGAGAAAGGTCTCATCTCTCCCATGTGGATCAGAAAGGGGGAAAGGTTATTAGACAGTTATAGGATATTTATGCTGACAATTCTGCTCACAGCTTATTCTGACCACAGGGTTCATTTCAGTGTCATGCCAGTTAACACAAATCTTGATTGCCTTTTTAAGCCTTAGACTATTTTCATAGACTTGGTAACAGTGAATTAAAAAGTCATCCACAAAGAAACACTCCTGTCTTCAGGAAAACTAATATAGTTGGCATCTGGTTTCACAGCATCAACTGAATAGAAAAAGAAGTCTGGAAATATGGTTGAATGTTTATTCCATTTATAATTATTTATTTTAGGTGGTTCTTAAATTTCTAGATTCTTAGCCAATTTGGCCCTTGATTTATCTGATGACTCTAGTACTGTTACAGCAGGTATGGTTGATTTCAGCGAGGAAAAACTAGATTATATATTGAGGTTATTCTATTGATTAAAATACCGAAAATGGAAGTGTTAAAAAATCAAGGTGAATCTTTACAGTTGATCCTTAAATTTGTACAGATTGACAAGCTGCTGACATTGCTAACATCCACATACCCTCAGTGTTATTGCAACAGTGTCTATATGCGTGCTGTAATCCCTATAATGACGTGAATTATACCACCCTCTTGAAGAAACTTTCTGAAGACTTTTACAAGTTATTTCATGAATGATAGGACAGTTGATCTTGGAAGTAAAGATAAAGGGAAAAGCCAACAAGGCACATATCCTGCTTGTATATTGTTGTTATAGACCACTCATCCAGGATGAAGAGGTAAATGAAGCATTCTACAAGCGGTGGGCAGAAGTCTCACAATCACTAGCCCTTGTTCTCATGGGGGACTTCAACTTACCGGACATCTGCTGGAAATACAACACAGCAGAGAGGAAACAGTGTTCCTGGAGTGCGTGGAGGATAACTTCCTGACACAGCTGGTAAGTGAGCCTACCAGGGGAGGTGCCTCACTAGACCTGCTGTTTACTAACAGAGAAGGACTGATGGGAGATGTGGTGGTCGGAGGCTGTCTTGGGCTTAGCAACCATGAAATGGTAGAGGTCTCAGTTCGAGGTGAAGTAAGGAGGAGGGGCCGGCAAAACCACCACCATGGACTTTCAGAGGGCAGACTTTGGCCTGTTCAGGGTGCTGGTTGAGAGAGTCCCTTGGGAGAGAGTCCTGAAGGGCGAAGGGATCCAGGCAGGCTGGACATTCTTCAAGGAGGAAGTCTTAAAGGCACAGGAGTAGGCTGTCCCCATGTGTCGCAAGGTGAACCGGCGAGGAAGACGGCCGGCCTGGCTGAATAGGGAGCTCTTGCTGGGACTCAGGTAAAAAAGGAGGGCTTACCACTTTTGGATGACATGACTGGCTGGGTAGACGAAGGGAGAGCCGTGGATGTTGTCTACCTGGACTTCAGCAAGGCTTTCGACACAGTCTCCCATGATATCCTCCTAGGGAAGCTGAGGAAGTGTGGGCTGGATGAGTGGTCGGTGAAGTGGATAGAGAACTGGCTGAATGGCAGAACTCAGAGGGTTGTCATCAGCGGCGCTGAGTCTAGTTGGAGGCTGGTGACAAGTGGTGTCCCCCAGGGGTCAGTACTGGGCCCCGTCTTGTTTAACTTCTTCATCAACGACCTGGATGAAGAGTTAGAATGTACCCTCAGCAAGTTTGCTGACGACACCAAACTGGGAGGTGTGGTAGATACACCAGAAGGCTGTGCTGCCATTCAGCGTGACCTGGATAGGCTGGAAAGCTGGGCAGAGAGGAACCTGATGAGGTTCAACAAGGGCAAGTGCAGGGTCCTGCACCTGGGGAGGAACAACCTCATGCACCAGTACAGGCTTGGGGTGGACCTGCTGGAGAGCAGCTCTGCGGAGAGGGACCTGGGTGTCCTGGTGGACGACAGGTTAACCATGAGCCAGCAGTGTGCCCTGGCTGCCAAGAAAGCCAATGGGATCCTGGGGTGCATCAAGAAGAGTGTGGCCAGCAGGACGAGGGAGGTTCTCCTTCCCCTCTACACTGCCCTGGTGAGGCCTCATCTGGAGTACTGTGTCCAGTTCTGGGCTCCCCAGTTCATGAAAGATGAAGAGCTACTGGAGAGAGTCCAGCGGAGGGCTACAAGGATGGTGAGGGGACTGGAGCATCTCCCCTACGAGGAGAGGTTGAGGGAACTGGGCTTGTTCAGCCTGAAGAAGAGAAGGCTGCGAGGGGACCTTATAAATGCCTACAAATATCTGAAGGGTGGGTGTCAGGAGGATGGGGCCAAGCTCTTTTCAGTGGTGCCCAGTGACAGGACAAGGGGCAATGGGCACAAACTGAGGCACAGGAAGTTCCGTCTGAACATGAGGAAGAACTTCTTCCCTCTGAGGGTGACGGAGCACTGGAACAGGCTGCCCAGGGAGGTTGTGGAGTCTCCTTCTCTGGAGATATTCAAGACCCGCCTGGACGCGGTCCTGTGCAGCCTGCTGTAGGTGACCCTGCTTCGGCAGGGGGGTTGGACAAGATGACCCACAGAGGTCCCTTCCAACCCCTACTATTCTGTGATATTCTGTGATATTCTGTGATAAGACAGGGATGGAGAGCAGAATAAACCTCCCATAATCCAGGAGGAAGCAGTTAATGACCTGCTACGCCACCTGGACACTCACAAGTCTATGGGGCCGGATGGGATTCACCCAAGAGTGCTGAGGGAACTGGTGGAGGAGCTGACCAAGCCACTCTCCATCATCTATCAGCAGTCCTGGATAACAGGGGAGGTCGCAGATGACTGGAGGATCTCAAATGTAGCACTCATCTACAAGAAGGGCCGGAAGGACGATCCTGGGAACTACAGGCCTGTCAGCCTGACTTTGGTGCTGGGGAAGTTTATGGAGCGATTCATCTTGAGTGTGCTCACCAGACATGTGCAGGACAACCAGGGGATCAGGCCCAGCCAGCATGGGTTCATGAAAGGCAGGTCCTGCTTGACCAACCTGATCTCCTTCTATGACCAGGTGACCTGCCTAGTGAATGAGGGAAAGGCTGTGGATGATATCTACCTGGACTTTAGTAAGGCCTTTAACACTGTCTCCCACAGTATCCTCCTGGAGAAACTAGCTGCCCATGGTTTGGATGGGTGTACTCTTCGCTGGGTAAAGAATTGGCTGAATGGCTGAGCGCAGAGAGTGGTGGTGAATGGAGTTAAATCCAGCTGGCGGACGGTCATGAGTGATGTTCCCCAGGGCTCGGTTTTGGGTCTGGTCTTGTTTAATATCTCTATCAATGATCTGGATGAGGGGATTGAGTGCTCTCTCAGCAAGTTTGCAGATGACACCAAGTTGGCTGGGAGTGTCAATCTGCTTGAGGGTAGGAAGGCTCTGCAGAGGGATCTGGACAGGCTGGATCGATGGGCCGAGGCCAATTGTATGAGGTTCAACAAGGCCAAATGCTGAGTCCTGCACTTGGGACACAACAACCCAATGCAACCCTGTGGGCCTGGGGAAGAGTGGCTAGAAAACTGCCCAGCAGAAAAGGTCCTGGGGGTGTTGGTCAACAGGCGGCTGAGCATGAGCCAGCAGTGTGCCCAGGTGGCCAAGAAGGCCAAGGGCTTCCTGGCTTGTATCAGGAATAGTGTGGCCAGCAGGAGTAGGGAAGTGATTGTCCCCCTGTCCTCTGCACTGGTGAGGCCGCACCTCGAATACTGTGTTATCTTTTGGGTCCCTCACTACAAGAAGGACATTGAATTGCTGGAGTGTGGAGTCCTGGCTGGACGAGAGGGAACATAGTTCGGTGCGTTGAGCAACCCAGGTTCTGATCCGGAGGTGAGCCTTGGGAGCGGCTGACACGGAACCCTGCTGGGAAGGCAGAGCGACGAGCTCGGGACACTGGAGCAGGGGGAACGTCACCGTTTCCTGCCACACTGTCACTTCCTTCCTGCCACGTTGCTGTTTCCTGCCACAGTACTGTTTTCACTTCGAGATGCAGCTCTGCACCAATCACAACGAGTTGCTGTAGTTTTGCCTATATATGGGTTGGGGTTTTAACCATTCAGATGCTGTAATAGTTTTGCTATATAAACCTTGTTTTGCTGACTAATAAAGGTGTACGATCATACTCATATTGGGGTCACATCGTTACAACGGTCCGTTACCCACGCCAACATTTGGTAGCAGCGGATGGACGGTTTCCCTGCAGGAGGCCCTCAGTCTGCGGTGAGCAGCTAGAGAGGGGGGCGTGGGAGTAACGGCTGGGAGGGTCCTGCCTGGGTGCGGACGCGCAGGGCAGGTATGGACGGCCGACTCCCAGGGATTTTCGAGCCACACTGGGGCTGCCTGGCGCAGCTAAATTTTAACGTGGAGGCCGGGGTCGCTGGCATGGAGGTGGATGCCGCGGCAACATTGTTAGTCGGTATTCTCTCTAAGAGAGGAATAGACACAACGGCAAACCAACTCATGAAGTTGATTAAACTGGGGCAACGATGGGGTCACTTTGCGGATACCCCGGTACTGATTTCCGTCTCGGAATGGCAAGAGTTAGGAGAGATGATGTGGGAAAGGACAATAACGGGGGAGGACAAGGAGGAAAAGGAGATAAAAGCCGTCCGCGAGCTCTGGCGAACAGTATTACACACCTTAAAAGCCATGAAAGCTGAACGAGAGGTGGTGTGTGCTGCAGCTCAGATGCTAGCTCCGGAGCCCGGGAAAGATCACGCGCCTAAGCCTGGGACATTAGCACGGGTTTTCGGGCTACCTGCCGTTAGAGGGGTGACTGGGATCACTTGTAACACAATTGCCGAGATTCGAGCGAGTGCAGAGTGCGGTTCCGGTCTCGGCGCAGAGGGGGGTGGCCCACCGGAAGTTGCTGCCAGAGACATCAACTCGAAATGCGAGCCGGACGCGGTAGTACGACCGCCCCCAGGGAGCGGGGAGGAGTCGGGCGCGGAACTGGGACTGTCTTTCGGAAGAGGGGAGGAGCGGCTAGTACCACCCCCAGAGGGGGAGGGAGAAGGGGCGCGGCTTATGACATCGGCCCCTCCTGGGGCGCGGCCTGCAACATCGGCCCCTCCTCTCTATTCACCCCTGCCACATTCCAGCGAGGCGTCTCCACTCACGACGCCCTCTGATGCCGGCCAGAATGAATTACTCAAAAAAAAAAAAAAACAACAACAAAAAAAAAAACACCAAAAAAAACCAAAAAAAAGCCAAACAAACCCAAAAACCGTGCGATCTGTTGCAGTCAGTTTTGCAGCATCTTCAAGACAAGAGCTCGCAGTTCCAGCATATGTCAATCGTTACCAACCCCCCCACCGGGAAAATGAGGCTTCTTCTCCGAGATGTTTAGCTGGGCCTCTGGCACGGATCACACCTACCCGCTGGAGCGGTGTTACAAGAGATGCCATCCTAGATGGACAGTGGAACGTTGCCACCATTATCTGAGGTACACAAGCCTCAGCCTGTCCTGTGGAATAGGTTAATGGATGACAATCGTAAGTACAGGTGTTTGGCCGGAGGAGTGGCCACTAAGTTACCACCTGAAGAAAGCCATGAGCAGGGGCTGGGTCTAACAGACCCTGAGCAGGAATCAGGTCTGTTTTCCCCCCCCCCCCCCCCCCCCGCTCGCTGGAGAATGGGACAGTCACTGAGAAAAGGAGCGAAGGCTCCATTAAAGAATTTTTTTACAGTGAAGTTTGAAAGAACAAAGTCTTGCAGTTTAAAATACCTGAGGAAATCATTACTTGGAAATCAGTGCATACAGCTTTAAATGCTCTAAAACTTACAGAGACTATCTCAGAAGCAGCTGCTATACCTCTGTCCTTATCTCAAAAGCAAGGACAGAGCAGCAGTCTGCTGAAATTTAACCCTACATAGGACGAAATTCCTACCGAACATGAGAAGTGCGGGAAGTAAATCTGCCAGAACCTGACGATCCTTTGAATCCAGAGAAACGGGAAGTGGGGTGTAAAAATCCGGCATCCCGAAAGTGTACAACAGGGTCTCTCGACAGCAATTGGCGTACCCGACCTGAGATCAAAACGAGGTGAATTCCAACATAAAACTGCACAGTCCCTCAGACGCTGTACAGCCGCCGTGCCAGCAGTCACCGCATCGAACGGGTCAGCAAACCTTACACCTGGTGGGGCACATGGCTCCCCCCGGGCAACCGGCGGCACGGTTCCTCCCCCCCCCCCCCCCCTTTCCCCCCCCCCCCCCCTTTCCCCCCCCCCCCCCCCCTTCCCTCGATCCCAGCGCGCCGGCCCGTTCCGGCCAGCCCAGAAGCGGCGCGGCGAGAACCATCTTTTCTAACATTCAAGGACTTGGTTACAAAAAATGTATACAATTCAATTACTGCAGTAGAATTCCTTGTGAACAAACAGCTGGACTTTATTATCTTTCCAAGGTTCAGATAGTCTACCTAGATGATGTTATTCACTCTGCTGAAAAGTGAAAATATTGACTTTACAGCTGAAGATTTGTCCCCTCTATTTACTTTGTCAAAAAGGACTCAGATTTATTATTTTCCCGAAGATCAATGCCAAAAGCAAAAACTGTTTTACAAAAGATTTCAGATAGAATTGCAATTGCCTTTACCTTCAGAATTAATGTCGAATTGCCAACAAATTTGTATATCATTTATGAAGGTTTTGTTTGCCAACAAATTTGTATATCATTTATGAAGGTTTTGTTTTACAGCCTTACCCTCTTTTCAATCAGTGGTGTGTTAACACGCAGAAGTTGAAGACTCTGGAATGAATCTTTTTGTCTCATACGCCCATGAAAACATTGACTTCAAAGGTACACATCATAGTGTCCTTAATAGCACAAAGTTGGAATCACTGTCAGCAAGTTGATACTATTTGCCTGCTGCTGGCTAAAGATGAGTTTGTGGCTTTAAACAGTGAATCCTTATCACTGCAAGCTGCTCTAGCTGATTATTTAAATAACATACGTTATACCCTTCCACAACATAAGCTGTTACATTCCCTCTCTCAAATTTCATTGCAGCCAAAAAACCGACGTGTTTCTGTTCCTATTAAAGGAGCATGAACAGTGTTTCGGAAACAAACAAATTCATCAGATTAGCAATCATCTATTTTAGTCGTTGAAGGATCCACACAAATTTTTTATGCTATGAGCGGCCTTGCACGTTTTTTGAATTGTTTTCGACTGAACCACTCAATGTTGTCACAGATTCTGCATGTTGTGAATATTGTTCAACGCATTGCAGATGCAATTGCTATTGAAATTAGAAAATCGTGTACGTGTATATTTTATAATGCATATATAGTTACATACTACTCTACTAAAACCAATAACTGAAGAAAAAGTTGTAGCAGATCAATTGACAATGGCAGCAGTACTGCCACACCGTTTCAAGCAAGCCCGATTATCTCATGACTTCTTTCATCAAAATGCTTCTTCCTTGCATAAACAATTTGCTTTGCCCCAGGGGCAAGCCACAAAAAATGTTCATGCATGCCCTGATTGTCAATGTATTACACCCGTACCATCGTGTGCAGGAGGGAACCCTCGTGGTTTACGAGCTGATGAGTTGTGGCAAAGTGATGTTACACATATATCAACATTTGGTCGACTGCATTGTGTACATGTTAATGTGGATACTTTCTCAGGATTTCTGGTAGCCACGGCACATACGGGAGAAAAGGAACGTTTCACGGACAATTTCTGTTTTCCTACAGGACTGGAGTATACAACATGTTACAGGTATACAACATTCTTCTACTGCACAAACCATTGTCGAAAGTGTCCACGGGACCCTCAAAGCTATGCTAAATAAACAAAAAAGGAGGAATCCTATGGGCAGTGTTACCCCACAGGAACAGTTAATGTACTTAATTTTTAAAATCGTTCTGATGATCAATTATTTACAATAGCAGCTGACCGTCAATTCGGGATGGTCCCTCCATTTGTGGTTCGACCAAAAGTATGGTATAAAGAATTTGGGGAATCACAATGGACAAGTCCTATAGAACTAATAACGTGGGGAAGAGGGTATGCGTGTGTTCTTCTTTCAACAGGCCCTTGATGGTTACCAGCAAAATATGTGAAGCTATATCATGAGCTGAAAGAACGTAACGCAGAATCCGATGCCAGAGGTGACCACACTCACTCTCAGGGAGCAACCTCTGACATGGAAGCAGAAGAGACCCACTCTGGATGATCCTATTACACAGGGAACACTGAAAAAATTACAGCAAACGCAAGTACTCTGATGACTGCAGTGGGTGCACCACCCACACCAATTAATACATTCCTTGCATATTTGGCAATTATCTCCCACAACAGCTTTTGTATAACGAAGCAATCTTGGAGGACACGGTATACGCGATTTTAGAACTGCGTCTGCACAAGAGCAAAGGTCAACTAGCAGACACCGTGAGGAAAAGTATAAACCTTCACCTGAGGGCTCCTGACAACTGCCTAGAGGTGCCAATATGCATGTACAAAAGACATTAATATAAAAAAAAAAAAAAAAAAGGGGGGGGGGAGAAATGGAGAATGATAAGTACTTTGCAGAAATGTAATGATTATGTATGTTAACATGGCATAAATATCTAGTAAGAGTGTCTTTTCGGTACACACATTTGAGTAGAACTATTCCCTGTGCGTTCAGTACTGCAGTAAAGAATGCCTGCTTTCTAGAACTCCAACATTAAGTTTTAGGAAGTTAATTATTTTGCTGCTTTCTAGTAATAGATTTTGTGTACCCAGGTAGGACGCTGCTCTTGAACTTCAATGGTCTGAGGGATTGCAGGACCTCCAGCCGGCACCAAGGGATTCTCGGGGAGAACCTCTGATCACTGGACCAAAAAGTTCTGAGCGTGAACCATTAATAAGGCAAAGGCAGTCTTCCAGTATTGTTTTTTGTTGCCTATTTGTTAGTCATAGTAAAAGCTTCACAGCATTGAGCTATATCCCTGACGAGAAGGGAAAGTGTCCTTTCTAATCCTGAATTGAAAAGAGAGTACTCTTCCTGAAACTGAAGCTTGGGAATTTGTCTGTTAAATGTTGAATATTATTGTAAGTCCTGTCTTTGCAATATTTGGATTTATGCTAAAAACTTGGTGTGCCTCTGTGTGTGTGTAGTCGCGACCATGAACGTGTGGTTTTATGTTACAGTGTTTGTATTTCTGTGATCTGATGGATTTATTTGGTTTCTGTGATCTAACGGATTTGTCTGGACTAAGTAACTGTTTTGTGTCTTTTGGTTTGGTAAGTTCTGCAGGTATTGACTATTTCTGGTTTTTGACTTTAGATTGTTGTATTTGGACTCTGATTTATCAAAACTTCGGAAGCATTTGATGCAGCAGGGAATAGATGTGGTGATGTTTGCAGCTTTATGCTTTTATGTACATTAATTTTAGCCTATATAGTTAATGAGTCATAGTTCTAGGTACATTGATCTTAACCTAGGTAATTAATATCGATAGCCAATACTAAATGTTATGGATGTTTGTATATGTGATAAGTATACCTATAACCCAAGTGCAAATTTACTGAGCTCATATTATTGATACACTGCTATTTCGATGCCTGACGTGGTGAGATGCATTCCCTCCCATTGACAATAATGATATGCTGTGGTCAAGCGGTACTTTAGTCCCACCATCCACACAGGAAGAAAATTGGATACAAGTAAATCCAGCAAGAAAATAGAATACAAGTAAATCAATCTACACCCATATGCTAGGTAACAGATTTACCATCAGTATGTATCATTCTCAAGTTAATTTAATCTTTCTTTATATCCAGCAGGTTGTGGTATGCACTTCACATCTCTATGTCTTCAACTAGCATTTGTGTTCTTATACTGTTAGTATTGTAGTTTGTGTGGGCCTCTGAAAGAGTGGTAGCAAGCTGAAGACCAAAATTAATGTCAGCTCTCATCATCATCAACAACCTCATCAACTATACCTGGCTTGCTCAAAAAACAAAAAGGGGGAATTGTGGGTTCCTGGCTGGACGAGAGGGGACATAGTTTGGTGCTGTTGAGCAACCCAGTCTTGGTAATGGAGATAGACCTTGAAAGTAGCGAACACGGAACACTGCTACAGAAGTAGATTGGGGAACACGGAACGCTGGGCAGAGAAGCAAGCCAGTGTTACCACAAAAGTCTTGCAATCCCTGCTAGAAGATCAGAGTAGTCTACGACATGCGGTATTGCAAAATAGAGCCGCAATTGATTTTTTACTGCTGGCCCAGGGACATGGTTGTGAGGATTCTGAAGGCATGTGCTGTATGAACTTGTCCGATCATAGTAAGTCCATCCACAAGCAATTATAATGGCTTGAACAGCACGCAATCAAATACAACAAAGCCAGGGATTTTTTGATGGATTTCTCACCTCGCTCTTTGGTAATCTGCCCGCTTGGCTTAACAGTTTAATTGTAGAAATTTTGCGCATATGTATCGTGTTACTTGCTGTTGGAGTTATAATATGTATTTGCTTTAGCTGTCTTAAAAGGGCTCTCTCCAAGATGACGAAGCAAACCTGGCTTGCTCAAAAAACAAGAAGGGGGAATTGTGGAGTCCTGGCTGGACGAGAGGGGACATAGTTTGGTGCGTTGAGCAACCCAGGTTCCGATCCGGAAGTGAGCCTTGGGAGCGGCTGACACGGAACCCTGCTGGGAAGGCAGAGCGACGAGCTCGGGACACTGGAGCAGGGGGAACGTCATCGTTTCCTGCCACACTGTCACTTCCTTCCTGCCACGTTGCTGTTTCCTGCCACAGTACTGTTTTCACTTCGAGATGCAGCTCTGCACCAATCACAACGAGTTGCAGTAGTTTTGCCTATATATGGGTTGGGTTTTTAACCATTCAGATGCTGTAATAGTTTTGCTATATAAACCTTGTTTTGCTGACTAATAAAGCTGTACGATCATACTCATATTGGGGTCACATCGTTACAACAGTCCGTTACCCACGCCTACACTGGAGTGTGTCCAGAGAAGGGCAATGAGGCTGGTGAAGGGTCTAGAGAACAAGTCTTATGAGGAGAGGCTGAGGGAGCTGGGGCTGTTTAGTCTGGAGAAGAGGAGGCTGAGGGGGGGACTTTATCGCTCTGTACAACTACCTGAAAGGAGGTTGTAGTAAGGTGGGTTTTGGTCTCTCCTCCCAAGTAACTAGCCATAGGACAAGAGGAAATGGCCTTAAGTTGCGCCAGGAGAGGTTTAGATTAGATATTGGGAAAACTTTCTTTACTGAAAGAGTGGTCAGGCATTGGACCAGGCTGCCCAGAGAAGTGGTGGAGTCCCCATCCCTGGAGGTGTTTAAAAAACATGTAGACGTGGCACTTAAGGATATAGTTTACTAGGCGGTGTTGGGTTGACAGTTGGACTTGATGATCTTAGAGGTCTTTTCCGACCTTAATGATTCTCTGATTCTATTTGAAGGAAGAAGGAAAAAGAAAGAGGAATGTCCAGGAAAATGAGGTATAGTTTGAACACCTCCAGAGTTTGGAAATCCTTGACTCTCAGAAAAATATTTGATTGACATAGTTATCAGTGTTCTCTAAGGCCACATTTCTCAAACGGTGGTCTAGGGTCAAAACATGATCAATGAAAATGGCTGTAAAATAGAAGCAGGGAAACAAACAAAAAGAGGATAAAGAGATAAAAGAAAAAAAAAATCAGATTAAACTTTGAATGTGCATTTATATGTGAATGTAAACAACAGCCACTGCAACATACTGTACAAGGTAGTTGCTTCGTTCCCCTCCCCCCAAAATGATGACGAAATTTCATAGATTAAGTACAGGCTTCCACAGTCCACTTACTTACCTTCTACCTTTGACTGTGTTTTAAGCCCCTTTGCTAGGCCAGCATAGGAACTTGTGGAAACCCACAATGAGCTGGTGCAGGAAATGAAACCAAAAATCAGGTATACATAAAAAGTAATTTTGGGCAAGATCAGCTTTTAAAGTGGCTTATTACAGAACTATATGTTAAGTAACATGCTGGTTCAAGAGAGGGGACAGGACCACAGCAGATCCCACTGATAAATTGTAGCTATTCTGAGAAGTTTCCCAAGTCCAAATCTGATCTCACATACACTGATTACAGTCAAGTAGTCTACTTTTTGCATAGGCAAGAACATAAATCTTATAGTCTAAAACATAAACCTTCTACTGAAGTACAGAATATGTCACTTCACATCAGTAGTCATAAAAAATGCCAGTTGAGCTGTACTGCATGAAACTTGATGTGAGAAGGACACAATAATTTGTCACAAAGTAGAGTTTTAGAAAACAGAAGGCCAAAAAACCTGAAGCAATTATCTCAGTCACTTTACCACAGAGGTGACAAGGGTAGCTCAGATCTGGAGAGGGGGAGGTTGCCAAGTGGGTAAGGTCACAAACTAAGCAGGAAGGAATGCTCACTGTGATAGTGTAAACTAAAATATAAAAAATATATATATAAAAAAGATTTGAAGTGATAGGATTTTCTAAATCTCGCCTTGCTATCTTATCATCTCTGAGATCATAGCAAACAATACACATTCAGGTGAGAAAGGAACTGTGCAAGGTGTGTACCACTGCCCTCTAACTGTATATAATTAGAACTATTCAGACATCTGAGGCTCTATATATATTTAGACATCTGAGGCCTTGTACATTCAAAATTTCTGTAAGCTAAAAATTGCCTTTTAGTTATGCAGATTCTTTGGGTTCTAGAACTGCTCATCAAGTTGGTCAGTTCAATTTTGTTTTGTTTGGGGTCTTCTGGGAGATGGGTAGGGTTGAGGGCTTTGGGGAATGTAGCGAGGTAAACACAACAGGTGAACAAGAAAGGAAGTGTGCTAAGTACACAAGTCAGACAACAAAAGTGGATGGTTTAGTTTCAATTAAAAAGTTTCCTCCCATCAGACATTTTATTTTCCCCTAAACAACTGTGCTTTTATAGCAGAAACTGAGTTCTAGATCATTTCTTCCAAGAAACGTTCCCCTTGTCTCCTCATCAGTGTGCTGATCGCTGCTACAGGTAACAGCATATAACAAAAATTGTTGCAACACTCAGAGCTGGGGGGTAGCTAATTGTAGAGGACGAGGCTTCTGTACACAGCCTCAGCTGTTCCCTCAACAAGACAGGCAAGCTGTCTGTCCTACTAAAGTGTGTGCATATGCTCTGAAATCCATCTTCCCCATCCAACTAGTTGCAAGTGTCATGAGGTAACCAGAGCTTCCTCCTCTGCGGTGGGCTGGAGATGTCTCCAGACCACATGCTTGTTTCTGCCTGTGACTGCCTTCAGTTTCTTAAACTCTTTACTGTTCCTCTTCCTGTTGTCTGCCAGGCTGGGAGCTCTGCAAGCAGTTGTCAAGAAGAATTGAACTCCTTTGTGCAAAGAGATTTCCATCAGAATTAGGAAGGGGGGAAAACAAAAAGCAATGACAGTTTATTTTCAAAAGACATGAAGATAGATTCATAATACTGAAATATGTAGTAAAACAAAGGCATGGACAATATGATTACACAGTTTCCAGGCTGATAGAAAATACACTGGAGGAACAGTTGCAGAAAGAAGCTACAAATACCCTTTTTGGCTACAAAGTCAGTGCTTTGAGGTTAAGGAAGCAAAGTCTCCTATAGACACTATATAGGATGGAGGACCACATGGATTCCAACTCTCTTTTGTTGGTGTCGTAGTTTAACCTTGATGTTATAGTTTAACCTTACAACTTGTGTTTCATTGGTAAAGTACTTGTATATTATCTTTCAAAAATTAATATGGTAAATACCTCAATGCAAGTAAACACCTGTGATAACATCCCCCCCAGTATAACTTCAAATATGTTGTACATATCTTTCATTCTAAGGCAATACTAGTTAATGTTCTCATACTGATGACAGGTTTCTTCTTTCTGAATTAGATCATTACTACATGGTTTTATTTTCTGTTTTGAGAAAAAGAAAAATGACTACATTATCCGAAGAAACATGATCACTTGTAGTTTAAGCAAAACCAAGTAGGTGAGGTTTGTGTTAAACTATCATCTTATGGTTAATAAACAGCCATCCATATATACAGACTGTGCTGTACTGGTTTGTAATAACTGTTCTGCTTAATAATGCTGTGGGGAAGCCTAAAATCAGATATAAACACCTTATCCAATTTTGAAGCACATGCAAGAGATATCACCGGCAACTGTTTCTATATTTTATATAAGGTTGACAGTATATGTTGCATACAATTTAGCAACACAGTCTTAAAGAATGAATAAAAAATGAATAGGTTTTAAATACATAATGGGAAAGAGTTATAATTAGGAAAGAGTTATAATTAGGGTGACGGAGTTATAATTAGGGTGACAGAGCACTGGAACAGGCTGACCAGGGAGGTGGTGGAGTCTCCTTCTCTGGAGATATTCGAGACCCGCCTGGACAAGGTCCTCTGCAGCCTGCTGTAGGTGACCCTGCTTCGGCAGGGGGGTTGGACTAGCTGACCCACAGAGGTCCCTTCCAACCCCTACCATTCTGTGATAATCCAAGAATGCATTGACAGAAAAAATGGGAGAGGAAAGAATGCAGGGGATAAGCCAGTTCAGAGACTAATAAAAGCATAAAAAATAATAAACAAGCAAGGGACAGTTTGCCTGTTTATTATTTTGCATTAAAGACACTAATTTTGCCTCTGTAGTTATATTAATACTCTCTGATGCTTGTTTCAGAAATTGGAATCTCAGATTTAATATCATTCTGTTCATCCCTAAAAATACAGCAGATTATGGTAAGTAATTAGTTTATCAACGTTATTTACTCAGTCACAGTAGCACATAATTTATTCCTTCTCCAAAGTGAACTATAAGCAGTTTTCTCTGGTGAAATAGAACAGTCTTGAAACTAGTGTTAGAGATCATTAGAGAAAACACTCAAATTGCCCTTTGATCTGAAAAGGCATTTAAATTTTTGCCACAACAAAGTTTATTTCACCTTTAACAGTGGACAAATCTATGCTCAAATGATCATGATGTATTGGTCAAAACTGTTTAATCATCACGTGCACTATCAGAACTTTCTCAATGGCTATTCTTAGCTGTCTTTTCCAGCGGCCTGTTCAGTTATGCTGTTTTGCTTAAGCGGCCTAGTCGTGCTAACTCTCAAGCTACATCAACCCCAACAATGTCCCTGCTCAGTGCAGGGGGGTCAGGCTAGATGACCTCTAAAGGTCCCTTCCAACTCAAAGCATTCTATGGTTCTATGATTCTACTCAGCCTGAAAACACCATTTAACTGACAACTTACCTTGGAAACACCCAAATGCCATAGGGTGCCATGGGCTGTGCCTTTGAGGGGCTAGCTCTGCACACCATGCATTTGTTTTGGCAGGACTGATGTGCTCAGCCCCCCCCAGCCAGACTGCACTGTAATCCATGCTTGTGCCTCTGTGTTTTGGGGTGAGTTTTTTTAACACTGCTAAGAACCAGCTCCCTTCCTGATGGGACCCAGTCTCCTAGCACTAGCTCCATATAGGACAGCCATGGGACAGCCCCACAGTGAGTCCCAGGAGCCAGAATTAATGATCAGCAGGTAGGATGCTCCTGGAAACAAGAGAAAGAGCTACAGTTCAAAGTCCCCTCTGTGGGGCATCTCCTTGCCCAGGGGGATTTCCTGACCAAGCACGTCTCATCTCACCCGCGAGGCCACCCTACCACTGCAGAGAGTCCCTGTTCAGTAACTGGATTTCAGGAGCTAGCAGTGACATGAAAGGGATTTAACTTCACAAGGGCCTTTTCCCCATCTTTGCTCCAAGGTGTGTTATTAATTAAACTGTCATTAGATGAAATGCTCATGTAATGATTGGAGCAGGGCCTAATACACAAACGGCACTGTTGTCTGCTCCTGCTGCCTGCCTTGGTGGTCGCTCCCTGGCCTCCTGTGCCTGTGCGTCTTCATGGATTCAGCCACAGAAATATCCCTCTGCCCAGGCCAGCAACCACCTCAAAATGAGAAATAAAGACTTACCTGAAAGAGGCAGATGTCTGGTCACAGCGCCCACTGACAGCCCCAGACAGGCCCCGAGGCCCTCCGGGGAGCCCTATCAGGAGTGAGAGGAGCTGGACTGCAGACAAGCTGTAACGGGGGCCTAACCTCCACCCTGTGGGCAGGACCCAAGACAGGCACACCAAAAATGTAGCCCAGGCAGGGACTGACAGACTTGTGAAAACGGGGTCCTGGGCACAGGCAGGGTGGGGAAAGGCCGGGGGGCTGGGCAGGGCCTGCTGGTGCCCTCTGGGTGTGGCGCACACAGGAACCTGGCGGGACATGATGGGCCTCATGGGGAGGGAAGAGGAGGGCACCACCTCTATCACTTCATACTTAGTTTGACTTCTGCTTTCTGACCTGTGAAGAAATGCTCGTTTTCAATTTTGTACTCAGAGGCACTGGAGTTACTAAGAGAGCCATGCACACCTCAGAGCTGGGGCTTGGCACCTTCCCCAGACATTGGGGCTTCTTCTGCTTCCCAACACAGGGCTGAAAAATGCTTTTGGTACAGGAAAAACATGGCTTGATACCTATAGGATAAGACTCGCTCTGAAAGGAAAATTTAAAATATGAAATTAAATGAAAAAATGGATTTCCAGTGCTGTTTCAAGAACAGTTACTGAACAAAGTACATAAATGGGATTTAGAGTATTTCCAGTCACTCCCTAGTGAGTGCTTTGACCGCATGGCCACAGATCCATGCTCCCTTTCAGTCCATCTCTTTGGCCCAATAAATCTTTAATTATGCTGTGACAAATGTAACAGCTATGGCAGAGGGGGTGGGGATGCACTGGGGTTAGGGCGTGAGGGATGGGGCTGGAGCCCACGGTAGTTAAAGAGCAAGTCTTGTTTCAGTGCCACTTCAACAAGGGGATCTTATCCTGGTCTGAATGTTGAAAGAATGTCATTTCACAATTTCTCATTCATCAACCAACTTCGGTCAAGGTCAATGCATGGGACAGATAGATCTCTATATCTGTTCTAACTGTAAATGTAGTAAGCGCAATTTAGTTGGGACGTTGGTATCAATAACTCTTGTCTTGAAAAGGAGCTTGCAATATCTGGTTATGTACTTTTAGTACTGTATTTCGGCAAAGCTACTGAAGGTGAAGGGTTCTGGAGCAGAGGCTCGCGCCGAGGGATCCTTTCTCCGGTGGCAAAACTGCAGCGGCAAGGCGGCAAAAAGCGCCGAGAGAGAGAGAGAGAGAGAGAGAGAGAGGAGACCCCAGCCCCCACCCTCAGCGGGAAAGCGGGAAGTGCCAACGAGCAGCAGCTCTGACTCAGCGGGGGCGGAGTCGAGTGTGACAGCGGCAGTTTAAAAGCTGGTGTGCCCGCCATTTCGACCATTTCGGCGAAGCTACTGAAGGTGAAGGGTTCTGGAGCAGAGGCTCGCGCCGAGGGACCCTTTCTCCGGTGGCAAAACCGCAGCGGCGAGGCGGCAAAAAGCGCCGAGAGAGAGAGAGGAGACCCCAGCCCCCCCCCTCAGCGGGAAAGCGGGAAGTGCCAACGAGAGGCAGCTCTGACTCAGCGGGGGCAGAGTCGAGTGTGACAGCGGCCAAACCCCCTCACGGATAAGAGCAGCTCCCAGGGAGCGCGGGCGACCAGGAGCGCGGGCGAACAGAGCCGGCAAACAGAGCCGGCAAACAGAGCCGGCAAACAGAGGCGGCGCAGCAGTTTGCGCGGCAGTTGGCGCAGGCAGGGCGAGCGGGGAAGGCGACTGGCAGGGTACAGCCGCCCCTTCTGGCAACTCAAGTAGTGGGCATCGCTCTTCCAGGAGATATTCTAGCCATGGTTACCACCCGTGGTAAAGCTCTTGCTAGAAGGAGTGTAGGGACCCAGACGGAGGCCCCATGCAAGAACGCGGGTGTCCAGGTCTCTGGCTGCAGGGAGTGCCTGAGCCTGGTGCTCGTACCGGAGGACAGCAGAGACAACGGCTGTGTTCGGTGCGAGCAGGTGAATGACCTGCTCAGCCTGGTGGCAGAGCTGAAAGAGGAAGTGGAGACGCTGAGGAGCATCCGGGAGTGTGAGAGAGAGATCGACTGGTGGAGCAGCTCCCTGCCCTCCCTGAGGCAGAGGCAGCAGGAGGCGGCTCCACAAGAAGCAGAGAACCCCCTACCCTCTTGCCACCGAGCAGAAAGAGGGGACCTAAGAGATGGGGGGAATGGAAACGGGTCCCTGCTCGGGGTGGCAAGCGAATCTCCCCTCGGCCTCCCTCACCTGCCCGGTTGCCCTTAAGCAACAGATATGGGGCTCTGGAATGTGAGGGACCAGCCACAGAGGAAGTGGGTGTAGGTGAAGGTCCATCCAGGGGGTTGCCCAGGACGAGTCAGACAGCCCCAAGAATTATGACTGCCTCAGCTAAGAAAAAAAAGAGGGTCATTGTCATAGGTGATTCCCTTCTGAGGGGAACAGAGGGCCCGATCTGCCGACCGGACCCATCCTACAGGGAAGTCTGCTGCCTCCCTGGGGCCCAGGTTAGGGATGTTGCTAAGAAACTCCCTGGTCTGGTGCGGCCTTCTGATTACTATCCCCTCTTGGTAATGCAGGTTGGCGGGGACGAGATAGCAGAAAGAAGTCCCAAGGCCATCAAAAGGGACTTCAAGGCACTGGGGCGACTGGTTGAGGGATCAGGGGCGCAGGTGGTGTTTTCCTCCATCCCTTCAGTGGCAGGGGACAGCACTGAAAGGGGCAGGAAAACTCACCTGGTTAACAGGTGGCTCAGGGACTGGTACCATCGGTCAAATTTTGGCTTCTTTGATCATGGGGAGGTGTACACAGCACCGGGCCTTCTGGCGACAGGTGGAACTCAGCTGTCTCAAAGGGGAAAAAGAATTCTTGGCCACGAGCTGGCGGGGCTCATTGGGAGGACTTTAAACTAGGTTCAAAGGGGGAAGGGGATATTGCCCAGCTCACTAGGGATGAGCCTAGGCTTGGCGTGCCAAGGCCAGGGGTGAGATTGACAGCCCAGCTCAAGTGTGTTTACACCAATGCACGTAGCATGGGCAATAAACAGGAGGAGCTGGAAGCCATTATACAGCAGGATGGCTACGACTTGGTCGCCATCACAGAAACATGGTGGGACAACTCGCATGACTGGCATGCTGTCATAGATGGCTACAGAGTCTTTAGGAAAGACAGACCAACAAGGAGAGGTGGGGGAGTTGCTCTATATGTGAGGGAGCAACTGGAATGCATTGAGCTTGGCCTGGGGGCAAATGAGGAACGAGTTGAAAGCTTGTGGGTTAGAATTAAGGGACAGGCTCACACAGGTGACATTAAGGTGGGTGTGTACTACAGGCCACCTGACCAGGAGGAGGAGGTTGATGAGGCCTTCTACAGGCAGCTGCAAGCAGCCTCACAGTCACAGGCCCTGGTTCTCATGGGGGACTTCAACCACCCTGACATCAGCTGGGAAGACCATACAGCTAGGCAGGCGCAATCCAGGAGGTTCCTACAGAGCATCGATGATAACTTTCTGATGCAAGTGGTGGAGGAACCAACAAGGAAAGGCGCGCTGCTGGACCTCGTGTTAACAAACAAGGAGGGACTGGTGGAGGATGTGAAGGTCGGAGGTAGCTTTGGCTGCAGTGACCATGAAATGGTTGAGTTCAGGATCCTGCGTGGAGGAAGCAGGGCGATAAGCAGGATCAAAACCCTGGACCTCAGGAGGGCTGACTTTGCCCTCTTCAAGGAGCTACTGGGAGGAATCCCGTGGGCCAGGGCTCTCGAAGGCAGGGGGGTCCATGAGTGCTGGTCGCTCTTTAAACAACACTTCTTCCATGCACAGGAGCAATGCATCCCCCTGAGAAAGAAATCGAGCAAAGGAGGCAGGAGACCTGCATGGTTAAACAAGGAGCTTCTAGCAGAGATCAGGCAGAAGAGAAAGGTCCATGGAATGTGGAAAGAGGGACAGGCCACTTGGGAAGAGTACAGAAACGTGGTCAGAGCATGCAGGGATGCAACAAGGAAGGCCAAGGCCCACCTGGAATTGAAGCTGGCAAGGGATGTCAAAAACAACAAGAAGGGCTTCTTCAACTACATCAGCAGCAAAAGGAAGGCTAGGGACAACATGGGGCCGTTGCTGAATGAGGCGGGTGTCCTGGTGACGGAGGATGCAGAGAAGGCAGAGCTACTGAATGCCTTCTTTGCTTCAGTCTTCAGTGCTAAGACTGGCCCTCAGGAATCCCAGGCCCCGGAGGTAAGAGAAGAAGCCTACAAAGAGGACGACTTTCCCTTGGTCGAGGAGGACTGTGTGAGGGATCGCTTAAGCAATCTGGACGTCCACAAATCCATGGGCCCCAATGGAATGCACCCACGAGTGCTGAGGGAGCTGGCGGATGTCATTGCTGAGCCACTGTCCATCATCTTTGAGAGGTCTTGGAGGACAGGAGAGGTGCCCGAGGACTGGAGAAAGGCCAATGTCACTCCAATCTTCAAAAAGGGCAAGAAGGAGGACCCAGGGAACTACAGGCCGGTCAGCCTCACCTCCATCCCGGGAAAGGTGATGGAGCAGCTTATCCTGGAGGCCATCATGAAGCAAGTGGAAGAAAAGAAGGTTATCAGGAGTAGTCAGCATGGATTCAGCAAGGGGAAATCATGCCTGACCAATCTGATAGCTTTCTACGATGACATGAATGGCTGGGTAGATGAAGGGAGAGCCGTGGATGTTGCCTACCTTGACTTCAGCAAGGCTTTCGACACAGTCTCCCATGATATCCTCCTAGGGAAGCTGAGGAAGTGTGGGCTGGATGAGTGGTGGGTGAAGTGGATAGAGAACTGGCTGAATGGCAGAACTCACAGGGTTGTCATCAGCGGCTCTGAGTCTAGTTGGAGGCTGGTGACAAGTGGTGTCCCCCAGGGGTCAGTACTGGGCCCAGTCTTGTTTAACTTCTTCATCAACGACCTGGATGAAGAGTTAGAATGTACCCTCAGCAAGTTTGCTGACGACACCAAACTGGGAGGTGTGGTGGATACACCAGCAGGCTGTGCTGCCATTCAGCGTGACCTGGATAGGCTGGAAAGCTGGGCAGAGAGGAACCTGATGAGGTTCAACAAGGGCAAGTGCAGGGTCCTGCACCTGGGGAGGAACAACCTCAAGCATCAGTACAGGCTTGGGGTGGACCTGCTGGAGAGCAGCTCTGCGCAGAGGGACCTGGGTGTCCTGGTGGACGACAGGTTAACCATGAGCCAGCAGTGTGCCCTGGCTGCCAAGAAAGCCAATGGGATCCTGGGGTGCATCAAGAAGAGTGTGGTCAGCAGGACGAGGGAGGTTCTCCTTCCCCTCTACACTGCCCTGGTGAGGCTTCATCTGGAGTACTGTGTCCAGTTCTGGGCTCCCCAGTTCATGAAAGATGAAGAGCTACTGGAGAGAGTCCAGCGGAGGGCTACAAGGATGGTGAGGGGACTGGAGCATCTCCCCTACGAGGAGAGGCTGAGGGAACTGGGCTTGTTCAGCCTGAAGAAGAGAAGGCTGCGAGGGGACCTTATAAATGCCTACAAATATCTGAAGGGTGGGTGTCAGGAGGATGGGGCCAAGCTCTTTTCAGTGGTGCCCAGCGACAGGACAAGGGGCAATGGGCACAAACGGAAGCACAGGAAGTTCCGTCTGAACATGAGGAAGAACTTCTTCCCTCTGAGGGTGACGGAGCCCTGGAACAGGCTGCCCAGGGAGGTTGTGGAGTCTCCTTCTCTGGAGATATTCAAGACCCGCCTGGACAAGGTCCTGTGCAGCCTGCTGTAGGTGCCCCTGCTTCGGCAGGGGGGTTGGACTAGATGACCCACAGAGGTCCCTTCCAACCCCTACTATTCTGTGATATTCTGTGATATTCTATTAGAGAGACAAATGCAAATTTGCTCTACCTTCTTCTTTAAGGAAATGAATATATTCTGAAGTGCCTTTACAAGCATAGCTACCAAAACAGTGAGAAAAGTTCACAAAGAATGCCAAGTAGGTATAAAAATAAAAGCATTGTCTCCATTCTTGGACCTGGGACAGAAAGGAGTCTGTTAAAAGGACAAAGCTCTGAAAAGTGTCAGGACAATGCTGAGGGACAGGGAAGAGATGACAATCCTTTGTTGAGAGGGGGAAGCGTGAGCCCTCAGAAGATACAAATGATGACAGACTACATGCATAAAAACATAGGCAAACTGCTGAATGTAGTACTGAATAGGCTGTTCTAAATTCAGCATAATGATAGATGCAGGAGTACATGAATTCCTTGCTCCAAGAAAATAACAGTTGAGACGAAATCTAGAACAACGTTTAAATTATAAACAGAGAGAGAACTTAGTGCAAGCAAAGACAAGGAAAAAAGGACATGAGTCTTACTCTGAAGCTTTCTGTTAGCTTTCTCAAGTCACACCTTTCCTCTCACCATGAAGGGAAAAGGGGAAAACATTGAATGCATGGAGGTTTAGGTAGGTACAGCAAGGGAAAAAAACAGGAATAAGTAGGTGCTGATTTTACACATACAGAAAGGCATGCAAAGAAATTGAGACACACAACAACCACTATTTCCCAGAAGTGGTTTCCCTAGTGTCATGGGTTCAGCCAGGACAGAGTTAATTTTCACTAGAAGCTGGGAGGGGACACAGCTGGCCGGCTGACCCAAACTGGCCAAGAAAACGGGGTATTCAATATCATGTGACGTCATGCTTGGTTCTGAGTGGGGGAGCTGGCTGGGGGGAAGTTAATTGCGGCTCGGGAGCATGCAGGGCACCAGGCGGTGAGTTTGCTCTGTGCATTTCGCTGTTAGTTTATATATATTTTTCTTATCAGTATTGTTGTTTTTACTGTTTGTTTCGTTTGCTGTTCTGTGAAACTGCCCTTATCCCAACCCACGAGTTTTGCATTTTTCTTTCCATCCTCCTCCCCACCCTAGTGGGGGGAGGGGCGATAGAGCGACCGTGTAGTCCTTAGCTGCTGGCCACGGCCAAACCAAGACACCTAGGTTTCCCTCTGATTTCACTAGATGTTGTCTGCAACATGAAGCATCTAGCACTTAAAGATATTTAAGGTGCTGTGCCGGAAGACCTTTAAGGACCTGACCCAAAGTTCTGGAATATTTTTCCTCTCTAAAAGAAACAAAAGCTCTCAGAAGCTCCTGTGCTGAAATTTTTCACAATGTGTTTATCACCATCATTAGATCTCTGGAATTATCAGCTACAACTAGATAACTAAGGCTTTGCTTTGGTAATTATCAGATCACGGGGATGTCCTCAGCAGCATTTAAGGCAGATATGCCGGCATTAACCATACCTTTCAAGTGTTTGAAACAATGCATTTTAATGATCAGAAGGAAGAGGCAAAGCACCATTTCTAAGGCCATCTCCTCATTTTATGTTGATTGCTACAAAAAGAGGTTTTTGCCGACATTCAGTGTTCAGTATCCTCTCAGATTTCAAAGCATGTGAAACAGACCTAAAACAGTCACAATACAAAGATTTTCCCAGAGGCTTGTGCATGACAGGGGATGTGACACACCCACTCAATACCTTGGTCTTTGGCCCAGGTGTCTATGAGGCTGTTTCAGAAATGAGTCCCATTGTCTGACTCAATTCTTTCTGGGGTGCATCCACGTGACACACCACGTATATCACCAGTCCTGGATCCAGCGTTGATCTGGCCAATGGAGGGGGGGTCCAGGTCCTGGGGGGTGCCGCCTTTACAGTGATTTTCTCAGTTTTTATAGGTATCTAGCCCCCTCCCCTTAGTTGAGTTTCTTGCTTCTCATGCTAATTAATTAGTTGGTGATAACCACCTTTTCTGTTATAGGCTAAGTTAGCCTCGCTTTCCATGTAAATTAGCACGCATGCTCCTTACAGGTGGTGGGGGGGGCAAGTCTTTTCGGTCTTGAATTGAGTCAGTGGTCGTGATCTCCCCCACCACAGTTACCTCTGTTTGACCTCTTCCCGGTGCAGGACTCTTAGCTTGTTAGCTGTAAAAAGGGAGTTGGGTACGGAGGCAATTAAAAGTGGTGTGCTTAGCTTTACCAGAGTAGCATTGGGCTGTGAGGGTCTCTCCCTCAGTCCAGATGTCACTTGGTTGATTTAGCATCAGACCGCCAGGTGCCAGGATGAGCGGGCCCTTTGCTTAGGCCCAGTGCTTATTGGCACAAGATAAGTACAATGCTCTTGTATCCAACACTGACAGGCTTTGTCCTTCACATTAGCACCTTAGATAAATGTTTGAGACATTTAACCCCATATTGTCGGACTCTTACACCACCCCGTGGCTCAAACAGTTGGCTGAGTTAGATCTCAGTAGAGATCATCTTCTGTTGTCGTAATCTTCACATAGCGGACAGAAGGAGAAAAGAGAGAAGAAAGCAAGTGGCTAATCATACATCATACTTTAGCAAGGGCTAACATCAAAACCAAAAATCCAACAAATAACATAAATCCCATATTTACAAGCCATTTTCCCCACCCCATGAGTCCCAAAGTTTGTAGTATGGACTACAGCCAGGAACCAGGAGTCGCACCTTATCTCTAATACTCTAGAAATATCTTTTTCAATAATACTTTAACTACCTCATTAGCCTGATTGGTGCAACAGGGAAAGGTTTCTGGCCATCCAGAGAAAGTATTCCCTAATACAAATAAATACCGATACCCATTTTGTCTGGGAAGTTCTGAGAAGTTTATTTGCCAATAATCACCAAGACTATAACATTATCTATAAGAGCCTCTACTCCCCGTTGTGTTCCTCTGTGTTCCTTGTGATGAAAAGAGGCCCCTTTCTGCTTGGTTCTTCAGGCGATGCAGACAACTCACTCGATGAAGCTTCCTGTAGTGACCTGTCTGCATGCTTCGAGATCTTCGACTTGCCCTCCTGGGAGTTTATGGGGGCAGTTAGCCACCATGTGCATGATGCTCTGACAGTAATGTCACTTCTTTGGCTGTGGAGGTAGACTACATTCTTTGGCATGGTGGCCAAGGCCACCACAGTTGTAGCATCTGTTTCCCATTGGTCTTCTTTTTTGTGCTGTCTTCCCTTTGGGTCGTATTTCACTTCCTGAACAGGGGCTCCCACCAGGGCCTGTTACCCGTATTGATTCAAGACCTTTAGAAGATTTCTTGAAAGTAAATTCCACTGGTTCTCCTTCTTTTAGGCTTCTAAATCCTTCCATGTGGAGCTTGCTTTGGTGTACAAAGACATCAACTGGAGACTCCAAGGGGCTTCCCTCTCTGTTGCTCATAGAGATGAACCTGAATTCCATTCTCACATTGAACCATTTGCAATGGCCAGTTCCATGCAAAACCTGGGATTCCTCCTCTTCTTCCTGCTCTGGCAACTTCCTGGGCTCGTCTCCACCTTTACTCACCCCTTCAGCCATGCTGCCCCACAGGCCCTCTGCTCCAAGAATTTCTAGTGTTCCAGACGCCCATCATCCAATACTTCTTCTGGAATTATTTCAGGTTCCGGTTTACTTCTTCCTGTAACATGAACGCTTGCGCTTCCAGGGTTTTCTCTTCCGGTATCTGTAGTTGTATGTTTCCTTTGTTTTGAAAACAATTTAGTTTATTAAGTAAATCTCTCCCCAAAAAAGGCATTGGGCAATCAGGTATGTATAGAAATTTATGATTAAAAATTCAGTTTCCAATTCCACATGTAATCGTTTCGAAGAAAGGCCTTACTTCCTTTTTCCCTGTAGCCCCAACAATAGGTATAGTTTGTTTATTCAGTTTACCTTTACATGTATTTAACACTGAACAAGTTGCACCTGTAATGGGCTAGAATTATTGCAGTGCAAATCTTCAGGACAAGGGGATACTGGTGACATAAATGGAGTTTCCGGTATGGGAGTTACCAGGTCACTCGTGTTCTCTCTGGCATTCCAAAGATTAGTCAAATTTGCTGGGGGAATTTCGTAAAATGGATCCTGCTCCACCCTTCAGGCTCTACCAAGAGCGAGAGCGACACCATATCAGCTCTCAAACGGAGCTTTCACTCTTCCCCAAGTATAGTTGGCAGTACAGGTTTTTGTGATTATATTCAACTTAATTTCTAATAACTTAGAGGAATCAAGATTAATGATAGAAAAGCTAATACCTTCTCCCGAAGATTTGAGAATTTGAACACAAAGTCATTGGTCAGTGTGGTTCCACAAATTTTCCCAGGTGGAATTACTTAGGAGTTCATAAAGAGCCATTGGGTGTTCAATTTGGGTCCCATCCTTTTTCCATGGTTGACCCTCCTTCTGAAGATTCAGGTTAATCATTGTGAATTTAAATCCTTCTGATGCAGAACCAGGGATAGCAACACATATCCCTTGGTTTGTTTGATTCCAAATATTCATAAATCCTTGTATCAACTCCCAAGTCGAGTTATTTCCAGCTGATTGAGACAAAGTTATACATGCACCAAGAATGAATATATACTTCTCCCACACCATTTTTTTCTTCGTGTACAACATAGGAATACAAATAACATTAAAAAGCTAACAAAAGCGCATGTTACCCAAACAAAGCTTGTTAACATCTGTTCACCAGCTTCAGTTTCCTGTAATGATAAGGAGACTTTACAATATTAATGAGGGACACAGGACAATAACAAAACAGGTGTTAAAAGGATGGCAATTGTGGAAAAAATAGACATTCCAATTCATTTTTCTCTAGTACAGTACAAAAATATTCCTAGTAAGATTAAACAAACTATATAGATAACTGATCACTTTGTGGTTGTGAACATAAGTCCCACGATGAGTTGCTCGCAACCTGTAATATAAATGTGCACAAAAGAGAAAATAATTAGAAGGAGGGGACAATCCAAGGAGTATGGATTCAATGATCCTTTCCATGGGCATCTGTAGCCACCCATGTATATACATTGCTGGGAGTCTTCAGGGTCAGGGGTACTTGCCCCACAGTGGGTAAGTCCACCAAAATGGGTTGCCCGGGATAATGGAGTGGGTTGCTTGGATCTTTATCTTCCCTCTTCCCAGGCAGAATGGATGAGGGCTTAGGGCAAAATGCGGTGAGTTGGGGGCAGCCATTAATTCCCCAATGGCTGTTAACCTTAGTTACTGCATCGGGTACCCACTGTGCCCATCTGGGATCATGGGGCTTTAGGGGTCGTTTCAAAAGTCCATTGGTGCATTCCACAATGCCACTTGCTTGAGGGTAATATGGTGTATGGAAGACCCATTGCATCCCCTCACTTTGTGCCCACTCCTCCACCACCCTGGCAGTGAAGTGGGTCCCATTATCTGATTGAATTGATTTGGGTTTGGGCAAGCAACTGAACTATAATTTTAGGCCTTTTACTGTATTATCCCCTGTTGTTTGCCATACTGCTACAGCTTGGGTTAATCCTGATACTACTTCGACCCCTACCAATACATATTGCTTTCCTTCTGAAAGTCGAAAAGGGACGATATAGTCCACCTGCCAAGTGCCCCATAACCCTTTGTTGTCCCTTAAATGCAGAGGTTGGTCCTTTAGAGGACTGTGTTCTCCTAATTGTGTATGGCATAAGCTACATGCTGAAATGATGGTGTTGCATAATTCTCAAGTTACCGGTCATCCTCTACTAGCTGCTTCCTTATACAAATCTCTGCCTCCTGTATGGCCTCTTTTTACATGCAACCATTCCAGCAGGTTTTCCCATTTTTCCTACTCACTCTCCATGGCCAGTCCTGCTAGATGAGTCATTGAATCCACCTGATTATTCAGCAGATGGGCTGGGTGATCTCCTGCCTGGTGTGCTGCAACCCACTCTAGAAAAAGGGGTTTCTGTTTTGCCACATTTAGGATTTCTTCCCATTTTTCACGCTGCCACACCGGCACCTGGTTCACCTCCCACTGGTTTGGTTCCCAAAATAGGAGCCATTCGGTACATCCCTTAAACATGGCATAAGAGTCCGTGTAAATAAACACTGCTCCTACAGCTTCAGCTTCTTTGGTAATCACACTCTATACTGCTACCAATTCTTTTACCTGTGCGCTTCCTTCACCCTCGGTTACGATTCGATCCCCAGAATCAACATGCAAGGCGACTGCTCGATATTTCCATACTTTCCCCTCTTGTCTAGAGGATGCATCAGTGAACAAGACATTCTTCGCTTCGGGTTCAAATGGAGGGGCTGGCTTAACGTAAGAGGGAGCAGGTTCCTGTTCCGGATGATCAGAAGGTGGATCTTGTATGCTCAGGACTTTTGGTGCTCCTTCCTCTATCTGGTGGGTATGGCTATAATGATCTAGTTGAGCATACAACTTTCTTACTGTTTCAAGCTGGGCTACCCCCACAGGGGGTGGAGTCCCGGCCAATACTGGTTTCAAGACTTTAAAAGGCCCTCTCAAAATTATTGGTTGTTGTCGTATAATCCTTTTGGCTTCCTGTATGCAAGACTGGTTATAAAAAGGCCCTTTTCCCAAACTGAATAACGTTTTTCTGCATCTTTAAAACTGCGGGAGTAAAAGCCAAGAGGACGGGTCAGACCCTCTGTGTTATCTTTAGTTACTTCATGCAAAATTGTTGTTTGGTCGTTTATGATTTTTAAATCCTCGGATATCCTTCCACTTTCATCAATGAATATGCAGCAACTTGAATTTACTACTGCACATACTCCCCCATGAGAGGCTAACATCATGTCTAAGGCCATCCTGTTCTGTAATGCAACTTTTCAAAGTTCAGTAGTTTCTTCTTGTAAGGCTCTTATAGCGTCAGAGGTGGCATTTCCGATTTTCTCAATGACTCCAGAGATGTTCACTATTGCCTTTTCCAATTCACTGACTCCTAATGCTGGGATTAACCATCTTATGAATGAGTGAAAGGTAGTAGGCCGAGTGATCAACGGGTTATCTATTGCTCTCCTCTTCTTTCTAATTGGGGACTTAACCCACCCCATTCCATAAAGATGTGTTATTATTTTGATATCTGGAGATACCACTCCCAAGGTGCAAGAACCTGTCCACCAGGGAGGTAACACTTTAAGGGCTTGGTCTCCACACAGCCAATACCATCCCGTCCCTTTGGGCACTTTCCAAAATTTTCCTCGATATTTCTGTTGATTTTTCTGTAATCGCAATTGCATGTACCAATCACACTGCAAATAATTCCCTACAGAATAGTTTCCTCTTTATTCTGAATTCTGGTCAGTAATGCACTCAACCTTGCCTGTTAATTGGGAAGTCCGGATTTCCTGAACTTTTGGATTATTGTTTTGAGTTTTAAAATAACCTTCAGGGTTGTCCCAAAGGTTATTGGTAGGCCAATTAGTGTTACAGCAGATTGAATGCTATGCTTTGGGAATCTAGTACACACCCAACATTTGCTTGCATTAGTGGCTGAAGCTACTTCTGCCACTAATTTCACATGGGCATTCTCATGCCATGGACTTCCTAGTTTCTGCCCAGACACTTTTAAACTTATCAGTAACACAGAAACTAGAGTTGTCGTTTGAAAACGAGCTTGAGAGGAGCTGTCTACGCGGAAGTCCATGGTTTAGGAGCCCTCTTGACTCTTGAGTAATGAACCCAGGGTCCTTTCTTATCCAGCTTTACGGCCATGTATGTTGTAAGTAAAACCTGAAATGGTCCTTTCTTGCAGGGGTTCTCCAGACCACGACTTCAGGTATACCCAATTTCCGGGCTGGAACGGATGTACTGGGGAATCAAGATTCAGAGATTTATTTGCAACCACATTCTTTTTCATTTCTTGCATCACTGTCCCTAGGGATATTATGATACTTTTGTAAATCTGTTTCACCTCTGATGTTTAATTCCCCTGGTAATTTAGGAATCTGGTACAGTCTCCCATACAACAGCTCCTAAGGGCTTAACCGATGTTTTCCTTTAGGCCGAATTCTAATTCTCAGCAGAGCAAGTGGAAGTGCTTGTATCCAAGTCATTGAGGTTTCCTGGCAAATTTTTCTCAATTGCAGTTTTAAAGTCTGATTCATTCGCTCTACCCGTCCACTAGATTGTGGGCGATAGGGGGCATGCAGTTTTCCTGTTATTTGTAATACTCTACTGACTTGTCCAACAGTGTCTGCAACAAAATGTGGCCCAAACTGCGGTATTATTTCTTTAAGTAAGATTTTGACAACTTCCCTGGCTTTGTTGGTACGACATGGGAAGGCTTCAGGCCATCCTGTAAAAGTATCTACCAATACTAACAGATATCTTAATCCTCCTTTTCTTGGCAGTTCAGTGAAATCTATTTGCCAGTGCTCTCCTGGAGTGTTTCCTGTTTTTGTGGATCCAAGCTGAATTTTATTCTGTTTCTTTGGATTATTTCTAAGGCATGTTTCGCACCTTTCAACTACAGACCTTATAATTTCCACCATATTATGACTCACCACTGACTTCTGCAGATGTTTCAATAAATTCTCAGTTCCCCAATGAACACTATTATGTTCTTTCTTTACTATTTCATGCATTAAAATTGGGGTTAGAATTACCTGCCCCGTAGGAGTAACAACCCATCCATTTTTCTGTATCTTAGCTCTTAATGTTTCAATTAAGTTTTGATCCTGACTATCATAATTAGGGGATTGTCCTAATTCTTTTTTCTTTTCAGGTACTATTGCCAATATTCCTTTACCCTTTTCTTCAACCTTACGAGCAGTCAGATTGGCCAATTGATTGCCTCTTTCTTGTGGGATTCATCCGGTCTGGTGAGCTTTGCAGTGCATAACAGCCACTTCCTTCAGTTTCTGTACACTTTCAAGTAGCTTTAAAATCTGCTCTGCATGTTTAATACTGGTCCCTTGAGATGACAACAATCCCCTTTCTTTCCAAATTTCCCCGTGTGCGTGTAATACCCCAAAGGCATACTTGGAATCAGTCCATACATTCACTTGCTTTCCTTCACTTAAATCTAAAGCTCTTGATGCAATCAGTTATGCCTTTTAGGTTGACGCTTTTGATTGCAGAGCTTCTGCGTCTACAACAGTATTCACTGTAGTCACAGCATAGCCTGACATCCAGATCCCATCTCTCACAAAACTGCTCCCATCCAAATACAGCTCCTGGTCTGGGTTTTCCAGAGGGATGTCTTTCAGGTCAGGTCAGCTGGCATATACTTCCTCGATGGTCTGTAAACAGTCCTGTGTAGTTTCTTCCTCCTTCAGTTGTCGGGATGACAGGAAAACTGCTGGGTTTACTACTGTAGTTGATTTTAAAACAGTATCATCTTGTTTAAGAAGTACTATCTGGTATTTCAACATCCGACTTGGAGACAACCAGTGTCCACCTTTTTGATCCAGGACAGTAAGTACCATGTGTGGTACAAAAACAGTCACTTTCTGTCCCAGTGTCAGTTTCTGGGCTTCTTGAATTAACAGCATAGTAGCAGCTACAGCTCTCAGATATCCTGGCCATCCTTTGCTGGTATGGTCCAATTGCTTTGAGAAATAGGCCACAAGCGCGTCTGCTGCCTCCTAGCATCTGAGAAAGCACCCCCAGGGCTAAAGCTTGTCATTTGTGAATGAATAATTTGAAAGATTTAGTCAGATCACGGAGTCCTAAGGCTGGTGTTTTCCTTAGAGTTCTTTTTATTTGTATTTCTGGTGCTATTGTCCCATTCCAAAGACCCAGGTGGTGAAGCTTTCAGTAGCTCATAAAGAGGTTTCACAATGAGTCCATAATCTGTAATCCACAGCCTGCACCACCCTACCATTCCAAGGAAGGTCCACAGGTCATGTGCATCCTGGGGTTCCGGAAGTTCAGAGGCAGCCTCTTTTTGTTCCATGCTCAGTCTTCTTTGTCCTTTCAGAAGTTCAAATCCAAGGTACTTGACGGATTCCTGAGCAACCAGAGCCTTTTCCTCTGAAACTTGGTAACCATTCATTCCAAAAAAAATCAAAAGATCGATAGTTAATTGTAAGCATACTTCCCAGGTTCCTGCTGCAATTAGAATATCATTGATATACTGAAAAACAGTCCCTATCACAGAATCACAGAATCACGGAATGGTAGGGGTTGGAAGGGATCTCTGTGGGTCATCTAGTCCAACCCTCCTGCCGAAGCAGGGTCACCTACAGCAGGCTGCACAGGACCTTGTCCAGGCAGGTCTTGAATATCTCCAGAGAAGGAGACTCCACAACCTCCCTGGGCAGCCTGTTCCAGGACTCCGTCAACCTCAGAGGGAAGAAATTCTTCCTCATGTTCAGACGGAACTTCCTGTGCTTCCGTTTGTGCCCATTGCCCCTTGTCCTGTCACTGGGCACCACTGAAAAGAGCTTGGCCCCATCCTCCTGACACCCACTCTTCAGATATTTATAAGCATTTATGAGGTCCCCTCGCAGCCTTCTCTTCTTCAGGCTGAACAAGCCCAGCTCCCTCAGCCTCTCCTTGTAGGGGAGATGTTCCAGTCCCCTCACCATCCTTGTAGCTATCCGCTGGACTCTCTCCAGTAGCTCTTCATCTTTCATGAACTGGGGAGCCCAGAACTGGACACAGTACTCCAGATGAGGCCTCACTAGGGCAGTGTAGAGGGGAAGAAGAACCTCCCTCGACCTGCTGGCCACACACTTCTTGATGCATCCCAGAATGCCATTGGCCTTCTTGGCAGCCAGGGCACACTGCTGGCTCATGGTTAACCTGTCGTCCACTAGGACACCCAGGTCTCTCTCCACAGAGCTGCTCTCCAGCAGGTCCACCACAAGCCTGTACTGATGCATGGGGTTATTCCTCCCCAGGTGCAGGACCCTGCATTTGCCTTTGTTGAACCTCATCAGGTTCCTCTCTGCCCAACTTTCCAGCCTGTCCAGGTCACGCTGAATAGCAGCACAGCCTTCCGGTGTGTCTACCACTCCTCCCAGTTTGGTGTCATCAGCAAACTTGCTGAGGGTACATTCTAACTCTTCATCCAGGTCGTTGATGAAGAAGTTGAACAAGGCTGGGCCCAGTACTGACCCCTGGGGGACACCACTAGTTACCAGCCTCCAACTAGACTCAGCGCCGCTGACGACAACCCTCTGAGTTCTGCCATTCAGCCAGTTCTCTATCCACTTCACCGACCACTCATCCAGCCCACACTTCCTCAGCTTCCCTAGGAGGATATCATGGGAGACTGTGTCGAAAGCCTTGCTGAAGTCGAGGTAGACAACATCCACGGCTCTCGCTTCGTCTACCCAGCCAGTCATGTCATCGTAGAAAGCTATTAGATTGGTCAGGCATGATTTCCCCTTGCTGAATCCATGCTGACTACTCCTGATAACCTTCTTTTCTTCCACTTGCTTCATGATGGCCTCCAGGATAAGCTGCTCCATCACCTTTCCCGGGATGGAGGTGAGGCTGACCGGCCTGTAGTTCCCTGGGTCCTCCTTCTTGCCCTTTTTGAAGATTGGAGTGACATTGGCCTTTCTCCAGTCCTCGGGCACCTCTCCTGTCCTCCAGGACCTCTCAAAGATGATGGAGAGTGGCTCAGCAATGACATCCGCCAGCTCCCTCAGCACTCGTGGGTGCATCCCATTGGGGCCCATGGATTTGTGGACGTCCAGATTGCTTAAGCGATCCCTCACACAGTCCTCCTCGACCAAGGGAAAGTCATCCTCTCTGTAGGCTTCTTCTCTTACCTCCGGGGCCTGGGATTCCTGAGGGCCAGTCTTAGCACTGAAGACTGAAGCAAAGAAGGCATTCAGTAGCTCTGCCTTCTCCGCATCCTCCATCACCAGGACACCCGCCTCATTCAGCAGCGGCCCCACATTGTCCCTAGCCTTCCTTTTGCTGCTGATGTAGTTGAAGAAGCCCTTGTTGTTTTTGACATCCCTTGCCAGCTTCAATTCCAGGTGGGCCTTGGCCTTCCTTGTTGCATCCCTGCATGCTCTGACCACGTTCCTGTATTCTTCCCAAGTGGCCTGCCCCTCTTTCCACATTCCACGGACCTTTCTCTTCTGCCTGATCTCCGCTAGAAGCTCCTTGTTTAACCATGCAGGTCTCCTGCCTCCTTTGCTCGATTTCTTTCTCAGGGGGATGCATTGCTCCTAGTATGGAGGAAGTGTCGTTTAAAGAGCGACCAGCACTCTTGGACCCCCCTGCCTTCGAGAGCCCTGGCCCACGGGATTCCTCCCAGTAGCTCCTTGAAGAGGGCAAAGTTAGCCCTCCTGAGGTCCAGGGTTTTGATCCTGCTTATCGCCCTGCTTCCTCCACGCAGGATCCTGAACTCAACCATTTCATGGTCACTGCAGCCGAGTCTACCTCCGACCTTCACATCCTCCACCAGTCCCTCCTTGTTTGTTAACACGAGGTCCAGCAGCGCGCCTTTCCTTGTTGGTTCCTCCACCACTTGCATCAGAAAGTTATCATCGATGCTCTGTAGGAACCTCCTGGATTGCGCCTGCCTAGCTGTATGGTCTTCCCAGCTGATGTCAGGGTGGTTGATGTCCCCCATGAGAACCAGGGCCTGTGACTGTGAGGCTGCTTGCAGCTGCCTGTAGAAGGCCTCATCAATTTCCTCCTCCTGGTCAGGTGGCCTGTAGTACACACCCACCTTAATGTCACCCTTATGAGCCTGTCCCTTAATTCTAACCCACAAGCTTTCAACTCGTTCGTCATTTGCCCCCGGGCCAAGCTCAATGCATTCCAGTTGCTCCCTCACATATAGAGCAACTCCCCCACCTCTCCTTGTTGGCCTGTCTTTCCTAAAGAGTCTGTAGCCATCCATGACAGCATGCCAGTCATGCGAGTTGTCCCACCATGTTTCTGTGATGGCGACCAAGTCGTAGTCGTCCTGCTGTATAATGGCTTCCAGCTCCTCCTGTTTATTGCCCATGCTACGTGCATTGGTGTAAACACACTTGAGCTGGGCTGTCAATCTCACCCCTGGCCTTGGCACGCCAAGCCTAGGCTCATCCCTAGTGAGATGGGCAATATCCCCTTCCGCCTTTGAACCTAGTTTAAAGCCCTCTCAATGAGCCCCGCCAGCTCGTGGCCAAGAATCCTTTTACCCCTTTGAGACAGCTGAGTTCCACCTGTCACCAGCAGGCCCGGTGCTGTGTACACCTCCCCATGATCAAAGAAGCCAAAATTTGACCGATGGCACCAGTCCCTGAGCCACCTGTTAACCAGGTGAGTTTTCCTGCCCCTTTCAGTGCTGTCCCCTGCCACTGAAGGGATGGAGGAAAACACCACCTGCGCCCCTGATCCCTCAACCAGTCGCCCCAGTGCCCTGAAGTCCCTTTTGATGGCCTTGGGACTTCTTTCTGCTATCTCGTCCCTGCCAACCTGCATTACCAAGAGGGGGTAGTAATCAGAAGGCCGCACCAGACCAGGGAGTTTCTTCGCAACATCCCTAACCCGGGCCCCAGGGAGGCAGCAGACTCCCCTGTGGGATGGGTCCGGTCGGCAGATCGGGCCCTCTGTTCCCCTCAGAAGGGAATCACCTATGACAATGACCCTTCTTTTTTTTCTTAGCTGAGGCAGTCATAATTCTTGGGGCTGTCTGACTCGTTCTAGGCAACCCCCTGGATGGAGCCTCACCTTCACCCACTTCCTCTGTGGCCGGTCCCTCACATTCCAGAGCCCCTTATCTGTTGCTTAGGGGCAACTGGGCAGGTGAGGGAGGCTGGGGGGAGATACGCTTGCCACCCCGAGCAGGGACCCGTTTCCATTCCCCCCCATCTCTTAGGTCCCCTCTTTCTGCTCGATGGCAAGAGGGTAGGGGGTTCTCTGCTTTTTGTGGAGCTGCCTCCTGCTGCCTCTGCCTCAGGGAGGGCAGGGTGCAGCTCCACCAGTCGATCTCCCTCTCACACTCCCGGATGCTCCTCAGCCTCTCCACTTCCTCTTTCAGCTCTGCCACCAGGCTGAGCAGGTCATTCACCTGCTAGCACCGAACACAGCCGTTGTCTCTGCTGTCCGCCGGTACGAGCGCCAGGCTCAGACACTCCCTGCAGCCAGAGACCTGGACACTGGTGTTCTTGCGTTGGGCCTCCGTCTGGGTCCCTACACTCCTTCTAGCAAGAGCTTTACCACGGGTGGTAACCATGGCTAGAATGTCTCCTGGATAGGCGATGCCCACTACTTGAGTTGCCAGGAGGGGTGGCTGCACCCTTGCCCAGCCGCCTTCCCCGCTCGCCCTGCCTGCGCCACGTGCTGCGCAAACTGCTGCGCCGATCCTGGGCTGCTGCACCGCCTCTGTTTGCCCGCTCTGTTCGCTTGTGCTCCTTGGGGGCTGCTCTTATCCGTGAGGGTGGTTTGGCCGCTGTCACACTTGACTCTGCCCCCGCTGAGTCAGAGCTGCCGCTCGTTGGCATCTCCCGCTTTCCCGCTCGGGGGTTGGGGGGGGTGGGGGGGTTGGCTGTGGTCTCCTCTCTCTCTCTCTCTCTCTCTCTCTCTCTCTCTCTCTCTCTCTCGGCGCTTTTTCCCGCCTCGCCGCTGCGGTTTTGCCACTGGAGAACGGGTCCCTCGGCGCGAGCCTCTGCTCCAGAGCCCTTCACCTTCAGTAGCTTCTTATGTCACAGAATCACAGAATGTTAGGGTTTGGAAGGGACCTCTGTGGATCTTCTAGTCCAACCCCCCTGCCGAAGCAGGGTCACCTACAGCAGGCTGCACAGGACCTTGTCCAGGCGTGTTTTGAATATCTCCAGAGAAGGAGACTCCACAGCCTCCCTGGGCAGCCTGTTCCAGTGCTCTGTCACCCTCAGAGTGAAGAAGTTCTTCCTCATGTTCAGACGGAACTTCCTGTGCTTCAATTTGTGCCCATTGCCCCTTGTCCTGTCGCTGGGCACCACTGAAAAGAGTCTGGCCCCATACATCACAGGGTAACTTGTGGTTTTTCCTGCGTGACCAGGGGTAAGATATGAGGAAATGGGACGGAAAACCTACTGCTGACCTAGAGGCACGAGTACATGAGTTAAAAAAGAAAGTGCCCAAAAGAAAAGTTACTCTGCTTTCCAGTGGGCAGTTCTCCAGACAGGGTAGGTGGAATTCTTGTCCCTCCCTTACAGACTCAAATAAAAGGTATTAGAGGGGCCCTGCCTCCAGCCAGGAGGAGGAGAGGGACAACCGAGTTTGTTGGACTGTGTGGATTTGATGGCCTGGTATGTCAGAACCACATGAGTATAAAGCTTTGGTAGACACTGGAGCACAGTGTACTATAATGCCATCGAATCATAAAGGAGCAGAGTCAATCAGTATTTATGGAGTGACAGGGGGATCTCAAGAGTTATCTGTATTAGAGGCCAAAGTGAGCCTAACTGGAAATGAATGGGAAAAGCACCCTATAGTAACTGGCCCAGATGCTCCGTGCATCCTTGGCATAGACTACCACAAGAGAGGGTATCTGAAGGACCCAAAAGGATATCAGTGGGCCTTTGGTACAAGAGCTGTAGAGGCTGAGGACATTAAACAGCTGTCTACCTTGCCTGGCCTCTCAGAGGACCCTTCTGTTGTAGGGTTGCTTAAGGTCGAAGAACAACAGGTACCAATTGCTACCACAACAGTGCACCGACAACAATATCACACCAACCGAGACTCCCTGATCCCCATTCAGAAACTGATTCGACAACTAGAGAGTCAAGGAGTGATCAGTAAAAGTCATTCACCCTTTAACAGTCCAATATGGCCAGTGTAAAAGCCTGATGGAGAATGGAGGCTGACAGTAGACTATCGCGGCCTAAAAGAAATTACACCGCCATTAAGCGCTGCCATGCTGGACATGCTTGAACTTCAATATGAACTGGAGTCAAAGGAAACCAAGTGGTATGCCACCACTGACATTGCTAATGCTTTTTTCTCTCTATTCCTTTAGCAGCAGAGTGCAGGCCACAGTTTGCTTTTACCTGGAGGGGTATCCAGTACACCTGGAATCGATTACCCCAGGGGTGGAAACACAGCCCTACCATCTGCCATGGACTGATTCAAACTGCCTTGGAACAGGGTAAAGCTCCAGAACACCTGCAGTATATTGATGACATCATTGTATGGGGTGACACAGCAGCAGAAGTCTTTGAAAAAGGTGAGAAAATAATCAACATCCTTCTGAAAACTGGTTTTGCAATAAATTGAAGTAAGGTCAAGGGACCTGCATGAGAGATCCATTTTTTAGGAATTAAATGGTGAGATGGGCATCGCCAGATCCCAATAGAGGTGATTAACAAAATAACAGCAATGTCCCCATCAACTATCAAAAAAGAAACACAAGCTTTCTTGGGCGTTATAGATTTTTGGAGAATGGACATTCCACATTATAGTCACATAGTGAGTCCTCTCTATTGAGTAACTTGAAAAAAGAATGATTTTCAGTGGGGCCCTGAACAATGACAGGCCTTTGAACAAATTAGACAAGGGACAGTGCATGCAGTAGCCCTTGGACCAGTCCAGTCAGGACACGATATTAAAAATGTGCTCTACACCACAGTCGGAGACAATGGTCCTACCTGGAGCCTCTGGCAAAAAGCACCAGGTGAGACTCGGGGTCCACCCTTAGGTTTTTGGAGCCGAGGATATAAAGGCTCTGAGGCCAACTATACTCCAACTGAAAAAGAAATATTAGCAGTATATGAAGGAGTTTGAGCTGCTTCAGATGCGATTGGTACTGAAGCACAGCTCCTCCTAGCACCCCGACTGCCAGTACTTGGCTGGATGTTCGAGGGAAAGGTTTCTGCTACTCACCATGCATCCGATGCTACCTGGAGTAAGTGGATTGCATTAATCACACAGTGGGCTCAAATAGGTAACTCCAGCTGCCCAGGAATCTTGGAAGTAATCATGGACTGGCCAGAAGATAAAGATTTCACAGTGTCACCAGAAGAAGAGGAGGTGATGTGTACTGGAGAAGCCCCACCATATAATGAACTACCAGAGAATGAAAAGCAGTCTGCCCTGTTCACTGATGGATCCTGCCGCCTTATAGGAAAACATCATAAGTGGAAAACTGGCATATGACGGCATGGACTCAGCTTGTGGTGCAAGTGACTCCAAGTTTACTTTGCAAGCAGTGCTTTATCCATCTTTACCCGGACATTAGTTCCTGGGAACTTTCTATCCCGATAAGGCAGCTATTTGCACGAGGTTCTCTATTCTACTTCTGTCCAATCCATAGTCGTATCACACGCCAGGTCAGCCAATAAGGTTGCTGATCACGTGCTGTCCATGCGCTGGCTGACAGTACACAACCGTTGATTTTTAACTCCTTATCATGTACTCCGCTCCTTCAGCACATCCACAAGTCCTGTTTACTTCAGCATTTTTCTCTTCTGTTTATTACAGCAATCTGCTTTTGTCCCATCCTCTACAGAAAGCAGCAGTATGGAGTCCTACATGACAAATCATAGAGGCTGATGAGGGACAAGGTGAGTCAAGTCAGTTTGTGGAGGTAAGAGCCATACAGCTGGCCTTAAACATCGCTGAATGGGGAAAGTGGCCAGTACTTCATCTTTATACTGACTCATGGATGGTGGCAAATGCTTTGTGGGGGTGGTTAAAACAGTGGAAGCGGAGTAACTGACAGTGCAGAGGCAAGTCCATTTGGGCTGCCCCACTGTGGCAAGATATTGCTGCCTGGCTAGAGAACTTGCCTGTGAAAGTACGTCATGTGGATGCTCATGTCCCTAAGAGTTGGTCCACTGAAGAACATCAAAACCATTAGCAGGCGGATCAGGCTGCTAAGATTAAAGTGATTAAGTCTCTCTCCCTTTTCCTCCTTTTCCCTTCCTCTGGTGGGAGGGTGAGGGTTAATAGAGAGCGTCTGTCACTCAGTTTATTGATGGCCTGCTTTAAATCGTGACAGCTACACAGGAAATAGTTATTGTGTGCATGAGTGTATGAAAGGGCCAGGCTGGAAAACCGCCTGGAGCACCTGGATGGTTGTTTGTGACTGAAGACAGTCACGAGGGATGAATGTGTGAGAAAGCTAACTCTCTCTGATTAGGGAGTGTGAGAAAGAAAGGAATCATCCTGTTTGGCCTCATAGCTCACACTCGTATCTGTGCATATAAATTAATTTCTTGACTGTGTTGGAAGGTCGCTCGCTCGCTCACTCGCTTGCTTCTTAGTTTGCTTGCTTGTTTACTTGCTTGGCTTCGGAATAAAGGAAACTTGCCTTGAGAAGAGAGAAATGTCCGACTGATTTCTTCACCACATTTGGTGATTTCAATCACTGCATTGGGCTGATTTCTTCACTGCATGCAACTTTTGTAATTTCCTCCAAATATCGTCTGTTGACTGTCCTATAAAGAGGAACACTAACTGATTTTTCCCTTCTTCCAAAGGGAACTTTCTGTGCAGTTTCCTTTATCTAAAAATTCCGTCTGTGGCTCCTCCTTGTTCTGCTTAATCTGGTACAACTTTGACCAATTCACTGCTTTAGGAATAGCATTCTTAATTCCAAACAAAATCAATCTCTGATATTTTTTTATTAGTTCCCTTTCCACTCTAATATTAGGGTCCCAATCTGGATCTGTAGGAGGTAGATGTTGCTCCCACTGACCCTGAAATCGTCCTGCAGCAATTTGTGCCTCTATGTGAGTTCTTGCTGTTCTAAAGATCGTTTCCTTTTCTGTGCTGTCAAAGAATACCGACATAATAGCATCAATATCCTTCTAATCAGGGTCTGTAGTTCTGATCACTGCATCAAAAGCTTTAGCCACCTTATCAGGATTATCTCTATAATTTCCAGCTGCCTGCTTCCAGTTATTTAAATCAGTTATTGAAAAAGGCACCCTCACAATCACTAGTCCTTTATTTCCAACAGCCTGTCTCAGTGGAGCTTGCAATACTGCCCCCCTGCCGACAACGAGTTCTCTCAGCTACCGGAGTCGCTCCTGTCTTTCCATTCTCAGTCACCCGCTCCAAGGGGCTCAGGTATATTATCCTGAAATCTCTGTCTCAACGTGGGAGCAACAAACATTTCTAGGTCATCCTCTGGCTCATCCTGAACTAATTTTAAAGACCTCTGTCCAATACTACAAGCAGAACAACATCTTTTCAAACCTTTCCCTTTTCCACTGCCTTTCCTATCTTTTTCTAATGCTAGTACCAAAGGATCTGAGGGAGCCAAATTTATCCCACACTACTTCTGCCATTCAGGGTGTGAACATGAAGTGAAAAACATATCTGCATACAGTATTTCATCCCACTTTCAGTCCCGAAAAATGCTTATCATATTCATGGTTTTTTTTGAGAATTCATTAGCATTTGTTAATGTCTTTTGGGTGGTCGTCACGGGTCTTCAGATGAAGGCTTGTACTCTTCATCACGGTGTCCAGTGGTTGACCTTTGCTTCTGTGCATACTCAGTTCTAAGATCACATATACCATGTCCTTCAAGGTTGCTTTGTTGCAGTCTTATGGTCACTTTGTAGCCTCCTTATCTTCATGGTCCTGCACATCTGCTCTCCCAAGACCGAGCTGTCTAAGTGGGATTATTCAGGAGTCTCTTATTTTACAACCTTCCCAATTATTCACAGAGAACCAAGACTTGCTTTGGTTTTAACTAATATGTTGTGCAATGATTCTGAGACCTAAAGTGATAAGTTTTATCTACATCCGCTACATCTGCTACATTCACTACACTCACAGGCATCAATACTATGACTACGACATTTAACTAAATGAATGATTTACCACAACCAGTCTTGCTTGACTCTTGTCCTCTACACTCAAAAAAAAAAAAAAAATCTCCCAAAACAACCAAACATGCAATATCTTCTAGCAAGAAGCAATGAAAATTTTTTACATTTAAAACTACACAGTTGTTTAGGTGTCTCCAGAGAACAAACACTCACCTCTCCTTTTATCTTACAGGTCAGCAGTTCAAAACTAGCTTGTCTCAGCAATGAATGAATGCTGTTACCTTCATAAAAGTATTCAGTGCTTGATATAATGCACTAAAAAGTCTTGTTGCATTCTGAGGTTTTTACACCAAAACATTACTGCACTATATGGAGTGTAACTATATTGCACTCTATATAGATAATTTTAGCACATTTAAAAACAACTGGAACATGCACTTTTAGACACATCCTACCTAAAAGAAGAAATAGAAATCTCAGAAAAAGGAAGATAAACATATGCTGCTCAGCTATTTTTGAAGAAAAATGGCTTTAAAATGGAACTTACTGTTCCAGGGACTAAATGTGTAAGTGTCCAATGAGATAACAAAACGTGGTAGGAATCTAGAACTGGTTGGAGACTATGTACAAAAAAGTACAAGGAAGTTATTTGTTGTAATAGAGGAATGCTATTAATTTCTTAGCTGTGTTTAAAATGGTACTAGACATTGTAGTCCCAGGAGTTTCTCTGCAGTCTCAGACAAACGCCAACAAGGGAACTGTCATTCAAAAGTGCATTCACAGTGCCTGCTGAGCTTGGAGCAGCCATGAAGGCCTCAGCTTCCAACCTGCTGGTGTCTGGTTGTCCACACACAGCCTGGCTGCAGAGCTGTTTGCTGCAAGGCACTGTGCCTCTGTTGTTCAGAGCTGGAATTCAGGAGATGCACAACTTACACTGAATATCAGGGGGAGATCAAGCTCCACCAGGAGGGCTGGATCTACTCTGAAATTTCTAGTCATAATTACAGAGGAAACTAGATGACGTGCCAGGAGTAAGATATTCCTCTAACTCATTAGACAGAACTCAAGTTCAGACATGCGCTCGCCTAGACAGAGAGCATAAATATGCCCTACATAAAGTGCAGCAGAAAGTGCAAAGAAGTCAAAACAAATTCAATTATCTTTTCTAATTTTCTGTCAGAGTAATGATAAACATTTTCAACAAGAATTGGTAAGAAGTCACAGGGTGAGTTTAAAGGAATGTTTTTTCTTGATATGTATCAGTGATTTCTTTATGCACAAGTTTAAACCACCATTTAATTGTTGTAGATATGAGTCCTGGGTTCAGCCAGGACAGGGTTAATTTTCACTGAAATCCAGGAAGGGACACAGCAGGGCAGGCTGACCCCACCTGGCCAAACAGGGCAGGGTATTCCATACCATGTGCCGTCATGCTGGGTTCCGGTTTGGGGGGGAGCTGGGCGGTGGGAACTCACTCGCGGCTCTGGAGCATGGCAGCGGCGGTTCGGGAGAGCGGCTCTCGGGGTTGTGCGGTTTGTGTTGTGTTTTTCTCCTAATCTGTATCGTTGTTGTTCCTGTTCCCTTTGTATGCTGTTCTGTTAAACTGCCCTTATCCCGACCCACCAGTTTCTGCCTGTTTCTTTCCATTCTCCTCCGCACCCCAGCGGGGGGAGGGGCAGCCGCGTGGCGCTTTTGTTGCCGGCCGCAGCCAAACCATAACATTTAATTTGGCGCCCAAGCGTGGGGCAGGGATAACAGCAGGGCTGAGCAGCGGGTGTTAAAATGGCTTTCTTAGATTTTGTTAAATTTTGTCATACACATTTACTGTGTTAGTTAAATACTTGCCAGTAAAAATGTTTCTGACTGATCAAGTGGCTGTGGTATGTAAATCCGTACTTGCACTATGTGTTCATTGTCATGCTGTTCATCATCACTGGGAAAAGGATCAGGATGATGATTTTGCTCTACTCTACGATATCGTCTTATGACATGATAACATCACTGCGCATGAAATTAGTCTTATATTTGCATGCGGCACTGCGGTCATTTCCATACCTCGAGTCCTATCTCTTAGAATTTGTTAATAATCGAACCCAATCTGTGGGGAAAACTGGAGGGGACACCTTCCACCACTCTGTCACCCCCCCTCTCTCCCTCAGGCTACTCCTAACGGCTTTTGAGAATTTCGAGTACCCGTGGGATACTCAGGCCAGTGTGTTTCTATTATTATGCCTCCTGAACGGGTTTCAGATTTTGTTTACAGTTAAACAAGTAGTTAAGAACATCCTGCAGAGATCTGCCCCGGGGCTGGATAGCTGTGAGTGGCTGGGTGTGTGGGACAGCATGGGCAGGTGTATAGGGCAGTGGGCACCCCTGATGTTTTTGAAACTCACCCCTGAGCAAGTACAGAATCCTGAAAAACTAGTAAACTATCTGCAAAAAGTGTGCTGCCACCCTGGGAACTCCAGAGAGACACAAATCACCGCAAGGTGCTGGAGTCTGGCCCACGCCTACCGAGCCCTGTTCAACCTGATTCAGTGCTCTAAAGGGGAAAGGGGGGGAAACAAAACGGCAGGCACTGCGACTGGCGCTGCCCCCCCCAGCCGGCCCTGCAGCCCCTCCAGCCCAGGAGGCAGTCACAGCCCCCCCGACCGGCACCATCACTGCTGTAGCCATTGACGTTGTCCCGGTTGTCCTGGTGGGCACGGCAGTTGCTGCAGCTCCAGCTTCAGCTGCAGGCATCATGATTGAGCCCAATAACCAACCTGTGCCAGTAGCAGTTGCCCCTGTAAAACTAAAGAAAGATGCAAAGAAATCAGATCACTCCGGAAAGGATAACAATGAGCCAGGGTCATCACGGGAGACAGAGACAGAGATCATCACCCGGTCCCTGTACCTGAGCGAGCTGCGAGACATGCGGAAAGATTTCAGCCGCCACCCAGGCGAGCACATTGTCACCTGGCTGCTGCGGTGCTGGGATAACGGGGCCAGCAGCTTGGAATTAGAGGGCAAGGAAGCCAAGCAGCTGGGATCCCTGGCCAGGGATGGGGGCATTGACAAGGCCATTGGGAAGAAGGAACAAGTCCTCAGCCTCTGGAGGAGACTTCTGTCAGGCGTGAGGGAGAGGTACCCCTTCAGTGACGATTTTGTATGCTATCCTGGCAAGTGAACCGATATGGAAAGGGGTATTCAGTACTTGAGGGAATTAGCTGTGCGGGAGCTGGTTTACTATGACCCGGACAATGAGCAGTTACCCACAGACACAGATGAAGTCCAGTGCACACCATCTATGTGGAGGAAAGTTGTGCGAAGCGCACTATCCTCATATGCAAACTCACTGGCAGTCGTAAACTGGAGAGGTGAGGAGGCACCAACAGTGGATGAGGTGGCTGTCCGACTCCAGCAATATGAAGAAAGTCTCTCTTCCTCCCTTGTGTCAGCTGTGAAGAAACTGTCCCAGGAGTTCCAGCAATTCAAAGAGGATATGTCCTACTCCCCACCTCTATGGGCCAGCATCTCAGCCATCAGGGGCAGGCATTTTTCTTCTCAGGTGAGAGGATACAGAGGCTATAAACCACGGGGCACCCTGTGGTTTTACCTGCGTGACCACGGAGAGGACATGAGGAAGTGGGATGGAAAACCCACCTCAAGTCTAGAGGCACGAGTGCGTGAGCTGCCAGGTAAAACAATCACAAAAGGGGATTCTGTTAGGAAAAATGCCACTCCAGTTTCCAGCACCCAGCTCTCCAGACCAGGTAGACAGTTTGATCTTGATTCTGATCCTCTGGAAGGGACCTCCAAGTCATTCTTACAGCAGGTGAGCAGCAAATTCTCTGACCAGGATTAGAGGGGCCCTGCCTCCAGCCAGGTGGAGGAAAGGGACAACCGCGTTTATTGGTCGGTGTGGATTCGGTGACCTGGCACATCAGATCCACAAGAGTGTAAAGCTCTAGTGGACACTGGTGCACAGTGTACTTTAATGCCATCAGATTTCAAAGGGTCAGAGTCCATTTGCATTTCGGGAGTGACAGGGGGGTCCCAAGAGCTGAGTCTACTGGAGGCTGAAGTGAGCCTCACTGGGCAGGAGTGGCAGAAGCACCCCATTGTAACAGGCCCTGAGGCTCCGTGCATCCTTGGGATAGACTATCTTAGGAGAGGGTATTTCAAGGACCCAAGGGGGTATCGGTGGGCTTTTGGCATAGCTGCTGTGGAGACGGAACAAATTGAACAGCTGTCCATTTTGCCTGGTCTCTCGGAGGATCCTTCCGTTGTGGGGTTGCTGAGGGTTGAAGAACAACAGGTACCAATTGCGACCACAACGGTGCACCGGCGACAGTATCGTACCAACCAACACTCCCTTCTCCCCATTCATCAGCTGATCCGCCAGCTGGAGAGTCAAGGAGTGATCAGCAAAACTCGCTCACCCTTTAACAGTCCCATATGGCCAGTGAGAAAATCTACTGGAGAGTGGAGACTGACAGTGGACAACCGTGGCCTGAATGAAGTCACACCACCGCTGAGTGCTGCCGTGCCAGACATGCTAGAACTTCAATATCAGCTGGAGTCAAAGGCAGCCAAGTGGTATGCTACAATTGCAATGGCTAATGCATTCTTCTCCATCCCTTTGGCAGCAGAGTGCAGGCCACAGTTTGCTTTCACCTGGAGGGGCATCCAGTACACCTGGAATCGACTGCCCCAGGGGTGGAAACACAGTCCCACCATTTGCCATGGACTAATCCAGACTGCCCTGGAAAAGGGTGAAGCTCCAAAACATCTGCAGTACATCGATGACATCATCAAGATGATCATCAAGAGAAGCGTGGCCAGCAGGTCGAGAGAGGTGATTCTGCCCCTCTACTCTGCTCTGGTGAGACCTCACCTGGAGTACTGCGTTCAGCTCTGGAGCCCTCAGCACAAGAAGGACATGGAACTGTTGGAGCGGGTCCAAAGGAGGGCTACAAAAATGATCCGAGGGCTGGAGCACCTCTCCTATGAGGACAGGCTGAGAGAGTTGGGCTTGTTCAGTCTGGAGAAGAGAAGGCTGCGGGGAGACCTGATTGCAGCCTTTCACTACTTAAAGGGAGCCTATAGGAAAGATGGGGACAATCTTTTTAGTAGAGACAGCAGTGACAGGACGAGGGGTAATGGTTTTAAACGAAAACAGGGTAGGTTTAGGCTGGATATAAGGAAGAAATTCTTTACAATGAGGGTGATGAAACACTGGAACGGATTCCCAGAGAGGTAGTGGAGGCCCCATCCCTGGAAACATTCAAGACCAGGTTGGACAGGGCTCTGAGCAGCCGGATCTAGTTAGTGGTGTCCCTGCTCGCTGTGGGTAGATTGGACTAGATGACCTCTAGGGGTCCCTTCCAACCCAAACCTTTCTATGATTCTGTGATTCTACGATCATTGTATGGGGTGACACTGCGGAGGAAGTTTTTGAGAAAGGGGAGAAAATAGTTCAGATCCTTCTGAAAGCCGGTTTTGCCATTAAGCGAAGTAAATTCAAGGGACCTGCGCAAGAGATCCAGTTTTGGGAAATAAAATGGCAGGATGGGTGCCGTCAAATCCCAATGGATGTCATCAACAAAATAGCAGCTATGTCTCCTCCAACCAGCAAAAAGGAAGCACAGACCTTCTTAGGTGTTGTGGGTTTTTGGAGGATGCACATCCCAAATTACAGCCAGATTCTAAGTCCTCTGTACCACGTGACCCGGAAGAAGAATGATTTTGAATGGGGCCCTGAGCAACGACAGGCATTTGAACAAATTAAACAGGAGATAGTTCATGCCGTAGCCCTTGGTCCAGTCCGGTCAGGGCAAGATGTTAAAAACATGCTCTACACCGCAGCCGGGGAGAAGGGCCCAACCTGGAGTCTCTGGCAGAAAGCACCAGGGGAGACTCGAGGTCAACCCCTGGGGTTTTGGAGCCAGGGATACAGAGGATCCGAGGTCCGCTATACTCCCATTGAAAAAGAGATTCTGGCAGCATATGAAGGCATTCGAGCTGCTTCAGAAGTGGTCGGCACTGAAGGACATCTCTTCCTAGCACCACGATTGCCGGTCCTGGGCTGGATGTTCAAAGAGAGGGTCCCCTCTACGCATCATGCCACTGATGCTACATGGAGTAAGTGGGTCACACTGATCACACAGAGGGCCCAAATTAGGAACCCCAGTTGCCCAGGAATTCTGGAGGTAATCATGGACTGGCCAGAAGGCAAAGATTTTGGAGCATCGCCAGAGGAGGAGGTGACACGTGCTGAAGAGGCCCCACTGTATAACAAGCTGCCAGAAGAGAAGAAACCGTATGCCCTGTTCACGGATGGGTCCTGTCGCATTGTGGGGAAGTAGTGGAGGTGGAAGGCTGCTGTATGGAGCCCTACACAACAAGTCGCAGAAACTGTCGAGAGAGAAGGTGAGTCCAGCCAGTTTGCAGAGGTGAAAGCCATCCAGCTGGCTTTAGACATTGCCAGTCGAGAGAAGTGGCCAGTGCTCTATCTCTACACCGACTCCTGGATGGTGGCCAATGCCTTGTGGGGGTGGCTGCAGCAATGGAACAAGAACAACTGGCAGCGCAGAGGCAAAACTATCTGTGCTGCCCCATTGTGGCAAGATATTGCTGCCCGGCTGGAACAGATGGTTGTAAAAGTGCGTCACGTGGATGCCCAGGTCCCTAAGAGTCGGGCCACTGAGGAACATCAAAACAACCACCAGGTAGATCAGGCTGCCAAGATTGAAGTGGCTCAGGTGCATCTGGACTGGCAACATAAGGGTGAACTCTTTATAGCCGGGTGGGCCAATGACACCTCGGGCCACCAAGGAAGAGACGCGACATACAGATGGTCTCGTGACCGAGGGGTGGACTTGACCATGGACACCATCTCACAGGTTATCCATGAATGTGAAACATGCGCTGCAATCAAGCAAGCCAAGCGGGTAAAGCCTCAGTGGTATGGAGGACGATAGCTGAAATATAAATATGGGGAGGCTTGGCAGATTGGCTATATCACACTGCCGCAAACCCACCAAGTCAAGCGCTATGTGCTCACAATGGTGGAGGCCACCACCGGATGGCTGGAAACATGCCCTGTGCCCCATGCCACTGCCCGGAATACCATCCTGGGCCTTGAAAACAAGTCCTGTGGCGACTTGGCACTCCCAAAATAGTTGAGTCGGACAACAGGACTCACTTTCGCAACATCCTCATAGACACCTGGGCCAAAGAACACGGTATCGAGTTGGTATATCACATCCCCTACCATGCACCAGCCTCTGGAAACATAGAGCAGTACAATGGGCTGCTAAAAACCACTTTGAGAGCAATGTGGGGTGGGACTTTCAAAAACTGGGATACTCATTTAGCAAAGGCCACCTGGTTGGTTAACACCAGAGGATCCACCAACCGGGCTGGTCCTGCCCAGTCAAAACCTCAGCGCCCCGTAGAAGGGGATAAAGTCCCCATAGTGCATATGCAGAACATGTTAGGGAAGACAGTTTGGGTTAGTCCTGCCTCGGGCAAAGGCAAGCCCGTCCGGGGGATTGCTTTTGCTCAAGGACCTGGGTGTACTTGGTGGGTAATGCGGAAGGATGGGGAAGTCCGATGTGTACCTCATGGGGATTTGATTTTAGGGGAGAATAGTCCATAAATAAATTGTATAAAGTTAATTGTTAAATAACCCTGTCACTGTCTGTTATCACTGTTATAGTTGTTATATGTTAGACCAGTAGTATCATAGTAAGAATCGTCCAGATTAAAGGATGGACTTTTTGATGAAACTTAGCAGAGCACAGCGATGATGGGACTGGACCTGGTTTTCAACAACAGGCACCCAGCAACTTCATCAAGATCAACATCTTCTGCAGACTGTGGGCACGGGCCACACCAGATACATCAGCCGTGAGCTCCGGATGCAGCAAGTGACCGCCCATCACCACACATCACCTCTCCTGCCATAGAAGACCATTACGACAGATGGAGCCCAAAGTCATGGATTAAATGAACTCAACGGACACTTCAGAGTGATGATCCATAGACGAATGGAATGATATCTGGAGACAGGAGAAGTGGTGGTGATCAACTGGACAATGGGGGACCTGGGCATTACGTAGATGATATGGAATAAGGGGTGGATAATGTGCTGAGTTCGGCCAGGACAGGGTTAATTTTTAACCGGAATCCAGGAGGGGACACAGCAGGGCGGGCTGACCCCACCTGGCCAAACAGAGCAGGATATTCCATACCATGTGCTGTCATGCTGGGTTCCGGTTTGGGGTGGAGCTGGGTGGTGGGAACTCACTCGCGGCTCGGGAGCGCGCAGGGGCGGTTCGGGAGAGCGGCTCTCAGGGTTGTGCGGTTTGCGTTGTGTTTTTCTCCTTATCTGTATCGTTGTTGTTCCTGTTCCCTTTGTATGCTGTTCTGTTAAACTGCCCTTATCCCGACCCACCAGTTTCTGCCTGTTTCTTTCCATTCTCCTCCGCACCCCGGTGCGGGGAGGGGCGGCCGCGTGGCGCTTTTGTTTCCGGCTGCAGCCAAACCATAACAATATGTGCACTTTTTCTTATTGTTAGCTAACAAAGATTACTGATTTGAGAAACAGAGACTGCAATTTAAAAATATGTTTTGAGGAAGACATACTGTGAAAGAAGTCCATTAATTTCCCTGCTGAGCAGAGACCACCTTCTTCCCCAAAATAAAACAGCTACCACTACCCGTCTACTGTCTCTACTGTCACCGAATCCACCATGCTGGGAAGTCAATATGTCAGTATCAGCAGTGAAGTTGCCTAGGGATAACAAGGCAGAACCTATAAAGCGGAGGTTTTCTTTCCTGCAGAGTTGTGCCCCAGGGCAGATTACTATTATCTGTGAAAGGAAACTAATGACTTGTCATTATCATACAAAAAGTTAATTTTGATTTGGAGAAAGGTTTCTTGGTCTGTTTTAAGCCTGATGTGCATATTCCTTGTTAGCTGTATTTTATATAAACATGGCTTATTTTGGATATGTCTACATTGCCTTTCAGATACAGACCCAAATCTGCACTCAAGTCCAATTTCATCCATGCAGAAATCCATGAACTTTGGGTGAGATTTGACCATTCATAAAAGGACAGAAAATCACACGCTACAGTTTAGTATGATCCCAAGCGCGTTCCTGCCTGATCTCTGATCAACACCTATTGACATTAAAACTGCTGCCTCAGAGACACTGTGAAGAATTTAATGTATGTTTCCTATACAGGCTCTTTAGGAAAGACAGGCAGGGGAGACGAGGAGGGGGTGTCGCCCTCTTTGTCAAAGACCAGCTGGAGTGCATGGAGCTCTGCCTGGGAATGGATGAGGAGCCCACGAAGAGCATATGGATCAAGATTAAAGGCAGGGCAGGGATGGGCGACATTACAGTGGGAGTCTGCTACAGGCCACCTGACCAGGACAAGCCAGTGGATGAGGCCCTCTATAGGCAGATAGGAGAAGCCTCACGTTCAAAAGCCCTAGTCCTCATGGGGGAGTTCAGTCACCCTGTCATCTGTTGGAGAGACAACACAGCAGGGCACAGGCAATCCAGGAGGTTCCTGGAATGCGTTGAGGACAACTTCCTCCTCCAAGTGATAGAGGAGCCCATGAGGAGAGGTGCGATGCTGGACCTTGTTCTCACCAACAAGGAGGGGCTGGTGGGGAATGTGAAAGTCAAGGGCAGCCTTGGCTGCAGTGACCACAAAATGGTGGAGTTTAAGATCCTTAGGGCAGCAAGGAGGGTGCACAGCAAGCTCACTACCCTGGATTTCAGGAGAGCAGACTTTGGCCTCCTCAGGGATCTGCTTGGTAGAATACCGTGGGATAAAGCCCTAGAGGGAAGAGGGGCCCAAGAAAGCTGGTCAGTATTCAAGGATCACCTCCTCCAAGCTCAGGAGAGATGCATCCCAACCAAGAGGAAGTCAGGCAGAAATGCCAGGAGGCCTACATGGATGAACAAGGAGCTCCTGGCCAAACTCAAGCAGAAAAAGGAGGCCTACAGAGGATGGAAACAAGGACAGGTAGCTTGGGAGGAAAACAGAGAAATCGTCCGAATAACCAGGGAGCAAGTTAAGAAAGCTAAAGCTAACAGAATTAAATCTGGCCAGGGATGTCAAAGGGAACAAGAAAGCCTTCTACAGGTATGTCAGTGATAGAAGGCAGACTAGGGAAAATGTGGACCCTCTCCGGAAGGAAGCGGGAGACCTGGTTACCTGGGATGTGGAGAAAGCTGAGGTGCTGAACGATTTTTTTGCCTCAGTCTTCAACAGCAAGTGCTCTAGCCACACCGCTCAAGTTGCAGAAGGCAAAGGCAGGAACTGGGAGAATGAAGAACCACCCACTGTAGGAGAAGACCAGGTTCGAGACTGCCTAAGGAACCTGAAGGTGCACAAGTCCATGGGGCCTGATGAGATGCATCCGTGGGTCCTGAGGGAACTGGCAGACGAAGTTGCCAAACCACTCTCCATCATATTTGAGAGGTCGTGGTGGTCTGGGGAGGTCCCCACCGACTGGAGAAGGGGCAACATCACCCCCATTTTTAAAAAGGGAAAAAAGGAAGACCTGGGGAACTACAGGCCAGTCAGTCTCACCTCTGTGCCTGGCAAGATGATGGAGCAGATCCTCCTCAAAACCATTCTCAGGCACATGGATAACAAGGAGGCGATTGGGGACAGCCAACATGGCTTCACCAAGGGCAAATCGTGCCTGACCAACTTGGTAGCCTTCTATAATGGGGTTACAGCATTGGTGGACAAAGGGCGGACAACTGACATCGTCTACCTGGACCTGTGCAAGGCATGCGACACTGTCCCGCATGATGTCCTTGTCTCTAAATTGGAAGGACATGGATTTGACAGATGGACCACTTGTGGTGATGGAGCAGCTTATCCTGGAGGTCATCAACAAGCAAGTGGAAGAAAAGAAGTTTATCAGGAGTAGTCAGCATGGATTCACCAAGGGGAAATCATGCCTGACCAATCTGATAGCTTTCTACGATGACATGACTGGCTGGGTAGATGAAGGGAGAGCCGTGGATGTTGTCTACCTCGACTTCAGCAAGGCTTTTGACACAGTCTCCCATAATATCCTCCTAGGGAAGCTCAGGAAGTGTGGGCTGGATGAGTGGTCGGTGGGGTGGATTGAGAACTGGCTGAATGGCAGAACTCAGAGGGTTGTCATCAGCGGCCCAGAGTCTAGTTGGAGGCTGGTAACTAGTGGTGTCCCCCAGGGGTCAGTACTGGGCCCAGTCTTGTTCATCTTCTTCATCAACAACCTGGATGAAGAGTTAGAATGTACCCTCAGCAAGTTTGCTGACGACACCAAACTGGGAGGTGTGGTGGATACACCATCAGGCTGTGCTGCGATTCAGCGTGACCTGGACAGGCTGGAAAGTTGGGCAGAGAGGAACCTGATGAGGTTCAACAAAGGCAAATGCAGGGTCCTGCACCTGGGGAGGAACAACCCCATGCACCAGTACAGGCTTGGGGCAGACCTGCTGGAGAGCAGCTCTGCGGAGAGGGACCTGGGTGTCCTGGTGGACGACAGGTTAACCATGAGCCAGCAGTGTGCCCTGGCTGCCAAGAAGGCCAATGGCATTCTGGGGTGCATCAAGAAAAGTGTGGCCAGCAGGTCGAGGGAGGTTCTCCTTCCCCTCTACACTGCCCTGGTGAGGCCTCATCTGGAGTACTGTGTCCAGTTCTGGGCTCCCCACTTCAAGAAAGATGAAGAGCTACTGGAGAGAGTCCAGCGGAGGGCTACAAGGATGGTGAGGGGACTGGAACATCTCTGCTACAAGGAGAGGCTGAGGGAGCTGGGCTTGTTCAGCCTAAAGAAGAGAAGGCTGAGAGGGGACCTTATAAATGCTTATAAATATCTGAAGGGTGGGTGTCAGGAGGATGGGGCCAAGCTCTTTTCAGTGGTGTCCAGTGAGAGTACAAGGGGCAATGGGCACAAAGTGAAGCACAGGAAGTTCCGTCTGAACATGAGGAAGAATTTCTTCCCTCTGAGGGTGACGGAGCACTGGAACAGGCTGCCCAGGGAGGTTGTGGAGTCTCCTTCTCTGGAGTTATTCAAGACCCGCCTGGACAAGGTCCTCTACAACCTACTGTAGGTGACCCTGCTTCGGCAGGGGGGTTGGACTAGATGACCCACAGAGGTCCCTTCCAACCCCTAATATTCTGCGATTCTGTGATTCTGTTGGATAAGGAACTGGCGCAATGGATGCACTCAAAGAGTTGCAGTTAATGGCTCGATGTCCAGGTAGAGACCAGTGACGAGTGGTGTGCCTCAGGGGTCTGTACTGGGGCCGGTGCTGTTTAATAAGTTTGTCGGCGACATGGACAGTGGGACTGAGTGCACCCTCAGCAAGTTTGCTGACGACACCAAGCTGTGTGGTGTGGTTGACACACTGGAGGGAAGGGATGCCATGTAGAGGGACCTTGACAGGCTGGAGGGGGGGTCCTGTGCGAACCTCATGAAGTGCAACAAGGCCAAGTGCAAGGTCCTGCACATGGGTCGGGGCAATCCCAAACACAAGTACAGGCTGGGCGGAGAGTGGCTCGAGAGCAGCCCTGAGGAGAAGGACTTGGGGGTACTGGTGGATGAGAAGCTCAATATGAGCCAGCGATGTGCGCTTGCAGCCCAGGAAGCCAACTGTATCCTGGGCTGCACCAAGAGAAGCATGGCCAGCAGGTCGTGGGAGGTGATTCTGCCCCTTTACTCCGCTCTCGTGAGACCCCACCTGGAGTCCTGCGTCCAGCTCTGGAGCCCCCAGCATAGGAAGGACATGGATGTGTTGGAGCAGGTCCAGAGGAGGGCCACGAAGATGATCAGAGGGCTGGAGTACCTCTCCTATGAGGACAGGCTGAGGGAGTTGGGGCTGTCCAGCCTGGAGAAGAGAAGGCTCAGGGGAGACCTTATAGCAGCCTTCCAGTACCTGAAGGGTACAGGAAGGATGGAGAGGGACTTTTCACAAGGGTGTGTAGTGATAGGACAAGGGGTAATGGCTTTAAACTAAAAGAGGGCAGATTTAGATTAGATATTAGGAAGAAATTCTTCACCATGAGGGTGGTGAAACACTGGAACAGGTTGCCCAGAGAGGCAGTGGATGCGCCCTCCCTGGCAGTGTTCCAGGCCAGGTTGGATGGAGCTCTGAGCAACCTGGTCTAGTGGAAGATGTTCCTACTCATGGCACGGGGTTTGGAACCAGATGATCTTTAAGGTCCCTTCCAACTCTTACCATTCTATGATTCTATAAACCTTTTTTTGTGCCTGTAGTTCATGATCTCATAGTATTCTACAGACAGCATTTTCCTACTAGGTCTATGTAGAAAGAAGAGTGATAAAGAAAAAAATACTGTATAAACTTAGCATTAAGGGGATGATATTCACATTTCTTATCTCATCTTCTCCAATAAAAAATACAAGTGATGTCTGTACTTGTTCAATCAAATTATACTCATATGGACACACAAAAAAAAAAGGTGAAAACTATTGCAGACAGGTAAAATCAAGAGAGCAAGAAACAAATATGCGGTTGATAAACATTATTTTCTATCTTTTGCTGTAGGAGTGAAAAAATAGCAAACACTGTACAAAGGCATTATCTGAATAAGAGACATAAAAGTGCTACTTGATAGCACTGCTGTTCTCAGTAGAAATCTTCTGGAAATAATGTTTACTCAGTTCTCAGACAAATCCAGTCCTCTTGTGAGATATCTTCCTTTTTGTCTGAGACCATATCTTAAGACAATTGCCTCAAAGCCTGTGTGCAAAGCTCACTGCAGGACCCCCCTGGCAGGCTGGCCAAATAACAAACCAACAAGGAATAAACAGCCACCCAAAACCATCCTCAAAGGGAGTTGGAGGACAGGTACCTCACTGTGGAAAAATGTGTCTAGACACCGACCCCCTCCCCGACCTGCTGGAGCCAGGACTGAGGAAAAACACGTGCACGGGACTGGGGGAATGTGGGGTATGTGCTGTTGCCTAAGGGACAATCTCCCTGAACACCTTATAAAAGGCAGTGCGACCAAACGACAAGTGGACCCCCACCACTGATGCACACAGGAACTACAGACCAACGGGTCGCCGCTGGATCCATGGTGGTGACTGTCTCTTGCGACTCTATCCCGATTGCTTGCTAGGTTTCTTTCTTTCCTGTCTTTTCCTCTCTTTCCTGTTGCTGTTTCCTCATGCCTTCATTTGAATAAGTGATCAATAAATTTGTTTGACTGGCGGCATTTGACCTCGTTTGTGTTTAATCTCAATCTGGGAATAATAACGAATCTCTACCGCTCGAGTCTTCCCGGACCATAACACTTTTGTAGTTTACTTCATTTAAAAGCCCAGATGTTTGTGCAGGCAGGGCGTGTGGGCAGGGTTCAGTCCTCCTCCTGGTAAAATGACTAGTGGACATTGCCCTCCCAGGAGAAGACCTAGCCATGGTTTTTACTTGCGCGAAAGTTTGTGCCCATTGCCCCTTGTCCTGTCACTGGGCACCACTGAAAAGAGCTTGGCCCCATCCTCCTGACACCCACCCTTCAGATATTTATAAGCATATATTAGGTCCCCTCGCAGCCTTCTCTTCTTTAGGCTGAACAAGCCCAGTTCCCTCAACCTCTCCTTGTAGCAGAGATGTTCCAGTCCCCTCACCATCCTTGTAGCTATCCGCTGGACTCTCTCCAGTAGCTCTTCATCTTTCTTGAAGTGGGGAGCCCAGAACTGGACACAGTACTCCAGATGAGGCCTCACTAGGGCAGTGTAGAGGGGAAGGAGAACCTCCCTCGACCTGCTGGCCACACTTTTCTTGATGCACCCCAGAATGCCATTGGCCTTCTTGGCAGCCAGGGCACACTGCTGGCTCATGGTTAACCTGTTGTCCACTAGGACACCCAGGTCCCTCTCCGCAGAGCTGCTCTCCAGCAGGTCTGCCCCAAGCCTGTACTGGTGCATGGGGTTGTTCCTCCCCAGGTGCAGGACCCTGCATTTGCCTTTGTTGAACCTCATCAGGTTCCTCTCTGCCCAACTTTCCAGCCTGTCCAGGTCATGCTGAATGGCAGCACAGCCTGATGGTGTATCCACCACACCTCCCAGTTTGGTGTCGTCAGCAAACTTGCTGAGGGTACATTCTAACTCTTCATCCAGGTCGTTGATGAAGAAGATGAACAAGACTGGGCCCAGTACTGACCCCTGGGGGACACCACTAGTTACCAGCCTCCAACTAGACTCAACGCCGCTGATGACAACCCTCTGAGTTCTGCCATTCAGCCAGTTCTCTATCCACTTCACCCACCACTCATCCAGCCCCCACTTCCTGAGCTTCCCTAGGAGGATATTATGGGAGACTGTGTCGAAAGCCTTGCTGAAGTCGAGGTAGACAACATCCACGGCTCTCCCTTCATCTGCCCAGCCAGTCATGGTCAGGCATGATTTCTCCTTGGTGAATCCATGCTGACTACTCCTGATAACCTTCTTTTCTTCCACTTGCTTGATGATGGCTTCCAGGATAAGCTGCTCCATCACCTTTCCCGGGATGGAGGTGAGGCTGACCGGCCTGTAGTTCCCTGGGTCCTCCTTCTTGCCCTTTTTGAAGATTGGAGTGACATTGGCCTTTCTCCAGTCCTCGGGCACCTCTCCTGTCCTCCAGGACCTTTCAAAGATGATGGAGAGTGGCTCAGCAATGACATCCGCCAGCTCCCTCAGCACTCGTGGGTGCATTCCATCAGGCCCATGGATTTGTGGACGTCCAGATCGCTTAAGCGATCTCTCACACAGTCCTCCTCGACCAAGGGAAAGTCATCCTCTCTGTAGGCTTCTTCTCTTACCTCCGGGGCCTGGGATTCCTGAGGGCCAGTCTTAGCACTGAAGACTGAAGCAAAGAAGGCATTCATTAGCTCTGCCTTCTCCGCATCCTCCATCACCAGGACACCCGCCTCATTCAGCAGCGGCCCCACGTTGTCCCTAGCCTTCCTTTTGCTGCTGATGTAGTTGAAGAAGCCCTTCTTGTTGTTTTTGACATCCCTTGCCAGCTTCAATTCCAGGTGGGCCTTGGCCTTCCTCGTCGCATCCCTGCATGCTCTGACCACATTCCTGTACTCTTGCCAAGTGGCCTGCCCCTCTTTCCACATTCCATGGACCTTTCTCTTCTGCCTGATCTCCGCTAGAAGCTCCTTGTTTAACCATGCAGGTCTCCTGCCTCCTTTTCTATGTTTCTTTCTCAGGGGGATGCATTGCTCCTGAGAATGGAGGAAGTGTCGTTTAAAGAGCGACCAGCACTCTTGGACCCCCCTGACTTCGAGGGCCCTGGCCCATGGGATTCCTCCCAGTAGCTCCTTGAAGAGGGCAAAGTCAGCCCTCCTGAGGTCCAGGGTTTTGATCCTGCTTATCGCCCTGCTTCCTCCACGCAGGATCCTGAACTCAACCATTTCATGGTCACTGCAGCCGAGTCTACCTCCGACCTTCACATCCTCCACCAGTCCCTCCTTGTTTGTTAACACGAGGTCCAGCAGCGCGCCTTTCCTTGTTGGTTCCTCCACCACTTGCATCAGAAAGTTATCATCGATGCTCTGTAGGAACCTCCTGGATTGCGCCTGCCTAGCTGTATGGTCTTCCCAGCTGATGTCAGGGTGGTTGAAGTCCCCCATGAGAACCAGGGCCTGTGACTGTGAGGCTGCTTGCAGCTGCCTGTAGAAGGCCTCATCAATTTCCTCCTCCTGGTCAGGTGGCCTGTAGTACACACCCACCTTAATGTCACCCTTATGAGCCTGTCCGTTAATTCTAACCCACAAGCTCTCAACTTGTTCCTCATTTGCCCCCAGGCCAAGCTCAATGCATTCCAGTTGCTCCCTCACATATAGAGCAACTCCCCCACCTCTCCTTGTTGGTCTGTCTTTCCTAAAGAGTCTGTAGCCATCCATGACAGCATGCCAGTCATGCGAGTTGTCCCACCATGTTTCTGTGATGGCGACCAAGTCGTAGCCGTCCTGCTGTATAATGGCTTCCAGCTCCTCCTGTTTATTGTCCATGCTACGTGCGTTGGTGTAAACACACTTGAGCTGGGCTGTCAATCTCCCCCCTGACCCTGGCATGCCAAGCCTATGCTCATTCCTAGTGAGCTGGGTGATGTCCCCTTTTCGCAGCCCACTCAGATAAACGTTGTAATCAATAGGTGCCTGCTGTGTGACTCGGTGTGCGAGTTAGGAGGAACGATCCCCCTTGCACCCAGCGCCGTAATGCAACATACCTGCTTTATAACTCTCTGTGAGTTGTGGAGTTTGTTTCCACACGTCAGTACAGTCTTCTGATTATTACCTGCTGTTGGTAATGCAGGTTGGCAGTGATGAGATCGCGGAGAGAAGTCCAAAGGCCATCAAAAGGGATTTCAGGGCACTGGGGCGATTGGTTGAAGGATCAGGGGCATAGGTGGTGTTTTCCTCAATACAGTCAGAGGCAGGAAAGAATACTGAAAGGGACAGGAAACCTCACCTGATTAACAGGTGGCTCAGGGACTGCTGCCGTCAGTGGAATTTTGGTTTCTTTGATCATAGGGAGGTTTACACGGCACCGGGCCTGCTGGCAACAGATGGAGTCCAGCTGTCTCAAAGGGGAAAAAGGATTCTTGCCCATGAGCTGGCAGGGCTCATTGAGAGGGCTTTAAACTAGGTTTGAAGGGGGAAGGGGATATAACCAGGCTCACTAGAGGTGAGCCTAGGCGTGGCATGCCAATGTTGGGGGTGAAAGCGATAGCCCAGCTCAAGTGCATCTACACTAATGCACAAAGCATGGACAATAAACAGGAGGAGCTGGAAGCCTTTGTGCAGTAGGACAGCTATGACTTGGTCGCCATCACAGAAACATGGTGGGATGACTCTCATGACTGGAGTGCTGCAATGGATGGCTATAAGCTCTTCAGAAGGGATAGGCAAGGAAGGAGAGGCGGTGGGGTGGCTATGTGTGTTAGGGACTGCTTCGATTGTATAGAGCTCAATGATTGTGATGACAAGGTCGAATGCTTATGGGTAAAGATGAGGGGGAAGGCCAACAAGGCAGACATCCTGTTGGGAGTCTGTTATAGACCACCCATCCAGGATGAAGAAGTAAATGAAGCATTCTACAAGAGTCTGGCAGAAGTCTCACAATCGCAAGCCCTTGTTCTCGTGGGGGACTTCAACTTACCGGACATCTGCTGGAAATACAACACAGCAGAGAGGAAACAGTCTAGGAGGTTCCTGCAGTGTGTGGAAGATAACTTCCTGACACAGCTGGTAAGTGAGCCTACCAGGGGAGGTGCCTTGCTGGACGTGCCGTTTACTAACAGAGAAGGACTGGTGGGAGATGTGGTGGCTGGAAGCCGTCTGGGGCTTAGTGACCATGAAATGGTAGAGGTCTCGATTCTTGGTGAAGTAAGGAGGAGGGGCCAGCAAAACCACCACCATGGACTTTCAGAGGGCAGACTTTGGCCTGTTCAGGATGCTGGTTGAGAGAGTCCCTTGGGAGAGAGTCCTGAAGGGCAAAGGGGTCCCGGCAGGCTGGACATTCTTCAAGCAGGAAGTCTTAAAGGCACAGGAGCAGGCTGTCCCCATGTGCTGCAAGACAAACCGGTGGGGAAGAGGACCGACCTGGCTGAACAGGGAGCTTTGGTGGGACTCAGGAAAAAAAGGAGGGTTTACCATTTTTTGGAAGAAAGGACAGGCGACTCAAGAAGAGTACAGGGCTCTTGTTAGGTCATGCAGAGAGAAAACTGGAAAGGCAAAAGTCAAGCTAGAACTCAGCCTGGCCGCCGTTGTAAGGGACAATGAAAAATGTTTTTACTAATACATCAACAACAAAAAGAGAGCCAAGGAGAATCTCCATCCCTTATTGGATGTGGGGAGGAACATTGCCAGCAAGGATGAGGAAAAGGCTGAGATGGCCAAGCCACTCTCTGTCACTCATCCTGAGCTCGCTCACCGGGCATGTGTGGTACAACCAGGGAATCAGGCCCAGCCAGTATGGGTTCATGAAAGGCAGGACCTGCTTGACCAACCTGATCTCCTTCTGTGACCAGGTGACCCACCTAGTGGATGAGGGAAAGGCTGTGGATGCTGTCTACCTGGACTTTAGTAAGGCCTTTGACACTGTTCCCCACAGCATGCTCCTGGAGAAACTAGCTGCCCATGGTCTGGGTGGGTGTACTCTTCGCTGGATAAAGAATTGGCTGAATGGCTGAGCGCAGAGAGTGGTGGTGAATGGAGTTAAATCCAGCTGGCGGTCGGTCACGAGTGGTTTTCCCCAGGGCTCAGTATTGGGTCTGGTCTTGTTTAATATCTCTATCAATGGTCTGGATGAGGGGATTGAGTGCTCCCTCAGCAAGTTTGCAGATGACACCAAGTTGGCTGGGAGTGTCGATCTGCTCGAGGGTAGGAAGGCTCTGCAGAGGGATCTGGACAGGCTGGATCGATGGGCTGAGGCCAACTGTATGAGTTTCAACAAAGCCAAATGCCAGGTCCTGCACTTGGGTCACAACAACCCCATGCAGCCCTGTGGGCTTGGGGAGGAGTGGCTGGAAAGCTGCCTGGCAGAAAAGGACCTTGGGGTGTTGGTCGACAGCCGGCTGAGCATGAGCCAGCAGCGTGCCCAGGTGGCCAAGAAGGCCAAGGGCTTCCTGGCTTGTATCAGGAATAGTGTGGCCAGCAGGAGTAGGGAAGTGATCGTGCCCCTGTCCTCTGCACTGGTGAGGCCGCACCTGGAGTACTGTGTTCACTTTTGGGTCCCTCACTACAAGAAGGACATTGAGATGCTGGAAAGTGTCCAGAGAAGGGCAACAAGGCTGGTGAGGGGTCTAGAGAACAAGTCTTATGAGGAGTGGCTGAGGGAGCTGGGGCTGTTTAGTCTGGAGAAGAGGAGGCTGAGGGGAGACCTTATATCTCTCTACAACTATCTGAAAGGAGGTTGTAGTGAGGTGGGTGTTGGTCTCTCCTCCCAGGTAACTAGCGACAGTTCTAGAGGCAATGGACTCAAGTTGCGCCAGGGGAGGTTTATATTGGACATTAGGAAAAATTTCTTTACTGAAAGAGTGGTCAGACATTGGAACAGGCTGCCCAAGGGAAGTGGTGGAGTCCCCATCCCTGGAGGTGTTCAAAAAACGTGTAGATGTGGCACTTCAGGATATGGTTTAGTAGGCATGGTGTTGTTGGATGGATGGTTGGACTTGATGATCTTAGAGGTCTTTTCCAACTTATGATTCTATGATTCTATGATAATATGACTGAAGCAAAGCAGGCATTCAGTAACTCCGCCTTCTCTGTTTCCTCCATGACCAGGGCACCCACCTCATTCAGCAGAGGCCCCACATTTTCCCTAATCTTCTGTCTGCTGCTGATGTACTTGAAGAAGCCCTTCTTGTTGGCTTTGACATCCCTTGCCAGATTCAATTCCAGGTGGGCCTTAGCCTTCCTCGTTTCATCCCTGCATGCTCTGACAACATTCCTGTACTCCTCCCAAGTGGCCTGTCCCTCTTTCCACTTTCCATAGACCTTTCTCTTCCATTTGAGTTTTGCTACAAGCTCCTTGTTCATCCATGCAGGTCTCCTGCCTCCTTTTCTAGATTTCTTTCTCAGGGGGATGCACCGAACCTGAGCACGGAGGAAGTGATGCTTAAATAGCAACCAGCTTTCTTGCCCCCCCCTACCTTCTAGAGCTCTAACCCTCGGGATTCCTCCAAGTAGGTCCTTGAAGAGGCCAAAGTTAGCCCTCCTGATGTCCAAGGTTTTGATCCTGCTTATTGCCCTGCTTCCTCCATGCAGGATCCTGAAGTTCACCATTTCATGGGCAGTGCAGCCAAGGCTGCCCCCAACCTTCAGCCAGTCCTTCTCTGTTTTCAGCATAAGGTCCAGCAACACACCTCTCCTTGTTGGTTCCTCCACCACTTGCATCAGAAAGTTATCATCGATGCTCTGCAGGAACCTCCAGGAATGCATGTGCCTGACTGTGTGTTCTTCCCAGCTGATGTCAGGGTGGTTGAAGTCCCCCACCAGAACCAGGGCCTGTGACTGTGTGGCTTTTTTCAGCTGTCTGTAGGCGGCCTCATAGTCTTCCTCTTCCTGGTCAGGTGGCCTGTAGTAAACACCCACAACAGTGTCACCCATATGAGGCTGTCCCTTAATTCTTACCCATAAGCTCTCGACTCGTTCCTCATCCGCCCCCAGGGAGAGCTCAATGCATTCCAGTTGCTCCCTCACATACAGAGCAACTCCACCACTTCTCCTTGTTGGCCTGTCTTTCTTAAAAAGTATGTAGCCATCTATGACAGCATTCCAGTCATGCAAGCTATCCTACCATGTCTCTGTAATTGCAGTGAGATAACGGCCCTGTGACTGCACACAGATCTCTAATTCTTCCTGCTTGTTGCCCATGTTGCGTGCATTGGTGTACAGCCATTTCAGAGAGGTAACTGAGCATGCACGTTTCCCTGGAGGGGTGCAAGAGGGTCCGCCATAGCCATACCCACCCTTAATGTGATTGGCCTTCTGGTTCTTAATTTGGGACGCAGCTGAGGAACATTTGTCACTGTTCTGGTTGGCCACACTTATTCCCCAGCCAGATGAGATGGCTTGAGCATTGTGACTTTGAACTCTGCCCCCCGAGTCCTTCATTTTAAAGCCCACCATGCCAAGCTGACCAGCCTGCTGCCAAAGATTCCTTTGCCTCTTCTGCACAGAAGCCAGGAGTTGGTATGCATTATTCGTCTATTTCTGGCTTCCCCTTTTCCTGCAACTGGTAAAATGGAGAAGGTAACTTGGGCACCAATGCTTTTTTCTTGCCCCTCCAGGGCTTTGAAGTCTTCCTAAATTCTGCCCAGGTTCCCGCTTGCGGTGTCATTTCTGCCCACATGAAAGAGTAGCAGAAATAGTGACTAATTATGCTGTACTGCTTAACTGGGATGTACTAGACGATGGAGGAGGTTTGTCCATTTTTCCCTTATCAAGATTAAGTAGAACAGTGACCGAGAAAGGCCTATGAAAAGAGTATCATGTATTTTCCAACCACTCTAATCACAAATTTCAGGCAGTAACTTCTGCAGTCCAGATATATTCTTTTATTTTCCTACTAATAAGTTCAATTAACTTACTGCATGGAGGTCATAGTCTCTGTGTGAAGCACAAACTATTTAATGATTATTTTAAAAAATGTAATTAACACCTGCACTGCCCCTGGTTTGATGCACTGTAATAGTGAGGCACCATTATCCAAGGGTGTAATATCAAGAGAAGAAAGAAGTCTTGAGGTAATTTAGAATTAATAGGCTTTGTTTTAGCAGCTTCATGAGAAGATTTAAATAATTTTATGAAACTTTCAGGCATGTTTAAAAGAAGTGTGAATGAATAAGAAACTGTAACTGAATTTTTTATTTCTAGTTTGAAGATCCCAGGACAGTTCAAATGTAGAAGTGAACACACCATTTATAGAGTAAAACTGGACAGTATCTATCTGTAAAGCCCAGAAAAGACACCTCTGTAAGAAGCTTCAGCTTCAAAAATAGCTTTTTTCCTAGTTGATATACAATAGCTGTAAGTTCAGGAGATCGGTAACCATTAAGTGCTAGAGATCTACAATCAAATCCCTTGCAGAAATCCTAGAGCATAACTGCAGCCCAGGCTGCCTCCAGTCTTGACTTCACTGATGAGCTCAGGTGCATTGGTGACCATCAGGTCCAGTATTGCATCCCCTCGGGTAGGGCTGTCTATTACCTGGCTTAAGAAGTTATCCTCAATGCACTCTAGGAGTCTCCTGGATTGCCTACAGCTCGCCGTGTTGCTTTTCCAGCAGATATCAGGGTGGTTTGAAGTCCCCCAGTAGTACGAGAGCCTGCGAGTGCAAAGCCTTCTGGAGCTGGAGGAAGAAGGCTTCATCAGTAGGCTCCCCTTGATCAGGCGGCCTGTAGTAGGCACCAACCACAAGGTTCCCTTTGTTGCTTCGGTCTCTGATTCTTACCCATAAGCTTTCAGCCTGCTCGTGGCTATTCTTCAGGGACAGCTCTTCACATTGTATTGATTTCTTGATATAGAGGGCAATGCCTTTGCCTCTCCTTCCCCGCCTGTCCCTTCTGAACAGCCTGTAGCCATCAATAGCCGCACTCCAGTTATGGGATTCATCCCACCAAGTTTCAGTAATGGCATCTAGGTCATAGTTTTCTAGCAGCATGGTAGCTTCCAACTCCTCCTGTTTGTTTCCCATGCTGTGTGCATTCGTGTAGAGGCACTTCAGCTGGGCTGTTGGCCGTGTCACCTTCTTAGTGGAACACCCCTTGTTTCCCTTGGAGTGTTTCATGGAAGTTTCCTTGTTGGCTCCTATTACCTCAGGAGCTCCCAGCTCATCTCCGCAAGACTTTGTGCTGCACTGTCCCCAGCATGTCTCTGGGCAACAGGTTGAGGGCCCATACTAGCACCCCGTCCCTCTAACCATTGTGTGCGATCCCACAGCTTGTCACCGGCAAACCAGATATGTTCCCCTAATTTTTCAGTATTCTGCACTGGTTCAGGGGTGAAGCTCTAAAACACTGGAGGTGCCCACTGCCCTAGGCATTTATCCATGCTACTCCACACACCCTGTGACTCATAACTATCCACCCTCAGGGCAGATCTCCGAATGATATTCTTAATTTGCTTGCTAACCTCAGACAGAACCAAAACAATATTCCCAAGAAATACCAGTAGAAGTATTTTAACTACCCAAGGATGTTGATGCCGTGAAAAGCCGGAGTTGAAGACTCAATAGTCAGAGGGCTATTAAGCAGGTATTCTTTATTGCAGCGCCGGGCACACGGGGGATCCCTCCTCCAAACTTGTGTGCACCAAACACCCTGTCATTTCAGGTTAAATACAATCACAATATGCATATTCGTTACATTTCTGAGAAAAGCTTAGCATATTCATGACTTTTCCAAGAACTAATTAGCATATGTTAATATTTTTCACGAATGTCTGTTAGCATCCTCGGGTGGTCTTTGGGGGTCTCAAGATGAAGGCTTATACTCCTCATCACAGTGTCCGCTGGTTGACCTTTGTTTCTGCGCAAACTCAGTTCTAAGATTACGTACATCGTGTCCTTCCAGGTTGTTTTGCTCTGGTCTTGTTGCCCTCTTGGTGCCTCTTTATCTCTGTAGCTTGGTGCATCTGCCCTTCCAAAGCCGAGCTGTCTGGGGTAGAGTTATTGAGGAGCCTCTCTATCTTAGAGCTTTCCTGTCTTCTCAAAACAGCAAGGATCTACTTTAGTTTAATTACAATCGCTCCAGTAAGTGGAAATTTTACATTTACAGGTATCAGATCCCTCCTTTTCTTTTGAGTATTTGTAGCTAGAAAGCTACGAATCCTCACTATTGTATTTTATCAGTATGTTTTCAAATTTCTTCAGTCTTTCATTCCAAGGGTCTGGGAAAATTATTTTCCGGTTTCTATTTGGTGCCTAATCTTGTTCCTTTTCCAGTCACTGTATGTCTCAAGTGAATCCTGACAACACCAAAGGAAACATTTGAGAGATATGCAAACAAATATTCCTAAAACCATCAGGGTGATTAATCCTATCAATAATTGTTTTAACCATTCTAAATTAGGGAGCCAAGAGGTTACTTTAGCCCATAAATCTCGAAACCCCAAGGAAGTATCATCCAAAGCTACTTTATGGAACATTCGTGTTTTCTCCCAGAGCATATTCAAATTTGCTTCTATCTGTCTGTCTTTAAGGATATATGCACAGCAACTGGTATTAATGATCATACATACTCCCCCTTCTTTGGCGGTCAATAAATCTAATGCCATTCGGTTCTGTAGCACAACTTTACTAAGGGATGATACTTCTGTCTGTAAATTTTCCATAGTATGTATTATTAGATTTTCCATCTTCTCTAAAACTGTGGAAATGTTTAATATGGCTTTCTTTAGTTCGCTTATTCCTAGCCACGGCAAAAACCGTCTGACAAAGCTATGAAATTTTGTACCCTTACTTACAAGTGGGTTGTCTTCCCGTTTGGCTCATTTCCATGATGTTCTCAATATGCCTTTAGGTATTTGGGACTGGTTATATCTTTGGTCCTGGCTGACTAGGTGACCTATAGTACACATTCTCTTCCAACCTGCAGGGAGTCGCTTTCTGCTAATGCCATCGCCACATAGCCACCAATACTCATCAGGTAATTTACAGGGGCGTCAGTGGCTGTGAGATTAGCTTCATAAAATGTTGTAATCGATGGCCTTTCTGGACTTGTCAAATGCAAGACGAAAGACAAGCTCACAAACTCGGACTGAGGTGTCTCTCTACTGAGGTGTCAAGAGCCCAAGAGATAACAAAGGAAGTAAATAACTGGTGCTTATCTTATCAGACAAAAGTAAGGGGGGATAACCCATCACTATAAACGAAGTGATCTGTGGGGCACTGGGGAGGCTGTGCAGCCAGAGATTGCTTCAGAGATTGCTTTGGATAAAGCACAGATGGCTCCCGAATACACATACCAAGATGCCCGCTTCGAAGGCATGTCACACTGCTGAGTCCCGCTTCTGACGACACGACATTCCACGCCAAGAGCCAATCGATACACAATAATTGATTTAGTCCCACCTCACAAAAAGATTTCCAAACATATAAAAATTGGCACTTGAAAACTCTCTTTGGGAGGAGGAGCCAAGCGAGAACTTCACCTGACGGACGGGTCGACGGGCCTGAACCTCTCTTCCCCCCCCAAAAAGGGACGCCTTTTTGGTAAGAGTCGCGCCTCTGACTTTGTCAGACGTACCCCCGGGAACACATTGTTAACTAAAGCGCTAAACTATTACCTTGAGCTCAACTTTTGTAGACAGTGCATTTATCAACGGCAATTCTGAATCTGTGATACCTGTCGCTTGAATAAATTGCCTATTGTTTCAACTTTGCGAAACTGTTTCAGTGAAAGTCCTTGGAAGGGCTCTGGCAGGCTAGTTGAATATCAGACTCCCCTTTAACGTGACAGCAGTTTACCCAGCCAACTGATACATTCCTAAAATAATCCCAGTTCGAGGGGCTATAGGTTTCTAATTGGGTTCTGTTACAAAAATCAATATATACCACACTTGTCCCTTTCAAATCCCAAGTCCCCACTTCTAGTCTAGTTCTGTTGATTCAATAATCATTCCACCTGTCCCTGCAAGTACAATTTTGTGTGTATGGAAGGGAGTTCGGCACAAACAAGAGTTGGATCTTGCTTTCCATTGGCAATTATTATTGCTGACCAATATCTGGGTGTTGTTATCTAATATCTGTAGGTCAAATCTTGGCCCTGTCATGTAGGTCAAGTTGTCGTAATCACAGTATCCTCCATCGTGTCTTCTCCAAAACTCGGGCCAAGTATTATTGTCACAGTTCTAATGAGTAGACCCTACCCCGTATAAAGGGAGTCTCATGTTACCTTTTGGTAAGGCATTACAAATCCAACAATCCTTAGCTCCCGTGGCGTTCGCTATCATCTGAATTGCATTGTAATATAAGTTTTTACTCCAAGTGTTCACTAATAAGCCTAGGTTTAACAAAGTTACCGCTGTAATCGTAGTTTTAAACCGCCAGCCTTTTCGATGGTCCATCTTGGTTCAGGAGCCTTCTTCACTTGAGAATAATGGATCCAGGCCGGTTGTTCCCGAATCTTGATTGCAGTAAAAGTGGTCAGCAATACCTGGTAAGGTACATTCCACTTCTCTCTCGGTGGGTCACCTGAAAAATTCTCTTAACATAAACCCAATTTCCAGGGCTAAACGGATGGATCGAGTGATCTAACCCCTTAGCCCTGGTACCCAAGACGTTTTTACTAATCTTTTCTAATTGTTTTCCTAAGGATATAACATAATTCTTTAGATACTGATTTTTTAACTGGTTCAAATTTTCCTCTTGATATTTAGCCTGATATGGTCTCCCATATAGTATCTCAAAAAGGGCTCAGATTTTCTTTGATCCTAGGTTTTACACGTATCCGAAGTAGTGCAATAGGCAATGCTTGGTATTAATGTTCAAGGTACTGTAAAAAAGTTGGACAGTATCTATCTGTAAAGCCCAGAAAAGACACCTCTGTAAGAAGCTTCAGTTTCAAAAATAGCTTTTTTCCTAGTTGATATACTACACTAGCTGTAAGTCCAGGAGATCAGTAACCATTAAGCGCTAGAGATCTACAAACAATCAAATCCCTTGCAGAAATCCTAGAGCATAACGCACCTGTTTCATAACAGCAATTTTTCAGGCCACTCGTACTTGGAATCTAATTTCCAGCATAATGCCAATGTGTAAAAGCACTCAAACATTTGCTTGCATGAAAATCACCGTGTTCACACAGCTGTCTGCAGTCTCAGATGCTCACCTTGCAATCTGTGCTGTTTGTTAAAGGGGTCAAATCAAATTCTTCCCTAGCCAAGTCCAAACATGCTGCCTGTACAAAGGGCATGGCTCACTCTCTCCTAAAAGAAAGAGGAGCAATAAAACAGGTCAGCAGGGAATGCCTCTGACTTTTTCAGTGCACCCTGAGTAGTCTTTTCTGTCTACCCAGCTTTATCCTGGGGAATCAAAAAGGACCTGGCACAGGACAGAACAAGCTAGAACAGAATCACAGAATCACAGAATGGTAGGGGTTGGAAGGGACCTCTGTGGGTCATCTAGTCCAACCCTCCTGCCGAAGCAGGGCCACCTACAGCAGGCTGCACAGGACGTTGTCCAGGCGGGTCTTGAATATCTCCAGAGAAGGAGACTCCACAACCTCCCTGGGCAGCCTGTTCCAGAACAGTCAAGTGTAACCCTTTTCCTGGGTTCTCTCAGGTGAGCCTCTTAATGTCTCACTGGAGTTAACATTACCCACAAGGCTGATGTGAGGACAAACACATTAAATGTTGTCAAGCATGGGAATGGGGTCTACATAGATCACATTTTCCGGTGACAGACTTGTTTCAAACACTATGAGAAGTCAGTCAGAGGAATATATCATCTAAATAGTCAGAATGACCCAATATTCTAACACTAGACAGATTTACATTTTGCTCTGAAACCTTATTTTTCAGTAAATAATTACACAACCCTTAGCAATACATTTTCTAAAGTCTTAACAATGTCAGATGTAATTTATTACTCATTCGAGTTATTAAAAAGAAATATTTTTTATTCTAAAATGTTTTCTTAGCATTGCCAATTCTAACTTGTGGCTAAATTAATTAAAATGCAATAATTACAACAAACTAAATCGTATACTGTAAATTGAAATTCTACAATGCAGTTTACTGTTGGTTCCAGTAACGCTCATAACCAAAGAAGGTGCAAAAAGCTGAAGAGGAAGCTGAAACAATAACGAATGAAAAAATTCTTTTTTTTTTCTGGCATTTGTGGGGTTTACAAAGCCTGAAATAAACTTGATAGATCAGCCAGGATAAGTTGACATCAGCGATTGTTGAAAAAATTTGCATTGCTGTGGTGGATCGACCTTGGCTAGCCACCAGGTGCCCACCAAGCCACTCTGTCACTCCCCCCTCCTCAACTGGACAGGGGAGAGAAAATATAATGAAAGGCTCGTGGATCGAGATAAGGACAGGGAGGTCACTCAACAATTACTGTCATGTGGAGTCCTGGCTGGACGAGAGGGGACATAGTTTGGTGCGTTGAGCAACCCAGGTTCCGATCCGGAAGTGAGCCTTGGGAGCGGCTGACACGGAACCCTGCTGGGAAGGCAGAGCGACGAGCTCGGGACACTGGAGCAGGGGGAACGTCACCGTTTCCTGCCACACTGTCACTTCCTTCCTGCCACGTTGTTGTTTCCTGCCACAGTACTGTTTTCACTTCGAGATGCAGCTCTGCACCAATCACAACGAGTTGCAGTAGTTTTTCCTATATATGGGTTGGGTTTTTAAACATTCAGATGCTGTAATAGTTTTGCTATATAAACCTTGTTTTGCTGACTAATAAAGGTTGAACGATCATACTCGTATTGGGGTCACATCGTTACAATGGATCCGTAACCCACGCCAACATTTGGTAGCAGAGGATGGACGGTTTCCCTGCAGGAGTCCCTCGGTCTGCGGTGAGCAGCTAGAGAGGGGGCGTGGGAGTAACGGCTGGGAGGGTCCTGCCTGGGTGCGAACGCGCAGGGCAGGCACGGACGGTCGACTCCCAGGAATTTTCAAGCCACACTGGGGCTGCCTGGCGCAGCTAAATTTGAACGTGGAGGCCGTGGTCGCAAGCACGGAGATAGGGGCTGCGGCAACGTTGATAGTCGGTATTCTCTCTAGGAGAGGAATAGACGCAACGGCAAAGCAACTCGTGAAGTTGATTAAACTGGGGCAACGATGGGGTCACTTTGCGGATACCCCGCTACTGTTTTCTGTCTCGGAATGGCAAGAGTTAGGAGAGACGATGTGGGAAAGGACAATAACGGGGGAGGACAAGGAGGAAAAGGAGATAAAAGCTGTCCGCGAGCTCTGGCGAACAGTATTACACACCTTAAAAGCCATGAAAACTGAACGAGAGGTGGCGTGTGCTGCAGCTCAGATGCTAGCTCCGGAGCCCAGGAAAGATCACGCGCCTAAGCCTGGGACATTAGCACGGGTTTTCAGGCTACCTGCCGTTAGAGGGATGACGGGGATCACTTGTAACACAATTGCCGAGATTCAAGGGAGTGCAGAGTGCGGTTCCGGTCTCGGCGCAGAGGGGGGTGGCCCACCGGAAGTTGCTGCCAGAGACATCAACTCGAAATGTGAGCCGGACGCGGTAGTACGACTGCCCCCAGGGAACGGGGAGGAGTCGGGCGCGGAAGTGCGACTGTCTTTCGGAAGAGGGGAGGAGCGGCTGCCTTTCGGAAGAGGGGAGGAGCAGCTAGTACCACCCGCAGAGGGGGAGGGAGAAGGGGCGCGGCTTACAACATCGGCCCCTCTTGGGGCACGGCCTACAACATTGGCTCCTCCTCTGTGGCTAGTACCACCCCCAGAGGGGGAGGGAGAAGGGGTGCAGCTTACGACATCGGCCCCTCCTGGGGCGCGGCCTGCAACATGGGCCCCTCCTCTCTATTCACCCCTGCCACATTCCAGCAAGGCGTCTCCACTCCCGACGCCCTCTGATGGCAGCCAGAACGAATTGCAAAAAAAAAAAAAAACCCCGTGCTATCTGTTGCAGTCAGTTTTGCAGCATCTTCAAGACAAGAGCTCGCAGTTCCAGCATATGTCAATCGTTACCAACCCCCCCACCGGGAAAATGAGGCTTCCTCTCCGAGATGTTTAGCTGGGCCTCTGGCACGGATCACACCTACCCGCTGGAGCGGTGTTATAAGAGATGCCATCCTAGATGGACAGTGGAACGTTGCCACCATTATCAGAGGTACACAAACCTTAGCCTGTCCTGTGGTACAGGTTAATGGATGACAATCGTAAGTATGGGTGTTTGGCCGGAGGAGTGGCCACTAAGTTACCACCTGAAGAAAGCCATGAGCAGGGGCTGGGTCCAACAGACCCTGAGCAGGAATCAGGTCTGTTTCATCCCCCGCGGCTCGCTGGAGGATGGGACAGTCACTGAGAAAAGGAGCGAAGGCTCCATTAAAGAATTTTTTACAGTGAAGTTTGAAAGAACAAAGTCTTGCAGTTTAAAATCCCTGAGGAAATCATTACTTGGAAATCAGTGCATACAGCTTTAAATGCTCTAAAACTTACAGAGACTATCTTAGAAGCAGCTGCTATTCCTCTGTCCTTATCTCAAAAGCAAGGACAGAGCAGCAGTCTGTTGAAATTTAACCCTACATACGACGAAATTCCTACCGAACACGAGAAGTGCGGGAAGTAAATCTGCCAGAACCTGACGATCCTTTGAATCCAGAGAAATGGGAAGTGGGCTGTAAAAATCTGGCATCCCGAAAGCGCACGACAGGGTCTCTCTACAGCAATTGGCGTACCCGACCTGAGATCAAAACGAGGTGAATTCCAACATAAAACTGCACAGTCCCTCAGACGCTGTACAGCCACCGCGCCAGCAGTCACCGCATCGAATGGGTCAGCAAACCTTACACCTGGTGGGGCACATGGCTCCCCCTGGGCAACCGGCGGCACGGTTCCCCCCCCCAACCCCCTTCCCTCGATCCCAGCGCGCCGGCCTGTCCCGGCCAGCCCAGAAGCGGCGCGGTGAGAACCATCTTTCTGACATTCAAGGACTTGGTTACAAAAAAATGTATACAATTCAATTACTGCAGTAGAATTCCTTGTGAACAAACAGCTGGACTTTATTATCTTTCCAAGGTTCAGATGGTCTATCTAGATGATGTTATTCACTCTGCTGAAAGGTGAAAATATTGACATTATGACTGAAGGGTTGTCCCCTCTATTTACTTTGTCAAAAAGGACTCAGATTTATTATTTTCCCGAAGATCAATGAAAAAAGCAAAAACTGTTTTACAAAAGATTTCAGATAGAATTGCAATTGCCTTTACCTTCAGAATTAATGTCGAATTGCCAACAAATTTGTATATCATTTATGAAGGTTTTGTTTTACAGCCTTACCCTCTTTTCGATCAGTGGTGTGTTAACACGCAGAAGTTGAAGACTCTGGAATGAATCTTTTTGTCTCATACGCCCATGAAAACATTGACTTCAAAGGTATACATCATAGTGTCCTTAATAGCACAAGGTTGGAATCACTGTCAGCAAGTTGATACTATTTGCCTGCTGCTGGCTAAAGATGAGTTTGTGGCTTTAAACAGTGAATCCTTATCACTGCAAGCCGCTCTAGCTGATTATTTAAATAACATACGTTATACCCTTCCACAACATAAGCTGTTACATTCCCTCTCTCAAATTTCATTGCAGCCAAAAAACAGTTTCTGTTCCTATTAAAGGAGCATGAACAGTGTTTCGGAAACAAACAAATTCATCAGATTAGCAATCATCTATTTTAGTCGTTGAAGGATCCACACAAATTTTTAAGCTATCAGCGGCCTTGCACGTCTTTGGATTGTTTTCGACTGAACCACTCAATGTTGTCACAGATTCTGCATATGTTGTGAATATTGTTCAACGCATTGCAGACGCAATTGCTATTGAAATTAGAAAATCGTGTACGTGTATATTTTATAATGCATATATAGTTGCATACTACTCTACTAAAACCAATAACTGAAGAAAAAGTTGTAGCAGATCAATTGACAATGGCAGCAGTACTGCCACACAGTTTCAAGCAAGCCCGATTATCTCATGACTTCTTTCATCAAAATGCCTCTTCCTTGCATAAACAATTTGCTTTGCCCCAGGGGCAAGCCACAGAAAATGTTCATGCATGCCCTGACTGTCAATGTATTACACCCGTACCATCGTGTGCAGGAGTGAACCCTCGTGGTTTACGAGCTGATGAGTTGTGGCAAAGTGCTGTTACACATATATCAACATTTGGTCGACTGCGTTGTGTACATGTTAGTGTGGATACTTTCTCAGGATTTCTGGTAGCCACGGCACATACGGGAGAAAAGGAACGTTTCACGGACAATTTCTGTTTTCCTACAGGACTGGAGTATACAACGTGTTACAGGTATACAACATTCTTCTACTGCACAAGCCATTGTCGAAAGTGTCCACGGGACCCTCAAAGCTATGCTAAATAAACAAAAAAGGGGAAATCCTATGGGCAGTGTTACCCCACAGGAACAGTTAATGTACTTAATTTTTAAAATCGTTCTGATGATCAATTATTTACAACAGCAGCTGACCGTCAATTCGGGATGGTCCCTCCATTTGTGGTTCGACCAAAAGTATGGTATAAAGAATTTGGGGAATCACAATGGACAAGTCCTATAGAACTAATAACGTGGGGAAGAGGGTATGCGTGTGTTCTTCTTTCAACAGGTCCTTGATGGTTACCAGCAAAATATGTGAAGCTATATCATGAGCTGAAAGAACGTAACGCAGAATCCGATGCCAGAGGTGACCACGCTCACTCTCAGGGAGCAACCTCTGACATGGAAGCAGAAGAGATCCACTCTGGATGATCCTATTACACGGGGAACACTGAAAAAATTGCAGCAAACGCAAGTACTCTGATGACTGCAGTGGGTGCACCACCCACACCAATTAATACATTCCTTGCATATTTGGCAATTATCTTCCACAACAGCTTTTGTATAACGAAGCAACCTTGAAGGACACGGTATACGTGATTTTAGAACTGCGTCTGCACAAGAGCAAAGGTCAACTAGCAGACACCGTGAGGAAAAGTATAAACCTTCACCTGAGGGCTCCTGACAACTGCCTAGAGGTGCCAATATGCATGTACAAAAGACATTAATATGTATTAAAAAAAAAAAAGGGGGGAGAAACGGAGAATGATAAGTACTTTGCAGAAATGTAATGATTATGTATGTTAGCATAGCAGAAATACCTAATAGGAGTGTTTTTTCGGTACACACATTTGAGTAGAACTATTCCCTGTGCGTTCAGTACTGCAGTAAAGAATGCCTGCTTTCTAGAACTCCAACATTAAGTTTTAGGAAGTTAATTATTTTGCTGCTTTCTAGTAATAGATTTTGTGTACCCAGGTAGGACGCTGCTCTTGAACTTCAATGGTCCGAGGGATTGCAGGACCTCCAGCCGGCACCGAGGGATTCTCAGGGAGAACCTCTGATCACTGGACCAAAAAGTTATGAGCAGGAACCATTAATAAGGCAAAGGCATTCTTCCAGTATTGTTTTTATGCTTTTATGTACATTACTTTTAGCCTATATAGTTAATGAGTCATAGTTCTAGATACATTGATCTTAACCTAGGTAATTAATATCGATAGCCAATACTAAATGTTATGGATGTTTGTATATGTGATAAGTATACCTATAACCCAAGTACAAATTTACTGAGCTCATATTATTGATACACTTCTATTTCGACGCCTAACGCGATGAGATGCATCCCCTCCCATTGACAATAATGATATGTTGTGGTCAAGCGGTACTTTAGTCCCACCATCCACACAGGAAGAAAATTGGATACAAGTAAATCCAGCAAGAAAATAGAATACAAGTAAATCAATCTACACCCATATGCTAGGTAACGGATTTACCATCAGTATGTATCATTCTCAAGTCAATTTAATCTTTCTTTATATCTAGCAGGTTGTGGTATGCACTTCACATCTCTATGTCTTCAATTAGCATTTGTGTTCTTATATCTGTTAGTATTGCAGTTTGTGTGGGCCTCTGAAAAAGTGGTAGCAAGCTGAAGACCAAAATTATGTCAGCTCTCATCATCATCAACAACCTCATCAACTATACCTGGCTTGCTCAAAAAACAAAAAGGGGGAATTGTGGGTTCCTGGCTGGACGAGAGGGGACATAGTTTGGTGCTGTTGAGCAACCCAGGCTTGGTAATGGAGATAGACCTTGAAAGTAGCGAACACGGAACACTGCTACAGAAGTAGATTGGGGAACACGGAACGCTGGGCAGACAAGCAAGCCAGTGTTACCACAAAAGTCTTGCAATCCCTGCTAGAAGATCAGAGTAGTCTACGACATGCGGTATTGCAAAATAGAGCCACAATTGATTTTTTACTGCTGGCCCAGGGACATGGCTGTGAAGATTTTGAAGGCATGTGCTGTATGAACTTGTCCAATCATAGTAAGTCCATCCACAAGCAATTACAATGGTTGGAACAGCACGCCAATCAAATACAACAAAACCAGGGATTTTTTGATGGATTGCTCACCTCGCTCTTTGGTAATCTGCCCGCTTGGCTTAACAGTTTAATTGTAGAAATTTTGTGCATATGTATCGTGTTACTTGCTGCTGGAATTATAATATGTATTTGCTTTAGCTGTCTTAAAAGGTCTCTCTCCAAGATGACGAAGCAAACCTGGCTTGCTCAAAAACAAGAAGGGGGAATTGTGGAGTCCTGGCTGGACGAGAGGGGACATAGCTTGGTGCGTTGAGCAACCCAGGTTCCGATCCGGAAGTGAGCCTTGGGAGCGGCTGACACGGAACCCTGCTGGGAAGGCAGAGCGACGAGCTCGGGACACTGGAGCAGGGGGAACGTCACCGTTTCCTGCCACACTGTCACTTCCTTCCTGCCACGTTGTTGTTTCCTGCCACAGCACTGTTTTCACTTCGAGATGCAGCTCTGCACCAATCACAACGAGTTGCAGTAGTTTTGCCTATATATGGGTTGGGTTTTTAACCATTCAGATGCTGTAATAGTTTTGCTATATAAACCTTGTTTTGCTGACTAATAAAGGTTGAACGATCATATTCATATTGGGGTCACATCGTTACAACGGATCCGTAACCCACGCCTACACTGTCACATGAAAGACAGGCGTGATTTGGGGAAATTAATTTAATTTATTACCAAAGTAGGAAAATGAGTGTGGTGGTTTGACCCTGGCTGGACGCCAGGTGCCCACCAAAGCCGCTCTGTCACTCCCCCTCCTCAACTGGTATAGTTTCTAAAGTTTACCGAGGTTGACTAATAAGTACGTGGAGTGGTGTGTAACTTAAATGACTTCCCTCCATCACGAATGTAATCAATAAGGCTTTACTTGTTCCTTATTAAATAAACTAAGTAACTTATTAAAATAACTGAAATAATAACTAAAATAACTTTACTTGTTACTTACTTTATGCTGTCTTATCTTCAGGTCTTATCTTCAGCATTACAAACGTATTTCCAAATTAAATAAAAAACAAACAAATAAAAATCAGAGAAACTAGGTTTATGTGAACTACCTGAAAAAAACCCAACCAACCAACCAAAAAACACAGTGGAGGAAAAACGTAAAACAGGTCAGTTGAATTAGACAAAGTCAACACCGTCACCACACCCCCCAAAAAAACCCAGAAAAGCATTACCTTGTGTAGCACGTGCATTTCTTCCCCCAGAGCAGGAGCCCTGCATAGCCTAATTTCGATGGTGCAAACAAGGCCTGTTTCACCAGATGACTTAGTGCTCTCACTTACTGCTACTAATATTTGAGCAAGTACAGTAGCACAATAGAGGAGACTTTCCTGTATAGTTTATTGTATACAAGACCTCTCATTATTTTTATCTTTGCAACAAAAGAGAAACTATTTTTAAGAGTTTGAAAGGTTGGAAAATGCAAAAATAATGAAGAAGAAAGACTTGTCAGAGGTGATCTTCTTCCCGATATTAAAGCAGTAGGTGAGACTACATGCCCTCAGTATAATTACAATTACATAGAGTAATTGTTCGCAAATTGTATTCAGATCAGAGGCTGGCTCAATTTTTCCAGGTACATTACTGCAATGAAAGATACTACCTCCCTCAAAATCTGGTCTTGCTTGAGACATTTAAAATATTTTCTGCACGTTCTGAAGCAACAGCCTGAAAAAGAAACCCTGTGATGGGATGGCATGCACTGGTATCACAGTGAACTTTATTTCTACATTAAACTAGCAGATTGTAGAAAATCCTTTAGATGCCTGTACATAAGGTTTAAATCTAAGTTGTGTTTTTACCCCATTCTTGGTACTCATTTCTTGTAAAAACCAATCGGAAGTTCCTCCCCTAGGATCAGAAGCAAAATCAAACCTTCTAGTTTGTCTGGGGAACTGCCCACTGTAAAGTGGAGCAGCAATTTTCCTGGGAGAACCCTCATTTGTGATTGTTTCTTCTTGCAACTCACGTACCCGTGCCTTTAGCATCGAGGTAGGTTTTTCCATCCCACTTCCTCGTGTCCTCTCCATGGTCATGCAGGTAAAACCACAGTCTGCCTCATGGTGTGTACCATCTTTCAGCAGGGGAACGCTTTCTCCTAGTAGCTGAGACACTGGTCCACACAGGTGGGGAGTAGGACCTACCCAATTTTTCAAACAGTTTTTCAAACAGGATTTTGGATTTTTTGGACAGCCTTTCCACAGCCAAGACGCAGGTGCGTAGGGAAGAAGAGAGCCTGTCTTTGTATTGCCGGAGTCAGCTAATCATTTCATTTACCGTTGATGCCTCTTCTGCTGTCCAGCCCATTGTTGCCAATGAGTTGGCATATGATGAGGGTGCACTCTGTACAAACTTTTGCCACACGAGGTGTACACATTGGATTTCATCTGGATTTGTGGGTGACTGTGGGTTGTCCGGGTCATAATAAATCAGTTCCTGCACAGCTAATTCCCTCAGGTACTAGATACCTCTCTCCATGGTGGTCCACTTGCCTGGGTGGCATATAATATCTTCCTTGAAGGGATACCTGTTCTTCACGCCTGATAGGAGTCACCTCCAAAGGCTAAGGGCTTGCCTCCCTCTTCCAATCGCCTTGTCAATTCCCCCTGCTCTAGACAGGAATCCCAGCTGCCTGGCTTGCCTGCCCTCTAATTCCAAGCTTCTGGCCCCACTATCCCAGCATTGGAGCAGCCAGGTGGCAATGTAGTTTTCTGGATGACGGCTGAAATCTTTTCGTATACCTCGCAGCTCACCCACAGATAAGGATCAGGTGATTACCTCTGGTTCTTCCTCCTGTTCTCGTGGCAACCCTGGTTCATCTTCACCCTTGCAATCTGTTTTTTTTATGTATTTCTTCTTCTGTATAGGGGCGACTGATACTGTCGCAGGTTGGTTCTCTGGTTCAGCTGCAGTGCCTGTCGCAGGGGTTTGAGTAGCTACAGTACCTGTTGCCAGGGTTTGAGCAACCACAGTGACTGTCACTGGGGTTGGAGTAGCCGCAGTGCTTGTCATGGGGGTTGGAGTAGCTGCAGTGCCTGTCGCCGGGGTTGGAGTAACCTCAGTGCCTGTTGCGTTGTCGTCAGATCCAGAGACCCTCTGAGGATACTGAATAGTGTTGAACAGGGCTCGGTAGGCATGGGCCAGGCCCCAGCACATTGCAATAATTTGGGTCTGTCTGGAATTGCCAGGGCGACAGCATACTTCTTCCTAGTTTTTCAGGATTCTGTGCTTGTTCAGGGGTGAAGCTCTAAGACACTGGAGGTGCCCACCATCCCAGGCATTTGTCTATGCTGCTCCACACAGCCTGCCACTCATAAATATCCAGCCTCGGGGCAGATCTCCGAATGATATTCTTAATTTGCTTGCTAACCTTAGACAGAACCGAAACAATATTCCCAAGAAATACCAATAGAAGTATTTTAACTACCCAAGGATGTTCAAGGTACTGAAAAGCTGTTGTAATGAAGGAGGAAACATCACGGAAGAGGGTAGCGAAGGTGCCATTCCGTACTTCCTCCATAAAATCCTCTCAGAGGAAAAAGTATAATTGCTAATTATCTCCACGAGGTGGTACCTGAGTATCGGTAATAGATTCAGTACAAAGCACAAATACCAGATTAAGCCCAAGGTCAGTGTTCTAATAACAAATCTCACGGGCAAATCATTGCTAGTCATTACAGAGTACAGCAACTTGCAAAAGCCAACACCAGTCTTTGACATGTACAGCAAAAACGAGAGTACGATGCAGATCAAATAAACTAATATCGAGAACACATGAATCAATATTGTGACCCACAAGTGTTAACAGATAGAAATTCCTTAATATGCTCTGGTCAGATCTGCTGTTACCTCAACCCTTCGAGCCCCACGTTGGGTGCCAAAAAGGACTGTTGTGGTTTAACCCGGCAGCCGGCAACTAGGACCACGCGGTCACTCACTCACTCCCCACCCCCCCACCCACCAGGGGGATGGGGAGGGGAGTGGAAAAAAGTAAAACTCGTGGGTTGAGATAAAGACAGTTTAAGAAGACAACAAAGGAAAATACTACTGCTACTACTAATAATAATGAATATGCAAAACAAGCTATACACAACACAATTTTTCTCACCGCCCGATGACCCTTTCATAGACAGTCCTCGAGCAGCGATCGCAGAACCCATGGGTTTCCTGGAGCTCACGAATTTTGCGTTTTTTACTGACCTCACGAATTTCACAGAACTCCTCAAACTCACAGAAAAAGACCGAACTCCTTTTCCCTGTTCTTCTTACATGCGCATTAGTTACCCTTTCACAATTCAAGTGGATTTTGTAAAAGTATACATTCAGCCAAGGAAACTGCTGGATCAGGTATGTCCTTTGGTTATTTTACTGCTTTAGTTATTAACAGAAATAAACGAACACAAATGACTGGGCTTTGAGAACATAAAAGTGGTTGTTGGACAAAAGGAGCTGCAAAAGTACAAATTATCATCTGGATTTTTCTTCAGCCAATGAACAATGTCACAGCAATTTTCAGAGCTTCATTTACTTTCCTTCTGTCATGAAAACTTTTAGCAAAGATTTTCCAGATGAATAAACTAGCAATTACCCTGTATCAGAGGTTTTATTAAATAGAAAAGTTTTCTTATCATCCAGAGTATGGTTCAACATATGAATCCTTGTTCCAAAACAGCTGTTGCATTTGCCAAGTAATTACCATGTGAGAACAAGTCAAAGTTTCTCTCTGGAAGGGAGAGAAAGGAATTAGCTTGAGAGAGAAAAATAAAATACACTGGATGTTAATAGATGGAGCGGATTAGTCTTAGTATGTAAAGTTTAAATAGAGATACTTTTCCTGAAATTCCTAATTACTCACCAGTCAGTGTTTCCAAATGCAAGCTCTTACGACAGCTGATTTTTTTTAATATAACAAATATTCTGTTTTCTCATAGTTTGTTATTGCTAACCTCATCATTTCTGAAATCTCTCATTCCTACACTTTCAGCAGTATTTGGGGAATAATCTAGTACTAGCATATTATTATGGTAAGACAAACTTTGGAGCAACGAAACCCTAAAAGGGCTGTTTGGCTCTTCGCTAGATCAGTTCCTCTGAATTCTGCTTCCTTTTTGCCTTTCCTCCTTCCATTGCTTTGTGGTTTCTGTACCTCAGACCACGAGTATAAGAAGCAACAGCTCACTCAGGAGTAGTTTAATAATTGTTTGTTTTCTTCCCATTCAGCATTGGATAAGTGTGGGATGTACCATTAGCAGATGACAAGCCCTGAAGAAGAGGAATCCTGCAAAGACATTCATCGTGTCTTCAGGTTGCTTTGATGTGCTGTCCAAGATGACTTGGTGGGAAAGATAGAAGCCAGTCCTATACAGGACATAACATAAAGTCACCCAAAACAAATAATTTCCATCAGAACCTCTACAATTTCCACTGAGCAAGAACTGATAAAGCTACAGCTAGATCCTAGATCAGAATGTAGCAGGTCCATTCCTGCCAGCTAGCAGAGTTTAGCCATAGTCTTCTACATAGACTTGCCCAACACTAACCCATCCACATGGTTTCCAGGTGGATAAAATCTGCCTCACCAAAAGATGCTGCATACCCAACTGCTAAATCAGGTGAACATAAAGTTTTCTTTTCTCACCTGCATGGAATGATGCTGCACACTTGCCTGCCCCAACACCCGTTCCAGGGACAGCTAACTGGAACTACAGTTCAGCCCCTCTGTATCTTAAGGCAGTCAACATACCCTTTTCTTGCCCCCTCGCCTTTGCCCCCAAGAGGTAAGTCTCTTCAGCCTAACAGGTACAGACAAAACCGCTTTCAAGCTCCAGCCATTTTTTTTTCCCATTAAAAGCTGAAGATCTTCTGCCATTTCTAAACAACCTTATCTGAATTGGATTCTCTCTCTGAATCCTATTGCTCTGTGCAGTTGTAGCAAGCCGACAGATTAACAAAACTCTGGGGGTTCAATCTCTCCTTAGAGCACACTGGTATTGTCTGTCTATCAAATCACTCCACAAAGCTATAGGCTGTAGCTTAATTTCAAAAGCAGTGCATTTACAGCTATATAGGTATCACTGTGCAATGACTACTCATATGCATGACTCCCTACCTTTTGTACGTGAGCTAAACAACCTTAGAGCTGGAGCACAGAAGGCTGTATCCCATTGCTCTAAGTGTACGAAGGACATTCATTCTTTCAACAGCAGAAAAGGCTCCTACCTGTATGTGGTCCCATCTAGCCAGCAGGAATCCCGAGTCTTCCTCTGACACGCATCAAGGGCTTAATAAAACAAGCATGTTCCTAGTCTTTTGCCATTGGTTATATTTATTAGGAGGTTTTATGGTGGAAAATTTTAATCCGAAGGACACTGCTGGTATTGGAGAACACGGATGGCAACATGAACACATGCAGTGCTGGAAAATCAACACACGGGCATTTGACTTATGCCTGCTCTGCACTAGGTAACTTTCTCTAGGCAAACCCTACCAGAGCCAGCTGCCTCAGAGGCTTGTTCAAGCTGAGGTAGTCCTGCAGCAACAGATGCTTTTGGCCAAAAACATGACATGACACAACACGACATGACACTTGTCAGCTTCCAGCTGTTCCCACCAAGGCTCTGAGCCAGATCTGCTGTGAGGCCCGCTCTCCAATTAGCAACGGGTGCTCACCCACGCCCTTCCTCCCTCCACATAAAGCCCAGCGGGGCCACACTGTCTCTTACCACGCTAGCAGTAGCATGTCCTCCCTGCGAGGAGGAACAGTGGTGCCTAGAGTGACTTTTCAGCACTTTTTTTGCCTCCCCCCCCCCTCCCCCCCACTAGCTGTTGCCTGATATTCATGGGTTTGGGGCTGTTTTGTTTTGGTTTTGGACCCCGTTGCAGCTCTAGCAGCTCTCGCTCTTTCCCGCAGAGCTGCTCTGCCCTGCTTAAGGCTTCTTCAGCAGACACTGCTGCCTGCACACGGTGTAGGGCTGTGCCAAGCCTGCCTGCATGCCGCTGGGGGGGGGGAGCAGGAGTGGGAGTGTGGCGGCGGTAGGGCACTATGCCTGCCGCCTTTTCTGGGAAGCACCCAAGGCGGCTACTGTGGTGGCCGCTGCTCCTCTGACTCAGCCTCTCGGGCGGGAGTCCCCGCAGGTAAATGCTCTCTCATCTCATGGGCTGGGCGGCTGTCACGCTGTAGCCACCTTGTCCACCCTCAGTATCGAGGTGGGCTGGAGCAAGTGGGGGGGCAGGGGCACTGCCTGAGAGTTGTGGCTGAGCAAAGGTCCTCCCTGCCCCAAAGCATGCCCCTGTCTCCCCAAGGGGATGAAGCAGTGGCCCAGCAACATTCCTATTTAAAGGACTGAGGCATTTCTTCTCTTCAGCGGTTCTGACCCTCCCTGATGTTGTAACTTCCCAACATTCCCTTCTCCTATGCACTGGCTTCTCCCTGGCACCCACTGCAGGGGCAGCTGCTGCCACTGCCTCCTGTTGCTCTTTTGTCATTAGCTTCAAAAAAGTGTTTGGGGATCTCCTAGGCCTGCTAGAAAGTAATGATCCCTCCTCTGCTGTTGTCTCTGAATGGTAATGTGCTCGTTAGCGTTGCCTCCCTGTGTGTAAGCTGGCTCTGATGCTGAACTATATGTAGTGATGTTAAATCTTGCGATCTAAGACTGTCTCTTGCTTTCTGCCTCACAAATGGAAGGATTTATTAGTTTACAGGTGCAGGACTTGGAGGTTGAGGCATAGTGTTTTATTGCTGCCCAATCGTTATCAAACAAAGTGTTATTCAAGTCTTGAAATGCTCCAAATTAGTAAATTAATGTACTAAAATGTCAATATGCGTAGCAGGTTTTGAGGAATGATTCTTGGGGGATTTTATGTTGTATTTTCAAATGTGACATTTAAAATTCATGAAGGAAGCAGGACTCAACTGTTCTGAGCCCTATTCTTCCTCTAGTGGTTTTCAGTAGTTCAAGAGCAGGCCAGCTACTTCTAAGGAAATATGAGCTTATTTCTAAAACTAGTGTATTTCTGTTGTTAATCATTGTTTTTGAAGCATGGCAAAGTAGTACAGAATGGTAATGGAAGGAAATACCAGATAGCTGATATTTGCTGTGCAAGATGAAATTTGTTGGAGCATGCCTTGCCAAGGCCAAAAGTTCTGCCCAATACACATATATGAACATATTATTGCTGTGATTTTAACCATCAACGGTTTAGCTGCATTTTTGGTGTGTAGTATGTGAGTGAATAGTTACACGTTTCTTGGTGCCTCTGTTAGTCTTCCCAATACTGAGAGGAGCAATACTGCTCCTTACGCGATGATAACTTCTGTAAAGTTTGTAGTAGTTTCACGTGAAAATGTGAAAGGACAGAAAAATGTATTTTGCAGTTCTCAAAGCTTGTTTAAATAAATATATGTGCATGATCAGAGGGATGGAACACCTCTCCTGTGAGGAAAGGCTGAGCGAGTTGGGGCTGTTCAGCCTGGAGAAGAGAAGGCTCAGGGGAGACCTTATTGCAGCCTTCCAGTACCTGAAGGGGGCCTACAAGAAAGCTGGAGAGGGACATTTTACAAGGGCATGTAGTGATAGGACAAGGGGTAATGGATTTAAACTCAAAGAGGGTAGATTTAGATTAGATATTAGGAAGAAATTCTTTACTGTGAGGGTGGTGAGGCACTAGAACAGGTTGCCCAGAGAAGTTGTGGATGCCTGGAAGTGTTCCAGGACAGGTTGGATGGGGCTTTGAGAAACCTGGTCTAGTGGAAGGTGCCCCTGCCTATGGCAGGGAGGTTGGAACTAGGCACTGGGCCTGCTGGCGACAGATGGAGTCCAGCTGTCTCAAAGGGGGAAAAGGATTCTCGCACATGAGTTGGCGGGGTGTCGCGTTAAAGGGTTTCAAGGAGTCTGATAAGCGGCAAGGGGAAAGCCGTCCTGTTGAGCCACAAGCTTCAGAGTGGACCCCCTTGCTTTCTAAACTCTCTCTGAGAGAGGAGCCTAGGTGCGGCTGGATCCACTCCTACTCCCAGACTCGGTCAACAGTTTATGTCTAAGGGGTTAGATATGTAGCCACTTATCAGAGTCAATGTTTTCCTGTCAGAGCCCTCCCAGGGACTTTCACTGAAACAGTTTCGCAAAGTTGAAACGACAGGTAATTTATTCAAGCGACAGGTATCACAGATTCGGGATTGCCATTGATAAATGCACTGTCTACAAAAGTTGAGCTCAAGTTAATAGTTTAGTGCTTTAGTTAACAATGTGTTCCCGGGGATACGTCCGACAAAGTCGGAGGCGCGACTCTTACCAAAAAGGCGTCCCTTCTTGGGGGGGAGGGGTGAGGAGAAGAGAGGTTCAGGCCCATCGACCCATCTGTCAGGTAAGGTTTTCATTTGGCTCCTCCTTCAAAGAGGGTTTTCAAGTGCCAATTTTTATACTTTTGAGATCTTGGCGAGGTGGGACTAAGTCAATTATTATGTGTCGACTGGATCTTGGCATGGTATGTTGTGTAGTCAGAAGCGGGACTCAGCAGTTCGGTACGCCCTTGGGGCGGGGAGCTTACTACGTGCTTAGGGGGGCGTTCTGTTTTTTATCTGAAGCAACATCTGGCTGTGCGCCCTTCCTCGCACCTCAGGTGTCACTTAGTTGGTAGTGGTGGGCCATCACCTGTTACTTCTGTCTGATAAGTGAAGCTCATCATTGCTCCCTTTTGTTGACTCTTGGGTGCTTGACACAGGAGTCTGAGCAAGCCTTCTTCTTGCATTGAGAAGTCCAGCAAGGCCATTGACCCACATTATCCACCCTGTGACCTTGGACACATCTTGACAAGAGGAATATCAGGTGATTTGGATTCAGATGGGTCGAGGGGCTTATCTTCCTCCCTAATAGGAGAAGGTATTAAAGGAACATATTCAGGGTCATAAACTTAAAGCACTCTAATATGCGTACTGAAAATTCTAACTAGTGAAGATTTTACACATGATAAACCAACACAAATAACAAAGAGTACAATAAACATCAATACATAGTGAATCAAACTTTGTATCCATCCACTAATGTTTAGTCCAAGTCCATTAAAAATTTTCGAGAGCCACCCCATCCATTCCCAGGGCTTCTGCTTCATATCTTCACGGAGTTCTCGAGACTGTCCCGCAATCTTACGCATTTCATCCATGGCTTGATGTAAAGTGACAGATACATTTGGGATAGATGCACAACAGGTTTCATCAGGATGGGAGGCATTTAGCCATCCACAAACACCACTTCCTTTTAACAAAATAATATCTAAGGCTAACCTCTTTTGTAGCGTCATTTTGGATGTAGCTTGCAGCTGCAAGTCAACTGCATCAATTGCTGTTTTTGTCCAATTTGCTAGGGATTCTACTTGCCATGTCAAATTTTCTATATATAATCGATTATTGGTTATTGCTGTCCAATAACCCCACAAAGCTTTCATTCCAAAGTTTAGTCTCATTGCTGGGGTATAACAGTTCATCCAGGCTAAAAGATGACGATTTTCTTGTACAGAGTTCCACATTTGTGACTGTCTTTTAGCTCTATGTCCTCGTGATTTTGTCAAGGATTGAATGAAATTAAAAGCTATAGTAGGACACAAGCTTGGAATACCTAGAGTACATTCTAATCCATCCCAACAGGATTAAATGTAATCTGATATTTGTCCATTAGAACACACCCATACGGTTTCAGGTGGTGCAGGTAGCATTAAAGTGCTACACGTACTATTTTCTAGTTCATCGAGGCTATTATGCCCATTTAGATAATGTTGAAAAGGAACTCGGCATCTTAGAATCATAGAATCATAGAAAGTTTTGGGTTGGAAGGGACCCCTAGAGGTCAGCTAGTCCAACCTGTCTTGCACCTCCAAGTCATTTTTACAGCAAGTAGCAAATTCTCTGACCAGGATTAGAGGGGCCCTGCCTCCAGCCAGGTGGAGGAAAGGGACAACCGCGTTTATTGGACGGTATGGATTCGGTGGCCTGGCACATCAGATCCACAAGAGTACAAAGCTCTAGTGGACACTGGTGCACAGTGTATTTTAATGCCATCAGATTTCAAAGGGTCAGAATCCATCTGTGTTTCTGGAGTGACAGGGGAATCCCAAGAACTGAGTGTATTGGAGGCTGAAGTGAGCCTCACTGGGCAGGAGTGGCACAAGCACCCCATTGTGACTGGCCCCAAGGCTCCGTGCACCCTTGGTATAGATTATCTCAGGAGAGGGTATATTTCAAGGACCCAAGGGGGTATCGGTGGGCTTTTGGCATAGCTGCTTTGCAGGCAGAAGAAATTAAACAGCTGTCCATTTTGCCTGGTCTCTCGGAGGATCTTTCGGTTGTGAGATGGCTGTGGGTTATAGAACAACAGGTGCCAATCGCGACCACAATGGTGCACTGGCGACAATATCGTACTAACCGAGACTCCCTTCTCCCCATTCATCAGCTGATCCGCCAGCTGGAGAGTCAAGGAGTGATCACCAAAACTCGCTCACCCTTTAATAGTCCCATATGGCCAGTGAGAAAATCTACTGGAGAGTGGAGACTGACAACAGACTACCGTGGCCTGAATGAAGTCACACCACCGCTGAGTGCTGCCGTGCCAGACATGCTAGAACTTCAATATCAGCTGGAGTCAAAGGCAGCCAAGTGGTATGCTACAATTGACATCGCTAATGCATTCTTCTCCATCCCTTTGGCAGCAGAGTGCAGGCCACAGTTTGCTTTCACCTGGAGGGGCATCCAGTACACCTGGAATCGACTACCCCAGGGGTGGAAACACAGTCCCACCATTTGCCATGGCCTAATCCAGACTGCACTGGGAAAGGGTGAAGCTCCAGAACATCTGCAGTACATCGATGACATCATTGTATGGGGTGACACAGCGGAGGAGGTTTTTGAGAAAGGGGAGAAAATAGTTCAGATCCTTCTGAAAGCCGGTTTCGCCATTAGACAAAGTGAAGTCAAGGGACCTGCGCAGGAGATCCAGTTTTGGGGAATAAAATGGCAGGATGGGCGCCATCAAATCCCAATGGATGTCATCAACAAAATAGCAGCTATGTCTCCTCCAACCAGCAAAAAGGAAGCACAGGCCTTCCTGGGTGTTGTGGGTTTTTGGAGGATGCACATCCCAAATTACAGCCAGACTGTAAATCCTCTGTACCACGTGACCCGGAAGAAGAATGATTTTGAATGGGGCCCTGAGCAACGACAGGCATTTGAACAAATTAAATGGGAGATAGTTCATGCCGTAGCCCTTGGTCCAGTCCGGTCAGGGCAAGATGTTAAAAACATGCTCTACACCGCAGCCGGGGAGAATGGCCCAACCTGGAGTCTCTGGCAGAAAGCACCAGGGGAGACTCGAGGTCGACCCCTGGGGTTTTGGAGCCAGGGATACAGAGGATCCGAGGTCCGCTATACTCCCATTGAAAAAGAGATTCTGGCAGCATATGAAGGCATTCGAGCTGCTTCAGAAGTGGTCGGCACTGAAGGACATCTCTTCCTAGCACCACGATTGCCGGTCCTGGGCTGGATGTTCAAAGAGAGGGTCCCCTCTACGCATCATGCCACTGATGCTACATGGAGTAAGTGGGTCACGCTGATCACCCAGTGCGCCCGAATGGGAAACCCCAGTCGCCCAGGAATTCTGGAGGTAATCATGGACTGTCCAGAAGGCAAAGATTTTGGAGTATCGGTAAAGGAGGAGGTGACAAGTGCTGGCGGCCCCACTCTGTAACAAGCTGCCAGAAGATGAGAAGCAGTATGCCCTGTTCACGGATGGGTCCTGTTGCATTGTGGGGAAGCAGCGGAGGTGGAAGGCTGCTGTATGGAGCCCTACACAACAAGTCGCGGAAATTGCAGAAGAAGAAGGTGAGTCCAGCCAGTTTGCAGACGTGAAAGCCATCCAGCTGGCTTTAGACATTGCCAGTCGAGAGAAGTGGCCAGTGCTCTATGTTTACACCGACTCCTGGATGGTGGCCAATGCCTTGTGGGTGTGGCTGCAGCAATGGAACAAGAACAACTGGCAGCGCAGAGGCAAACCTATCTGGGCTGCTTCATTGTGGCAATATATTGCTGCCCGTCTGGAGCAGTTGGTTGTAAAAGTGTGTCATGTGGACGCCCAAGTCCCTAAGAGTCAGGCCACTGAGGAACATCAAAACAACCAGCAGGTGGATCAGGCTGCCAAGATTGAAGTGGCTCAGGTGCATCTGGACTGGCAACATAAGGGTGAACTCTTTATAGTTCAGTGAGCCCATGACACCTCGGGCCACCAAGGAAGAGACGTGACATACAGATGGGCTCGTGACCGAGGGGTGGACTTGACCATGGACACCATCGCACAGGTTATCCATGAATGTGAAACATCCGCTGCAATCAAGCAAGCCAAGCGGGTAAAGCCTCTGTGGTATGGAGGACGATGGCTAAAATATAAATATGGGGAGGCTTGGCAGACTGACTACATCACACTGCCATAAGCCCACCAAGGCAAGCGCTATGTGCTCACAATGGTGGAGGCCACCACCGGATGGCTGGAAACCTACCCTGTGCCCCATGCCACTGCCTGGAATACCATCTTGGGCTTGGAAAAACAAGTCCTGTGGAGACATGGCACTCCCAAAATAGTTGAGTCGGACAACAGGACTCACTTTCGCAACATCCTCATAGACACCTGGGCCAAAGAACACGGTATCGAGTGGGTATATCACATCCCCTACCATGCACCAGCCTCTGGAAAGATCAAGCGGTACAATGGGCTGCTAAAAACCACTTTGAGAGCAATGTGGGGTGGGACTTTCAAAAACTGGGATACTCATTTAGCAAAGGCCACCTGGTTGGTTAACACCAGAGGATCCACCCACCGGGCTGGTCCTGCCCAGTCAAAAACTCAGCGCCCCGTAGAAGGGGATAAAGTCCCCATAGTGCACATGCGGAACATGTTAGGGAAGACAGTTTGGGTTAGTCCTGCCTCGGGCAAAGGCAAGCCCGTCCACGGGATTGCTTTTGCTCAAGGACCTGGGTGTACCTGGTGGGTAATGCGGAAGGATGGGGAAGTCCGATGTGTACCTCATGGGGATTTGAGTTTGGGTGGTAATAGTCAATAAAATAAATTCTATAAAGTTAATAGCTGAATAACCCTTTTGCTGTCTGTTATCACTGGTGTAGCTGTTATATGTTGTATCAGCAGTACTTTAGTAAGAATCACCCAGACTAAAGGAGAATGGACTTATATGAAACCTAGCAAAGCACAGCAATGATGGGACTGGACCTGGTTTTCAACAACTGGCACCCAGCAACTTCATCAAGATCGACATCTCCAACCTGCAGACTGTGGGCACGGGCCGCACCAGATACATCAGCCGTGAGCTCCGGATGCAGCAAGTGACCGCCCATCACCACACATCACCTCTCCTGCCATGGAAGACTTTTCGACAGACTGAGCCCAACATCATGGATTAAATGAACTGAATGGACACTTTAGAGTGATAATCCATAGACTAAGGGAATGATATCTGGAGACAGGAGAAGTGGCGGTGATCAACTGGACAATGGGGGACCTGGGCATGACATAGATGGTATGGAATAAGGGGTGGATAATGTCCTGTGTTCGGCCAGGAGAGTGTTCATTTTCACCATAAGCCAGGAGGGGACACAGCCGGGTGGCCTGACCCAACCTGGCCAAACAGAGCTGGGTATTCCATACCATATGCCGTCATGCTGGGTTCTGGCTGAGGGGAGCTGGGCAGCGGGAAGATAGTCACGGCTCGGGAGCGCACACGGCAGCGGGCATTGAGAGTGGCTCTGTGCTGTTTGTTTTGTGTATTCTCCTTATCTGTATTGTTGTTGCTACTGTTCCCTTTGTTTGCTGTTCTGTTAAATTGCCCTTATCCCGATCCACGAGTTTTTGCCTTTTTCTTTCCATTCTCTTCCCCACCCCAGCGGGGGGAGGGGTGGCAGAGCAGCTGCGTGGCCCTTTTGTTGCTGGCCACAACCAAACTATAACAGCAGTGCATCTGTCTCTGAGAGAAGCATAAGATGCAGATACAGGAAAATCTGTCCTCCAGATCAGTGTCTGCCCTGCTCATTATTAATTAAAGTTTGGAAAGCATCTAGAAAGAAATCTTTCAGGTGATAGACACGTCTTTATGTGTAAATCAATTGATATGTCAGTAAAGAATAGAATTGCAAATATGAGTATAAATGATACAATGAAGAAGAGTCAGTAGGAGTAGTATCAACACACAAATCTGTAGGAGTTATTTGAAGGAATCAATAAACATGTCGAAAGAGTGAAATGGTGTACTTGGTCTTTCAACCATTTTTTTACAAGGTCCCGTAACAAAAATTCCTGCAAAGGCTAGGAGAAAAAGAAATAGATCAATAGTTGTTTTAAGAAGAAACAAAGAAAGATGAGGAATGGTGTTCAGTTTTCAGAGTGTAAGGAGGGATCTATTCTAAGATCTATGGTGTTCAACATATTCATAAAATCAAATGAGTGCTTAGTGAGATGAGAAAGTTTGTTGATAGTACTAAACTATGAATCTGAAAATGATTCTCAGAATTATAGAAGAATAACATTTTAAACAGGTTCAAGTAGCAGATAATAAAAGTTGATAAAAGCAAAGCAATAGCTAGTTTATGTACATATTGTTAGGTTGTAATTTTCCCATAAGATGTCATTAAACTGCGAACTAACCACTGCGTCATATTGTGAATGTCAAAGTTTAGACAAGCTTAAAAAATAATTATGTAAATTCACAAATGAAAAGTCTGCCACCATCAAATACTGATTAGAGCCTTTATCTCAGGAACAATCTACTCCAGGGATGGTTCAAACCATGGCAGATACCCTGAAGAAAATCACTGTATGCCTACCATGCTCTCATACCTTTTCCTGGTGATCTGTTAAGGGCTACTAGCAGAAACATGGTGAATTTTTGGTTGCTCTCTTTTTCTTATGGGTTAATACTGTGTTGTGGTTTAGCCCCCCCCCCCCAACCGGCAACAAAGAACCACGTGGCTGTTCTATTGCCCCTGCCCCCGCTGGGGTGGGGAGGAGAATCAGAAGAAAAAGGCAAAACTCGTGGGTCGGGATAAGGACAGTTTAACAGAACAGCAAAGCGAACAGTAACAACAATAATACTGAGAAGAAGAATATGCAAAGCAAGGGAATACACAGAGCAATTCTCTCTCACCATCCCATGCCCAGCGCACTCCCGCGCTCCCGAGCAGAGATTAACCTGCCCCCAGCCAGCTCCCCCACTCAGAACCGAGCATGATGTCACATGGTATTGAATACCCTGTTTGTTTGGCTAGTTTGGGTCAGCCGTCCTGGCTGCGTCCCCTCACGGCTTCTGGTGAAAATTAACCCCGACATGGCCGAACCCAGGACATACTGCAATAATTATAGTAGAACTGCATAATAGTGATTTGTTTGTTTCAATATTGTGTTTGTCACCACATAGGACTAAAAGACTCTTAAGGTCAAGAGAAACTAAGGTACAGTTTGCCCATTTTTTATTTTTTTCCCAATGAAAAATACCATCTAGCAGTCATTTATATACCTTAACAAGCCACCAGTGTTTTTACTCATGTAAATATGACTCATCACCCATATTCACTTTATACTTTTAGTGTTGTTTTATATGAAGATAAGTGGTACACTAAATATTTCCAAAGTGATAGTTGAATGCTACTGATTTTCTTTTCTTCAATTTTCTTTCTTATGTTAAAAGGGCTATATTAGGGGTACATGCCCCAAAAGTCTACACTTTTTGTGTTGGTAGGTAGTCAGCTGTAGTTAGTTGACCCTGGCCAACAGCCAAATACCCACACAGTCGCTTGCTTAATCTACTCTCCTGTGAGACAGGGAGAAAATAGAAGGAAGGCAAGAAGACTCTGGGATCAAGATAGTGACACTTATGTAGGGAAAGCAAAAGCTGTGCATGCAAGCAAAGCAAAAAGAGGAATTCATTCTCTACTTGCTATTGGCAGGCAGATGTCTAAACACTTCCTGGGAAGCAGGGCCTCAGCATGAGTAATGCCGTAGCCACAAATTTCCCCCCTTCCTCCTACTTTCCCTGAGCTTTTAGTTGGTGAGAATTACACTATATGGCATGGAACACTCCTTTGGTCAGTTTGGGTCAGCTGTCCTGGCTATGTACCCTGTCGCTTTAAAAGGGGTAACGGAGTCAGATAAGAGGCAAAAGGAAAGCCCTCCCATTGAGTCAAGAGGTTCAGAGTAGACCCCCTTGCGTTCTAAACTCTCTCTCAGAGAGGAGTCTAGGTGCGGCTGGATCTACTCCTAGTCCCAGATGATGCCGTGAAAAGCCGGAGTTGAAGACTCAATAGTCGGAAGGCTGTTAAGTAGGTATTCTTTATTACGGCGCCGGGCGCATGAGGGATCTCTCCTCCAAACGTGTGCACGGAAAGGACACAGTTACTAGGTATTTATGCTATGTTAACATTCATATTCATTACATTTCCAAGAAATGCTTATCATAGTAATGGTTTTTCCCCAAGAACTCATTAGTAAGTGTTAATGTCCTTCAGTCGTTGGGGGTCTTGAGATCATCTTGCAGCCTCCTTATCTCTGTAGTTTGCATACCTGTTCTCCCAAGGCTGATCCGCCTAAAGGGATTATTCAGGAGTCCCTTATCTTACAACTATCCCAATTATTCATAAAGAACCAAGACTTGCTTTGGTTGTGCAATGATTCTGACCACCTAAAGGGATAACTTTTATCTACATCAGCTACATGTTACATTTCTTACATTCACAGGTATCACAGACTTGTTCAAAGGTTTATGTCTAAAGGGTTAAGTGTGTAGCCACTTCTCAGATTCAACTTGCCTGTCAGAGCCCCTCCAAGGGCTTTCACTGAAACAGTTTCACAAAGTTGAAACAACAGGTAATTTATTCAAGTGACAGGTATCACAGATTCGGGATTGCCGTTGATAAATGCACTATCTACAAGAGTTGAGCTCAAGGTAATGGTTTAGCACTTTAGTTAACAATGTGTTCCCGGGGATATGTCGAACAATGTAAGAGGCGCCCCTTCTTGGGAGGGGATGAGAGGTTCAGGCTCATCAACCCTTCCATCAGGTAAAGTTCTCGCTTGGCTCCTCTTCCCAAAGAGAGTTTTCAAGTGCCAGTTTTTATATGTTTGAAAATCTTTTTGTGAGGTGGGACTTAGTCAATTATGTATCGATTGGCTCTTGGCATGGATTGTTGTGTCCTCACAAGCGGGACTCGGCCCTATGAGGCGGGCATCTTGGTATGTGCTTGTGTGTGGGGGGCAAATGTTTAAGCAACCTCTGGCTGTGGCCTCCGTCACATCCCGGAGATTACTTGATTTACAGTGGTGGGCTATCCCACTTTTCTTCTGTCTGATAAGATAACCACAAATCAATTGCTCCCTTTGTTAACTCCTCAGCTCTTGGCAACTGAGTCCGATTATGTCACTGACAAGTCCAGCAAGACCATGACCACATACCCTCCTAATGTCTTGCACACCCCAATTCTACTTGGAACAGAGTGGGAAAGAGAAAGCCTTGATGCTGCACGGGTGCTGTTCAGCAATAGCCAAAACACTGGTGTGTTATCAACACTGTTTTAGCCAAAAATACGAAGCACTGCACCATATGGGCTATTATGAAGGAAATAACTCCATCCCAGCCAGACCCAGTAGATCAACATCTTACAAGGCTGAGCCTGCTTTCAAACACTGGCCCTGAAACAGACCATAAAACCTCCTGTTTCCTATATATCTCTCATAAACCTATTGACGTGCGGAAAGCAGACTCCACAATCTGTAAGACTGTAAAGTAGGTGCCGGGTCTCAGCATCCGTGAAAGGACAGGAATGACTCTCACACATTGATACAATGCACAGCTAATTCCCCTTTATTAGTCTGCTTGCGTGGTTATATACATTTTTCATATCTGCACACGTGATCACGCTTATTCGGATAGGCTACAGACATAAATCACACGCTGTTCACACGCCCCATATTCCCTTATGATTGGTAACTATGCACTAACGCCAATAGCAACAGACTGCCTCCACGTCCTTCAACACATCTTTTTTTTGCTAACCCACATCATGTGCACTATCAGAACTTTCTCAATGGCTATTCTTAGCTGTCCTTTCCAGCGGCCTATGCTAACTGTTTTCCTTAAGCGGCCTAGTCATGCTAACTCTCAAGCTACATTGACCCCAACAAGCAGGTATGTTTATTTGGCGCCGGGCAGCACGGGGGGTAGTCCCACCAAAGTCGTGTGTGCCAAGCAGCAACGTGTCTCTTCAATTTATACAATCAAATATTACATATACATTAGATTTCCCAATACACCTATACATATGCATCTATCCTCATTGCATATCAAAATCAGTTCCGAGAAATTATTTCCATATTATAATTAGTTCCAAGAAGTAATTTCCATAGACTCCTCCCAGTTGCGCTTGCGCAGTGCCTCCTAGTGGTGGTCGTCGGGGGTCCCAAGATGAAGGCCCATCCTCTTCATCACGGTGTCCGCTGATTGACCATTGACCTTTGTTTCTGCGCAAACTCAGTTCTCTCCTGGCTCCCATCCATACAGCAGGGTCGGTCTTGACTGGTTCTAGGCGACTCCCAGCCCCTATCAGGAACTAACCCCTTTGTATGGAGATGCAAGACTCTCTGCTTCAGTTAATTTAGACAATAGATAGGCACTATCAGTTTTTTAAAACCACAGCAACTATTAGGAAATGCCACTTCTATTAAAATCCCTTTTAACCCCTTCCTTCAGTCCCCCCTTTTCAAAAAAGTTAGTAAATTCTTTTACTACTCTTAATTCTATTATAGTACATCATTATTCAGCATCTTCTCAAAATACTTATTGGACTCCAGCTTTCGTCGTAATTGGTTCCTTTTCCATTCACTATAAGAATCTCCCATACTCTTTCAACGCCAAAGGCTAATCTTCTCGAGCTTTAGCCGTCCTGGTTGGGAATGCTTCCAGCCAACCTGAAACGGTATCGGTTAATACCAATAGATATCGGTACCCCCCTTTTCTTGGGAGTTCCATGAAATCAATTTGCCATTGCTGCCCAGGCCCATTACCTCTTCCAATCTGACCCATTTCTGGTTTAGGGTTATTTTTCAGATTAGTCTGGAGGCAAAGATCACACTGCTGAGTCACCTGTCTCACCATGGTGTATAAGTTTCTGGCCACAATCTCTCTAATTAAATGTTTGTACAGAGCCTTTGTCCCCCAATGCCTTTTTATGTTCTTTCCTTATCAAATGCCATATCAGACAGGAGAGAATGATTAGTTTTCCCTGCGGGGTTTGAGCCCACCCCTCCTCATTATATGACTCTTCTAGATCTGTGAGAAATTTCTGGTGTTCCTCAATACATTCTGGCTTACCTTCTAGGGAGATTCGTCCATCAGGGATTAAAGCCCCTTCAGTTTTTACCTCCATTTTGGCCACCTATTTTGCCTCTCTGTCCACCAGCTCGTTTCCTTTTTCCAATTCTGAGCTCACTTTCTGGTGCGCCTTAATATGCATGATTGCCACTTTCTCAGGGAGTTGAACTGCCTCCAGTAGTTTCAAAACTTCTTCTGCATGTTTGATGTTTTTCCCTTGAGAGTTCAATAGTCCTCTTTCCTTCTAGATCACTCCATGCGCATACACAACTCCAAAGGCATACTTTGAGTCTGTGTATGTATTCACAACTTTGCCTTGGGCCAATTCCAAGGCACGGGTTAAAGCAATTATCTCTGCCTTTTGCGCAGAGGTGTTTATGGGCAAAGGTCTTGACTCTATGATTTCTTGACTGGTGGTAGTAGCGTACCCCGCATGTCTCTTACCACTCAGAACATAGCTGCTTCCATCTGTGAACCAGTTTTCCCCATTTTCCATAGGGCTGTCTCTCAAATCCGGGCGACTTGCATAGGTTGCTTCAATGGTCTCCAAGCAGTCATGATGCACCAGTTCTCCTGTGTTTCCACTGAGAAAGGAAGCTGGGTTGACAATGTTAGTAACTATAATCTCCACATCATCCTGTTCTACCAGTATAGCCTGATATCTCAGGAATCTTTGTGGAGAAAGCCATTGTCCTCCTTTTGCTTCCAATACTGAGGATACCGTGTGGGACACCAAGACAGTCATTTTCTGGCCCAAGGTAAATTTTCGGGCTTCCTGTATATTTAATATTACAGCTGCAACTGCTCGCAGGCATCCAGGCCAACCCTTCGCAGTTGCATCCAGTTGTTTGGAGAGACAGACAACTGCTCATCGATATGGACCCAGATCTTGTGCTAGTATCCCCAGAGCAATCCCCTGCTTTTCATGAGAGAAAAGGAAAAACAGCTTACATCTGGGAGCACTAGAGCAGGGGCCAACATCAGAGCCTTTTTCAGTAGTTCAAAGGCTTGCATGGTCTCCTTGTTTCATTTAAGGTGATTTTGTCCAGTAGCTGTTAGTGCATATAGAGGTTTAACAAGTAGTCCATAATTATAAGTCCGCAGCCGGCACCACCCGGTCATTCTCAAGAAAGTCCGTAGCTCTTTCACTGTCTGAGGTCTCTGAGTCTGGCATATTGCCTCTTTACGGGCCTGTCCCAAACTTCTTTGTCCAGCACTAATTTCATAGCCCAAGTAAATTACCTTGTGCTGCATTATCTGGGCCTTCTTCTTAGATACCCGATACCTTTGGAGCCCCAAGAAATTTAGTAGACTCACCGTCCAAGTGATACAGCCATCTTCTGTTTTGGTGGCAATCAGAATGTCATCCACATGCTGTAGTAATTTCCCTTCTTCAGATGGGATTTCCCAGGACTCCAAGTCTTTTGCCAGTTGATTACCGAAGATGGTAGGACTGCTCTTAAATCCTTGTGGCAGCACCGTCCAAGTGAGCTGAGTCTTTCGACCACTTTTGGGGTACTTCCATTCAAATGCGAACAATTTCTGACTGGCTTCATGGAGAGGGAGGCAAAAGAAGGCATCTTTCAAATCTAAAACAGTAAACCAGGTTAATTTGGGAGCCAACACAGTTAACAAAGTATATGGGTTTGCTACTACTGGGTAGAGGTCCTCTGTTATTTTGTTTATGGCTCGCAAATCCTGGACAACCCGATACGACCTGTCAGATTTACGGACAGGTACTATAGGGGTGTTAAAATCCGACTCGCACTCTTTCAATAATCCTAATTGTAAAAATCTTTCTATCTCTGGCCAGATTCCTTCCTTATCTTCATGTCTTAGGGGATATTGCTTAACTCTTACCAGTTGCTGGCCTTCTTTGAGTCTAACTTCAACGGGTGGAGCATTCTTTGCTCTTCCAGGGACATCAGTGGCCCATACCCCAGGGTATACCCGGTTTAGGATCTCTTCGGGAATTTTTCCTTCTGTGGGAGGACTGGTTAGAAATAGACTCAGTACCTGAATATATTGTCGATCCTTTACCTCCAGAGTAATTTCTCCTTTTTCAAATGTAATTTTTGCACCCAATTGTTCCAACAAATCCCTTCCCAGAAGTGCCTTTGGGGAATTGGGCATATACAAGAATTTGTGAATGCCCCATTGTTTTCCTAATTTATACTTCAAAGGTTTACAAAAGTATGCCTTTTCACTTTGGCCAGTTGCCCCTTTTACCATGATATAGTCACTCCCCAGGGCCATCAAGGCTTGATTCAAAACCGAGTATGTTGCCCCCATGTCAACCAAAAATTCTCCCTCTCGTTGTTCCTTCCTCTCTATTGCTAAACACTCTCCATGCTTCATCCAGCAGGACTTTCAAGTTCCTACCTTTTGTAGGACGCAACTTCTGGAGTTTGCACCTAATGTCTCCTGTAGACTTCCCCAAAAATAGGGAGACTAGTTGCTGTATTCCTACCTCTGACCCAGGGTCCAGCGGTGTGTTACGGCGCATTACATCCCTCAGTCGATCCAGGAATTCGGATGGAGACTCGGAAGGACCCTGTTTAACTGCATATAATGCTGACCAATTTATGGTTATGGGAATGGCCCTTTCCATTCCATTAGAAATCCACTTTTGGTATGCCTGCAGTCTCTCCATGTGAGCAGACCTGTTAGCATCCCACTTCGGGTCTTGGAGGGGGAAATCCTAGTCCGGGAAGATATAGGGCTGTCTGGAGGAGTGGGGATTTCATCCGAGTTCGCATCCTGTTCCTGTGGTCGAGGAGGAGGCTTAAACAAGTCAGTCAGATTAGTACATCTTTGCCCAATGCTACATGCCGAACAACACTGCCTCAGTTTACCTCTGAGTTCTTTGTTATTTTCTTGCTCAAGTGCGAGTACCATGGGGTCCTGTGGTGGTATCATTCCACAGTCCCTTTGCCACTCCAGATGGTTTTGGAGGGTGAAAAACATATTTGCATATGAGACCTCATCCCATTTTTCTTCTCTCCTCAAAAAAAGCATTAATTGCAAGAGAGTATTATGATCTGTTGACCCATTTAATGGCCACTTGGTCACATCTTCCAATTTATATAGAGGCCACCATTAATTGCAATATTTGATAAGGGTCCTTTTAGTTTCTATGCCTCTGGTCCCAACAATGTCTTTCCAGTGAGCGAGCACACAGCCTAAAGGACTCTTTTTCAAAATTCCTCCCTGATTCTTACCCATTTTGTGACTTCTTGCCCCTTTAACTTGCCTTTTTCTATTCTTTTAATAAGTTTCCATGCGAATCGCTTCTCACAATTTGTTATAGTTTCCTCCCAATCTTTCTCCCACACATCCCAAATTTCCGAATCAATTTTTCCCTTCCACACACCAGCTTCACTACCTCAATTTCTTGGTGAGTTCTTTCCCAACTATAAAACCGTGGGGTCCAGGGAAGGCACCAAGGACACTACACTCCTCACATCCTAGATACACAGTACCACTTTTTATCACAAGATTTGCACTTCAACACGACCTAAGCTTGGTGCCAATTCTTATATAATCTAGGAGCTAGCCCACATGCGAAGCAGGGAATTATTCCTGCTTGCCCACCAACCCCAGGACTTATAAGGGTTTCTGGAGGTTGTTCCCAACCTAAGGCTACCTTCCACCCTGCAGGAGTCACATATGCTCCTTTAAAATAAAATCTCTCTTCTCCCCTTTGTATCCAATCCCCCCCCGTTCTGGTTTGGCTGCAGCCGGCAACAAAAGCGCCACGTGGCCGCCCCTCCCCTCTCCGGGGTGTGGAGGAGAATGGAAAGAAAAACAGGCAGAAATCGGTGGGTTGGGATAAGGGCAGTTTAACAGGACAGCAAACAAAGGGAACAGTAACAACAACGATACAGAAAAGGGGAATATACAAAACAAACCAGCAGAACAGAGTCCGCAGAACAGAACCGCTCTCTCAGACCGAGCCGCCACTGAGCCCTCCCGAGCCGCGAGAGAGTTCCCGCCACGCCGCCCCCCCCACCGGAATCCAGCACGACAGCACATGGTATGGAATACCCTGCTCTGTTTGGCCAGGTTGGGTCAGCCTGCCCGGCTGTGTCCCTTCTTGGATTCCCTTCCTGGATTCCGGTGAAAATTAACCCTGTCCTGGCCGAACCCAGGACACCCCCTCATTCAAATACTCCCAAGGTTCGAGCCCAAACCACCTAAGGAGTGATTTCTTTTGCTCTGCCACTTTAATAATTAACCAGTTCCCATTCCCCGTGACTTAGGAGAGTGATTAGGTACTACCGCAGCCCAAGTTGCACATTAAAAGATTTACAAGCTTCATAATTATTCCAAGTGCTTTGTCCGTCTCTGGCCGTGCTCCTCGCGGAGTTACAGAACCGCAGATCGGGACTCCCACTCACTTCACAACAATGCTGTGTCTCAACCACACATACACACGCACAAAGACAAAACTTTTAACATAAAATCCCCGGGTATTCCAATTATAACATTATCACTTCAGTTAACATTCATACAAAAGTCACCCAAATGCAGTTACAGTTAGCATTCATACAAAAACCACTCAAACGCAATTGTGCGGAGGTCCACTTACCCTTCCAAACATTAGCAGGTCCATCCTGGCTCCCGACACTGGGATGCAGCGGTAACCTCGGGTTTGCGCAATCTACCCTCGAGATCACTAGCGGCCGCTCTACTGGTCAGCAAACCCCCCCTTCCTTACCAGGGTACCCTTTCCCCATGGGGACTATGCTGCACGCCAGACATCTCAGTGTGATTTACCAGCAGCCCCAGCCACGCGTACGACGTACAGGCCCTTCCCTACAAAACATACCGTTTATATCCGCAGCTTCAGGAGGTTGTTGTCTGCTCTCCGGGTGAGCGGCCGGCAGCAGAGGCTCCTCCGAGGAAAGTGCCCAGGGCGCGCCTAGGAGCGTTCGCTCCGCAGTCGCTCCCACGGTCGAGTAGAGATCTCCTGGCTGGCTCGCCAAAACTGACGTGCAGAAAGCAGACTCCACAATCGGTAAGATTGTAAAGTAGGTATGTTTATTCAGCGCCGGGCAGCACGGGGGGTAGTCCCACCAAAGTCGTGTGTGCCAAGCAGCAACGTGTCTCTTCAATTTATACAATCAAATATTACATATACATTAGATTTCCCAATACACCTATACATATGCATCTATCCTCATTGCATATCAAAATCAGTTCCGAGAAATTATTTCCATATTATAATTAGTTCCAAGAAGTAATTTCCATAGACTCCTCCCAGTTGCGCTTGCGCAGTGCCTCCTAGTGGTGGTCGTCGGGGGTCCCAAGATGAAGGCCCATCCTCTTCATCACGGTGTCCGCTGATTGACCTTTGTTTCTGCGCAAACTCAGTTCTCTCCTGGCTCCCATCCATACAGCAGGGTCGGTCTTGACTGGTTCTAGGCGACTCCCAGCCCCTATCAGGAACTAACCCCTTTATATGGAGATGCAAGACTCTCTGCTTCAGTTAATTTAGACAATAGATAAGCACTATCAGTTTTTTAAATCCACAGCAACTATTAGGAAATGCCACTTCTATTAAAATGCCTTTTAACTCCTTCCTTCACTATAAAGCTTTTTGCTGTCTGCATTGATGCTAAATATTTAGCAGCAATCAAAAACCCAGAGGTATAAGTAATGAGAACAAATATTTAAGAAAAATGATTAATATTTCCCCCACTCCCCCCAAAACACTGGATGTAAAACATATTTCTCTTTAAGACATAAGCCATTCGATATTTGACAATAGATAAGGCAAACATGCTTCTTTCAGGATTTTATAGTTTTTTAAAAAAAGTTGTGTTTGCCGCTGGCAGTTTTCAGCATCTGGGGGATATCTAGAACTAAACACTTTTCATCCATGAAGAATCAGTAGTACAGCAAATTTAAGCCTGTTAATTGCTTTTTCATCTCTCTTCCATAGATCTTAATAGATTAAATACAACCTACTTTAAATTTAAGGCCCAACTGGAAGATCAATCTGTGGTCCATCTTGTAATGTAGTATTTCCTAAGTACCTTTCTGTCAGTTAGTCTGCAGAGAAAAGAGCTAAATTATTATCTATATCTGTGGGACGGAATCAAGCAAAAGAAACTTCTCATAATGTTGTGCTCCACAGATAGGAATTAAATATTATAGTTTCCTTTAATAACATAATGTATAGAAGTAAATTACCTCACTTTGCACAGTGCTTTGAAGGTGTACCTTGGAAGTGGGTTTTCCTATCTGATTATACTTAAATCAAAGACATGGCGTATGAGGCACTGGTGCAGCATGTGTTTGGTCATCAGTTGCTTGCTTGGTCTTGAACATCAAAAGATAATCATAGAATCATAGAATTGTAGAATAGTTTAGGTTGGAAGTGACCTTTAAAGGTCATCTAGTCCATCCCTCTTGTCATGGGCAGGGACATCTTGAACTAGATCAGGTTTCCATCCCGGGAAAGGAGATGGAGCAGCTTATCCTGGAGGCCATCATGAAGCAAGTGGAAGAAAAGAAGGTTATCAGGAGTAGTCAGCATGGATTCACCAAGGGGAAATCATGCCTGACCAATCTGATAGCTTTCTACGATGACATGACTGGCTGGGTAGACGAAGGGAGAGCCGTGGATGTTATCTACCTTGACTTCAGCAAGGCTTTCGACACAGTCTCCCATGATATCCTCCTGGGGAAGCTGAGGAAGTGTGGGCTGGATGAGTGGTCGGTGAAGTGGATAGAGAACTGGCTGAATGGCAGAACTCAGAGGGTTGTCATCAGCGGCTCTGAGTCTAGTTGGAGGCTGGTGACAAGTGGTGTCCCTCAGGGGTCAGTACTGGGCCCAGTCTTGTTTAACTTCTTCATCAACGACCTGGAAGAAGAGTTAGAATGTACCCTCAGCAAGTTTGCTGACGACACCAAACTGGGAGGTGTGGTAGATACACCAGAAGGCTGTGCTGCCATTCAGCGTGACCTGGATAGGCTGGAAAGCTGGGCAGAGAGGAACCTGATGAGGTTCAACAAGGGCAAGTGCAGGGTCCTGCACCTGGGGAGGAACAACCTCATGCACCAGTACAGGCTTGGGGTGGACCTGCTGGAGAGCAGCTCTGCGCAGAGGGACCTGGGTGTCCTGGTGGACGACAGGTTAACCATGAGCCAGCAGTGTGCCCTGGCTGCCAAGAAAGCCAATGGGATCCTGGGGTGCATCAAGAAGAGTGTGGCCAGCAGGACGAGGGAGGTTCTCCTTCCCCTCTACACTGCCCTGGTGAGGCCTCATCTGGAGTACTGTGTCCAGTTCTGGGCTCCCCAGTTCAAGAAGGATGAAGAGCTACTGGAGAGAGTCCAGCGGAGGGCTACGAGGATGGTGAGGGGACTGGAGCATCTCCCCTACGAGGAGAGGTTGAGGGAGCTGGGCTTGTTCAGCCTGAAGAAGAGAAGGCTGCGAGGGGACCTTATAAATGCCTACAAATATCTGAAGGGTGGGTGTCAGGAGGATGGGGCCAAGCTCTTTTCAGTGGTGCCCAGTGACAGGACAAGGGGCAATGGGCACAAACTGAGGCACAGGAAGTTCCGTCTGAACATGAGGAAGAACTTCTTCCCTCTGAGGGTGACGGAGCACTGGAACAGGCTGCCCAGGGAGGTTGTGGAGTCTCCTTCTCTGGAGATATTCAAGACCCGCCTGGACAAGATCCTGTGCGGCCTGCTGTAGGTGACCCTGCTTCGGCAGGGGGGTTGGACTAGATGACCCACAGAGGTCCCTTCCAACCCCTGCTATTCTGTGATTCTGTGATTCTTCGGGACCCACAGATGTGCCTCATCAGGTCCCATGGACTTGTGCACCTTCAATTTCCTTAGATGGTCTCAAACCTGATCTTCTCCTACAGTGGGCAATTCTTCATTCTCCCAGTCCCTGCCTTTGCCTCCTGCAGCTTGGGCAGTGTTGCTGGAGTACTCGCCGGTGAAGACTTAGGCAAAATAGTCATTGAGTACCTTAGCCTTCTCCATATCCCGATTGACCAGGTTTCCCATTTCCTTCCGGAGAGGGCCCACATTTTCCCTAGCCTTCCTTTTATCACTGACATACCTATAGAAGGCTTTCTTGTTGCCCTTGACATCCCTGGCTAGATTTAATTCTATATCAGGGCTTTAGCTTTCCTAACTAGATCCCTGGCTGCTGGGACAATTTCTCTGTAATCCTCCCAGGCTACCTGTCCTTACTTCCACCCTCTGTAGGCTTCCTTTTTTTGTTTGAGTTTGTCCAGGAGCTCCTTGTTCATCCATGCAGGCTTCCCGGCGTTTCTGCCTGACTTCCTCTTGGTTGGGATGCATCTCTCCTGAGCTTGGAGGAGGTGATCCTTGAATATTAACCAGCTTTCTTGGGCCCCTCTTCCCTCCAGGGCTTTAGCCCATGGTACTCTACTGAGCAGATCCCTGAAGAGGCCAAAGTCTGCTCTCCTAATAAATGCAGGCTTGGAGCAGGGTGGTGTCACTATTGATTCATTTGTCAATTCATTCCAAGGAGGTTGTAGTGAGGCAGGTGTTTGTCTCTTCTCCCAAGTAACTAGTGAAAGGATGAGAGGAAATGGCCTCAAGTTGTGTCATGGGAAGTTTAAATTGGATATTAGGAAAAATTTCTTTACTGCAGGAGTGGTCAGACATTGGAACAGGCTTCCCAGGGAAGTGGTGGAGTCACCATCCCTGGAGGCATTAAAAAAAACGTGTAGATGTGGCACTTCAGGACATGGTTTAGTAGGCATGGTGGTGTTGGGTTGATGGTTGGACTTGATGATCTTAGAGGTCTTTTCCAACCTTAATAATGATTCTATGATTCTATGATTTTACTGGCCCATGTACCCTATGTTTAAATGTGTTTATTCAAAAAAAAAAACATACTGTTGTTGTTCTGGATAAATTGGAGAACTATTTCTGCAATAGGCAAAAAGACAGAAAAAAATCACCTGTAAATAGTCTTTCTCTTCTCATGGCTTGCCCCTGCTGTTCATTCTGAGTAACAGGTGGCTCCCAGCCTCTGAAAAGGAAATTCCCATAGCACAATACTGAATGTTACAGAAGGGTACATGGCAAAATGTACACTGCCAAACTGCAGGGATCAAGTGAGCCAGCTGATAAGTTACTTTGACCAGGTGAAGCCAGTCAGGAAACATGGTATCACACTTGATGTGAAGTTGCTCAGGAAATTGTTTAAACTGTTGGACAATTAAACAGAAAGTACCAAGGAAGGAAATCCTCCATCCCATTTATCAAAATTTTGTAACTGAAGTCAAAATGGTGCTTGCTTGTTGCTACTGTAATGCTAATGATGGTGAAGAAAAAGCTGATGAAATTTTACTTGCACACATACAATTCTGTCACACAATTTCTGACTGAAACTATCCAGTATCACATAATTATAAAGAGTTACTAATCACCTTCATTGCTGAATGGAAGGAATCACAGAAACACAGTCCAAAGACAAAAATGCAGCCATAAGACATGGTGCAACAGTTTTGCAGAAAGAGAGCAGATAGAGATTATTTCTGAGAAGAATACAGCAGAAAAGATTTCTGGAAAAAGTCAATCTTAACATAGCATTAAACAAAAAAATCCTATAAGCAGAAGTGAGATTTTCATACACTGGTTTGGTGAATAAATGAAGATCCCCAAGGGGAACAGTATATAAGGTACCTTGCTGAAATTTAGGGCAATAGCAAAGCACCAACTTACCTAACTAGGAGCACGATCAAGGCCTGGTATTCAGTTATCATTACACTTCTAAAAATGATTTTTTTTCTTTTTCTTTTGGGGGATATCCTCAACCACCCTACTTGTGAAAAAGTGAGGTGCCAGTCTATTTAATTTTCCTTGCTTTTGGTGTCAAACCTTAAGGTCAGGTACTCTAGAGAAAAATCCATGATTTGCCTGAGTTGTTAAGTGCCAGGCCATCTTTAAGAGAGTAGTATTTTTCCGTTACAGTTGTTCATAAATTCTCAGTTGTTCTAAAGGTACAAAACTAACCCATCAGCTGAGTAAACCAACAAATCTGGAGACTGCAGGAGAGACGATGACAACTCATCTGGCCCTCCCTACGCCACTGGAGCTAGAGAAGTGTTTGGAGGTTGTGCAAATCTGGCCGGAAGGTGTCACTTTCCTACCGTTGTTTGCAGCCCTTCAGGTTAAGGACGAGCCACTTTTTTTCTACTAAACCCAGTGGTGTTTTGAGCCCAGCGACTCATGAGCTTTTCAGCCTTTCAGCCGTAACAGCCTTTCCAGGAGCCGGTGCTGGGACTGCCCTGCACAGCAGGACTCTGCATTTCATGGAGAGACAGGGAGAGATGTTTCCAATGGCAATTCAGATTTAAGACACTGTACTGGATTTGCGTGGCAAGGTTTGGGGGGGGGGGGGGGAGGAGGGGAGCAGATACAGGACCGGCTTCTGTGAGAAGATGCCAGAAGCTTCCCCCTGTGTCTGATAGAGCCAGTGCTAGCCAGCTCTAAGACAGACCAGCCACTGCCCAAGGCTGAGCCAATCAGCAATGGTGGTAGCACCTCTGTGATAACATATTTAAGAAGGGGGAAAAACATTTTCTGCGCAACAGCAGCCAGAAGAGAGGAGTGGGAATATGTGAGAGAAACAACTCTGCAGACACCAAGGTCAGTGAAGAAGAAGGGGGAGGAGATACTCCAGGCGCCGGAGCAGAGATTCCCCTGCAGCCTGTGGTGAAGACCATGGTGAGGCAGGCTGTCTCCCTGCAGCCCATGGAGATCCACGGTGGAGCAGATATCCACCTGCAGCCTGTGGAGGACCCCACGCTGGAGCAGGTGGATGTACCCGAAGGAGGCTGTGACCCTGTGGGAGGCCTGAACTGGAGCAGGCTCTTGGCAGGACCTATGGACCTGTGGAGAGAGAGAGAAGCCCATGCTGGAGCAGGTTTTCTGGTAGGACTTGTGACCCCATGGAGGACCCACACTGAAGCAGTCTGTTCCTGAAAGACTTCACCCCGTGGGAAGGACACATGCTGGAGCAGTTCATGGAGGACTTTCTCCTATAGATATACAGAAATATACAAATTTTATAAAAAAGGGTTTAGATAGAAACTTAATAAATTTAGAGATCAAATTGTCTGCCTGTTTTTAAGATGTTTCTACTTCCATTTTACCATCATCTGTTCTAGTCCCTCAAAACTGGAGTTTTGTCTACATGGGAAAGTTTATATTATTTCAGTGTAGATAGGGCAGTAAGAACAGATATGTCTTGTTACAGGTCAGGAAGCAAAATTAGGCTGTGGACAGTGTCAATTCCAAAAGATAGAGGTTCCTCTTTCCTAATTTCGTTCTGCTGAAATTAAACAGATTATCTTAGTTTATATGGATGTCTGAGTTCATCTCACTGACTGTTCTTGCAGCTATGCATTTTGAATATGGTAGCAACAAGTTTCCAGGTACCACTGTCTTCGATATTCCCTAGTAGAAAGCTATGTCCTATGGGGTGCAGGTGGTTCCTTACTCAACACAATGAATTTTTCTCTAAATTTTTGAGTCATTGTGGTGGTGTCATTGTTTAGCCCCAGCTGGCAACTAAGTACCGTGTGGTCACTTGTTCACGCCTCCTCGCCCCTAATGGAATGGGGAGGAGAATCAAAAGAAAAAGGTAAAACTTGTGGGTTGGGATAAAGACAGTTTAATAGGACAGCAAATAAAGAGAGAAAATAACAACAATAATGCTAATCAAAGAATATACAAAGAGAGTGATGCACAATGCAATTTTCTCACCACCCAGAAAACCAATGCGTGTCCCCGAGCAGAGATCCCTGCCACAGCCAGCTCCCCCAGTTATATATTGAGCATGATGTCATATGGTATGGAATATCCCGTTTTCCTAGTTTGGGTCAGCTGTCCTGGCTGTGACCCCTCCCAGCCTCTTGTGAAAAATAACTCTATCCCAGCAGAAACCAGGACAGGTGGGTTGACCCTGGCTAGACACCAGGTGCCCACCAAGGCCGCTCTATCACTTTCCCTCCTCAGCTGGACAGGGGAGAGAAAATATAACAAAAGTCTCGTGGGTCAAGATAAGGACAGGGAGAGATCACTCACTAATTACCGTCGCGGGCAAAACAGGCTTAACTCAGGGAAATTAATTATTACCAATCAAATCAGAGCTTTGTTTTTTAGGGAGCTAAGAACATAAAGATATGCTGTATCATTCTCGATGTCAATCTCACTTTTTGGAGTGCCTGAAAATCTGCAGTACATGCTTCTGCCAAGCTTCAAGTTCTAAGGCTGCAATATGGTAATATGCCATACTTGGGGAGTTAAATTAGTCCTGAGAAGGGTTAACTAAAGCCAATTTGCAAACAAGAAAATGTGAAGAGAGCCTAAAACTCTGGGCTCACAGAGTACCTGCAGTTAGGCAGGGTGCAGTCTGATGCTCTGGCTCTGATGACTTAGCTGCCACAAACAGGATGGTCACACCTCTCTGTTTCTGATATGACCTTTCCTATTTCACTAGTGTTTCTGTGAGCTCTCAGAAAGCCAATTCAAAAAGTATTGGGGTTGATGTAACTTGAGAGTTAGCACGACTAGGCCGCTTAAGCAAAACAGTTAGCATAACTGAACAGGCCGCTGAAAAGGGCAGCTAAGAACAACCATTGAGAAAGTGCTGACACTGCACATGAAGTGGGTTAGCAAAAACAAGATGTGTTCAAGGACGTGGGGGCAGTCTGTTGCTATTGGCGTTAGTGCAGAGTTACCAATCATAAGGGAATGTGGGGCGCGTGAACAGCGTGTGATTTATGTCTGTAGTCTATCCGAATAAGCGTGATCGCGTGTACAGATATGAAAAATGTATATAACCACGCAAGAGGAGAAATACAGTGAACTGACTGTGCATTGCATCAATGTGTGAGAGTCATTCCTGTCCCTGCACGGGTGCTGAAATTCGGCATTGTGGTGACCCTGAAGATTTACCGCAGCCGAAGAAGGCAGGGGACTGTCGGCCGGCGAGGTAAGCCGGGCTGCCCGAGAGAGGCAGGAGCGGATCCACGGCACGCCGGGGGGGGGCGTGAACATCGGCACTATGGGTTCCACTGTATCAGTGTTGGAAAAGGCGGTGCTGAAAAGCCTGTTGGAATTGGCGGATCGAGCCAACACTAAGTTAACTGAAGGAGACATATCGGGACTACTATTGTGGTGCCGCCGCCGAAAGCTGATAACAACAATGGATCAGCTGTTTGATCTGGATGTGTGGCAGAGAGTTGGGATGGACGTGTGGGACTCTGTGCAGGTTGGAAACAAGGAAGAGTGACAATTAGCCCCTGTTTTCCGAACTGTTAAAAATATGATTGCCGATATGAAGGACGATGCTACTGTGGCTGCAGCTGCCGCAAGAGCTGTTTATTGTAATCGGTCAACCCGCTGGAGAGTATCAAGAACCCTGTACGGCGCCCCGGGCTTATCCCGTTCATCCTAGTGAAAAGGAGTTCTGGGGAGGATCGAGTATTGAATTGGGAGACTGGGCACCAGCGCCACCTACAGCTCCACCACTGCCGGAGAATGTGCCGCTCCCGGACTCTGATTTTCAAGAAATAGATACTGACCCGCCTGAAGGACCAACAGCGCTATTATACCCAAAAATTGATAAAAGTCAACTTACGCACACATTGAGAAAGCAACAGGATCAAATGACAAAGCTGTTGGACGAGATGCAACGACTAGATAAAGGATCCCGTAACGCCACGATTAAACAGGCATATCGAAAGGCTCACCAGGCCATAACGGATGGTTTGTGAGTGGTCGAGCAGCACATATGTGGGGAGTCGGACGGGGTGGGGAAGGTGACATCAGGGGAGCCAAACAATGGAAGCACTGACGGAAGTGCGCCAGCACAGCATTCGCAACGGCACTGGGTTAGGGTAATGCTGGAAGATGGGGGAATGAGCTTAGCTGACGCTGATCACTATTTATGCAGTAAATATGGTAAGGGGGTGGGGGATGACGAACGTGAGGTGTGAAAGATGGAAGTGAAGTGGAGAGAGCAAGGAGGGGGGGCATCCGGTGTTCAAAAGCTTGATTGTGCGCACGGTGGGTGTGGTCTGCAGGGACCTGGCGGTACAGAGGGGGGTGCTGTGGCCGCTGGAGGTCGGAGTGGAGACGGGACGCCCCCGATACGCGACCCTAATTTTAATATGGGACAACGATGGAGGGGGGTAATAGAAAATTCTGTAATTGAAGGACAAATGCTACCAAACAGTTTAACAGCATTCCCGGTGTTTACGCAGGGGAATCAACGGATATGGGCTCCTTTTGACTGGAAAACAGTGAGTCAGTTACAAAAAACCATAATGAACTATGGTTTGGATAACAAGCAAGTTATGACGCTGGTTACCACCTTTTTCAAAAATCAGATATTAGTGCCAGCTGATGCCCGAGCCTTGTTAGAATTGGTGTTGCCCCCCACTGCCTTTATGTTGTGGAAGGATAAGTGGTGGGATAAATGTGAGGTTGCAATGATGCAAAACCTTCAGCTAGGTGCCGACGATCCTTTACGTGTAGTTACACTAGACCAGCTCATGGGTATTGGCGCTTTCCGCGAGGGGGTGACTCAAGCAGCACTGCATCCTCGAATATTGCAACAGTCACAGAGCTTAGCCCTGGCCGCTTTAACTGAGTTACCACAGATTGGGAAGCCTGTATTACCTTATACGCAGATTCGTCAGGGTCCTGATGAGCCGTACATGCACTTTATAGACCGATTAAAGGAAGCATTAGATGCGGCACTGTTATGGTTTGGCTGCGGCCGGCAACAAAAACGCCACACGGCTGCCACTCCCCCCACCGGGGTGCGGAGGAGAATGGGAAGAAACAGGCAGAAACTGGTGGGTTGGGAGAAGGGCAGTTTAACAGAACAGCAAACAAAGGGAACAGTAACAACAACGATACAGATAAGGGGAAAACACAACACAAACCGCACAACCCAGAGAGCCGCTCCCGCCGCTGGGCACTCCCGAGCCGCGAGTGATTTCCCCCTGCCCAGCTCCCCCTAACCGGAACCCAGCATGACAGCACATGGTATGGAATACCCTGCTTTGTTTGGCCAGATGGGGTCAGCCCACCCAGCTGTGCCCCTTCCTGGATTCCGGTGAAAATTAACTCTGTCCTGGCTGAATCCAGGACAGGCACCAAATCTGCCAAGTGAAGCAAAAGGTGCAGTAAGAAAGGACTTAGCTTTTCAAAATGCCAACACTCAATGTCAACAGATAATTGCGTCCCTACCTAGTGGGTCTACCCTTAGTCAGTACGTGGAGGCTTGTTCCCGATTACCTCGCTTAGCGGAGGAAAGAGAGAAGGCCAGAATACATGCGGCTGCTATGGCCGCTGCTTTACGACCTGCCATGCAAATGGGGAAAGGGGATCGAGGTGCTAAAGCAAAAACTGGTTGTCTTATTTGCGGAGAGGAAGACCATTACAAAAGAAACTGTCCTCAGGTCAAGAAGCAAAAGGTGGTGGCTGACGAATTTGTAGGGACATGCCATAGATGTGACAAGTTCGGGCATAAAGCAGCTCAATGCAGGTCGCAGTTTAAAAAGGATGGTACCCCCCTGTCAGGAAACGGGCAGAGCAACGCCAGGATGGGGGGGCGCGAGGACAAGAAAGTTCCCCACAGCTATGGCTGTCTCGACGAGCTCCGAGCCGCCACAAGCGGCTCCGCAGGAGTCGATCTGGCCGTGGGACAAGACATCACTATAGAAGATGACAAGGTGCATGTCGTCCCCTCGGTAGCCGCAGGACCTTTAGGTCATGGGCTGAGTGCATTGTTGTTGGGGCGATCCTCTGCATCTAGACAGGGAATCTTTGTCCTACCAAGGGTAATTGATGCAGATTTCATGGGCCCAATAGGGATTATGTTAAAGGTATTCACGCCACCATTAACCATCAAACGAGGCAGCAAGGTTGCCCACTTGATTCCTTTTATTGCTCAGGTCCCCCTAACTGACCCTAACTATAGGGGAAGTGACGCCTTTGGCTCAAGTGGACCCCCCTTGGTGGCATTCGTACAACCTCTTTCCACAGAACAGTCCATAAGAAAGATCACTATTAAAGGCCCGAACGGCATTGTACTAAAAGACCAGAAAATGTTGTTAGACTCCGGAGCAGATGTTACTATAATCCCGAGGGCCCAATGGCCAGAGTCATGGCCATTGACGGTAGTGTCGGGCATGGTGACAGGAATCGGTGGTGCAACAGCGACACAAATGAGTACTGAGTTCACTACCTTTGTAGATCAAGATGGTAAGTTGCTGGCACAAGCACGCCCTTATGTCTTGAATACCACTATTTGGCTATTAGGCAGAGACGTATTATCACAATGGGGTTGTGTCATTCAGACGCCTTTTTGACAGCGGCCATTGAAGCGAGCACATCCAGGCCTACACTGAAGCTCACGTGGTTGACAAAAAAGCCGATCTGGGTGGACCAATGGCCACTGTCTATTGAAAAGCTCGCCCATCTCCAAGAACTGGTGGATGAACAAGTGAAGTTGGGGCACTTGGTCCCGTCCACTAGTCCTTGGAATACTCCTGTGTTTACCATTCTGAAAAAGTCCGGAAAATGGAGACTCTTACAAGACCTAAGAGCACTTAATGCAGTAATGCAGGATATGGGGCCACTACAACCCAGACTACCGTCGCCAGCTATGATACCTGAACAATGGGATATCCTGATTCTAGATTTGAAGGATTGTTTTTTTACCATCCCGTTACATCTGGACGATTGTGAAAAGTTTGCATTTACAGTACCCGCCATTAACAGAGCATCATTGGGATATTAGCTCAATGGCGGGAGCAACAATCAGACCCATTATGCATCCTGGAATGGATTTTCGGTCCTAGCCATTTCAAACGAACTGTGACCACAAGGATTGAGGCTATTGCAGCTATAATCCATAAAGGATGCCAACGAGCAAAAATTATTGCTGGAGCTGTACCACACCAGGTAATAATGCCACTCACATCCCAACTGGTCGCACAGTTTTGTCAAACCAATGATGAATTTGCAGTGGCCGTATTGAACCAACCATTTGTAATAGATAATCACTACCCATGTCACCCATTGTTTAAGACATGTTTACGGTTGTTGCCACGGAATATTGTGACTGATTGCCCGCTAGACGCATTGACAGTGTTTACGGATGCGAGCAGCAAATCGAAGCGTGCTGGGTTTGTGTGGCAACTACATGGCTACTGGTACTCGCACAGCCTTGTGGCGGAAGGATCTGCTCAAATTTTAGAACTTTTAGCAGTAGTGGAAGTATTGAAGCTGTGGCCTCAACAACCTCTTAATATTGTGATTGATTCACTATATGTCGTTGGTATCATACAAAGGTTACATTTTGCATTTATCGGTAAGATACAAAACCCATTGCTGTTCAGTGCCATAACTCAGTTATGGCACATGCTTCAACAGCGGCAAGAACCACTATTTGTAGCTCATATTAGAAGTCATACTTCCATTCCTGGGGGCCTAACAGAAGGTAACCACCGTGCGGACCAACTAGTGACGGCCACTCCCGTACAACTGTCCACGAACTTTGATGCTGCACGAGCAGCGCATGATTTTTTCCATCAGTCTGTGGCGGCACTGCAGCGACAGTTTTCATTATCTAAAGCAGATGCGTGTGCTATTGTTGCAGCCTGCCCTGACTGTGCGAGACTCACTCCTATACAGGATGGTGGTGTAAATCCTCGAGGTCTACAGCCCAGACAACTTTGGCAAACCGATGTGACCGAGTTCCCCCAGTTTGGGCATTTGAAGCACATCCATGTCTCTGTCGATACGTGTTCGGCTGCCATCTGGGCAACAGCAGCTACTTCTACCAATGCCAAAGCAACCCAACGACATTGGGCGCAAGCCTTTGCTGTGTTGGGAGTACCTGAACAAATTAAAACTGATAATGGCCCAGCCTACAGGTCTCAGGTGGTGGCCCGTTTCCTTCAGCGGTGGGGTGTTAAGCATGTACGGGGCATCCCATACAACTCCACTGGTCAAGCTATTGTGGAGCGTTCCCATCGCTTACTAAAAGATCATTTAAATATTTTAAAAAAGGGGGGAGAGCAATCCCCAGTAGACTGTCTACACAAAACCCTTTTTGTCCTGAATTGGTTGAATGTTAGAGGAGGTCATAGTGACCCCCCAGCTGTTCGGCACAGGGGAACAAACAAAAATGTCTATGACAATGATGTGGTGTTAGTAACGGTATTCCGCCCGGATAAAGGGCTTTGGGAAGGTCCAGTACGACTACTCACTTGGGGGAGGGGATACGCTTGTGTTTCCACAGATAATGGACAGACGGAGTGGGTGCCGGCAAAATGGATCAAACCCATCTTGAATGAACATGGAAGAAGAAGGGGAGGTGATAAAAAGACAGTGGGCCCGGTTAACAAAGATGCTGACCACGTGGTTTAAGGCGCTACATCCTAACGATGTATAGCTGTTATCTGTACCATCTGACGAGTGCCAATATGAGTGCCTGCTTTCTAGGGCTCCTGGGTTAAGTTCTGGAGAGTGAATTATTTTGCTCCTTTCTGGTAGTAGAGTTTGGGTACCCAGGTAGGACCCTGCTCTTGAACATCAATGGTCCCAGGGATCGCAGGACCTCCAGCCGGCACCGAGGGATTCTCGGGGAGAACCTCTGATCACTGGACCAAAAAGTTGTGAGCAGGGACCATTAATAAGGGAAAGGCACTCTTCCAGTATTACTTTTGTTGCCTGCCTGCTGTCTGTTCATAAGTCTTTGTAATATTTGGATTTATGTTGAAAACTTGGTGTGGTTGTGTGTGTGTGTGTGGTCGCAACCATAAATGTGTGCTTTTATGTTATGGTGTTTGTATTTATGTGACCTGATGGATTGATTTGGTTTTTGTGATCTAATGGATTTGTCTGGACTAAGTTGGATTTGTCTGGACTAAGTAACTGCCTTTGCATCTTCTGGTTTGGTAAGTTTTCCGGTTTCTGCCTTTAGACTATTGTATCTGCATTCTGATTTATTGGGGCTGCGGAAGCATTTGATGCAGCAGGAAACAGATGGGGAATTTCTGGCTGGTTAATGTCACTAATCAAAATGTTATTGCTTATTGTTGCAATAATTATGCCAGTGATTTTATTGGTCCCGTGTATAATACGCATAACACAAAAGGCACTAGAGGTAACTGTGAAGAAAGTTTTTGTGATGCAACTAACACACATTGAGCAAATGTTTTTAAGGCAATGGTAAGATAGCTCAGCTTTTATTGAAAGAAAAGGGGGGAGATGTTGGGGTTGATGTAGCTTGAGAGTTAGCATGACTAGGCCGCTTAAGGAAAACAGTTAGAGTAACTGAACAGGCCGCTGGAAAAGACAGCTAAGAATAGCCATTGAGAAAGTTCTGATAGTGCACATGAAGTGGGTTAGCAAAAACAAGATGTGTTCAAGGACGTGGAGGTGGTCTGTTGCTATTGGCGTTAGTGCATAGTTACCAATCATAAGGGAATGTGGGGCGTGTGAACAGCGTGTGATTTATGTCTTTAGCCTATCCAAATAAGTGTGATTGCGTGTACAGATATGAAAAATGTATATAACCACGCAAGCGGAGCAATAAAGTGAATCGACTGTGCATTGTATCAATGTGTGAGAGTCGTTCCTGTCCCTGCACGGATGCTGAAACTCGGCAAAAGAGTTTATCCAGAAAAAATAATCAATCATTCTGTTTTGCAGGGTGAGGTTTTTAAAAAGTGCCTGTCTGTGAACCGATCCTCTAGGGCAGTTGTCTCCAAAGTGGGGTGCATGCACCCCAAGGGTTGCACAAGATTCATGTTTGATCCATTGATGTTTGGGAAGAAAATATTTTTTGTATTGTTAATTAATAAATTTTTTGAAAAAAATTAAAACAAGCATTTATTTCATCTTTATCTCATCCTTTTTTTAATGTCTATTTTTCTACATGCTTTATTGTGTACACAATAAGAATTCCACTTCCATAGTTTCTCTACGATAAGCAATAGGTGAATAGTCTAGGTGTGAGCAGTACAATTTATATTGAAAGGGTTTGTCTGATAGGAGACATGATACAATTACTTTGCAGTTAAACACATTAATAGCCTGTGATAAAAAGAACATGATGTATACTGGAGAGGTTAATGCTCAAATGTAGACAGACTGAAGTTTCTGCTAAAAGTAGCAATACTGAAATAGACTGTAAAGGTGGAAGATTTTGTCTGGAAAGACAGCATAACTACAAATATTTCTGAAATACTTAGAATTGAGTGATCTTTAGAAATGTACTAACAGAAGTGTTATATTACCAAGTGTGAGAGCACGCACATTTGGACTAAACAAAAAGATCTGGGAACTTGGAAGTAGGAAAGAGGAGGAAGGATTTCAGATTAGGTCACTACAAAGCTGTACAAAAGTCAAAGATCAACTCTGAATAAAACAGGTTAGATACATTCAAGAGAAATAAGGAAGTAGGACTGGTTTGAAAAAAAAGCGCCTCGTATTTTCATGATTATTCTGAGATATATTAAATATTAATAGAGCTTTGGTCACAAATTCACATAGTTTCTAGATGATATTTCTCTATCTCATAATCATCTTTACTAAAGATAAAGTTCTTTTAAATTAAGTGAAAAAAACTCCCAAAAGTATGCTAAAAATATTACGTATTGTAACAAACAATTGGTACTTGTGGTAAACTGGGTAAGAGAAGCATTTATTGGGAACATAACTGTACTAAACAAAAAAATTATCAAGTCAAAATCATATTTCAGAAACACACAAACTCTCTTATGTGTTCGTTGATCTGTTTATTTACACACAAAGTACAAGTTGATATATATTTAAATCTATATATTCTGTTCTGTATCACTGGAATAAGAACCTACTAATTCACTCAGCCATCTTGCTAAGGACAAGGCTGTCTTCTAAATCATTTCAACAAAACATCAGTAGATTATGTAATTCTGACTTCAAGTTTGCTTAACATGTGAAACCAGTTGCCAAAAAAAAGAGAATAAATTTTAATTTTTGCATGTACAAGTGTTAGAAACTTCACATGTGAGCGCGCACACACAAATCACCAGCAGATCTCTAGTTTGGTCAGCAAAAGTATGCTGGTTTACTCTCTATATCTAGTCTTGTGCATGCAAAATGAAAAAATTCATTGCCTCTGTACAGAGGTGCAAAAAAGTGCATACCCTGCAGGCTGGGTATTTTGCAAAATACCCGGTGGAAAGATATGTAGGGCTAAATGACTTAAATTAATTTGTTAAATACTGTGATATGACTTAAATACCTATTCCTAATGCCTGCTTAGAAGTAAAAATGCTGAAGATATATAATATGCAGAAAAAAAAGAGGAGTGGGCAACTGCCTTAGTCTTCCAATGTAGTTCCTTCTGTACAATACATAGCAGAGTAACAGTGGAATTTGTGAGAGATCGCAAATCTTTCTGCAAGCATGTTATAACATTTTCACTGTCTGTAATGAATCATGGAGACAGTTGTCACTGATCCACTGACTCCTGTGAGGCCATCCAAGGATGTTTGATCTGCCATTCCCCACCAGCCTCCAAACAGACAGCACCTACTACTGTCTTTAACAAACCACGTTCCGAATGGCTTCTCCTGTGCATAACCAGAACATGTTTGTCTGCACCATCTTAAGCAATGCTGAAATCCTTAAAAGAAAGCCCATTTGGGACTGTTATTCATCTAATAAGGAAAAGTTGCTAGACATACACAATTGGGGTTTTACTTTTTTTACTAAAAAGTGTGGCAGCAATTGTGACTACCTGGTAGGGACTATGGTTTTTGTTTTCGGCTCAGTTTCCCACATTTAAATCAGGGTAGAGTTTAGCTATTCATGCATGTTTTGTATCTGCACCCCAGGCACAAATAGGTCTTTAGATTATGTTTACTTAACTCCTGGGAACATCTTAGAAGGTGATGTAGCAACAAATCATGGAAGCCGTTTCCGGGCACATGAAGAACTGTTGGCGTGGGTTACGGATCCGTTGTAACGATGTGACCCCAATATGAGTATGATCGTTCACCTTTATTAGTCAGCAAAAACAAGGTTTATATAGCAAAACTATTACAGCATCTGAATGGTTAAACCCCCAATCCATATATAGGCAAAACTACTGCAACTCGTTGTGATTGGTGCAGAGCTGCATCTCGAAGTGAAAACAGTGCTGTGGCAGGAAACAACAACGTGGCAGGAAGGAAGTGACAGTGTGGCAGGAAACGGTGACGTTCCCCCTGCTCCAGTGTCCCGAGCTTGTCGCTCTGCCTTCCCAGCAGGGTTCTGTGTCAGCCGCTCCCAAGGCTCACTTCCGGATCGGAACCTGGGTTGCTCAACGCACCAAACTATGTCCCCTCTCGTCCAGCCAGGACTCCACAATTCCCCCTTCTTGTTTTTGAGCAAGCCAGGTATGCTTCGTCATCTTGGAGAGAGCCCTTTTAAGACAGCTAAAGCAAATACATATTATAATTCCAACAGCAAGTAACACGATACATATGCGCAAAATTTCTACAATTAAACTGTTAAGCCAAGCGGGCAGATTACCAAAGAGCGAGGTGAGAAACCCATCAAAAAATCCCTGGTTTTGTTGTATTTGATTGGCGTGCTGTTCCAACCATTGTAATTGCTTGTGGATGGACTTACTATGATTGGACAAGTTCATACAGCACATGCCTTCAAAATCTTCACAGCCATGTCCCTGGGTCAGCAGTAAAAAATAAATTGCGGCTCTATTTTGCGATACCGCATGTCGTAGACTACTCTGATCTTCTGGCAGGGATTGCAAGACTTTTGTGGTAACACTGGCTTGCTTCTCTGCCCAGCATGTCAATTTCCCTAGCTGGTTTAACGCTGCGCCGACGGCAGCACCGGGCACTAATAATGCCATAAATACTCGCTCGGTGGTACTTGGGCGAGTGATTCGATCATCGCAGTTAGGAGGAAGACCCGTAACACCTCATTTGGGACGAGTTGTTACCTTCTTCCACCACTGTCGATCTGGAGCTAGCAATGTCAGCTGACCTAAGTAACACGGGCCGCCATAGACGTTACGAGGAATTCCTTGCCGTGCCCTGTCGCCAGAGATTAAAAACACGTCAGGAGGCAAGGCTTTAGGCCTAGCTTTATTCCATAAGGGAAAACCACCTTCCATCCCGTAGGCGCCCAGACTTTGGGGGCTTCTTTTGTTCATATCATTGGTACCACAGAAGGTGACAGCTCTAGAGTGGCCCTGATAGTCATAATAAGAAGCAATTGGAGTGACATTGGCCCCCCCTGACTGGTTGAAGAAATGGCGATGGTTAGGCCTAGCAATAGCAGGCCCTGCAAATACAAAACAAGTTTGAGTCCAGTTTTTGGTTGTGTTACCAATCCTTATCGACCCTAGCAAGTTCAGCTCTTGAGGATCCCAGGGCAATGTGCGATTCAGACCTTGTATGAGTTTGGCACTGCAATTACTCACTTGAATCTCCTTTGTACATCTGCCTGCACTATAATTAGCAAAATGAGTAACATTGTAACTAGGTACTCCTATTAGACAGGTGTGAAAAGGTTCTGTTGCGGAAGCAAGAGACAAACAAAATGCCGATTGGCCCGTTTTGTTCGCCCAGGTAACCCATAGATTTTGTCGGGGCTCAATGCGGTAAAGGGTTTCTTCGCCTACTATAATCTGACAACATGTAAAGAGTACGGCTAACAGGGTAACCACTCGTTTTCCTGCCATTCCCTTCAAAACTGATGTAAGCATCGCACTCTCGTCTTTCCCCCTCCGCTTTGGGGACGGTCCAAACAGCAGGCACTAACTTACTTTGGCTATATTAAAAGAACTACTTACCCTTACGGTTTTAACTCTCTGGTTTGCTAACCTTACTTACTTCAAGCAGCTACAGAGATAAGCATTGCTTCCTTTTGTCTTGAGCTTTATAACAATTAAAGCGCGAGCTACGCTGCGCCCTATTAAAGGCACTGATTACACCGATGCTTCGCAAACGATATTCGACGCCACCGCTATGGTTAGCAAGTGTAGCAACTATGTAAAACCCAAGGCTTACAGATCTTACAAAACATCACAGGTGGTATCGGTGACAAGTACCTCCTGGTAACCACTCATATACTCTTCCCTCTACTCAGGTTACTTCTACTTGATTGCTCTGCTCGTGAGAGTCTGCTTGTTGCTCCTCGGCTAACTTGTCTTGCTGATTCAAAGCAGGCTTCATGGCTCGGCTAGGCGCCCAGACTGGACCGCGATCTGTGGAAACACACATATAACCTCGACCGTTAAATATCAGTGGTACGGGTCCAGCCCATTCTCCAGTAGTCGGGTCTCTATAGATCACTTGAAACCGCGGTAAAGTCGTTGCACTATTGAATTTTAAGTTCTGGTGATGCACCACAACAGGCGGTGCCTCCTGATCACCCATAAGGCACAAATAGTTTAAAGTAAAAAGAACTCGATGCAACCTCGGTTGCGCTTCTGTTTCAACTCCTCGCTGTTTATCTAAGTAGTCTTTCAGCACACGATGAGTGCGCTCTATGAGGCCTTGCCCTGTCGGAGAATGCGCAATTCCCGTGGTGTGCTTAATTCCCCACGTCAACAAGAATGATCTCAGCTTTTGACTGACATAGGCAGGTCCATTATTGGTCTTAATTTCTTCAGGGACCCCCAATACTGCAAAACATGAAAGCAGATGCTTACAAACATGTTGTGCTTTCTCCCCAGGTAAAGCAGTGGCCAATATCATTTTCGAAAAGGTGTCTATTGTGACATGCACGTACTTCAACCGCCCAAATTCGGAGAAGTGCGTGACGTCCATCTGCCACAGCGCAAGTGCCTGCAGCCCTTTTGGATTGACCCCTTGGCCTATACCTGGTCCTTGGTTTCCGCACTTAGGACAGGCCTGTACAATATAACGAGCCTCATTCTCTGTCAGCCCAAATTGCCTTCGCAGACCTCTTGCATTTTGGTGAAAATTCTCATGACTCTGTCTGGCCTGCTGAAACTTGTCTACTGGAGGCATAGGGCATGCGGGACTGACTAAATTGTCAGCAATCTGATTACCGTGCCCTAGTCCCAGATCCCATTGGTGGCTACGTACATGAATGACACAACAAGGTACGGCCCGTTGAGACAGTACGGTCCGCAACTGGATAAACAGCTTGCCTAATCTAGGATTGACTGCCTCCCTAAGCAAGGCATCCGGTATTCGAGGCACTATCCCGGCTACATAAAGGGAGTCAGTCACAACATTTAAAGGCTCATTTAACCAATTAGTTAAAGCCCAGACCACGGCAGTCAGCTCTAAAATTTGCAGCGAATCCCCATCCTGTCCTTGTATCATATGATGACACCACTGGCCCCCTTCTTGCCAAACACAAACTGCCTTACGCAGCCTCCTGCCTGCATCTGTATACACTGTGATTCCTTCGGCCAGCGGCTTCTCCTGAACTCTGGACTTCTCAAGCCATAGATTACGCTTCAAGAACTGCCACAATCTCCCTTTCGGCTGTCGGGAATGTATCCTCCCACCATAGCCTAACAGAGCTTCCTGTATGGGTAGAGCATGCCTCAACCACCATTCCAAATCGGCTGCTTTGACCGGTATACTGATGTCCTGCGGCTCTTCCCCTGATATTTCCACTATCCTCGTCCTACCTTTTCTGATTAGCTCTCCCGCAGCTTCTGATCTTGTCTGTGTACTAGTCTTTGGCTGCACACTTAAAAACACCCATTCTAGTATGTAAAACGGATCATCGCCCCTAATAGGCTTGTCAGTGGCAAAATCAGGACTATTCAACGATGCTGTACGGGAATGAGTCTCCCCCTTCTTGTTTCGCCACTGACAAACAAGGGCATATGGTGACTCGGCAGGGTTACAAATAAGCAAGGAGACAGGTAGGGTTAGCAATCGCCTAGCAGTCCAGGCTCTTTGAAGCTTCTGTACGACGTGTTGCAAAGCTGTTTGCTGCGTCTGTGATAGGGTGACTGCTGTGCTGGGATGCGAGCCACGTAGTAGTAATGTCAATGGTGCAATGTCAGCATTGGAAATACCAGCACAGTTGCGCACCCACTGGATGTCTCCAAGTAAAGTCTGTACATCAGTCAATGTGCGCAAATTTGTCGCTAACTCCACCTTTTGTGGTTGGATCTTAGCGTCAGAGATGCGCCACCCCAAATACTTCCATGGTGCAGATCGCTGAACCTTTTCCAGGGCAATAACAAGGCCCTTGCTGGCTAAAACAGTACTCAGCTGTGTCAAGGAATCGTCATTGAACGCTTCCTGTTGACAGCAGAGGATGTCATCCATATAATGATAAATGATCGTATTCGGCCATTGCTCCCTGAGTGGAGCTAAGGCCCAAGCCACATAAAGTTGACACAGCGTGGGTGAGTTTCTCATGCCTTGAGGCAAGACAACCCACTCATATCGCTCTGAAGGTGCTGCTTTGTTGGTTACCGGTATCGAAAAGGCAAACCGTTGAGTGTCCCGCGGATGTAAAGGTATAGTGAAAAAGCAGTCTTTTAGGTCAACAATGATCACGTGCCAACCCAACGGTAGCATAGCAGGTGATGGCATTCCAGGTTGTACAGCTCCCATGGGTTGCATCTGCTCATTAATCTTACGTAGGTCGTGTAAGAGGCGCCATTTGCCACTCTTTTTCGGAATGACGAAAATGGGGGTATTCCATGGGCTGACTGAAGGCTTGATGTGGCCTGCAGCGAGTTGCTCTGCTACCAATTGCCTTGTTATTTGCAGTCGCTCTTCCGTCATGGGCCACTGGTCAACCCACACGGGTTTGTTGGAAAGCCAGGTTAGCGGTGGGTTGGGCGACTGCTCGCCAATGCCCATAACTAAAAAGGGGTAGTAGTTAGTACAACTCCAATTTGACTCAAAACGTCGCGGCCAATTAGGGCTGAAAGAGTTTCAGGCAGCTGCATGACATAGACCTTTAAACTGACCTCCTGCCCTTCAGGAAAAGTTATTTGCACAGGGTATTGGCTCATCATGGGAGCGGAGTGTCCCCCCACACCTGCGATAGCCGTTGTGGGAACACTTAGTGGCCACTCCTCCGGCCAAACACCCGTACTTACGATTGTCATCCATTAACCTGTACCACAGGACAGGCTAAGGCTTGTGTATCTCTCATAATGGTGCCAACGTTCCACTGTCCATCTAGGATGGCATCTCTTATAACACCGCTCCAGCGGGTAGGTGTGATCGGTGCTGGAGGCCCAGCTAAACATCTCGGAGAGGAAACCTCATTTTCCCAGTGGGGGGGGGTTGGTAACGATTGACATATGCTGAAACTGCAAGCTCATGTCTTGAAGACTGCAAAACTGACTGCAAAAGATCGCATGCTTTTTTTTCTTGGTATTCGCTCTGGCCGCCATCAGAGGGCGTCGGGAGTGGAGATGCCTCGCTGAAAGATGGCAGGGGTGGATAGAGAGGAGGGGCCGATGTTGCAGGCCGCGTCCCTTCTCCCTCTTCCTCTGGGGGTGGTACTAGCCGCTCCTCCCCTCTTCTGAAAGGCAGCCGCTCCTCCCCTCTTCCGGAAGACAGTCGCACTTCCGCGCCCGACTCCTCCTCGCTCCCCGGGGGCGGTCATACCACCGCGTCCGGCTGGCATTTCAAGTTGATCTCTCCAGCGCCAACTTCCGGTGGGCCCCCCCCCCTCTTTGCCCAGACCGGAACCGTGCTCCGCACTCGCTCGAGTCTCGGCAATTGTGTTACAAGTGATCCCAGTCATCCCTCTAACGGCAGGTAGCCCGAAAACCCGTGCTAATGTCCCAGGCTTAGGCGCGTGATCTTTCCCGGGCTCTGGAGCTAGCATCTGAGCTGCAGCACACGCCACCTCTCGTTCAGTTTTCATGGCTTTTAAGGGCTGTAATACTGTTCGCCAGAGCTCGCGGATGGCTTTTATCTCCTTTTCTTCCTTTTCCTCCCCCATTATTGTCCTTTCCCACATCGTCTCTCCTAACTCTTGCCATTGCGAGACGGAAAACAGTAGCGGGGTATCCGCAAAGTGACCCCATCGTTGCCCCAGTTTAATCAACTTCATGAGTTGCTTTGCCGTTGCGTCTATTCCTCTCTTAGAGAGAATACCGACTAGCAACGTTGCCGCAGCATCCACCTCCATGCCTGCGACCACGGCCTCCACGTTAAAATTTAGCTGCGCCAGGCAGCCCCAGTGTGGCTCGAAAATTCCTGGGAGTCGGCTGTCCGTGTCTGCCCTGCGCGTCTGCACCCAGGCAGGACCCTCCCAGCCGTTGTTCCCACGCCCCCTCTCTAGCTGCTCACCACAGACTGAGGGACTCCTGCAGGGAAACCGTCCATCGTCTGCTACCAAATGTTGGCGTGGGTTACGGATCCATTGTAATGATGTGACCCCAATATGAGTATGATCGTTCACCTTTATTAGTCAGCAAAAACAAGGTTTATATAGCAAAACTATTACAGCATCTGAATGGTTAAACCCCCAATCCATATATAGGCAAAACTACTGCAACTCGTTGTGATTGGTGCAGAGCTGCATCTCGAAGTGAAAACAGTACTGTGGCAGGAAACAACAACGTGGCAGGAAGGAAGTGACAGTGTGGCAGGAAACGGTGACGTTCCCCCTGCTCCAGTGTCCCGAGCTCGTCGCTCTGCCTTCCCAGCAGGGTTCCATGTCAGCCGCTCCCAAGGCTCACTTCCGGATCGGAACCTGGGTTGCTCAATGCACCAAACTATGTCCCCTCTCGTCCAGCTAGGACTCCACAAAGAACAAGAAGCTGACTGGGACTAGTCAGCATGGATTCACAAAGAAGAATTCGTGCTTGACCAACCTGATAACCTGTGATGAAATGACTGACTCGGTAGATATGTGAAGAGCAGTGGATATTGTCTACTTGACTACCTAGACTTCATTAAGGCTTTTAACACTGTCTCCCATAAGATACTGAGAAGCTCATGAAGTATGGGCTAAGTGAGCAGATAGCAAAGTGGATTGAAAATTGTCTGAATGGCTGGGCCCAGGGTATTTTGATCAGTGGCATAAAGTCTAGTTGGACGCCAGTAACTAGCAGCGTACCCCAGGGGTCAACACTGAGTCCAATGCTGTTCAACATCTTCATTAATAATCTAGACGAAGGTGCAGAGTGTACCCTCAGCAAGTTTGCTGATAATACAAAACTGAGAGGAGTGGCTGATATGCCAGAGCGTTGTGGTGCCATCCAGAGGGATCTGGACAGGCTGGAGAAATGGGCTCACAGGAACCTCATGAAGTTCAACAAAGGGCAAAATCCTACACCTGAGGAGGAACAACCCCAGGGACCAGTACAAGCTAGGGGCCACCCAGGTGGAAATCAGCTTCGCAGAAAAGGACCTGGGGGTCCTCGTGGATACCAAGTTGAATACTAGCCAGCAATGTGCCCTTGCCAAAAAGATGGCCAGCAGTATCCTGGGGTGCATTTGGAGAAGTGTTGCCAGCAGGTTGAGGGAGGTGATTTTTCCCCTCTCCTCAACAGTGGTGAGGCCACCTCTGGAGCAGCATGTCCAGTTCCGGGCTTCCCAGTACAAGAGAGAGATGGAGATACTGGAGAGACGCTAGAGAAGGGCCACTAAGATGATGAAGGTGTCACTGAAAATCCAGGAATAAAACCTCATAACACCAATGTAGTGTTAAAAGGCAGGCATTCTTTATGGCAGCGCTGGATGCAGGGGGATAACTCCACCGAACGTGCATACCTCATACTTTTTCCATGTGGTTTATATAGATCAAAAATATACATATTTACGCGTATGCATATTCATTATTATTCCCGTTGGTGATTGGTGCAAATTTTCTCGTTTCACATGTAAATTATTGTGCAGACTCAGTCACCCTCTTCCATTGTTCCTTTTTGAGTAGGTGGTATTACTTGGGTAGGTGGTCAGTGGTCGCGATCTCCCCCTGCTGGAATTACCTTTTACCCACTTGGCTCTTATTCTTGTCAGTCCTGGTCAGATTTCTCAGTTCGCTTCACGAAACCACACTCCATCATTCTCTTTCGACAGAAACACATTGTCTATTGTTTTGTTCACATTAATGATTACCTACATCTATCCCGAATGACTTACTTCGTATACTCAGTGTTCCCAGACCTAACGTCCAGTTGGATAGCGCTGTACAAGGAACATAGCAGCATTTGTTCATTGCCATGGTTAGCTGATTCTATCACCCTGGTTACAAAGGGACTGGACAATCTCCCATAGGAAGAAAAGTCGAGAGAGCTGGATCTGTGCAGCCTGGAGAAGGCTGAGGGGCATCTCATCAAGGTGTATAAATATCTGAAGGAAGACTGTAAAGACAATGGAGCCAGACTCTTTCCAGTGGTGTCCGCTGACAGGACAAGAAGGACTCCTCGCCTCAATCGGATCACTGCAGGAGCAGACAACGACCATCTAAAGGAGTAGAGGTATTCTTTAAATTTTCTTTCCTTTCTTTCTCTGTTTTGAAATCTGAGACCAGTCATTTGGAGAATTCTCATAAGTCGTAGGAGATGTCCTACGCTGAGTGCTATATACCAGGCTGCTAGTGCCTGAGTGTATACATTTTGGTACGTTGGTACAAGCACGGGTTAAGCTTTGTACTTCTGTAATAACATACTTTTGGTATTGGTACGCTTAGGTAACCCGCTTAAGTTGTACTTCTGGCAATATGGATTTGTTGGTACTGAACTCAGATATCGGACATCTCAGATACTGGCTTGTTAACATACCCATCAGGCATTGTAAAACCGACAGATGAGTGTGAATGTGAGTTAACTGGTGAATGAATAACTGAAAGGCAGTACAGCTGTAAAGTGGGGGTGACTTGAAAAACTGCGCATTTGACCCTGAACCTCTTTTTCTCGTAAATTGTTTTATCTGCGACCAGAATATTGTGACTTTTGTGGAACGTGGTCAGAGCGGGACAGAAGGGGATGGCAGGTTAAAATTGTTAAAATAATCTATGGAAAGATAACAGAAGTACAGAATCAGTAAAGAAAAATGTGGGGACAGCAAAGCAGTGGTATTTTAAAGAAAACCCCTGAGGATGTATCCTAGCACATTGGAAAGATTCTATGACTGTGTGTGAAGCCTCTGTGTGAATGACAAAGAAGTCAAATAAGTACAAATAAGTACAAAATGAGTGTGGAGTTCTGAACCGTGGTTCTGCTCTCCCGTGAGACAAGCAGCCAGAGATGAATAAAGCACAAAAAAAAAAAAAAGAAAAAAAAAAGAAAAATACCCAACAAAAACCCCATGTACATTTGGTAAGTTCTGCAGGTACTGATTATTTATGGTTTTTGACTTGGGACTGTTGCATTTAGACTCTGATTCATCGGGGCTACGGTTTATAATTTCTTAAGTATCAGTGCAGGGTCTTTCCGTGGGGGGGGGGGGGAGAGAATTTTGAGAAAGTCTCTCCTAGGATGTGTATTGAAACATTGGGAAAAGTAGGGGGAGACCCCTCACTCAACAACAGCTTAATAATGTATGGGGTTTGGTTTGTTTAAAGAAAAATTGGCACAATTTAGGGATTGAATTGGGAATTTGGGAACTGGTTTTAAAATACTTACAAGTTGGTACATATTGTGGGGTTACAAGTTCTCTAGTTATTTGGCATTGATCGGTCATTTCGGGACTCTGGTTTTGGGGTATGTATTAAATATACTGTATATATTTGAAGGAAGGGGTTAAAAGGGATTTTAGTAGAAGTAGCATTACGTAATAGCTGCAGTGCATTTAAAGAGAACTGATAGTGCCTATCTATTGTGTAAATTAACTGAAGCAGAGAGTCTTGCATCTCCATACAAAGGGGTTAGTTCCTGATAGGGGCTGGGAGTCGCCTAGAACTGGTTAAGACCGACCCTGCTGTATGGATGGGAGCCAGAAGAGAACTGAGTTTGCGCAGAAACAAAGGTCAATCAGCGGACACCGTGATGAAGAGGATGGGCCTTCATTTTGGGACCCCCGATGACCACCACTAGGAGGCACTGCGCAAGTGCAGCTGGGAGGAGTCTATGGAAATTACCTCTTGGAACTGATTTTAATATGAAACGGGGATAGGTTATGCATATGTATAGGTGGATTGGGATATCTAATGTATATGTAATATTTGATTGTATAAGTTGAAGAGACAAGTTGCTACTCGGTGCGCATGACTTTGGTGGGACTACCCTCCGTGCTGCCTGGCACCAAATAAACATACCTACTTTACAATCTTACCGATTGTGGAGTCTGCTTTCTGCACATCATATTGTTTTAAATGAGTTCTATGTGTATATATATATATATATATAAACATATTAGCTGAAGTAGTTTGCCTCTATATATTGTTGTACTTAAGTGATACACAGTTTGTAAACAGAAGGATTTTAAAAGATCTTTTCTAGGATATGTGTGTGTCTGTATTGTGTTGACCAATCGGTGGAGAAATTGAGAAGTTATTTTATTGTAACATGAACTTCGGAAGGAGGTGATCCACTCACAAAGAAACAATTAATTGAATTATGATATGCTGTTACAATTTTGTAGATAATTAAAAGGTATTGATACCTGTGAATGCAACAAATGTAACATGTAGCTGATATAGATAAAAGTTATCCCTTTAGGTGGTCAGAATCATTGCACAACCAAAACAAGTCTTGGTTCTTTATGAATAATTGGGATGGTTGTAAGATAAGGGACTCCTGAATAATCCCTTTAGGTGCCTGGGCCTTGGGAGAACAGGTATGCAAACTACAGAGGTAAGGAGGCTGCAAGATGATCTCAAGACCCCCAACGACTGAAGGACATTAACACATACTAATGAGTTCTTGGGGAAAAACCATTACTACGATAAGCATTTCTTGGAGATGAAATGAATATGAATGTTAACATAGCATAAATACCTAGTAACTGTGTCCTTTCTGTGCACACATTTGGAGGAGAGATCCCCCGTGCGCCCGGCACCGTAATAAAGAATACCTACTTAACAGCCTTCCGACTTATTGAGTCTTCAACTCCAGCTTTTCACGGCATCACAGATAAAACAATTTACGAGAAAAAGAGGTTCATGGTGAAATGCGCAGTTTTTCAAGTTGGTTTTTTTTTTTTCACTCATGCACACTTTACAACCATACCGCCTTTCAGTTACTCAGACATTCACCAGTTAACTCAAATTCACACTCATTCACATTCAGTTGTCGTTTTTAGGATGCCTGATGGGTATGTTAACAAGCCAGTATCCAAGATATCCGTGTTCAGTACCAACAATTCCTTAGGGCTCTGGGGGAAAACACGATGTATTCCAGGAAGTATCACAAAGCCTCCAAATTGGAAGGCCATGAGCATACTTACATTAGCTTCTATCTGTCTGTCTGTGGAGTCCTGGCTGGACGAGAGGGGACATAGTTTGGTGCCGTTGAGCAACCCAGGTTTCAAAGTAGAGATGGCCTTGAGAGCGGCGAACATGGAACCCTGTTGGGAAGGTAGAGCGACGAGCTCGGAACACTGGAGCAGGGGGACTGTTACGTCGCCGCTTCCTGCCACAGTGTTGCTTCCTGCCACAACACTGCTTCCGCTTCGAGAGATGAAGCTTTGCACCAATTGCAGCAGTTTTGACTATATATGGTTAAGAGTAACTAACCAATTAGAAGCTGTAATTGATTTTCTATATATACCCTGTTTTGATGACTAATCAAGTAGAACGATCTTACTCACATTGGGATTGTATCGTTTCTACCGGTTCCGAGTTCCCACTCCGACATCTGTCTGTTTTCTTATAAGGTCTGGGGGTCCTAGCTCAACGCCTGGGACCCTACAAAAGAGCTGTGGCGTATTTTTCTAAACAGCTGGATGAAGTAAGGTAAGGATGGCCAGGATGTCTGCGAGCTGTGGTGGCGGTGGTCTTGAATACTCAGGAAGCCCAAAAATTTACCTTGGGCCAAAAGATCACAGTACTGGTCTCACACACAGTATCAGCTGTACTGGAACAAAAGGGAACTACTGGCTTTCCCCATCCCGATTTCTACAATACCAGGCCATTCTGATTGAATCAGAGGATATTAATGTTGTAGTAACTAATGTTACGAATCCAGCTTCATTTCTCAGCAGGTCAGTCTTTGAACAATTGGTACATCATTGCTTAAAACCATAGGGATCATGTACTCCAGCAGACCAGATTTGAAAGAGGAACCCCTGGAAGATGCCCAGGACTCCTGGTTCACAGATGGAAGCAGCTTTGTCCAACAAGTTATTTGAAAGGCCAGGTACGACGTGACAACAACAGACAAAGTAGGTGAGTCTCAGTCACTATCTGCTGGAACATCAGCTCAAAAGGCTGAAATTATTGCCCTAACTACGGCTCTGGAGTTAGCAAAAGTAAAAAGGATAAAAAAATATGGACAGATTCCAAATATGCTTTTGGAGTTGTCCACACTCATTGAGGCAATTTGGAAGGAGCGAGGACTACTAACCGGACAAGGGAAGCAGGTTAAATATGCTGAGGAAATCCTTCGCCTGTTAGAAGCTGTTCAACTACCAACAAGAGTTGCCATCATGCACTGCCGAAGACACCTGAAGGGTAACACTGACCAGGAAAGAGGTAACAGGCTGGCTGACTATGAAGATGAACAGGCAGCAGAGAGAATGAAAGAGATTTTGGCCTTAATTCCAGATAACAGAAGTAGAAACCTAAATGACCAAGCAAATATTGAGTATTCTAAAGCTGATGAAGAATTAATAAAGGGATTAGAAGGACAGATTCCATCCCAGGGATGGGCCTACTCAAGTGATGGCAGAATTATAATCCCGGCTAAACAGACGTAGGGGGTGGTTAAAGAACACAATATGACACATTGGGGAGCGGACTCCCTGTATAAATTTTTAAATCAGAAATTAATAGGGAACAATTTGTATACTACAGTCCGACAAGTAACCCAACAGTGTGAAACGTTTAAAAAAATAGCCCCAACACATGTAACTGGGTACAATTAGGAAGTATTGGGAAGGGAAGTGTACCAGGAGACCATTGGCAAATTGATTTCTCTGAACTTCCAAGAAAAGGAGGGTACAGGTACTTGACAGTATTTACGGATACCTTTTCAGGTTTGCCAGAAGCATTCCCCTGTAGAACATATAAAGCAAGGGAGGTAAATAAGGTATTATTAAGTGAAATAATACCTCGGTTTGGGGTACCGACAATTATCTCCTCAGACAGGGGGACACATTTTTGTGCAGAAGTAGTGCAACAAGTCAGCAAACTATTAGGAATCGATTGGCAGTTACATACGCCCTACAGACCACAAGCCAGCGGGCAACTAGAAAAGATGAGCCACATGAAAAAACAACAGACAGCAAAAATATGCCAAGAAGTGAATCTGTATTGGTACCAAGCATTGCCTATTGCACTAGTTTTTGGATACATGTAAAACCCAGGAGCAAAGAAAATTTGAGCCCTTTTGAGATACTGTATGGGAGACCATATCAGGCTAGATATCAAGGGGAAGATTTGAACCAGTTAAAAATCAGTATCTACAGAATTATGTTATATCCCTAGGAAAACAATTAGAAAAATATTAGTAAAAATGTTTTAAATACTAGGGCTAAAGTGTTAGATCCATTTAGCCCTGGAGACTGGGTTTATGCTAAGAAATTTTCAGGTGATCCACTGAGAGAGAAGTGGAATGGACCTTACCAGGTATTGCTGACCAATTTCACCACAGTCCAGATTGGACAACAACCGGCCTGGATCCATTATTCTCAAGTGAAGAAGGCTCCTAAACCAGGATGAATCGTCAAAAAGGCTGGCGGTTTGAAACTACGATTACGGCAGTAACTTTGTTAAACCTAGGCTTATTAGTGAACACTTGGAGTAAAAACTTATATTACAATGCAATTCAGATGACAGTGAACACCACAGGAGCTAAGGATTGTTGGCTTTCTACTGCCTTACCAAAAGGCGACATGAGACTCCCTTTATACGGGGTAGGATCCACTCATTGGAATTGTGACAATAATACTTGGCTCAGGTTTTGGAGAAGACACGATGGAGGATACTGTGATTACGACAACTCAAGCTACATGACTGGGCCAAGATTTGACCTATAGATATTAGATAACAACACCCAGATATTGGTCAGCAATAATAACTGCCAATGGAAAGCAAGATCCAATGCTTGTTTGTGCCAAACTCCCTTCCATACACACAAAAATTATACTTGCAGGGACGGGTGGAATGATTATTGGGTCAACAAAACTACAGTAGAAGTAGGAACTTGGGATTTGAAAGGGACAGGTGGGATATATATAGATTTTTGTAACAGAACCCAATTAGAAACCTATAGTCCCTTGAACTGGGATCATTTTAGGAATGTATCAATTGGCTGGGTAAACCACAGAACATTTTATGGAGCTAATCTCTCAGCCACTGACGGGCCCTGTAAATTACCTGATGAGTATTGGTGGCTATGTGGCGATGGCATTAGCAGAAAGCGACTCCCTGCGGGTTGGAAGGGAATGTGTACCATAGGTCACCTAGTCAGCCAGGACCGAATGTATAACCAGTCCCAAATAGCAAAAGGTATATTAAGAACATCATGGAGATGAGCCAAACGGGAAGACAACCCACTTGTAAGTATGGGAACAAAATTTCATAGCTTTGTCAGATGGTTCTTACCGTGGCTAGGAGTAAGCGAACTAGAGAAGGCCATAATAAAAATTTACACAGTTTAAAAAAAAAAAAAAGATAAAAAAATCTAATAATACATACTATGGAAAATTTACAGACAGAAGTATCATCCCTTAGTAAAGTTGTGCTACAGAACCGAATGGCATTAGATTTATTGACCGCCAAAGAAGGGGGAGTATGTATGATCATTAATACCAGTTGCTTTACATATATCAATAAAGACAGACAGATAGAAGCAGATTTGAATATGCTCTGGGAGAAAACACGAATGTTCCATGAAGTATCTTTGGATGATACTTCCTTGGGATTTCGAGATTTATGAGATAAAGTGACTTAATGGCTCCCTAATTTAGAAGGGTTAAAACAATTATTCATGGGATTCATCACACTGATGGTTTTAGGAATACTTGTTTGCATATCTCTCAAATGTTTCTTTGGTGTTGTCAGGATTCAGATGAGACATACAGTGATTGGAAAAGGAACAAGATTAGGTACCAAATAAAAAATGGAAAATACTTTTCCCGGACCCTTGGAATGAAAGACTGAAGAAATTTGAAAATAATACCTACAAAATACAATAGTGAGGATTCATAGCTTTCTAGCTACAAATCCTCGAAAGGAGGGATTTGATAGCCGTAGATGTAAAATTTCCACTTACTGGAGTGACTGTAGTTAAACTAAAGTAGATCCTTGCTGTTTTGAGAAGACAGGAAAGCTCTAAGATAGAGAGGCTCCTAAATAACGCTACTTAGACAAACCTGACTTGCTCTTTTGGGGAGGGGACAGGAAAACTCTAAGACAGAGAGACTCCTAAATAATGTTATCTGGACAGCTCGGCCTTGGGAGGGCAGATGCACCAAGCTACAGAGATAAAGAGGCACCAAGAGGGCAACAAGACCGGAGCAAAACAACCTGGAAGGACACGGTATACGTAATCTTAGAACTGAGTTTGCGCAGAAACAAAGGTCAACCAGCAGACACTGTGATGAGGAGTATAAGCCTTCATCTTGAGACCCCCAAAGACCACTCGAAGATGCTAACAGACATGTGTGAAAGACATTAACATATGCTAATTAGTTCTTGGAAAAGTCATGAATACGCTAAGCATTTCTCAGAAATGTAATGAATATGTATATTGTGATTGTATTTAACCTGAAATGACAGGGTGTTTGGTGCACACAAGTTTGGAGGAGAGATCCCCCGTGTGCCCGATGCCGTAATAAAGAATACCTGCTTAACAGTCTTCCGACTATTGAGTCTTCAACTCCGGCTTTTCACAGCATCAAGATAACAGGGCACAGACTGAAACACAGGAGCTTCCTCCTGGACATAAGAAAACACATTTTCCCTGTGAGGGTGGGACTGAGTGCGGGAATAGGTTGCCCAGGGAGGTAGTGGAGTCTTCTTCCTTGAAGATCTTCAAGAGCTGTCTGGACATAGTCCTGGGCAAGTGGCTCTAAGTTGCCCTGCTTGAGCAGGGATGTTGGACCCATTCTGCGATTCTGTGAACTTTACAAAAAGAACTTGTGTAATCTGTTGAGTTCTATTTTTAATGCTAGAGCTTTAATTTTTTGCACTTAAAAAGAGCTACAGAAGTTCTGAATTGCATGATGAAAGCAGAAAATTGATGGCAAATAAAAAGGCATCGGAGCTCTAATTCTGTATTTAGTCAATATAGAGTTTCTTTTTTGTTTCTTTCATTTAAAAAATGTAAAGGTAATGATTCATCCTCTACTAACTGTATTGCTTTCACTGTTCTCATCTAATATTAAATATGCATATATAATTTATTATTTAGAGATACTAAGGAATAAAATCTTCAGTTTAAGCAGTAAATTTCATCCCAGGGAAATTGCAAATTAGCCCTGTACAGGATAGATTTCACGATTCTTTAAGTGGAAATACTTCTAGAATGAATACAGCACCACTTTTATGAAAGCTCTCTTAATAGTCTAGTTAAAGAATTAACTAAGACTATCGTACCCATTTGAAACTGCCAATAAATCGCTAGAGTGTGAACACTCCACGTGTAATTTGGTCAGGTCACTACGACAAGTACTGTAAATTTTGCAGACAGGATCATAGTCAGAGTAATATGCTCTCATAGGTTAAGAAACCAACCTTAAAATCTCTAAAACTTTAATAACTGCAAGTGTAATGAGCATGGATTAATCTATCATCCCAAAAGTAAAGTGAATTATGTACGGCTCCCCGTCTTATGCTGGTGAATGTATTAGGGTTTCTATATCTCAATGGAAGAGCGTCAATTTATATATCACAGCTTCCTGCAAACTATACCTTTTCCATTCAAGTCCTGGGCCAGCTGGGCTATATTGCAAGCATCACAAAGAGCTTGTCCTAAAGTAATCTGGAACATCATTACTCATGTATGCTTTTGTTATTGTAAATAAATACATATGTATATTAATTTAGGGATATGCTATACTGCTGTGACAGCTTTTTATCAAGATTGGACTGTCAGAGACCTAACAGCACTTAGACATCTAACAGCACAATCCTCTACTACTTGCGTAAGTAGCCTATCAGAATAAGCGTGCTCGCATGTACAGATATGGAAAAATGTATATAACCACACAAGCAGAGCAATAAAGGGAATCAACTGTGCATTGCATCAATGTGTGAGAGTCGTTCCTGTCCCTGACGGATGCTGAAACTCGGCAGGGCTGGGGCTGCTTGGGACTGGGACTGCCTGGAATTGGCACTGTTTGGGACTTGGGCTGCTTGGGGCTGGGGCTGCTTGGGACTAAGACTGCTTGGGACTAAGACTGCTTGGGAGTGGCAGTGTTTGGGACTTGAACTGCTTGGGACTTTGGCTGCTTTGGGCTGGGGCTGCTTGTGCTTGGGCTGCTTGGCGCTGGGGCTGCTTGGGACTGGGACTGCCAGGGATTGGCACTGTTTGGGACTTGGGCTGCTTGGTACTTGGGCTGCTTGGGACTGGGACTGCTTTGGGCTGGGGCTGCTTTGGGCAAGGGCTGCTAGGGACTGGGGCTGCTTGGGGCTTGGGCTGCTTGGGGCTTTTGCTGATTGGCGCAGGTGATGCTTGGGCTGGGGCTGCTTCGGTCTTTGGTGGCTTGAGGCTTGGGCTGCTTGGGGCTTTTGCTGATTGGGGATTTTGCTAATTGGGCCAGGTGATGCTTGGGGCTGAGGCTGCTTGGGATGGGCTTCTTGGGGCTGGGACTGCTTGGGGATGGAGCTGCTTGGGGCCGGGGCCGCTTGAGTCTACTGCTGCTCTGGGCCAGGACTGTTTGTGGCTGGGACTGCTTGGGGATGGGTCTGCTTGGCGCTGGGGCTGCTTGGCTCTGGGGCTGCTTGAGGCTGGGGATGCTTGGGGCTTGCGCTGCCTGGGGCTGGATCTTCTTGGGGCTTGGGCTGCTTGGGGCTTCAGTGCTTGGGGCTTGGCTTGCGGCTGCTTGGGGCTTGGACTGCTTGGGTCTGGGGCATGGGCTGCTTGGGGCTTGGGCTGTTTTGGTCTTAGTTGGCTTGCAGCTGAGGCTTGTTGGGGCTTGGGCTGCTTGGGGCTGGAGCTTCTTGGCTTGGACTGCTTGGGACTGGGACTGCTTGGGACTGTGGCTGCTTGGGGCTGGGGCTTACTGGGGCTGGGGCTGCCAGGGGGATATGGCTGCTTGGGTCTGGGGCTGCTTGGGGCTGTGTTGGGGTTGATGTAGCTTGAGAGTTAGCATGACTAGGCCGTTTAAGCAAAACAGTTAGCGTAACTGGAGAGGCCGCTGGAAAGAACAGCTAAGAATAGCCATTGAGAAAGTTCTGGTAGTGCACATATGTGGATTAGCAAAAACAAGATGTGTTCAGGGATGTGGTGGCAGTCTGTTGCTATTAGCGTTAGTGCATAGTTACCAATCATAAGGGAATATGGGGTGCATGAACAGCGCGTGATTTATGTCTTTAGCCTATCCGAATAAGCGTGCTCGCATGTGCAGATATGGAAAAATGTATATAACCACGCAAGCAGAGCAATAAATCGAATCATCTGTGCATTGCATCAATGTGTGAGAGTCGTTCCTGTCCCTGCATGGATGCTGAAACTTGGCATTGTGGTGACCCCGACGTGATACCGCAGCCGAAGAAGGAAGGGGACTGCCGGCCAGCGAGGTAAGCCGGGCTGCCCGAGAGAGGCAGGAGCGGATCAGCGGCATGCCGGGGGGGCATGAATATCGGCAGTATGGGTTCCACTGTATCAGTGTTGGAAAGGCGGCGCAGAAAAGCCTGCCGGAATTGGCGGATCGAGCCAACGTTAACTGAAGGACAGATATCGGGACTATTATTGTGGTACCGCCAACGAAAGCTGATAGCAACGACAGATCGGTTGTTCGACTTGGATGTGTGGCAGAGAATCGGGGACTCTGTGCAGGTCGGCAACAAAGAGGAGCGACAATTAGCCCCTGTTTTTCGAGCTGTCAAAAGCATGATCAGCTGAACGGAACGAAAGCTCCATTAAAAGATTTTGCAGTGAAATTTGGAAGAACAAAGTCTTGCAGTTTAAAATCCTTGAGGAAATCATTACTTAGAAATCAGTGCATACAGCTTTAAATGCTCTAAAACTCGTAGAAACTATCTTGGAAGCGGCTTCTACTCCTCTACGGTTATCTCCAAAGCAAGGACAGAGCCACAGTCTTTTGAAATATTTAACCCCACATACGATGAAATTCCTAACCCAATATGAGAAATGAGGGAGGTAAATCCGCCAGAACCTGACGATCCTTTAAATCCAGAGAAATGGGAAGTGGGGTGCAAAATCTGGCACCCCGAAAGTGTACGACAGGGTCCCTCTACAGCAATTGGCATACTCGAACTGAGATCAAAGCAGGGTGAATTCCAGCATAAAACCGCGCAGTCCCTCAGACACAGCACAGCCCGCAGTGCCAGCGACCACCACACCAGACGGGTCATCGAACCTTACACCTGGTGTGGCACACGGGCCCCCCTGGGCAACTGGCGGTGCGTCGCGGCCTGGCCCCCCCCAATCTAAGCGCGCTGGCCCGGCCCAGCCCAACCCAGAAGCGGCGCGGCGAGAACCATCTTCCTGACATTCAAGGACTTGGTTGGAAAAAGTGTGTATAATTCAATTACTGCAGTAGAATTCCTTGTATCCTTATCGCTGCAAACTGTTCTAGCTGATTATGATATTAATGTATGCTAATGAGTTCTCAAGAGTGCCTGCTTTCTAGGGCTCCGGGGTTAAGTTTTGGAGAGTGAATTATTTTGCTACTTTCTGGTAATAGAGTTTGGGTACCCAGGCAGGACCCTGCCCTTGAACATCGATGGTCTGAGGGATCGCAGGACCTCCAGCCAGCACTGAGGGATTCCCGGGGCAGTCGATTCCAGGTGTACTGGACGTCCCTCTGCCGGGTCTCAACATCCGTGAAGGGACGGGAACGATCCTCAAACGCATTGGCAAGATGCACAGTCCGATACATTTATTCCCTCACTTCTCCGGTTATATACATTTTTCATATCTGTACACATGATTACGCTTACATCGGATAGGCTAAAGACATAAATCACACACTGTTCACACGCCACACATTCCCTTATAAATGGTAACTATGCACTAATGCCAATAGCAACAGACTGCCTCCACGTCCTTGAACACATCTTGTTTTTGCTATCAATGGCTATTCTTAGCTGTCTTTTCCAGCAAGGCTGTTGAATCATGCTGTTTTGCTTAAGCGGACTAGTCGTGCTAATTCTCAAGCTACATCGACCCCAACACCCCTCCAGGTGAAAGCAAACTTTGGCCTGCACTCTGTTGCCAAAGGGATGGAGAAGAATGCATTAGCAATGTCAATTGTAGCATACCGAGGGACAGGCCACTTGGGAAGAGTACAGAAACGTAGTGAGAGCATGCAGGGATGCGACGAGGAAGGCCAAGGCTCACCTGGAATTGAAGCTGGCAAGGGATGTCAAAAACAACAAGAAGGGCTTCTTCAACTACATCAGCAGCAAAAGGAAGGCTAGGGACAACGTGGGGCCGCTGCTGAATGAGGCGGGTGTCCTGGTGACGGAGGATGCGGAGAAGGCAGAGCTAATGAATGCCTTCTTTGCTTCAGTCTTCAGTGCTAAGACTGGCCCTCAGGAATCCCAGGCCCCGGTGGTAAGAGAAGAAGCCTACAAAGAGAACGACTTTCCCTTGGTCGAGGAGGACTGTGTGAGGGATCGCTTAAGCGATCTGGACGTCCACAAATCCATGGGCCCCGACGGAATGCACCCACGAGTGCTGAGGGAGCTGGCGGATGTCATTGCTGAGCCACTCTCCATCATCTTTGAGAGGTCCTGGAGGACAGGAGAGGTGCCCGAGAACTGGAGAAAGGCCAATGTCACTCCAATCTTCAAAAAGGGCAAGAAGGAGGACCCAGGGAACTACAGGCCGGTCAGCCTCACCTCCATCCCGGGAAAGGTGATGGAGCAGCTTATCCTGGAGGCCATCATGAAGCAAGTGGAAGAAAAGAAGGTTATCAGGAGTAGTCAGCATGGATTCACCAAGGGGAAATCATGCCTGACCAATCTGATAGCTTTCTACGATGACATGACTGGCTGGGTAGACGAAGGGAGAGCCGTGGATGTTATCTACCTTGACTTCAGCAAGGCTTTCGACACAGTCTCCCATGATATCCTCCTGGGGAAGCTGAGGAAGTGTGGGCTGGATGAGTGGTCGGTGAAGTGGACAGAGAACTGGCTGAATGGCAGAACTCAGAGGGTTGTCATCAGCGGCGCTGAGTCTAGTTGGAGGCTGGTGACAAGTGGTGTCCCCCAGGGGTCAGTACTGGGCCCAGCCTTGTTTAACTTCTTCATCAACGACCTGGACGAAGAGTTAGAATGTACCCTCAGCAAGTTTGCTGACGACACCAAACTGGGAGGTGTGGTAGATACACCAGAAGGCTGTGCTGCCATTCAGCGTGACCTGGATAGGCTGGAAAGCTGGGCAGAGAGGAACCTGATGAGGTTCAACAAGGGCAAGTGCAGGGTCCTGCACCTGGGGAGGAACAACCTCATGCACCAGTACAGGCTTGGGGTGGACCTGCTGGAGAGCAGCTCTGCGGAGAGGGACCTGGGTGTCCTGGTGGACGACAGGTTAACCATGAGCCAGCAGTGTGCCCTGGCTGCCAAGAAAGCCAATGGGATCCTGGGGTGCATCAAGAAGAGTGTGGCCAGCAGGACAAGGGAGGTTCTCCTTCCCCTCTACACTGCCCTGGTGAGGCCTCATCTGGAGTACTGTGTCCAGTTCTGGGCTCCCCAGTTCAAGAAGGATGAAGAGCTACTGGAGAGAGTCCAGCGGAGGGCTACGAGGATGGTGAGGGGACTGGAGCATCTCCACTACGAGGAGAGGTTGAGGGAACTGGGCTTGTTCAGCCTGAAGAAGAGAAGGCTGCGAGGGGACCTAATAAATGCCTACAAATATCTGAAGGGTGGGTGTCAGGAGGATGGGGCCAAGCTCTTTTCAGTGGTGCCCAGTGACAGGACAAGGGGCAATGGGCACAAACTGAGGCACAGGAAGTTCCGTCTGAACATGAGGAAGAACTTCTTCCCTCTGAGGGTGACGGAGCACTGGAACAGGCTGCCCAGGGAGGTTGTGGAGTCTCCTTCTCTGGAGATATTCAAGACCCGTCTGGACAAGATCCTGTGCAGCCTACTGTAGGTGACCCTGCTTCGGCAGGGGGGTTGGACTAGATGACCCACAGAGGTCCCTTCCAACCCCTACTATTCTGTGATTGTGTGATTCTGTGATACCACTTGTCTGCCTTTGACTCCAGCTGATATTGAAGTTCTAGCATGTCTGGCACAGCAGCACTCAGCGGTGGTGTGACTTCATTCAGGCCACGGTAGTCTGTTGTCAGTCTCCACTCTCCAGTAGATTTTCTCACTGGCCATATGGGACTATTAAAGGGTGAGCGAGTTTTGCTGATCACTCCTTGACTCTCCAGATGGCGGATCAGCTGATGAATGGGGAGAAGGGAGTCTCGGTTGGTACGGTACTGTCGCCGGTGCACCATTGTGGTAGCCATTGCCACCTGTTGTTCTTCAACCCTCAGCAACCCCACAACGGAAGGATCCTCCGAGAGACCAGGCAAAATGGACAGCTGTTCAATTTCTTCCGTCTCCAAAGCAGCTATGCCAAAAGCCCACCGATACCCCTTTGGGTCCTTGAAATACCCTCTCCTAAGATAGTCTATCCCAAGGATGCACGGAGCCTCGGGGCCAGTCACAATGGGGTGCTTCTGCCACTCCTGCCCAGTGAGGCTCACTGCAGCCTCCAATACACTCAGCTCTTGGGACCCCCCTGTCACTCCCAAAATGCAAATGGACTCTGACCCTTTGAAATCTGATGGCATTGAAGTACACTGTGCACCAGTGTCCACTAGAGCTTTCTACTCTTGTGGATCTGACGTGCCAGGCCACCGAATCCACACCGTCCAATAAACGCGGTTGTCCCTTTCCTCCACCTGGCTGGAGGCAGGACCCCTCTAATCCTGGTCAGAGAATTTGCTGCTCACCTGCTGTAAAAATGACTTGGAGGTCCCTTCCAGAGGATCGGAATCAAGATCAAACTGTCTGCCTGGTCTGGAGAGCTGGCTTCTGGAAACTGGAGCGGCATTTTTCCTAACAGAATCCCCTTTTGTGATTGTTTTACCTCGCAACTCACGCACTCGTGCCTCTAGACTTGAGGTGGGTTTTCCATCCCGCTTTTTCATGTCCTCTCCGTGGTCACGCAGGTAAAACCACAGGGTGCCCCGTGGTGTATAGCCTCTGTATTCTCTCTCCTGAGCAGAGTTACACTTGCCCCTAATAGCTGAGATGCTGGCCCATAGAGGTGGGGAGTAGGACATATTCTCTTTGAATTGCTGGACCTCCCGGGCCAGTTTCTCCACAGCTGAGACAAGGGAGGAAGAGAGACTTTCCTCATATTGCCCGAGTCTGACAGCCACCTTGTCCACTGTTGGTGCCTCTTTACCTTTCCAGTCTACTACTGCCAGTGAGTTGGCATATGAGGATGCGGTGCTCCGCACAAACTTCCTCCACGTGTCGTGTGCACTGGACTTCATCTGGGTCTGTGGGTAACTGCTCATCGTCTGGTTCATAGTAAACGAGCTCCCGCACAGCTAATTCCCTCAAGTACTGAATACCCCTTTCCATATTGGTCCACTTGCCAGGACAGCATACAAAATCATCACTGAAGGGGTACCTCTCCCTCACGCCTTAGAGAAGTCTCTTCCAGAGGCTGAGGACTTGTTCCTTTTTCCCAATGGCCTTGTCAATGCCCCCATCCCTGGCCAGGGATCCCAGCTGCTTGGCTTCCTTGCCCTCTAATTCCAAGCTGCTGGCCCTGTTATCCCAGCACCGCAGCAGCCATGTGACAATGTGCTCGCCTGGGTGGCAGCTGAAATCTTTCCGCATGTCTCGCAGCTCACTCAGGGACAGGGACCGGGTCATGATCTCTGTCTCCTGCGATGACCCTGTCCCATTGTCATCCCTCCCGGAGCGATCTGCTCTCTTTGCGTCTTTCTTTAGTTTTACAGGGGCGACTGCTCCCGGCACAGGTTGGTCATTGGGCTCATCCACGATGCCTGCTGCTGGAAGTGGGGCTGGAGCAGCTGCCGTGCCCGCCGGGGCAACCGGGGCCACCCCTGCGGCCGTAGTGTCGGTCGTGCGGGCTGTGACTGCCTGCTGGGCTGGAGGGGCTGCAGGGTCGGCTGGGGAGGCAGCGCCAGTCGCTTCACACCCTTTCCCCTTTAAGGCACTGAACAGTGTTGAACAGGGCTTGGTAGGTGTGGGCCAAACCCCAGCACATTGCAGTGATCTGTGTCTCTCTGGAGTTCCCAGGGTGACAGCACACTTTTTGCAGATATTTTACTAGTTTGTCAGGATTCTACACTTGTTCAGGGGTGAGATTCAAGAACACCGGGGGTGCCCACTGCCCTAGGTACTTTCCCATGCTGTCCTACACACCCAGCCACTCACAGCTATCCAGCCCGGGGCAGGTCTCTGCAAGATGTTGTTAACTACTTGTTTAACCCTAAACAAAACCTGAAACCCATTCAGGAGGCGTAACAGTAGAAACATGCTTGCCTGAGCTTCCCACAGGTACTCGAAATTCTCAAAAGCAGTTAGGACTATTCTGAAGGAGAGAGGGGGGTGAAAGAGGGGGGAAGGTATCCGCTCCAGTTTTCCCTACAGATTGAGTTTGATTATTTACAAATTCTAAGAGATAGGATCCGACGTGTGGAAATGACCACAGTGCCGCATGCAAATACAAGCCTAATTTCATGCACATTGATGTTATCATGTCATAAGTCAATATCATACAGTACAGCAAAATCGTCATCCTGATCCTTTTCCCTGAGGTAATGAAGAGCACCACAGGGAACACAGTGCAAGTAAGGATTCAAATACCACAGCCATCTGATCAAAGTCAGAAACATTTTTTACTGGCGACTATTTAACTAACACAGTAAATGCATATAACAAAATTTAACAAAATCTAGGAAAGCTGTTTTAACACACTCTGGTCAGCCCTCCGTTATCCCCGCCCCACGCTTGGGCGCCAAATTTAATGTTCTGGTTTGGCTGTGGCCGGCAACAAAAGCGCCACATGTACACCCCTCCCCCCGCCGGGGTGCGGAGGAGAATGGAAAGAAACAGGCAGAAACTGGTGGGTCGGGATAAGGGCAGTTTAACAGAACAGCAGACGAAGGGAATAGTAACAACAACGATACAGAAAAGGGGAATACACAAAACAAAACAGGCTGCAGAGAGAGCTGCTCTCACCGCCCGCTGCCGCGTGCTCCCCAGCCGCGAGGGAGTTCCCGCCACCCAGCTCCCCCCAACCCCGATCCCAACATGACGGCACATGATATGGAATACCCTGCTCTGTTTGTCCAGGTTGGGTCATCCCGCCCAGCTGTGTCTCTTCCTGGATTCCGATGAAAATTAACCCTGTCCTGGCCAAACCCAGGGCAGCTACCCAGCCATTTGCAAAGTCTCCCTGTTTTGCAATAATTAATATATCCTGCCATTTCTCCTTTTGCCATACAGGTATTTGATTAACTTCCCACCCATTCTGTTCCCAAAATGGAAGCTATTCAGTACACCCTTTAAAGACCGTGAAAGACTTGTTATAGATATAGACGGGAGCTTCTTGTTTGAAAACACTCCGTACTGCTACTAATTCTCCTACTTGGGCGCTGCCCTCCCCTTCAGTGATTATTCTCTGTTCAGTTTTTATCTGTAAGGCAACGGCTTGTTATTTCCCTGTTTTGCCTTCTCGTTTAGCAGAAGCATTGGTAAATCAAAGATTTTGCTATTGCTCTGAAAACGGGTTGGGGGGGGGGGACGGACACCCACACCACAGGAGAAAGTGCACCACTTTCAGTTTGTAAAGCAGCTGCTTCCTGAATAGCCAGGATTTTCGTGGCACCCTCTGAGGCCTCAAAAACATTACAGTAATGTTCTGAGTGTACCATTTCTGCACTGAGGCTCACTGTGCCACCCCGTCAGGGGGTGGTGTCCTAGCCAGCACAGGTTTTATTACCTTAAAGGGTCCTCTAAGCACTATTGATTGTTTGCATATGATGTGTTCGGCTTCTTGCAAGGCTAAGCTAACCACACATAAACTTTTTTCCCATACAGAGTACCGTTTCTTGGAGTCCTTAAAGCTTCAAGAATAAAATCGCATAGGTCGAGTGAGGTCCCTCAGGGCCCCTTTTCCAAAAATTTATCGATAAGCCTGACTGGGCAAATCCCCATTCAGTTTGGACTGGGTCAGAAGGATGAATTGGGCCAAAGACTTGATGGTTAGCAGCCTCAAACACTAACATCTGCAGGGCTTCTTCATGGAGTGGGGTCCAGTCCCATGACACTCCTCTTTGTAACAAATCACATAATGGCCTGACAATGATGGAAAAGTCGGGTATATGCTTTCTCCAAAATACAAGCAATCCTAATGCATGTTGCAACTCTTTGTTTCGGGCATTTTTATCTGGTCTAGCGTGGAAAGGGTGTCTTGAGGAATACACATCATTCTCCCTTTCCACCAGATTCCCAAAAATTTTACCTCATTTCCTGGTGCCTGAACCTTTTCAAGAGGGTTTTTTAGCCCTAAGCCTTCTAAGTGTGAAATGATTTTGTCCTGCATTGCTTGAACCTTATCTACCCAACTGCCTCCTATTAGCACGTCATCAATATACTGATAAAGTTTCACTGCTTCCTCCAAAGGAATCAATTCTAATTCTCGTGCTAAGGCATGGTGAGCTAGAGTAAGGGAATGCTTGTATCCCTGGGGGAGCCGGATGAAGGTGAACTGTTGCCCGTCCCAAGTAAATGCAAAGCGCTCTTGGTGTTCGGGTTGCAAAGGGACCATGAACAACATGTCTTTAACATCAGTAGTTGCCATAATGGGATGAGCTTGTTCCTGGATAGATGCAATGAGTTCAGCAATGTTCAGCACAGTAGCTGTTAACGGACCTGAGTTAGCATTAAGCCTCCGAAAGTCTACAGTTAGTCTCCATTTCCCACCTAGCTTTTGAACAGGCCATACAGGGGAATTAAAAGGGAAGTGGGTTGGCACTACGATCCCCTGTGTTTTTAACTCCTCCAGTAGTGGAGTGATCTCCTTCTGCACCCCTAAAGGTAGCGGATAGGGCTTAGAATTTGTTAGTCAAGAAGGCGGTAACAAAGGCGCAGCGTGTAACAGCTGTATATCTATTGACGGGGTGCCAAATGCCAATTTCCTCCCTTTATCATCAATCCACACTTTACCTTTCAGGATATCAAGTCCTAAAAGGTTAAGTGGGAATTGCTCTACAATCATTGTTACCGGAGTGGCCACATCTTCCCCGGGCAACTGCAAACTGACAACAGCTAATATTTGCACTTCAACATTACCAAAAGCATCTGCAACAAACATACGCCACTTAGACAAAGTTATGCCGCTTTGCACTGCATCTTCCATTTTAATAGCCAAAATTTGAGCTCCAGTATCTACCAGGAACGTTACTGGCACTAGATTAGGCTCCACAAAGCAAGTAATTAATAGATCACCCTGGTGGCTTTCAGTGAGCTGTCTGATATATACCCATCCTTCGCCCCCATGCTCACTACCAGGGGGTGAAGGGATCAGTTTCCCATGGGTACAGGGGAAGGGGTTGGCTCCAGAATGGGAGAACTAGGAATGGGGCTCTCATTTTTAACTGGTGGACTTTCAGGCTACCCTAACACTAACCTTTCCAGTTTGTCGGTTGGCAACCCATCCATAAGATCTCAGGGAATACCTTTCCGCCATCCCATGTCATCGCCCGTTGTGCCTGTGCCCTATATCTCTCCCCCCGGTGGTGTTACTAGGGACACCCTTTCACTGTTAGGCGAGTGTGGGGCAAATTTCAATTCAGTGCACCTTAAAACTTTCAGGTCCACTTTGATAGACAGAGCGGTCACTGGGCCCTATTTTTGTCCATTATTAATTAATTCCTGAGCTAACTCCCCCGAAGTCCACACTTTTCTCTCCTGAGGTTTGCAATTAGGGGTTACTATCCCTTCTAATGCGGCGACAGCCCTTTTGCCCTTAGTCATCGCCTGTATTTTCTCTTGCAATTGAATACCAACAGCTTTTAGAGAATTGGGGAGGCCCCTTATAAGAGGAGTCACACGTTCTGGGTCAACTGCTGTCATCACTGGGGACTCCTGTCTGGGTCTTAGCTGCCGGTCGCACACCATTTGCAGGCATGCCGCCTTTTGTACATTTTCTACTAATTGGTCAACCATCCCCACAATAACAAGGGGATCCCCCCCCTCCAGAGGGCTAAGACTTCCTGCCCAATAGGCTGCTCTCTGGGTGAGGGACCAGGGTGCACGATGATCACCAGTGGTTAAAAACACTCCCGGTCCCCAAATAGCCCTCGGCTTCCTTTGCACTTAACAATATCTGATCCCCCCCGACAATGACACTCTCCAAACCTATTCTGTCTCTGACTCCTTTGGAGTGCGGCCAAAATCTTTTTTCATTTTAGCTAATTTAGTAGCAGAATAAGGAACCTCCTTAGTTGTAATGTGAGGAAATTTATCCTCATCATCCTCATATTTGAATCCAGTTTTAACCAAGGGCTGGAAAGAACAGGTAGGGGCATCCAATTTAACCAGTCTTAATTTAGTTTCCTCCAATTCATTACTGGGATATTCGATTCTTTTCCCAGGTAGCAAAGAGCACTCCTCACCCGTGAGGAGTTGCTCTTTCAGAGCAGACTGCAAACAACTCGCCTGTGTCCTTTCTTGTTCCAGTTGTCCCTTTAAATTCTCTACCTCTGTTGTAGTTTTCCCTCAATTTGCAAAAAAAACCCACACAGTTACTCTCTCACTCCTCCCCTCTCCCCACTGGGATGGGGAGAAGAATCAGAAGGAAAAAGGCAAAAAACTCGTGGGTTGGGATGAGAACAGTTTAATAGAATGGCAAAGAGAGAAGAAAATAACAATCAATCAACAACACTGATAAGCATATACACTGATAAAAAACTCCCCACTTAAATACTGAGCATGACATCACATGGTATAGAATATCCCATTTGATTGGCTGTTTGGGACAGCCCAACCAGCTTCTTGTGAAAATTAACTCTATCCCAGCTGAACCCAGGACATTATCCACCCCTTATTTTGTACCATCTGTCACGCCCAGGGTCAAAACTTTACTATCACTTCTTCTGGTTTTATATGCATATATATACACACACACAAACATCATTTCCTTAGTTTACAGACCATCCCTCTAAAATGTCCATTGAGTTCATTTCATTTATGATGTTGGGCTCCATCTGTTGTAACAGTCCTTCAGGTCAGGAGAGATGACTTGTCATTTTGGATGGCTGCATGCTGCATCTGGAGCTTGCAGCTGGTTTTATCAGAGTTCATCTTCTGTTATTCTGGATGATTCTTAATGTATTATTATTTATACGACATATAGCAACTACAGCACTGATGGCTTATCATGACATGGCTATTTAGCAACTAACATAATAAAATTTAATTAATTGTCTAGTCTCACCCAAAATCAAATCCCCATGAGGAACACATCGGACTTCCCCATCCTTACACATTATCCACCAAGTGCACTGACATCCTTGAGCAAGCAGGTGGCCTTTGCTAAATGAGTATCACAAATTTTGAAAGTCCCACCATCCAGCACTCTCAGTGTAGCTTTTAGCAGTCCATTGTACCTTTCAGTTTTTCCAGAGGCTGGTGCATGGTAGGGGATGTGATACACCCACTCAATACCGTGTTCTTTGGTCCAGGTGTCTAGGAGGCTGTTGTTAGGAAAATGAGTCCCGTTGTCTGACTCAGTTCTTTGTGGGGTGCCATGTCACCATAGTACTTGCTTTTCCAGGCCCAGGATGGTATTCCAGGCAGTGGCATGGGGCACAGGGTAGGTTTCCAGCCATCCGGTGGTGGCCTCCACCATTGTGAGCACATAGCGCTTGCCTTGGTGGGCTTATGGCAGTGTGATGTAGTCAATCTGCCAAGCCTCCCCATATTTATATTTTAGCCATTGTCCTCCATACCACTGAGGCTTTACCCACTTGGCTTGCTTGATTGCAGCGCATGTTTCACATTCATGGATAACCTGTGAGATGGTGTCCATGGTCAAGTCCACCCCTCGGTCACGAGCCCATCTGTATGTCGCGTCTCTTCCTTGGTGGCCAGAGGTGTCATGGACCAACTGAGCCATAAACATTTCACCCTTATGTTGCCAGTCCAGATGCACCTGAGCCACTTCAATCTTGGCAGCCTGATCCACCTGGTGGTTGATTTGATGTTCCGCAGTGGCCCGACTCTTAGGGACGTGGGCATCCATGTGATGTATCTTTACAACCAACTGCTCTAGCTGGGCAGCAATATCTTGCCACAATGGGGCAGCCCAGATGGGTTTGCCTCTGTGCTGCCAGTGCTACTGTATGAACCATCCCATAGTCTCCTGCTGAACTGGCAGAGTTGCAGGGAAAATGTTCCAGGTGTCTGGAGGAATCCGAGACGGAATACGTATTTTGAGTCTCCCTTACTGGGGGAGATCGAATCCTCTTAAATGAGGAAGAAGCACAAGGCTACTGGGGTCCTGGAGTATTTCTAACTGCCACTCTGGGTAATCATAATTACTCATTAACTATGTGGGCTGCTTATTGGGCTGGTGACATAGGCCCACAAGACAGAGGAGAACCTTCTGTTATAAAAATGTCAGGATTCTGTGATTTGGTGACACCTGTGCAAAAGGCTGCCTGCATACAAGCAATGCATGAACAGGATGTGTTAATAAGATCCCCAGTGTTAGCCCCCATAGTTCCGGCAAGATTAACTCCATTGATTCACAGCGTCCCAGTTTAGCGAGTTTAGAACGCAAGGGGGTCTGCTCTGAATCTCATGACTCAACGGGAGTGATCTCCTTTACCTGCTTATCAGACTCCCTCACTCCTTTTAACGTGACAATCTTGCCACAATTGGGCAGCCCAGATAGGTTTGCCTCTGCGCTGCCAGTTGTTCTTCTTCCATTGCTGCAGCCATCCCCACAAGGCATTGGCCACCATCCAGGAGTCGGTGTAAACATAGAGCACTGGCCACTTCTCTCGACTGGCAATGTCTAAAGCCAGCTGGATGGATTTCACCTCTGCAAACTGGCTGGACTTAACTTCTCCTTCAGCAGTTTCTGCGACTTGTCATGTAGGACTCCATACAGCCGCCTTCCACCTTCAATGCTTTCCCACAATATGACAGGACCCATCAGTGAAAAGGGCACATTGCTTCTCATTTTCTGGCAGCTTATTATACAGTGGGGCCTCTACAGCATGCATTGCCTCCTCCTCTGGTGGTACTCCAAAATCTTTGCCTTCTGGCCAGTCCATCATCACTTCAAGAATTCCTGGGCGACTCAGGTTTCCCATTTGGGCCTGCTGTGTGATCAGTGAGACCCACTTACTCCACGTAGCATCGGTGGCATGGAGGGGACCCTCTCTTTCAACATCCAGCCCAGGACCGGCAATCGTGGTGCTAGGAGGAGCTGTGCTTCAGTGCTGACCACTTCCGAAGCAGCTCCAACGCCTTCATATGCTGCCAGAATCTCTTTTTCAGTGGGAGTATAGCGGGCCTCGGATCCTTTGTATCCCCGGCTCCAGAACCCCAGGGGTCGACCTCGAGTCTCCCCTGGTGCTTTCTGCCAGAGACTCCAGGTTGGGCCATTCTCCCCGGCTGCGGTGTAGAGCACGTTTTTAACATCGTGCCCTGACCAGACTGGACCAAGGGCTACGGCATGAACTATCTCCCGTTTAATTTGTTGAAAGCCTTGTCGTTTCTCAGGGCCCCATTCAAAATCATTCTTCTTCCAGGTCACGTGGTACAGAGGACTTAGAAACTGGCTGTAATTTGGGATGTGCATCCTCCAAAACCCCACAACACCCAGGAAGGCCTGTGCTTCCTTTTTGCTGGTTGGTGGAGACATAGCTGCTATTTTGTTGATGCCATCCATTGGGATTTGACGGCGCCCATCCTGCCATTTTATTCCCCAAAACTGGATCTCTTGCGCAGGTCCCTTGACTTTACTTCGCTTAATGGCAAAACCGGCTTTCAGAAGGACCTGGATTATTTTCTCCCCTTTTTCAAAACTTCTTCTGCTGTGTTGCCTCGCACAATGATGTCATTGATGTATTGTAGATGTTCTGGAGCTTCACCCTTTTCCAGTGCAGTCTGGATTAGTCCATGGCAAATGGTGGGACTGTGTTTCCACCCCTGGGGCAGTCAATTCCAGGTTGTATTGGATGCCCCTCCAAGTAAAAGCAAACTGTGGCCTGCACTCTACTGCGAAAGGAATGAAAAAAAATGCATTGGCAATGTCAATTGTAGCGTACCACTTGGCTGCCTTGGACTTCACTTCATACTGGAGCTCTAACATGTCTGGTAGAGAAGCACTCGGTGGCGTCACTTTGTTCAGGCCACAAGAGTCTACTGTTTACCTCCACCCTCCATCAGACTTTTGCACTGGCCATACAGGGCTATTAAAAGGTGAGTGAGTCTTGCTGATGACTCCTTGGCTCTCCAGTGGATAAATCAACTCATGAATGGGGGCCAAGGAGTCTCGGTTTGTGCACTATTGCTGCCAGTGCACCATCCTGGTAGCAATTGGCACCTGCTGTTCTTCAATTCGCAGCAATTCCACAACAAAGGGATCTTCTGAGAGGCCAGACAGGGTAGAGAGCTGTTTGATCTTCTCTGTGTTCACAGTGGCCACAACAAACGCCTATCGGTACCCCTTTGGGTCCTTGAAGTATCCTCTCCTGAGGTAATCTATGCCAAGAATACAAGGGGCCTCTGGGCTGGTCACGATGGGGTGCTTTTCCCACTTGTCCCCTGTCAAGCTCACCTCAGCCTCCAGTACAGACAATTCTTGGCATCCCTCTGTCACTCCAGAGATCCAGATGGGTTCTGTGCCCCTATACCCTCATGGTATCAGCATATGCTGTGCACCAGTGTCTACCAAAGCCTTATACTTCTGTGGGTCTGATGTGCCAGGCCATCGAACCCACACAGTCCAGTACATTCGGTCATCCCTTTCCTCCTCCCGGCCGAAGGTAGGGACCCTCTATTCTTGTTCCTGGTCAGAATATTCACTGTCTGACCCTTGCGGTGGCAGACCAGAAGTCCCCTCACCAGGATCAAGGGAGGTGATTGCAGTTCTTCTGTGTCTGGGAGATGGCTGATGGCTTTCTTGTGTCTCAGCAGTAACTACACTGACAGCTTTCTTGGGTGGCCCTTTCTTAACAGCTGTCTTCCCTCTCAGTTTGCATACACGGGCTTCCAGCTTAGAGGTGGGGTCACCATCCCACCTCCTCATATCCTCCCCATGGTCACGCAGGAAGAACCAGAGTGCACCACGCAGCACGCGTCTGGGGCTCCCTTTCCCTCTGACTGGGCCAGGAGAGGACCGATTTCTTGGGGCATCCCTGACACCCGAGACACTGTCCCATAGGGATAAAGAGGAGCCAAGACACTCTCTCCACAGTTGGTGTATCCATATCCGGGCAATACATTGCTGCTGAGCTGTTAGAATATGATGCTGGGGCACCTTGAATCACCTTCCTCCACATGGCCTGTGTACATAGGACATCCTCTGGATCTTTGGAGACCTCCTCATCATCAAGATCACTGTAGATGACTTCTAGCACTGCTAATTCTCTCAGGTACTGGATGTTTTCATCTGCAGTAGTCCACTTTTCTGGGGAGTTTGCAAGATCTTCCTTGAATGGGTATCTTGCCCTCACACTTGAGAGGAGCCATCTCCAGAGACTGCAAATTGCTGCCTCTTTTCCAAGTCCTCTCTCAATTCCCCAGTTTCTAGCAAGGGATCCCAGCTGTTGGGCTTCTTTCCCTTCCAGTTGCTGAATGTCAGCCCCATTATCCCAGCATCAGAGCAGCCAGGCAGCAATCCTCTCACCTGGCTGGCGGCTGTAATCTTTTCGCATATCTCGAAGTTCTGCTGAGGTCAGGGACTGGGAAATTTCCTCTTCCTGTTTGAGCTCTCTGACTCCTTCCTCCAGTTCTCTTCTCAAAGGACCAGCTTCTTGATCAAATCTTTCCTTTTCTTCCTCCTCTCTTACTAATTGAGGATATGGACCCATTGCTCTCCTTGTCCACTGTTTTTTGTTTTTCACTAAGGAGCAAGTTGTTGTTGTTTGGGACCCTACCTCAACTCTATTGTCCTCAGATGCAGCCTGGGTCCCTGCCTCAGCCACAGTCTTCTGACAGTACTGAACTGTGGCTCTATTGGCTCAGACCAGACCCCAGTACAGTGCTAGAAGATGCTGGTTTTCATTGGGGTAAACAATGCACCCTTCTATTACAGAATCACAGAATGGGAGGGGTTGGAAGGGACCTCTGGGAGTCATATAATCCAACCCCCCTGCCAAAGCAGGGTCACCTAGAGCAGGCTGCAGAGGACCTTGTCCAGGCGGGTCTTGAATATCTCCAGAGAAGGAGACTCCACAACCTCCCTGGGCAACCTGTTCCAGTGCTCCGTCACCCTCAGAGGGAAGAATTTCTTCCTCATGTTCAGACAGAACTTCCTATGCTTCAGTTTGTGCCCATTGCCCCTTGTCCTGTCACTGGGCACCACTGAAAAGAGCTTGGCCCCATCCTCCTGACACCCACCCTTCAGATGTTTATAAGCATTAATAAGGTCCCCTCTCAGCCTTCTCTTCTTCAGGCTGAACAAGCCCAGCTCCCTCAGCCTTTCCTCATAGGAGAGATGCTCCAGGCCCCTCACCATCCTCGTAGCCCTCTGCTGGACTCTCTCCAGTAGCTCTTCATCTTTCTTGAACTGGGGAGCCCAGAACTGGACACAGTACTCCAGATGGGGCCTCACTAGGGCAGAGTAGAGGGGAAGGAGAACCTCCCTCGACCTGTTGGCCACACTCCTCTTGATGCACCCCAGGATCCCATTAGCCTTCTTGGCAACCAGGGCACACTGCTGGCTCATCGTCAACTTGTCGTCCACCAGGACACCCACGTCCCTCTCTGCAGAGATGCTCTCCAGCAGGTCCGCCCCGAACCTGTACTGATGCATGGGGTTGTTCCTCCCCAGGTGCAGGACACTCCACTTTCCCTTCATGCAGGTCATTGATGAATAAGCTGAATAAGTCTGGGCCCAGTACTAACCCCTGGGGGACACCACTAGTTATAGGCCTCCAACTAGACTCTGCGCTGCTGATGACAACCCTCTGAGTTCTGCCATTCAGCCAGTTCTCAATTCACCTCACTGTCATCTAGCCCACACTTCCTGATCTTCCCTAAAAGGATGTTATGGGAGTGTGGAATTATTAGAAAAATTAAGGTTTTACATCTAAAAATTAAGGTTTATATGAAAAACATAGCATTGTTCACCCACTGAGGAAAAGCATGAAATCAAAAGGAGCTCTGAGGATGGGACACAGCTGCAGCAGGCATGCGAGGAATCCACTAACACAGCAACTCCCTGCAACACACCATAGAGGATGGAGCGCAGTGGAGATTCCGTGGCCATGCTCCGTGATGATAAAGCGGGAAGAAATAGTCTTCTAGAACTGATAAGCAGCTCATCTGGCCCCCTGAGCCAACAGGTTTTCGAAACCTTGCCGAAGTGCTATCTTTCGTGAACTTTGCTCGTTTTAATATCATTTTAATACCAAAACACACCTCCATCCCAAAGGCTACCTGCCTCCGAGGTGCGACCACTCCTCTTCGAGTCTGCGCCCTTGATTTTTTGTAAACTATACCTTTAAACATGAAGCAAGAGAATTTTACACTAATCGTGATAAAAGGTATGCATGACTACAGTCACTCAAACTCCACCTTAAAGGTAGAAATGATTTAAAAGTAGCCAAGGAAATAGGGGATTTTCGGAGAAGAAGATAACACCGTGAGCAAGTCAAGGGAAACTCCACCTCAGACTGCCTCTGACTACCGGGATTGTCCAACGGGCTGAGCATTGCTTCTCCCCTCCTTGGGACGCCTTGGGTGAGACTTAGACTAAGCGCTTTTCTCGGGAATCTAATAAATCTCTCTAGAGAGTTACTCCCTAATGTTTATAGCCAGGCTGTATTATTTATAACCTTTTCACGCATTTTATACTTAATAACATCGTGTTTGCACGTGCTTTCTTGCAGACAGTCACTATCACCGGCAATTCAAAAAACCTATATACCTGTTGCACAAATAAAACTGCACTGTTTAAGTAGCCAGTTGTCAGAGTTTCTCACTGAATGTGACCAAACACGGCCATGCTAGTTCATGAGCACGACTGGACTGAAGTGCAGACTGCTATTAGTGTATCCAGAATCGTGGTAGTTTAATATACATATTAAACGCAACTGGACTGGTAGTGGCAAATTGGATATCACTCAGAATTTAAACCTAGCCGCATCTAGCCTCCCACTCCGGTGAGGAGAGTTAGAACACAAGGAGGTTGATTTTCTGCCAAATTAATGCAAACAGGGAGACAGTGTCAAAAGCCCTGCTGAAGTCAAGGTAGACAACATCCACGGCTCTCCCCTCATCTACCCAGCCAGTCATGCCATCGTAAAAACTTATCAGATTGGTCAGGCATGATTTCCCCTTGCTGAATCCATGCTGACTACTCCTGATAACCTTCTTTTCTTCCACTTGCTTCATGATGACCTCTAGAATGAGCTGCTCCATCACCTTATCTGGGATGGAGGTGAGGCTGACTGGCCTGTAGTTCCCTGAGTCCTCCTTCTTACCCTTTTGGAAGATTGGAGTTGCACTGGCTTTTCTCCACTCCTCGGGCACCTCTCCTGTCCTCCAGGACCTCTCAGAGATCATGGAGAGTGGCTCAGCAATGACATCCGCCAGCTCCCTCAGCACTCGTGGGTGCATTCCATTGGGGCCCATGGATTTGTGGGCTTCCAGATTGCTTAAGTGATCTCTCACACAATCCTTGTCGACCAAGGGAAGGTCATCCTCTCTGTAGGCTTCCTCTCTTACCTCCAAGGCCTGGGATTCCTGAGGGCCAGTCTTAGCACTGAAGACTGAAGCAAAGGCGGCATTCAGTAACTCTGCCTTCTCTGCATGCTCCGTCACCAGGACACCCTCCTCATTCAGCAGCGGCCCCACATTTTCCCTAGTCTTCCATTTGCTGCTGATTTTGTACTTCAAGAAGCCCTTCTTGTTGTCCTTGTCATCCCTTGCCAGATTCAATTCCAGGTGGGCTTTGGCCTTCCTCGTTGCATCCCTGCATGCTCTGACCACATTCCTGTACTCTTCCCTAGTGGCCTGCCCCTCTTTCCACGTTCCATGGACCTTTCCCTTCCACCTGGTCTCTGCTAGAAGCTCCTTGTTCATCCATGCAGGCCTCCTGCCTCCTTTGCTAGATTTCTTTCTCAGGGGGATGAACCAATCCTGAGCATGGAGGAAGAGATTTTGAAACATCGACCAGCACTCTTGGACCCCCCTGCCTTCAAGAGCCCTGACCCTCGGGATTCGTCCAAGTAGCTCCTTGAAGAGGCCAAAGTTAGCCCTCCTGAGGTACAAGGTTTTGATCCTACTTATCGCCCTGCTTCCTCCATGCAGGATCCTGAAGTTCACCATTTCATGGTCACTGCAGCCAAGGCTACCTCCGACCTTCACGTCCTCAGCCAGTCCCTCCTTGTTTGTTAGTACAAGATCCAGCCTCTCCTTGTTGGTTCCTCCACCACTTGCATCAGAAAGTTATCATCAGTGCTCTGCAGGAACCTCCAGGAATGCATGTGCCTAGCTGTATGATCTTCCCAGCTGATGTCAGGGTGGTTGAAGTCCCCCATGAGAACCAGGGCCTGTGACTGTGAGGCTACTTTCAGCTGCTTGTAGAAGGCCTCATCAACTTCCTCCTCCTGGTCAGGTGGCCTGTAGTACACACCCACAACAACGTCACCCATATGAGCCTGTCCCTTAATTCTATCCCATATGCTCTCAACTTGTTCTTCATCTGCCCCCAGGCAGAGCTCAATACATTCCAGTTGCTCCCTCACATACAGAGCAACTCCCCCACCTCTCCTTGTTGGCCTGTCTTTCCTAAAGAGTGTGTAGCCATCCATGACAGCATTCCTGTCATGTGAGCTGTCCCACCACGTTTCTGTGATGGCGACCAAGTCATAGCTGTCCTGCTGTACAATGGCTTCCAGCTCCTCCTGTTTATTGCCCATGCTACATGCATTTGTGTAGATGCACTTGAGCTGGGCTGTTGATCTCACCCCTGACACTGGCATGCCTTGCCTGGGCTCATCTCTAGTGAGCTGGGCGCGTCAGTTTGCCCAGGTTGTTTGCCTGTTCAGGTGTAAAATCTCAGGCTATGGGAGGTGATAACCATCCTAGGAACCTGCCCAGATCCTTCCACACACCCTGCCACCCAGGGACTGGCTGTTCTAGGGCACGTTTCAGTATAGCCTCACCCAGAATCTGTTTTCTCTTACACCAGCACGAGACTACGTTCCACAAAACCCATAATATGCCAACAGTATTAACTAGTAGCACTAAACAGCTCACACGAGCGTGAACAAGGACCTCGACAGCTTGCCTAATACAACCATCCACAGAAATCCCAGGTGGGGAGAGGGAGATGTACTCCCTCATCATCTCCACAAGACATCTTCTGCAGTACAGCAAGGCTGTCAACACCAGGACAAAGCACATAGCCATTTTTGGTACCAACATACTCCCAAGTTCCTTCATCCACCCTACAAAATAGCTCCCCCAGCAAAGTAAAGCTGTCAATGCCAGGGCAAAGTACAAAGCCATTTTTGCTACCAACATACTCCCGAGTTCCTTCATCCGCCCTACAAAATAGCTCCCCCAGAAAAGTAAAGCTGTCAATGCCGGGGCAAAGCACAAAGCCATTACTTGTATTAATGTGTTTCAAAGGTCAGCAAAATAAAGCAATAAGCAGCGCAAACAACCAATTCCGTGACCCACACAGGAGCTTGCCACTTAACAACTACAGCTATAGCACATGTAGTACAAAACTGCCATTGTATTCGAGCCCCACACTGGGCGCCAAGATCTCTTGTGGTTTTGCCTCAATTTGCAACAAAAGAACCACACAGCTGCTCTCTTACTCCTTCCCCCTTCCCAGTGGGATGGGGAGGAGAATCCGAAGGAAAAAAGGCGAAAACTCATTGGTGAGGATGAGAACAGTTTAACAGAATGGCAAAGGGTGAAGAAAACAACACTCAGTAATACTGAAAAAAAGCATATACAACATGCAGTGTTCTCACCACCCAATGCTTAGCTTGCTCCTGAGTAGCAAAAGCCCCTCCTTCAGCCAGCCCCCCACTTAAATACTGAGCATGACATCACATGGTATAGAATATCCCATTTGACTGGCTGTTTGGGTCAGCCCAACCAGCTTCTTGCGAAAATTAACAGCTGAACCCAGAATCTTCACAAGGACTGGACCAGGTCTTGCAGTGACTGTATAGTTTGCGATTCTGTCATGTGCTGTTGATCTCTAGCTTCTACAGCTAGAGTATATGCACATAGTGAAAATGCTGAACCTTTCATAGAGAACACATTACTAGTCCCTTGCGACAGGCAGTCAGATTTCCCTCAGGGATAGCTCCTAAACTCTTCGAGATTAAAATAATAATAGTAAAATGATATAGTATAGACTGGACACTGTTAACATTGGCATATGCAGTGAATAAAATTAATATAAAACTCAGGAGCCAAGTCTAAGTATTCGAGAAATTGTCTGCTAGAGGAAAGGGCTGGAGCACTTGATGAGCCATGATCCGAGGGCTGGAGCACCTCTCCTATGAGGACAGGCTGAGAGAGTTGAGCTTGTTCAGCCTGGAGAAGAGAAGGCTGCAGGGAGACCTGATTGCAGCCTTTCAGTACTTAAAGGGAGCCTATAGGAAAGATGGGGACAATCTTTTTAGTAGAGACAACAGTGACAGGACAAGGGGTAATGGTTTTAAGCTAAAACAGGGTATGTTTAGGCTGGATATAAGGAAGAAATTCTTTACAGTGAGGGTGGTGAAACGCTGGAATGGGTTGCCCAGAGAGGTAGTGGAGGCCCCATCCCTGGAAACATTCAAGACCAGGTTGGACAGGGCTCTGAGCAACCTGATCTAGTTAGCGGTGTCCCTGCTCGCTGCGGGGGGGTTGGACTAGATGACCTCTAGGGGTCCCTTCTGACCCAAAACTTTCTATGATTCTATGATTAAAGGTCTGTCTTAAAAATAACATGAATCAGATGATGTTGGAAGTTCAGATTATTCCTGAACCTTTTGTGGTCACTTCCTTACACATGGGAGATCATGGGTTAAGTCAACAGAGATGTAGGAATCTGCAATACACTTGCTTATAGAGGAGTTGCATCTCCTTATACGAGGGGCTGAATTTGGCCCTTAATTTTGAAAAATTGACTTGAAGCTAAATAAGCTTAAGAATTAGTAACACATTTTCAGATCACCGTGGCTCCTACATCAGAACAATTTCAGTTGCCCCTGGAGGTGAGAATGTAGCAAGTAAATTAAAGCAATCTTTTGCCATTATGCCAGTGTGTACATGTAGATTAATTGTTGGTACCATCAGGGCTTTGCTGTGAGGATGCTCTCAGCAGGACTGCAGTCCTAGCCTATGGTTGTTGCTACAGGGAAAAACGCTGTCAGAAAGGGGGTGCAATGGCATAAAAGGGGAAACACTCCTTGATACAGCTTAAATTAATGCTAATTAAAATAAGGAATAGGTTGCAGGAGGGAGATGGCAGTGTTAATCGGCATAATATAAGGCAGGGGACTGGAAACACTCCACTGGGGTCTGTGCCTGTGTAGCTCGGTTTGTTTACAACACACAAAATCTCAGCTACTGTTACCGTAGCCATGGCAACAGTATTGAGGTTACATCCATCAACAAAGAGAGAAAAACAAAGATAAGGCTGGTGTTTAATAAAGATGAGCCATGATCATTATACACCAGGCAAGAGAGGACTGCAAAACGAATAGCCTGTGTCCCCAATGTACATGACTTACCCTCTGCAGCAATAGAAAATGGATAAACTTGTGACACCAGTGTCGCTCTTTCCCTAATAGGTGAATGAAAGGCATTGAATGTATTCCTACTCCCTTTAAATATTACACGGTGATGCAAACTCCTTGCCCACTTATTTATTCCATATATAAGGCACAATGGCTTGGGTGCAACAGTAACATCTGAGGTTGTGTCAGAGAGTATAAGAGAAAAAAGGATTTCTGAGGTTCACAAGCACGATATATCCAAGTGGAAGAAATAATGTATTAAAAAGAAACAGCATTTGTACCACTTGGGATATACGCCAAATGCTGTTGGGTTTTATCTGCATATCTGTTCACTGTGTTCCCTTTACTTCCTTATACATTTTGTTGTTAGCACAAAATGTCCATGCAGTCCTTTGTGAAGAGGTCACGTGTGATTCAGTTTCCTGGGAATGAAGTCAGCCTGTCTTCAGGACAATAAGCTGAACAGTAAGAGTCTTCAGATGGCCCCATGCATTACATAGTTAGAGACATGCTGGAGAAGCTGGAATCCAGAAATGGAAATGAGAATAGGAGACAGAAGGATGTGTGATGGGTGACCTAGGAAGTCTCTGTTCCAGCTAATCACGTCTGATATGTTGATGGTTCCTTTCTATTCTGAGAGAAGAACACATAGGGAATGACTCTAGAGCTAAATTTCAGGAGGATGTTTTGTCACAGGATATTTGTTAGTCCATACAACATGTGAAAAAACACAATTCAAATCATTTGAGTAAAAAGGAATGACCATAGTGTCAGGTGACACAGTTTGGCTGAATGCATACAGAGCTTTTTTCTTTGCATCTGATCTGTGCCCTATGTAGGACTATTGTGGTACTTAAATTCTGCTTTTGTATGGTTTTTCTCAGTTTAAAGTATTTGACAATGTGAGACTTAATTGCAGATGATGAGAGAGTTGTTAGCATGAAACTTACAGTTTTAGTTGCTTGCCTTTCAGTGTGGCATGAGGACGTGCAGAGGAATCTCAGAGTAAAAATTTTTTTTAGAACTGTTGGAGTGTATAGAGATCAGTGTACAATATGTCTATGTCTTATCCACATTGCCCATTACAAATGATCCAAAAGTATTTATTCCCATAAATTGTGTCTCCAAAAATATTAGGTGGCATGGCCAAGAAAATTATCAGAGTGTGTGTGAGCAATATAAATAAATGACCAATCTGATAGCCTTTTATGATGGCATGACTGCCTGGGTAAGTGAGGGGAGAGCACTGGATGTTGTCTACCTTGACTTCAGCAAGGCTTTTGACACAGTCTCCCATAACATCCTCCTAGGGAAGCTAAGAAAGCGTGGGCTAGATGACTGGTCAGTGAGGTGGATTGAGAACTGGATGAATGGCAGAACTCAGAGGGTTGTTGTTGCGTTAATTTGGCAGAAAATAAACCCCCTTGCTTTCTAACGCTCTTCACCGAAGTGAGAGGCTAGGTGCGGCTAGGTTTAAATTCTGAATGATGTCCAATTTGCCACTACCAGTCCAGTCGCGTTTAATATGTATATTAAACTACCACGATTCTGGATACACTAATAGCAGTCTGCGCCTTCAGTCCAGTCGTGCTCATGAACTAGCACGGCTGCATTTTGTCGTGTTCAGTGAGAAACTGTGACAACTGGCTACTTAAACAGTGCAGTTCTATTTGTGCAAAAGATATATAGGTTTTTTGAATTGCCGGTGATAGTGACTGTCTGCAAGAGAGCACGTGCAAATACCAAACGCGTGAAAAGATTATAAATAATACAGCCTGGCTATAAACATTAGGGAGTAACTATTCCCAAGAAAAGCGCTTAGTTTAAGTCTCACCCAAGGCGTCCCAAGGGGGGGAGAAGCAAGGCTCAGCCCGTCGGCCAATCCCAGTTGTCGGAGGCAGTCTGAGGTGGAGTTTCCCTTGACTTGCTCACGGTGTTGTCTTCTTTTCCTCTGAAGATCTTCTTCTCTGAAAATCTACGGTGTTATCTTCTTCTACGAAAATCCCCCATTTCCCTGGCTATTTTAAGATCCTTTCTACCTTTAAGGTGGAGTTTGAGTGACTGTAGTCATGCATACCTTTTATCATGATTGGTGTAAAATTTTCTTGCTTTATGTTTAAAGGTATAGTTTACGAAAAATTGAGAGCGCAGACTCGAAGAGGGGTGGTTGCACCTCGGAGGCGGGTAGCCTTTGGGATGGAGGTGTGTTTTGGTATTAAAATGATATTAAAACGAGCAAAGTTCACGAAAGAATAGCACTTTGGCAAGGTTTCAAAAACCTGTTGGCTCAGGGGGCCAGATGAGCTGCTTATCAGTTCTAGAGAACCATTTCTTCCCCCTTTATCATCACGGAGCAGGGCCACGGAGTCTCCACTCCGTTTCGTCCTCTATGGTACATGGTACATTGCAGGGAGTTGCTGTGTTAGTGGATTCCTCGCATGCCTGCTGCAGCTGTGTCCCATCCTCAGAGCTCCTGTTGATTTCATGCTTTTCTTCAGTGGGTGAACACTGCTACGTTTTTCATATAAACCTTAATTTTTTGATGTAAAAACTTAGTTTTACTAGTAATTCCACATATTCCACCCCGTGACTAAAGTCACTCAAACTTCACTAGATTTGGGGTTAATCTGGAATGTCACATGTGTTCCTATGGTAAGGGTTGTCAAGTACAAACGAATTTTGGGGAGCTAGCAAGCGAGTTAACTTTTTCATCATAAGCCAAAGTTTAACATACAAAGCAAGTGTCAAAACAAAGCACAATATGGTGATTATTAATAAAACAATAACGGGATGCAACATCCTATTAAAGAGTCCTGTAGTTGTTGGTGACCATCCGAAAAGAGTGTCCCACCATTTGTGTTCTCCGTCCTTTTTGACTCTCTCCAGTACTTGATGTATTTCTTCTACATCATGATGGACAGTAATTAGAGTCTTTTGTCCGTTTTCTTGGGCCTCCTTTAACAGTCGCTTCAAGTCATTATGTTGTAGCAGTTTTTTCACTAATGTGATATTCATTCCAATGGGGACAGGTGGTAAATCGTGAATGAGTGTATAGTTGGTTTGTAACATTTGGTGAGACGTAACAGGAGTCGAATAACTGAAATCGCATCCAACAATGTTAGTGAAATTACAAACACAAAAATTTAAATGATTGTCAATATCTGTGACCATGTTATCTATGAATATAAAATTACAAGGAGATCTCATGCAAACACATCCTTTCCCAACATATACAAGCACAGCATTGGGGGCATCATCAGGATGTATCTCAAAATGGCAAACGTTTTGTTCGGTGTCGAGACAAATGTCTTGCGCTTTAAAAGTATTACTCTCACAAATAAAGCCTTGTTGTTCTCGTGTGATACATGCATCGACATCAACAGTTTGCCATTTGTCACCATCTCTTTTGGCCCACACTCTATGCTCAATAGGATAGAGTATTGTTCCGTTGAGATTTAATCCTAATGCAATGATCGGGTGTATGGTATATACCGAGGCATTTTGTATCGTTAAGACAAAAGCAGTGGCCTTACTCTTAATGGGGTCATAGGTGAAATTAACTAGGTTCCACCAGGACTGAAATTTTTTCTCAAAGTCAATTGCATTATCCCATATCACTTTTCGAATTTCGGTAGGTAAGGTGCCTTCTTCACCTTCCCTTATAATTGCAGCAGTCATCGATTGCATCCAAAGCTGGGCTTGGATACAGCTGAGTGCTAAAGAAATATTGCTTTGGGCTGCACCAAGTGCATTTGCAATCAGCTGATGGTCCTTTTCACTTGTTTCTTCCCACTGAGCTAATATATTAGAAAAAAGCCATTGGTGATTTCCCAGAATTAAAAGGGAAGACCGTAGGGGGTGTTCTAACCTATTCAAGTCACCAGCAGTTGTGACTAGTTTGTTAGCAAGTACTTCAGCATCTATACTGTTTAAGACTCCCAAGCTTGTTCCTAAGATACCAGTTACATCTCTCTTCAATCGCTGTGAGGAGGCAAGGGTTCGTTCATGTAACCACGCATACCATCCTGCATAGGATGTACCTAGGAAAGGTGAGCAAATAGGTTTGATGGCAGAGACATTAATCTGCATTGATAGTTCCACTCGCTTGAGAGAGTAGGTCAGGTTAAACAATATTTGTTGTTGACCAGTATTTTTGATAACTTAAGGACCAATGTTAAAAATGTAAGGATTTAGACTTGTGGGTGTCTGAATGGATTCATTCTCAAAAATTTGTTGGGGTGACACCGTGATTGGTACAGGCATAACCGTAGTTGAAGTCTTTTCCTGTGATATGTCTAATCCAAATTTAAATGGTAGTGCTTTGTCTCCTCTGTCAGTGCTTCCTAAACAGACAACAGATACTGATTGAATTATAGTAAAATTGAACCAACAAACATCAGATGCACAATGCTTCCTATCTATTGTGGGTTCTGTTTTTTGTTCAGGAAATTTCCTGATAGTAACTTGGGTTGAAGGAGAGAAATCTTTTCTATTGCTAGCATTAAAGGTTCGACAACCTATGTGGATTGTTTTCCCTTTATCGACTTTCCATCTATGCATCGAATGTTTCCATTCTGATTCATGTATTTGCAATTCCTTGTTGTCATATATGATGACAGTTGCTAAACTCATTCATTCTAAGTAGAAATACTATTACAGTTAGAAGGAGGGACAAAATTCCTTGGATGCACTCGAGGTTAGCGTAAGCCAATGCGTCTGTCTACGTGCAGTTCATCCAGGATTCCTGTGAACACAAAAGGGAAGAAAAAACATGCTCGGTCGACAAGACCGACGGGGTTAAAAGGAAAGTGAAATCCACCGGGTGCTGATTAAGTGTATTTCTCTTGAGTAATCTTTGGCGCCCGATGCACAGGGATTTTTCGGAGTGACTAGTACCATTGGCACGGCTCCAATTTGAGGCATTTTTATCAGCACATTTAAGGTAGCTATCTAGGAATGAGCAGCTCTTTGTATTATTATTACCACTTCAGCAATATTCGGAACTGCGGCAGTTAGGGGTGCAGTATTGGCATTTACTTCTTTTTTCCAGTTTTACTACCACCCCGTCAATACCAGCAAGTTCTGCTGCTGGCAATGGGTATTGCTGAACATTAGTGATTTTAGAGGGGGGTAATGGTATGGAGGTTTCTAGCAGACTCAGTGCCACTGTGCCTAACCCCTTTTCATGTCCTGCAAAGCTCCACACAGTTCCATCGGGGAGTTTCCACACTCGCCTGTGCAGCAAATCAAATCCTAAAAGATTAGTGTGTGCAGCACCCACTAACACTTCTTTCCTGGTCATTCTCTGTTCTCCTGGTAACCAGAGGGTGATTTTTGCAGTGGGGCATGTTTTTATCACACCATCAATCCCCATAAATTTGACTTTGCGTCAGGTGGGTTTTATGCCCAAAAGTTGTGCTGTTTTATTAGTGATTACTGACATTTGGGCCCCGGTATCGATGAGAAATTCAGTTAATATTTTTCGGGGTCCAATGGGAAGGGCAATAATAGGTTCGTTGACTTTACCAGGGAGGCATTGAATCGCTAGTACCCGCCGGACAGGGTGGCTCACTGCCCTCCCCGGGGATGGGAGTTTTTTTGCTGGGACTCTGACAAATCAATCAAGTCAGATTTTGGTGCAGAAGGCACAACGCTGTCATAACCAGGAGATTCGCCGGTTGGACGCTTTACCCCAACCGAATTATTTTTTCTAGTTAAATTGGACCAGTGCATGGAGATCTTCCGTAGGGACGCCGTGCAGGAGCCGTCAAGGTACTCCCAGGTCTAGGGCTTTACGCCACAACTCATTTTGCTTCTTATCAGGTTTAAATCTCCCGTCAGGTTTAGGGTTGTGAGTACGCATTCGATCAGATTTGGAGTCTTTTATGTGGACCTGGCGAATCCTTTGGGTAGGATCGGGGGGCTTTTCACCAGTTAGGGTAGCCCAGCCCATTTGGCATCCATATTTGTCTATTTCCTGCCCAAATTCATTCCAAGTGGGTATACGGCCATGCCGACCCCGACCGCAGTTAGTGTTATCACAAATCTCCCGTATGCGGTTTCGAGTTTCGACCGTAAATGGCTTAAGGCAATCGGGGAGACCACGGATGAGAGGGCCTAGTTGGTCTGGGTCAATAGGAGCTAACATTGGGGATTTTCGAAACTCCTCCCAGTCATACATAGCTTGCAGACAAGCTGCTTTTCGTACTGCTGCAGACAGGTCAGAGTAACCCTTAGCTCTAATCTCTAGCGGCTTTCCCCTTTCCCGCGGATCCATACCACCTGCCCAGTAGGCTGCTCGAGCGGTTAGGGAATAACAATGATCTCCTGGCATAGTGGTTAAAAACACTCCAGGTCCCCAGGTGTCTCCCGCTTCATCCTCACTTAACATAATGCTATCTCCACCCTCAGCAGAAACTCTACACACATATTCAACAGTTGACTCGCTTGACTGCCTGGAGTATTTCTCTTTTATTCTTTCCAACTCTGTCAGTGTCCACGGCACGGTACGTGTAGTGGTATGGATTTCATCATTATCATCAGCAGCTGTTTCAATTTTAATTAGGGGTCACAAGGGTATCACTTGGGATTTAAAAGTCCCTTCGACTTCACTGACTTCCTCATCATCACTGTCACACCAAAAATCTTCAGTCTGCATTCCTGAGCTCGGGTAACGCATTAACTTACAAATCTGCTGGACCTGGGCAGAAGGCTGCATTTTATCTAAAAGCCCATTCACCTTTTTCAACAACATCCTAAGCTGCTGATTTTCCTCCAAGAGCTCATCAACTTGGTTTCCTAATTTCTCATTTTTGCTTGTAAGTTTGCTAACCCGAGTTTCTAATTTTTCTCCTGTCTCCTTCTGGAAAGCTAATGCTGATTTCAGCACCTCATTTTCTGATTTTAAAGCTGCATGTTCTACGGCAGAGACCAGAGTAGGAGCAGGGGCTTCCTTAGCTTCTTTTTGTGCACAAGATAAACAGGCGCCTAACACCGCACAAATCACTCCTTTACCTTTACCAGTTCGGAGCTTTTGTGAAACCTGACACTGTTTAACACATTCAACTACTTTCTTTTCACCCTTCCAAAACTTCTGGGCCCTATAAAGGTATAGTTTACGAAAACTTGAGAGCGCAGACTCGAAGAGGAGTGGTTGCACCTCGGAGGCGGGTAGCCTTTGGGATGGAGGTGTGTTTTGGTGTCGGGGCGATCGGCTAAGTCCTGCCCCGAGGGTCGCGAACCTGGAGAAGCGGCGGAAGAATGCAGCCGACTCAATGTGAGTGATAAGCAAGCTTCGTTTATTACAGTTTGGTTACACAATTTATAGAGTGATTAATTAGCTACTACATATTGCAAAGTTAGAGCTCATTATTGGCTAGCCAGCTAAATGTCAACTCCGCCCATACTCCCTCATTCTTCTCCAGCTGCAACCTGTTTTTCACATTCTTGCTAACCGCAGAGTTGATTTGTTAAATTCCTTGTTCTGTCAAGGACACCGTGTGCTAAGCTTAAAATGGATTTTCTACAACAAGCAATTCGGTCGAGCCTTGCCATCCCCCCACACTTCCCCCTTTTTCTTTTTAAATTGCGATAGGGCTCCTAATAGATGAGAATTTGTTAAAAATACACAAAGGTCAATAGGGAGGTCGGGGTCACGACGGTGGACGAAACGTGAGGCAATCTGGTCAGCAATTTGAGAGAGGATACGCTGCTGTTCCGACGTAAGTTGCACCGGTGTGGTTGGGTCTGTCCCACGTAGTAACGGTCGAAGGCTGTCCAACTGTGCGTTGGATATTCCGACGACAGGACGGATCCATTGGATGTCTCCCATCAGCCTTTGGGCGTCATGCAGTGTCTTGATTGACGTGTTGAGTTGCAGTTTTTGTGGGTGGATCTGAGAGTCAGAAATCTTCCAGCCTAGATATAGCCATGGCGCTTTCGTTTGAATTTTTTCAACAGCTATTATTAAGCCATTCTCTCTCAGTGTCGTATGTAATAGCTGAACTTGTTCGGCGCTGAACTCCGACTCCTGCGCGAGCAGGATATCATCCATATAATGATAAATTAACGTGTGTGGCCATAATTTCCTTAAGGGTTGTAGTGCATTGTCCACATACAACTGGCACAGCGTGGGACTATTTTTCATTCCTTGTGGTAATACTGTCCATTCAAAACGCTGTGCTGGCGCCTCTTTGTTAACAGAGGGCAAAGTAAACGCGAAGCGTTGCATATCTTGCTCGTGTAATGCAATAGTAAAAAAGCAATCTTTTAAGTCCACTATCAACAGTCTCCAATGCTCTGGTAACATAGCGGGGTTAGGTAGTCCTGGCTGCAGCGCTCCCATCGATTGCATTTGAGTGTTAACTGCCCTTAAGTCATGTACTAGCCTAAATTTTCCAGATTTTTTCTTGATCACAAAAATTGGAGTATTCCAAGGGCTTGTCGATAAACGCAGATGCTTTTGGTCTAGTTGTTCTTGCACTATTTGATGAGCGGCGGCGAGGCTTTCCTGCTTTAACGGCCACTGCTCGACCCACACTGGTTCGTTCGTTATCCACTGCAATGGGATCGGGAAAGCCCAGGTTGCAGTGACCGTTACTGAAAAACCTTCTCGGTGGTTAGCACCACCCCCAATTGGTCAAGAACATCTCTTCCAATTAGACCATTCACTCCAGTCGGGAGGGGCATGACAGTGACTGGCACGGTCGCATGTCTGTTGTCTATGATTATCAAAATACGGTCCACGCTCCGTTGTACCGGAGTGTATCCCCCCACTCCTTCAACTCCTCGCTCCATTGGTTTCGTAGGCCATGTTTTAGGCCAGACCCCTTCTTCTATAATAGTTAAGTCAGCACCTGTATCCAACAGCAGCGAGAGGTGGATCTGTTGACCCCGGGCCTCTAGCGTAGCCATCGTAGTCGGTCGACGGTTCATAGACATGGTCAGAAATACTCCTGCTCCCGTTGAGCCAAATCCTCGATCCTCCCGGGGGGTGGTGATTTTCGGGGAAATACCCGCAGTCAGGTGCGGCAGCGGTACCAATTGGGCAATTTTGCTGCCTGTTGGAATATGTATTGGCGGAAACGATGTCTGGACAATGATGCTAATAGTCCCGGTAAAATCGGCGCCAATGAGTCTTGGGATGACCGTCAAACCTTTTAGGCTTGTTGACGAGCGGCCGAGTAATAACGATTCACATGCTTGTTTATTAATAATCACTGGTCCCTTTACATTGCTTGGTACTCGTTGGGGTCTTTGATCCAATAGGGTGACAGCTACTGCCGTTGCCACATCCATTCCGAGGCTGCCGGCTGTAGCTGGTTGTAACTGGCTGCTGATGTCGCTGTGGGCGTTTATAAGTTGGCAGTCACTTGCTGCACTGCTGGAGCTGCTACTTGTGTCGGGGCGCGACGGCTCGACGCGCTCATCCGTCCGTTTCCCGACTTGAGACATATCTCAGTATTGTGATTGTTCGTATGGCAGTTCTCACACCACACCCTGGTGGCTTGACAATTACGTCTCATATGTCCTTCTCGCCCACATCGGTAACACTTAAAGTTTCGTGGCGGCTTCGGTCGTGCCTCCGCAGCATTAACTCGAAGGGGTTGCAGAGCGGCGAACACTTGCTGTTGGATTTGTTGTTGGGCTGTGAAGGCCTGTTGTTGGGCTTGAAGGATATCGCTTCCTAACTGTTTCATAGCCTCGACCAACATAGCTTGTGGTCCTACCGGTACCCTACTCATTCTATCCAACATTAGTTCTACTGTGGCATCAGCGGGTAAAGAACTTATGATGTTTCTAGTTTGAGTATTCGAATTCTGAATAACACACTGCCTCAGCAAAGCTGCCCTCATCCATTCCGGTACATCTGACTGTTCTATGGCACTAGTGAGGCGATCAATAAAGCGAGCAAAAGTTTCCTCCCTTCCTTGCTTAATGCCCATATAGGACGGCGAGGGCTGTGCAATTTTAACGTGTTCAAGAGCAGCCCTAGCCGTACGCATAGCCTCCAAGCATCGCTGCGGCCCCATCTGCAATTGTGCCCTGATAGTGACAAAAGGACCTGCCCCCATCAGTTGTTCTACTGTTACGCCTCGCAGCGGATCGCCCTGCTCCCGCGGCGTTTGAGCGGACGCTTCACAATATCGCTGCCAATGGGCCTGCCACAACAATAACTGCGACTGAGTCATAATCATTCGCATAATAACCTTAATATCCTCAGGACAAAGCACAGCACCCCCCCATATATAATTCAACATCTGCTTAGATGGCTCGCCGTGCAAACCTGATTCATTCACCGTGTTCCGTAACTGTGACAACAATTTCCAGCCTAACGGAGCATGATTACCATGATAATCCCCATGCGCATCTTCTTCAAACGCTACCGGAAAGGCCAAGGGGAGAAATTCCCCTGCCTCAGACGCTTCGTCTGCCACCTTCCTCCAATTAATACCCATCGGTCTCCTACAGGTCCCACTATCCTTTCCCGTTTCTTTATTCCCTTGCTCCCCCTTTCCTTGCTCCATCCCTTGCTGCTCCACCTTCCGCCCTATCCCTAACTCCTTTTCTTCCTCAGCCTCTTGATTGTTACTAGACCCTTCCATCGTCACCTTCACTTTTTCCCAGCACGGAGGCTCCGGGACCTTACTTGTACTAAATAATAAGGCATTGTCTCCAGGGGGTGCCGTGGTTCCACTAGAAAACAAGGAACATCCCGCCTCCGGCGGGGGGGCTGACGGCTCTACCTTTTCCAACTTCTGAGTAACAACGGCCGCAAGGTTTTTCTCAACTTTATACCTCTTAATGCAATTGATAACCTCCCGCCACGGCTTCATTAACTTTTTACCTATCTTGTCATCATCAATCACCATATCCCATAACACGTCTCCAAAATCCCTCCACTCCTTCTCCTCAAATAACGAATCTGGAGTCTTAAAAAACCCCTTGAGCTTACCGGTTGCCACTAGTCCCGCTAGCTGTTTAATACAACCAAGCTCTACTCCCCGCTTTTCTAAAAAGCGCTGTAATAACTCTAGGGCTACTTCCTTATCCATACCTTTAACAATAAGCCTTTATCCTTTAACAACAATTAAAAACATATACCTGCCGAAGCGATATCCTTGCAGCCCTTAACCTGTAGCCCTTGCGGTGGCGAGCGTACGCAAAATCACGTAGTCAGGCTCCTAAGTCGACACACCACAGCGCAGTGTTCGGTCGCTTCTGCCCCCTGGTCGCTGCTCCCAGTGCCCCGCTCCTTGCCGCTGCTCCAGGTCGCTGTTCGGGCGCCAAATGTCGGGGCGATCGGCTAAGTCCTGCCCCGAGGGTCGCGAACCTGGAGAAGTGGCGGAAGAATGCAGCCGACTCAATGTGAGTGATAAGCAAGCTTCGTTTATTACAGTTTGGTTACACAATTTATAGAGTGATTAATTAGCTACTACATATTGCAAAGTTAGAGCTCATTATTGGCTAGCCAGCTAAATGTCAACTCCGCCCATACTCCCTCATTCTTCTCCAGCTGCAACCTGTTTTTCACATTCTTGCTAACCGCAGAGTTGATTTGTTAAATTCCTTGTTCTGTCAAGGACACCGTGTGCTAAGCTTAAAATTGATTTTCTACAACAAGCAATTCGGTCGAGCCTTGCCATCCCCCCACATTTTGGTATTAAAATGATATTAAAATCAGCAAAGTTCACGAAAGAATAGCACTTTGGCAAGGTTTCAAAAACCTGTTGGCTCAGGGGGCCAGATGAGCTGCTTATCAGTTCTAGAGAACCATTTCTTCCCCCTTTATCATCACGGAGCAGGGCCACGGAGTCTCCACTCCGTTCCGTCCTCTATGGTACATGGTACATTGCAGGGAGTTGCTGTGTTAGTGGATTCCTCGCATGCCTGCTGCAGCTGTGTCCCATCCTCAGAGCTCCTGTTGATTTCATGCTTTTCCTCAGTGGGTGAACACTGCTACGTTTTTCATATAAACCTTAATTTTTTGATGTAAAACCTTAGTTTTGCTAATAATTCCACAGTTGTCATTAGTGACACAGAGTCTAGTTGGAGGTCTGTAGCAAGTGGTGTCCCCCAGGGGTCTGTACTGGGCCCAGTCTTGTTCAACTTCTTCATCAATGACCTGGATGAAGGGACAGAGTGTATCCTCAGCAAGTTTGTGGATGGCACAAAACTGGGAGGAGTGGTGGATACACCAGAAGGCTGTGCTGCCATTCAGTGAGACCTGTCCATGCTGGAGAGTTGCGTGGAGAGGAACCTGATGAAATTCAACAAGGGCAAGTGCAGGGTCCTGCACCTAGGGAGGAATAACCCCATGCACCACTACAGGCTTGGGGCTAACCTGCTGGAGAGGAGCTCTGCAGAGAGGGACCTTGGAAGTGCTGGGGCATAATCACTTCCGTAGTCCTGCTGGCCACACTATTCCTGACACAAGCCAGGATGCCGTTGGCCTTCTTGGCCACCTGGGCACACTGCTGATTTATGTACAGTCAGCTGTCGACCTGCACCCCAAGATCCTTTTGCACCAGGCAGCTTTCCAGCCACTCCTCCCCAAGCCTGTAGTGTTGCATGGGGTTGTTGTGACCAAAGTGCAGGACCCGGCATTTGGCCTTGTTGAACCTTGTACAGTTGGCCTCGGCCCATCGATCCAGGCTGTCCAGATCCCTCTGCAGAGCCTTCCTACCCTCAAGCAGATCAAAACGCCTGCCCATCTTGGTATCATCTGCAAACTTACTGAGGGATCACTCAATCCCCTCATCCAGATCATTGATAAAGATGTGAAACAAGACTGGACCCAAAACCATTTCAGCGAAGCCACTGAGGCGAAGGGCTGCGGAGTGGACAACCGCGCTGGGGACCCCTTTCCTAAAGCGGCAGAATCGCTAAGTCAAAAGCGCAGGGAGGGAGAAGACACCCAAACCCCCCCCCCCCCAGAGGAGGCAGGAGTCAGCTCCTAATGAGCGGGCAGCTCAGCAGGGACGGAGTCAGCGGTGACGGAGGTGTGACCCTCCTGAGTACAAGAGCAAACCCTAGGCAGCACGAGCAACCAGGAGCGCGGCGAACAAGGTGGGCAAACAGGGAGTGGAGCATCAGAAGAGTGTGGCGCGGCAGTTTGCGCGGCATTTCACGCAGGCAGGGCATGCAGGGAAGTTGGAGGCCACCCCCCAGCCCCTGAGGCAAGCTCAGGAAACTCATCTGCAGGAAGGAAGCCCAGCCATGGCACCCCACCGTCAGAAGGCTACTTCTTCTCTGCTGGTCAGAAAGGAAGCCTCAACCCACACTGAGGTCCCTGGAAAGCACGCAGCTGTCCAGGTCTCTGGCTGCAGCGAGTGCCACCAGCTAGCACTGGAAACGGACAACAGCAAAGGGAATAACTGCGTAAGGTGTGACCAGGTGGACTATCTACTCTGCCTGGTGGCAGAGCTAAGAGAAGAGGTAGATAGGCTATGGAGCATCAGGGAGGCCAAGCAGGAGATCGACTGGTGGAGCCTTGCCCTGACAACCCAGGAGTCTACCCAGGAACAACCTGTAAAAAAGGCCCGGGACCAAAGGGCACTAGTAACCTCCCCCCATCAGGCTGAAGGAAGGGACGCAAAGGAAAACAGCGAGTGGAAGCGGGTCCGCAGTCGGGGCACCTTGCCCACCACATCTCCACAGGTGCCTCTGCATAATAGGTATGAGGCTCTAGATGTGGAGGACAAGACGGTGGATGGTGCAGGGGTTGACCCATCCACATCGGAGGAGGCACAAAGATCAGAAGGACCTCCCTCTCGCATTACTAGCAGCTCCACAAGGAGGAAGAGATGAGTCATAGTTGTAGGAGACTCCCAGCTGAGGGGAACAGAGGGTCCAATATGCCGGGCAGACCCTCCTCTCAGGGAAGTCTGTTGCCTCCCGGGAGCACGGGTCAAAGATATTGCTAGGAAACTTCCTAGACTGGTCTGACCCTCAGACTATTATCCTCTGCTGCTCTTCCATGTGGGTGGGGACGAAGTTGCAGTAAGTAGCCCGAGGGTAATTAAAAAAGAATTCAAAGCCCTAGGACGATTAGTAAAGGAATCTGGAGCACAGGTTATCTTTTCATCGCTCCTTCCAGTGGTGGGCAGAGACGTTGAGCGACAGAGGCAGACTCAGTCTATCAACACATGGCTCCGTGACTGCTGTCACCGCCACAACTTTGGGTTCTTTGACCATGGGACGACATAAACAGCACCAAGCTTGCTGGCATCAAATAGGAGCCGGGTTTCTCAAAGGGGGAAGAGGATCTTTGCCCAGGAGCTTGTGGGGCTCATGGACAGGGCTTTAAACTAGAGGTGAAGGGGGAAGGGGAACCTATCAGGCTTGCCAGCGACAGGCTAGGGGATGATACACAATGGTTAGAGGGATGGGGGGCTAGTAGGAGCCCTCAACCCGTTGCCCAGCAGCGTGCGAGGGACACTGCAGCAATGTGGAAGTCTTGCGAAAGGGAGCTGGAGGCGCCTGAAGTATAAGGTGCCAAGAAGAAAATACCCATGAAACACCTCAAGGGAAAAAAGGGGTGCTCTGCTATGAAGGTAACGAGGCCGACAGCTCAGATGAAATGCCTCTATACAAATGCATGCAGCATGGGAAACAAACAGGAGGAGTTGGAAGCAGTCGTGCTGCTGGAAATCTATGACCTGATTGCCATCACGGATACTTGGTAGGATAAATCCCACGACTGGAATGTAGTTCTTGATGGCTACAGGCTGTTCAGAAGGGACAGGCGAGGAAGGAGGGGCGGGGGCATTGCCCTTTACATCAGAAAACATTACAGAGTGAAGAGCTGTCCCTGAAGAATAACCACGAGCAGGTCGAAAGCTTATGGGTAAGAATCAGAGAGAGAGGCAACACAAGGAACCTAGTGGTTGGTTGCCGAGTTTCAGCATCTGTGCAAGGACGGAAACGACTCTCACACACATTGATGCAATGCACAGTCGGTTCCTTTATTATTTCGCTTGTGCGGTTATATACATTTTCCATATCTGTACACGCGATTATGCTTATTCGGATAGGCTACAGACATAAATCACGTGATGTTCACACGCCCCACATTCCCTTATGATTGGTAACTATGCACTAACGCCAACAGCAACAGACTGCCTCCACGTCCTTGAACACATCTTGTTTTTGCTAACCCACATCATGTGCACTATCAGAACTTTCTCAATGGCTATTCTTAGCTGTCCTTTCCAGCAGCCTCTTCGGTTATGCTGTTTTGCTTAAGCGGCCTAGTCGTGCTAATTCTCAAGCTACATCGACCCCAACATCTCCCCCCTTTTCTTTTCAAAATAAGCTAAGCTATCTTATCATTGCCTTAAAATCATTTGCTCAATTTGTGTTAGTTGCATCACAAAAATTTTCTTCACAGTTACCTCTAGTGCCTTTTGTGTTATGCGTATTATACACGGGACCAACATAATCACTGCCATAATCATTACAACAATAAGCAACAACATTTTGATTAGTGACATTAACCAGCCAGAAATTCCCCATCTGTTTCCTGCTGCATCAAATACTTCCGCAGCCCCAATAAATCAGAATACAGATACAATAGTGTAAAGTCAAAAACCGGAAAACTTACCAAACCAGAAGATGCAAAGGCAGTTACTTAGTCCAGACAAATCCATTAGATCACAAAAGCCAAATCAGTCCATCAGGTCACATAAATACAAACACCATAACATAAAAGCACACATTTATGGTCGCGACCACACATACACACACAGAGAGACAGGCACACCAAGTTTTCAACATAAATCCAAATATTACAAAGATTTATGAACAGACAGCAGGCAGGCAACAAAAGTAATACTGGAAGAATGCCTTTGTCTTATTAATAGTCCCTGCTCAGAACTTTTTGGTCCAGGGATCAGAGGTTCTCCCCGAGAATCCCTCGGTGCTGGCTGGAGGTCCTGTGATCCCTGGGACCATTGATGTTCAAGAGCAGGGTCCTACCTGGGTACCCAAACTCTACTACCAGAAAGGAGCAAAATAATTCACTCTCCAGAACTTAACCCCGGAGCCCTAGAAAGCAGGCACTCATATTGACACTCGTCAGATGGTACAGATAACAGCCATACATCGTTAGGATGTAGCGCCTTTAACCATGTGGTTAGCATCTTTGTTAACCGGGCCCACTGTCTTTTTATCACCTCCCCTTCTTCTTCCGTGTTCATTCAAGATGGGTTTGATCCATTTTGCTGGCACCCACTCCATCTGTCCATTATCTGTAGAAATACAAGCATATCCCCTTCCCCAAGTGAGTAGTCGTACTGGACCTTCCCAAAGCCCTTTATCCGGGCGGAATACCGTTACTAACACCACATCATTGTCATAGACATTTTTGTTTGTTCCCCTGTGCCAAACAGCTGGGGGGTCACTATGACCTCCTCTAACATTCAACCAATTCAGGACAAAAAGGGTTTTGTGTAGACAGTCTACTGGGGATTGCTCTCCCCCCTTTTTTAAAATATTTAAATGATCTTTTAGTAAGCGATGGGAACGCTCCACAATAGCTTGACCAGTGGAGTTGTATGGGATGCCCTGTACATGCTTAACACCCCACCGCTGAAGGAAATGGGCCACCACCTGAGACCTGTAGGCTGGGCCATTATCAGTTTTAATTTGTTCAGGTACTCCCAACACAGCAAAGGCTTGCGCCCAATGTCGTTGGGTTGCTTTGGCATTGGTAGAAGTAGCTGCTGTTGCCCAGATGGCCGCCAAACACGTATCGACAGAGACATGGATGTGCTTCAAACGCCCAAACTGGGGGAACTCGGTCACATCGGTTTGCCAAAGTTGTCTGGGCTGTAGACCTCGAGGATTTACACCACCATCCTGTACAGGAGTGAGTCTCGCACAGTCAGGGCAGGCTGCAACAATAGCATGCGCATCTGCTTTAGATTATGAAAACTGTCTTTGCAGCGCTGCCGCAGACTGGTGGAAAAAATCATGCGCTGCTCGTGCAGCATCAAAGTTCGTGGACAGTTGTACGGGAGTGGCCGTCACTAGTTGGTCCGCACAGTGGTTACCTTCTGTTAGGCCCCCAGGAATGGAAGTATGACTTCTAATATGAGCTACAAATAGTGGTTCTTGCCGCTGTTGAAGCATGTGCCATAACTGAGTTATGGCACTGAACAGCAATGGGTTTTGTATCTTACCGATAAATGCAAAATGTAACCTTTGTATGATACCAACGACATATAGTGAATCAATCACAATATTAAGAGGTTGTTGAGGCCACAGCTTCAATACTTCCACTACTGCTAAAAGTTCTAAAATTTGAGCAGATCCTTCCGCCACAAGGCTGTGCGAGTACCAGTAGCCATGTAGTTGCCACACAAACCCAGCACGCTTCGATTTGCTGCTCGCATCCGTAAACACTGTCAATGCGTCTAGCGGGCAATCAGTCACAATATTCTGTGGCAACAACCGTAAACATGCCTTAAACAATGGGTGACGCGGGTAGTGATTATCTATTACAAACGGTTGGTTCAATATGGCCGCCGCAAATTCATCATTGGTTTGACAAAACTGTGCGACCAATTGGGATGTGAGTGCCATTATTACTTGGTGTGGTACAGCTCCAGCAATAATTTTTGTTCGTTGGCATCCTTTATGGATTATAGCCGCAATAGCCTCAATCCTTATGGTCACAGTTCGTCTGAAATGGCTAGGACCGAAAATCCATTCCAGGATGCATAATGGGTCTGATTGTTGCTCCCGCCATTGAGCCAATATCCCAATGATCTCTTCCCGAGAGTCATAGATATATAACTGGATCGGGGAGCCTTCAAGTATCCGGGAGACAGAACCGTGTGAGATGTTCTGCGCGATAATTTGAAGTGCTGCCTCTGCTGGTTGTGTTAATTGGCGTGGTTAGTGAGAATTCTTTCCGTCCTGCAATAGTTCATACAAGGGGCTGTAAATCTGTATTGGTTATTCCACAAACGTTCCGAATCCATTGAAGGTCTCCTACCAACTTTGGACATCATTAAGTGTTATGAGGTTGTCAGCACGTATAGTCAACTTTTGCGGCCTAATCACGGTTTCAGTTAAAGTCATGCCCAAATATTTCCATGGGGGTTGTTGTTGAATCTTTTCAGGAGCCACCACTAAACCCCAATCTTCCAACATCCCCTTTAATTCAAGAACAATGTCATCTTGGATTGGACATCGTGAGGCCAATAATAAGTCATCCATGTAATGATACAAAATTAGTTCCTGATGAGATCGTCGGAAAGATTGCAGCGCCAAATCCACATACCATTGGCACATTGTTGGTGAGTTTTTCATACCTTGTGGTAGCACTACCCATTGGTACCGCTTCGTGGGTGATGCTCTGTTAATGGCGGGTACTATAAATGCAAACTTTTCACAATCATCCGGATGTAACGGGATGGTAAAAAAACAATCCTTGAAATCTAGAATCAGGATTTCCCATTGTTCAGGTATCATAGCTGGCGACGGTAGTCTGGGTTGTAGCGGCCCCATATCCTGCATTACTGCATTAAGTGCTCTTAGGTCTTGTAAGAGTCTCCATTTTCCGGACTTTTTCTGAATGGTAAACACAGGAGTATTCCAAGGACTAGTGGACGGGACCAAGTGCCCCAACTTCACTTGTTCATCCACCAGTTCTTGGAGATGGGCGAGCTTTTCAGTAGACAGCAGCCATTGGTCCACCCAGATCGGCTTTTTTGTCAACCATGTGAGCTTCAGTGTAGGCCTGGATGCGCTCGCTTCAATGGCCGCTGTCAAAAAGGCGTCTGAATGACACAACCCCATTGTGATAATACGTCTCTGCCTAATAGCCAAATAGTGGTATTCAAGACATAAGGGCGTGCTTGTGCCAGCAACTTACCATCTTGGTCTACAAAGGTAATGAACTCAGTACTCATTTGTGTCGCTGCTGCACCACCGATTCCTGTCACCATGCAGGACACTACTGTCAATGGCCATGACTCTGGCCATTGGGCCCTCGGGATTATAGCAACATCTGCTCCGGAGTCTAACAACACTTTCTGGTCTTTTAGTACAATGCCGTTCGGTCCTTTAATAGTGATCTTTCTTATGGGCTGTTCTGTGGAAAGAGATTTTACAAATACCACCAAGGGGGGTCCACTTGAGCCAAAGGCGTCACTTCCCCTATAGTTAGGGTCAGTTAGGGGGACCTGAGCAATAAAAGGAATCAGTTGGGCAACCTTGCTGCCTTGTTTGATGGTTAATGGTGGCGTGAATACCTTTAACATAATCCCTATTGACCCTGTGAAATCTGCATCAATAACCCCTGGTAGGACAAAAATTTCCTGTCTAGATGCAGAGGATCGCCCCACCAACAATGCACTCAGCCCATGACCTAAAGGTCCTGCGGCTACCGAGGGGACGACATGCACCTTGTCATCTTCTATAGTGATGTCTTGTCCCACGGCCAGATCGACTCCTGAGGAGCCGCTTGTGGCGGCTCGGAGCTCGTCGAGACAGCCATAGCTGTGGGGAACTTTCTTGTCCTCGCGCCCCCCCATCCTGGCGTTGCTCTGCCCGTTTCCTGACAGGGGGGTACCATCCTTTTTAAACTGTGACCTGCATTGAGCTGCTTTATGCCCGAACTTGTCACATCTATGGCATGTCCCTACAAATTCGTCAGCCACCACCTTTTGCTTCTTGACCTGAGGACAGTTTCTTTTGTAATGGTCTTCCTCTCCGCAAATAAGACAACCAGTTTTTGCTTTAGCACCTCGATCCCCTTTCCCCATTTGCATGGCAGGTCGTAAAGCAGTGGCCATAGCCACCGCATGTATTCTGACCTTCTCTCTTTCCTCCGCTAAGCGAGGTAATCGGGAAACAAGCCTCCACGTACTGACTAAGGGTAGACCCACTAGGTAGGGACGCAATTATCTGTTGACATTGAGTGTTGGCATTTTGAAAAGCTAAATCCTTTCCTACTGCACCTTTTGCTTCACTTGGCAGATTTGGTGCCGCATCTAATGCTTCCTTTAATCGGTCTATAAAGTGCATGTACGGCTCATCAGGACCCTGACGAATCTGCGTATAAGGTAATACAGGCTTCCCAATCTGTGGTAACTCAGTTAAAGCGGCCAGGGCTAAGCTCTGTGACTGTTGCAATATTCGAGTGTGTAGCGCTGCTTGAGCCGCCCCGTCGCGGAAAGCGCCAGTACCCATGAGCTGGTCTAGTGTAACTAGACGTAAAGGATCGTCGGCACCTAGCTGAAGGTTTTGCATCATTGCAACCTCACATTTATCCCACCACTTATCCTTCCACAACATAAAGGCAGTGGGGGGCAACACCAATTCTAACAAGGCTCGGGCATCAGCTGGCACTAATATCTGATTTTTGAAAAAGGCGGTAACCAGCATCATAACCATAGTTCATTATGGTTTTTTGTAACTGACTCACTGTTTTCCAGTCAAAAGGAGCCCATATCCATTGATTCCCCTGCGTAAACACCGGGAATGCTGTTAAACTGTTTGGTAGCATTTGTCCTTCAATTACAGCATTTTCTATTACCCTCCTCCATCGTTGTCCCATATTAAAATTAGGGTCGCGTATCGGGGGCGTCCCGTCTCCACTCCGACCTCCAGCGGCCACAGCACCCCCCTCTGTACTGCCGGGTCCCTGCAGACCACACCCACCGTGCGCGCAATCAAGCTTTTGAATAGCGGATGCTCCCCCTCCTTGCTCTCTCCACTTCACGCCCCTCTTCCACACCTCACGTTCGTCATCCCCCACCCCCTTACCGTATTTACTGCGTAAATTGTGATCAGCGTCAGCTAAGCTTATTCCCCCATCTTCCAGCATCAGCCTAACCCAGTGCCGTTGCGAATGCTCTGGTGGCGAACTTCCGTTAATGCTTCCATTATTTGACGCCCCTGAAATCACCTCCCCCATCCCATCCGACTCCCCACATATGTGCTGCTCGACCGCTCGCAAACCGTCCGTTATGGCCTGGTGAGCATTTCGATATGCCTGTTTAATCGTGGCGTTACGGGATCCTTTATCTAGTCGTTGCATCTCGTCCAGCAGCTTTGTCATTTGATCCTGTTGCTTTCTCAATGCGTCCGTAAGTTCACTTTTATGAATCTTTGGGTATAATAGGGATGTTGCTTCTTCGGGCGAGTCAGTATCCATTTCTTGAAAATCAGAGTCCGGGAGCGGCACATTCTCCGGCAGTGGTGGGGCTGTAGGTGGCGCTGGTGCCCAGTCTCCTAATTCAATACACGATCCTTCCCAGAACTCCTTTTCACTAGGACGAATGGGAAAAGCCAGCGGCGCCATACAGGGATCTTGATACTCTCCAGCGGGTTGACTGATTTCATAAACAGCTCTCGCAGCGGCTGCAGCCACAGTAGCATCGTCCTTCATATCGGCAATCATATTTCTAACAGTTCGGAAAACAGGGGCTAATTGCCATGCCTCTTTGTTTCCGACCTGCACAGAGTCCCACACGTCCATCCCAACTCTGTGCCACGCATCCGGATTGAACAGCTGATCCACTGTTATCAGCTTTCGGTGGCGGCACCATAATAATAGTCCCGATATGTCTCCTTCAGTTAACTTAGCGTCGGCTCGATCTGCCAATTCCAACAGGCTTTTCAGCGCCGTGTTTTCCTATGCTGATATAGTGGAACCCATACTGCCGATGTTCACGCCCCCCCCGGTGTGCCGCGGATCCGCTCCTGCCTTTCTCGGGCAGCCCGGCTTACCTCACCAGCCGGCAGTCCCCTGTCTTCTTCGGCTGTGATAAATCCTCAGGGTCACCACAATGCCGAATTTCAGCATCCATGCAAGGACAGGAACGACTCTCACACACACTGATACGATGCACAGTCGGTTCCTTTATTATTCCGCTTGTGTGGTTATATACATTTTCCATATCTGTACACGCGATTATGCTTATTCGGATAGGCTACAGACATAAATCACGCGCTGTTCACACGCCCCACATTCCCTTATGATTGGTAACTATGCACTAACGCCAATAGCAACAGACCGCCTCCACGTCCTTGAACACATCTTGTTTTTGCTAACCCACACCATGTGCGCTATCAGAACTTTCTCAATGGCTATTCTTAGCTGTCTTTTCCAGCGGCCTGTTTAGTTATGCTGTTTTGCCTACTGTTTGGCCTAGTCGTGCTAATTCTCAAGCTACATCAACCCCAACAGTTGGTGTCTACTACAGGCCACCAGATCAAGAGGAGCTGACAGACGAAGCGTTCTTCCTCAACTCCAGGAGGCTTTGAGCTCGCAGGCTCTTGTCCTACTGGGGGACTTCAACCACCCCGACATCTGCTGGAAAAGCAACACGGTAAGCTGTAGGCAATCCAGCAGGTTCCTAGAATGCATTGAGGACAACTTCTTAAGCCAGGTAATAAGCACCCCTACCCGAGGGGATGCGATACTACACCTGGTGGTCACCAATGCGAGTGAGCTCGTTGGGGATGTCAAGATCAAAGGCAGCCTGGGCTGCAGTGACCACGCGCTGGTGGAACTAATGCTACTGAGGGAAATGGGAATAACGAAGAGCATAGTCAAGACCCTAAATTTTAGGAGGGCAAATTTCCAGCTCTTCAAGGAGATAGATAGTCAGAAGGACTCCCTGGGAAACGGTCCTCAGGGACAGGGGAACAGAACAGAGCTGGCAGGTCTTTAAGGATGTATTCCACAGAGCGCAAGAGCTCTCGATCCCCAAGTGTAAGAAGTCGGGCAGAGAAGGGAAGAGACCGGCATGGCTGAGGCAAGAGATGCTGGTCAAACTAAGGAAGAAGAGGGAACTGCACAGGCAGTGGAAGCAGGGACTGACTTCCTGGGAAGAGTATAGGGAAGCTGCCTGGTTGTGTAGGGATGGGGTCAGGAAGGCCAAGGTACAGCTGGAGCTGAACTTGGCAAGGGATGTGAAAAATAACAAGAAGGGCTTCTACAGGTATGTCAGCCAGAAAAAGATGGTCAAAGAAAGCGTACCCCCACTCATGAGCGAGACCGGCGAACTGGCAACAGCAGATGAGGAGAAAGCTGAGGTACTCAACAACTTTTTTGCCTCAGTCTTCACTGGCAACCTCTCTCCTCACCCCTCCCAAGTCGACGAATGGCATGAAGGAGACCAGGAGGGTAAAATCCCTCCAGCTGTAAGTGAAGACCAGGTTCGGGACCTCCTGAAGAACCTAAACGTACAGAAGTCCATGGGACCTGATGAGATGCATCCCAGAGTCCTGAGGGAACTGGCTGATGTAGTTGCCAAGCCACTCTCCATGATATTTGAAAAGTCATGGCAGTCAGGGGAAGTTCCCAGTGACTGGAAAAAGGGAAACACTGTACCCCTTTTCAAAAAGGGTAGAAAGGAAGACCCTGGGAACTACCGACCTGTCAGCCTCACCTCTGTGCCTGGGAAGATCATGGAACAGATCCTCCTAGAAGATATGCTAAGGCACATGGAGGCCAGGGAGGTGATTCGAGACAGCCAGCATGGCTTCACCAAGGGCAAGTCCTGCCTGACCAACTGTTCTGGTTTGGCTGCGACTGGCAACAAAAGCGCCATGCGGCCGCCCCTCCCCCCGCCGGGTTGTGGAGGAGAAAGGAAAGAAGCAGGCAGAAATCAGAGGGTTGGGATAAGGACAGTTTTAATAGAACAACAAACAAAAGGGAACAGGAACAACAACAATACAGATAAGGAGAAAACACAACACAAACCGCACGACCCACAGAGCCGTTCTCCCGCACCGCTGCCGCGAACTCCAGACCCGCGAGCGAGTTCCCGCCGCCCCGCTCCGCCCCCACCGGAACCAAGCATGACGGCACATGGTATGGAATCACAGAATCACAGAATCGCAGAATGGTGGGGGTTGGAAGGGACCTCTGTGGGTCATCTAGTCCAACCCTCCTGCCGAAGCAGGGTCACCTTGTCCAGGTGGGTCTTGAATATCTCCAGAGAAGGAGACTCCACAACCTCCCTGGGCAGCCTGTTCCAGTGCTCCGTCACCCTCAGAGGGAAGAAGTTCTTCCTCATGTTCAGACGGAACTTCCTGTGCCTCAGTTTGTGCCGATTTCCCCTGTCCTGTCATTGGACACCACTGAAAAGAGCTTGGCCCCATCCTCCTGACACCCACCCTTGAGATATTTGTAAGCATTTATAAGGTCCCCTCACAGCCTTCTCTTCTTCAGGCTGAACAATCCTGAATACCCTGCTCTGTTTGGCCAGGTGGGGTAAGCCCCCACCCCCCGGCTGTGCCCCTTCCTGGAGTCCGGTGAAAATTAACCCTCTCCTGGCCAAACCCAGGACATTATCCACCCCTTATTCCATACCATCTACGTCATGCCCAGGTCCCCCATTGTCCAGTTGATCACCACCACTTCTCCCGTCTCCAGATATCATTCCCTTAGTCTATGGATCATCACTCTAAAGTGTCTGTTGAGTTCATTTAATCCATGACTTCAGGCTCCATCTGTTGTAATGGTCTTCCGTGGCAGGAGAGGTGGTGTGTGGTGATGGGCGGTTGCTTGCTGCATCCGGAGCTCACGGCTGATGTATCTGGTGCGGCCCGTGCCCACAGTCTGAAGGAGATGTTGATCTTGATGAAGTTGCTGGGTGCCAGTTGTTGAAAACCAGGTCCAGTCCCATCATCGCTGTGCTCTGCTAGGTTTCATCAAAAAGTCCATCCTTCTTTAATCTGGACGATTCTTACTATGCTACCAGTGGTATAACATATAACAATTATAACAGAGATAACAGACAGTGACAGGGTTATTTAACAACTACCTTTATACAATTTATTTATGGACTATTCTCACCCAAAATCAAATCCCCATGAGGTACACATCGGACTTCCCCATCCTTCTGCATTACCCACCAGGTACACCCAGGTCCTTGAGCAAAAGCAATCCCGCGGATGGGGTTGCATTTGCCCGAGGGAGAACTAACCCAAACTGTCTTCCCTAAAATGTTCCAGATGTGCACTACAAGGACTTTATCTCCTTCTACGGGGCGCTGAGGTTTTGACTGGGCAGGACCAGCCCGGTTGGTGGACCCTCTGGTGTTAACCAACCAGGTGGCCTTTGCTAAATGAGTATCACAAATTTTGTAAGTCCCACCCCCCATTGCTCTCAAAGTGGTTTTTAGCAGCCCATTCTACCGTTTGATCTTTCCAGAGGCTGGTGCATGGTAGGGGATGTGATATACCCACTCAATACCGTGTTCTTTGGCCAAGTGTCAAGGAGGCTGTTGCAAAAATGAGTCCTGTTGTCCGACTCAGTTCTTTCTGGAGTGCCATGTCACCATAGGACTTGTTTTTCAAGGCCCAGTATGGTATTCCAGGCGGTGGCATGGGGCACAGTGTAGGTGTCCAGGGTAGGTTTCCAGCCATCCGGTGGTGGCCTCCACCATTGTGAGCACATAGCGCTTGCCTTGCCTGTGCTTCAGTGCCGACCACTTCCGAAGCAGCTTGAACGCCTTCACATGCTGCCAGAATGTCTTTTTCAGTGGGAGTATAGTGGGCCTCAGATCCTTTGTATCCCCGGCTACAAAACCCCAGGGGTCGACCTCGAGTCTCCCCTGGTGCTTTCTGCCAGAGACTCCAGGTTGGGCCATTCTCCCCGGCTGCGGTGTAGAGCACGTTTTTAACATCTTGCCCTGACTGGACTGGACCAAGGGCTACGGCATGAACTATCTCCCGTTTAATTTGTTCAAATGCCTGTCGTTGCTCAGGGCCCCATTCAAAATCATTCTTCTTCCGGGTCACGTGGTACAGAGGATTTACAGTCTGGCTGTAATTTGGGATGTGCATCCTCCAAAAACCCACAACACCCAGGAAGGCCTGTGCTTCCTTTTTGCTGGTTGGTGGGGACGTAGCTGCTATTTTGTTGATGACATCCATTGGGATTTGACGGCGCCCATCCTGCCATTTTATTCCCCAAAACTGGATCTCTTGCGCAGGTCCCTTGACTTGACTTCGCTTAATGGCGAAACCGGCTTTCAGAAGGCTCTGAAGTATTTTCTCCCCTTTCTCAAAAGCTTCCTCCGCTTGTCACCCCATACGATGATGTCATTGATATACTGCAGATGTCCTGGAGCTTCACCCTTTTCCAGTGCAGTCTGGATTAGTCCATGGCAAATGGTGGGACTGTGTTTCCACCCCTGGGGCAGTCGATTCCAGGTGTACTGGATGCCCCTCCAGGTGAAAGCAAACTGTGGCCTGCACTCTGCTGCCAAAGGGATGGAGAAGAATGCATTAACAATGTCAGTTGTAGCATACCACTTGGCTGCCTTTGACTCCAGCTGATATTGAAGTTCTAGCATGTCTGGCATGGCAGCACTCAGAGGTGGTGTGGCTTCATTCAGGCCACGGTAGTCTGTTGTCAGTCTCCACTCTCCAGTAGATTTTCTCACTGGCCATATGGGACTATTAAAGGGTGAGTGAGTTTTGCTGATCACTCCTTGACTCTCCAGCTGGCGGATCAGCTGATGAATGGGGATAAGGGACTCTCGGTTAGTAAGATATTGTCGCCGGTGCACCGTTGTGGTCGCGATTGGCACCTGTTGTTCTTCAACCCTCAGCAACCCCACAACGGAAGGATCATCCGAGAGACCAGGCAAAATGGACAGCTGTTCAATTTCTTCCGTCTCCAAAGCAGCTATGCCAAAAGCCCACCGATACCCCTTGGGTCCTTGAAATACCCTCTCCTAAGACAGTCTATCCCAAGGATGCATGGAGCCTCGGGGCCTGTTACAATGGGGTGCTTCTGCCACTCCTGCCCAGTGAGGCTCACTTCAGCCTCCAGTACACTCAGCTCTTGGGACCCCCCTGTCACTCCCGAAATGCAAATGGACTCTGACCCTTTGAAATCTGATGGCATTGAAGTACACTGTGCACCAGTGTCCACTAGAGCTTTCTACTCTTGTGGATTTGACGTGCCAGGCCACCGAATCCACACAGTCCAATAAACACGGTTGTCCCTTTCCTCCACCTGGCTGGAGGCAGGGCCCCTCTAATCCTGGTCAGAGAATTTGCTGCTCACCTGCTCTAAAAATGACTTGGAGGTCCCTTCCAGAGGATCGGAATCAAGATCAAACTGTCTACCTGGTCTGGAGAGCTGGCTGCTGGAACCTGGAGCAGCAGTTTTTCTTTGATGCATACCCTTTGGTGACTGTTTTACCTTGCAGCTCACACACTCATGCCTCTAGGGTTGAGGTAGGTTTTCCATCCCCCTTCCTCATGTCCTCTCCATGGTCACGCAGGTAAAACCACAGGGTGCCCCGTGGTGTGTAGCCTCTGTATTCTCTCTCCTGAGCAGAGGAACGCTTGCCCCTAACAGCTGAGACGCTGTCCCATACAGGTGGGGAGTAGGACATATTCTCTTTGATTTGCCGCACCTCCTGGGCCAGTTTCTCTACAGCTGAGACAAGGGAGGAAGAGAGACTTTCTTCATATTGCCGGAGTTGGACAGCCACCTCATCCACTGTTGGTGCCTCCTCACCTTTCCAGTTTACAACTGCCAGTGAGTTGGCATATGAGGATGGTGCTCTCCATACAGACTTCCTCCACGTGTCGTGTGCACTGGACTTCATCTGGGTCTGTGGGTAACTGCTCATCGTCTGTGTCATAGTAAACCAGCTCCCGCACAGCTAATTCCATCAAGTACTGAATACCCCTTTCCATATTGGTCCACTTGCCAGGATAGCATACAAAATCATCACTGAAGGGGTACCTCTCCCTCGCGCCTGAGAGAAGTCTCTCCCAGAGACTGAGGACTTGTTCCTTTTTCCCAATGGCCTTGTCAATGCCCCCTTCCCTGGCCAGGGATCCCAACTGCTTGGCTTCCTTGCCCTCTAATTCCAAGCTGCTGGCCCCATTATCCCAGCACCGCAGCAGCCAGGTGACAATGTGCTTGCCTGGATGGCGGCTGAAATCTTTCCGCATGTCTCGCAGCTATCTCAGGGACAGGGACCGGGTGATGATCTCTGTCTCTATCTCCCACGATGACCCTGGCTCATTGTCATCCCTCCCGGAGCGATCTGATTTCTTTGCATCTTTCTTTAGTTTTACAGGGGCGACTGCTACCGGCACAGGTTGGTCATTGGGCTCAGCCGTGATGCCTGCAGCCGGAGCTGGGGCTGGAGCAGCTGTTGTGCCCACCGGGGAAACCGAGGCAGACACTGCAGCTGTGGCAGCAGCAGCCGTGATGCTGGTCGGGAAGGCTGTGACTGCCTGCTGGTCTGGAGGGGCTGCAGGGCCGGCTGGAGGGGCAGCGCCAGTCGCAGTGCCTGCCGCTTCGTTTCCCCCCCTTTCCCCTTTAAGGCACTGAACAGTGTTGAACAGGGCTCAGTAGGCGTGGGCCAGACCCCAGCACGTTGCAGTGATTTGCGTCTCTCTGCAGTTCCCAGGGTGGCAGCACACTTTTTGCAGGTATTTTACTAGATTGTCCGGATCCTGCACTTGTTCAGGGGTGAGTTTCAAAAACACTGGGGGTGCCCACTGCCCTAGATACTTGCCCATGCTGTCCCACACATCCAGCCACTCACAGCTATCCAGCCCAGGGGCAGGTCTCTGCAGGATGTTCTTAACTACTTATTTAACCCTAAACAAAACCTGCAACCCATTCAGGAGGCATAACGAAAGGAGAGTGCTGCCCTGAGCATCCCACGGGTACTCAAAATTCTCAAAAGCCGTTAGGACTAGCTTGAAGGAGAGAGGGGGGGCAAAAGAGTGGGGGAAGGTATCCCCTCTGGTTTTCCCCACCGGCTGGGTTGCATTATTAACAAATTCTAAGGCATAGGATCTGAGGTATGGAAATGACCGCAGTGCAGCAAGCAAATAGAAGCCTAATTTCAAGCACAGTGACATTACCATGTCATAAGTCGACATCGTATAGTACAGTAAAATCATAATCCTGATCCTTTTCCCAGCGATGATGAACATCACCACAGGGAACACGTACAGAAAGTACGGATTCAAAAACCACAACCATCTGATCAAAGTCAGAAACATTTTTTACTGGCGACTATTTAACTAACACAGAAAAATTAGTATAACTAAATTTAACAAAATCTAAGAAAGCAGTTTTAACACACGCTGCTCAGTCCTGCCGTCATCCCTGCCCCACGCTTGGGCGCCAAATTAAATGTTCTGGTTTGGTTGCTATCGGCAACAAAAGCGCCACACGGCCGCCCCTCCCCTTACCGGGGTGTGGAGGTGACCCTGCTTCGGCAGGGGGGTTGGACTAGATGACCCACAGAGGTCCCTTCCAACCCCTACTATTCTGTGATTCTGTGATTCTGTGATTCTGTGAGAACGGAAAGAAGCAGGCACAAACTGGTGGGTCGGGATAAGGGCAGTTTTAACAGAACAGCAAACAAAAGGGAACAGGAACAACAACGATACAGATAAGGAGAAAACACAACACAAATCGCACGACCCACAGAGCCATTCTCCCGCACCGCCGCCGCGAACTCCAGACCCGCGAGTGAGTTTCTGCCGCTTCCCGCTCCTCCCAACTGGAACCCAGCATGACGGCACTAAGCCCTGGGGGACACCACTCATGACCAGCCACCAGCTGGATGTAACTCCATTCAACGCCACTCTCTGCGCTTGGCCATTCAGCCAGTTCTTTATCCAGCAGAGAGTACAGCCATCCAAAACATGGGCAGCTAGTTTCTCCAGGAGGATGCTGTGGGGAACAGTGTCAAAGGCCTTACTAAAGTGCAGGTAGACAACATCCACAGCCTTTCCCTCGACCACTAGGCGGGTCACCTGGTCATAGAAGGAGATCAGGTTGGTCAAGCAGGACCTGCCTTTCATGAACTCATGCTGGCTGGGCCTGATCCCCTGATTGTCCTTCACATGCCCGGTGAGCATTGAGCTCACTCAGAATGAATCACTCCATAATTATGCCCAGCACCGAGGTCAGGCTGACAGGCCTGTAGTTCCCAGGATCCTGCTTCCAGCTCTTCTTGTAGATGGGTGTTACATTGGCAAGCCTCCAGTCATATTAGGACCTCCCCTGTTAGCCAGGACTGCTGATAGATGATGGAGAGTGGCTTGGCCAGCTCCTCTGCCAGTTCCCTCAGCACTCTTGAGTGGATCCCATCCGGCCCCATAGACTTGTAAGCGTCCAGGTGGCATAGCAGGTCATTAACTGCTTCCTCCTGGATTATGGGAGGTTTATTCCGCTCTCCTTCCCTGTCTTCCAGCACTGCGGACTGAATATCCTGGCAATAACCAGTCCTACTGTTAAAGACTGAGGTAAAGAAGGCATTAAGTCTCTCAGCCTTTTCCTTGTACTTGGTGGCAATGTTCTCCCCCGCATCCATCCAGCGGAAAAGGACCTTGGGGTGTTGGTCAACAGCCAATTGAACATGAGCCAGCAGTGTGCCCAGGTGGCCAAGAAGGCCAACGGCATCCTGGCTTGTATCAGGAATAGCGTGGCCAGCAGGACTAGGGAGGTGATCGTGCCCCTGTACTCGGCACTGGTGAGGCCGCACTGTGTTCTGTTTCTGGTCCCTCACTGCAAGAAGGACATTGAGGTGCTGGATTGTGTCCAGAGAAGAGCAACGAGGCTGATGAGGGGTCTAGAGAACAAGTCTTACGAGGAGCGGCTGAAGGAACTGGGGCTGTTCAGTCTGGAGAAGAGGAGGCTGAGGGGGGACCTTATCACTCTCTACAACTATCTGAAAGGAGGTTGTAGTGAGGCAGGTGTTGGTCTCTTCTCCCAGGTAACTAGCCACAGGACAAGAGGCAATGGCCTCAAGTTGCATCAGTGGAGGTTTAGATTAGATAGGAAAATTTTCGATTAGATCTGTTAGACTGCAGACTGATCTCTAGAGAGAAATGGAGGAAACTTGCATGAGTCATTTCTAAGTGGACTGTAAAAAGTACTGGAAAATATACCTCAGGGAGTAATCTTGCATTGGGTGAGGGATAACGTAGGTGATTTACACTAAAAGGTCCTTTACACCTCTGATTTGATGAATCTATGATCCCTTGCAAAACAGGCTTATTTCCTCAGTTTAATATACCACAGTCTGGAAGAGAATATGACAGAAGTGTTTGGTGATGTGATCTTTCATACAGCCCAGTAAATGCCAGAAATCAAGCTTCCAGCACACAATACCATTTTGTCACTGTCACTGATCCACACACTAAGACAGATGAAAGGTTTGGGATGCTGGGTTGGTTTGAGGGTAGTCTTTTGCTTTTTTCCCCCTTATTAAGTGAAAGTGCAGGCCATACAACTAGTGCAAAACCTCTGCAATAAATACAGAAAATTAATTCCCATTAATTCCATTTCATGATACGTCATTCCTTCTAATTTCTCTGGCCCACGGTTTGTTTGCTAGTGGGATGTTGTCTGCATTGTCTGCAAGAACATTAAAAGGTACATTGACTCTTTGCCTTAAGTGCACACGTTCGCTACCCCCTTCGTAAAAGATGGGAATCACCATCTGCAGGTTTTGTGGGTTTTCTTTTTTTTTTAAACAAACAAATCATTCTAAATCACTGGAGAGCTGCATTATTCTAAACAATTTATGAGACAGTCTGCCTCACTGTATTTCCCTGTAGAAGGGATTGGGCTGATTTTATGAACGATTTATTGCTGTTTTCTTCTGTAGGCACCAATAGACTAGACAGGAAAATCAAAGTAAATTGAATGCAAAGTAATCAGTTTTCTTCCTTTAGAGTAGAACATCACACACACGTCCATAGGCGTACACTAAATATTGTTAAAATTTGAAAGTAACTATTTGGTTTATGAAACAGAGGCTGTAAAAATATCAACCCCAAAATACATGATGGACTAACACTAGTTGTGAATGCAAAAAGTGGTAAGCAAGGAAAGATTTACAGCTGCCTGTGGAGAGAAACCGACTTGTTTGCGCAGTGGCTCAAGAGTTAATTGGGACCAGGTGTCTATTTTTTTTTTTCCCTTGGAAATTATTTTCTGACTGTTGGAGGAGTTGCAGCCGGTAGTAAATTCTGGTTGGCTTTTGATTTGACTGCAAGTTAATATTTGTATTTCTTTTCAGCCAGGAAACAAAACAAAGCAAAACAAAACAACATTCAAAAGGGCAAAACCAAAGATTAGTCACGCCAGTCCAGACACATGCAGTTTATATATATCTGCCATTCGAAAGTCAAGCAAGTCAACAAGGATTTTTTTTGCCCAACAGTAATTTTGCCAGACATACTGGGCTGAATAATAATGAATAATAATTTGGCCATTAGTCCATGAGTTCATATGCTAACTCCATTATACTTTAGCAGTTCCTAAACTAGCTACTTTTTCACTAGTTTAGGCATATCTATAAAAACCTGTTGACGTATACTTAAAATAAGGACACCACTTGTCAATGTTGTTTAAAAATGATAAATATTTTAATATTAATTTTAACTGATGTCAGTTAAATTATATTTATACTTTCATTTCTACACTCCGTTGAAAATAACAGAAGAACACAACCTAATGACAAACCAATTTTATAGCCCCCGTTTATAGAGAACAATGGCAACTTACTAATACAGAATCATGCCTATGTCGACTGATCAGAAATGTATTGTTAAATGTACCATTTTGTCTGTGCTCCCAGTGAGCAAGAAACCACAAACCCGTTTTAATTTTACAGAGACAAATTAAAAGAGTCAAGCAACTTCATTATGGTGCAGCTGTCATAAAAACCGATACAGAAAACAGAAGTGAAAGTATCTTGAAATCACATCCATATTGGCATCTCACAACTGCAGCCTGATTGTATTGTTAATTCTCTAAATGCACAATAAGCCAAAGAGACAATTTATAAAGCATACTTGTCATTTTATTAGTAAATTAACTTTTTATCTCAAATGTTTCTCCATTTAATTAGTATGTATTGAAGGCCAAGATCACACCAGCTAGAGTCAGTAGAAAGAAAAAATTATTTCATTTATCTAGTTAACAACTTTTAGCAGAGTGGTCCATGAGTTCTATTCTGTCTGGTTATTTATGCTTTGCCGTTATAAAGCAGAATGTGGAAATAAAATTTCAAAGATGAGTTAATATTGTAATTCACCAGATCAAGTTCATAATTATTCATGTCTTCAGTTTTACTTAATTATATTCAACTTTTGTACTGCCATGTTACTCACATGAAGTCAATTAAATGTACAAGTGTTTCTTGGACTAGACCCTCTGTACAAATTAAGGAGATTTGGAAATTACTCTGTGAGAACTGACTTGTTACAAGATGTTCTGTACTGAGCACATACGGAAATGAAATAAAAATAGATATTACTAGTTTGAGACACTGTAAATCTTAAATGGTTCTGCAGTTTTGTACAGACTTCTTTAAATACAGGCAAGTTGCTAAGGGCAACTCTAACCAAAGCATTAGATGACCCAGTGATATTAGATGTTAGATAAATGCCTTTTTCATACCAGAATTGGGAATAGTTTTGTGTTTTCATGATTCTCAGTCTTCACCTGTGATAGTTTTTTTTTCTTCCAAAGAAAGAACTCTGTTTCAAACTTCTTTTAAAATAAGCCTTGCAGGGATGGAAATGGTGGCAGCTTCCTCATACACAGAGTCCACAGAGCACTCTCCTAGGAAATGAGCAGTTTTCTCTGCAGACTGAAATGATGCAAATCTGTGTCTCTCCTTCAACAGAAGCTTTTCTTAGTCACAAGAAGAGGCAGATCTAGAAAAATCTGAGGGATGAGAAATACTCCACACTTCTCTTGTTGAGATTTTGCCAAAGTATAGGTTTTCAGATTTTCAGACTTGCTCAGAATCGCATACATTTTATTTAAGTATCTGTCCTGGGTTCGACCAGGACAGGGTTAATTTCCACCAGAATCCAGGAAGGGACACAGCCGGGCGGGCTGACCCCACCTGGCCAAACAGAGCAGGCTATTCCATACCATGTGCCGTCATGCTGGGTTCCGGTTGAGGGGGGAGCTGGGCGACAGGATCTCCCTCGCTGGGGAGCGCACGGTGGCGGTGGTCGGTGGGAGTGGCTCTGTCCATTCCTGCTGTTTGTTTTGTGTATTCCCCTTATCTGTATCGTTGTTGTTACTGTTCCCTTTGTTTGCTGTTCTGTTAAACTGCCCTTATCCCGACCCACCAGTTTCTGCCTGTTTCTTTCCATTTTCCTCCGCACCCCAGCAGGGGGAGGGGCAGCCACGTGGCGCTTTTGTTGCTGGCCGCAGCTAATCTATAACAGTATCAATTCAGGGGTCTAAGTATTTCTAGATGCTGTTCTTAGTTGCTTTTCACTCCTGTGAAGTGAGGATGATAGCACTTCCCTATCTCACTGAGTTCCTGATTATTCTGGAGTGATGATGGATATATAGTATATACCTTTCCCCATGCGTAATAGGTAAAACTTACTGAAAAATCTTATGTTCCATATGTAAAGTATTTAAACGATATCTCTTGTTCTTCCAACACACTTTTTACTCTCTGAAGCAAATAATAATACTTTGGTGTTAACAATTTTGTCTAGGAGCATTTCACAGAATCACAGAATCACAGAATCACAGAATGGTAGGGGTTGGAAGGAACCTCTGTGGGTCATCTAGTCCAAACCTCCTGCCAAAGCAGGGTCACCTACAGTAGGCTGCAGAGGACCTTGTCCAGGCGGGTCTTGAATATCTCCAGAGAAGGAGACTCCACAACCTCCCTGGGCAGCCTGTTCCAGGGCTCCATCACCCTCAGAGGGAAGAAATTCTTCCGCATGTTCAGACGGAACTTCCTGTGCTTCATTTTGTGCCCATTGCCCCTCGTCCTGTCTCTGGGCACTACTGAAAAGAGCTTGGCCCCATCCTCCTGACCCCCACCCTTCAGATATTTGTAAGTATATTCTAGGTCCCCTCGCAGACTTCTCTTCTTCAGGCTGAACAAGCCCAGCTCCCTCAGCCTCCCAGAATCACAGAATCACAGAATGGTAGGGGTTGGAAGGGACTCACAGACTCACAGACTCACAGAATGGTAGGGGTTGGAAGGGACCTCTGTGGGTCATCTAGTCCAACCCTCCTGCTGAAGCAGGGTTACCTACAGCAGGCTGCACAGGACCTTGTCCAGGTGGGTCTTGAATATCTCCAGAGAAGGAGACTCCACAACCTCCCTGGGCAGCCTGTTCCAGTGCTCCGTCACCCTCAGAGGGAAGAAGTTCTTCCTCATGTTCAGACGGAACTTCCTGTGCTTCAGTTTGTGCCCATTGCCCCTTGTCCTGTCGCTGGGCACTACTGAAAAGAGCTTGGCCCCATCCTCCTGACACCCACCCTTCAGATATTTGTAAGTATATTCTAGGTCCCCTCGCAGCCTTCTCTTCTTCAGGCTGAACAAGCCCAGTTCCCTCAACCTCTCCTCGTAGGGGAGATGCTCCAGTCTCCTCACTATCCTTGTAGCCCTCCGCTGGACTCTCTCCAGTAGCTCTTCATCTTTCTTGAACTGGGGAGCCCAGAACTGGACACAGTACTCCAGATGGGGCCTCACTAGGGCAGAGTAGAGGGGAAGGAGAACCTCCCTCGACCTGCTGGCCACACTCCTCCTAATGCACCCCAGGATGTCAATGCCCTTCTTGGCAGCCAGGGCACACTGCTGGTTCATGGTTAACCTGTCGTCCACCAGGACACCCAGGTTCGTCTCTGCAGATCTGCTCTCCAGCAGGTCCACCCCAAGCCTGTACTGATGCATGGGGTTGTTCCTCCCCAGGTGCAGGACCCTGCATTTGCCTTTGTTGAACCTCATCAGGTTCCTCTCTGCCCAACTCTCCAGCCTGTCCAGGTCACGCTGAATGGCAGCGCAGCCTTCCGGTGTATCTACCACACCTCCCAGTTTGGTGTCATCAACAAACTTGCTGAGGGTACATTCTAACTCTTCATCCAGGTCTTTGATGAAGAAGTTAAACAAGGCTGGGCCCAGTACTGACCCCTGGGGGACACCACTAGTTACCAGCCTCCAACTAGACTCAGAGCCGCTGATGACAACCCTCTGAGTTCTGCCATTCAGCCAGTTCTCAGTCCACTTCACCGACCACTCATCCAGCCCATACTTCCTGAGCTTCCCTAGGAGGATATTATGGGAGACTGTGTCGAAAGCCTTGCTGAAGTCTAGGTAGACAACATTTGATTGAGAGGAACCTGCAGGTTTTGACTAGTTGACCTTAGAAGTTGATTTCCCCATCTGTGACTCATAGCTTAAGGAAAAACAAAAATGCACACTGTGAAAGGAATAGATGATTATGAATCACTCAAAAATATGGGAAGAAAAATGTAAATTGTTTGAGACACACACTGCCAACTTAGGCTAATATATTGCTTCTATTTCAATAACAAAGAGGCTTCAGAGTATGGTGCCATGGCTGTTGTGTTATTTTACAACAGATTCTTTCCCTTATAGGAGAAGGATTGTGATGATCTATTCTTTAATAGATATTGACAAAGTCAAAGATTCCTGTTCTTAAAAGTCAAAATTGCCCTAAGAGGAAAATCTTCAGCTATAAGATATTTGAGTCAAACAAACAGAAAAATAAGTATTTACAACCCTAAGGCAATCAGAGAAAATGCAAATCTGCACATCAGATTGATTGGCCCAATTCTACACAGATAGACAATACTCTTAAAAATGCTGTAAGTCAATCTGTATTAGTGTTTTAAATCTGATGAAGAACTGAAATTTGAAATATATTCATCTCTACACATACATGCAGCCTGTTTTCAGAGAACATTCAGGGAGTACTGCAGCTGACATACTTTTGAGAAGGCAAGAAAATCAGAGGTGCGACTTCAGATCTGCCTTCTAGTTATTTTATAGTTCTGCTTAGATACTTATCTTATATGACATAGTTTCTGAGAGGCAAGTTTTCTTCTCTCCTGACCCTAAATGAAACTGGAGGGACTGGCCAGGGTAAAACCTGGCACAGCAGTCTTTTGTTCTGTCTAGATATCCTACTTTTGCATTATTCTGTTAGAACCATGAAATGAAATTTCTGATTGCACCGTAAGTATTATTTTAGTTTGGTTCATTTTTATTAATTTACTTTTTTTTACCTGTAGGTTATTCTGCAGAGTAATGTAGAATAATTGCAGGTCATGATTTTGGTCAGCTGTACCTGTGGATGAGAAAGTCCGGTAAACATCATGAGTGAAAGCTGTAGTTACCAGTTATGAAACTGGTATCTGAGCCCCCTCAAAAGAAACATGGTAGTCCAGCTGAGAGTGCTATGTTAATTTAATTATTCTCTACCAGTGTAGTGATTTACCCAAGGTGAGGGAAACACCATTTTTTGATTCCTGAGCAAAAGAAATTCAATTAAGTGCGGAAACAGAATTGATTTCTCAGCAGTTCAGGAAACCAAGAGTCATCTCTCCCCTGAATTTCACTGTTCTGAAAGTGAAGGATTAACAGAAAGCTTTTGAGACAGGAAGAGAGGAGCCAGAAGAGAGGTGTGAGAAGAGAGCTGGATTTACTTCTGTTCTCAATAAGGAGTGCATGAGAAGGATGTGAGTGGTGACAACCACATTTAGCATGGCCTTCCCTGCACGCTGTAAGCTTTCAACAATAACAGAGTAATCTTGGAAGATCTACAGGGAAGACAAAGCATTCATGGTGCTCCATGGGGTCACTACCTGCTTGGGCTGGGGAGAGGAGGAGAACAGAGGGGTGGGAATATGAGCAGTCGAGATTATTTTGAAGTTCTCACATTTGCAGAGGAATGCTGGAAAATTGGAAAGCATTGAGAAAGGTATAAAAGAAATGATTCAGGAAATGGAAAACATGTTTAAGCTTGATAGATTTACGAAGTTCAGTATTCTTTAATTTATCTGAGAAAAATTTTTAAGAGAGAGATTCAATGTGACCTGTATATACCAACATGCATAAGAAAGCTATGAAAAGTGGATCTTTAATATACACCTAGAATTTGAAGCTTCATCAGATGAGAAATAAATAAGATGAATTTTTTGTTTTATCCTGAAGGAAATTTACTCTTAAAACAATACATGTAGATGTGTGCTTATTTCTCCATTGCTTCAGGTCTTTAAATCATGACAGAAGGTTTTTATTTTGCCTTACGAAATTGGCACAGAAGCTTAAAGAGAAATTGCAGGCTTGAAGAACAAGAACAAAGATTTTGGGACATGTTTGCTTGACAGAACAGTCTTTTTTGGCATTTTAAATCTATTTATTCCTATAAAGCAATGAACTAGATTTTGATAAACACGCAAACTCATTGTTATAGTTTGGCTGCGGCCGGCAACAAAAGTGCCACGTGGCCGCCCCTCCCCCTGCCGGGGTGCGGAGGAGAATGAAATGGAAAGAAACAGGCAGAAACTGGTGGGTCGGGATAAGGGCAGTTTAACAGAACAGCAAACAAAGGGAACAGTAACAACAACGATACACATAAGGAGAATACACAAAACAAAACAGACCGCAGAGAGAGCCGCTCTCACCACCCGCCGCCAAGCGCTCCCGAGCCGCGAGGGAGTTCCTGCCGCCCAGCTCCCTCCTCAACCGGAACCCAGCATGACGGCACATGGTATGGAATACCCTGCTCTGTTTGGCCAGATTGGGTCATCCCGCCCGGCTGTGTCCCTTCCTGGATTCTGGTGAAAATTAACCCTGTCCTGGTCAAACCCAGGACACTCATCTACAAAACTTCCTGCACCTAAATAAAACCTTTTCCTGTCTTAGATATGCCCACTGCTTGAGGAAGCTCCTGAATTCAGATATGAGAGAGATGGGAGGAGAAATTTGTCCAGTTATTCCACTCAATGCCATGGATGATCCACCAACATCAAGGTTTTTAGTTCCCTGTTGCAGTGCATACTGTGTATCTCCAAATCTCCTGATCTGCAAAATGTGGAAGACTGTTGGAGAAGCTAAGTGATACTCAGAAGGCATTTATATCTATGTTCCTGCTGCTTTAAATGAGGGTTATATTGTGGGAAACGGTATAACTTGAGACAGAACAGCACTGTCTCATGACCCTGAAGGATCAGCGCATCCTGTGCCTCCCTTCTCTGTTCTCAGGAAATAAGCTGTTTTCACTCATCCAGCTGCAAAAGATCCAGGAAAACAGCAACCGTGAACTGGCATTCACGAAGCCATGAATCCAAAGCTGATTGGCTCTAGTAACTATTGTATTAGTATATAAGATATTCACTTGAGCAATAAAGGAATTCTGACTGAGCACAAATTGGGATCCGTGCAATCATTCACCATATTATATGTTGACAAGGATTTATGGAGCCTTTGAAAGTTTTTAAAAATACAAGACCTAGAATTGTACAACTGTGAATGTCCAGGATAAAACCCTATCTAAGGATTACTATCAGATGTTGTGTGAAGGTATTTGTTATGAAGTTGTGATTCCATAAGTGTATAACTACAAGCTTATTTGTTTATGCATTTGTTTTATTCCTTAATACGTACCCAGATGGTGGTTTCTTGAAATCATATCTGTTATTACTAAGGATTACAAGTTTGTCTAATATCTGTATTTTGTTATATCTCCCTTTTTGTATGTGCTGAAAAAAAATCTTGTCTGTTTATTTTAGTTTTTCTGTTCTGGAATGAATTATTCTAAAATTTACAGAATTTCCTGTGCAAAGATTTTCTTGTGTGTTTAAAACCTGAAGGACCGTTCTGTGTTTTACTCTATTACTCTCCTTCCCTGTAAATTTTAAAACAGAACATGTTATAAGGTACAACAGTATAGATAGACAACTCCTCCTCTCCCAAATAATTTTTGACTGGAGGAGGAAATGATCAATGTTTATGGCAAATTTGCAAAAAATTATTTGTTGCATGAAAAATGATTTGAACATGGATTCAGAGGAATTTTGCCCTCGCTCTTCGAAGATGGTCTTTGACCAAATGTACGATGTAGAGGGAGAGATCACGCTAGTTAACTAACTGGTTAGCAAACAGCATACAAAAATGAAGCTTCTTTTCCAAGCAATATCTAAACAAAAACTTACATAATGTTAGTACAGGACTTAGAAATAAGTGAATTGGATATCAAGTACATAATTATATTCCCATAAGTAACTCTTAAAAATATAAAGCCTAGTAACTGGATTTATGATCCAGTTTATGTGTGGATTTGTCATACACTTGCTATTGGGGACTAAGAACCGAAACCAATTTGAATGCCAGAATCTAGAATAGGATGAAGATGGAATTTTGCTGCCTAAATCCAAAGCAATGCATGTGGGCACCCTCACTCAGCTGTCATCTGATGTCACAGACATTTCAGCATTTTCTGAGCCTCTCTTTTTATATAGTGTAAAATTATCTCTGAAAGCTTCACATGTAGCCTTTTAATTTGAAATCAGTTGAGGAAAACAGTCTGAAAAAGGGTCACCGAGCACCAGACTCAAACTCCACCTTGTTCAGTCTTCGTGGTTCAATGTATCTGGCACTTTGTTTCGAACAGCAGACCAGCTTCAGAAGAAAAAAATATGGATTACTCAAGAAGAGTTTGCACTTTGATGTTTAGGGCATGTTTGAGGTAGATGACAGCTGTGGTTTAGAAATCTCTCATACAAAGTTGCTGACCCTGACTGCAGAACTATAAATTAAAAGAGGACACGATCTGGCAGTTTGGTAACTATGCTTCAAACAGAAAAGAAGGGCTTGTGACCCTTGGAAAAAGGGGTCTGGCTGCCCATTTTCAAGAGGGAGTTCTGAACTTTAGATTACAAGTTGATAAAGTTCCATCATGCATTAAAAATTTACTTATCTTGCTCTTTCTGACTAGCTGTCTGACTGGGGTTGATTTGGATACCTCCATTTATTTCTCTCTTTGCTCTGTGTGCCTTATTGAAGATGCTGGATTCCACTCCAGGGTATGACTTCAATAGATACCATGTAGCTTTTAGACCACAAAGACCTTTCTGGATGAAATGATGAAGAACTAAGTTGCAAATCCTGAGTAAGAATTTATGAAGGAATCCGCATGACACATTAGTGAATAACTTTCATCCTTAGGTATACTATATATGGATCTAAAGACAGGTAACAATGGGACATCTTCATAAATACAATACCTGCTGTATAATTAAAAGCAAAGGAACTACTCAATGTAAGCTATTGTGCAAGCTTAGTAAAGGTAGGAGAATAGAGCTGACAGAAACCTGCCTGTTCGTATTTTTCACTGTAATTCTTCTGTGTGCTAAATTCACATTACTTTCATTCTGTCCTGGGTTCGACCAGGACAGGGTTAATTTTCACCAGAAGCCAGGAGGGGACACAGCCCACATGGCTCACCCAAACTGGCCAAACAGAACAGGGTATTCGATACCATGTGCCATCATGCTGGGTTTAAGGGTGGGGGGAGCTGGACGGGGGGGAAGTCAGTGGCAGCTGGAGAGTGCGTGGGGCACTGGGTGGTGAGAGTTGCTCTGTGCATTTTGCTGTTTGTTTTATATATTCTCCTTATCTGTATCGTTGTTGTTACTGTTCGCTTTCATTCACTGTTCTGTTAAACTGCCCTTATCCTGACCTACAAGTTCTGCCTTTTTCTTGCCATTCTTCTCCCCACCCCGTGGGGGGAGGGGTGGTAGAGTGACCACGTGGCCCTTTGTTGCTGGCCACGGCATAACTGCAACACATTTCAAGATTCTTATACTCTTTCCTATATTTTACCTGATCAACATATCAGACTTTCTTTATTTACCCACTGTTTTGCCTAATCCAAGTTAATTATCACATAAAGGGAAGCAGTGTGCTCAAACTAGTACCTGCTAATCTCATTAAACAGAGTTGTGGTTTTTCAACCTTTCACTTAGTGCACAAAATCAAACACTACTTCACAATTTGAAAGACAACTCTGTAATAAAAACAATATCTCAAGTGTTACACTTTCAGAGGCAATTCATAGAATCATAGAATCATAGGTTGGAAAAGACCTCTAAGATCATCAAGTCCAACCATCCACACAACACCACCATGCCTACTAAACCGTGTCCCGAAGTGCCACATCTACACGTTTTTTAAACAACTCCAGGGTTGGGGACTCAACCACTTCCCTGGGCAGCCTGTTCCAATGCCTGACCACTCTTTCAGTAAAGAAATTTTTCCTGTCTAATCTAAACCTCCACTGATGCAACTTGAGGCCATTGCCTCTTGTCCTATGGCTAGTTACTGGGGAGACGAGAACACAGGACTCCAGGTGCGGCCTCACCAGTGCCAAGTACAGGGGCACGATCACCTCCCTAGTCCTGCTGGCCACACTATTCCTGACACAAGCCAGGATGCCCTTGGTCTTCTTGGCCACCTGGGCACACTGCTGGCTCATGTTCAATCGGCTGTTGACCAGCACCTCTGGATCCTTTTCCGCCAGGCAGCTTTCCAGCCACTCCTCCCCAAGCCTGCAGCGTTGCGTGGGGTTGTTGTGACCCAAGTGCAGGACCCGGTACTTGCCCTTGTGTTAGAAATTGATTATAAAGATTGATTATAGAATAGAATAAAATCATAGAACTAGAACGTAGATTCAGCTGTGTAAACACAGCTGTGTTAAGAAACCATACAATGTGTATGCGTGCAATTGGGATAGAAATTAATTGTATGGATTGTATCAAACAGAATTCACAAAAGAAGTCGAGATGACCCTGAAACCAAGCAAGGCCTGAAACCAGCGAGGGAGAATTCTATGAAGAGAGAAGAATAGAAAGAACTTAATAAATGATGTACTTAAAGGAACGGAACGGAACGGTTGCTTAGAAACTTATGAAGATTCTAGACTTGATGTAATCGGTTTAATAAATGTATATAAACTGGTCTAGCAAGTTAAGCTTTGCCACTCACTGAGGTGATGGCCCAACTCTGAGTTGTGAATAAAGCAAAACCTAGTGTAACCCACTCTTGTGAGGATAAAATTTTTAACACCTTGCTGAACCTCATACAGTTGGACTCGGCCCATCGATCCAGGCTGTCCAGATCCCTCTTCAGAGCCTTCCTACCCTCAAGCAGATCAAAACTCCCGCCCAGCTTGGTGTCATCTGCAAGCTTCCTGAGGGAGCACTCAATCCCCTCATCCAGATCATTGATAAAGATGTTAAACAAGACTGGACCCAAAGCTGAGCCCTAGGGGACACCACTCGTGACCGGCCACCAGCTGGATGTAACTCCATTCACCACCACTCTCTGGGCTCAGCCATCCAGCCAGTTCTTTATCCAGTGAAGAGTACACCCATCCAAACCATGGGCAGCTAGTTTCTCCAGGAGGATGCTGTGGGGAACGGTGTCAAAGGCCTTACTAAAGTCCAGGTAGACAACATCCACAGATTTTCCCTCATCCACTACGCAGGTCACCTGGTCATAGAAGGAGATCAGGTTGGTCAAGCAGGACCTGCCTTTCATGAACTCATGCTGGCTGGGCCTGATCCCCTGATTGTCCTTCACATGCCTGGTGAGCACACTCAGGATGAATCATTCCATAATCTTCCCCGGCACTGAGGTCAGGCTGACAGGCCTGTAGTTCCCAGGATCCTGCTTCCAGCTCTTCTTGTAGATGGGTGTTACATTGGCAAGCCTCCAGTCATCTGGGACCTCCCCTGTTTGCCAGGACTGCTGATAGATGATGGAGAGTGGCTTGGCCAGCTCCTCTGCCAGTTCCCTCAGCACTCTTGGGTGGATCCCATCTGGCCCCATAGACTTGTAAGCGTCCAGGTGGCATAGCAGGTCATTAACTGCTTCCTCCTGGATTATGGGAGGTTTATTCCGCTCTCCTTCCCTGTCTTCCAGCACTGCGGACTGACTACCCTGGCAATAACCAGTCCTACTGTTAAAGACTGAGTTGGAGAATTTAGGAGAATCTTCTTTAATTGAGCAGCTGACAGCATCAATATGGTTTCCATAAAGAAATGCCTTCCACCTCCTGTAATGGGAAGCCCTAGTAGTGTGTACATTGCTATCTCCAGGAAAGCAATCTAGATCCTACGGTGCTTATAAACATTGGATTCTTCTTTTCAGAATTATAATATTTCCTGTCTCATAACTCCTTACAGCCCAAAGGCTCCCCAAAGCACTGTGTGGACCGCATGCACCCCAAACACCAAAATGAAATTTCTTTCCAGGAAGAAGAGGGAGGCAGTTGACAGCCAAATTGCATCGGAAGTGTTTTTGTTTAGCCTGGATAAATGCCAGGTGCCCACCAAAACCACTCTATCACTCCCCCTCCTCAACTGGACAGGGGAGGGGAAAGATGATGAAAGGCTCATGGGACGAGATAAGGACAGGGAGAGATCACTCACCAATTACCGTCACAGACAAAATAGACTGATCTTGGGGAGAAAAAAAAAAAGTTTAATTTATCACCAATCAAATCAGAGTAGGATAATGAGAAATAAAACTAGATCTTAAAACACCTACCTCCACTTCCTGCCCCTGGGCTGCACAGGGGGATGGGGAATGGGGGCTATGGTCAATTCATCACCCATCGATTCTGCTGCTCCTTCCTCCTCAGGGGGAGGGCTCCTCACACTCTTCCCGGCTCCAGCCTGAGGTCCTTCTCATGGGAGACAGTTCTTCACAAACTGCCCCAGCGTGGGTCCCTTCCATGGCATTCAGTCCTTCAGACACAGGCTGCTCCAGAGTGTGTCCCCCACAGGGTCACAAGCCCTGCCAGAAAACCTGCTCCATCATGGGCTCCTCTCTCTCTCTCCATGGGTCCACAGGTCCTGGCAGGAGCCTGCTCCAGCATGGGGCTCCCCACGGGGTCGCAGCCTCATTCAGGCATACTTCTGCTCCAGTGTGGGATCTTCCACGGGCTGCAGGTGGATATCTGCTCCACCGTGGACCTCCATGGACTGCAGGGGGACAGCCTGCCTCATCATGGTCTTCAAGATAGGCTGAAAGGGGAAAAATCTTTGCTCCATTGCATAGAACACTGCCTCCCCCTCCTTCCTCACTGACCTTGGTGTCTGTGGTGTCTGCAGAGTTGTTTCTCTCACATTGTCTCACTCCTCTCTCTCTACACTGCCGTTTCACCATAAGTTTTTCACCTTCTTAAATATATTATCCCAGAGGCACTATCACTGTTGCTGATTGGCTTGGCCTTGGCCAGCAGCGGGTACATCTTAGAGCCGTCTGGCACTGGCTTTATCAGACATGGGGGAAGCTTCTCGCAGCTTCTCACAGAAGCTACCCCTATAGCCCCCCCTGCTACCAAAACCTTGCCACCCAAACACACAACACAGCCAAATGACATCGAAAGGCAAGAGGGCTCCATTTGGATCACTGGTTTCATGTAACATGGCCAATTCTAATGAAAAAGAGCACTTCTGGTACTCGAAGTCATATGCGCTGCAAAGTATATGCAGGAAAAAAACCTGAACATTTGTTATGAACCTCTGTTATTAACCTAGTTCTCAGTATCACAAAATGGATGCTGGCATTACTAAATGGGTAAATAAGTGCCAACACAAGTAGCCTGCTGGGCTAAGGTGCTGGTCGGATTACACATCCTTCCCTGGGAACCAGCGTGCAGCCAGAAGTTCCTTAATTATCTAAGTAAAAAAATGCCAAACATTCACTGCATTAAAAAAATACTCCCTTTTAAAGAGCTGTCCATTAATTTTAGTACAGATGAACTATGGATCACTGTTTACTGTAAGAACACAAGAGAGCAGAGTAGGTCCTGGAGCTTGACTTTTTCAACCTACACTGGGACTGCATTTATTCAAGGACCCAAAAAATAACATTCTGTGGCTCCTCTTGTGAGACATATCCAGCTACCAAGATTTTTGTCCAAAATATAATTTCTTTTTTTCCTCCAACAGAGAGGAATTTCCCTCTATATCTCACCCCATTACTGCTAGATGTATCTCTTTGCCATTAATAGTTCATGAGTGCTCCGTAAGAACACAGATAACTGTCCTGATTTCTCAATAAGATCCTTCTTCTCATGACTATTCCATCTGCATATGACTACTGTATCAGCCCATTTCACAAAGTATATCATATTCAAACTCTTCTTCCTTTCCTCCATGACTATTGAGAGAAGAGGAAAATATTTTTTAAAACCTTTGTTTTACCAGATATTGACTGCTTTCCATTTTTTCTTCCCGTGACAAAGATTTTTTCATTAAAATCTTTCCCTCACAGTAACAACCTATAATTCATTCAAGAACAACAGTAATCTCAATATGTTACAAAACTGTCAATTGGCCTCTCTGCTCCAAGGTTTGTACAAGAAATAATTTTCTGTGTAAATAAATTACAGGAAAAGGAGAGACAAAAGGAGAAGAAGAGACCACAGACATTTCCTGTGAGTAAACGTTAGGTCAGAACTAGATGCTGCATTCAGATTTTCTGAGCTTCAGTCCTGTTTCTGCACAATACAAGCAACATCACTATATGCTAGTAGGGAAGATTTCTCTCTAAGAGAAAGTATAACACTTTGACTATGGCCTGATGTTCATGGGTGCTAGCTAACAGATGGCTGTTATCTGTAAAAGTCCAGACACTTTTGTTTGCCAACTGTAAGAACAAGAAAACTTGGCTTTTCTTTTTCTCTCTATGTACGCAATAACATACAGTAAATGAAGGTAGTGTGTTTGCTCAGAAAACTGGGCTAAAGCATCCCTTATGAGCAGTCACACAATATTGAAGTTTATAGCTGTGTTCTGTGTGGTTCTAGTACATGCTGTTTATGAAGTACTTTGGGGTCCCTTGCAATGAAAAATGCTATATGAGTGAAATGTTATGATATTGGACTCTTCATTTACATATTCTATTTTTTCAGAATATTTTCTTTCATTGTGGTCTGTGTAGTGTGTTGAATGAATGATTAGTGGTCTCCTCTAGGTAGTTATCTGTCTTCATTTCTGTAAGTGAGCTTCCTTGGCCTTAGAGACACAGTTGACTTGACCTGTTCACTTCCTGTAAGTGTCATATCATCAGCAGTGAAGGAAGACAAAATGTGGTTTGTGTTTAAATTTGTGCACGCAAACAAACAGGACAACCTGTGATCTGCTACTTGTATTTCAGTTGCCAGAGGATGAGGAAGATTCACAGCGTATTTTTACACTGTTCTGAAGAAAGACTACAACTAGGAGATGCTCTCCTTGCCTTCAGTATGAAAACACGTGGGCTTCAACAAAATTGTTATCCACCTCTATTTATGCATTTGCTATAGGAGATTTGTACTGTCCATTTCTAAGGGGTTTAATATAGAGGGAGCTAGGAACAAGAATTTAGTTGCATAGGAACAAGGTGTATAAAGAAGAGTTTGGTTGACTGATGGAAAGTATATATGCCAAAGCAAGCAGTATATTGAATAGGACCAGACAGGCTTGTATGTCTGCATACATGAAAGTATGTTGTGTTGTAAAATGATGATCAAGACAAGAGCTTTTCTACTGCTCAGTGGGAAAGAAAAGCTATCAGAATAGTGCTGAGAAGGCCAAAGCGTCTAATGCCTGCTCTGTGTTTGCTTGCTTCCTAAACTATTAATGTGGTGAGAATGACCCTGAAAAAACTGATTTTTTTTTTTTAAAGGGGGTTAAATGTTAATTTCTATATGCAGGTGAAAATGCTGAACCACACAACTGAAGATCAGGGAATAGCATGTGGGGCATTAGCTCTTCTAAAAAAGATCTGAGAGTTATTGAGGTTAATAATTACGTGATGCATTGAATGTGGCATATGATTTTGTAAAATAAATAGAAATGACATGTATAGCATAAGTAATTACTCTGATTTACTCTACACTGCTAGAGTATGGAACTGAAATATTTGAGGCAGCTTTGGACTCTACACATCAAGAGAAACTTGAATAGTCCAGAGAATATTAACAAGCAAAGATCCAAGGTCAGAGCTTCCTTTCCAACTGGATGTAGCTCACATGAGCTATGTCAGGGAAGAGGACTATATGATCTGCTGAGTTCTCCAATTCCAAAATCTGTGGATTCGTATCAAATGCACTTTATGTGTCTTCAATCTCTCTTTCCTTATTCAGATAATCTCCCTTTGCTATTGGTAATAACTAGTTTAATGTTCTTCGGTTTTTTGCACACACGAGTGCTGAGGGAGCTGGCGGATGTCATTGCTGAGCCACTCTCCATCATCTTTGAGAGGTCCTGGAGGACAGGAGAGGTGCCCGAGGACTGGAGAAAGGCCAATGTCACTCCAATCTTCAAAAAGGGCAAGAAGGAGGACCCAGGGAACTACAGGCCGGTCAGCCTCACCTCCACCCCGGGAAAGGTGATGGAGCAGCTTATGCTGGAGGTCATCATGAAGCAAGTGGAGGAAATGAAGGTTGTCAGGAGTAGCCAGCATGGATTCACCAAGGGGAAATCATGCCTGACCAATCTGATAGCTTTCTACGATGGCATGACTGGCTGGGTAGATGAGGGGAGAGCAGTGGATGTTGTCTACCTTGACTTCAGCAAGGCTTTCGACACGGTCTCCCATAACATCCTCCTAGGGAAGCTCAGGAAGTGTGGGCTGGATGAGTGGTCAATGAGGTAGATTGAGAACTGGCTGAATGGCAGAGCTCAGAGGGTTGTCATCAGTGGCGCTGAGTCTAGTTGGAGGCCTGTAACAAGTGGTGTCCCCCAGGGGTCAGTACCGGGCCCAGCCTTGTTTAACTTCTTCATCAACGACCTGGATGAAGAGTTAGAATGTACCCTCAGCAAGTTTGCTGATGACACCAAACTGGGAGGTGTGGTAGATACACCGGAAGGCTGTGCTGCCATTCAGCGTGACCTGGACAGGCTGGAAAGTTGGGCAGAGAGGAACCTGATGAGGTTCAACAAGGGCAATTGGAAGGTCCTGCACCTGGGGAGGAACAACCCCATGCACCAGTACAGGCTTGGGGCGGACCTGCTGGAGAGCAGCTCTGTGGAGAGGGACCTGGGTGTCCTGGTGGACGACAGGTTAACCATGAGCCAGCAGTATGCCCTGGCTGCCAAGAAAGCCAATGGGATCCTGGGGTGCATTAGGAGGAGTGTGGCCAGCAGGTCGAGGGACGTTCTCCTCCCCCTCTACACTGCCCTGGTGAGGCCCCATCTGGAGTACTGTGTCCAGTTCTGGGCTCCCCAGTTCAAGAAAGATGAAGAGCTACTGGAGAGAGTCCAGCGGAGGGCTACGAGGATGATGAGGGGACTGGAACATCTCCCCTACGAGGAGAGGCTGAGGGAGCTGGGCTTGTTCAGCCTGAAGAAGAGAAGGCTGAGAGGGGACCTAATATATGCTTATAAATATCTGAAGGGTGGGTGTCAGGAGGATGGGGCCAAGCTCTTTTCAGTAGTGCCCAGCGACAGGACAAGGGGCAATGGGCACAAACTGAGGCACAGGAAGTTCCGTCTGAACATGAGGAAGAACTTCTTCCCTCTGAGGGTGACGGAGCACTGGAACAGGCTGCCCAGGGAGGTTGTGGAGTCTCCCTCTCTGGAGATATTCAAGACCCACCTGGACAAGGTCCTGTGCAGCCTACTGTAGGTAACCCTGCTTCAGCAGGAGGGTTGGACTAGATGACCCACAGAGGTCCCTTCCAACCCCTACCATTCTGCGATTCTGTGATTCTGTGATTCTTTCAAGGTATCTCTCACAAAACTTTTGCATTCTGGAACATCTCGACTACCCTTATTTTAAAGCTTCATTATTGAGTTTACCAATATGACTTCCAGATTTCAGAGTTAATGTGCTCATCAGCAGCACGGTCATTTCAATTTTGTCATGCAGCTGAAATATCTACTTAGGTAAAGGTTTAAAGTACTCAAAGAAGGAAAGAGGAGAAAGGGAGACTTACAGATTTCATCTGACCATAGCATTTATTTTTTTAAAGATTTGTTTTCTGGCAGGAATTGAAATCAAAACTATTTACAAACAAATTTTGTTTTCAGGTATTTCCCAATGTGAACATTTATTTCTTTATTTTTTTTTTAATTTCATTTTTTGTACTTGACTTTTTTTACTGAAATTATAGTATAATACAAGTTATATACACGTAGATTAGAAAAATAAAATTTTAATAGTATAGAATATTAGAAATGGTTTAACCCACCTGAAACAATGACTTCTTTTCCACTTCTCAATTCATAACTGCTTTTAAAATGTCAGAGTCTCTCTTCCTGAGTTGAGGTTTGAGAAAAAGAAAGAGGGAAGGATGTATTTTTCTTATTCACAGAGTTTGAAGTAAGTTTTCACCCAGCTGTCATCAGATCATCCATTGGTGCCTCAGGTAGCCTGGCTTTCTTAGTGAGAAAGAGGCACCCAAAATGAAAATTAACAGATCTGAAACGAACTCATGCCTTCAGGCATTGCTTGTTGCTCTTGATTTATTAAAGGTAAAGCCAAGAGAGAAAACCTCCAAATTTGGGCAACATAATAAAATGTTTGAAATTTGTTTTTTGCCCTGAGATCTCAGAAGACTGCCGTTGAGTAGGGTAAAAGGAAGGAAAAAAAAAAAAAGAAAAAGGAAGGAAACAGATCTTGGCCTCCTGACCCTCCAGATAATATGTAATCCATTATAAAACTTCATCAGTTATGTAGCCAAGATTTATGTAAAGTTAAAATATGCTTTCTCATTTTATATATCTCTACAGAAGTACTCAGGACAGATGCAGACACAGATTTCAAGTTTTCATTTGTTCCTTTCTAATGCAAAAGTTGTAGTTATCCTTGTAAAAGCAGATTTTATGGTGCACGAACATGAATGGACTGACTTGACTTGGCTAAAAATGTTTGGCACTGAGCATTGTTCGTCACATCTTCTGAGGAGTATGGCTTTGTTAACGTCATTACTCACCAGTCCTTATTTTTTCATGTAGTTTAACAGAAGTATATGAAGAGAGAGCAACTGGTTAAATTAGGAAAATTTTACTTCAAATTTTCACAGGAAAAAAAAAAGAGATAAAAAGAAGACAGCCAACCTAGGAAGCAAAGCACTTGATAATATTTTCCCTTTGGAAATAAAACTTTATTAATATTAATATAATATCTTCTTGTTATTCTTTTCTAAAATGTTGCCCCTTAGGTATATATCAGAACTGAAACTTTACAGCTACTACTGGTCAGTTAAATCTGAATATCTCTGCTGGTTTCCCATTGGGTTATCCTTATAAATTATTATTTTATAACTCTGTGTATATATTTATGTAGGGTTGGATGTGTGTGTGTGTGCTCTTTTTTATTACAAAAACATTAGTTTGCAATGGGATATGAATAAAGATTACATTAATAGCTTATAAGGCATACAGTAATTATTTTTTTCTTTGTATATTTTAATCTTGCATGCTGACACTTCACTCCCTCAGTAACTGTCTTGCATATTAGCTTCTCATGTGCTTTCTAAAAAGCAAGGGTAAAATTCCCTTCCTCTTACAGACATTGAGAGCACTTTATTAATAATTCCCCAGAAGAGAGTGAAAATATTAAAAAAGTAGAGCATGATTATAATATCCATTGCTGCATTTTTTGCTACGTAAGTAGAACTCACTGAAAACTTTACATGAAAATTGTTGAAATTTGAGGTTTTGATTATTTTTTTTCCTGGGAAAAAAAAGAAAGAAAAAAGATTTTTGTAGGAAAAATCAACCTGTTATGAAGGCAAAAAAAAAAAATAATTGGGGTAAAAAATGGATTCTTCTCAAATGAAAAAAATATGGATCTTCTGACTAGACCAACCTATAGAAAAGAGGTATTTTGAGGTTTCTATACAAAACTATGATTCCTTCCATGAGATAATAATATATGCTGTCATGAGGTGTTATACAATTCATTCCACAAATCTGTAAGATTTTGAATGTGGCAAAGTTTTTGTGCTCAGAAAATGACTGCAACATCAGTGTTTTCTTATTTACATTCTGCTGTAGTTTGTAGAATAAATAATTCATTACAAAGACATTAATGAACAATCTTCTTGTAAGTGTTTTCATCTTTTTTTTCTTCTTTAGAACCTTGAATCTTTAAAGTATCTTAATCTGGGAAATGATCAAACTTTTAAAACCAGTAAGTAGGAGAAATAAAAATTATCCAAATCTTCTGGAGCAGTAGAAGCCTTCAACTTCGCATAATTCTCAGAAAGGTTTCCTCAGGATGCTCCCTTGGGTTGCAGGGAGTGGGACCACGAGGGAGAGAGGGATACTTCACAGAAAATATTAGTTTCTACACACTGGGTGAATTCCATGTAGACTGGCTGCTGCCAGCGCAGTCCTCATCTACAGTTTGTATATAGTATAATATTTGTGGCAAGACCTTCTACTACTGTCATGGCATTTGAGTACACTTCACTTGAAATTGCTATGAATCTCCCAATGGGCTTCATGCAGTCTGTGTCATTTCTACCATTCCAGGATCAAAATTGTGCTTGGCAGTATGTATAAAGCTTCCCGCAAGGCTACGTTTGCCCCTTGTGGATGGGTTTTCCCCTGTATTCAAGTAAAATGAAAAGAAGGTTATCAGGAGTAGTCAGCATGGATTCACCAAGGGGAAATCATGCCTGACCAATCTAATAGCTTTCTACGATGGCATGACTGGCTGGGTAGACGAAGGGAGAGCCGTGGATGTTGTCTACCTCGACTTCAGCAAGGCTTTTGACACAGTCTCCCATGACATCCTCCTAGGGAAGCTCAGGAAGTGTGGACTGGATGAGTGGTCGGTGAAGTGGATAGAGAACTGGCTGAATGGCAGAACTCAGAGGGTTGTCATCAGCGGCTCTGAGTCTAGTTGGAGGCTGGTGACAAGTGGTGTCCCCCGGGGGTCAGTACTGGGCCCAGTCTTGTTCATCTTCTTCATCAACGACCTGGATGAAGAGTTAGAATGTACCCTCAGCAAGTCTGCTGACGACACCAAACTGGGAGGTGTGGTAGATACACCAGAAGGCTGTGCTGCCGTTCAGCGTGACCTGGACAGGCTGGAGAGTTGGGCAGAGAGGAACCTGATGAGGTTCAACAAAGGCAAATGCAGGGTCCTGCACCTGGGGAGGAACAACCCCATGCACCAGTACAGGCTTGGGGTGGACCTGCTGGAGAGCAGCTCTGTGGAGAGGGACCTGGGTGTCCTGGTGGACGACAGGTTAACCATGAACCAGCAGTGTGCCCTGGCTGCCAAGAAAGCCAATGGAATCCTGGGGTGCATCAAGAAGAGTGTGGCCAGCAGGACAAGGGAGGTTCTCCTTCCCCTCTACACTGCCCTGGTGAGGCCTCATCTGGAGTACTGTGTCCAGTTCTGGGCTCCCCAGTTCAAGAAAGATGAAGAGCTACTGGAGAGAGTCCAGCGGAGGGCTACGAGGATGATGAGGGGACTGGAACATCTCCCCTACGAGGAGAGGCTGAGGGAGCTGGGCTTGTTCAGCCTGAAGAAGAGAAGGCTGTGAGGGGACCTAATAAATGCTTAGAAATATCTGAAGGGTGGGTGTCAGGAGGATGGGGCCAAGCTCTTTTCAGTAGTGTCCAGCGACAGGACAAGGGGCAATGGGCACAAACTGAGGCACAGGAAGTTCCGTCTAAACATGAGGAAGAACTTCTTCCCTCTGAGGGTGACGGAGCACTGGAACAGGCTGCCCAGGGAGGTTGTGGAGTCTCCCTCTCTGGAGATATTCAAGACCCACCTGGACAAGGTCCTGTGCGGCCTGCTGTAGGTGACCCTGCTTTGGCAGGGGGGTTGGACTAGATGACCCTCAGAGGTCCCTTCCAACCCCTACTATTCTGTGATTCTGTGATTCTGTGAAAACCTGCCTTAGGCTTGACATTTAGTGCAAAGTATAAGTGGAAATTAACCTTAAGGCTCTAATTGAAGTAGGAAAGTGATTCTGTAATAAAATCTAAACCATGTCTTGACTGTAATCAAGAAATGGGAAAAAAAAGATGATACCATTTGATATTTAATAAAAAGTAATACGTACAGCTTTAGGTATGTAATTTCCTTGTGCGGCATTAAAATGAAATGCAAAGCATATAAAACCAAAAAATCTATTCAAGTGCCTTATGGAATCATAAATTGCAATGACATTTCAATGAGAACAACATGATTTGCCCAGTCAAAAGCAATTATGTTAGGGTAAAGGGGGGAAACAAGAAATCTGAGGTCATCATAAACATTGTCAGCCCAAATCTGCATCTCTGTGCCTCCTAAGCCAACTTGCCTTACTATTTCACTTGTATCTCAAAACAATTTATTTCTTTCCTTGACGAAATGGGCCTACCATGTCTACAAAAATGATTTTTTTGTCCAGTTTATCTTTTTATTTTTCCTTTTATTTCATCCCTGAAATGCTCCTGTTGATTGCTATGTAACATACCGCAATCACAGGCGCAATTGCATGCATGAGCACGGTAACCTTCAAACTAACAAAAAGGCATATTTGTCTTTTATATGTCAGATGTACTGTTCATTGAGTTTCTTCTTGACCTATATTTTTGATGATGGTTGTGTTTTAACTGAACTTGTCATTAACAGGACAAGACTTCTCTTCCCTTTCAACACAATTGCACTTATAAGTAACAGTCTTGAAAGGTGCTGCACACCTTTAATTGACGATCACTGAAATGTCAGGGCACTCAGCATTTCACAGAAGTGCTCAGAACCTTGAAATTACCAATAAATAATAAAGGATTACATAAGATCAAAAAATCAAACGCTCTGTCCATTTGATCACAGCATGAAGAGAGGTGAGATATCAAGTTAAGAACATGCCCCAGGCTTTCTGGATGAAAATGTTTGAGATATTTTGCTGCCATACTTAATATGGGAACTAGCAAGTCCTCATGCATGAAGCCAGCACTCCAAAATTTGTTCCCCACCAAGGAACATGTCACCTACCTTCCAACACTGAGCAATATTTTTTGTTTTGGAGGCAGTGACCAAGACAATAGCCTATGTGCCAGAACATCCGGACTCTTCCTTCCCCAGTTTGCTACTAACTTTGTCTATGACCTAGAACAAGGATCTGGACAGGATATTAAGAAATTTCCCCCCTTGCTCTTCCCAAGACAACTGTGCAGGCTGATATGAAGGCAATAATGCAATATGAAGATAAGTGTATGGGGGCTCCAGGGGCTACTCCTATAAAACTGTTGAAACACAGCCACTGGGTTCCCAGTATGAGCTGGTAACTCTACTTACTGTCCAGTGTTTTTCTAGGTATACATAATAATGAATTCACCTGAGGGAAAGAATTCTTGGCCACGAGCTGGCGGGGCTCATTGAGAGGGCTTTAAACTAGGTTTGAAGGGGGAAGGGGATATTGCCCAGCTCACTAGGGATGAGCCTAGGCTTGGAGTGCCAAGGCCAGGGGTGAGATTGACAGCCCAGCTCAAGTGTGTTTACACCAATGCACGTAGCATGGGCAATAAACAGGAGGAGCTGGAAGCCATTATACAGCAGGACGGCTACGACTTGGTCGCCATCACAGAAACGTGGTGGGACAACTCGCATGACTGGCATGCTGTCATGGATGGCTACAGACTCTTTAGGAAAGACAGGCCAACAAGGAGAGGTGGGGGAGTTGCTCTATATGTGAGGGAGCAACTGGAATGCATTGAGCTTGGCCTGGGGGCAAGTGAAGAAGGAGTTGAAAGCTTGTGGGTTAGAATTAAGGGACAGGCTCATAAGGGTGACATTATGGTGGGTGTATACTACAGGCCACCTGACCAGGAGGAGGAGGTTGATGAGGCCTTCTACAGGCAGCTGCAAGCAGCCTCACAGTCACAGGCCCTGCTTCTCATGGGGGACTTCAACAACCCTGACATCAGCTGGGAAGACCATACAGCTAGGCAGGCTCAATCCAGGAGGTTCCTACAGAGCATCGATGATAACTTTCTGATGCAAGTGGTGGAGGAACCAACAAGGAAAGGCGCGCTGCTGGACCTCGTGTTAACAAACAAGGAGGGACTGGTGGAGGATGTGAAGGTTGGAGGTAGACTCGGCTGCAGTGACCATGAAATGGTCGAGTTCAGGATCCTGCATGGAGGAAGCAGGGCGATAAGCAGGATCAAAACCCTGGACCTCAGGAGGGCTGACTTTGGCCTCTTCAAGGAGCTACTGGGAGGAATCCCGTGGGCCAGGGCTCTCGAAGGCAGGGGGGTCCATGAGTGCTGGTCGCTCTTTAAACAACACTTCTTCCATGCACAGGAGCAATGCATCCCCCTGAGAAAGAAATTTAGCAAAGGAGGCAGGAGACCTGCATGGTTGAACAAGGAGCTTCTAGCGGAGATCAGGTGGAAGAGAAGGGTCCATGGAATGTGGAAAGAGGGACAGGCCACTTGGGAAGAGTACAGAAACGTAGTGAGAGCATGCAGGGATGCGACGAGGAAGGCCAAGGCTCACCTGGAATTGAAGCTGGCAAGGGATGTCAAAAACAACAAGAAGGGCTTCTTCAACTACATCAGCAGCAAAAGGAAGGCTAGGGACAATGTGGGGCCGCTGCTGAATGAGGCGGGTGTCCTGGTGACGGAGGATGCGGAGAAGGCAGAGCTACTGAATGCCTTCTTTGCTTCAGTCTTCAGTGCTAAGACTGGCCCTCAGGAATCCCAGGCCCCGGAGGTAAGAGAAGAAGCCTACAAAGAGGACGACTTTCCCTTGGTCGAGGAGGACTGTGTGAGGGATCGCTTAAGTGATCTGGATGTCCACAAATCCATGGGCCCCGATGGAATGCACCCACGAGTGCTGAGGGAGCTGGCGGATGTCATTGCTGAGCCACTCTCCATCATCTTTGAGAGGTCCTGGAGGACAGGAGAGGTGCCCGAGGACTGGAGAAAGGCCAATGTCACTCCAATCTTCAAAAAGGGCAAGAAGGAGGACCCAGGGAACTACAGGCCGGTCAGCCTCACCTCCATCCCGGGAAAGGTGATGGAGCAGCTTATCCTGGAGGCCATCATGAAGCAAGTGGAAGAAAAGAAGGTTATCAGGAGTAGTCAGCATGGATTCACAAAGGGGAAATCATGCCTGACCAATCTGATAGCTTTCTACGATGGCATGACTGGCTGAGTAGACGAAGGGAGAGCCGTGGATGTTATCTACCTTGACTTCAGCAAGGCTTTCGACACAGTCTCCCATGATATCCTCCTAGGGAAGCTGAGGAAGTGAGGGCTGGATGAGTGGTCGGTGAAGTGGATAGAGAACTGGCTGAATGGCAGAACTCAGAGGGTTGTCATCAGCGGCTCTGAGTCTAGTTGGAGGCTGGTGACAAGTGGTGTCCCTCAGGGGTCAGTACTGGGCCCAGTCTTGTTTAACTTCTTCATCAACGACCTGGAAGAAGAGTTAGTATGTACCCTCAGCAAGTTTGCTGACGACACCAAACTGGGAGGTGTGGTAGATACACCAGAAGGCTGTGCTGCCATTCAGCGTGACCTGGATAGGCTGGAAAGCTGGGCAGAGAGGAACCTGATGAGGTTCAACAAGGGCAAGTGCAGGGTCCTGCACCTGGGGAGGAACAACCCCATGCACCAGTACAGGCTTGGGGTGGACCTGCTGGAGAGCAGCTCTGCGGAGAGGGACCTGGGTGTCCTGGTGGACGACAGGTTAACCATGAGCCAGCAGTGTGCCCTGGCTGCCAAGAAAGCCAATGGGATCCTGGGGTGCATCAAGAAGAGTGTGGCCAGCAGGACGAGGGAGGTTCTCCTTCCCCCGCTACACTGCCCTGGTGAGGCCTCATCTGGAGTACTGTGTCCATTTCTGGGCTCCCCAGTTCAAGAAAGATGAAGAGCTACTGGAGAGAGTCCAGCGGAGGGCTACGAGGATGGTGAGGGGACTGGAGCATCTCCCCTACGAGGAGAGGTTGAGGGAACTGGGCTTGTTCAGCCTGAAGAAGAGAAGGCTGCGAGGGGACCTAATAAATGCCTACAAATATCTGAAGAGTGGGTGTCAGGAGGATGGGGCCAAGCTCTTTTCAGTAGTGCCCAGTGACAGGACAAGGGGCAATGGGCACAAACTGAGGCACAGGAAGTTCCGTCTGAACATGAGGAAGAACTTCTTCCCTCTGAGGGTGACGGAGCACTGGAACAGGCTGCCCAGGGAGGTTGTGGAGTCTCCTTCTCTGGAGATATTCAAGACCCGCCTGGACAAGATCCTGTGCAGCCTACTGTAGGTGCCCCTGCTTCGGCAGGGGGGTTGGACTAGATGACCCACAGAGGTCCCTTCCAACCCCTATTATTCTGTGATTCTGTGATTCTGTGATTCTGAGGGATACCTGTGCTGAGCCTCTTCATGAAGAAAACACATCTTCCACTACAAGACTGATATAAAACTGAGATTATTGAAATAGGAGTATACAGAGAGATTATACACAGAGTATCTGCTGCACTATAAAAATAAGTCCAGTTTTTCATGAATAAGAAGGTTGCTTGCAGGTGCTGTTCTTAAATACTGAATAGTGTCTCATTCACTGACCCACAGAGGTCCCTTCCAACCCCTACTATTCTGTGATTCTGTGATTTTGTGAATAAAAGAGTAATGTGTTGAAAAAAAATCATTCTGTGCTAAAGATGCTGTTAAACACTAGAGGGATATTATGAAAGGGTAAGAAAATAACTCTTATCATTCTCTTCTATTGTGGAGACGTCTCCGTGTGTTGCACTGACAGTGTGGTACGTGGTAAGGATTTTCCTCATGAGCACCAAGTGTCCTGACTTTGTTCTCTCCTTCATTTCCTGGACATGACTTCTGCAAGATTCATAGAATACAAAAGATGTCACTATTACCCCTTCTTTCTTAAAATACAGTGTATTGCTTTAATCCAAATGGAAAAAAAAAACCACGCCTGTGGTGCTAGAAAACAGAACTCCCTGAAAAATAAATTTACATTTGGGACATACAGGGATTCTTGGAGATATTCATGGGGGGGTTAGACGGAGAACAGCACTAGGATCAAAGTTTTTCGAGCTCTACATCTCCATTTGTCAGTTATCTGCTGTATTTTCTCAGGAGACAGGCAATCTCCATATTTTACATAAGTTTCCTTAAGAAATCAAAATTGTTAATATCTAATTCACAGAGATCTTAGGAGGCTTCTATACATAATGGTGACATGGATTTTCATTCCATGATTCTGGGATGAAAAATTATGCATATTCTGGAAATCATGAAGCTGTTATAACTAACTAAAACTCACATACAAGAGCAGCCCTCGGAGAGTGCGAGCGACAAGGAGCGCAGGTGACCAGGGCCAGCAAACAGGGTGCGGTGCATCAGCCAGGGTGCGGCGCAGCAGTTTGCACGGCAGTTTGCACAGGCAGGGTGTGCAGGGAAGGCGTGCGGGCAGGGCGAAGTCCCCCTCCTGGCAACCCAACTAGTGGACATCGCCCTCCCAGGAGATATTCTAGCATGTTTTCCACCCGTGGGAAAGCTGTTGCTCGAAGGAGTGTGGGGACCCAGACGGAGGTCCTGCACAAACACACAGCTGTCCAGGTCTCTGGCTGCAGGGACTGCCTGAGCCTGACGCTCTTACCGGAGGACAGCAGAGACAACTGCTGTGTTCGGTGTGACCAGGTGAATGATCTGCTCAGTCTGGTGGCAGAGCTGAAGGAGGAAGTGGAGAGGTTAAGGAACATCAGGGAGTGTGAGAGAGAGATCGACTGGTGGAGCTGCACCCTGCTGTCCCTGAGGCCAAGGCAGCAGGAGGGAGCTCCACAAGAAGCAGAGGACCCCCTACCCTCTTGACACCAAGCACAAGGAGGGGACCTAAGAGACGGGGGGAATGGAAACAGGTCCCTGCTCGGGGTGGCAGGCGAATCCCCTCCCAGCCTCCCTCACCTGCCCAGTTGCCCTTAAGCAACAGATACGGGGCTCTGGAATGTGAGGGCCAGGCAAATGAGGATGCGGGTGAAGGTCCATCCAGGGGGTTGCCTAGGACAAGTCAGTCAGCCCCACGCATTATGACTGCCTTGGCTAAGAAAAAAAGGAGGATAATTGTCATAGGTGATTCCCTTCTGAAGGGAACAGAGGGCCCAATATGCTGACCGGACCCATCCCACAGGGAAGTTTGCTGCCTCCCTGGGGCCTGGCTTAGGGATGTTGCTAGGAAACTCCCTGGTCTGGTGCAGCCCTCTGATTATTACCCCCTCTTGGTAATGCAGGTTGGCGGTGATGAGATCACGGAGAAAAGTCCCAAGGCCATCAAAAGGGACTTCAGGGCACTGGGGCAACTGGTTGAAGGATCAGGGGTGCAGGTGGTGTTTTTGTCAATCCCATCAGTGGCAGGGAAGAGAACTGAAAGGGGCAGGAAAACTCACCTGATTAACAGGTGGCTCAGAGACTGGTGCTGTTGGTGGAATTTTGGTTTCTTTGATCATGGGGAGGTTTACATGGCACCGGGCCAGCTGGCGACAGATGGAGTCCAGCTGTCTCAAAGGGGAAAAACGATTCTTGCCCATAAGGTGGCGGGGCTCATCGAGAGGGCTTTAAACTAGTTCTGAAGGGGGAAGGGGGTGTAACCAGGCTCACTAGAGATGAGCCCAGGCATGGCATGCCAGGGTCAGGGGTGAGATCGACAGCCCCGCTCAAGTGCATCTACACCAATGTACGTAGCATGGGCAATAAACAGGAGGAGCTGGAAGCCATTGTACAGCAGGACAGCTATGACTTGGTCGCCATTACAGAAACGTGGTGGGATGACTCTTGTGACTGGAGTGCTGCGATGGATGGCTATAAGCTCTTCAGAAGGGATAGGTGAGGAAAGAGAGGTGGTGGGGTGGCACTGTATGTTAGGGACTGCTTTGATTGTCTAGAGCTCAACGATTGTGATGACAAGGTTGAATGCTTATGGCTAAAGATGAGGGGGAAAGCCAACAAGGCAGACATCCTGCTGGGGGTCTGTTATAGACCACCCAACCAGGATGAAGAGGCAGATGAAGCTTTCTACAAGAGGCTGGCAGAAGTCTCACAATCGCAAGCCCTTGTTATCGTGGGGGACTTGAACTTACCGGACATCTGCTGGAAATACAACACAGCAGAGAGGAAACAGTCTAGGAGGTTCCTGGAGTGTGTGGAAGATAACTTCCTGACACAGCTGGTAAGTGAGCCTACCAGGGGAGGTGCCTCGCTAGACCTGCTGTTTACTAACAGAGAAGGACTGGTGGGAGATGTGGTGGTCGGAGGCTGTCTTGGGTTTAGTGACCATGAAATGATAGAGTTTTTTTTGATAATGATAGATTTTCTTTACTGAAAGAGTGGTCAGACATTGGAATAGGCTGCCCAGGGAGGTGGTTGAGTCCCCAACCCTGGAGGTATTTAAAAAACTTGTAGATGTGGCACTTAGGGATATGGTTTAATAGGCATGGTGGTGTTGTGTGGGTGGTTGGACTTAATGATCTTAGAGGTCTTTTCCAACCTATGATTCTGTGATTCTATAACAACAGCAGTGAATACAAGCAGAACTCTTGATTGGGCAGAATTAGCCAAAACTCAAAACTTCACTGAGAGGAGAAAACTATTCCTCTGGTACCTCAATGGAAGGAAGTCAGACTTCATGGAATTGTTGTGATGGGCTGTCTGCTAAGGTGATGACTGCAGACCTCAAAGAGTCTCGCATCCTCAAGCAGGTGGAGTCAACCTTCCAGACTGTTTGACATCTATATCAGACATCTACATCTGTCAGAGGGGCGGAACATTTCTGCTCTGAGGAAAGTCTGAGAGAGTTGAGGTTGTTCAGCCTGCAGAAGAGAAGGCTCCAGGGAGACCTTAGAGCAGCCTTCCAGTACCTGAAGGGCCCGACAAGAAAGCTGGAGAGGGACTTTTCACAAGGGCATGTAATGACAGGACAAGGGGTAATGGCTTTAAACTGAGAGAGGGTAGATTTAGATTAGATAGAAGAAAGAAATTATTCACCATGAGGATGGTGAAACACTGGAACAGGTTGCCCAGAGAAGTTGTGGATGCCCCCTCCCTGGAAGTGTTCAAGGCCAAGGTGGATGGGGCTTTGAGCAACCTGGTCTAGTGGAAGGTGTCCCTGTCCATAGCAGGGGGGTTGGGACTAGATGATCTTTAAGGTCCCTTCCAATCCAAATCATTCTATGATTCTGTATGGTGTGTCCCAACCAGATAGCAATTATTACCTCCCTTCCCCACTCACAGAGGACAAAATAAGACTAATTACTGAAAGGATTCAGTGAGTTGATTCTACTTACATTTTTTCTCCCAGCAACTTTAAGCTGTTTCGACCAATTTCTCAGTGGATGGGGCTATCAGTGACCATCACCAAAGCCCTGCAAGCAGACATATGTCCTGTCTTTCCCTTGAAAGCCCGTTACCACACATTGCTGTATTCCTGAGCTGTTTTTTGCTAATCGTAGGAGTCAATCAGCATGTTTCAAATGTTTCTTAGTAGTTACTAGAGGGAAAATGTGAAAGTACACATTTGGCCTTGAAAACAATATTTCAGGGGCCAGAAGGCATTTAATTCACGTCATACTGCAAGGGCACCACATGTTTTGACAGGCCCTGAGAGAGGTAATTCAATGAGCATCATTTTAATGATATATGATTTAGACAGCTATTTTTCCTTTTGTCCTCTCTGTGACCCTGCTCCTTCCCCCTTTCTTTTCAGTGCTGCCACAGACTCACTGTCACAAAGATGTCAAATCTGTAGCCATTTATGTCCTTGCTCAGAAAATAATAGGCAAAGGATAGAATTAAATGTGCAGATTACTGCACAGTTTGCAAATCGAGGCAAAGGGATTTAATTCAATTCCCTAATTCTGCTTGCTTGTCCAAGGCATAGGTTAGACATGCAGGGCCAGGTTTCCAGGTTTATTCCTGTTGAAAGCCCATCGAAATCAAGGGAGTTTAACAGGAAGAAATTTTACTCAGTACAAGCAGCTGTTTAAGAGAGCGGAGTAATGTGGTTTATCACTTAAAAATGGTTCAAACAGTGAACCGGGTGGACAGGTAGATCGTGTACTTAAATGTGAGAAGAAATTCTGTTTCGCCTTGTTATTCTTACCTTACCTCACTGCTGAAAGCCAGAATGGTATTGTGAAAGGCATTGTGCAAACACAGGAAAAAAGGCACCTTCCTATCTTAGAAAACTTCAAATCTAACCAGTAATAAAAAAGAGAGACATTCACTTTGTCCTACCTGAAACTCAAGCAACTGAGGTTCTCTCTCCCTATGCGTGACATCATTCAAGGCATAAAAAATTTGAGAGGTGACAAAATAGCAGGAGAGGAGATTTTGAACCTTTACAAAAGACCTATAAACTCTGTGCAATTGAAACAACTGGTTTTCCTGTCCTTTTGCAACTCAGTTGCCATCTGTAGGGCACTGTTTAACCCGAATAAAGATGCTGAATCAGAGTGCAGGTTGGTCAGGATCCATCACATTCATACAAGTCTGTAGAGGATCAGCACTCCTATAAAAGCATTCAGTAGGCTCGGGAATGTCATGCTGAATAACACCATTATTATCTACTGGTAGAAAGGGCTTCTGGAAGGGAAAAGATGCACATGCTTCTAGTGGATCTACTGAAAAGCTAAAACAGAGAACCTTATAGATTATATCCTCAAAACTCTGGCTGCTGTTTCCCTTCTTCTCTCAAATATATGTATTGAAATGAAGGATGAAGTGCTTATGCAGCTCTGCACTTTTCTGCATTGCAATTGAAGAAAGTATTTGGGTAATTTAATGCTATTTTCATCTTGGCAGTGTATACATCCCCATGACTTAAGTCACACTTCTCACCTGGTCCTGGATAAAGAATTTTAGGAATACAGAGTTTGGGGTTTTGTGGGGGTTTTTTTTGTTGTGGGTTTGGTTGTTGTTGATTTTTTTTTTATATAATTTCTCTGCATCTCCCACTTAGCAATTTATCTCTATAGCACACAGAAAAGCATCTGGGTGCTTCTTGAACATTTACAAGCTGAATTTTTTATTTTTTATTTTTTAACCTCACCACCAGTTGAGTGAACAGATTTGTTTGTTCATATTGGGCTGGTTGACACAGGCATTAGTGAAACAGCAGGAGGTAACTACAGGAATCTGTGAAAAGAGCTTGTTGAAGGACAGACAGGAAAATGGGGTTTGCAATGAGTTGTGTTCCATGGCTGTGCTTCTTGTCCTTGGCCAGATCTAGCTCTCAAAATGCTTCCCTCTCTGTATGGTCTGTGCTAGCCCTGTTAATCAAGGGTGATAAACAGCTGCAGTAGAGCAGGACTGTGACGAGCGGGAGAAACAATCTTTGGGGAAGACAGAAATAACCCTGTGGAAAATTTTGGAGATTGCACAGAAAAACCTCAGCTAAGCTTTTCTGCCTAAGAGGGTAACAACAGTCCTTACAACTAGGACCGATGTTTCAGTGCTTGGTAGGACTTGTAGTGTTTTCAAAAATTTACTTTTTGTATCAGAAGGTCATACGTTAATTTATCTGTCCTCGTTCCTGGATACAGCAGATTGTGATAGCCATGTCTGAAGTTACCTCACCTCTCCCTGCACACTTGCAAGTGAGATTTCTACACTCCATTGACTGTGCCAAACAGCTCTCAATGGGTGAACAATGCTACGTTTTTCATATAAGCCTTAATTTTCAGATGTAAAACCTTAATTTTACTAATAATTCCACATATTCCACCCCGTGACTAAAGTCACTCAAACCTCACTAGGTTTGGGACTAATCTGGAATGTCACGCGTGCTCTTATGGTAAGGGTTGTCAAGTACAAACTCATTTTGGGGAGCTAGCAAGCGAGTTAACTTTTTCATCATAAGTCAAAGTTTAACATACAAAGCAAGTGTTAAAACAAAGCACAATATGGTGAGTATTAATAAAACAACAATGGGATGCAACATCTTGTTAAAGAGTCCTGTAGCTGTTGGCGAACATCCGAAAAGAGTGTCCCACCATTTGTGTTCTTCGGTTTTTTTGACTCTCTCCAGTACTTGATGTATTTCTTCCACATCATGATGTACAGTAATTAGAGTCTTTTGTCCATTCTCTTGGTCCTCTTTCAACAGTCACTTCAAGTCATTATGTTGTAGCAGCTTTTTCACTAATGTGATGTTCATTCCAATGGGACAGGTGGTAAATCGTGAATGAGTGTATAGTTGGTCTGTAATAGCTGGTGAGACATAACAGGAGTCGAATAACTGAAATCGCATCCAACAATGTTAGTGAAATTACAAACACAAAAATTCAAATTATTATCAATATCTGTGGCCGTGTTATCTATGAATATAAGTAATATAATATTATATAATGTTGAGTACCTAATATAATATATTAGGTACTCAACAACTTTTTTGCCTCAGTCTTCACTGGCAACCTCTCTCCTCACCCCTCCCAAGTCGACGAATGGCATGAAGGAGACCAGGAGGGTAAAATCCCTCCAGCTGTAAGTGAAGACCAGGTTCGGGACCTCCTGAAGAACCTAAACGTACAGAAGTCCATGGGACCTGATGAGATGCATCCCAGAGTCCTGAGGGAATTGGCTGATGTAGTTGCCAAGCCACTCTCCATGATATTTGAAAAGTCATGGCAGTCAGGGGAAGTCCCCAGTGACTGGAAAAAGGGAAACACTGTACCCCTTTTCAAAAAGGGTAGAAAGGAGGACCCTGGGAACTACCGACCTGTCAGCCTCACCTCTGTGCCTGGGAAGATCATGGAACAGATCCTCCTAGAACATATGCTAAGGCACATGGAGGCCAGGGAGGTGATTCGAGACAGCCAGCATGGCTTCACCAAGGGCAAGTCCTGCCTGACCAACTGTTCTGGCTTTCTATGATGGTGTAACAACAAGGGTGGACAAGGGAAAACCTATGGATGTCATCTATCTGGATTTTTGTAAAGCCTTTGACACGGTGCCCCACAACATCCTTCTCTCTAAATTGGAGAGCCATGGATTTGATGGGTGGACCGTTCGGTGGATAAGGAATTGGTTGGATGGTCGCAGCCAAAGGGTAGTGGCCAATGGCTCAATGTCCAGATGGAGACCAGTGACGAGTGGAGTCCCTCAGGGGTCCGTACTGGGACCGGTGCTGTTCAATATATTTATCAATGACATGGACAGCGACATCGAGCGCACCCTCAGCAAGTTTGCAGATGACACCAAGCCGAGTGGTACAGTTGAGACACCAGAAGGACGGGGGCACAGGAAGTTCCGTCTGAACATGAGGAAGAACTTCTTCCCTCTGAGGGTGACGGAGCACTGGAACAGGCTGCCCAGGGAGGTTGTGGAGTCTCCTTCTCTGGAGATATTCAAGACCCGCCTGGACAAGATCCTGTGCAGCCTACTGTAGGTGCCCCTGCTTCGGCAGGGGGGTTGGACTAGATGACCCACAGAGGTCCCTTCCAACCCCTACTATTCTGTGATTCTGTGATTCTGTGATTCTGTGATGCCATCCAGAGGGACCTGGACAAGCTGGAGAGGTGGGCCTGTGTGAACCTCATGAGGTTCAACAAGGCCAAGTGCAAGGTCCTACACCTGGGTCGGGGTAATCCCCACTATCAATACAGGCTGGGGGATGAAAGGATCGAGAGCAGCCCTGCTGAGAGGGACTTGGGGGTACTGATAGATGAAAGGCTGGACATGAGCCGGCAATGTGCGCTGGCAGCCCAGAGGGCCAACCGTGTCCTGGGCTGCATCAAGAGAAGCGTGGCCAGCAGGTCGAGAGAGGTGATTCTGCCCCTCTACTCTGCTCTGGTGAGACCTCACCTGGAGTACTGCGTTCAGCTCTGGAGCCCTCAGCACAAGGACATGGAACTGTTGGAGGGGGTCCAAAGGAGGGCTACAAAAATGATCCGAGGGCTGGAGCACCTCTCCTATGAGGACAGGCTGAGAGAGTTGGGCTTGTTCAGTCTGGAGAAGAGAAGGCTGCAGGAAGACCTGATTGCAGCCTTTCAGTACTTAAAGGGAGCCTATAGGAAAGATGGGGACAATCTTTTTAGTAGAGACAGCAGTGACAGGACGAGGGGTAATGGTTTTAAACTAAAACAGGCTAGGTTTAAGCTGGATATAAGGAAGAAATTCTTTACAATGAGGGTGGTGAAACACTGGAACGGGTTGCCCAGAGAGGTAGTGGAGGCCCCATCCCTGGAAACATTCAAGACCAGGTTGGACAGGGCTCTGAGCAACCGGATCTAGTTAGTGGTGTCCCTGCTCGCTGCAGGGGGGGTTGGACTAGATGACCTCTAGGGGTCCCTTCCGACCCAAAACTTTCTATGATTCTATGATTCTATGATTCTATAAAATTACAAGGAGATCTCATGCAAACACATCCTTTCCCAGTATATACAAGCACAGTGTTGGGGGAATCATCAGGATGTATCTCAAAATGGCAAACGTTTTGTTCGGTGTCGAGACAAATGTCTTGCGCTTTAAGGGTATTAGTCTCACAAATAAAGCCTTACATAAAAATGTAAGGATTTAGACTTGTGGGTGTCTGAATGGATTCATTCTCAAAATTTTGTTGGGGTGACACCGTGATTGGTACAGGCATAGCCATAGTTGAAGTCTTTTCCTGTGGTATATCTAACCCAAATTTAAATGATAATGCTCTGTCTCCTCTGCCAGTGCTTCCTAAACAGACAACAGATACTGATTGAATTATAGTAAAACTGAATCAACAAACATCAGATGCACAGTGCTTCCTACCTGTTGTGGGTTCTGTTCTTTGTTCAGGAAATCTTCTCATAATAACTTCGGTTTAAGGAGGGAAGTCTTTTCTATTGCTAGCATTAAAGGTTCGACAATCTATGTGGATTGTTTTCCCTTTATCGACCTTCCATCTATGCATCGAATGCTTCCATTCTGATTCATGTATTTGCAATTCCCTGTTGTCATATATGATGACAGTTGCTAACCTCATTCCTGCTATGTCTTTTCCCATAGTTCTTGTATATCCAAAATAGGCCTTCGACCAAGGGTCATCAGAGGTTGTGGTGTTAAGGAGTAGATTTTTAGATCCACCTTGCAGGGTCTTTTCGAGATCATTGTCAGATGGTTCAAATGAAGGGAGTGGAGCTGAACTGGGTTGTGTAGTCGGGTCAGGCTCGATTGTGTCTATTTGAAATTCGAAGTGTAATGCCATTTCACACTGTTGCCACCGACAACTTACAAAAGTGGGTTCTACAAGAGAAAAGTTGTGCCAGCAATCCCACTGTTCAGTGACGCAGTACTTGGTTGTCACTTGGCCTGAGTTCCTGGGACGTGATATCCCTATTCTTGTGACTTTCTCATGAGCTGAGCCATTGACCATCCTACATCCTATATGGATTTCTTCTCCCACTTTACCTCTTAGGGATGGATACCAACTATTCCAAACCCACTCACGTTTTGGAAACACCTTGTTGCTATGTAAGACCACAGTTGCCAGAGTTATTTTTTCTTTTGACACCCCTGTCCTTGCATCATGTCTAATAAAGGCCTGAGACCATGGCCACTTTGGGTCCTGTTGACTACAAATCAAAGGGAAATGTATTGGCAAGATCAAACATAATATAATGGAATTCATCATTTTAAAACTTGGACAAAATTCCTTGGATGCACTCGAGGTTAGCGTAAGCCAATGCTTCCCTCCATGTGCAGTTCATCCAGAATTCCTGTGAACACAAAAGGGAAGAAAAAACGCTCCATCTTTGTCAACCGACGGGGTTAAAAGGAAGGTGAAATCCACCAGGTGCTGAACTGGTGTATTTTTCCTGAGCAATCTTTGGCTTCCCATGCATAGGGATTTTTAGGAGTGACTAGTACCACTGGCACTGCTCTAATTTGAGGCATTTTTACCAGCACAGGTTGTCCTGCATAAAAACCTGTAGGGTATTCTGAGGGACAGAAGCAGCTCCTTTAATCCACCAGATCCCCAGGAATTTAACTTCCTGTGCAGGTCCCTGACACTTTGAGTCTGGAATTTCCAGTCCCAATTCAAGCAGTGTTGTCCGGATCTTTTCCATGGTGTCTTTTACACTCTCTTGATCCTCTCCCCCTATGAGGATATCATCAATGTACTGGTATACTGTACATCCAGGGGAAACAGGGATCTCTGCTAAAACCTTAGCCAAAGCATTGTGGGCGATGGTGGTTGAATGTTTATACCTCTGTGGAAGTCGGTTAAAAGTATATTGGATGCCTTTCCAAGTGAATGCAATCTGTGTTTTGTCCTGCTCCCGGAGGGGAATCATGAAAAACATGTCTTTAACATCTAAGGCAGCCATCCAGGAATGGACAGCTCCTTGTATTATTGTCACCACTTCAGCAATATTAGGATCTGCGGCCGTTAGGGGTGCAGTATTGGCATTTAGGCGTCGATAATCTACTGTGAAACGCCATTGTCCGGTGGATTTCTTTACTGGCCACACCGGTGAATTGTAAGGTGAATGATACCTCTTTTTTTTTAATTCTACTACCACCCCGTCAATACCAGCAAGTGCCACTGTTGGCAAGGGGTATTGCCAAACATTAGTGATTTTAGAGGGGGGTAATGGTATGGAGGTTTCTAGCAGACTCAGTGCCACTGTGCCTAATCCCTTTTCATGTCCTGCAAAGCTCCACACAGTTCCATCGGGGAGTTTCCACACTCGCCTGTGCAGCAAATCAAATCCTAAAAGATTAGTGTGTGCAGCACCCACTAACACTTCTTTCCTGGTCATTCTCTGTTCTCCTGGTAACCAGAGGGTAATTTTTGCAGTGGGGCGTGTTTTTATCACACCATCAATCCCCATAAATTTGACTTTGTGTCGGATGGGTTTTATGCCCAAAAGTTGTGCCGTTTTATTAGTGATTACTGATCACTTAACATAATTCGATCTCCACCCTCAGCAGAAACTCGACACACATATTCAACAGTTGACTCGCTTGGCCGCCTCGAGTACTTCTCTCTTATTTTTTCCAATTCTGTTGGTGTCCACGGCACAGTACGTGTAGTGGTATGGATTTCATCATCATCATCAACAGCAGTTTCAATTTTAATTAGGGGTCACAAGGGAATCACTTGGAATTTAAAAGTCCCTTCGACTTCACTGATCTCCTCGTCATCACTGTTACACCAAAAATCTTCAGTCTGCATTCCTGAACTCGGGTAACGCATTAACCTGCAAATCTGCTGGACCTGGGCAGAAGGCTGCATTTTATCTAAAAGCCCATTCATCTTTTCCAACAACATCCTAAGCTGCTGAGCCTCACCCCTGAGTCTAGCATTTCGATATTCTAAATTTCTTTTTTCCCCCAAGAGCTCATCAACTTTGCTTAGAAGTTTACTAACCTGAAGTTCTAATTTTTCTCCTGTCTCCTTCTGGAAAGCTAATGCTGATTTCAGCACCTCATTTTCTGGTTTTAAACCTGCATGTTCTACGGCAGACACCAGAGTAGGAGCAGGGGCTTCCTTAGCTTCTTTTTGTGCAAAAGATAAACAGGCGCCTAACACCGCACAAATCACTCCTTTACCTTTACCCGTTCAGAGCTTTTGTGAAACCTGACACAGTTCAATACGTTTGACTACTTTCTCTTCGTCCTTCCAAAACTTCTGGGCCCACTCCTTCCCAACTTGGGAAGGGACACAACCGTATTTTTTCAGCAGTTTATCCATGGCAATCCTGTACATGACGCCAATTTTCTGTTGCGTTAATTTCGCAGAAAGTAAACCTCCTCGCATTCTAACTTTCTTGACTGGAGTGGGAGGCTAGGTGCGGCTAGGTTTAAATTCTGAGTGATATCCAATTTGCCACTACCAGTCCAGTTGCGTTTAATATGTATACTAAACTACCACGATTCTGGATACACTAACAGCAGTCTGCACCTTCAGTCCAGTCGTGCTCATGAACTGGCACGGCCGCATTCGGTCGTGTTCAGTGAGAAACTGTGACAACTGGCTACTTAAACAGTGCAGTTTTATTTGTGCAACAGGTATATAGGTTTTTTGAATTGCCGGTCATAGTGACTGTCTGCAAGAAAGCACATGCAAAAATAAAATGCATGAAAACTTTACAAATAATACAACCTGACTATAAACATTAGGGAGTAACTCTCTAGAGAGATTTCTAAGATTCCCGAGAAAAGCGCTTAGTTTAAGTCTCACCCAAGGCGTCCCAAGGTGGGGAGAAGCAAGGCTCAGCCCGTCGGCCAATCCCGGTTGTCGGAGGCAGTCTGAGGTGGAGTTTCCCTTGACTTGCTCACGGTGTTATCTTCTTCTCCTCCGAAGATCCGCGGTGTTATCTTCTTCTTTACCTTCTGGAGAGCACCTCTGTGGAGAGGGACCTGGGTGTCCTAGTGGACGACAGATTAACCATGAGCCAGCAGTGTGCCCTGGCTGCCAAGAAGGCCAATGGCATCCTGGGCTGCATTAGGAGGAGTGTGGCCAGCAGGTCGAGGGAGGTTCTCCTCCCCCGCTACACTGCCCTAGTAAGGCCCCATCTGGAGTACTCTGTCCAGTTCTGGGCTCCCCAGTTCAAGAAAGATGAAGAGCTACTGGAGAGAGTCCAGCGGAGGGCTACGAGGATGGTGAGGGGACTGGAACATCTCCCCTACGAGGAAAGGCTGAGGGAGCTGGGCTTGTTCAGCCTGAAGAAGAGAAGGCTGCGAGGGGACCTAATATATGCTTATAAATATCTGAAGGGTGGGTGTCAGGAGGATGGGGCCAAGCTCTTTTCAGTAGTGCCCAGTGACAGGACAAGGGGCAATGGGCACAAACTGAGGCACAGGAAGTTCCGTCTGAACATGAGGAAGAACTTCTTCCCTCTGAGGGTGACGGAGCACTGGAACAGGCTGCCCAGGGAGGTTGTGGAGTTTCCTTCTCTGGAGATATTCAAGACCCGCCTGGACAAGATCCTGTGCAGCCTGCTGTAGGTGACCCTGCTTCGGCAGGGGGGTTGGACTAGATGACCCACAGAGGTCCCTTCCAACCCCTACCATTCTGTGATTCTGTGATTCTCCGAACATCCCCTATTTCCCTGGCTATTTTTATATTCTTTCTACATTTAAGGTGGAGTTTGAGCGACTGTAGTCATGCATACCTTTTATCATGATTGGTCTAAAATTTTCTCGCTTCATTTTTAAAGGTATAGTTTACAAAAAATCAAGGGCGCAGACTCGAAGAGGAGTGGTCGCACCTCGGAGGTGGGTAGCCTTTGGGATGGAGGTGTGTTTTGGTATTAAAATCATATTAAAACCAGCAAAGTTCACGAAAGAATAGCACTTTGGCAAGGTTTCGAAAACCTGTTGGCTCAGGGGGCCAGGTGAGCTGCTTATCAGTTCTAGAGAACCATTTCTTCCCGCTTTATCATCACGGAGCAGGGCCACGTAGTCTCCACTCCGTTCCATCCTCTATGGTGTGTTGCAGGGAGTTGCTGTGTTAGTGGATTCCTCACATGCCTGCTGCAGCTGTGTCCCATCCTCAGAGCTCCTTTTCATTTCATGCTTTTCCTCAGTGCGTGAACAATGCTATGTTTTTCATATAAACCTTAATTTTTAGATGTAAAACCTTAATTTTACTAATAATTCCACACTATCTTATCTACTTTTGTGGTTAATGTTTTCATGGGCATATGAGACAAAAAGATCCATTCCAGAGTCTTCAGCTCCTGCGCATTAGCACACCACTGACCTAAAAGAGCGTAAGGCTAGTAAAAAGCATAAATTATATACAAATCTATTGGTAACTTAAGATTGATTCTGGAGGCAAAGGAAGTTGCAATTTTATCCAAAACTTTCTGCAAGACAGTTTTCGCTTCTGGTGTCAATCTCCTGGAAGATAACAAATCTGAGTCCCCTTTCAACAAGGTAAATAGAGGGGACAATTCTTCAGTCGTAATGCCCAAAAGGGGTCATACCCAATTAACTGTTCCTAATAATTTCTGTAAATCATGAAGAGTGGTGACCTGATCAACAATAAGCAATGGTTGTGGGAACACTTGTGAAGTAAAGAGTTTCCATCCTAAATACTTCCAGGGCTGCTCTGTCTGCACCTTTTCTGGGGCTATCTGTAACCCGTAGTTCTTTAATGACGATTCTAATTTAGCAGAAGCAGTGAGCAGTACATTTTGTGTCTCGGCAGCAAGGAGGATGTCATCCATATAGTGATATAAGTAAATCTGATTGAAAGATTGCCGTACTTCTTTTAGCACTGCATCCACGACTATCTGGCAAATCGTGGGGCTATTCATCATGCCTTGTAGCAGAACGACCCAATGGTATCGCTTCATGGGTTTGCTGTTGTTAATTGAAGGCACAGAAAATGCAAAATGGGCACAATCATCAGAGTGTAAAGAAATTGTAAAAAACCCCAGTCCTTTAAATCAATAACAAAAAGACGCCAATCTTCTGGAATCATAGCTGGCTTAGGGACACCAGGCTGTAGCGGCCCCATTGGGCTCATTGCTGCATTTATGCAGATCTTGTAATAATCTCCATTTACCAGACTTTTTGGGAATGACAAATCTAGGGGTGTTCCGTGGACTAGTAGATGGTACCAGGTGACCTAATGCCAGCTGCTTGTCCACAAGGGGTTCTGCTGCAGTAATGGAATTGTACACACTTTTTCCAACCAAGGGCTTGAATTCAAGGAAAACGGTTCTCGCGGCGCCGTTTCTGGGTCATGCCAGTCCGGGTGGACGTGCTGGGGGCAGGGAAGGGGGGGCCGGTCCAGGCCGTGCCGCCGGTTGCCGAGCGAGGGGAGCCTGCCGGCTTGGTGGGAAGGGGCAGCACGCAGGGGGGCCGTGTGCCCCACCAGGTGTGAGGTTCTCTGACCCATCTGGTGTGGTGACTGCTGGCGCTGCGGGCTGTGCTGTGTTGGAGGGACTGAACAGTTTTAGGCTGGAATTCACTATGCTTTGATCTCAGGTCGGATACGTCGACTGTCGTAGAGGGGCCCTGTTGTACTTTTTTGGTTGCAAGCTGAAATTGCAAGATCTCAGCGGCTTCCTCCTGTTCAATTTGTCCCATAATAGCAGTTTGTATCCAATCTAAAAACTGAACATAGGGTTCCTGAGATCCCTGTCGAATTGATACGAAAGACATTTCTCGCCGGCCAAGATCTGGCACCTTTCGCAAGGCCTTGAGAGTTAAATCCTTGGCTTGCGTAAATACTGCTCTTGATAGCGCCGCCTAGGCTCCCTCTGTGGTGTAATTTTCTTGACCCAGCAACTCATTTTCTCCAATACCTAATCCAGCAGAAATATTCTCCATAACTTGCACAATTACAAGTTCCTTATATTCTGATGCCCAGATGGTATATTGTGCAGATGATAGAACCATTCTAAGTACTGATCGCCAGTCAGAAGGGGTCATGACATAAGATTCTCCTATAGCCTGTATGAGGTTCATAATAAACGAAGCCTGGAGACCATATTCTCATATGGATTTCCGAACTTCCTTAATAGCCTCGTATGGTAAATAAGCATACTCTGGGGCTTGGTTAGGCTTATACACTACAGGCATAGCTTGAAGGATAGAAACATCTCCTTTGCAGAGCGCATCAATCCTACATTTATCTAACAATACGTTCAACTGTCCAACAACATTCAATGGTCCCGTACGAGTCAGAGGCTGTGTAGGAGCCAAAGGTGGGCGGGGGGGTGGTGTGTAGGAGCAGAAGGGAGCGGTTTAGGAGCAAAAGGGGGGGGTTAATAAGTGACAAGCTTGATATTGATCTTTGTCGTTGTGCCTGTAAAATTTCATCTGCTGTGGGGGTGGGTGTTGCGTAACCTTCACCAGAGTTAGCGGTGGGTATAAATCAGGTCCGTCCTCGGTGTCTATTTCCCCGGGATCAAAAGGGTAATCAGATTCTGGCAGATCTACCCCCCGCATTTCCTGTGTTGAGTTAGGGGTTTCATCGTACGCAGGACTAAATATTTCCAAAGTCTGCAGCTCGGTCTGTTCCTGCTTTTGCAAGAATGGAGGAGGGGCAGCCGACACTTGTAAGATAGTTTCTGCAGGTTTTAGAGCATTTAAAGCTGTATACACTGTTTTCCAAGTCATAATGATTTCCTCAGGGACTTCAAGCGGCAAGTCCTTTTCTGTCTGCAATTCCTCCCCCACCTTTGCCCACAACGAGCTATCATATGAACCTGAGGAAGGGTACCACGAGCAATAGTCTCTTATCCAAACTAACAATTTAACCAGCTTTGTAACTGATACCGCAAACCCTTGTTCTTTCAAAATTCTCTGTAAAATCTCTTGATGGAGCTTTTGCTCCTTTGTAGCTGACTGTCCCATTTTATAAATCCACAGCTGCTCACCTTAATCGTTCCAGCGAAGGGTGATGTCTCCTCTTGTGTGTGCGCACACGTGCATATGTGTCTCCTCTTGGTCCCAGCTGCGGTTCACCACCGGTAATAATCTCCAACTCTGAATATCTTCATATCCAAATATCTTTATATCCAAATATCCTTATGTCCGAATATCTTCATGTTTGAAAACACACCTTCAGGCGCCATCTGTGGTGAATGACTTCACGGACCCCAATCTTGTGCTCGATCAGTATCATTTTATTGCTCAAGTGAATACCTTATACACTAATACAATAGTTATTAGAGCCAATCACTTTTGGATTCGTGGCTTTGCGAATGCCAGTTCACGGTTGCTGTTTTCCAGGATCTTTTTCAGCTGGATGTGTGAAAACAGCTTATCTCCTGAGAACAGAGAAGGGAGGCACAGGATGCGCTGATCCTTCACGGTCATGAGACAGTGCTGCTCTGTCTCAAGTTATACCGTTTCCCACAATTCACTTGCCTGCAATTTACATGGACCAAGACTTGATGACCCCTGTCCCCTTCAGTCCTATGCTGATATTTGGAAAGTAAGAGTGACTAGAACCTGGGTCTCCTATGCTATTGGAAAGTGTGCTAACCCTTGAGATGCTGGGTAAAAGTTGGGACAAAACTTCCACCTCGTTCTCTTCTGTTTCACTAACTCAGTCTTCACTTCAGGACAAACTCAAAAGACTGTTCTTAGTCTGTGTAGGTGACAGCCAGGCCATACCTCCCACGTGGAGGTTGCTTCATCCTGCTACATCTATTCTTTCAATTCCCAAATGTAAACAGATACTGTAGAATGGCAAACGGACAGATAAATTTTCCCTAACAAGGAACATTATTAAAGTTGCTCTGATCAGTCATGGTGGGGTGGTTAAAGGATCAAGAGGAATAAACAAGAGACGCATAAGCAAAACTTTGGGTAGCTGTCTTATCAGTCAAACCCACATGGAAAGATGCTGAACTGCGGTGGGCAGTAGCTAGGACATGGAGATAATAAAGGGTATAAATCTAAACCTAAAACTGATCCCCTAAAAAGACAGAGAGGTGCCAATATAGGGTTGAAAATAATACTTTAAAAATAGGTAGGATAATCTGGGCTAATGTACAAGTCATGGGAAGTGGAAGGATCCCACACAGCAGGAAAAGCTGTTTTCTTGTACTCTTCTGCTACACACGCCACGTAATTTCATTTAGGGGGTGTCTGCTTTGATGTGAAACTGCTACTGCCAGAGGTCCCACTCCCAAAGAGGATAAGGCATTACTACCATGGAAAGAGTGATATTCACCTTCTCCATTATTATGTTTCTACTCTGTTTATACCTGTATTTGGTGAGACTAAAAGTTCAATCATTAAACTTTATATGACTTTAAAATTATAGAAATGAGAACACAACTTTTAAAGTAACAGCAAATGAAGACTTAAACATTTCTAATCTGATTAGAGGATGCTTTTCAAATCAGAAAAAAGCCACATATACATGCTGACTATTTCCTTGGCTACGAATCTGATGTTGAATGAAATCTGAAGTCTCTGTAAACTTCCTTTCCTCACTACAAATGAGAAAATAACAGGACTATTCCTCTCCTCTCCACTCTTTCCCTGTGAAAATGTATCTCTAAACAGTTAAAAGGGTTTACCACTTATGGAAGAAAGAGCAGGCAACTCAAGAGGAGTACAGGGGTCTCGTTAGGTCATGCAGAGAGGAAATCAGAAAGGCAAAAGCCCAGCTAGAACTCAGACTGGCCACCATTGTAAGGGACAAGAAAAAATGTTTTTACGAATACATCAACAACAAAAAGAGGGCCAAGGACAGTCTCTATCCCTTATTGGATGATGGGGGGAACATTGCCATCAAGGATGAGGAAAAGGCTGAGAGACTTAATGTCTTCTTTGCCTCAGTCTTTAATAATTAGACTGGTTATTCCCAGGATATTCAGCCCCCAGTGCTGCAGGATAGGAAAGGAAAGCAGAACAAACCTCCCATAATCCAGGAGGAAGCAGTTAATGACCTGCTATTCCATCTGGATACTTACAAGTCTATGGGGCCAGATGGGATCCACCCAAGAGTGCTGAGGGAACTGGCAGAGGAGCTGGCCAAGCCACTCTCCATCATCTATCTACCTGGCTAATGAGAGGTCCCAGATGACTGGAGGATCGCCAACGTAACACCCATCTACAGGAAGGGCTGGAAGGAGGATCCTGTCAGCCTGACCTCGGTGCTGGGGAAGATTATGGAATGATTCATCCTGAGTGTGCTCACTGGGCAAGTGAAGGACAACCAGGAGATCAGGCCCAGACAGCATGGGAAAAAGAAAGGCAGGTCTTGCTTGACCAACCTCATCTCCTACAACCAGGTGACCTGCCTAGTGGATGAGGGAAAGGCTGTGGATGTTTTCTACCTGAATTTCAGCAAGGCTTTTGACACTGTCTCCCATAACATCCTCCTAGGGAAGCTCAGGAAGTGTGGGCTGGATGAGTGGTCGGTGAAGTGGATAGAGAACTGGCTGAATGGCAGAACACAGAGGGTTGTCATCAGTGGCATAGAGTCTAGTTGGAGGCCTATAACTAGTGGTGTCCCCCAGGGGTCAGTACTGGGCCCAGTCTTATTCAACTTCTTCATCAACGACCTGGATGAAGAGTTAGAATGTACCCTCAGCAAGTTTGCTGATGACACCAAACTGGGAAGAGTGGTAGATACACCAGAAGGCTGTGCTGCCATTCAGCGAGACCTGGACAGGCTGGAGAGTTGGGCAGAGAGGAACCTGATGAAGTCCAACAAGGACAAGTGCAGGGTCCTGCACCTAGGGAGGAACAACCCCATGCACCAGTACAGGCTTGGGGCGGACCTGCTGGAGAGCAGCTCTGTGGAGAGGGACCTGGGTGTCCTGGTGGACGACAAGTTGACCGTGAGCCAGCAGTGTGCCCTGGCTGCCAAGAAGGCCAATGGGATCCTGGGGTGCATTAGGAGGAGTGTGGCCAGCAGGTCGAGGGTGGTTCTCCTTCCCCTCTACTCTGCCCTGGTGAGGCCCCATCTGGAGTACTGTGTCCAGTTGTGGGCTCCCCAGTTCAAGAAAGATGAGGAGCTACTGGAGAGAGTCCAGCGGAGGGCTACGAGGATGGTGAGGGGACTGGAACATCTCCCCTACGAGGAGAGGCTGAGGGAGCTGGGCTTGTTCAGCCTGAAGAAGAGAAGGCTGCGAGGGGACCTTATAAATATGTTAAGGGTGGGTGTCAGGAGTATGGGGCCAGACTCTTTTCAGTAGTGCCCAGAGACAGGACAAGGGGCAACAGACACAAATTGAAGCATATGAAGCTCTGTCTGAATATGAGGAAGAACTTCTTCACTATGAGGGTGACGGAGCCTTGGAACAGGCTGCCCAGGGAGGTTATGTATTCTCCTTCTCTGGAGATATTAGAAAACCGCCTGGATGAGGCCCTGTGCAACCTGCTCTAGGTGACCCTGTTTTGGCAGGGGTGGTTGGACCAGATGATCCCTAGTGGTCCCTTCCAAACCCTATGATTCTGTGGTTCTGTGGTTCTGTGAGTCTGTTTGGATGGGTGTACACTTCGCTGGGTAAAAAAATGGCTGGATGACTGAGCCAAGACATTTGTGGTGAACGGAGTTAAATCCAGCTGGTGGCTGATCACAAGTGGTGTTCCCCAGGGCTCAGTTTTGGGGCCAGTCTTGTTTAATCGTAGAATCACAGAATCATAGAATGGTAAGGGTTGGAAGGGACCTTAAAGATCAGCTGGTTCCAAACCCCGTGCCATGAGCAGGGATATCTTCCACTAGACCAGGTTGCTCAGATCTCCATCCACCCTGGCCTTGAACACTGCCAGGCAGGGGCCATTCACAGCTTCTCTGGGCAACCTGTTCCAGTGTTTCACCACCCTCATGGTGAAGAATTTCTTCCTAATATCTAATCTAAATCTGACCTCTTTTAGTTTAAAGCCATTCCCCCTTGTCCTGTCACTACACACCCTTATGAAAAGTCCCTCTCCATCCTTCCTGTAGGCCCCCTTCAGGTACTGGAAGGCTGCTATAAGGTCACCCCGGAGCCTTCTCTTCTCCAGGCTGAACAACCCCAACTCCCTCAGCCTGTCCTCATAGGAGAGGTACTCCAGCCCTCTGATCATCTTCATGTCCCTCCTCTGGACCCGCTCCAACACATCCATGTCCTTCTTGTGTTGGGGGTTCCAGAGCTGGACGCAGGACTCCAGGTGGGGTCTCACGAGAGTGGAGTAAAGGGGCAGAATCACCTCCCTCGACCTGCTGGCCACGCTTCTCTTGATGCAGCCCAGGATACGGTTGGCTTTCTGGGCTGCAAGCGCGCATTGCCGGCTGATGTTGAGCTTCTCATCCACCAGTACCCCCAAGTCCTTCTCCTCAGGGCTGCTCTCGAGCTACTCTCCACCCAGCCTGTACTTGTGTTTGGGATTACCCCAACCCAGGTGCAGGACCTTGCACTTGGCCTTGTTGAACTTCATGCGGTTCACGCAGGCCCACCTCTCCAGCCTGTCAAGGTCGCTCTGAATGGCATCCCTGCCCTCCAGCATGTCAACCACACCACACAGCTTGGTGTCGTCAGCAAACCTGCTGAGGGTGCACTCAGTCCCACTGTCCATGTCGCCGACAAAGATATTGAACAGCACCGGCCCCAGTACCGACCCCTGAGGCACACCACTCATCACTGGTCTCCACCTGGACATCGAGCCATTGACTGTAACTCTTTGAGTGTGTCCATCGACCCAGTTCCTTATCCAACGAGTGGTCCATGTGTCAAATCCATGTCCTTCCAATTTAGAGACAAGGACATCATGTGGGACAGTGTCAAATGCCTTGCACAAGTCCAGGTAGACGATGTCACTCGCCCGTCCTTTGTCCACCAATGCTGTAACCCCATCATAAAAGGGTACCAAGTTGGTCAGGCACGATTTGCCCTTGGTGAAGCCATGTTGGCTGTCCCCAGTCACCTCCTTGTTATCCATGTGCCTTAGCTCCATCATCTTGCCAGGCACAGAGGTGAGGCTGACCCTCTCTGTCCCTGGGCACCTGCCTCGGCAGTTCTGCCACTTAGAAAATGTTGCCCCGGCGCAATCCCTCGCTCCGGAGCCCTTCATCACGTGGTCTTCCATAGAAGAAGAAACACACATCCTACAAGAACAATTCTTAAGGGAGTAGATGCCAGATGTGGAGATTTTAAGACCAGGAGGAACTATTATGACTTCCACGTAAAAAGCCATCTAATTTTTACAAAGTGTCAAGCCCTTAAATTGACTGTGCTGAAAATGCACATTATACATGTTATTCATCTTCCAGTGCAGAGCTGTTTCAGTTCTTTTATCATTTTTATTGCTCTTCCTAGGAACATACCAAGGGATCAGTCCTCACACTTATTTCCATCTACCACATTCCTCCTGGAGGCCTGAGTATTGTGTGGCTATCCTCCTTCACTCAAGATCCTGATGATGGCATTGCTTCTTGAATGTACATTATTGCATCAACAACTTCTCTGAGTTTCTCCCATTTTAGTTACAGCAAAATCTTTGACGTGCTCTTTTATGGTTTGGCTGCGGCCAGCAACAAAAGCGCCATGCGACCGCCCCTCCCCCCGCTGGGGTGTGGAGGAGAATGGAAAGAAAACAGGCAGAAACTGGTGGGTCGGGATAAGGGCAGTTTAACAGAACAGCAAACAAAGGGAACAGTAACAACAACGATACACAGAAGGAGAAAACACAACACAAACTGCAGAACCCAGAGAGACGCTCTCCCGGACTGCCACGCGCGCTCCCAAGCCGCGAGTGAGTTCCTGCCGCCCCCCGCTCCTCCCAACCGGAACCCAGCATGACGGCACATGGTATGGAATACCCTGCTCTGTTTGGCCAGGTTGGGTCAGCCTGCCCGGCTGTGTCCCTTCCTGGATTCCAGTGAAAATTAACCCTGTCCTGGCCGAACTCAGGACATGCTCTTTCATGAATAAATGACAATTCCTCATATGTGGCATATATATTTTTTGCACAAAAAAGTGCAAAAATATTGAAAGCATTCTTCAGCCTTAGGCCCTACAAAGAGTGCCTTTGAAATCGGTGAGATGTGTTCAAACAGGTAATATTTCCTGCACTCACAGAGACAATAGTGAAGAGTGGCATTCCCATGACTTTGCAAAGACAGCCATTAGGTGAAGCACTGCATAACTATAGTAGGATGGAGACTGTAATGATTCATGTGTAGCTAACAATTTGTTTAAATTAATCCTGCTGTTCCAGTTCCACTCTACATGAGGGTACTACTCCATGTATTGTACAATGGCTAGTGTGCCATGATAGGTGTTTCAAGAACTGGTAAATTCTTTTAGTAAGATTAAGTCAATAGCCTTGTAATGAATGCTCTAAATCTTTAATAGGTAACACTTTACACTAATTTAGAGAATATAATTCATGCATAGATGTATTGACGCTGTACATACTCCAGTATTTGTTAAGGCAACTTAAACATAGATTATGAACCAATTTCTTGTGGAAAATAAAGTATGAACTGGAATGATTTTGCAAAGATCCTTTAACGTGTATGCCTATATTGATGTGTATGCATGTATATATACGCAAATGTACACACTCACACATCACATTCATATTGCTAAGACACAAAACATTAGACAGAAAAATCATCTGATACATAAGTCTCTTATGAACGCTCAGAGCCAAAGGGCAGAAGATTCATTCAGGCCTAGTTAATCTGCATCTTGCTATCCAGCTAGTGCTGTAAGAGAAGTCTGTCTCATCTGTTGGTTTTCAAGAATGGGAAGGTTTTGATCCATCTGTCACACAATTCTTCCTGTTTCTTTTTGGAGAAATATGCAATCTGTCCCATTAATAAAATGTCGCAAGTAGTTTCCTCCTTCCATGCAGCTCTAAACCCACTTGACAGGTGGATAGTTTGACCTGTACATGGTGCAAAGCATTGAGTCATTTTAGTGAGTGTATGTCTCCACAAAGAAAAGAAAGATAGTCACTAATTAAAACCTGGTAAGTCATCTAGAAGACTGGTAACACACTCTGGCATTTGTTAACACAATACAAAAGTCACTAATTATAGTAGTATTGTTAGTGCCATTGAAGTTATAACAGCCTGTCAGAGGAGCCATTATAAACCACTATATTCAGGTGTTCATAACAACCATAAAAATTAAAGCTGAAATTTGGCATACATGATCTTGGTTTGGAGCACTTTTTTCCTTTAACAAACTGGGTGGGGGATGCTTGTGGCTGCACATATTTATATGTAACTTCGATGGTTTAAAAACCTTACTTTGAAAACCACTCATAAAATAAGTGGTTATTTTATTCATAAAATAAATACTTTGGGATTAAAAAGAAGCCAGTTTAAATCCTGTTTCATCTGTTTACTGTGGTCCAAGCCATATATTTTCTGTTTTGACTGGATACTTAAATGTCTATGTATCTCTAAGCAGTTGAGGAATTTAGTACAAACAGTTATCTGGGAAAGGTAGCAGTTTAAATACTTGATCTCTCAGTTCTTCAAAACACCACTTATAAGAATGAGAAAGAAAATAATGTCTCCTTTTCCTGGCTTCCTTTTTTCCCTATCCAAATGGGAATGCAAATACCATGTAATGGAATGTTTGTAAATATTCCTTGCAGTGGTGGCTGCTTTTGGGGTTTTACAGGAAATCAATTTCTCCTGTATCTATCCCTGCTAAAATCGGCCAATTCAACAACAGATGGCAAAATTAAAGATCCCAGTCCTTAATTTCTCATGGCATGTGAGTTCATAGACTTAATGAAAGAAAACTGTTTACATGTTATACTTACACCTACATTAAAATGATTAGATCCCATAAACTATGCAGGACATCATTAACAAGTTTCATTATGCATCAGATGACAATGTCCTCATTCCAGCAGCAGTCTCCAATTAATTACATAGCAATCATCGCAGAGCTGACATTGCTAGAGATGGGGGATTACCCTTGGTGCAAGCAGTCATTAATATGATTGCACAAGGATTTGGGATAACAAATCACTCCTGGCTAGAACAGACCTGGACTCATTAAAGTTTAAACATTTTATTTAAAAAAGTAAACACGGGAGATTTGCCTGATAGTAGTACCTTGGGTTTTCCTTTATCCAAATAAATAAACTTGTGGCAACAATGAAGGAAAATAGCAAGGCGACTTAATAAGATGCATCATGTAAGTATAAAATACTTGACTCCAGGACATTTTCTTCTTCCAACATTTTCTTCATTGACTGCTTTTCTTCCCTCCCTTCCCTTCATACAAAACAGAAAGAAGAACAACTCTTCCTCACATGTGACTCCAAACTCCAGAATCAAGAAAGAGTCTGGGCCAGGTTGGTTATGTCTGTGCCATATCTGTTATCTACATCATCCTGGTTCTTAGGCTAAATGGCATCGGCTGGCTTGCATCCATTTGATCCCTAAGCTATGGGATCAGAAGCACGCCGCTCTGTTTCATGCCTGGTTTTGCCAGCCGAGGGAGCTAATTTGTTCATTCTAGTCAGTCTGAACTAGGACGTATGGATAATTTTCACACTGGACCACTGAAGTGAAACAGGAGTGCAGATGAATTCAGTGGTGTGCATGCACCCACAATGTTTTCCTGATGCAAAATCTGTGTCAAATTTCATTTATCTGGGGAACACATTAGGGTGTAGAAAATCAAATGTCTTCTCTGTTGGGATTTGTGGAATACTGCTGTGAAACTCGGAAGACTCAGTATTTTTTATATTCATGGTGAAAGTAGAAAGTGGAAGAAGGAAGGAAACAAATATGAAGTAGATAAGAAATTTCCTGAAAGAAGGATTTATCTTGCCAATGCTTAGACTCCCAGCTGAATAACCTAAATGAGGATCTTACTGGAAACTGCTTGTATGGGAAATGAAGAGTGAGATACCTCTATATGGCAACTTAGGTGAGCTAAATCATCCCCTGGCAATGCTTTTTGCCCTTGATAATTGAATACTGCATTAGCAGTGAGTTAAGTAGGACGACTTAAGGTTAGTGACTGAACAGAGAAGACAGTTCACTCTTTTATCTTCCTAGTGCAGTATGCATCTGCCTGAGCCACTCTTTTATTATGGTATCAAGGACTGCTAACCCTCTTTGTGTAAACGGTCTCTTCCTCTGCACTAGTCAACAGATAGTATCAAGACCTTTCCATTCTGTCTCATCTGTGATGGAGGAGGACTTAGAGATATCTCCTACCTTACTACAACAGTTAGACTTCATGAATGAGGAAGAACTTTACCTATATTTGACTATAGGTATAGACTCAGTTCAGTCTTATCAGTTATCTTATGCAGATATTTGAAAACACGGAGCCTGTAGACAGCAAAGACAGGTAGTGATTCTGCATTAGGAAAAAGTATTGATTAAGTCTTGGTCCTGCGTGAAGTCTGACCATCTCCAGTGAGGCTCGGTTGAGATGGCCTGAGTGTTCTCACCTAAATTTTTCAGGAGAGAAAAATGCCACATCAAACTTAAACTAGACACTGAGATTGAAATTGCCAGGGAAACAGACACATTTCAGGATGCTGAAATGCTGCCAGGACATTTACTACAATACATTTATTTCTTGAAAGATTTTTACATAACCCTTTACTGGCCAGAAACTTTGTCTCCATGCATCTCCTACAGATGACTGCTGTGGAGGATGAAGCATTAAAGGACTGGGGACATGTGAGCAATCCAGCATTTTCTCTGTGAGGCCGCAGAGCCTTAGCATAAGGCCGCAAGGGCATCTAGAGGACAAAAGGTGGTATAAACAAAGAAATGAATGCAAAGAAAAATGAGTCCAGAATACTGAAGCGGAACTTGCCACCTACAAGAAAGCCACGAGCACAGCGCGTGAACAAGTAATGCACACCAATCATAATCGGGTTGCTATGTGATTTAATTTGATTATTGCCAATGGGAGATCGCCGCGTATGTAATGGGGAATATAAATGTGAGCTATCTGAGGCTAATAAACGGCTTGTACCTGATCACATTGATCGTCGTGTCGAGTCCGGTTCATCCTCCGCGACATCTGGCGCCCGAACAGGGACCCTTGTGTGCCCCGAAGACTTCAGGCGATGGGATCCGTCTGGAGGTAGAAGGCGACCAAAGGCGGAGAAGCCAACCGAAAGCAGTCACTGCCCCGGCGGCATCGGTCCAAAGTGCTGACATGTGGAATGAAGCTTCACAACTCAGAGATTTATAAAGCAGTGCCCACTGGACCGGGAAGAAGACGCGCGCGCCGATTGAGACGGGACGGTTATCCCTGTCAGAACGTGCCCCACGACAAGAGGGACGGAGCGAGACGGGACGGCTATCCCCGTCAGGATCTCACCAGGAACAGGTGAGCGGTTGGGGAGGAGATGGGGTCTGCGCTGACAAAGGAAGAAAGTGCAGTGGTGAAGCTCCTCCAACATATCCTCTCTAAGAGAGGGGTCTCCTACGATGCAAAAGTACTGAAAGAGTTATTGGTGTGGGCACGAAAGCGTAACTTGATCCCCGGGGTCGGAGCCGCGTTTGAGCTGCCCACCTGGGAAGCCATAGGACAAAGCCTATGGGAGGAAATCAGTAGTGGGGATAAGACTGCGGGTCGTTTCTCTACTCTCTGGCCGTTAGTGAGAGAGACTTTGCAAGAAATGAAAAGCGAAAGAACCGTCGCCGCGTCTGGTTTCGCTGCCCTGACCCCTGCTATGCCGTCAGCGTCGGGAAATGCTACGCTGCTTTCAAACGACGCGCCGAATTTGTTTGAGAATCGCATACGTATGCCACCTTTATGGGCAGTCAAAGAAACAACGGCGGCAGAGACACGTGAAGGGGAAATAGCTGAAAGGGCTAGTGAGGAAATTCAGCCTGAAAAAATATACCCACAACTATCGCCGACCCGACCGGGGACCCTGGAAGGGGAAAGGGAGTCGGGGGCGGAGGACAATAGTTCGCTTAAACAAGTACTGCAGGAGATCAACCAGCAGTTAAAGGACTTGTCGTTGCGGTCACCTTCGCCGGGGGCTGGTGAAATGTTTGAACCATCGGTGCAGGCAGAGCCGACAAAGGGAAAACCATTCCGGTCAGGCCGGTTGGACTGGAATCCTGAGCTGGCACCCCCCCAGCTTCCATTGCCAGCAACATCGTTACCATCGTTACTGTTGCCACCTGCTGGAGAGACGCATCCGGGACAACGATGGAGAGGAGTTTGTCGAGACGCGCTGGTGGAGGGACAATTCATCACGTCTGTTGCAGCGTATCCAGTGGTGACGGGGGTGGGTGGGGAATCGAAATGGGAAGCATTTGATTGGAAGTTATTGGAGAAAGTTAAGACTTCAGTAAGGCAGAATGGGTTAAGATCGCCGGTAACCCAACAAATGCTAAAGTATATTTTTACTGCTGATCGGTTACTTCCTATGGACATTTTACAAATTGCTGAAATTGTGCTAACTCCTTCACAACAACTTTTATTCCACAGGTCGTGGTCGCGACTGTGTGATCAAGAGGCTGCACAGCCTCGGGATCAAAATGATCCACTATATGGTATTCAATCACAAATGCTTACCGGACAGGGTCCTTTTGCAGATGCACAGATGCAGTTAGGATTTATACCGTAGGTGTTACAGCTGTCGCAGCAACTCGCGTTACAAGCAATTCTTTCAGTGCAGGAGTCGGGTCAGCCTACTGCTTTTGCACATATTAAGCAGGGACAAAATGAGCAGTTTACACAGTTTGTTGACCGACTTTACAAAGCTATCGAGACGCACCCAGACCTAACAGGGGACATGAAGACCAAAATGTTCCAGTTACTAGCTTTTGACAATGCCAATGAGAGGAGTAAACAAATACTAGGCTCGTTGCCACGATCTGCACAGGTAGCGGACATGGTTGAGTTGATGGAACGAACCCAACAGACCAAGTACGCTGCGTGTGTGGCTGCCGCGGTACAAGGGGCTATCGCACCATTGTTACATAAAAATCGGGAAAAGAAAAATTTAAAAAAGTGGTGTTTTAGATGTGGAAAAGTGGGATAGACAGCCAGTCAATATTGTTTTTTATTTTTTGTATGTAGTAGGAGTAGTTTTGTGTTTAGAGCATGTTATGCTTAAAGAAGTATCCAACAGACATTTGTATAAGATGTTGCAGCATTTTTTAGTTATGCTAGATAATAGAACAGTGCCATATTTTATAACCCATATTCGTAGCCATTTGATGACAGGCGGCCTTGCAGAAGGAAACCGTCGCGCAGACCAGCTTGTTATGCCGACGTGGACGGGTCCACCCACGGATAGCTTCGCTCAGGCGCGCAACGCCCATGAATTTTTCCATCAATCCGCGAAGGTATTATCGAGACAGTTTCACATTCCTTTGCATGATGCTCAAGGAATTGTGAAGTCTTGTCCAGACTGCCAAAACATAAGTCCAGGTCTCGGAGTGGGAGTAAACCCCAAGGGACTACGATCCTTGCAGCTATGGTAAATGGATGTCATGTATGTGCCAGAGTTTGGACGTCAAAAGTACGTACATGTAGTGATTGATACATTTTCCATGGCCATTTGGGCAACTGCGCAGTCCGGAGAAACCACGCGACATGTAATAAAGCATCTGTATGCTAGTTTTGCAGTACTAGGGATCCCCATAGAGATAAAAACAGATAATGGTCCAGCATACACCTCAACAAAATTTGCTCAGTTTTGTGTACTCTGGGGCATCCACCATACCACAGGTATCCCACATAATCCCACAGGACAAGCCATGGTAGAAAGAGCACACCACACACTGAAACAATCACTGCATAAACAAAAAAAACAAAAAAACAAAACAAAACAAAAAAACAACAAACAAAAAAAAGGTGAAAGGCAATATACTATAGGTTATCAAAATGTAAGTGGGAATTCAAGGCATTGGAATTTTTCGCTAAACACTATGGGAAGGTTTTCGGTTAACACCTCAGGGGGATTTCTGTTACCATCAGGATATTTCCTCATCTGCAGAGATCGCACGTGGGGAGGGATTCCTGTTCACCCAGTAGGAGGTCCGTGCTGCATAAGAAAGCTAACATTGTTCACCCCACGTATCAGAGATTTTTTGAGCCTCAATAAAACTCGTAGTAAGCGAAGTCTTAGACACTTTGATCCAAGGTGTGATAATAACGTACAGCTGAGATCTGTAGCTGAAACAGTAGCGTTATCCTTTTTCCTCCCTGGAGGCACTGCCGCCAGGAATTGGAATATTCTCAAAAAATTAGCTTTCTGGAGCTTGAAGCAGTCTAATACCACTTCAGAAATATTAACGCAGCTATTAATGGATGTAGATAATGTTTGCCATGTAGTCTTATAAAATAGAGTGGCTATTGATTTCTTATTGCTTGCACAAGGTCATGGGTGCCAAGAGTTTGAGGGGATGTGTTGCATGAATCTGTCTGATCATTCTCAAAGTATTCACCAACAGCTAGCTGTCTTGTGGGAAAGAACAGAGCGTATTACGTACAATACATCACCGTTTGACAGTTGGCTGTCTTCTTGGGGTCTGTCGGGATGGATAAGGGAATTAGTTAAACAAGGTATTGTTATTTTGGTAGCAATTATTGTGTGTTTAGGAATTGTAAGTTGTGCTTTAAGCTGCATAAAGAAATTGATGCTTAAAGTCTTCAACCAGGCCTGGATTGCTCGAAACAAAGAAGGGGGATTTGTGGAGGATGAAGCTTTAAAGGACTGGGGACATGTGAGCAATCCAGCATTTTCTCTATGAGGCCGTGAAGCCTTAGCATAAGGCCGCAGAGCCTTAGCATAAGGCCACAAGGGCATCTAGAGGACAAACGGTGGTATAAACAAAGAAATGAATGCAAAGAAAAATGAGTCCAGAATACTGAAGCGGAACTTGCCACCTACAAGAAAGCCACGAGCACAGCGCGTGAACAAGTAATGCACACCAATCATAATCGGGTTGCTATGTGATTTAATTTGATTATTGCCAATGGGAGATCGCCGCGTATGTAATGGGGAATATAAATGTGAGCTATCTGAGGCTAATAAACGGCTTGTACCTGATCACATTGATCGTCGTGTCGAGTCCGGTTCATCCTCCGCGACAGACTGCTTTTTCACATTGTTCACAGGCAGTGAACTAATACAATCCCAAAAGAAGCAAAAGAACATGTGGGCAGTAACTTTATTCCTTCAGAGCCCTATTGTTCTTCAGGATATCATTTATGTAGTGCAACCAACTGAACGAGGAAACATATCTTTAAAAGTGTTGGGGTGTTAGCATCTGCCACCTGCTAGAATGTTGAGAAGCCTGTCCTAAACATTCATTGGACACCGAGCTTTTCATATTTGTTCTCTGTGTTGTTTAAGAGAAGTTCTCTTAAAACTCAGGGTATTCCTGATGGTCCTGGTCTTGGCCTGATTTTTTTTTAATTTTAGCTTTTTAGATATTCATATTTGTGACCTTTAAACATCCCCCAAATGTTTTAAAGGCTCTTCATGTTTGGAGTAGGACTGAATCAGGAAGAGAGATTTCTAAACAAGAATTTATTGATATCTACAAAGCTCCATCGCAAAAAGAAACCCTTAATTTTTGGAGTGTTGGTGTGGACAGAGATAATCTGAGACAAGGTCTGGCTCACAGTCCCCCAGGAAGACTGTGCAAGTGGAGGAGTTGGAGCCTGGCCTCACTCAATCAGCTTTGCACTCACTGGACAGAGGAAGCCAGGTTGTCCCTTAGTGTGCTAGAAAATTACCCTTTTCATAAACATAGGTTCAAACAATACCTGTTTTCAAATTGTCTACTCTAAAAAACACAAATAATTGCACAAAGCTGCATTCATAAGCCCTTTCTGAGGTTACAGAGAAGTAGCCAGCAGCATAGACTTTCTTTCCTCCTCAGTTCTAATAGAAAACAAACACAAACAAAGCAGACAAACAAGACTGAAAAGCCTCAGGATGAAAGCATCCTTGGTTACTAGTAATGTTTGTCAAGGATATCAGAGCTGTTGAAAAAAACGATCTGCCCTACACAAAAACTCCTTGCCCAATGTATCTTGCACCAGCTTTCTGCCTCCTAATCTATCCTCCTGTTTTTGCTTTCATCCTCGTGCTTTCCCTTTGTCTTGCATTTTATCACAGCTAAATCAAAAATATTTTTCTTCCTAATAAAAACCCTAACAGTAGCCCATGTCTGTATTTTTTTCCAGTTCCACGGAGTCAGTACAATTTAAATGTTTGATGCTGCCCTGGTTTCATAAGAGCAGCGTGCCATTCTTGCTGTCACGCTAAACTCCTAGATTGTCTGTGGGATAGTGCTTTCCTGAGCAAGACCAGACCTAGGCAACCTGCAGTACCCATTCTTTTGTAGCAGGGAATGGGTGAAGTTGCTGAGCATCATTTCCCAGCACAGAGCACCTCTGGGTTCCCAGCACGCCGGTGAGAAATGCTACACTCTGCAAACTCCTTACTTTTGCCCATCCACGGCCATTTCATGTTTGTGGCTGTATTCTCCATGAAGCAGGTTTCCTTCCATCCTGCCAGATACTGACATTGAGTGAAGGTAAAAAATTATCCTGTTATTTCTAACAGTTGATGCTGCCAACCTTGTGGATTGTTACAGTACTTGTAGCTTAGTGGCAATTATGTTTCTGAGAAAAACAGCCTCACTGTCTCTATTTCTATATTCCCACAATGAAAGGGCTCTCAAAGCAAGATTGATACCTGAATTTTCATATCTCCCTTGGGCAGATGTAATTGCTGACTTCACTACATGTCTCTGTCTTGCTGTGTCTGTTAAGATTTCAGCTTTATTTCTTGAATAAGTTTCCCCCTGCTGCCTTCACTTCTTACTCCAGCTCTCAAGCCTATATCAAACATCCTTTCAGACCCTTTCTTTTAATTAATTTTTGACAGTTCCTGGCTTCTGAGCATTTTTATTATGTCTCCTATAAATTGGCCTCTCTACAAAATAATAAGCAAGGCCATAGTCCTAGCAAAAATGAATGCAGTAGTGCCCCCACACTTACAGGAACAGACATAAACTACTGAGGGAGCACTTTGAACTCATTCATAAACTTAAATTTGTTCTTTGATAGTTAGATGTGGTGAGTATAAGAAAAAAATTCAAAAACAAAAGGTGACCTGAGAACATGACAGCTTTTATGTTTCGGGATAAGAAAGCCCAAAGGAAGAACCAAAATGGCCCAGCGGTGACAGCATTAGTCAGGTCTGCAGCTGCATCCTATCTCTATTCAAACAACACCGATAATGTTAAACAGATCACCTCATTAATACTTATGTGCCTATATACATATTTTTTCCCTATATGGAGGAAAATAAAGCATAAGGTTTGCACTAAAAAAATGTTTCCCTCTGCTGATGATATGTCCTGGGTTCGGCCAGGACAGGGTTAATTTTCACCGGAATCCAGGAAGGGACACAGCCGGGCGGGCTGACCCAACCTGGCCAAACAGAGCAGGGTATTCCATACCATGTGCCGTCATGCTGGGTTCCGGTTGGGAGGAGCGGGGGGCGGCAGGAACTCACTCGCGGCTTGGGAGCGCGCGTGGCAGTCCGGGAGAGCGGCTCTCTGGGTTCTGCAGTTTGTGTTGTGTTTTCTCCTTCTGTGTATCGTTGTTGTTACTGTTCCCTTTGTTTGCTGTTCTGTTAAACTGCCCTTATCCCGACCCACCAGTTTCTGCCTGTTTTCTTTCCATTCTCCTCCACACCCCAGCGGGGGGAGGGGCGGTCGCATGGCGCTTTTGTTGCTGGCCGCAGCCAAACCATAACACGATACAAAATCTGTTTTTAGACTAGGTCTTAGCTTTTTACTTCTTCAAGCATAAATAAGGGGTAACAGCACTCCCCTGTATCTCAGGGGTGTTGTGGAGGTAAATACATTAAAGACTGTGAGGTGCTCACCTCCCAGATAAGTATTTTAGGCAGTGCCCGCAGAATTCCCAAATGTTTGCTTTCTTAAGCTCTGTGAAATTACTGGGCCTAATGCTTCCTACTTTACGTTGCCTTAATATTTGCCTGTGCTCATATGAAATGGGAGTAAAACACTGTTGGTTGGATGGTGTAGTATTTTACAGCAATGTGTAATCATCCCCCTGAGATGCAAGGATCAAACTCACAGTGTCCATGGCAGTGTATGGTACAACAGTGCAGTAAAAGTGATGATAAAGAAAGCATACCCATGAGAAAAGGGCTTATTGCTGCTTCTTAGACTCAGAGAAATCACTAACAAATTCCTCCAGAGAAGCGATACAGCATTTAAAGAGGTTTGTGTGATGTAAGCTTGAAAGGATCAGAGATGACGTCTTCATTGCTTCCATTTTCATTAGCTGCAGGTCATTAAACAGGCATTTGCAGGCATAATTCCGTATGCATAAAATAACTGAAATATTCATTACACACAAAATGAGTGAAAATGCACTCCAATCATTTTTGCATGTGATCTGTCTTTTTAAGTATAAAGATACGGATGACCAAAGGTCTTTCTCTCACCCCCTTCTCCTGTTTACAATACCGATGTACACCAGTATTTATAGCCAAGCCTAATAAGTGTCATGACTAAGTTCCTTTTTGTGGTGTAAGAGACTTTCCAAAGAGTGGTTGCAGCTCACCCACAGGAAACTGCATCCAGGCAATGGTAAGGTTTGTAAGTTAATCTCTGAGCCATCAAGAAATACCTTTTCATGAATGTGCATGTAATGCAAATTCAATTTTCTTGTACACTTACACTACAACTACGAGCTAAGTAACCCTTTACCATTTCTTTCCACATGACTCTTGCCTCGATCAGCTGTAAGCAGCAGAAAGTAAAAATTTGTGATGCTTAAATATTTAGTATTAGTGCTACAACTTCCAGCTTGCATTAGTGGGACCAGGAAAACCATGCATGGTGGTAGGGCATTGGCAAAAATCAAAAAGCCAAAAAGCTCTTGCAAACAACCTATTTATGATAATGAGTTTTCCTCTAGAGTAGCACATGGAAAAGGCAGAGCTCATGATGCCTGATTGCCTGCTGAGAGCTACAGACCTTGCACGACAAAGTTAGAGCCAGTTTGCAGAGCTGTTGTTCTGGCAGCAGTAGCAGAAATTTGTCATGAGGAAGGGAGTGGTGTAAATGAAATCTTCTGGGTCTCTAATCTCAGACAGAAATAAGCTCGTTGGAGCAACTTTTATATTTTTTTTATGAGTGGTTAATATTAACAAGTGAAACCTTTATTTAAGCAATTAGACAAAGTGCTAAGCTTTCAAAAAGTCTTGAACATGTATGGAGTGACTTCAGTGGGAAATTCCTGTGTGTAATGGCTACATAAATCAGTTTTCTTCAGTGGATGGGTGCTGGAATATATTAAAAGTATCTTTTCAATGGGAAAAGGACTTGAAATTTTTTTTCAGTAACGGCAAAACCAGTCAAGAGCAAAGATGATTCCTTTTGTGGTCTGCCTTGTGGGGCTCTATTGGGCTGCAGAAAGCTGTCTTTCCAAGGACTTTCCTAGTGGAACTGGAAAAAGTTCCTTAACCTTTCTGAGACAGTTTCTCACCTACAAGCAGTTTCATCCCTTCACTATGGATTTACCAAGGATCAATTCACGAAGAGGCTTCAGGCCTTCTGACACCCGAAACATAAGAAAATAAAACCGGGAAGGAAGAATTTGGTCATGAGGAGGTGACGCTGCTGCTTTGCCCAAGAAAGGTTACAGAAAGGATGACTTCTGTAAACCTAGCATCACTTCAGATAGCAATGAGAAAATATTTAGCACTCAGTGTGTTATTACCTGTTCAAAGGCAGATTTGAATCTCATGAACTTGGGCAATATGGATTGTATTCATTCAGTACTTAGAAATGTATATCCAAGACCAACAAAATTTCCAGATTCCTATTTAATAAGCCTTTTGTAGTCAAACACTGTGATCCTAAAAGCAGTTTATTTATAAAATGTTAGTTATTGTTTCGAAAAGAAGAGAAAGGGAAAATATACTCTTAAACGTTTTAGATAAAGGAACATGGAAGAAACCAAGCAATTCCTTCCTGTCCTGGGAAAAGAAAAAAAATCTAAAAAACCCCCTCACAATAAGACCCCACCGCTAGACCAAACCAAAACATAGCATGAATTAAAATGGAAAAGACAAATGAGCAGGCAAAAAGAGGCATCTTCCCAGAAAGTGTTGCATTAGGAAAACATCAGGAAGAAAATTATACACATTTCCAAACTGCATAGTGCATGGCTGTGATTTTGCTGTGAGGCACAAAGGGCTTGGAGCCTATACAAAACATGTAAGGACATGTTATGGATTTGCGTGGCAAGGTTTTGGTAGTGGGGGGGCTATAGGGGTGGCTTCTGTGAGAAGCTGAGAGAAGCTTCCCCCATGTCTGATAAAGCCAGTGCCAGCCGGCTCTAAGACGGACCTGCCACTGCCCAAGGCCAAGCCAATCAGCAACAGTGGTAGTGCCTCTGTGATAACATATTTAAGAAAGGGAAGAATAAAAACCTATGGTAAAACGGCAGTCAGGAGAAAGGAGTGAGACGATGTGAAAGAAACAACTCTGCAGACACCAAGGTCAGTGAAGAAGGAGGAGGGAGGAAGTGCTCAAGATGCCAGAGCGGAGAGTCTTCCCCTGCAGCTTGTGCTGAAGATCATGGTGAGGCAGGTTGTTCCCCTGCAGTCCATGGAGGTCCACGGTGGAGCAGATATCCACCTGTAGCCCATGGAAGGGACCCCACGCTGGAGCAGGTGGATGCCTGAAGGAAGCTGTGACCCTGTGGGGGAGCCCCACGCTGGAGCAGGCTCCTGCCAGGACCTGTGGACCTGTGGAGAGAGAGAGAAGCCCATTCCGGAGCAGGTTTTCTTGTAGGGCTTGTGACCCTGTGGGGGACCCACTCTGGAGCAGCCTGTTCCTGAAGGACTGCACCCCGTGGAAGGGACCCGTGCTGGGGCAGTTTGTGAAGAGCTGCAGCCTGTGGGAAGGACTCACATTGGAGAAGTTTGTGGAGAACTGTCTCCCATGAGAGGGACCTTCACGCTGGAGCAGGGGCAGAGTGTGAGGAGTCTTCCCCCTGAGGAGGAAGGAGTGGCAGAGACAATGTGTGATGAACTGACCATAACCCCCATTCCCTGTCCCCCTGCACCGCTCAGGGGAGGTAGAGAAAGGGGAGTAAAGTTGAGCCCGGGAAGAAGGGAGGGGTGGGGGGAAGGTGTTTTAAGATCTGGATTGATTTCTCATTATCCTACTCTGATTTGATTGATGATGAATTAAACTCCCTTTTCTCCCCAAGTTCAATCTGTTTTGTCCATGACAGTAATTGGTGAGTGATCTCTCCCTGTCCTTATTTCGACCCACAAGCCTTTCATCATATTTCCTCTCCCCTGTCCAGCTGAGGAGGGGGAGTGATAGAGTTGTTTTGGTGGGCACCTGGCATTTATCTAGGCCAAATTAAAACAGGGCATCAAAATATATTTCAGCATGCAAATCAGAAGTGATCCCTCTCAGTGTCAGCTGGCATTTAGGTAAACATCAGCAAGCCAAGAAGGTTAAAAAAAGAGCAGCAGTGTCAGGAAGAGTTTTCTAGTCATTCCTAGTGGAATACAATACACTGTCCTAGTTGGGGTACTGGCCAAGGAAAGGCATTTTTCCCCCTTAGGAAATGTTTCCTGTCTATTCCTTCTGTGTTAAAAAATAAAAACACATATAACAGTATTGCCTTACGCAACAGATGTACCAAAACTTCCATTAGAAACAATGCCTTGGTTCCAGCTGGAAATCTGGAGAAGTCTCCAAACTTTACTCCAGTGAAACAACCACATTTGGTAATACCAAAGTGAGGGCACTCACTGCACCCTGGAGTGTGTCTAGTGGTACTTCTATCTGCAACCTGTCCATACAGTGCAGGGAAGTGCTTTTCAGAGACCGGTCCCTCAATGGCTTAAGATGAAGCTGGGCATATTTATTTAGGGATGATGAAAACAACACAAAACACAACAAAAATCCCTTGGCAGGTGGCTGTTAGCTGAAGGGCTCGGTCTTTAATTGGTATAAATAATTAACCAGCACTGTGCATGGATGACTACGCATATAATAGAGATGTTTCCTTTTGAGGTCGAGATCATATCCTTTGTAACGCAGAGTAAATCACGCAGCTTGTAGGAGCAGGTTGCTTCTTACTGAATGGTGATGGAAATGTTCACAAATCATATTCTGCTAATCAAGACCCCCAGAACAAATTATCAAGGATGGAAAAGGGTTGTGGATTTCCAGGTGAGGTAAGTAGAAGAGTGCTCAGCCTGTGTTTTTAGGACTGGTTATTAACACAGCATATAAATATTTCCAAACTAAACTCGATGCCTAATGTGGAGTTTTCCTGTAATCTGCAGGTAAACACTGTATGTGGTACAATTTAAAAAGAAAAGGTTTAAAAAAAAATCGCAAGACAGACACAAAATCTGCCTTGCATTATGTTTAGCTCAACCAGATGGGATTGTATGACTCTTATATAAAAGAAATCAATATGGTCAGAAGGATTTCCTGTAGTAGTTAATATTAAAAATATACCAACTCTGATTTGTGAAACACAGATAGATCAGGGATCTCAAACCAGGATTTGCGAGTTATTCCCACAGCCTACGTCAGCACAACTGGACCAGCGTCTACTTCCCTTGACTGTATTGCCAAGTGATGCATGTCCAGCACAAATGGCTGCAGACAAAACCTTTATCACTCTATAACCTATAGGAATATTTTCCACATTGTGGAAAACTGTTAAAATTTTTTGAGCCTTCTGAACTGACCTTCTGAACTGACTCTGGGCAGAGCGTGGGTTCACACATGAACACATATGTTTTGTTGTATATGATGGCTTCTTTGTTTTCCAGGTGAAGAGAAGACATTGAATCAATGGCATTTAACGAGATGAACTGACGGTTCCAAGTGCAGTGTTACTAAGGCATGAGGTTTCATTTCAGTGAGACTTATCTCTTTTCAAAAAGAAAGCAAGATGTGAGCAATCTCTGTGATATTATTATTCGCACTGAATTTCACCTTAATTTAACAGGATCTGGTAAGACCCCACCTGGAGTCCTGCATCCAGCTCTGGAGCCCTCAGCACAGGAAAGACATGGACCTGTTGGAGTGGGTCCAGAGGAGGTCCACAAAAACCATCAGAGGGTTTCTTAGGGCCTGTTGTGATAAGACAAGAGGTAATGGTTTTAAACTGAAAGAGGGGAGATTCAGGCTAGCTGTAAGGAAGAAATTTTTTACAATGAGAGTGGTGAAACACTGGAACAGGTTACCAAGAGAGGTAGTAGATGCCGCATCCCTGGAAACATTCAAGGTCAGGTTGGATGGGGCTCTGAGCAACCTGATCTAGTTGAAGATGTCCCTGCTCATTGCAAGGGGGAGTTGGACTAGATGACCTTTAAAGGTCCCTTCCAACCCAAACCATTCTACGATTCTATGCTTCTATGACCTGGAGCTGTTGCAAATTAATTAAATGCTCCTCATGCAAGAGAGTATGAGACAATAAGGTTCTGTACTCGCCTTATCCCAGGTAACGAGAGGCATTTACAAAGCCAGGTACCACTCCTCAGTTCTCTGTGCCACCTCCAGAGTGGTTTTGAGACTCCTGAGGGCTGCTCCAGATTTCATTTTGTGGCTTCACTCTTTGTATGAAGTTCATTGTGTTGTCAATCCCTCATGCTATGCACACATAGAGGCCGGAGGATGAAGTCTTCTACAATAGCTTATGTATTCCAGTTTTTCCCAGGTTATAAGGAGGTGCCTCTTATACAAGCAGAATCCTACCGGGATAATCCTGACAAAATGTACTGAACTTTTAGGATGATTATTGAAAATCACAATCCAGATTGGTAAAATATTAAGACCTAGGAAACAGAATTGCAGCAACATTGGCAGCTGCCTTTGCAAGGACTCAGGCTCCATCTAGGGGCCAGGGGCAAGGGAGCAGCAGAGGATAAGGAGTTCGGATTTCATTGTAAAGAGATCAGTGTGTCCTATGTAAGGAAAAAGGGACACTGGAAAAATGAGTGCCCAAAAGGACAGTCTAATTGGGGAAAACTCCGGATGGACATTATATAGTCACTCCTCAAATAATGAGAGAACTCATGAAAAAGACGCATAGTACCACTCATATGGGGGCTGAAGCTGTAGCAGAAATGATAAAAACATATGCAATTGGCATTAATATGTTAAAAATTGCCAAAGTTATTACACAGGGATGTGAAATTTGTTTGAAAAATAACTCAAAAATTCAAAAGAGACCCTCTTCAGGAGAGGTAAAAAGAGACTTTGTACCTGGGAGTTATTGGAAAATTGATTTTTTAGAATTACCTAAGTGTGAAGGGTATAATTGTTGATACCTTTTCAGGCTAGCCAGAAGTTTTCCTGCGTCACACCAACAAAGCTAGGGAAGTAGTCAAAGTGCTGTTAAAAGAAATAATAACAAAAATTGGTGTCCCTGAGGGATTTTCATCAGATAGGGGATCCCATTTTGTAGCAGAAATTATCCAGGAAGTTTCAAAATTCCTACAGATTAAATGGGATTTACACACTCCGTGGAGACCACAATGTAGTGAGAAAGTAGAAAGAATGAATCAAACATTAAACAACAGATTAGGAATTATGTCAGGAAACTCAGATGAGATGGAATGAATGGTTTTATCCCTAGCACTGCTCAGAATTAGAATTACACCACAAATGAGAGAAAAAGCTAGCCATTTGAAATATTATATGGGAGACCTTATGCTGTAAATTTAACAGGGAAAGATAGTCAAATGCACCTGAATGGGGAACAGATTTTGAAAGAATACTTAATCTCTCTGGGCAAGGTTATTAATTCTCTCCATAGGTGCATCCAGATTAAAGTTTCTGTGCCTTTGGACTCACCAGTACACCCTTTCAAGCCCAGAGATTCAGTATATCTACGGACGTGGAAAGATGAACCACTCGCAGAAAAGTGGAAAGGACCTTACCAGTTGTTGCTGACTACAAACACAGCAGTGAAACTTCAAGGGACTGAATCTTGGATCCATTACACCAGGATAAAGAAAATGCCTTCCCCGCCGCAGATCTCCACACCAAAGTGACATTGTAAATATTTGAAAAATCAAAAATGAAATGGTTCATTGCTGATTCAGCGTGTACCTCTTTGCATCCCAGTGAGATATAAAAGAATGAGTTGAGACTTAAAGGTATTAAAACACATTAAGTCTCAGAAAGGGGGGAAACAGTAATAGAACAAGTTCTTCCCTTGGAAAGAAGGGGTACAGCTTGTGTTGAACAGTGTCCCTTTGATCAAGTAGTGCATGACGAGAATCATGCTTACGTTTAACCTAAGCTTAGAGACAGAATAGCTTGGCCATCTACACTATCCGTTTAATCAAAGACAAATTCTTCTTCCTGAGGAAACAAAAGAAAGCTGGCAAAAGAAAGTAGGCTTAAGTTGTCCTTAGGTGACATGTGACCATATAAGGATAAAAGGAGTTAGGGTACTTCATCCGGGAAGACCACCGAGGACCACCAGAGACCCGCAAAAAGGAGGAAGATATGCACAGAAGGGTCTGAAAAAGAGCCAAGAAGAATGACGCCGCATAGTTGCACAACTTATGTAGATCAGAATGAATATAGTGTCCTGGGGGTTAAATTTCACCAGAAGCCAGAAGAGGACACAGCCCACACGGCTGACCCAAACTGGCCAAACAAAACAGGGTATTCAATACCATGTGCTGTCATGCTCAGTTCCGGGTGGGGGAGCTGGTTGGGGGGGGAAGTTAATCGAGGCTCAGGAGTGTACTGGGCACCAGGCGGTAAGAGTTGCTCCGTCCATTTCGCTGTTTGTTTTGTATATTTTTTGTAGAGGACAGGGACAAAAGCAGATTGCTGTAATAAACAGAAGAGAAAAATGCTGAAGTAAACAGGACTTGTGGATGTGCTGAAGGAGCCGAGTACATGATAAGGAGTTAAAAAAGAGCGGTTGTGGTACTGTCAGCCAGCGCATGGACAGCACGTGATCAGCAACCTCCTTGGCTGACCTGACGCGTGATGTCACTACGGATTGGGCAAAAGTAGAATAGAGAACCTCGTGCAAATAGCTGCCTTATCGGGATGGAAAGTTCCCAGGGAAGTAACGTCCGGGTAAAGATGTATAAAGCACTGCTTGCAAAATAAACTTTGTCTCACTGGCACCACAAGCTGAGTCCGTGCTGTCATATTCCACAAATGGCACCTGAACAGGGACAAGAAAGGAGGTCGAAACAGAGCCCAGGACCGGTGTCATAGCCCAGCTGAACCAGGAACTGCGGATCAAGGAACAAGTGCACCAATTGTCTGATAATAGGTGAGCAGCTGGGAACCATAGGCGGGAAGCTATCCAGGGATAAAAGATTAAGCATTGATGTGCTTAGGAAGATGCTACAGATGCAGAATACAAACGTTACTCATGAGGTGGTGGCAGGAGGCAGAGGCCGGGGCCAGGGCCGTGAGCAGAGGCTGGAGCTGGGGCCATGAGCAGGGGCCCAGTCCAACAGACCGTGAGCAGGAATCGGGTCTGTCCCCCCCGTCTCGCTGAAAGATGGGACAGTCAGCTACAAAGGAGCAGTACAGGCTTGGGGTGGACCTGCTGGAGAGAAGCTCTGTGGAGAGGGACCTGGGTGTCCTAGTGGGTGACAGGTTGACCACAAGCCAGCTGTGTGCCCTGGCTGCCAAGAAAGCTAATGGGATCCTGGGATGCATTAGGAGGAGTGTGGCCAGCAGGTCGAGGGAGGTTCTCCTTACCCTCTGTTCTGAGGCCCCATCTGAAGTACTGCATCCAGTTCTGGGCTCCCCAGTTCAAGAAAGATGAGGAGCTACTGGAGAGAGTCCAGTGGAGGGCTACGAGGATGGTGAGGGGACTGGAGCATCTCTCCTACGAGGAGAGGCTGAGAGAGCTGGGCTTGTTCAGCCTGGAGAAGGCTGCGAGGCGACCTAATAAATGTTTATAAATATCTCAAGGGTGGCTCAGCAATGACATCCGCCAGCTCTCTCAGCACTCGTGGGTGCATTCCATCGGGGCCCATGGATTTGTGGATGTCCAGATCGCTTAAGCGATCCCTCACACAGTCCTCCTCGACCAAGGGAAAGTCGTCCTCTCTGTAGGCTTCTTCTCTTACCTCCGGGGCCTGGGATTCCTGAGGGCCTGCCTTGGCACTGAAGACTGAAGCAAAGAAGGCATTCAGTAGCTCTGCCTTCTCTGCATCCTCTGTCACCAGGATACCCGCCTCATTCAGCAGCAGCCCCACATTGTCCCTAGCCTTCCTTTTGCTGCTGATGTACTTGAAGAAGCCCTTCTTGTTGTTTCTGACATCCCTCGCCAGCTTCAATTCCAGGTGGGCCTTGGCCTTCCTCGTCGCATCCCTGCATGCTCTGACCACATTCCTGTATTCTTCCCAAGTGGCCTGCCCCTCTTTCCACATTCCATGGACCCTTCTCTTCCACCTGATCTCTGCTAGAAGCTCCTTGTTTAACCATGCAGGTCTCCTGCCTCCTTTGCTCGATTTCTTTCTCAGGGGGATGCACCGATCCTGAGCATGGAGGAAGTGATGTTTAAACAGCGACCAGCACTCTTGGACCCCCCTGCCTTCGAGAGCCCTGGCCCACGGGATTCCTCCCAGTAGCTCCTTGAAGAGGGAAAATTCAGCCCTCCTGAGGTCCAAGGTTTTGATCCTGCTTATCGCCCTGCTTCCTCCATGCAGGATCCTGAACTCCACCATTTCATGGTCACTGCAGCCGAGTCTACCTCCGACCTTCACATCCTCCACCAGTCCCTCCTTGTTTGTTAATACAAGGTCCAGCAGAGCGCCTCTCCTTGTTGGTTCCTCCACCACTTGCATCAGAAAGTTATCATCGATGCTCTGTAGGAACCTCCTGGACTGCGTGTGCCTAGCTGTACGGTCTTCCCAGCTGATGTCAGGGTGGTTGAAGTCCCCCATGAGAAGCAGGGCCTGTGACTGTGAGGCTGCTTGCAGCTGCTTGTAGAAGGCCTCATCAACCTCCTCCTCCTGGTCAGGTGGCCTGTAGTACACACCCACCGTAATGTCACCCCGGTCGCGACTATAAATGTGTGATTTTATGTGTTTGTTGTCATAGTTTTTGTATTTATGTGATCTGATGGATTTATTTGGTTTCTGTGATCTAAAGGATTTGTCTGGACTAAGTAACTGCTTTTGTGTCTTTCGGTTTGTTAAGTTCTGCAGGTATTGATTATTTCTAGTTTTTGACTTTATATTGTTGTTTTTGGATTCTGATTTCTCGGGGCTGCGGAAGCATTTGATGCAGCAGAGAATAGATGTGGTGATGTTTGCAGATTTGTGCTTTTATGTACATTAATTTTAGCCTATATAGTTAATGAGTCAGCGTTCTAGATACATTGGTCTTAGCCTAGGTGATTAATATGGATACCCAATACTAAATGTTGTGGGTGTTTGTATGTGTGGTGAGTATACCTATAACCCAAGCGCAAATTTACTGAGCTCATATCATTGATCCGCCATTATTTTTACCCCTGACATGGTGGGATGCATCCCCTCCAATTGCCAATAATGGTATGTTGTGGTCAGGCAGTGCTTGGGTCCCACCATCCACACAGGAAGAAAATTGGATGCAAGTAAATCAATCTACACCCGTATGTTAGAGAACAGATTTGTCATCAATATGTACAATTCTCAGGCTAATCTGACCCTTCTTTACACCCGGCAGGTTATGGTATGCACTTCACATCTATACGTCTTGCACCACAAGCTGAGTCCGTGCTGTCATACGCCACAATTCTTCTTATTGGTGGTGGTGTTGTTACTGTTAACTTTGTTTGCTATTCTGTTGAAGTGCCATTATCCTGACCCACAAGTTTTGCCTTTTTCTTTCCATTCTCCTCCCCACCCCAGTGGGGGGAGGGGTGATAGAGTGACTGCGTGGTCCTTTGTTTCCAGTCACGGCCAAACTGCAACAGATAGGTAGAATATGCATGAATGTAATGTATAAATGTAACGAAGAGGCCAGTCTTGGGTGTGCTTGATTTGTGGAAAGTCCACCAAGCACCCAGGCCTGAATAAAACAATATTTCTCCTGAATGTGTGAGAACTGGGTTATTGCACACCGGGTAAAAGAATCCATTTTTCGGACAACAGCTGTATAAGGTGAGCTACTGAACTCTCCATAAAAGTGCAACATCACAAGGACGTGGAGCTTGAAGGGACCAAAAGAGGCCAATTTATTGTGTCTCCCACCAAGGTAACAAAATCAAATGTACATCTCTGAAGGGGTTTTGCTTTGCCTGTTCTTAAGAACATCCAAAACCACAGCCAGAGCAGTAGCTTGTAGTCTGTTCCTATGTATCCTATGCAAAAAGATGAAATTTTCATTGATTTATTCCTTGTTGTCTTTGCTCCCAATCAGATTATTTTGAATCTTCCCTAAATGCTTACGCAGCCAAAATTATGGGATTTCTTTTTCCTATTGAAAAAAATACCAACCTTCTCTTCTTCAAGTTAATCATATGCTAATGTTTTTTAAGTTCAGATCATTTTTCCAGCTTCTCAAAATTAGCTTGAATTCTTATCGCATCATACTGAGTACCTGTTTTATATTTTTCCACAGAGCTTCTTGGTGCCACCTATACGGGCATTCACCACTGATGTAATGCATAATAAAACTGAATACTCTCCTGGAAGAGACTCCAATTAGACTCCTAGATGCAATGTCTTCACAGTCTAGCACTGCCCTATTGATAGACGCACAGAAGAACATGACTTTTTAAGACCAGCTGTTTACCTAAACTATACTTGAAATGTTCTTATTTGCTTGTGAGAATGCCACAAAGGACCATGTATAAAGACATATTAAAATCAATATTCCTCACATCTGTCACCCTCTCTGCCTATGTACTATAAGGAGAAGATTATTTGATGTGTTGCCAAATCTGCTACAATTGTTGTCTTCTTACTTCACAGAATTATAAACATACTTTTTTGACAAAATTTTCCACAGATTTTTTTGCAAATCAGTGTTAATATTCTCCAAATTCCTGGGGTTTTTTCCTTTCAAGGGTAGTCAGTATGTTTGAATTCCTTCAGTTATCTAGGTCTCCCTGTTTTCTGCAAGCTATTAGAAGTAAATAATTTTAGTGCAGAGGTTGCTCTGACTAGTTTCTTAAGTATTGTAGAAATTATTATGGTATACCATACAATTACATTCTGTCTTGAACATCAAGTTGACAAAAGTTATTGACCAATAAATCCTTCCATGAATGCTTGCTCTCCCAGCAAAAATATCCTCGTCTCTGCTCTTCATCTTTTCTTCTAACAGTTTCTTCTTCCCATTGATCACCCACTCACACAGATGTCTTATGTCCTCCATGAAGCCTTATACACAGAGACGTCTCTCTGAACCAACCTATGAGGCCGTTATCTCCCCTCAGATTTCCCTTTGAGACACATTTTTGGGATGATTCATATGAGAAATTACCAAATGAATATCCACTTAAGGAAAAGATAGGTCAAAATTGTACTTTTCTTGGTCAACAGCAGGTTTTTATCTTTTTACCTAATGATGTGCATTACAATTATTACAGACATCACATATATCATGATGATATTCAGAAGGAATTGAGTTCCTGAAGAGGGTGCTGAAGTTGCCAATGCAATTTTGAAAGCTGCATTTTTTGTTTATGAGACCTATAGTCACTTGTCTTTCATGATGGATTTTTAGAATGAGATTATTAAGCAGCTAAACTGTCTTTCATCTTATGGTACAGCATACAAATTGCAGTATGTTTACAATATTTCTCATTGCACTTGAAATGATATTTCATCCACTGTTGACAACAAAGTATTTATATTTCTGCAGCTCAGCTTCCCTTTTGGTGGAAAAAACTTTAAATTCTCTGCCATTTCAGTGCTTGCTGCTAAATGATCCTAAATGGCATGTGCCCAAAGGGGTTTCTGTGTTGCAGCGCTCAGCAGTGCTATACCTACGCAATTGCCTCTTGGAACAAAATTTCCAGTTCCGGGTTAGATGTGTAAATTCCCCATCAGTGTGTTTCCTGCTGAATCCAAGATTTGCCTTCTCTTAGCTGTCACCCACATCAGCACTTGTAAGGTCTCAGTCCTTCCTGTGTTCTTGATCTCCTTCTTGTCGATAAAATGATCCAGTTTCAGCCAACATCCCCTTAGCTTCACAAAAAATGCAAGCCTTCTGAACTGGCTGTTTGGAGGGCTCAGAGGTATGACTAGTAATATACAGAGCAACCAAACTTTCAAGGTTCAATTGTTGATAAGGTCTAATTTCCTGAGAAAGTAATGCTAGAGTGTTATTGTGCTGTTTACCATGAACTGATTTCACTTCATTTATATTGCCTCTTGTTATTCTCCTTCCTCTAACCTCTGTCCCCCTCTCTGTCTATGGATAAATGTCAAGCTTTTCGGTCCACAGATCTGCCTGCCTTGAATCTTAATTAAGTGAATTGTAGCATGGCTATAAATAAAGGAATAATAAATATATACAGCCTTTCATAAAGATGTAGGCCTAATAATCCTCCAGGAGATAGTCTGCAAATGCCTGCCAGATGCAATGAATTCTACATGATAATCCTTCCCAGTTATTAAAAGAGATTTCATCTAGTTATTTATTTTTCTCCAAGGTAAATGAACCATTGTAATGAGTAACTTGTTGTCGTGGCTTAATGTTTTCATAGTTGATGTTACTTGCAACCTGCAAAAAGATATCACCACTCTTTTTCATTCAACTGGTTTGCTTGCTAGCTCATTCCTGATTTGTAACGGGAAAGGTTTTGTGACTGTTTGGCACCCTGTTCTCCTGAGCTGCACACTGAGTACTACCTCTGCCATCCGGGGTGGCATTTCATCCAAAGCAGTAGAGACAACAATGAGATTGGTTTACTGGTTTATTTCATTATTGAAAATAAAACAGTAGTTGGGACACACAAGAGTGTTAATGCTAGCTTGCTGGCATCCTAAGCAAGGAAAAAGATGTTATGGTCTGAAAACCAAGAGTAATCTTTGCTGTTCATTGCAGTAATATTCTTTGTTGTAAACAGTGGAGTTGGTTGGGTAATCTAGTGAAACTAATCTTCTCAAACTCCTAATGTGCAAAATAGACATAATAATTATCAATTCTTTTGTAGGAAACCGAGAACTATTAATAAAAGGGCTATGTGAGAGGTCTTTAAGTCTATTACCATTTTGATTATCTTTATTTTGCTCTTATCTAATGCAAATCATGTGAACATTTTCTTATTAAAGGTTTTAATATATGAACGTTACACCTGCTACTAGTAACATTACTATAACTGAAAGAACTGTGAACATCTGGAGTGAAATTCTGTATCCTCTTAAATCTACGTGAGCTTTTTACACTGTTTTAAATGAAAGCAGACATTCCTTAAAATGACAGTTCTGAAAACATATTTCTCTCACCACACAGAGAGTGGGAGGGCAGTGGAAAGGAGGAGATAATTGAGGAAACTGGAAGTGAAATGATGTTCATGGCTGTCAGATGCAATTTCCATTTTAATGACTGTAAGGAGGAGTCTCAGAGAGCGGCCAGTCAGCAGAGGTTTGGGTGACCACTTGCAGTGTCAGATGTTGGGGTACTCTGGGTTGGTGTTCATGATTTGAAGGAAGGAATATGTCTCTTTTGCTCCTTCCCTGGGATGGACTGATACTGCTCCAAGTTTTTTGATGTTTCACAATTTTCTGACTAGCACAACCTAAGGTTTTGATGAGGTGGAAGCTGTGTTCTGTTTGACAGCCTACAAACACAAAGGCATTCATCATACCTTCACTCCATAGACCTGCAGTCTGAAAGATAAATATTGATGATTTGGTGAAGCAAGCAGTCCAGGAGAGGGGGAGGACAAGAAGTAACAAGCTGTGTCAGTGTAGACTGCCTGACTCTCACAGAATCAAAGAATGTTAGGGGTCGGAAGGGACCTCTGTGGGTCATCTAGTCCAATCCCCCTGCCGAAGCAGGGTCACCTACAGCAGGCTGCAGAGGACCTTGTCCAGGCGGGTCTTGACTATCTCCAGAGAAGGAGAATCCACAACCTCTCTGGGAAACCTGTTCCAGTGCTCCATCATAGTGCTCTGTACATAGTTTAGAGGAGCTCTGTTCAGTGCTCTGTATGTAGTTTAAAGGAACAAGGATGTTGCCAGGCTGGGTCAGATCTTTAATCCATCTAGCCCAGTGTCTTGTCTCTGTGACTTGCCAGTACCATGTCTTAAAGAATTTGGGACAGTAAACATAGGACATCGCATGGATCCTTAGTGTCCCTACTAAATGTTCATGCCTATGCCAAGAAACTCTGTAGAGTCTGTACGGCAGAATCAGTGTCTGAACTGCAATTCATGAGCCCATTTACCTGTACATATACATCCCGGGTAAGGTGATGGAGCAGCTTATCCTCGAGGCCATCATGAAGCAAGTGGAAGAAAAGAAGGTTATCAGGAGTAGTCAGCATGGATTCACCAAGGGGAAATCATGCCTGACCAATCTGATAGCTTTCTACGATGGCATGACTGGCTGGGTAGACGAAGGGAGAGCCGTGGATGTTGTCTACCTGGACTTCAGCAAGGCTTTCGACACAGTCTCCCATGATGTCCTCCTAGGGAAGCTGAGGAAGTGTGGGCTGGATGAGTGGTCGGTGAAGTGGATAGAGAACTGGCTGAATGGCAGAACTCAGAGGGTTGTCATCAGCGGCGCTGAGTCTAGTTGGAGGCTGGTGACAAGTGGTGTCCCTCAGGGGTCAGTACTGGGCCCAGTCTTGTTTAACTTCTTCATCAATGACCTGGATGAAGAGTTAGTATGTACCCTCAGCAAGTTTGCTGACGACACCAAACTGGGAGGTGTGGTAGATACACCAGAAGGCTGTGCTGCCATTCAGCGTGACCTGGATAGGCTGGAAAGCTGGGCAGAGAGGAACCTGATGAGGTTCAACAAGGGCAAGTGCAGGGTCCTGCACCTGGGGAGGAACAACCTCATGCACCAGTACAGGCTTGGGGTGGACCTGCTGGAGAGCAGCTCTGCGGAGAGGGACCTGGGTGTCCTGGTGGACGACAGGTTAACCATGAGCCAGCAGTGTGCCCTGGCTGCCAAGAAAACCAATGGGATTCTGGGGTGCATCAAGAAGAGTGTGGCCAGCAGGACGAGGGAGGTTCTCCTTCCCCTCTACACTGCCCTGGTGAGGCCTCATCTGGAGTACTGTGTCCAGTTCTGGGCTCCCCAGTTCAAGAAAGATGAAGAGCTACTGGAGAGAGTCCAGCGGAGGGCTACGAGGATGGTGAGGGGACTGGAGCATCTCCACTACGAGGAGAGGTTGAGGGAACTGGGCTTGTTCAGCCTGAAGAAGAGAAGGCTGCGAGGGGACCTTATAAATGCCTACAAATATCTGAAGGGTGGGTGTCAGGAGGATGGGGCCAAGCTCTTTTCAGTGGTGCCCAGTGACAGGACAAGGGGCAATGGGCACAAACTGAGGCACAGGAAGTTCCGTCTGAACATGAGGAAGAACTTCTTCCCTCTGAGGGTGACGGAGCACTGGAACAGGCTGCCCAGGGAGGTTGTGGAGTCTCCTTCTCTGGAGATATTCAAGACCCGCCTGGACAAGGTCCTGTGCAGCCTACTGTAGGTGCCCCTGCTTCGGCAGGGGGGTTGGACTAGATGACCCACAGAGGTCCCTTCCAACCCCTACTATTCTGTGATTCTGTGATTCTGTGATCTTTCCAGGTACATGGAAGCCCAGGCTGCTGAATGTCTGGAAACAAATATTTAATGCATAGATAAAGTGACATTCTGTGTGCAGAACATGAAGACTGGTACTCAGCATGCACAACTCTCTAATATAGAAATCGCATTACATGGACTAACCCCAACATGAGTCGCTACATCCTTAGGGTCTTTTTCTTCCAAAGGTTGCGGGATTTGGGCACAGGCCTAGGAGAGCTCTTCAAAGGAAAGTTCAAGAAATCTGGCTTTAAAAAAAGAGTTTACAAATACTTCCCAACAAATATTTGGCATTTTATTTCAACTTCTGTAATTCTTATCTGTTAAAATGTTTATTTGAGGTGTCCTTTAGTTTTCACTTTCAGTGTGTCAGAAGGTTCCCTGGCTTAATCACTCATTGTAGAAAAAAAAGAGCACCATTGCCTTTTATCTGTTTTGAACTTACTACCCTCCTTAATTTTATTGCACATTCTCTTGTCTTGCCACAAGCTGAGGAGAAGAGAAGCACCTAATCTATCTTCTCAAAGTAATTTATTTTTATCCTTTCATTATGTCCTTTTGTCCCTCTCCTTTCTGAGGTAACTCTTCCTAATCTTTTCAATCATTCTACATGACAGATTTTTTTCCTTTTTTTTTTTTTTTAAGGCACGGATCACTTTCAGCTGTCACAGGTGAGCCCCTTCTAATTCTGATAAACTTATTTTATGCTAGTGTAATAATACTTCACAAAATTTTCCAGATGAGACCACATTTTGATTTATAGATTGGCTGTATAGTATTTACTGCATCATTCCCCATCTCAGTTCTTATGAACCCTCACATCTTGTTTGAATTTTTTTCTTAAAACTACAGCTGCATATGGTGTAAAAATCTGTCTTCATTGATACCCATATCCCTTTCCTGGATTGAGACAGTGAATGTAGACCCCTGTCAGATATACAAGCAGTTTAATATATTTTTTTCCCTTCAGTATGTCTTACTTTGCATTTATTGGCATTGAACTTCATTTGCCCTCACTTTAGTTCTCACATGGTTTAGCTAAGTCTATTTGAAGTTCCTTACGGGTCTCTCTGGTCTGTGCTAGCTAAATAACTTTGTGTCATCTGCAAGTTTTGCTAAGCTCAGTATTGCCCTCTTTCCAGATCATTAATACAGATTTCAACCACGAGATCTAATGCAGAACAATGAGGCGAGGCATCCCACTGTTCACCTTGTGCCACTGACTATTTATTCCTTCCCTTTGTTTCCCATCTTTCACCGATTTTCAGCCCATGTTTGATGTACTCCATGAGCACATCAAATAAGTGAAACCATAAGTGTAGCTAAGCATCAGCGTGATCAGTTTTTCTCACCGCTTTGAATACAATTTGTGTGGTAAATACAGTGTGTTTCCATCCTTCTCCAAGAAATCCCGTTTTATTTATTTATAGTATTTAACAGCTCTAAAAATTCCTTTGGTAGGCCTAGACTTTGGAAATGCCTGAGAAAGAAACATGTCTACAGTTATGTATGTAATTCAGCATGTCAGAAATTTTCATATTTCTACTTATGGAGAGACTGTGTCATTTTTCTCTTTGAGTAGTTAAGGGTGAGGGGACTACATACAAAGATTTTTCACCATTTCCTTTTGTAAGGACATCACTACTATCTCTAGAAACAGCAGCACATGAGAAACCAGCCCATTTTTACAGAAAAAGTAACCTTGATTTTGGCCCCTATATCAGGAGAAGGATATAAGAGAATTTTGCAGCTTTCCAGTCTGCTTTCAGCTAGAAAGGGTGCCCTGTCCATCTATACAGCATGGTCACTGCTGATGTTCACGTCGTGAGTGCTGATACTGATGCTATGACTGCTAGCTAAGGGAGAAAACTTTATATTGGTCGCTGAGGTCCCATGTCATGCACCAGCTTAGCAGGAGGACTCTTTCTGAGCTTGTTCCTTGTATTTCCCAGATACTTGCTGTCCATACTTCTATGTAAAATAACTGGATCAAGCTCAGCAGTCAAAGGGTGAGGGTCCTGACTTCGGTGACACAGAGCAGCTGGATTGTGAAAGCTGGTGCAAATAATGGAGATAGGACCTATGTCCCACCATTTCAGGCCTGTCATTATCTTCTGGTTGATCAGCTCTGTGTTGCTGCACTGTCTGAAAGCTCCTTCCACCACTTTATTGTGTAAATCAAGCTCATAAAAGCAAGTCTTTTACACTGTGGATACTCCCCACAATGAATATGAAACTTTTATTTTCAAATAGTTTGCAATATGAGCTGAAAAATGAGCTGGTTCTGCAAATAATCTTTCCAGTTAACTAATTTGACATAATACCAAGAGAAAGTGAGTATAAATGATTTATGAGCATGGTCAAATCAAATGTATTTATTACTTGGAAGCAATGCTCATAGAAAATGTTTAGTTACATTCAAGCATCTCTGCTCAGGAGCCTTTGCAATGTGCTGAGAAAAAAGGGAGATGTTATCACTTGAGTATCAGAGTGCTGACACTGAGACTGATCCTACTTCCTCCTTTTATCTTGGACATCTTATTTTATGGTAGCATTTTGCATTCCACAAACATTAAGGCACTGGGTGAGTTTGTCTGATGTTCCCTGGGAATGTGGCTTCATATGACGCTTTGACTCCTTACCGTTTGTTAACACAGAGCTTAAATTGTAGGTTCCAAGTCACTGTGGCAGCATCTGCAGAATGGGTTTTGTACACGGGAGAAGGAGGATTAGTGAGTTATTTAGAGCGATCTGTAGGAAATGCTGAGGAATATCCTTGTCATTTCAGGATTTTGCCATCTTAAATTTGCCTGTAAAGAGGAATTTACTTCCAGTTGGGATGTTCAGTCATAATCCCTCTGTCTCTTCTTTAATGAAAACAAACAAGCAAGGACAGGCAAAAGTCTTTACTTTTTTAAAGCTGGAATGAAGGGAATTAACTGTGTTTTTATGACTAATCAAGTTTTAGATCTACCTTCCAGCATGTGAGGATTCTGAATTCAGCTCCCTCCTGTGCCTGAGGAGGTTGAAAAGTACACTGCTTATCTCCTGAAACAAAAAAATGTCAACAGTAGTGATTTAGAAAGTCTTATTTTCACATACCCAATATGTCTGTGGTGTCAGCACTTTGCTAAAAAAACAGGAGAACTGATTTTAAATCCCTGCTTCAAAGTAGGCAGGATGAGCTTTCAGTAACAGATCTCTTCATTCATCTAAGTGCATGGACAGTTTTTTGGTCATTTGCAACAGGGAAGGTTCCTTTCTATCTGGGTTGACTTATTTTAGGTGTTCAGTTCAATGAGAAGGTGTTGTGGGTTTGCGTGGCAAGGTTTTGGTAGCGGGGAGGCTATAGGGGTGTCTTCTGTGAGAAGCTGAGAGAAGCTTCCCCCATGTCTGATAAAGCCAGTGCCAGCCGGCTCTAAGACGGACCTGCCACTGCCCAAGGCCAAGCCAATCAGCAACAGTGGTAGTGCCTCTGTGATAACATATTTAAGAAAGGGAAGAAAAATAATGCGGTGAGACGGCAGTCGGGAGAGAGAAGTGAGATGATGTGAAAGAAACAACTCTGCAGACACCAAGGTCAGTGAAGAAGAAGGGGGAGGAGGTGCTCGAGACACCGGAGCAGAGAGTCTTCCCTTGCAGCTCATGATGAAAGACCATGGTGAGGCAGGCTGTCCCCCTGCAGTCCGTGGAGGTCCACGGTGGAGCAGATATCCACCTGTAGCCTGTGGAAGGGACCCCACGCTGGAGCAGGTGGATGCCTGAAGGAAGCTGTGACCCTGTGGGGGAGCCCCACGCTGGAGCAGGCTCCTGCCAGGACCTGTGGACCTGTGGAGAGAGAGAGAAGCCCATTCCAGAGCAGGTTTTCTTGTAGGGCTTGTGACCCCATGGGAGACCCATGCTGGAGCAGCCTGTTCCTGAAGGACTGCTCCCCATGGAAGGGACCCACATTGGGGCAGTTTGTGAAGAGCTGCAGCCCGTGAGAAGAATTCATGTTGGAGAAGTTTGTGGAGAACTGTCTCCCGTGAGAGGGACCACACATTGGAGCAGGGGCAGAGTGTGAGGAGTCCTCCCCCTGAGGAGGAAGGAGCAGCAGAGACAATGTGTGATGAACTGACTGCAACCCCCATTCCCTGTCCCCCTGTGCTGCTCGGGGAGACGAGGTAGAGAATCAGGAGTGAAGTCAAGCCCGGGAAGAAGGGAGGGGTGGTGGGGGGGGGGAAGGTGTTTTAAGATCTGGATTTATTTCTCATTATCCTACTCTAATTTGATTGGTGCTAAAATAAACTTTTTTTTTTCTCCCCAAGTTCAATCTGTTTTGTCCATGACAGTAATTGGTGAGTGATCTCTCCCTGTCCTTATCTCGTCCCGTGAGTCTTTCATCATCTTTCCTCTCCCCTGTCCAATTGAGGAGGGGGAGTGATAGAGTGGCTTTGTTGGGCACCTGGCATTTATTCAGGCTTAAACCATAACAGAAATTTAGCTGTTTAGCTAACTTTTGATAGTGGCGTTTAATTTCTGATTTTTCCTCGGTATGCCTCACTAGAAAGTTTAGGGGACTCCTGAATAAGCCTGGTGGCTTCCCTGAACCTAGTTTTAGTCATTTAATTCTCTTTGTCTTCTATAAGGAACCTAAGCACTCTAACCCTGGTGAAGTATAAGGATTTCTCTAAAATTCAGGAAATTAAATGTGATTTGTCTTTGGAAACTTAGAACTGGGTTCTCAAGTCATAGCTTCAATCGCAAAGTACTACAGTGACTTCTGAGACCCACTTTAGTTTTAGGCATCTGTGCTTATCTCTTATCTTGGACTTTATGTGAAACTAATGGTATATCACCATTCATATGGTTGAGAGTGTACTTTTGAAGCAAATCTCCTGATTGTCCCCAGTTATTACACATTGGTTCTCATCACAGAGGGGACTCAAAACCTTTAAAATGAAACAAAACTAAAAGATGCTCTTCAAAAGCACACTTGATGCACTGCAGCACCTATTGGGTCCTAGTTCATATGTCTAGACTAAAGCTGATCTAAAAAAAAACTCTTTTAAATGTAAAATGACCCTCAACAGTAGCTGTTTCACTCTGCAGATCTACTCCTGTTGCACCATGCTCCTTGCTTGTATGGACATAGTCTTGAATTAGAATAGGTACCTCGGTTTGTATGAGGTGTATTCCATCCTTGTCCTGATCTTGCTAAAGTATGACAATTTTCTTCTTTGAAGAAGTGGATGAAAAAAAAAAGTGTTAAATGAAGTACCAGAGGTGAACTATTAACCAGGTAGTTAACTAATGCTACTTCCTTTTCTGTAGTTTGAGAGTCACTTAATAAAGAATGAATAGAATCAGTAAAATTTGCAAAATTGGGAGAATTCATACTTCACAAGCTTTGTAAATATTCTTTTTTATTCAGATACTCTTTTTATCACAGACCTCTTTCCCAAGACACAATCCCAAAATTAAGAAGTCTAATAAAACATATGTAGTCATTTCTCTTTTCTCTTTTGGGAGTGATACAAACTTCTGTGGGACTTTTTCTTTTAGAGAGAGAGAAATTAGACTGAACTAATCAGCATGAATTGTATGGGGAATGCTATGAGTCATCAGTAGGAAATTCTGCTTCATCTTTGTTTAAAAAGAAATAAAAAATAGGAATTTTAAAAATTACCAAAAGAAAAGGAAGATTAACTGTGCTCTAAATGCAAGAGATTTCCAGGAGACCAAATAAGTCTTCTATAAACTGATTTGCCTTTCTGACTGTGATTTAGTAGAGTGACACCTAATTTGTTCTGAGAGTCATTGATGCCTCCAACACAATGGAGGATGACAGCTTGCGTAACCTCTCTTTCAGCTCTCATCTCATTTATTCTGTTTGAAGTCGAGTTCTGACAAGACAGAGGCACAGAATTAATATTACCTTAGATCAGCTCAGTCTCTAAAGGGAGCAGCAAAAGCTTTTCCGGAAACGATAAACCCTTTAAACATGACAGGAGGAATAGGACATTAGGAGGTATCTGAAAGTATCCATTATTAAAGAAAAAAAATAATCTATGTGGGTCACTTCGATTGTGATTTTTTTTTTCTCCTAACAACAAAAGATGAGCTACTGTCAGTTTTCCATACAAATGTAAGGATTTTGGATAGTTTGTGCTTGACATCTATATTATACATACACACATACATACATGCATACATATGTTTTCTTTTTTGTTATTGTAGCAGAATCCCTAGCCATGAATGGCATTTGTTTTGACTTTTAAATTCCCTGCTTGTTTGATCTGGTTCATTTCCAATTTAAGATAAAAAATCAGGAAGGGAAATTCCCATCACATCTGATAGTTTATAAGATCAAATTTAATTATTGCAATTTGTATTTAAAATTAATGTAACACTTTTAATGTAAATCAGAGGAAGCCAAAGAGATAATTTGTGCAGACAGCTTTGTCAAAGGAACAAAAATAAAGAAGCGTGATAATTTCTGTGTAGCTGTGTGCACTTCAATCTGTGGTCTACAGAACATCAGTATGGGTAAACTGGCAGAATTCCATTCAAGCAATAGAGCTACAGTGAATTATGCCAACTAGTGGTCAGAGTGGTCAGAACTTATATATATGTATATATGTACACATACATGGGGTGGGTGGATGTGTGTGATTGACAAATTAGATAGTGGAGGGGAAAATATATATAGGAAGACTAGAAATGTTGCTGTTTGTCTAAAACCTTCATATCAAACTACAACTAAAGGAAAAAAAATCCTTCTGGGGTTTTAACAACTACGAGTGGAAAGACTTAATACAGGGGCTATCCATTAATAAATAATCTATCCAATGGATAAACCTTGCAGCATTTTCTTTTTGTGAATTCTCGGTGGACTTCGGATTTCTATCAGCAGACATCCAATTTACATATGAATCGTGATTTCATCATATCTTATCCTGTCATTCCACTAGGAATAATTTCTTGTCATTCCACTGTGAATCATTTCAGGAAAGTACAGATGACTTAACAACTTACAGTTAAATAGTTTGTGTCATGCTGGAGCAAACCATGCAAAAAGAATCAGTGTATTTGCCACACAAATGGAAGTATCTCTGGGAGACGCAGGGTGGAGCAGAAAAGAAAGGAAGGGAGGAAGAAGAAAAGAGGAAAATGCTATAATGCAATAATGGACAATAGAATGGCAGCATGTAGCAGGACTGTGGAAAAGGAGCCTGATTTTAATAGAAGTCAGAGAGGTAGAATATAAATGAGGATGTTAAGTAGACTGGAGAGAAGACAGTCCAAATACCACTTTGTTGGGAAGGATGATGTAAACTTTTCCTGTTCTGTTGAACACAGGAGAACACTCAACAACCTCAAGGGACGAGCTATAGGCCTGAGATTAGACTTGCCTTCTCCCTGAACAATTTACTAAATGAATGTCACTTGTCTTCTCCCATGTCCCCACTCCTGTTCTGGAAATGTTTTTTTTAAATAGTCTTTGATTTTCAGTGTTTTGTTAGAAGTTCAGCATTATTTTTCAGCAGCTTTGAGCAGTTCTACATATGGCTTTGTGCTAATCTATTCACTTTGGCTGTACCTTTTATCTTATTTGTGATGTGTGGCCAGCTCCACTGTACTACCCTCCAACTGGAAGAGCAGAGAAAGGAAACATATTCTTGTGGTCTTAGATATGCTACTATTATTTCTCATTTCTGGATGGGATTCATCTTCCTTAACTTGAGACAGTTAAAATACAGATGTCTCCATCTGAGATACTCATTGTTGGCTCTCTTTATGGTCTATGAAAAGAAATAGGTGCTTTAAAGCAGGACTGTTCTGTCCTACACTAAACTGTCTAATTTAAGATTAGATTAATTATTTCACTCTAAAACTGCTTATTTCTTTCTATAGTCTTCAAAAAGAACCTATAATAACAGATCTGATGGAAACATCTACAAGTTAGATGTTCAAAATTAGGTGTAATTAATGTTAGATTGCAAGTTGGCTTATTTTGGTAATCCAGATAATGGAATGGATGCTGAAAAGGGTTTTTGAACACAAAGATGGATATAGCACTCCAAAGCAATGTAAATAGACAAAAGGTGACTTTAAAACAGATCTGAAATAAAATCACTTACCTACTAGACAAACATCCCTTGGGCAAACATTCTACCAGAGTGAGTAATTATGAAGAAGGTCAAAACTTACAACATAAAACCAGAGGAGGACAGACAGAAAAAATTAGTCCTTTGATGGTGTGCAACAGTCAGGGTAACCTAATTCCTTTCATTGCATTAATTTACTTATATATGATGAGGACAAGACAAAAGGTGTCATAAATCTCTGCAATCATGCTTTGAACTTATTCTTTAAATAATCATGGAGTGAAAAAGGAGAAATAATGAAGAGTCAATGAAAAATGCAGGGTTTCACTATAAGCTTCATTGTAAGGTTTGTGTCTGGCTTGTAATAAATCTGAGCAATTCTGTGCATAAATTCACAATCAATTTTAAGAGCAGAAATCATATGAAAAATTTGTGCCTGCTTAAATACTTTTCTGAATGCAGGGCATGTTGGATAGTGGAAAGGTAAATTAACTCCCATGGGAGTTAACTTCCGATTTACTCCACGCAATGCCTGAAAATGGTCAAATGAGTTACACAAATAAAAGACCTCACATATTCAGTGGAATTTTTATTAAACATCACACAGTAACTAACAAATAACAATTAATTCTTATTACGTCACACCGAGACAAAATTGATAAAAGCTGTTTAATCTGTGGGTGGACTCACAGCCCGGAACAAAATAAATAAGAACAAAATAAACCCCCTGAATTTCATGGCTGCATTTCGGAGGAGTAAATACAGTGAATCCAAGTTACATTCTGAAAGTCTCATCTAGCTTCCCTCCAGAGAACGAGATTGAAAAAGTAATGATAGAATCTGTCTTTATAACAGTAACTCTGTGGTTATAGCCACCCTCCAGGACTGGGAAAGCTATGTTCAATTCCTCCCCACTGAAATTTAGTCTCTTTTCCCTTCTTAAATCTGAAGAATCTTAAAATTTTTTTTGAGCTAAATGACAAAGCTTCAACAGGGCACCAGGAAAGTGCTCCTGCCCTCCTCAGTTCATAATAGGAAAGTATCCTGTCTGTTATGTTACAAATGAGATTAGGGTAGAAGCATTCTCTGCTCTGCAATCATTTTAATTTTATAGGAATGAATTAAAGATTAATTAATTGGACCCAGGAAAAAGGAATAAAACTGAATGGGTGGGTATGTCCTAGGATGTCCAGCTAGAAATGGATTCTAGTGCTCTAGTGCTTGCTCTTGGTTCTCTATCTCATCCAGCTGATAAAAAATTCAAGTTTATCCCAGAAAGCTGGAGATGACATTTGAATCATTATAAGAAAAAGAGAAAACTAAAATTGGGCCACCCACTTTTTAAGGCTTGTTCTAGTCACCAAACTGTCATATGAATGTCAAAAAAAAAGACACCTAAATCCTCTGGGGAAAAAAAAAGGTCATAAACAAATATGTTCCAGAGAGATTTTGGACTGTAATTGTGATGTGTTATGGTACATCCCAGACACTAAGCAAAGTGTCTAAGATTCAAGAAAAGGGTAAGATCTGGAGTATAGATTCCTGTATTTCATGCTTCTTACAAGGTAGATCTCAACCAAGCGTGTTGGATGCTTTTGATATGATTGATGATCCAAATGCACTGTGTAGGGAACCCAGGTACCTGACAAATGATTCTAGCTTTTACTGCTGTTATAGGATCTACCTACAAGATCTTCAGGTCCTTTGACGCATCTTGCCTTTGCAGTTATGTAGCCCTACTGCCAAAGCATCACCTCCATTCCTGTATATACATTTTTTTTATTACGCACTGAGAGGGTAATCTGCATTTGCAAATGCAAATCTGAGTACAGAGAGAGCAACTAAGTTGTCCAACGTGACAAAGGGAGATGTATTAGAAACTTCTGTCTCAGGTTCAGCATTTTTACTGTCTTTTCTATGATATGGGATCTCTTTTTGATGTATGTGTACCACTAAGCATTATTCTCAACATATCTAGCTAGAATGGTAACTCATTACCACCACGTTATACACAGGTTGGATAATTGTGTTTCCTTCTCTTGGCAAAGCCGTGGACATACTATTTGTCTAATAAAATATATGCAGTATTAATTATTAGTAGCATTTCTTGTCACTGTTCATTTGTTCATTACAGGGTGAAATACTAAGTGCATGTAGCCACATTAATTTTCATTAATAATGCGAATCAGCTAGTGGTTATAAACTTTTGATAATATTATAACTATACAAATCCTTATTGGGGTATTTTCATTAATTTTTATCAGCCACATAATCAGCTAAATAACTGAATTCTTCTGCTGTAAATTTGTCACTTCCATCACAAGATTGTTAAATGGTGTTTAGGGTCTTAAGCTATTTTCTCCCAAACCATAGAATTAATGACAATCTCAGTCTCTCCCATTTGTGCTGAACCGTATATGCCCTTCAGAAAATCCTGCCACAAGCAACCTAGAACTAGAAGGCAACCCTGCCTGTAAGGATGTTTTTTATCTCACCTCAGTTTAGCTGACTGGGACTATTTGAGGAGGGGACAGTAAATGAAAAGGTTTGCTTTTGTTTCATTTTGGAAGGCAGGAATAGATGGGAATGTTTTATCTGCTGAACCCCCTTGGGCAGAACAGAATTTTTCAACGACCTCAAATCTGGTGAATTATTTTACTGTTTGTATTTTTATTTATCTATTTGTTTCCTGGTATAGAAAAACTCACCAAAATAAATAAACAAATAAAAGGACATTCTGAAACCAAGAACTGAGATACTCTGGGTGGGATTATAGTGCCTAACCTTTGGGTGTCTTCTGTTCGCCTGACCTCCAGCTGTCACTTTGCAAAGGTGCAGATCTTCATAGAACCATAGAGTCATAGAATTGTTTGGGTTGGAAGGGACCTTTAAAGGTCATCTAGTCCAACCCCCCTGCCATGAGCAGGGACATTTTCAACTTGCTCAGAGCCCCATCCAACCTGACCTTGAATGTTACCGGGGATGGGGCATCTACAGCCTCTCTGAGAAAACTGTTCCAGTGTTTCACCACCCTCATCGTAAAAAATTTTTTCCTTAAAAGTTTTTTCAGTGGCTTCTGGGCTGCATTTCTTAGGCCCATGTAGATGTGTCAGACACTCCGAAGTATTTAATGGATTTAGACATCTGTGTTCAAGTATCTAAATTGTTGTGATGAAATGAAACATTTCAACTCTCTCAATATAAAAACATACTGTGTATTTCTTCGAGAATTCTAAGTTTTTACTCAGACTTTTGTTTTCAGCTGATCCAAATATGCCTTTTTGAGGGGTTGGTGGGGAGTTTATCCCTGAGGTTTCACCTAGCTCCAGCTGTGAGAACAAAAGTGTCTCCTGGAATGTCTCATTTCAGGTGTCTCTGTCTAAGTATACTATTATCCAAAAGTAAGTGACAGGATAGATACAGAATTTACCAGGCTGATGACACACAGGAGGACAGATTACAAAATTGCTATAGTCTATTTAACCTGTAACATCTATTAACCAGAATAATTTAAAAAATGCTTTTCTGTAAAAATGTAAAAATGAAACCCAGCAACAATTACTCATCAGCTAAAATCGCAGACAGACCAGAATAAAAGAACTTACAAAAATTAAGAAAAAGATTCTTCTCTAGAAAGCATGTGAGACCAAAACTGGTGTTCAACAAATGCAGAAGACAGCTCTGCTTTATCTACTAAGCACTGAGGCAGTAGGTTAGTAAGCACAAATATTCATGTCAGAGTAAGTGTGGAGAGACTTCAGGAAACATGCATTACATGATGGATGTTCCCTAAAACTTCTCACATAGCATTGCCATATCCATGCGAATATGTTATAGACTAGTCCTCTCACCACAAAAGGAGCACACAGACATAATTTTACCATTATTTTTTAACTGTGACTACATTTTGTCCATTAACTAGCTTTCCTCTTTTTTTTTTCCCCACCATGGAATCCCCACATGCAAGCTTTGCATCCTGCTACCTTTTCATTGAAAAAGCTAATTATCAAAATTATTCAGCTATTGACACTGTTTTGCATTTACTCAGCCAATCTATTTAACACCTGTAATATGTTTTCACCCTGTGGCAATGTAACATCCTTGTTTGTTAATGGAACAGATATCAACTTCCAAACGCCTCTGGTTCAGCAAAGAGAAATGGAGCTATCGCAATTAGCATTGATCAGTGCATCCAGCACTGTTCCATGTGCCTCATTTTAACCCAACAGTAATTTTAATAATAGAGTTATGTCTGCCTAGAGCAATTGGAGAGATCCCTGAGTTAGTGCCAGTTGAGCTGATCCACTCAGACCAGTGAAAAGCCATGCAGAAGTACTCATTTATGCCCTTAAATCAAAGAAGCTTCATTAGTAAAGGTTTCCATCAGATAGAAGGACCCACTGATGTGGCCGCAGTGAGTCTGGCTCCAAAGGTTGTTCTGTCCACACTATCAAGGAGAGCGATTGCTCTGTGGGGTTCCCTTAGATGCTGTACATTTGTGGTTACATCTGTGATTAGATATTAAATCTTCTGAACACATCTTGCAGAAAAAAAGGTTTTAAGTGAGGTACTAGATAGGGAACTAGAGTTGCCATTGGTTTCTTTATGTGACCGGGACCTTTTCTATTTGTCTGTATTTGCTTGTGGGTCACCTGGCATTAATTCAAGTTTAGTAGCTTAATGTTCAATGAAAGAACATGTAAGATGCCTTTTCCTGCACCCTCACATTCTGCAACAGGGCACTGCCTGTTTGTTTACCTCATTAGGAAGCTATATGCATATTTTTTAAGCACTGTCAATTACAAATCACAAATGACTAGCACATAATTGTATGTATTTTCAGATCAAGGCAGAAGTGCATGTGCCAGTACCTGTTAGATTTGATTGGACAAGGTCACATAGAAGAACATTAAGAAATTGAGACAGAGATGTCAAAGCATTTCCAACAACAACAACAACCACCCCACTCATATCAACAAGGGGGAAATGGAAGCATAAACCAAATTTCATCCAAATGATTGCAACTGAAGCACATGTCTTATGGGAAAGGTCTGAAGTTAGCACATGTGCTGATAGAGCAATATGACGATGAAGGGAAAAAAATTCCAGGCTTCAGTGTCTTCGCAGCACAGATGGTTGGGTTTGCTTTTCTGGCCTAGTTGTTCATTAAAATGAATCAGATCAATCTGGCTATCCCAAACGGCTAGTATATGTCTCTGCCTTATTATTCTGTGCTTTGCAACAATGATGATAATATAGTGCCCATGGGTCAAATAATGCTTTGATATGGATCACATGGTATACTGGTGGTGGACTGTCAATGTCTTAACAATCCATTCAGCAGTGAAATCTAGGAAAGGGGACAAAGTACCAACTGGATCACATCTGTGGTCTAACCATGTTTTACAAAATTTTTGGTAGGTACTACACAGACCGTAAGCTATTATGTGTGATTAATTACAGCACCACAAATGACACCCAGATTTGGGCACTTCTTTGCCTTTCACATTTTGACAGTAATGAGTGGTAAACACTAGCAGAAGCATGTTTTATTTTTGTGTTTTGTTTTTTTAATGTGGCAAAGGATCTGTATAGTGCAAACAACACCAGAGATTTCCTTTTTTTTTCTTTTTCTTTTCCTTCCAGAGAATGAATAACAGTTATGAAGAGTGTGGTGATGTATGGTCCTACTAGACAGTCATAAAGTGTAAATTTCTAACATGAGATGCCTGTGGGGAGGGTAGATTTTCCTTCAGCCTCACAAGTCCCACTGACATTAATGAAGGAGGCATGTCTACAACACCCCTCACTGAATAATTTACATCTGCACAGATAGAAAGTCAGAAGGCAAAGCTGGAGAAACATCAGAGAGCTGGCTTTAAATCAAGTCAAAAGTTTGCCTGTGTTTGTGAGTGGTTTATTATTATAAAAAGAAAGCAATGCAAAGTGAAATTAAAGCTATCCATCCAGCTTTGAGGGCTTCAGGACAGGGGGATAGTGCGGGGTTCACTGGGAGGGGTGGCAAACTAAAAAGTATGAAACTTTGCTGAAAAATAGGGAGGTTTAAGGAGGCAAATGAATTGTAAAAATTGAATCAACAGCAGAGTATCGTAAACTGAAAAGCAAAAATAGAGTAGTTGTTTTGGAACTTCTTTCACGAATGCATTATTTTGTTAGTTGACACAAAGCAAACAAGTCCAGGAAGGTAGCTGGAAATAACAGAGATTTGAGAATCAAGTATTATTTTGAGTAAGTGACTGTGATTTAGACCAGCAATTAGGACCAATCTTTCAAAGGAATTTAGACACCAAGAGTTAGATGGCCATCTGTAAGAATGCGTCTTATCAGATTAGGCTCCTAGAGGCATACAACAAAACAGATTCACATGGTGGTAACTACACCAGCACTGGGTGGACTAGCTGACGTGCAGAAGGGATGTTCAGCCTGGAGAAGAGAAGGCTCCGGGGTGACCTTAGAGCAGCCTTCCAGTACCTGAAGGAGGCCTACAGGAAGGATGGAGAGGGACTTTTCACAAGGGTGTGTAGTGACAGGACAAGGGGGAATGGCTTTAAACTGAAAGAGGTCAGATTTAGATTAGATATTAGGAAGAAATTCTTCACCATGAGGGTGGTGAAACACTGGAACAGGTTGCCCAGAGAAGCTGTGAATGCCCCCTCCCTGGCAGTGTTCAAGGCCAGGTTGGATGGAGATCTGAGCAACCTGGTCTAGTGGAAGATATCCCTGCTCATGGCAGGGGGGTTGGAACTAGATGATCTTTTAAGGTCCCTTCCAACCCTTACCATTCTATGATTCTGTGATTCTACGATTAAACAAGACTGGCCCCAAAACTGAGCCCTGGGGAACACCACTTGTGATTGGCCACCAGCTGTATTTAACTCCATTCACCACAAATGTCTTGGCTCAGCCATCCAGCCATTTTTTTACCCAGCGAAGTGTACACCCATCCAAACAGACTCACAGAACCACAGAACCACAGAATCATAGGGTTTGGAAGGGACCACTAGGGATCATCTGGTCCAACCACCCCTGCCAAAACAGGGTCACCTAGAGCAGACTGCACAGGACCTCGTCCAGGCGGGTTTCTAATATTTCCAGAGAAGGAGAATCCATAACTTCTCTGGGCAATCTGTTCCAGTGCTCCGTCACCCTCATAGTGAAGAAGTTCTTCCTCATATTCAGACAGAACTTCCTGTGCTTTGTTTATGCCCATTGAAAATGTCCATGCTCATGGTAGGGGTGTTGGAACTAGATGATTTTTAAGGTCCCTTCCAACCCTTACCATTCCATTATTCTATGATTCTATGATTATTCTGTCAGTGCAGTCAATTCTTACTGAGCTTAGGATGCACTTTCACTGAATACCTAGCATTAGCATCCTGCCCAAACCTTAACGAATTCTGGTGGGTGACTTAAAGTGAAAATGAAGCACTCTCTAGATATGAGTTTAAGGTTGATAGGTGCACAAGATGCAGATCCCCACAAGGTGGCAAATTCTAAAAGGTTGCATCTTCACTGGTTTTCTGAACAGAGAACAACTACTTCCTTCTTGGGTAGGTTTTGATCATCAAATCAATCAAGTCAGTTCAGTTCTTCAAGTGGTGAGTGATCTTGGACCTGAAGTTTCTCAAAAGGCTTAGAGATCCATCCCTTACAAAACAGTTCCCTCTCAGAGTCTAAGCAAACCCACGCCAAGAGCATTCATGAGAATACTCACACAAGCTCAGGGGAAATCAAACTTTGGCTGCTGTAGATCACAGAATCACAGAATCACAGAATGGTAGGGTTGGAAGGGACCTCTGTGGGTCATCTCGTCCAACCCCCCTGCCGAAGCAGGGTCACCTACAGCAGGCTGCAAAGGACCGCAGCTAGGCGGGTCTTGAATATCTCCAGAGAAGGAGACTCCACAACATCCCCGGGCAGCCTGTTCCAGTGCTCCGTCACCCTCAGAGGGAAGAAGTTCTTCCTCATGTTCAGACGGAACTTCCTCTGCTTCACTTTGTGCCCATTGCCCCTTGTCCTGTCGCTGGACACCACTGAAAAGAGTCTGGCCCCGTCCTCCCAACACCCACCCTTAAGATATTCGTAAGCATTTATGAGGTCCCCTCTCAGCCTTCTCTTCTTCAGGCTAAACAAGCCCAGCTCCCTCAGCCTCTCCTCGTAGGAGAGATGTTCCAGTCCCCTCACCATCCTCATAGCCCTCCGCTGGACTCTCTCCAGTAGCTCCTCATCTTTCTTGAATTGGGGAGCCCAGAACTGGACACAGTACTCCAGATGGGGCCTCACTAGGGCAGAGTAGAGGGGAAGGAAAACCTCCCTCGACCTGCTGGCCACACTCTTCTTGATGCACCCCAGGATCCCATTGGCCTTCTTGGCAGCCAGGGCACACTGCTGGCTCATGGTCAACTTGTTGTCCACTAGGACACCCAGGTCCCTCTCTGCAGAGCTGCTCTCCAGCAGGTCCGCCCCAAGCCTGTACTGGTGCATGGGGTTGTTCCTCCCCAGGTGCAGGACCCTGCACTTGCCCTTGTTGAACCTCATCAGGTTCCTCTCTGCCCAACTCTCCAGCCTGTCCAGGTCTCCCTGAATGGCAGCACAGCCTGCTGGTGTCCACCACACCTCCCAGTTTGGTGTCATCAGCAAACTTACTGAGGGTTCACTCTACCTTTTCATCCAGGTCATTGATGAAGAAGATGAACAAGACTGGGCCCAGTACTGACCCCTGGGGGACACCACTTGTCACCGGCCTCCAACTAGACTCAGCGCCGCTGATGACAACCCTCTGAGTTCTGCCATTCAGCCAGTTCTCAGTCCACCTCACCGACCACTCATCCAGCCCACACTTCCTGAGCTTCCCTAGGAGGATGTCATGGGAGACCGTGTCAAAAGCCTTGCTGAAGTCGAGGTAGACAACATCCACTCCTCTCCCCTCATCTACTCAGCCAGTCATGCCATTGTAGAAACTTATCAGATTGGTCAAGCACGATTTCCCCCTGATGAATCCCTGCTGACTACTACTGACAACTTTCTTTTCCTCCACTTGCTTGATGATGACCTCTAGAATGAGCAGCTCCATCACCTTTCCCGGGATGGAGGTGAGGCTGACCGGCCTGTAGTTCCCTGGGTCCTCCTTCTTGCCCTTTTTCAAGGCTGGAGTGACACTGGCTTTTCGCCAGTCCTCAGGCACCTCTCCTGTCCTCCAGGACCTTTCAAAGATGATGGAGAGTGGCTCTGCAATGACATCCGCCAGCTCCCTCAGCACTCGTGGGTGCATCCCATTGGGGCCCATGGATTTGTGGGCTTCCAGATTGCTTAAGTGATCTCTCACACAATCCTTGTCGACCAAGGGAAAGTCGTCCTCTTTGTTGGCTTCTTCTCTTACCTCCGGGGCCTCTCTTACCTGAGGGCCTGCCTTAGCACTGAAGACTGAAGCAAAGAAAGCATTCAGTAGCTCTGCCTTCTCTGCATGCTCCGTCACCAGGACACCCTCCTCATTCAGCAGCGGCCCCACATTTTCCCTAGTCTTCCATTTGCTGCTGATGTACTTCAAGAAGCCCTTCTTGTTGTCTTTGACATGCCTTGACAGATTCAATTCCAGGTGGGCCTTGGCCTTCCTCGTTGCATCCCTGCATGCTCTCACTACGTTTCTGTACTCTTCCCAAGTGGCCTGTCCCTCTTTCCACATTCCATGGACCTTTCCCTTCCACCTGATCTCCGCTAGAAGCTCCTTGTTCATCCATGCAAGTCTCCTGCCTCCTTTGCTCGATTTCTTTCTCAGGGGGATGAACCAGTCCTGAGCATGGAGGAAGTGATGTTTAAACAGCGACCAGCACTCTTGGACCCCCCTGCCTTCGAGAGCCCTTGCCCACGGGATTCGTCCAAGTAGCTCCTTGAAGAGGCCAAAGTTAGCCCTCCTGAGGTCCAAGGTTTTGATCCTGCTTATCGCCCTGCTTCCTCCATGCAGGATCCTGAACTTAACCATTTCATGGTCACTGCAGCCAAGGCTACCTCCAGCCTTCACATCCTCAGCCAGTCCCTCCTTGTTCGCTAGTACAAGGTCCAGCCTTTCCTTGTTGGTTCCTCCACCACTTGCATCAGAAAGTTATCATCGATGCTCTGTAGGAACCTCCTGGACTGTGTGTGCCTAACTGTATGGTCTTCCCAGCTGATGTCAGGGTGGTTGAAGTCCCCCACGAGAAGCAGGGCCTGTGACTGTGAGGCTACTTTCAGCTGCTTGTAGAAGGCCTCATCAACTTCCTCCCCCTGGTCAGGTGGCCTGTAGTACACACCCACAACAATGTCATACATATGAGGCTGTCCCTTAATTCTAACCCATAAGCTCTCAACTTGTTCTTCATTCGCCCCCAGGCAGAGTTCAATGCATTGCAGTTGCTCCCTCACATACAGAGCAACTTCACCACCTCTCCTTGTTGGCCTGTCTTTCCTAAAGAGTGTGTAGCCATCCATGACAGCATTGCAGTCTTGCGAGTTGTCACACCACGTTTCTGTGTTCAGTTGGACATTCACAAGACAGTTTCAACTATACCTAGTTTCTGGGCTCGACAGTTTTCATCCAACTGAGAAGACCCAACATGCCAGAGGGCGTACTGTTTGACCCACCTTTGATGTCTGTCCTTAAATGAGATGAATCATTCTCTGGAGCTATTTTTCTCCATTGATTATAGAAGGAGTTTTAGATAACTAACTTAGCCTTGAATACCAAACTTTCAACACCTTTGCAAGAGAAAGAGTTCCCAACTTCTGGAATCCTGTTGCTGCCAAACTGTTGGGTCAGGATAGAGTTTAGTTATATTTGTAGGTCTGTGACTTTGTGCTGTTGTCCCTTGCTCAGATCTGTATTTTCCTGGGTACTGCTGCGTTCCCTGAGCTAACTGCTCATGGTTAATGGAGTTGTCTGCTCTGCACTTCTGACTCCAGGACTCACTTTCATGTTGGTGGCAGAAACTTATCTGTGACAGTAATGTACACTTCCCCTGAGACTTTGTTTCTACTACTCTGTCCCCACTACTCGTCCTGCTCTAGCAAATCTGTGTATAAGTTTCCATGGCCTTTAATTTTGTCATGAAGAAGGGTGAGCTCTATAACTTCTGTTGTCATTCTACATTGAGAAGCAAGAAAGAGTGCATTAATCCAAACAGAAGTGACCATTCTGTTGCAAAGCTGACACATCCCACGTAGCTCTTATCCTGTGTTAAGCAGTCATCTGTTCCCCAGCTAAGTAAGTCACAAAGTGATGCTATTTTTTTTTTAAATACATCTTTTATTTTTTCCTAAGCTACCAAGCTTGGTGATAGTTTAGTTGGAAAATGCACCATCTGAACAGATGGAGGATAAATCTTTCACTGAAAATATATGCCTATCACTTTAACCGATGTGTAAGATGTTTTTTGCTAGGTAGGAACCTGCTGAATATGTAAAAAGGTTATTGTCCTGCCATTATCCCTATTCCATTATGAAATTGTTGAGTGATTTTGAATGAAAGAAAATAAACTTCACAAACAGGTTGGGTGGATGTTTACGATGGCAAATTGACTGTTCTTAAACAAATTGCTTTCAACAGGAAGTGGGCTGCATTTCCTCAGTGCACTCCTCTTTGGTTCTGAGCCAGGAAAAAAAAAAAAAAAGTTTGCATTAGATTCAGGAAAATGGGGAGGGGGAATTGAAGTTAAAAGAAAATCAAAATATTGTTTCACTATTTCTCCCTAGTTTACTGTCTAGTTTTGATGTTAGTGGTTTTGTCAGGTTTAGTAGGTTTGTCTTCTAAGAGGAAAAAGAAAAAAAGCAGTCATAAGGAACCTATGTGTATTCCAAATGTAATTTGTTTTATTTACAAGCCTAGCATGAAGCAGTCAAACAGCAGGCAAGACAATCTATTCTTCTTGGAATCTTAGCCCTGTGTTAAGCTCCTAGGAAGCAATTTAATGTCCAGAGATAAATCTAAGCAAGAACCCAGGAAGGAGGGCAGTCTTTCCTGATGATTTTATGTCTTCTTGTTCCTTGACATGCCTCTATGATATCTCTCCATAATTCTAACCTAACAATATCAACATTTCCTCCAGAGATTCAAACTTTTTGTCAGCCAAGTGCAGGAATTTGGAAAAGTCTACAGATTCATGCCTCTTACCTAAGTTTAGGCATCTTCAGTGTAGATAGCGACACTTGAGCTAATCGCTCTAGATTCCCTCTACAGTTTATGGAGAAAAATAGCTGCTTGTAGGAGCAATCTGTCTCAATTTATTTAGCTGTCAGGATGGGGGACCAACTGAACAGAAAGCAGCTTTGCAGAAAAATAGCTGGGAGTTCTGGCAGACAAGAGATTGAACAGGAGTCGGCAATGTGCCCGTGCAGTGAAGGCGGTCAGCTGCACTCTGGGCTGTGTGAGAAGGGTATGATTAGGGGAGCAGAGTTTGGGAGATGCAAGGAAAAGGTGAGAAATTTGGTTTATTAAGCTTTCAGAGAAGACTAGGTTGGATCTTACTGCTGTCTGCAACTACCTGATGGAAGAGTATACGGAAGGTGGAGTAAGACTTCTTGAAAGTGCACTGGGATTTGAGTGGAGGTAACAAATGCAAGTTCAGTGTGGGAAACAGTTATATATTTGGAAAAAAATCTGGATGGTGATGGGGGTGGTCAAGCATTTAACAGTAACAAATTTAACAGTACTCAAAGTTCTGCTGGACAATGCATGGAGCAACCTCACCTAACTGGATGTGCTTTGAGCAGTGGTTTGGATTAGAGACCTCCAGAAGTCCCTTCCAACATGTCTGAATCTATGATCCGTGCCCTACAAGTGTGTATGGATTTTGCAACTATAAAGAAAGCCAAAGGACCGTAAAGAAGTGTACTCATTCCTGTGTAAATCTCTTTATTTTATATCTAAATCTTAGCTTTTAACAGTGGCTTTTTGGACCACCTCCATTGCTGTACCTTTTAAAACAAAATCAATTACTCTCTTACCTCTACATTTATTGGTATGCTCTCTAACCATCTGCCAGTGTGCAGGTTCGTAATATCATCAGCGCATCTATACCACATTAGACCTTTCTGTTACTGATTCTTGTTGTACTTGACAGTCAAAGTATCATTAAAAGACTACAAATATATATCCTATTGTGGTTGAGACAATCATTTTTCCTTAGCCAAGCAAGAAAAAAACAAAAGACTCTGAGAAAGCAATTATGGTTGTCTGATGTGGCCTCAAACCCCAAGAAAGAGCACACATCTTTGCATGGAAAGAAACATTTCAGCCTCTCATTCTCTCAGTGATAGAGAAACTAGGCTATAACCAAGACAGAAATTTCTATTTTACTTTATAAGTTTTGTTTCCTTTTTCTTTCTCAGCTTTTCTTATTGAAGTGAAGCAAATTAAATTAAGGGAATTTGAGGGAGAAAGTTCTAACGCAGGTGCATATTTGTCTGTGAAATGTTTTTCCAGTTGGTATAATAACAATCCCTAAACTGAAAACATCTGCAATGAAAATCCCATCATCTGTCAGGAATGAATCAGCAGGGCTTGATTTGATAGCAAGACCCACAGGAATTGTTGTGCTGGATTAGCATCATTGCCTCTATGCCCCCAAATCTCATTTCTCTCAGTGTCTCAATCAAGGAGGGTCAGAGTACAGTGGTCAAACAGGTGGAAGGTGGAGAATGGATTTCATGTATGGAGTCACTGAGGTATATGGGAATCTTCAGCCTGAAAAGTGGTAGCTGAGGGGAACTAGCATCATGGTCTATAAAGCTGTGAGTGGCATGGAGAGTGGGGAAAGATTTCTACTGTATCTTCTAATGCAAGAAGTAAGGGTATCAAAGGCCACTGTCCAAGGGAGAGTTTTGAAGAAATAAGAGCGATTTCAACTTTGGACAATGTGCAGTCAAGATGTAGAACTCTTTGCCATGGGATGCTGTTGGTGCTAGAAGTTGATGTCAGTTCAAGTGGAGAAAAGGCTCCCCAAAATACTGAGAAAAAAAAGACTATTCAATACAAATATCTAGCTCAAGAACTCCAGGCACAGAAGTTTCTGAGTTTCTGGTTTCCAGTCACTGTTAGTGACAGTGGCCAGATGGACTAGAATGACCATTCATAGGACTAGCAAGAAGTGCTTCAAAGTGAATAAAATAAGCTTCTGGAAGGCCAGTGTTTGCCTCAGAGACAAATTAGGCTGATGTGGGACAGACCTTTGCCTTCATACTTCAGAGACCTGATGCAACTTTGAAACACAGCTTCAGCTTTTGAAAATCGATAATTTCAGTTCTTTCAAAATCAGACAACGGTGAGAAAGATTTACTTGAAAAGTTTTAGCAACGTGTTCTCTTTAATGCCATGGCTTCTTTCCATTTAATAAAACCATTGTAGTGAACAATTGTATTGGCAAATTAGCATTAATAGCAGAAAATATTTACAGATCACTGTGTACTCAATTGTTAACATAAACGGTAAAAAAAGACTTTATTCTGTTCATTGTGGAAACAAAGTCAATACTATATCAGCATCCTGCTGGCATTCAAAAGACAGGATGAAACAAAAAAAAATCCCTAAAATTAAACTTGTAAATCGATACTTAGAAGCCTATGTGTATACCCTAAAAGTTGTTAGCACCACAGAGGTTCCCTGCGGAGTTGACAACAGCATTCTGGAAACTGTTGCAGTACAGGTTTGAGTGGGTTCCTTCTTTTCTGAGCAGACTGTACCATTTCCAGGCAGTCTAGTGGATGGCTTTTCCACAACAGATGCCCTGATGCTTATACCTATCTTTAAAATATCTAGATAATTTTTTTAGGAGCAGTGTTTTAAGGAAAACTCATTGACATTTGTATTCCAGTCATGCCTTTTTATTTTCTATTTCTTAATTATTATTTATTTACTTATTTATTAATTTTTAAGGTCAGATTCAGCTTTCATCAAATTTTATATAATTCTAAAAAAGAAGTCTGTTTTTTTCCATCTTCCCCTAGATGCTTCAAATACTTATGGCTATTCTGAGAAACATCAAGAATGTGAAACATTTATTTTTTCTGGAATTTAGCTTATAAAAAGAAAAAAGATTACACTCCAGATGTATACGCCTCTGTTAGTCACCTCAGGCTCCCTTTGCTGTCCACTTAGAAACAGACAGGCTAGGGTGCAGTTCACCTCATCCTTTCCGGACATTGAAAGTAGATCAAATTAATCATTCTTTCAAATGCCCATTTCTTCCCATTGACTTTATTAGACATCAGAAGTCACCGTAACATATTGAAACTGTGTATCCCTTGTCACCTTGTTCAGAATGAAATAACTTCACTTTGAAAATCTAGTATCTAATTTATTCTCTATATTTTTTTATATGGCATTGCCACTGGAAGAATGAGCATAAAACATTGAGCATAAAACAATCCCAAATTACATTGGAATTATTATGCTTCAGTATTTTGCCCCATTTCAGCAGTCCAACAACATCCTTTTCTCCTCACACACAAGTAGTTCAGAATTGGAAAGGATCACAAAAGGCGGCAGTTGTAGCATAGAAGCTCTCTAAGAGCAGGCCCAAGTTAGAAGCAGTATAAATAAGGTCCCAAATTTTTCTGTTCAGCTGAAAAGCAATTCCTTTGCCAGAAAATATTCTTTAACACCTGCCATCTGTTGGTTTTAATTTTTACTGGTTATTTCAATTTTTATTGAATCACACTGGCTGTAAAGGATTGATGCTCGAATTTAACAATACATAACAGACCAGACTTCTAATTTGTTCTTCAAAAGTGACTTTTTTTTTCCAGTCACTGGATGTAAATATTTTAACGGACTTATTAAAACAAAGTCAAACATTTTTATGTATCACTTTTATGAGTTAGAGGTGTTGAGTTCATGAATGTGATTTTTACTTTAGCCAGAGCAGTAAGTGACCTGCAGTTCTGAAAGTCAAGCTCTCAAGTCTGGATTGAATCCAGCCTGTGCAAAATAAATAGATGAATTGTTTTGGCATTTCATAAGCATTAAAACAAACAAACAAACAGATGTTGTTTTGAATAAAAAAATAAATAAAACATAGACTCTAAAGGAAACTTCAGTGGGAATCCCAACTTTTCATTTTTTTCTGTCGAGAACTCAAAAAAACAGTTCACTTCCTAATGCAGGTAAGGTGGCAAAGGTCTCTTGAAAAACTAAAGAAACAACCCCAAAATGACATTTCCGCTGAACAATTAACACTTAAAAAGAGGAAATAAAACTGCATGATACCAGTTCCATTTCCTTCAGCACTCTCACTCGTCTGCTGACCACACAGGACTCCACAATAGCTGTAAAAGCCATAACACTCACAGCACAAGCCAGAAGCACAGTGTACAACGTCCCAAAATGCTTGTTAAAATCGGGCAGGAGGGAGCTCCAGACTTGCCTTCTGCTCTGTATTTTGCCATCCTAAAGTCAGCACATCGAGCAAGCAATTTAGATTCTTTGTGTTGCGCTGACAAAATATTTTGTGATTTGCAGGGGCGGTCTGATTTTTAGGTCTAATTAATGTTTGTAGAAGATGTTTCAAAGACATTTCCTTGAAAATGTTCCAATATGGCTCCTTAATATTATTGCCACTGATAACATATCCCTTTAATAGCTGCTTTTTGTTTTACCTGTTCCACACATCCTGTTTTTAATGAAGCCTGTTTTTCAACATCCTATGTACTCGCAACCCCTAAGAGCAGGTCTGATCTTTTTTTATTTCTTTTTAATAATAGAGGCTACTTGAAGGGATTAATCTGGACATGTAAAGAGTTTTCAAGATCCTCAGCAGGTGTTTTTGAGACAACATAACCAAAATCCTTAAAATTTGAACTAAATTCTTGCTGAGATGAATATCTGACCTAAAATTCTCATCATTTTATGTTAACGAATTTCTGTCCATTCTTTTCCTTGACCATCACAATCTCAGTATGTCATACTCAGATACAGATTTTTAATTCAGAGCATCTTTCAGATAAGCATGAACCATTATCTCCATTCCACAGCTGAATGAAATATGGTGGACCAAATTACTTGTATAAACAGAACTGTTTATATCCGTGCAGTGTGACGTGTCTACAGCAGGCATCTCTCAAAACTAACTGGTGACATAATCACAGTGATAAATATTACCTCAGTCTAGGTAACATGGGCAGCTTTACAGAAATCATTCCTATATTTCTGGGAAACTTTCAGAATCATTAGTGAGCTGTGTATCTGTGTTCATTTGTATCAGATTTATATTTGCAAACAGTTGATAAATTTTGAGACAGTTCTTTCTAGACACAAATCTAATTTCCTTAGATGCCTTTAGATATTTGTACAAATGCATTAGACACATGAAAGAGTGCTTTCCCAGGTTGAAATTCCATGTACCTAATTTGAGCTACTTAAAAACCAAGTATCTGGTCTAAATTAACTAATAAAGCTACTTCTTTAGTCCCTTCTTGAGAGCAACTCATGCCATGTTAAGATCTGAGACACATAGGATGAACTGACCTGTCATGGTCATTTTCATGGTGAAAAATTATAGTCACCAAAGTGTGTGTTAAGTAACTTTTAGATGCATAAAAGTTAAAGATTATTTTCAATTTGTAGTGGCACTCCAAATGCTCTCTTAGAAAATTTAGGCCTAAAAGTCATCTTGGAACTTGCAATCAACCTACTTGGTAAAAATAACCCTTTCTGATAAATGCAGCATTTTCAACAAGACCTACTATTAGGTTCTTTATCCTTATGAAGTAGCATTCACAGGAAAGCACATAGGTAACATTTTCATAAAGTATTTTTTAAAAATCCAGTCAAGAATTGTGACCAAAATTAATTCCAAGGCTAAGAAGCAGCAAAAATGCTTGAGCATTTGTGTTTAGTCATGAGAGGGATTTAAGAGGATGTAACTTCAGGCTCAACTTCTCTGTATCAAGGTAAGTATAGATAGGCAAAAGAGTTTGCATGGAGGGGGAGGAGAACGGAAGCTCGTTTGTTTGCTTATTTTTTTTAAGCCAGTTTTATTATAACTGAAAACTGTTTGATCATTTTGTATACTCCAGAGGTCCTCTTTGAATATTTAGTCCTAAAAGTTTACTCAGAAGCTGAAATCAATTTACAGGTTGGATAACACACAGAAATAACTTCTCTCTGATACACACAGTTTTTGAAATAACATCCTCTATGAGACACTAAAGCTTTAATATCATCAATATCCCTGAAATGAGAGGAGTGAAAAAACAAAACATGAAGTGCAGAAACTTCTATCAATTTCATTCACAGTGGCAGAATGACTCTAATACCAGAGACGTTTATGAGTCATAAACTATCATTTATAAATGCAGTGTTTAGCATTGATTTCAGTGGACAACATATGGTAGCAGCATTTCTAAATAGCTTGAACTGATAAATAGTCCAGTGAAGTGGCTCGATTTAAGATGCTAACACATTAACTACTGCATGTGGTGGTGGCATGTTTGCATCACTAACACTGTCTGTCTGCTTGGGCCTTATGGAAATAGACACTTGCTTTGAATTTATGAACTGGCACAGTCAGTCTATTTTTCACAATGATTTATGAGGAATCACCTTTTGCAGACTGGGTGATCCATCTATGACTGTGTTAACCTCAGTCCTATCATGTTATATAGCATGACCACATCCCACACATTTTAGCCCATGGTAGCTTGTCTTGAGAGACTGGCTCATTTCTTAGGGATGTTTGAATCTTGTATTTTGTCCTTTTAAAGGAATTGTGTAAGGATTTGAACTTGATCATTATTACAGTGAGACTGATTAACACAAACGGGTCAGCCGAAGACTTACCTGAGGTCATATCTGCTCCTGTCATAACTGCAATGTTGTGTGCACATAATTTACAGCTGCTGCTTCTTTCACCTTATGTAATGACAAAACTAATATTCAGTTTAAAAAAAAACAAACAAAAAAATCAGTGCTTGGTCTGAAGAAAAAGGAAAATCACTAGTGACTGCAACATTATAGTAATATAAACTTTGACTAATCTTTATGGGAACTTTGGATTCATTTGTTTTTACTCTATCTGTATCTAATTAGCTTTCTTTGGTCCTGTCAATGATCTTTGAAAACAGTCTTGAAACTTGTATAAAGACAAAGCATCCCCTCAGACCTCCAAAATATAGTGCAGATTGGTGGGCGCAGAAGCTCTAGCACAGCTGAATAAAAATTACCTGGGAAACTCAACATAGCAATTTTTCTTTTTCCTCTTGTTTTCCTTTTATTCTTCCTTTTTCTTTTCTATTTTCCTTTTTCTTTTCTATTTTCCTTTTCCTTTTCCTTTTTCTTTTTTCTTTTTCTTTTTCTTTTTCTTTTTCTTTTTCTTTTTCTGATTATTTTTCTGATTATTATTCTGAAGATTTTTATTTTTATTTTATTTTTTATTCTATCTCTTTTATCATTTTTCCATCTATCCTTTTCTTTCACCACAATTCACAATCACCTTCACTGTATGGCTAGTTATTTTAAAGGAAGAGGATGGTCCTTCATAGCTTCCTTTTCTCATTGCTGGTCATAGAACTATAAATTCACAGGGCTGTTCTGTGACATCTTAATAATATATGTGATACAGTTTATGAAATCAGAAACATAGTAGAACAGGTTTCCGCATCCTGATAACATTGTAAAGAACTTCTTGGGTGTGTTGAATGGGGAGTTGTTATGGATTTGCGTGGTAAGGTTTTGGTAGCGGGGAGGCTATAGGGGTGGCTTCTGTGAGAAGCTGCAAGAAGCTTCCCCCATGTCTGATAAAGCCAGTGCCAGCCAACTCTAAGATGGACCGACCCGCCGCTGGCCAAGGCCAAGACAATCATCAACGGTGGTAGTGCCTCTGTGATAACATATTTAAGAAAGGGAAGAAAAAAACTGCAGTGAGGCGGCAGTTGAGAGAGAGGAGTGAGACTATGTGAGAGAAACAACTCTGCACACACCAAGGTCAGTGAAGAAGGAGGGGGAGGAGGTGCTCGAGACACCGGAGCAGAGAGTTTTCCCTTGCAGCTCGTGCTGAAGATCATGGTGAGGCAGGTTGTTCCCCTGCAGTCCATGGAGGTCCACATTGGAGCAGATATCCACCTGCACCCCGTGGAAGGGACCCCACACTGGAGTAGGTGGATATCTGAAGGAAGCTATGACCCTGTGGGGAGCCTTGCACTGGAGCAGGCTCCTGCCAGGACCTGTGGACCCACATGGAGGACCCATGCTGGAGCAGCCTGTTCCTGAAGGACTGCACCCCATGGGAAGGACCCACGTTGGAGAAGTTTATGAAGAACTGTCTCCCGTGAGAGGGACCTCACGCTGGAGCAGGGGAAGAGTGTGAGTAGGTAGAGAAAGGGGAGTAAAGTTGAGCCCGGGAAGAAGGGAGGGGTGGGGGGGAAGGTGTTTTAAGTTCTGGATTTATTTCTCACTATCCTACTCTGATTTGATAGGTGATAAATTTAACTTCCTTTTCCCCCCAAGTTCAGTCTGTTTTGTCCATGACAGTCATTGGTGGGTGATCTCTCCCTGTCCTTATCTTGACCCTCGAGCCTTTCATAATCTTTCCTCTCCCCTGTCCAGCTGAGGAGGGGGAGTGATAGAGCGGTTTTTGGTGGGCACCTGGCATTTATCCAGGCCAAATTAAAACAGGGGTTTAAAAAAGGTGCCCAAGTTTGCTTTGGAAACAGACTGTCACCTAGAACTGATGGGTGGGATTCCTGTCATCCAGCAGAGACATGTACAGTGGAGACCTCTGTCTCCAAGCTTGCTAGGGAAAGATTCATCTTATTCTGAAGTGGATTTACAAACCAGGTCAGGTAAATTTCTTTTCATCAGCTATAAACAAAGTCTAAAATTTAGGTCAGACACCAACTAAGCACTTATTCATCCTTTCTTAATAAGATTTTTATGCTGATAGCTCCTCTTTTTTGGGATCAGGATGCTTTAATGACAATGACCACTGCAACAATAATAATAGGAATGATGATGGTGATGATGATGATAATGATGAAGAGAAAGATGCAGTGGTACTTAAAAACCATCAGCAGACTGGATCCTGTTATAGTAGATATCACAGAAACTTTGGAGGTTAGTCAAACATGCTAAGGTAAATCAGATATGCAAAAACACACACATACGCAAATGTGTATATTCTTCATATTCATGGCTGAGAATAGAAGTGGAGTATATTCTTGAAAGCACTTGATAAAGCATCTGGTTCCATTTAGATTTCTAATGGTGAAACTCTTGGTATCCAATCTCAACATAAGCCAATCAAAAGACCTCTGTCTATCTCTACAGAGCATTCTTCAAGAAGAGCTGCTCTGGTAAACTTGTCTTTTCAACTTTTTTCCCGGAGGAGCTGAAAGGCTAGGATTTATTGAGTGTTTGCAGTTTCAAAACCTAGAAATATGTAAGGATTGGATGAACTATTCATTTTGAAGCTGTAACCATTTGAGAAGCAAAACTGTGAAATAGTTTAAGGAAATAGTTCAGATATAGCTTTTCAATCTCAACCACTAGAGAGAATAAAATGAGCAGAATTCAACCATTCACACTGGAATTAGTAAAGAAAGCAATGACAATTTCTGGTTTGTACTGAAAGTATCTGCAGACTACTAGTTGTATTTTATGTTTAAAATAGTTTGTGTGGAAATCCCTAACTTTCATAAGTGGTTACTGCTTAGACAAGTGAATCAGACAATATCTGAGGATGAAAATTTTCAAGCAAGGAAGAGGAATCTGTGTCTGACTATGTTCAATTTCAAACACGATCTGAAAACCACCAATCTATGCCAAGGTGCTACAAAGGAAATACCATCTTTAAATACAAGCTTTTCAACAGGCCAGATACCCTCACTGGCTTGATTTCCGGAGAAGCTGAACAGCTCTACCTTTAAAGAAAGCCTCTAAGAGGCTGTTCAGGACCTAAAAAATCAGACACTGAACAACTGATCTAAAACCTGTCAGAATGAAGGATTTGGAAGCGCACTTTTTATTTAAGGAATCTTTATGTCCCTTCGTATTACAGTTATATTTTTCCTTTATGTTTGCCAAACAGTCAAGATAGGATTGTCTCTGCTGATCAAATATACCTCAAGGTGGTACAGAGCTGAGCTCAACCCAAATGTGTGAGAAGGAGGTAAATGGCTACGGGAAAGGGACTTTTCTCTCTTTTATACTTCATAGATTGCCCTATAGAGTCCTTTCACATTGGCTTAATAGCTTTACCATTATACAGCTCATTAGTTCTTGCTATTTCTTAACTGAACAGCTGGGTAGAACATGTTTAATTTATGCCCAGTTTAGGACTGAAATATATTCTCCATAAAACTTTAAAAAGGAAAAGTAATATAAAAATGTTCCCTCCAGTATAACCATCACTAACAAATAATGAAATTGTTTATCATTCCTATTTTATGTCTGATACTTCAGGCATTTCAGAGTCCTTTTTCAGACTGTTATCTACTGCCCTTCAAACCCTTCATGTTGTTATCCTCTCTTTTACATCAGTAATAGGTTTAAGACTCATAGTAATAAATGTAAATATATTACTGCTTTAGGGCAATAAAATTGTTCTTTAGCAGTTAACTACACTCTTTGCAACAGTGAAAAGCATTTTAAATTAGCACTTGGAGAAAACTAGGATATTGGAACATAGAGACAATATAAGACTGCAGCAATCTATTGGCTGTTACCTAATGGAAAAGTTAGTTCATTAATGCTGAAGTCAGTTGATTCCTAAGGGCTGCAATGTGAAGTCTGACTCCCATCTAACGTCTTGTTCTCAGCTGAAATGGTGTTCTAGAATCCCTGTCTAGAGTTATTCACAAGTTTTAAAGAAAGGAGAACAGATTTTTTTTTTCCTTTTTTTTAGTGACATTGAGAATGCCATTTTTCTAGAAATACAGCAAGTATTTTTATGCTTCCCAGGAATCCCTATCTACAGTAATGTCTCAGCCCCAGTTCTAGTGATGTGGGAAATTGACAATTAGTTCAGTTTTGCTATAGCTTTAGTTTAATTTCGTTATGTAACTTTGCTTCTATGTTAAGGTAAGAGTTAAACACTGTTAATTAATTTAATTCTGCTCTTTGTAATCTTGCTAACAAGGACTGTTGTGGCTCAAATGTAGCTAACAAGGACTGCTTGCGAGACAGACGAAGAGAAACAAGGACTGAGAACCAGAACTTTGTTGTCTATAAGAAGCAACTGTCTAGCTGAAACTGGTTCTATGGTTTGGGACTCAGCCAACACAGACAACTCAGGAATTTTTGAGCCAAAGGTGAAAGCACACAGTGAGGAAGACTACGAGCCTTCATCCAGAAGACCCCCACAGACGACCACCAGACGACACTGTGCAAGTGCTAAAGGGGGGTGGAGTATGATAATGAATTCTTAGAAACAATTGCAATAGTCCAGCCTACTTAGATAAGCTTTGTAATAAATAGGTGCATACTTCGTGACTTGGTGTGCAAGTTAGGAGGAGCGATCCCCCTTGCACCCGGTGCTGCAATAAACATACCTGCTTTATAACTCTCTGAGTTGTGAAGTTTGATTCCGCACGTCACTAGGAAGCACCTGAGAATGTGCTTATCTCTAAGCAAATATGTAGATAAGCCTGATAAAGCCAAAGAAACTATCTATACAGCTCCTTAGAGACAAATAGTCCATCTATTAGGTTAATAGTGTCGGCATCATAAAGCTGGATTCAGTCTTGCTGTATGCTGGGGAACTGATGGGTGACCAATGCAAAGATATTTAAATCTACACTACTTAATGGAGCACAGCACTCTCCAAACTAGCATTATTCTGAGCTGGTGTGCCCATGAAAAAAATCAATGCTGCACTATGCAGGAGCTCTGTTTCAGGGCTGGAAGCAACATTGCAGCATTAGGATGGTGCTGTGCCCATGCTAATAAGCCCTGCTTACAAGCAGGTTCAGTTGGCAGTGATTCAGATCTCTCTGTACTGTGCTTCATTGCACTGTGCAGATCTATAGCCCCAGATCCTCAAAAGAACTGAACTCAGTGGGAATTAGAAACCTACTCTAAATGTGTTTAAGCTCCCTCTTGTAAATCAGGGATAATGAATAGCACTTTCAACTTCATGATGGTGAGAATAAATACATTAAAACTAGGAAGCTACTAAGTTACAATCACACTGAGGGTTATTTAGTTTTGTTTCTGTGATGGATGGATGAAGTTAAGCACATGTTTTAATTCTTTCATTGACCGTAGTCAATGCCATTGGAAACTCTCCTCATAACCGGTCTGTCAGTGGTCGATCTGTTTCCTGGATTGTAATGTTCTATAATTTTGTTAGTGGGAAGATGCATGTGAAGCAGTTTTTGCTTCATTTCCTTTTGAAGACACCATGCTGATGGACGGTTTAATTCAAAAGCCAGTTTGTTCTTAAGGAAGAACTCCATATTCAGACTGCAAATCCTGACACTTATGCCTGTTTAATATCTCCTAAATGTGTCTTTGCTTTTTCCTCTATCTCTATTGCTAGAAATAAAACTGGCTTAGTCATTGCTTCCATTGGTTACTGTTCTGCCTCCCTTGCTGGTCTTTCAGCTCTTCCCCTCATACTACAAAAGTAGTCATTCATCTTCCCCTGTGCTCAGACTTAACACTGTGTAACAACACATATATTCTGTGTATATTTTCATTTGAAATGTTGCTTTCAGTGAAAAATGTTTTTCATTAAGGCAGACCTTTCTATAGGAATAAGATATTTTATTTAAATATTATTTCTATTGACAACATAATTTGCACTGTGTTTTGCTCACAAACTTAACAAATAAGGGGGGAGAAGAGAAGATACATCGTGGTTGACCAACCCTCTCTGAAAATGTTTAGTAGCTAGATACCTAAGAAAATTAAGCTTTGCAGGTTTGGGCTTTTCAACAACTAATTCATACAAAAAAAGTCAGCAAAAATGAAACATTATTCACACTATTTTTGGCACATTTTTTGACACATTTATGGTACAATTAACGACCACAATTTTTCAGAACAAAGTACATGGGGGAGATTTTGGTTCTATCACCTATTCAAAATTCAGTTTTCAATCTTGGGTGAATTTTTTTGTTTAAGCAGAGACATTGTTGGAAAGTATGGAGGAAAATAACCTCCACAGAGTGATTGCTGACAATTAGGATTTACTGTTTCTGAGGACAGGGGTATGTATTTCATATAAATTAGAATTGGTTTGTAATGTTTTGGGCATTTTTTTCCTTGTAAATTTTATTTGTGGATTTTGCAGTTGCCTCAAAAGCTTGATTGAGATGGGATGTCATGGCAAAGAGAATTTCGGGAACCAGATGAAGTTCTCTGGAAATGGAGGTAGGATTTGCTCTCAGACAATTCAGTGATGCTCTGGCATCACTGAGAGTTTCACTTGCCCACTTTCAGCACTAAATGATGTACAGGTAAGATGGGAAAGTCATTAGCCCATTAACTACAGAGTTGGGAAAACAAGGCTATGATCACTTCCAGCATGTTTTGCAAGTCTTTAGTCCAGCTAGCAAGTCTGTGGACTCTAAGAGATCAGATATGACTATTGCTCAGTCATGACACAATATCTCAGTAACTCTATTCCAGATCCAGATGGTCTACTTTAAGTTTTCTTGGGTTCTATGTAGAAAGTGATATGCTGTTTGCAACTAACTGAATTCTCCATGGTAATTCTTCATATGCAGTGAGGTGGTCATAAAAACAGACCATTCGGCCTATGCAGACAGATACTCCGAGTAATAGAGTCTGGCATAACATAGACAACAGAGAACACAGGCATTAAAAACATGCCTCCAGACCTAAGCTGGTTGCCACAAACCCAGTTCTATCAGCTCTCTGTAGATTCAAGAAGCAAGTGTGACTAGCAAAGGCATTTTGTTCTGGAAATGCATAGACCATCACCACTGCTTTAGAAACATGGAAAGAAGACATCCATGAGAAGCTTTGCATGGAGCCAGCTCATGCACAGCAAGGTCAATGCTATGCTTGAGCACAAAGATCATGTTAAACCTAAGTTACTATGCCTTGCCTCTATACCAAGACTCCCCAGAACTACTTAATTACAGAGAAACATGCAGAGATACCCTAGTTCTGCATGGGACCAGCTTGTGTCCTCCATGCTAATTAACTTGGGCTATGAGCACCGTGAGAAGGTGGCTATCTGGTCTTGAAATAGCCTTGGAAGCAATATGCTTTCATGTAGTGCTGTGCCAGAGCCAAAGCTCTGCTGGACCCAGCTGGCTGTCACCATTTCTGTCAGACTTGAGCTGACTGTGAGAGTGGGATTAATCTCACTTAACATCAGATGTCTGCACTACGGACATCTATGTCTCAGTTAGTCACCCTTGTCTCTCTTTATAGTCAATGGAAAGAAACAAGCATGATTCACCTCATCCTAAAACAGACGTCTAAAATGTGGATGAATCATACCTCTACAGTGTCTGTTTTGCTCAGGCAGTGAGAGGAAATGATGCAAACACAGACCTGGTGTCAGAAAGAGATTAGAGCTTGAAAGTTACCGAGTGGCAGCACCTCATGGGAAGGGTCCCCGTGGGACATACAGGTACACAGAGACAAAACAAACAGACAAACTACTTATTTTTGGTCATGTGGCAACTGATTTGGAAACTCAGGAGCCAGAGAATTACCTCCCAGTCAGAAATAAAGATGGAAACCTTGGTCTTGGTTTCAAGATTAATGACAAACCACTCTGTTTAATCAATGAATTGTATGCATTTGCCTCCTTCTGAGGCAGGTCACCAAGTGTGATGCATCTCTCAAGTATCACAATATTAATTAAGCTAAATGAGATGCAGAGAACTTTTTAGGATTTAGTAATCAACCTTGGACCCATTTACCCATTTCTTGTTCTTTTTTTTTTCTTTTCTTTCTGGTGATTCATCAAAAACAGTGAAACCTCGTGGTATCAGTGTCCCACGGCTCCTGTAATCTAGGCAAATAACTGCATGTCTCCATTCACTGATTTCACAGCCTCATAAACTGATATAACAATTCTTCTTTCCTTTTTGTACAGCAATTTTCCCATTAAAGGAAGTTTTAGAAGAGTATTATATAATACTATACTGAAGCTGGACTTTCTACCCAAATAGTGACAAAAAGTGCAGTTTTGTCCCATCCAAATGAGAAAACTTATGCAATTAAGTTTGGATGTAAACAAACTTCATGGTTTAGGGCAGCATTTGCTTCTGACCTATGTAGCATCTGCAAGAAGCTTGGGGAGACCTGTGGTCTAAAATAATGAAAATCAATGTGTAATGAAAAAGCGTCTAAATGTGGTATTCTTCTAAAGCTTGAAACATGAGCAATTAGTCAGGGATACACAATGCAGTGCCCTCATTTTCTCAAACTGGAGCTCTTTACAGCTTGCATCCCCTGCCTTTGCTGTTGACATTCTAATTGACTTTTTGCATTTCATAATGGTAGTTCCTCTCTTGCTTTCCACTTTATCTGCCAAACTCACTGCTGGGTCTTTCTCAGATGCACAAGAGTCACGGATAAAGCTGACTGAAAATGCATCACTTATTTCAGTCATATTGCTAAAGTACACCCCAGTAGCAGCAAAGCAAGACAGGAAATTATTAGAATTGGACTGCTGTCATCAATTGCTTTCTCATCAATTGCTCAGTTTTCTGACAAACTCCAGTTCTTCTTAGCTTTCAACTGTTAAAACAGTGATGACAATAATAATAATGAGGTCCACTTGGAGAAAAACAAGGCAACCTCCCAGCACTTTAGACAGGAAAGTATCATGTTATTGTCAGTGAAGGCTATCATCTCCATGTAACCAACAGAAATGCCCCCAACCCACCTCTCCCAAGGTACAGCACTGCCAGGGGCTCTTGTCTGCATGTTCTCCAGTATCCTTGTTTCTGCAGGATTGGCATGATTTATACTAATCTCATGATCTGCTCTCAAAATTCACTGCTGTTTGTTGGAGAAAGAATCAGACACTAAATAGGAACTTTTTTTAAATACAAGTGATGGGGGAGGAAAGGCTACACTCTCACCCACTGAACACCAGTCCTGAAGGAACAGATTTCTATTTTGCAGCTTCTAGCAAATTTTGTTGCTCTGAAGAAACATCTGCTGGAATTCCAGTCCCTGGCTCTGTGCATCTACCAGTCTGACCTATGATGTGAGTTCTTTGGGTATGAAACGTTCCCCCTTGTGTAGCTGGAAAATGTCTAGCCTGCATGGCTCTATGACAAATAATATGTAGGTAGATTTGGGAGCAGAAACCACACATATTCTATTTTTGCAGCTGAACCAGGCTAAATTGTCTTGCCAACACCACCAGCCTGTATCCAGATAATCCCATTGACCTCAGCAGTATAACTAAGTGGAGAATTCAGCCTCAGTGTGCATCCCCTATGGCTGCACCACAGTACATAATTATTTGCTGTTTGTTATTTCTATTGCAGTAGAATCCACAGGAGCAAATAAGGATCGGGATCCCCACTGTGCTAGGTGCAATGCAAACATATAAGCAGTCATGGTGCCTGCACTAAAGAGCTTATAGCCATGTCTCTTAGGAGAACATTTCTTCGTCTAATAGACTTCTCTATTAAGAACTGTTAATTACTTAATTCAACCTGATTATTTTCTCTGCATAGTTTCTTCTATTTCTTCTGCCTAGCCACCCTAGACTATCCTTAATAATTCTCCTTCCTTCACAATATCAACAGCTTTCCACACTGTGCAAGCAATTATTATTCCTCCTTTTTATTTCTTGATTGTCTCATCAAATACTTGTCCCTCAGTCACTTTCTGCTTTTCAATCATTTTTTGTTGAAAGCAACCATTTCTCTTCATTCTTTTCATTTTAACGTCTTTGAATCATTATCATTCCAGCGTGGCTGAGTGACATGAGAGTTGTGCCTTCTCCTTGGGCCATGATGTCATGTTTCCTTGCGGGACTATCCAAAAGCACATTCACACTCTCTGTTGCTCCCTTTGCCTGTCTTTTACTACAAAACTAATGGCTCATTGTCACCCCACAGGTTTCCTTCACTGTTATTGCAACCTAAATATTACGTATTCCATTTACTGAATGCCTGTTTCAAATTACCTCTTTGCACACCTCTCTCCAGAGGCATTAGATGATGGGTTTTTTTCCAGTCTTCCAGACTCAATCTCATTTCACTGTTTCCTGATTATATTTCTAAAGTCTCTAGGTCCCTTTGTATAACTTCTCCATCTCTGCTGTAATTTGCACACAAAAATTTCAGCCTGTTTCTGTGGCTTCCAGAGGCAAACTGTACCCTTTGCAGTGCAGCTACACCTTCAAAAGATCACAGGCTTGTAGTAGAAGGTTTGACTCCCATAACTCACATGTAACTGCAACTGCAATGCTCTGCTCAATGGCTAGCACTGATCTCCACTGGTTTACTGCCAGTACTGCTACAGCAAGACCCTGCTATAAGGGGATTTTTTAGAAATGCAATGCTCAGGTTGCTTATGAATTACATACAGTGCTGAAACAGCAGTCACACTAGCCGATGAACAAGTCAACATTCTATTAAACTAAGGTTCCCCATAAAAATTTATTGGAGAAAGAATATTCTCCAAGTGCAACTACTTTCTGGTCCCACACTTCGTTAGACCAGAGCAGGACAGGATAGGAATGGTAATTTTTTTCCTTCTTTCTATACATTTTTAAGAGGTTTAAAATTAATCAGATAACCTTCATCTTGTAGGTCATTAATCACACGTTATTGGACATCTCCAGACCAAATGACTTTTCAAGAGAAAACATGAAACAACATACCTGGAGACAGGTGGTTAGACATCCCAAAGGAAACCTTGTGAACTACCTTCAGATGGAGAAAGAAGTTTTACCTTTTCACTACAAGCAGAGTCTCTCCTCAGAAGTCCTTTTCATAACATCAGATAAGGTGTAGTCCCTTTCTCATACCTGTTTGAAAATAGGTCATAAAAGGACCGGGCACCAGACACCCTCTTTAGACAGGAAAGCTATACCAGCTTTCAGAGATAATATTGACTTGACTTACCTCCACAATTTTCCCTATTTAGAAAAGAGTAGAATGCAGTATTCCTTTTGATAATATCTGAATTAAAGACAAGGACATGTCACGGTAATGATGTTAGTAAGTGGGAGGTATTGTAACTAACCATAATTAATGCTAGGTCTTTTAATATCAAAATTCATTGGGCTGCTGTTATATTTTAGCTGTTTCCTGTGAACCATCAAAAACTCTGGGGAAAAATAACTTCAGGAAATATAATATTCTTTTGTCTCAGACTTTTGATAAAATTACTTTGGTTTAAGGGATCCTTACTCTGTAATTTAAACTTGTTGCCTAAGCAGCAGTATCTTCTTGTATGCAGGCGTTAACATTAGTAAATTTGAAATTCTTCAGGTGGGATTAACACCTTCCCTTATGGGGCGAAGCAAATTAACTTCTATCTGTCTGCTGCAGTGTAAGAGTATGAACACGGACTGTGGCTCCACTGATGTGCTGTAACAGTTAAGATACAGTAACTTAACCATGAGCCTCATCTCTTCGAGTTTCCTGGCTTCCAAAACAGCTAGGATAAACAGCAGAGAAAACCAGATGACTGGTATTAGGCAGACAGATTTGTTACAGTGCATGGAAGTGGCAAGGGATTGTGCCAAGATATATTATCCTTCTCTGCAACACCACTAGAAAAACACAAAAGCACTGACTGAAAGTAAGTCTCACTTTGCCTATCTTCAAACATAGAATTGATGGCTATCTAATCATCGAATCAAAGAAGAGTTTGGGTTGGAAGGGACCTTTAAAGGTCCTCTAGTCCAACTTCCCCTTGCAGTGATCAGGGACATCTTCAACCAGATCAGGTTGCTCAGAGCCCCATCCAACCTGACCTTGAATGTTTCCAGGGAAGGGGCATCTACCACCTCTCTGGGAAACCTGTTCCAGTGTTTCAACACCCTCAGCGTAAAAAATTTCTTCCTTAGATCTAATCTAAATATACCCTCTTTTAGTTTAAAACCACTATCCCTTGTCCTATTGTTACAGGCCCTACTAAAAATTCTGTCCCCATCTTTCTTACAAGCCCCCTTTAAGGACTGAAAGGCTACAATAAGATCTCCCCGGAGTCTTCTCTTCTCCAGGCTGAACAACTCCAGCTCTCTCAGCCTTACTTCATAGGAGACGTGTTCCATCCCTCGGATCATCTTCGTGGCCCTCCTCTGGACCCACTCCAACAGGTCCATGTCTTTCCTGTGCTGAGGGCTCCAGAGCTGGATGTAGGACTCCAGGTGGGTTCTCCCCAGAGCGGAGTAGAGGGGTAGAATCACCTCCTTCGACCTGCTGGCCACGCTTCTTTGGATGCAACCCAGGAACAGTCAGCCTTCTTGGCAGGGAAGAGCACTGAGAGGGGCAGGAAAACTCACCTGATTAACAAGTGGCTCAGGGACTGGTGACATCAGTGGAATTTTGGTTTCTTTGATCATGGGGAGGTGTACACAGCACCGGGCCTGCTGGCGACAGAGTGCAAGTATCTAAAAGGGGAAAAACGATTCTTGGCCACGTGTAGGCGTGGGTAACGGACCGTTGTAACGATGTGACCCCAATATGAGTATGATCGTACAGCTTTATTAGTCAGCAAAACAAGGTTTATATAGCAAAACTATTACAGCATCTGAATGGTTAAAACCCCAACCCATATATAGGCAAAACTACTGCAACTCGTTGTGATTGGTGCAGAGCTGCATCTCGAAGTGAAAACAGTACTGTGGCAGGAAACAGCAACGTGGCAGAAAGGAAGTGACAGTGTGGCAGGAAACGGTGATGTTCCCCCTGCTCCAGTGTCCCGAGCTCGTCGCTCTGCCTTCCCAGCAGGGTTCCGTGTCAGCCGCTCCCAAGGCTCACTTCCGGATCAGAACCTGGGTTGCTCAGCGCACCAAACTATGTCCCCTCTCGTCCAGCCAGGACTCCACAGCCACGAGCTGGTGGGGCTCATTGAGAGGGCTTTAAACTAGGTCCGAAGGGGAAAGGGGACATCGTCCAGCTCACTAGGGATGAGCCCAGGCAAGGCATGCCAGGGTCGGGGGGGGATCGACAGCCCAGCTCAAGTGAATCTGCACCAATGCACGTAGCATGGGCAATAAACAGGAGGAGCTGGAAGCCATTGTACAGCAGGACAGCTACAACTTGGTCGCCATCATACAAATGTGGTGGGACAACTCACATGACTGGCATGCTGTCATGGATGGCTACAGACTCTTTAGGAAAGACAGACCAACAAGGCGAGGTGGGGGAGTTGCTCTATATGTGAGGGAGCAACTGGAATGCATTGAGCTTGGCCTGGGGGCAGATGAGGAACAAGTTGAGAGCTTGTGGGTTAGAATTAAGGGACAGCCTCATACGGGTGATGTTATTGTGGGTGTGTACTACAGGCCACCTGACCAGGAGGAGGAGGTTGATGAGGCCTTCTACAAGCAGCTGAAAGTAGCCTCACAGTCACAGGCCCTGCTTCTCATGGGGGACTTCAACCACCCTGACATCAGCTGGGAAGACCACACAGCTAGGCACACGCAGTCCTGGAGGTTCCTACAGAACATCGATGATAACTTTCTGATGCAAGTGGTGGAGGAACCAACAAGGAAAGGCGCGCTGCTGGACCTTGTACTAACAAACAAGGAGGGACTGGTGGAGGATGTGAAGGCTGAAGGTAGCCTTGGCTGCAGTGACCATGAAATGGTTAAGTTCAGGATCCTGCGTGGAGGAAGCAGGGCGATAAGTAGGATCAAAACCTTGTACCTCAGGAGGGCTAACTTTGGCCTCTTCAAGGAGCTACTTGGACGAATCCCGAGGGTCAGGGCTCTTGAAGGCAGGGGGGTCCAAGAGTGCTGGTCGATGTTTCAAAATCTCTTCCTCCATGCTCAGGATTGGTTCATCCCCCTGAGAAAGAAATCGAGCAAAGGAGGCAGGAGACCTGCATGGATGAACAAGGAGCTTCTAGCAGAGCTCAGGTGGAAGGGAAAGGTCCATGGAATGTGGAAAGAGGGACAGGCCACTTGGGAAGAGTACAGGAATGTGGTCAGAGCATGCAGGGATGCAACGAGGAAGGCCAAGGCCCACCTGGAATTGAATCTGTCAAGGCATGTCAAAGACAACAAGAAGGGCTTCTTGAAGTACATCAGCAGCAAATGGAAGACTAGGGAAAATGTGGGGCCGCTGCTGAATGAGGCGGGTGTCCTGGTGACGGAGGATGCGGAGAAGGCAGAGCTACTGAATGCCTTCTTTGCTTCAGTCTTCAGTGCCAAGGCAGGCCCTCAGGTAAGAGAGGCCCCGGAGGTAAGAGAAGAAGCCTACAGAGAGGATGACCTTCCCTTGGTTGAGGAGGACTGTGTGAGGGATCGCTTAAGCAATCTGGATGCCCACAAATCCATGGGCCCCAATGGGATGCACCCACGAGTGCTGAGGGAGCTGGCGGATGTCATTGCTGAGCCACTCCCCATCATCTTTGAAAGGTCCTGGAGGACAGGAGAGGTGCCCGAGGACTGGAGAAAAGCCAGTGCAACTCCAATCTTCCAAAAGGGTAAGAAGGAGAACCCAGGGAACTACAGGCCGGTCAGCCTTACCTCCATCCCGGGAAAGGTGATGGAGCAACTCATTCCAGAGGTCATCATGAAGCAAGTGGAGGAAAAGAAGGTTATCAGGAGTAGTCAACATGGATTCACCAAGGGGAAATCATGCTTGACCAATCTGATAGCCTTTTATGATGGCATGACTGCCTGGGTAGATGAGGGGAGAGGAGTGGATGTTGTCTACCTCGACTTCAGCAAGGCTTTTGACACAGTCTCCCATGACATCCTCCTAGGGAAGCTCAGGAAGTGTGGGCTGGATGAGTGGTCAGTGAGGTGGATTGAGAACTGGCTGAATGGCAGAACTCAGAGGATTGTCATCAGCGGTGCTGAGTCTAGTTGGAGGCTGGTAACAAGTGGTGTCCCCCGGGGGTCAGTACTGGGCCCAGTCTTGTTCATCTTCTTCATCAACGACCTGGATGAAGAGGTAGAGTGTACCCTCAGCAAGTTTCTGGATGACACAAAAACGGCAGGATTTGCATATACACTAGCAGACTGTGCTGCCATTCAGCGTGACCTGGACAGGCTGGAAAGTTGGGCAGAGAGGAACCTGATGAGGTTCAACAAGGGCAAGTGCAGGGTCCTGCACCTGGGGAGGAACAACCCCATGCACCAGTACAGGCTTGGGGCGGACCTGCTGGAGAGCAGCTCTGCGGAGAGGGACCTGGGTGTTCTGGTGGATGACAAGTTGACCATGAGCCAGCAGTTTGCCCTGGTTACCAAGAAGGGCAATGGGATCCTGGGGTGCATCAAGAAGAGTGTGGCCAGCAGGTCGAGGGAGGTTCTCCTTCCCCTCTACACTGCCCTAGTGAGGCCCCATCTGGAGTACTGTGTCCATTTCTGGGCTCCCCACTTCAAGAAAGACGAGGAGCTACTGGAGAGAGTCCAGCGGAGGGCCACGAGGATGGTGAGGGGACTGGAGCATCTGTCCTATGAGGAAAGGCTGAGGGAGTTTCGCTTCTTCAGCCTGAGGAAGAGAAGGCTGAGAGGGGACCTTATAAATGCTTGCAAATATCTTAAGGGTGGGTGTCGGGAGGATGGGGCCAGACTCTTTCCAGTGGTGCTCAGTGACAGGACAAGGGGCAATGGGCACAAAGTGAAGCAGAGGAAGTTCCGTCTGAACATGAGGAAGAACTTCTTCCCTCTGAGGGTGACAGAGCACTGGAACAGGTTGCCCAGAGGGGTTGTGGATTCTCCTTCTCTGGAGATATTCAAGACCCGCCTAGCTGCGGTCCTTTGTAGGTGACCCTGCTTTGGCAGGGGGGTTGGACTAGATGACCCACAGAGGTCCCTTCCATCCCCTACCATTCTGTGATTCTGTGATTCTCTGATTCTGGGCTGCGAGCGCACATTGGTGGCTCATGTCCAGCTTATCATCCATCTGTTTCCCCAAGTCCTTCTTGGCACGGCTGCCCTGAATCCCTTCATCCCCCAGCCTGTATTGATAGTGGGGGTTGCCCTGCTCCAGATGCAGGACCTTGCACTTGATTTTGTTGAACCTCATGAGGTTCACACAGGCCCACTTCTCAAGCTTGTCCATGTCCCTCTGGATGGCATCCCGTCCCTCAGGCATCACTCAGCTTGGTGTCATCTGCAAACTTGCTGAGGGTGCATTTGATCCCGCAACGTTATTGATGAAGATATTAAACAGTACTGGTCCAAATATGCTTCCCTGAGGGACACCATTTGTCACCAGTCTCTGTCTGGACATTGAGCCGTTGACGCCTATCCTCTGGATGCAACCATCCAACCAGTTCCTCATCTACTCAACAGCCCGCACATCAAATCCATCTCTCTCCAATTCAGAGAGAAGGATGTTGTGGAGTGACTCTGTCACATGCCTTACAGAAGTCCACATAGACATATGTAGCTCTTCCCTTCTCCACTGATCTAGTCCCTCCATCATAGAAAGCCACTAGGTTGGTCAGGCAGGACTCGCCCTTGGTGAAGCCATGCTGGCTGTCTGGAGTCACCTCCCTGGTCTCCATGTGCCTTAGCATAACTTCTAGGAGGATCTGTTCCATGATCTTCCCAGGCACAGAGGTGAGGCTGACAGGTCAGTAGATCCCAGGGTCCTCCTTTCTACCCTTTTTAAAAGTGCGTGCAATGTTTCCCTTTTTCCACTCACCAGGGACTTTGCCTGACTGCCATGACCTTTCAAATATGATGGAGAGTGGCTTGGCAATGACATCAGCCTATTCCCTCAGGACTCTGGGATGCATCTCGTCAGACTTAGGTATGTTCAGGTTCCTCAGGTGGTCACAAACCTGGTCTTCTTTTACAGTGGGAGGGACCTTGCTCCCCCAGTCCCCATCTTGCAGTCCATCTGTGGAGTCCTGGCTGGACGAGAGGGGACATAGCTTGGTGCGTTGAGCAACCCAGGTTCCGATCCGGAGGTGAGCCTTGGGAGCAGCAGACACGGAACCCTGCTGGGAAGGTAGAGCGACGAGCTCGGGACACTGGAGCAGGGGGAACGTCACCGTTTCCTGCCACGCTGTCCCTTCCTGCCACGCTGTTGTTTCCTGCCACAGCACTGTTTTCACATCGAGATGCAGCTCTGCACCAATCACAACGAGTTGCAGTAGTTTTGCCTATATATGGATTGGGGGGTTGACTAATCAGATGCTGTAATTGCTTTGCTATATAAACCTTGTTTTTGCTGACTAATAAAGGTGAACGATCATACTCATATTGGGGTGACATCGTTACAACGTTTCCGTAACCCACGCCAACATCCATCCACTCAAGAGGTATGAGAAGAGAGATTACCAGTGAAGACTGAGGCAAAATGTTTTTGAGTACCTCAGCCTTCTCCTTGTCTGTTGTTACCAGTTTGCCAGTCTTGCTGACCCCATCCCTACCCAACCGGGCAGCATCCCTATACTCTTCCCAGGATATCTGTCCCTGCTTCCACTGCCTGTGCAGTTCCCTCTTGCTCACTGGTTTGACCAGCAGTTCTCGACTCAGCCCTGCTGGTCTCTTCCCTTCCTTGCCTGATTTCTTACACCTGGAAATCGAGAGCTCTTGCACTCTACAGAAAGCGTCCTTAAAGATCTGCCAGCTCTGTTCTGCTCCCTTGTCCCTGAGGATAGTTTCCCAGGGGGTCCTACTGACTGACTCCTTGAAGAGCTGGAAGTTTGCTTTCCTAAAATTCAGGGTCCTGACTTTACTCTTCGCCTGACCAATATCCCTCAGGACTGTGAACTCCACCAGTGTGATCACTGCAGCCCAGGCTGCCTCCAATCTTGACGCTACCGATGAGTTCACTTGCATTGGTGACCAACAGACCCAGTATCGCATCCCCTATGGTAGGGATGTCTATTACCTGGCTTGCGAAGTTATCCTCTGTACACTCCAGGAGTCTCCTGGATTGCCTACAACTCACTGTGCTACTTTTCCAGCAGATGCCGGGGTGGTTGAAGTCCCCCAGCAGGACAAGAGCCTGCAAGTGCGAAGCCTCCTGGAGCTGACCTAAGAAGGATTTGTCAATAGGCTCTCCTTGATTAAATGGCCTGTAGAAGACACCAACCACAAGGTTCCCTTTGTTGCCTCTGTCTCTGATTCTTATCTACAAGCTTTCAACTTGCTTATGGCTATTCTTCAGAGATAGCTCTTCACATTCAATGCATTTCTTGATGTACAGGGCAATTCCTCTAATTCCCCTTCTCCGCCTGTCCCTTCTGAACAGCCTGTAGCCATCAATAGCTGCACTCCAGCCATGGGATTCATCCCACCAAGTTTCAGTAATGACAACTAAGTCCACTATGTTCTCCTTTCTGCCACTGGGGGCAATTGGGCATGTTATTGTGTGATTGTGCCATTTTAAAAAATGAAATGGATTTGAAGTAGTTGCATAGTGAATGGACTTGATTTTTATTTGAGGTTAGTAGAATTAAACTAATTTATACCTTTGAAAGAACTGGATGCTGTTGTGTAGCTTCCTGGTCTTTGGGAAAGATAATATCACTTCTTTTCTCTGGGGTAGATTAATCAATTCTATATGTCATAAGGGTAGTTTTTAATGTTCAAAAATAAGCATTATTGATAGTGATTGGTGATAGGATGCCTTCTGTTGTCTCCAGACTCTTAGGACATGTCCCGATCCGATATCGGGGAGGTTTTGATGCGATCCCAGGAGACAAGATTAAGATGCAAATGCAGTCATATGCCGTGCAACCTTGTAAACTTTATTTTCGGTGAACCGGGAATTGGAGGTCTGGCGGGGACGGCAGTGGGGGGGGGGGGGGAGAAGACGAGACAGGAAAAAAAAAAAGGGTAAAGTCGGAAAAACCCCAGCGGGTGAGGAAAAGAAGTGCGGGGGGGAGAGGATCAGTTACCACCACCACGGATTCGACGATGTCCAGCGATGTCCAGTCGGCTCAGTCTCTGTGCAGGCGTGGAGCCCCGGTGAGAGTAGAGCCCAGCAGCCAGGGGGTGAGGAGGAGAGCAAGAGAGCGGTGAGGAGGAGAGCAAGAGGGCGGCGAGGAGCATGTGCTGCCCTTTTATGGGGGCATTTGCGCATGCACAGAGCATGTCTGCATACGTGCAGTTCCTGCCATGCGTGTTGCCCACTTAGACAAGTCCGTTTTTGCCCATCCACGGGCTACTCTGTGCGCAAGCGCTTTCCTGCAGGTCGTTGTGGCGGCTTCCTTCCAGAGGCCAGCAAGAGATGGCAATAGCAATGTCGAGACAAAACCAGTTTGTAGAGGTCTTCTACAGGACATCACTGCAGTTTTGTGCTGGGAGTAGTTCTGAACATATCACTTCAAGAAAGATGTGGTCTGGGTATAGTGTATTCAGAAAAGATAAATAAGAAGGGAGGCCAGGAGAGATCTAGCAAAATGACCTAAGCAGAAAGATTGGATGAATTCAGGTTGTTTAGTCTAGAGAAGATAGCCTAGGGGTGCTGCTGACAGTCTACAAATTTGTAGCAGACTACTGCTGAGGAAGAGGGAAAAATTTGTTCTTGATGTTCCTGGCAGGTAGGGCAACAGATAATTTCAGCAAGAAGAAATTAAAACAGAGTTAAGGAAACTTGCATCAACGAAGATAGCAAAGCAGTGGAATAGACTGTCTTGGAAATTAGGAGTTACCCATAATAAAAATCTTTAAAGGTGGGTTGCTCAGACAACAGGAATGATACATGAATGTTGATCTTACTTCGAGGGGGATGAAATGACCACCTGAAGAGCCCAATAGCCCTATGATGTTACTGGTAAGTATTTTAATGCATAAATAAACTCATTAAAATCAAGATCATTCACACAGTAATGCATTGTATATTGTGAATAGCACTTCAGAATCTGTCCCAAAGTTAACTGATTGAACCTATATCTTGTTCTGTGCACTGTTCCCTAATCATAAATATATTTATATTAGTTGCTTATTCATTTAAATCCACTCACATTAGGCCTGACCTCATTTTGTCACAATATTTCTTTTGAGATTTTTTAACTTTCTTTTCAGATTTTGCACATATTTTGATTCGGAAGTGTCACGTTAAAGGGGGGTAAGGGGAGTCTGATAAGCGGCAAAAGGAGAGCCCTCCCATTGAGTCACGAGGTTCAGAGAAGACCCCCTTGCTTTCTAAACTCTCTCTCAGAGGAGAGTCTAGGTGCGGCTGGATCAACTCCTAGTCCCAGACTTGGTCAACAGTTTATGTCTAAAGGGTTAAGTGTGTAGCCACTTCTCAGATTCAACTTGCCTGCCAGGACTTTCACTGAAACAGTTTCGCAAAATTGAAACAATAGGTAATTTATTCAAGCAACAGGTATCACAGATTCGGAATTGCCGTTGATAAATGCACTGTCTACAAAAGTGGAGCTCAAAGTAATAGTTTAGCGCTTTAGTTAACAATGTGTTCCCGGGGATACGTCTGACAAAGTCAGAGGCGCAACTCTTACCAAAAAGGCGTCCCTTCTTGGGGGTGGAAGAGAGGTTCAGGCCCATCGACCCGTCCGTCAGATAAGGTTCTCACTTGGCTCCTCCTCCCAAAGAGAGTTTTCAAGTGCCAATTTTTATATGTTTGGAAATCTTTTTGTGAGGTGGGACTAAGTCAATTATTGTGTATCGATTGGCTCTTGGCATGGAATGTCGTGTCGTCAGAAGCGGGACTCAGCAGTGTGACACGCCTTCGGAGCGGGCATCTTGGTATGCACATCCGGGGGCCATCTGTGCTTTATCCAAAGCAATCTCTGGCTGCGCAGCTTCCGCGGGGCCCCACAGGTCACCGGGTTTACAGTGATGGGCTATCCCCCCCTACTTTTGTCTGATAAGAAAAGCACCAGTTAATTACTTCCTTTGCTAGCTCTTCGGCTCTTGACACGTCAGTCAAGAGACGCCTCAGTCCGAGTTTGTCTTTTGTCTTGCATTTGACAAGTCCAGCAAGGCCATCGATTACAAGTAGGTGTCATTAGATTTTGCATAAAAGGAAATGCAAAAAAATTCTTGTAAACACACTCTCCTATCCAAAGATGCGGTCCTCTTTCCCCTGGCCCAGTGCTATCATACTCCCATCAGACTGGTGTTTTGAAGATGAAATCTGAAAGGAAGAAACAGTGTGCTGCTAGCCAAAGAACTGACAGAGAGCAACTGAACCAACAGATCCCCCAACAAGTTGTTTCAGGTTCAAGGTCAATCAGATATTTTCCAGTCAAATAAGATTCTGAGTCCCTGTGTACAGCCAATCAAATTGCCCAGCTTTCTTACCTTCTTCGTGCCTCTGCTTTAAACAGCATGTTTATGGATACCGCAGTGGCCCTTTCTACAAGAAAACTCTGGGAAAGAGTGTCCTTTGTCACAATGCCTCAGGCTCATTTGTTTTGTCAACAAAATGGAGTGTTTTTGAAGCAGCTGTGGGAACCACAGGGAAGACACTACAATCACAATAATGTATTATCTGGGGAAGCATTTAAAGATAGCAAGGGAGTCAGATGTCACTGGGACATGATGCTTCTTGTTTCTATGGTGAGGGTGAGCAAAAGGAAATAATCCATGAAAAACACCCAGGCGCACTCAATATTTCTCTTTCATTATTGTATGCATCAGGTATGCCAAGAAGTGATTTCAAATAATTGTTTAAACCTTACAAGTTTTAAAATGTCTTACTGCTGAAAATAGTGTCATATTCTTCCGTCTGAACATGAGGAAGAACTTCTTCCCACTGAGGGTGACAGAGCACTGGAACAGGCTGCCCAGGGAGGTTGTGGAGTCTCCTTCTCTGGAGATATTCAAGACCCGCCTGGACAAGGTCCTGTGCAGCCTACTGTAGGTGACTCTGCTTCGGCAGGAGGGTTGGACTAAATGACCCACAGAGGTCCCTTCCATCCCCTACCATTCTGTGATTCTGTGATTCTTACTGTCTGTCTGCCAGCATTTCGAAAGCTTGCATTTGTGCAATACCTATTTTGGCACCTGCATATTGACAGTAATGGAGAGTGAGTTGTCTGCAGAGAATGCGGAGGCAGTATGATATTCCCCATTGTCTCACAAATCCAGGTAGATCAGACTTTAAATAGACTGGTCACCTCTGGGTGAAGGGGGAGAGGGTATCTCACTTTTCGCTGCCTTTCTATATTTGGCCTCCTGATTTTTCACAAGTTGTGTCTCATTAATGGGCATAGTCAGGGAAAGAATGTAGTACAAAATGCAGTTCTGTTGTGCCTTCTAGCATCTATCTTCTGGTGTAAAATGTAGATTTTCAAGCAATGAGGATGCTTTCTTATTTCTGCTGAGCTTCGCAACAGCTTTGTCACTTTCCACTTGTGAAAATTCACCTGCTGTTGTGGGAGATAATTGCCAAATATGCAAGAAATGTATTAATCAGAGTGGGTGGTGCACCCACTGCAGCCATCAGAGTACATGTGTTTTGCTGTAATTTTTTCAGTTTTCCCCATGTAATAGGATCATCCGGAGTGGATCTCTTCCACTTCCACATCAGAGGTTGCTCCTTGAGTGTGAGCGCAGTCATCTCTGGCATCGGATTCTGTGTTGCATTCTTTCAGCTCATGAGAAGAGCTCGCTGGAGGGAAGGGGCGACGCATGGCAGGCGCGGCCTGCCGGGGGGGGTCATATGCCCCAGCATGTGTGAGGTTCGCTGACCCATCTGGTGTGGTGACTGCTGGCGCTGCGGCCAAACCCAGCCCAGCACTGCGGGCTGTGCTGCATTGGAGAGACCGCGCGGTTTTACGCTGGAATTCACCCTGCTTTATCTCAGGTCGGATACGTCGACTGTCGTAGAGGGACCCTGTTGTACTTTTTTGGTTGCAAGCTGAAATTGCAAGATCTCAGCATCTTCCTCCTGTTCAATTTGTCTCATAATAGCAGTTTGTAACCAATCTAAGAATTGAACGTAGGGTTCCTGAGATCCCTGTCGAATTGATACGAAAGACGTTTCTCGCTGGCCAAGATCTGGCACCTTTCGCAAGGCCTTGAGAGTTAAATCCTTGGCTTGTGTAAATATTGCTCTTGGTAGCGCTGCTTGTGCTCCCCCCGTGGTGCAATTTTCTTGACCCAGCAACTCATTTTCTCCAATACCTAATCCAGCAGAAATATTCTCCATAACTTGCACAATTACAAGTTCCTTATATTCTGATGCCCAGATGGTATATTGTGCAGATGATAGAACCATTCTAAGTACTGATCGCCAATCAGAAGGGGTCATGACATAAGATTCTCCTATAGCCTGTATGAGGTTCATAATAAACGAAGCCTAGAGACCATATTCTCATATGGATTTCCCAACTTCCTTAATAGCCTCTTATGGTAAATAAGCATACTCTGGGGCTTGGTTAGGCTTATACACTACAGGCATAGCTTGAAGGATAGAAACATCTCCTTTGCAGAATGCATCAATCCTACATTTATCTAACAATACGTTCGACTGTCCAACAACATTCAATGGTCCCGTACAAGTCAGAGGCTGTGTAGGAGCCAAAGGTGGGCGGGGGGGTGGTGTGTAGGAGCAGAAGGGAGCGGTTTAGGAGCAAAAGGGGGGGTTTAATAAGTGACAAGCTCGATATTGATCTTTGTCGTTGTGCCTGTAAAATTTCATCTGCTGTGGGGGTGGGTGTTGCGTAACCTTCACCGGAGTTAGCGGTGGGTATAAATCAGGTCCGTCCTCGGTGTCTATTTCCCCGGGATCAAAAGGGTAATCAGATTCTGGCAGATCTACCCCCCGCATTTCCTGTGTTGAGTTAGGAGTTTCATCGTACGCAGGACTAAATATTTCCAAAGTCTGCAGCTCGGTCTGTTCCTGCTTTTGCGAGAACGGAGGAGGGGCAGCCGACACTTGTAAGATAGTTTCTGCAGGTTTTAGAGCATTTAAAGCTGTATACACTGTTTTCCAAGTCATAATGATTTCCTCAGGGACTTCAAGCGGCAAGTCCTTTTCTGTCTGCAATTCCTCCCCCACCTTTGCCCACAACGAGCTATCATATGAACCTGAGGAAGGGTACCACGAGCAATAGTCTCTTATCCAAACTAACAATTTAACCAGCTTTGTAACTGATACCGCAAACCCTTGTTCTTTCAAAATTCTCTGTAAAATCTCTTGATGGAGCTTTTGCTCCTTTGTAGCTGACTCTCCCATTTTATAATTTCCACAGCGGCTCACCTCAATCGTTCCAGCGAAGGGTGATGTCTCCTCTTGTGTGTGCGCACACATGCATATGTGTCTCCTCTTGGTCCCAGCTGCGGTTCACCACCGGTAATAATCTCCAACTCTGAATATCTTCATATCCAAATATCTTTATATCCAAATATCTTTATGTCCAAATATCTTCATGTTTGAAAACCCACGTTCGGGCTCCATCTGTGGTGAATGACTTCACGGACCCCAATCTTGTGCTCGATCAGAATCATTTTGTTGCTCAAGTGAATATCTTATATACTAATACAATAGTTACAATAGAGCCAATCAGCTTTGGATTCGTGGCTTCGCGAATGCCAGTTCACGGTTGCTGTTTTCCAGGATCTTTTTCAGCTGGATGTGTGAAAACAGCTTATCTCCTGAGAACAGAGAAGGGAGGCACAGGATGCACTGATCTTTCAGGGTCATGAGACAGTGCTGTTCTGTCTCAAGTTATAGTTTCCCACATTGTCCTCTTTTACTCCAAGTGCAAAGAGTGTTTTTTGCATCTTAGATTTCATCTGCTCTGAAAAGTTACATGGAAATGGGTATATTATTATAAAACAGAAATAAAAAAAATTACTGCAAGTTTTTTGTCTGATATGGTGAGAAAACAACCTGGATGAATAAGTAGTTTTCTGACTCAGGCACATACATATTCGGCTCTGGAGTCCTCAACACAGGAAAGACATGGACCTATTGGAGCGCGTCCAGAGGAGGCCACAAAAATGATCAGAAGGATGGAACACCACTGCTATGAGGAAAGGCTGAAAGAGGTGGGGTTGTTCAGCCTGGAGAAGAGAATACCTTGTTGCAGCCTTTCAGTACTTAAAGGGGCCCTGTAAGAAAGATGGGGACAGGCATTTTAGTAGCGCCTGTTGTGATAGGACAAGGGGTAATGGTTTTAAGCTAGAAGAGTGTAGATTTAGACCGGACATAGGGAAGAAATTTTTTACGCTGAGGGTGGTGAAACACTGGAACAAGTTTCCCAGAGAGGTGGTAGATGCTTCATCCCTGGAAACATTCCAGGTCAGATTGGATGGGGCTCTGAGCAACCTGATGTAGTTGAAGACTCCCCCTTCTCACTGCAAGGGGGAGTTGGACTAGATGACCTTTAAAGGTCCCTTCCAACTCAAATTATTCTATGATTCTATGATGATGCATCAGAGTAGGATAGGATAAGTTAAGACAGGACAGAACAGAAATCAGATGAATGCCAAGAAGTTTATTTGCTTCCCAGCAGCAGAGCCATTTCCATCTCACATCCATTAATCCTTCATGAGCCTCAAAAAACTTAGTTTATTAAACCAGACTGAAGTCAAACCACCCATGGATTTTCAGCATGTTTGTGATTCAGTTCAGCCTTTTTACACAGCTATGAAAAATGTAAATACCTTGCAATGTCTGTGTAGAAAATTTGTGAAGAAACAGCATTTGCCACTCCCTGGAAAACATAGAATTAATTTCACATAAAGCAAAGGTTAGTGTTTCATTCTGTTCAGGGTGATAGAAATGATGGACTTCTATAATTTAAAAAACCTTTGAAATAAGTTGTCTGATTGGTTCGCAAGGACTGAGGTGAAATTTGTCATTGTTTTGATAGTAAATATTCATTTAAACTAAAATTCCCATTGGATTTGTACTTGGTTATTGATACAATCCTTATCAATGCTAGGACACTGCAGGAATTAGCCTTTCCTGACTTGTTTATGTACTCTAAACATAACAGTCATGCATCAAATTAGAAGTAGATTTATAAATAATTTATAGAGGATGAATAATGGATTCTTAGATGTCTTAATAAATGACTAATCAATCATTATAGAATCCAAAGGTCAGAGGTTACTTCTAAACATGGCAAATAAACCACATGAATAATAAGCTGTCCAAAAACCATCATCCTGGAAGGTGCTTGTAACTATACAGATAACCATTCATATCCATAATATGCATATAACTAGACTTAGTGAATAAAACGATAAGTAACAAAATGCAAAACAGAGACATTCATTGTGTATGCTCCTGCAAACAATTCATCTGATTCTTCAAGGGGTTCTAAAGCTGGCAAAAACAATGTCGATGAACATAGGGATGCAGTTCTCAAAAACATATTCCTATTTTTCAACTGATTTATGGAGGACACTGATAATTTACAAATTTTTTATAAGCAGTTTCTTAGTGTGTGATTAGTGTGACAGGTGATACAGGTTATTTTTGCTCTGTTACTACCCAGAATTCCTTCAGAGATCTATATATATCTGTAAATAAGGAAGCCCAATTTCCTCATCAGCAATTTCTTATGCCATATGAAACTCATTCTTCAGCAAATATAATTGGTTGACACACAGATCTGGCACTAATGGTCAATATGAAAGACTGCAAAGAACCAAAAACATCCAATAGAGTGTTATAAGATTGCAGTCTGACCCCAGACTTGCACAGCACCTAAGTTGTTGAGTATCTAAGCAATATCTTACATGACTATCCTGTAGAACAATATGATTTTCAGTGTATTCCTGTCCAGCAGAGAAAAAGAACAATATTGCACTCTGTGGTGACCTTCAAAGCCTTGTCCCTGAATGACAAGTCATATATATTGCATAGCATTGATTACACTTGAAGGTCTCATAAGAACCCAATAATGAAAAGTCAGGCATAGGCAGCAAGCTATACAGTTTTTAGGAAAACAGAAACATTAAGATTATGGTTGGTTGATCATTTTTCTTCCTAAAAGAGTTTTTTAATAAGATGACAGAATTAATTCATTGTCCAGTCTTCTTTTTTTTTTTTCTTAAAACCTGAGCGCCTTTAAAAGTCGGGAAGTCTTTAAGACTGTTTCAGCACAGTAAATTATCCAAAGGAAAAACCTGAAAGACAACTGAATGTGTCAGCTAAACAGTTTAAGCTCTACAGCTTCAGTCTCTATAGGCAGCAATTACATTTTGAAGGAAAATGTTTTACAGTTGTGATTACACATAATAGGAGGAATATATTTTTTCATTTTATCCTACTCCCATGGCGAGTCAATTTAATTTTTAAATACAAGAGACGTAATTGATTTTAGCTCTAGATTAGTACTGAAAATGATCTGTATGTGCTCTCACTAATGGAACAAGAGAATTGGCATTCCTTGGGGACCTTAACCCAACCCCGTTCATGGCAACAATTATTAGACCCTGACAGGTTATTTACTAGGAAGAGGGGGGCATAGAATACCATGCCGATTAACAATCTAGTGAAATAATTACTGTTATTCTCTTCTCATTTAATTATGGATTATTCACAAATATGTTATTATTAGAGACCACAAAGGGAAGCGTCTGTGTAGAGTTTTGACTTCTGTGCTGCTCAGAAGGCCTTTTGTAAAGAGTTTAGGGAAACCTCTCACTTTGACTTGTTTCTGAGCATATTTTAAACAAATAGGGAGTTTTTACAATTTCATTAGGGCCTGATTCATCATCATCAGAAATAGAGTTTTACACTGATTTTAGTAGGATTATATCAGACTTAAATGTATATAACTATTGCAATATCAAGACTACATGTTTGCTCAATATATTAGAGCAATGGCTGAACAATCAGCAATGATGCACCTTGTTCAGTTTCTAATATGTTTTTCTTCCTGTGTGTCATAATAGTTTATATCAATCAAAACATGTCCTTTTACAGGGTGTTATGAGAAACAAGAATAGGGAAAGAACTTTACACTCCAAGTGCATTTTTTTCCAGCTGCAACAACCCCAGTCATTTTAGATGTCAAATAGTTTATTTTAAATAAAATTAAAGTGAAGTGAATGGGAAAACATTCGTGGCATCTGGGAAATGCCAGCCCCTGTGGTTCATTGACCAGCGAGATTATTTATGGGTAATTTGACCCACCTTTAATTTCAAGTGACATACACACATGGGCATATAGACTAAATTACTTTGCTTTAATGAAAATATGCTTAGCTCTGCTAAATATTTTTCTGTTTGCTGGAAAATAGGATCTCTCAAATCTCACCTGAGTTGCAGTTTTGTTAGTTTCCAGCTGGATGATTCCAGGGTTTCAGATATATTTTTTATTCTTCACCCAATTTGCACTAAGATTTAGATATGCCAGCACTAGTGAGAAAAAACAACCCAGACTTTCAAGCATGGGAGTTCAGAGTCAGACACATTGCTAATAAGACTTGATATTTGTGGTGGCATGCAATTATGTTGTAGATCAATCCTTTCCACCATCCAGAAAATAAGACAGAAAAAGAGACTCTAAAGAAGGTACACTGCAGCCTTCCTAACTAAGCTATGAGTTCTGGATGTTCTTGTCACTCTCGTTTCTTGATCTTGATGCTGCATGGAGTTTTGTGTAGACAAATTCATGTAGAGTCCTGCTGACTTCAGGCTAGACAGGGCATTAGCACTTTGTTCAACATGAGACATGTACGCTATATCCAAACTCCTTTCCCTGCATACTCTTACACTCCTTTTCTACGTGACTACACTTTTACTGCTGCACTTTTTAATGGAGAATATTGCCACTCTTACAGGCACTTGCTGAACAATGCAAGTAATGGTGCAAATCTTCATTCCTTCAGAGTGATGAGGCCTGTTATTTGGGAAGGAGCATGCTGTTGACTATAGCAACTCAAGAGTAAGCTATCTGACCTGAGCCTGACCATGACACATGAGAACCAATATTGAAGATTTCCCTGCTCATTTCAGGGTGGTTGGACTAGATGGCCTTTAAAGGTTCCTTCCAACACTAACCATTCTATGATTCTATGATTCTGTAATATTATGAATAAAGCACCAAGTACCATCCTTCAGAGGCATTCTACATTGTTAGTGAGCATATACATGAAATGAAAGTGTGATATGTTGCTGGAGGGGTAAATAGAACTGCTTTATACCAAAGATAGCATCTAAAATCTGATCCCCTTTGCTTTGTCCTCAAGTGAAAACTCTGTAAGTTCAGGGAGATGCATTGCAAGCATGTCTTAAGGTGTTTGTCAATCAAAAAGGTTATACACGGCATTGTTTTCTACATCTTCTGAAACTTTATGATTGTAACTTCTGTGCTGTGTCTAATAAAGATCACTCTACATCTTAGAGTTAGTAAAACCAACATGTAAAATATGCTCTAGTCTAGTCTGGAATATGAACAACATCGTTCCTAGTTAAAAAGAGCCAAACTGATGTTCTGACATATGGGAAGCAGAAGTTTGGGAATAAAAATAGCAACACAAAGCTAGTCCCAAGGTAATGATCTAAGATAGCTGCAATGAAGTGCCCTCTTTGGTGTCTGTCTAGCTGTCCTTATCACTTCACGTGTACTTCAGGATTAGTGCAGCTTCGCTGATTTTGGACTGGATTAGGTCATGCCTGACCTTTTCAGAGCACAAGAAGAACAGATAGAGGCAAAAATATCTTCTCCAGATGAGCCAGCAGTGTAGATAGTGGACCACAGATGGTTTGTATCTCTGTGTAAGACTACGCAATATTGGCAAATGATAGTTCAATGGTGCAGTCTTACATCTGCTCAACATTTTGAAGTGTGTTGAGGAATAGCCACTGGTGACCTATCATATTCAGACTTTGTCTTCTCAACACGCATTCTAATTGGAGGCAAGCAGCTCCACAGAATACATAGCAGCCAACTCAGTGGGAGCAAACATTAATTGACAGTACTGTGTCAGCTATCGGTAAAACTCAGCATCAGTCATATGCAGCTTTGCCACAAAACCAGAAAGACAATGAGGTGTGTGTAATGGGAAATTCCTGGTTTCATCTGTAACATAAGAAAAGAAATTTTCAAACATCCAAATATTACCTAAAGAAATGTGGAAATGTCTAATGTGGGGGATTTTAAGGTAGTTGAATTCACAGTCTGCATTTATTTTGGGAAATGAAATGAGAGTTTGGATGTTTCATTTTGTTTCACTTTTTTTTCCCTTACATGGTTTCCATCTCTCTGTTATATACACAGGGAGACAGTTTTCTCCTATGTGACCACTCTGCTGGCTCATATTGGTTACCCCAAACATTCACGCATTCAGTGTGGCTCTCCTGCCATTCCCCTGTTTGTGAACTCGGTGACTTCATCTTGGATAGATGCAGGTGCAATGCTCTGTCTGAAGCATTACTTATTGGGGCACCCTTTCTGTTGCTTTGGGACATGGAGTACCTGCCATCCCAGCTGGATGCACAGATTCAGCCCCACATCCTCAATAATAAATTTTCACTCTACAGAAAACAAAATGGTTCCTAGTAATATGTATGGGGAAGTACCAGTGCATTTTCACACTTATCCTTACTGCCTTGCCCTCCAAATAAATGCAAGGCTTCTGTGGCATGTCAAGACTGACCAGCAGAGTGCAGCAACTATTTGAGAAGAAGCACTTGCACATTGCTCCTTCTACCCCTTGCCTGGACAAAGAGGAAGTGCCTGGAGGCAGATTTCAAGCTCATATGCACACATACGCCTTTTATCAGGACTAGAAATTCCTTAGTGAAGCACTTCCAAAATGCTGTGATAGAAAGAAACACAGTGCTCTTCATACCTAATTACGTGTTAAGCAGTCTAAGCCAGAAAAAATGTGATCAGCTGATTATGCAGAACCTGAGAAAACAGACAATGATTGTACTTATTTATGTACAAATAACAATGAAAAGGGCTGAGTATCCTACTGTGTAGCTCTACATTACATGGACATTTTTCATCCATTTGTTTATGAGGAGGAGGAGGATAATGATGGTGAATAGCTTTTTACAGTTCCAACATGTAGAGACTCCTACAAGATCAGGGAGGCTCCGCTGCCGGGCTGATGGCTCAGGAATATCTCCTGGGTTATGGCTGCTGCATTCCAAGTGAGTTGGACACACCAAGGGTAGAAGGAAAGAAGCGTGTTGAAAGCATAAGGGATATCAGGCTATTGATTCCAGCCAATGCATGGTAAACAACAAGGATAAAGTAAGCTAAATTTAAGTAGGATACTGACTCCTTTTTATGTGCCTGAAAATGACTCTGTAAATAGTTCATGCAAGCTCACAAAGGCTATATGAAGACTGATAGAAGGTCCCATATTTTTTACTTCCTCACAACAAAAGACAATCATCCTATCGTTTAAGAAATCATCTTGTGCAGTTTTTAAGCTGAAGCACAAAGTTGAGCTATGTCAAGGTGACTGGTTTGAAAGGTGATTCAGATGAATGCACCCAGCATGATTTCCCAGAGTGGTTGCATGTATTGTGAGAAAAATGGGATTCGCTCAGCCCAGTTCCACAGATTTACCTAGAGCATCCTCCAAACTAGAGAGGACATACAGTACTGTAGGCAGGCCATAAAATTAAAAGCACCATCTTCCCTCGTATTTGTTTAACAATTCAGCTTGACGAAAATTTAACAACCAGAAGGAATATAGATGAGCTTTTCAGTGTATTACAACAAAGTTGAAGCCATTTAGCAATTCCCAGTGCATCTTTTAAATCAGTTTGTGTGGAACTCTGAATGAAAGGGTCGAGCTTCCAGATATTAAAATGCAGTCTTTGAAATATATGAAAGAAAAATAACTGTTTGGTATAAAAGATCTAGTACATATTGTGGTACCCAAGATTTATGTGTGTACTTATTATGGACAAAGTGAATGGGCAGAGAAAGAAGCTCTCAGATCATAAAGCAGTAGGTGTGAGAAAGAGAGTTCAAGTCTCTAGACTCTTTATCCAGTCCTCATTAAACTAGTTTGCCTCTATGTACTTAATGGTGTAAATATCAGTTTACCAACTAAATTTGTAGCTGAATTTGGTCAGAGCCCTTCTGAAGATGTTCATGTTCCAAATCCAAGTACTTGGATTGACGCTTATTCTTGTCCTCCCTATCTAAAAACAGCCTTGTAATTTTCCTTCTTGTTTCTACCTTACTTGATCCTAGCTCCACTGGAGAGTTTCATAGCAGCCATTTCACATTGCTTCTTCTGGAAATTAGCTCCTGTTTCTATAATGTGCACAACTGGGTACAGCTAATTAATAGGTGAATGCTGGACTGACCTCAGGGCCACGCCTGCAGAAGCATATGCACTACCAGGAACCACCAAAGGAGGTCCTCTCCCTATTTTTCCTATTCTATACACTTGCCTGTCACATTATCAGGTCTTGCATTTTTTTGAGTGAATCCTGGAGGGGTATATCGCCACCTTCAGGCCAAAAATCTCAAAAATTGGTCCACTGTGGTAATCGGGAACCCTGCGTTTGAAAGAATTTGATTTAGAGCAGTAACACTACCTATTTACTTAGGACACAAAAGCGTTTATATAAGATTCAGTAAAGTCCTACAGAACTGTGACTCATCAAGTGACTTTCAATTATTCTCTACCTGGTACTACTGGAAATATTTTGTGGTTGCATCACCTAACCTAGCGATTATCCGTTCAGTTTATTGCTAAGTAGAACTTCTTTCTGTTTGGCCATTGATGATTTTTAATTATAAACAGAACTCTGTCACAAACTCTAATCAATAAAGTGTGGGAAACCTCAGAGGCTGAAAGAGGGAGAAATAATCATTAGATGTTATTAAAGTGATGGCCAATAGAAGCACAATTCTTTGTACAGTGGCCAATGTTTCAAGTGCTTATCGATTTGCTTTTATAACAATTATAGTGCACTCAGGAAAGCTGGGGAGGAGGAGGAGGAAGGAGGAAAGTCAAGAAAAAAAAGTGAAACAGCAAACCTCTAGCTGCTATTCATGTCTAAGGACGCACAAATGCAGACTATGCTCATTTAGATGATAATCTGTTCTATACCTTTAGAAAGGAGCCATGCTTTCTGAATGTGTTTTCTTTAATCATTCATGTTAAATATTTTGTTTTAATACTCCCGTTGCCTACTGTGAGCTTAGGGAACATAATGCTAGCCATACCATGATGTTCCCATTCCATGCAATGTGATAATTCTTCAGACAGCTTTGCCATAGAAAAAAATGTTCCCCATGCATGGTTTATAATAGTTTTATAAGGTGAAGTAATTACATTATCAGATATCCCTGATGTGTTTGAGCAATAAGGCACCTTCATAATAACATATGACATCTTATCATTACCGCAAGTCAATTGCACTCCTGGGGAAAGGAAGAGGCCAAGATACGTGTTACCTATACAATGCCCCCAAGGATATTATCAGGATATAAATAAGTAAATACAACAAAAAGAAGAAGAAGGAGGAAAAAGTTGATACTGGATAATGTTTAGCTGTGTTATAATGTAATTCAAGTTTTGTAAGAAAGGGAAAAAGTGTACTTTCATGCTAGGATATGATGTGACAGTTCAGAATATCTAAACAGCAATTTTGAATGAGCAGAGCTATTCACAGAAGTTAACCCATCTCCTCAGAAATCTTCTTGGCCAATCAAAGCTAGTCTGTAAAAAAAATCAGACTGGACTAAGAAATGCATTAAAATTGTAACATGCTTTTATTGCTCACAAAAATGTTGCGGTATATATTTCTAGGTGATTTAGCACATTCATGATTCTTATTTCAAGATTTCTCCCTTCTCCCAAATGTTCTTATAGGCCTGTTCGTGGAATTCTGAGTGTCTGATAAACCTGCTACAGATTTTTTTTTTCTACCAGAAAGCAATAGAGAAAAAACCTTTTCTGTCATCAGAATCTAACATTTTATTTGTCGCTGATTGATTGACTTATTTTTGTGCAAACTCTATTTAGACAGATCTCTGACATCTGTTATACTCATAGGTTCCTTCAATTAACCTCCATTCCTCTATTTTTAAGATATTGTTTATTTCATGCAAGGCCTCAAAATATTAAGCCAGTGACTAATCTGATGGGCAATTGGATGGGAAACTATTATGTACAGTTTTGGGTTCCTTAGCTGAAGAAAGATGTTGAAAAACTAGAGAAGGTCTACTGGGGAGTTAACAAGATGATCAGGGTCCTCGGTTACATGACCTATAACAAGCTCAGTAGATGGGCTTGTATATTTTGGGGAAGAGCAGGCTGAGAGAGGATCCAATATCAGCCTATTATTTGATTGAAATTTCAAAGATGATGTTTCTGTACTCTTTCCACAGGCAGCAAATGGTAAGATAGCCACAGGTGGTGGTGTAGGAAGGCAGTGCAGCACTAGAACAGGTTACCCAGACCTATTTCAGTCATCCAAGGATTCACTTTATTGTCCTCTTCCTCTACCATATCGCAAGCTTCTGGCCAAAGTAAAAAGCATAGGACATGGAAATCAATTTTTGTGCCCTTTTCCACCCAAAAGTCGCTTGGTGTTTTCTCTCAGCTCAGGATTATGTGTTTCATGTTTCTGTTTCCATTTTTCAATTAAACTCAAGTGCTTAATCAAAGGAAATCATGTCTCAGCAGGAAGCCAGAAGTGGGTAAATAAGCTGGAGGGGACAGGGAGAATCCATAGTGTTACTTAGCAGTGTATGTGGTTCAAGCATCACCCAGATAATCAAAGAGGCTTGTCTGCTGTTATGCATCAGGCAGAACAGGCCATTAACTTACTCACAATGACAAATGGGGATAGATGAATTTTGGTTTCAGGTTTCATTCCTGAGGTGCATTTCACAGGGCTCTCCAGAGCTTCACAGTGTACTTTGTTTCCAATCAGAACTTTCCTGACAAATCACAGAATCACAGAATGGTAGGGGTTGGAAGGGACCTCTGTGGGTCATCTAGTCCAACCCCCCTGCCGAAGCAGGGTCACCTACAGTAGGCTGTAGAGGACCTTGTCCAGGCGGGTCTTGAATATCTCCAGAGAAGGAGACTCCACAACCTCCCTGGGCAGCCTGTTCCATTGCTCCGTCACCCTCAGAGTGAAGAAGTTCTTCCTCATGTTCAGACGGAACTTCCTGTGCTTCAGTTTGTGCCCATTGCCCCTTGTCCTGTCTCTGGGCACCACTGAAAAGAGTTTGGCGATGCTACTGAAGCTACTTGCACTTCAGGAAACTTAATGTGGAGGCAGTTTTGCCTAGTTCCTGCATGGCAACAGAGTTGTAGCTTAATACCGTACCAGTTACGGGTGCCACAGCAAACTCCTGGGGATTGATGTGAGAGCACATAAAACCTGTGTTTGTATGTCCAGGAGGGCAATTGCTTAGTGTCTATTCAACCCGTTCTCCTTCCTTCTAGCTCCTTCTTTTGTATTTCCCTCTTCTGTCTCCTTGGATGCTTTTTTAATTTTTCTTCTTTTCTCCCTCAGTTCTTCAACTTCTTCCTTTTTGTCTTTGTCAGAAAGCATCCCTACACTTTCTCTAAAAAAAAAAATCTTCCTCAAAACAGTATACTTTTTAGAAATGTCAGCAAAATCCACTTAATGACTTCTGATAGTGCACATGATGACTTCTGATAGTGCACATGATGTGGGTTAGCAAAAACAAGATGTGTTCAAGGACGTGGAGACAGTCTGTTGCTATTAGCGCTAGTGCATAGTTACCAATCATAAGGGAATATGAGGCGCGTGAACAGCGCGTGATTTATGTCTGTAGCCTATCCGAATAAGCGTGATCGCGTGTACGGATATGAAAAATGTATATAACCGCACAAGCGGAGCAATAAAGTAAATCGACTGTGCATTGCATCAATGTGTGAGAGTCATTTCTGTCCCTGCATTGATGCTGAAATTCGGCGTTGTGGTGACCCCGACGTGATACCCCAGCCGAAGAAGTCAGGGGACTGCCGGCCGGCGAGGTAAGCCAGGCTGCCCGAGAGAGGCAGGAACGGATCCGCGGCACGCCGGGGGGGGGTGAATATTGGCAGTATGGGTTCCACTGTATCAGTGTTGGAAAAGGCGGTGCAGAAAAGCCTGCCAGAATTGGCGGATCGAGCCAACGTGAAGTCAACTGAAGGACAGATATCGGGACTATTATTGTGCTACCGCCGACAAAAGCTGATAGTAACGACAGATCGGTTGTTCGACTTGGATGTGTGGCAGAGAATCGGGGACTCTGTGCATGCAGGTCGGCAACAAAGAGGAGTGACAATTAGCCCCTGTTTTTCCAGCTGTCAAAAGAATGATCAGCTGAACGGAACGAAAGCTCAACTGAAAGATTTTACAGAGAATTTTGAAAGAACAAAGTCTTGCAGCTTAAAATCCCTGAGGAAACCATTACTTGGAAATCAGTTCATACCGCTTTAAATGCTCTAAAACCCGCAGAAACTATCTTAGAAGTGGCTGCTACTCCTCCACCGTTATCTCAAAAGCAGGGACAGAGCTGCAGTCTTTTGAAATTTAACCCCACATACGATGAAATTCCTAACCCAATATGAGAAATGCGGAAGGTAAATCCGCCAGAACCTGACGATCCTTTAAATCCAGAGAAATGGGAAGTGAGGTGTAAAATCTGGCACCCCGAAAGTGTACGACAGGGTCCCGCTGCAGCAATTGGCGTACCCGACCTGAGATCAAAGCAGGGTGAATTCCAGCATAAAACCACGCAGTCCCTCAGACACAGCACAGCCCGCAGTGCCAGCGACCACCACACCAGACAGGTCCGCAAACCTTACACCTGGTGGGGCACACGGCCCTCCCCAGGCAACCGGCGGTGCTGCCCGGCACCCCACCCCCCTCCCCCGATCCCAGCGCGCCGGCCCAGCCCGGCCCAGCCCAACCCAGAAGCGGCGCAGCAAGAACCATCTTCCTGACATTCAAGTACTTGGTTGAAAAAAGTGTGTATAATTCAATTACTGCAGTAGAATTCCTTGTGGACAAACACCTGGACTTTATTATCTTTCCCGGGTTCAGATGGCCTTTCTAGATGATGTTGTTCACTCTGTGTAAAGGTGAAAATACCGACATCACGACTGAACTAGGGCTCTGGGGTTAAGTTTTGGAGAGTGAATTATTTTGCTGCTTTCTGGTAGTAGAGTTTGGGTACCCAGGTAGGACCCTGCTCTTGAACATCAATGGTCCGAGGGATTGCAGGACCTCCAGCCGGCACCGAGGGATTCTCGGGGAGAACCTCTGATCCCTGGACCAAAAAGGTTCTGAGCAGGAACCATTAATAAGACAAAGGCATTCTTCCAGTATTGTTTCGTGTTGCCTGTCTGCTAATCGTAGTGAAAGCTTCACAGCATTGGGCTATATCCCTGGGGAGAAGTGAAAGTGCCCTTCCTAAAACAGAATTAAAAAGAGAGCACTCTTCCTGAAACCGAGCCTCAGGAATTTGTCTGTTAAATGTTGAATGTTATTGTAAGTCCTTGTCTGTTCATAAGTCTTTGCATTGCAAAAAAAAAAAAAAAAAAAAAAAAAATCATAAGTCTTTGCAATATTTGGATTTAAGTTGAATACTTGGTGTGCTTGTGTGTGTGCGGTCGCGACTATGATTGTGTGATTTTATGTGTTTGTTGTCATAGTGTTTGTATTTCTGTGTTCTGATGGATTTATTTGGTTTCTGTGATCTAACGGATTTGTCTGGACTAAGTAACTGCCTTTGCGTCTTTGGTTTGGTGAGTTCTGCAGGTATTGTATATAGTTAATGACTTATACCCTTAGATACATTGATTGTAGCCTAGGTGATTAATATGAATACAGGTTATGGTATGCACTTCACATCCATATATCTTTTTATTAGCATTTGTGTTCTTGTGTTTGTTTTTGGTATTGCACAGTAGGGGGGCTGTTACTGGACCATAATGCCAATAGTGATGCTTAGGTGTGTCAATGTAGAACTTGCTTTAAATTCATTAAATAAAAAAGGGGGAGATGTAGAGGAAGCAGTGATTATATTGGTTCCGTGTATAATACGCATAACACAAAAGGCACTAGAGGCAACTGTAAAGAAAATTTTTGTGATGCAACTAACACCAATTGAGAAAATGTTTTTAAAGCAATGACAAGATAGCTTAGCTTTTTATTGAAAGAAAAGGGGGGAGATGTTTGGGTCGATGTAGTTTGAGAGTTAGCATGACTAGGCCGCTTAAGCAAAACAGTTAGCATAACTGAACAGGCCGCTGGAAAGGACAGCTAAGAATAGCCATTGAGAAAGTTCTGATAGTGCACATGATGTGGGTTAGCAAAAACAAGATGTGTTCAAGGACGTGGTGGCAGTCTGTTGCTATTGGCGCTAGTGCATAGTTACCAATCATAAGGGAATGTGGGGCGTGTGAACAGCGTGTGATTTATGTCTTTAGCCTATCCAAATAAGCGTGATCGCGTGTACAGACATGAAAAATGTATATAACCACGCAAGCGGAGCAACAAAGTGAATCGACTGTGCATTGCATCAATGTGTGAGAGTCATTCCTGTCCTTGCACGGATGCTGAAACTTGGCAGGGGATGGAGTCAGCAGTGACGGAGGCGTGACCCTCCTGAGTACAAGAGCAAACCCTAGGCAGCGCGAGCAACCAGGAGCGCGGCGAACAGGGTGGGCAAACAGGGAGTGGAGCATCAGAAGGGTGTGGCGCGGCAGTTTGCGCGGCAGTTCGCGCAGGCAGGGCGTGCAGGGAAGGCGGAGGCTGTCCCCCGGCTCCTGAGGCAAGCTCAGGAAACTCATCTGCAGGAAGGAAGCCCAGCCATGGCACCCCACCGTCAGAAGGCTGCTTCTTCTCTGCTGGTCAGAAAGGAAGCCTCAACCCACACTGAGGTCCCTGGAAAGCACGCAGCTGTCCAGGTCTCTGGCTGCAGCGAGTGCCACCGGCTAGCACTGGAAACGGACAACAGCAAAGGGAATAACTGCGTAAGGTGTGACCAGGTGGACTATCTACTCTGCCTGGTGGCAGAGCTAAGAGAAGAGGTAGATAGGCTATGGAGCATAAGGGAGGCCGAGCAGGAGATCGACTGGTGGAGCCTTGCCCTGACAACCCAGGAGTCTACCCAGGAACAACCTGTAAAAAAGGCCCAGGACCAAAGGACACTAGTAACCTCCCCCCATCAGGCTGAAGGAAGGGACGCAAAGGAAAACAGCGAGTGGAAGCGGGTCCGCAATCGGGGCAATAGGCAAACCCTTCCCTTGCCCACCACATCTCCACAGGTGCCTCTGCATAATAGGCATGAGGCTCTAGATGTGGAGTACAAGACGGTGGATGGTGCAGGGGTTGACCCATCCACATCGGAGGAGGCACAAAGATCAGAAGGACCTCCCTCTCATATTACTACCAGCTCCACAAGGAGGAAGAGACGAGTCATAGTTGTAGGAGACTCCCAGCTGAGGGGAACAGAGGGTCCAATATGCCAGGCAGACCCTCCTCTCAGGGAAGTCTGTTGCCTCCCAGGAGAACGGGTCAAAGACATTGCTAGGAAACTTCCTAGACTGGTCTGACCCTCAGACTATTATCACAGAATCACAGAACGGTAGGGGTTGGAAGGGACCTCTGTGGGTCATCTAGTCCAACCCTCCTGCCGAAGCAGGGTCGCCTAGAGCAGGCTGCACAGGACCTTGTCCAGGTGGGTCTTGAATATCTCCAGAGAAGGAGACTCCACAACCTCCCTGGGCAGCCTGTTCCAGTGCTCCGTCACCCTCAGAGGGAAGAAGTTCTTCCTCATGTTCAGACGGAACTTCCTGTGCCTCAGTTTGTGCCCATTGCCCCTTGTCCTGTCTCTGGGCACTACTGAAAAGAGTCTGGCCCCATCCTCCTGACACCCACCCTTCAGATATTTGTAAGCATATATTATGTGGGAAACGATATAATCTGAGACACAACAGCACTGTCTCATGACCCTGAAAGATCAGTGCGTCCTGCGCCTCCCTTCTCTGTTCTCATGAGATAAGCTGTTTTCACACATCCAGGTGCAAAAGATCCTGGAAAACAGCAACTGTGAACTGGCATTCGCAAAGTCACGAATCCAAAGCTGATTGGCTCTAGTAACTATTGTATGAGTATATAAGGTATTCACTTGAGCAATAAAATGATTCTGATCGAGCACAAGATTGGGGTCCGTGAAGTCATTCACCACAATATTAGGTCCCCTCGCAGCCTTCTCTTCTTCAGGCTGAACAAGCCCAGCTCCCTCAGCCTCTTCTCGTAGGAGAGATGCTCCAGTCCCTTCACCATCCTCGTAGCCCTCCACTGGACACTCTCCAGTAGCTCCTCATCTTTCTTGAACTGGGAAGCCCAGAACTAGACAGAATCCTCTGCTGCTCTTCAACGTGGGTGCGGACGAAGTTGCAGTAAGTAGCCCGAGGGTAATTAAAAAAGAATTCAAAGCCCTAGGACGATTAGTAAAGGAATCTGGAGCACAGGTTATCTTTTCATCGCTCCTTCCAGTGGTGGGCAGAGATGTTGAGCGACAGAGGCAGACTCAGTCTATCAACACATGGCTCCGTGACTGCTGTCACTGCCACAACTTTGGGTTCTTTGACCATGGGACGACATAAACAGCACCAAGCTTGCTGGCATCAAATGGGAGCCGGGTTTCTCAAAGGGGGAAGAGGATCTTTGCCCAGGAGCTTGTGGGGCTCATGGACAGGGCTTTAAACTAGAGGTGAAGGGGGAAGGGGAACCTATCAGGCTTGCCAGCGACAGGATAGGGGAGGATACACAATGGTTAGAGGGATGGGGGGCTAGTAGGAGCCCTCAACCCGTTGCCCAGCAGCAGGTGAGGGACACTGCAGCAATGTGGAAGTCTTGCCGAGGGGAGCTGGAGGCGCCTGAGGTATCAGGTGCCAACAAGAAAATACCCATGAAACACCTCAAGGGAAAAAAGGGGTGCTCTGCTATGAAGGTAACGAGGCCGACAGCTCAGATGAAATGCCTCTATACAAATGCATGCAGCATGGGAAACAAACAGGAGGAGTTGGAAGCAGTCGTGCTGCTGGAAATCTATGACCTGATTGCCATCACGGAAACTTGGTGGGATGAATCTCACGACTGGAATGTAGCTCTTGATGGCTACAGGCTCTTCAGAAGGGACAGGCGAGGAAGGAGGGGCAGGGGCGTTGCCCTTTACATCAAGAAAACACTACAGAGTGAAGAGCTGTCCCTGAAGAATAGCCACGAGTAGGTCGAAAGCTTATGGGTAAGAATCAGAGAGAGAGGCAACAAAGGGAACCTAGTGGTTGGTGTCTACTACAGGCCGCCAGATCAAGAGGAGCTGACAGACGAAGCGTTCTTCCTCCAACTCCAGGAGGCTTTGCGCTCGCAGGCTCTCGTCCTACTGGGGGACTTCAACCACCCCGACATCTGCTGGAAAAGCAACACGGTAAGCTGTAGGCAATCCAGCAGGTTCCTAGAATGCATTGAGGACAACTTCTTAAGCCAGGTAATAAGCACCCCTACCCGAGGGGATGCGATACTAGACCTGGTGGTCACCAATGCGAGTGAGCTCGTTGGGGATGTCAAGATCAAAGGCAGCCTGGGCTGCAGTGACCACGCGCTGGTGGAACTAATGCTACTGAGGGAAATGGGAATAACGAAGAGCATAGTCAGGACCCTAAATTTTAGGAGGGCAAATTTCCAGCTCTTCAAGGAGATAGATAGTCAGAAGGACTCCCTGGGAAATGGTCCTCAGGGACAGGGGAACAGAACAGAGCTGGCAGGTCTTTAAGGATGTATTCCGCAGAGCGCAAGAGCTCTCGATCCCCAAGTGTAAGAAGTCAGGCAGAGAAGGGAAGAGACCGGCATGGCTGAGGCAAGAGATGCTGGTCAAACTAAGGAAGAAGAGGGAACTGCACAGGCAGTGGAAGCAGGGACTGGCTTCCTGGGAAGAGTATAGGGAAGCTGCCCGGTTGTGTAGGGATGGGGTCAGGAAGGCCAAGGCACAGCTGGAGCTGAACTTGGCAAGGCATGCGAAAAATAACAAGAAGGGCTTCTACAGGTATGTAAGACGGAAAAAGATGGTCAAAAGAAAGCGTACCCCCGCTCACGAGCGAGACTGGCAAACTGGTAACAGTAGATGAGGAGAAGTCATGGCAGTCAGGGGAAGTCCCCAGTGACTGGAAAAAGGGAAACATTGTGCCCCTTTTCAAAAAGGGTAGAAAGGAAGACCCTGGGAACTACCGACCTGTCAGCCTCACCTCTGTGTCTGGGAAGATCATGGAACAGATCCTCCTAGAACATATGCTAAGGCACATGGAGGCCAGGGAGGTGATTCGAGACAGCCAGCACGGCTTAACCAAGGGCAAGTCCTGCCTGACCAACCTAGTGGCTTTCTATGATGATGTAACAACAAGGGTGGACAAGGGAAAACCTATGGATGTCATCTATCTGGATTTTTGTAAAGCCTCTGACACGGTCCCCCACAACATCCTTCTCTCCAAATTGGAGAGCCATGGATTTGATGGGTGGACCGTTCGGTGGAAAAGGAATTGGTTGGATGGTCGCAGCCAAAGGGTAGTGGTCAACGGCTCAATGTCCGGATGGAGACCAGTGACGAGTGGAGTCCCTCAGGGGTCCGTACTGGGACCGGTGCTGTTCAATATATTTATCAATGACACGGACAGCGACATCGAGTGTATCCTCAGCAAGTTTGCAGATGACACCAAGCTGAGTGGTACGGTTGAGACACCAGAAGGACGGGATGCCATCCAGAGGGACCTGGACAAGCTGCAGAGGTGGGCCTGTGTGAACCTCATGAGGCTCAACAAGGCCAAGTGCAAGGTCCTACACCTGGGTCGGGGTAATCCCCGGTATCAATACAGGCTGGGGGATGAAAGGATCAAGAGCAGCCCTGCAGAGAGGGACTTGGGGGTACTGATAGACGAAAGGCTGGACATGAGCCGGCAATGTGCGTTGGCAGCCCAGAGGGCCAACCATGTCCTGGGCTGCATTAAGAGAAGCGTGGCCAGCAGGTCGAGAGAGGTGATTCTGCCCCTCTACTCTGCTCCGGTGAGACCTCACCCGGAGTACTGCGTACAGCTCTGGAGCCCTCAGCACAAGAAGGACATGGAACTGTTGGAGGGGGTCCAAAGGAGGGCTACAAAAATGATCCGAGGGCTGGAGCACCTCTCCTATGAGGACAGGCTGAGAGAGTTGGGCTTGTTCAGCCTGGAGAAGAGAAGGCTGCGGGGAGACCTGATTGCAGCCTTTCAGTACTTAAAGGGAGCCTATAGGAAAGATGGGGACAATCTGTTTAGTAGAGACAGCAGTGACAGGACGAGGGGTAATGGTTTTAAGCTAAAACAGGGTAGGTTTAGGCTGGATATAAGGAAGAAATTCTTTACAATGAGGGTGGTGAAACACTGAACGGGTTGCCCAGAGAGGTAGTGGAGGCCCCATCCCTGGAAACATTCAAGACCAGGTTGGACAGGGCTCTGAGCAACCGGATCTAGTTAGCGGTGTCCCTGCTCGCTGCAGGGGGGTTGGACTAGATGACCTCTAGGGGTCCCTTCCAACCCAAAACTGTTAGTGATTCTATGATTCTATGATTATCCACCCCTTATTCCATACCATCTATGTCATGCCCAGGTCCCCCATTGTCCAGTTGATCACCACCACTTCTCCTGTCTCCAGATATCATTCCCTTAGTCTATGGATCATCACTCTAAATTGTCCACTGAGTTCATTTAATCCATGACTTCGGGCTCCATCTGTCGTAATGGTCTTCCGTGGCAGGAGAGGTGGTGTGTGGTGATGGGCGGTCACTTGCTGCATCCGGAGCTCACGGCTGATGTATCTGGTGCGGCCCGTGCCCACAGTCTGCAGGAGATGTTGATCTTGATGAAGATGCTGGGTGCCAGTTGTTGAAAACCAGGTCCAGTCCCATCATCGCTGTGCTCTGCAAGGTTTCATCAAAAAGTCCATCCTTTAATCTGGACGATTCTTACTATGATACTACTGGTATAACATATAACAATTATAACAGCGATAACAGACAGAGACAGGGTTATTTAACAATTAACTTTATACAATTTATTTATGGACTATTCTCACCCAAAATCAAATCCCCATGAGGTACACATCGGACTTCCCCATCCTTCCGCATTACCCACCACGTACACCCAGGTCCTTGAGCAAAAGCAATCCCCCGGACGGGCTTGCCTTTGCCCGAGGCAGGACTAACCCAAACTGTCTTCCCTAACATGTTCCGCATGTGCACTACAGGGACTTTATCCCCTTCTACGGGGCGCTGAGGTTTTGACTGGGCAGGACCAGCCCTGTTGTTGGATCCCCTGGTGTTCACCAACCAGGTGGCCTTTGCTAAATGAGTATCCCAATTTTTGAAAGTCCCACCCCCCATTGCTCTCAAGGTGATTTTTAGATTTGTATCGTTCGATCTTTCCAGAGGATGGTGCATGGTAGGGGATGTGATACACCCACTCGATACCGTGTTCTTTGGCCCAGGTGTCTGTGAGGCTGTTACGAAAGTGAGTCCCGTTGTCGGACTCAGTTCTTTCGGGAGTGCCATGTCTCCACAGGACTTGTTTTTCCAGGCCCAGGATGGTATTCCGGGCAGTGGCATGGGGCACAGGGTAGGTTTCCAGCCATTCGGTGGTGGCCTCCACCATTGTGAGCACATAGCGCTTGCCTTGGTGGGTTTGTGGCAGTGTGATGTAGTCAATCTGCCAAGCCTCCCCATATTTATATTTTAGCCATCGTCCTCCATACCACTGAGGCTTTACCCGCTTGGCTTGCTTGATTGCAGCGCATGTTTCACATTCATGGATAACCTGTGCGATGGTGTCCATGGTCAAGTCCACCCCTCGGTCACGAGCCCATCTGTATGTCGCGTCTCTTCCTTGGTGGCCCGAGGTGTCATGGGCCCACCGAGCTATAAAAAATTCACCCTTATGTTGCCAGTCCAGATGCACCTGAGCCACTTCAATCTTGGCAGCCTGATCCACCTGGTGGTTGTTCTGATGTTCCTCAGTGGCCCGACTCTTAGGGACATGGGCGTCCACGTGACGGACTTTTACAACCAACTGCTCCAGATGGGCAGCAATATCTTGCCACAATAGGGCAGCCCAGATAGGTTTGCCTCTGCGCTGCCAGTTGTTCTTCTTCCATTGCTGCAGCCACCCCCGCAAGGCATTGGCCACCATCCAGGAGTCGGTGTAAACACAGAGCACTGCCCACTTCTCTCGACTGGCAATGTCTAAAGCCAGCTGGATGGCTTTCACCTCTGCAAACTGGCTCGATTCACCTTCTCCCTCTGCAGTTTCCACGACTTGTCATGTAGGGCTCCATACAGCAGCCTTCCACCTCCGCTGCTTCCCTACAATGCGACAGGACCCATCCGTGAACAGGGCATACTGTTTCTTCTCTTCTGGCAGCTTGTTATAGAGTGGGGCCTCTTCAGCACGTGTCACCTCCTCCTCTGGCGATGCTCCAAAATCTTTGCCTTCTGGCCAGTCCATGATTACCTCCAGAATTCCTGGGCGACTGGGGTTTCCCATTCGGGCGCGCTGGGTGATCAGCGCGACCCACTTACTCCATGTAGCATCAGTGGCTGTTGCTTTAAAGGGGGTGGTAAGGGGAGTCTGATATTCAACTTGCCTGCCAGAGCCCTTCCAAGGACTTTCACTGAAACAGTTTCGCAAAGTTGAAACAATAGGTAATTTATTCAAGCGACACCTTATCACAGATTCGGAATTGCCGTTGATAAATGCACTGTCTAAAAAAGTGGAGCTCAAAGTAATAGTTTAGCGCTTTAGTTAACAATGTGTTCCCGGGGGTACGTCTGACAAAGTCAGAGGCGCGACTCTTACCAAAAAGGCGTCCCTTCTTGGGGGTGGAAGAGAGGTTCAGGCCCATCGACCTGTCCGTCAGGTGAAGTTCTCGCTTGGCTCCTCCTCCCAAAGAGAGTTTTCAAGTGCCAATTTTTATATGTATGGAAATCTTTTTGTGAGGTGGGACTAAGTCAATTATTGTGTATCGATTGGCTCTTGGCATGGAATGTCGTGTCGTCAGAAGCGGGACTCAGCAGTGTGACTCGCCTTCGGAGCAGGCATCTTGGTATGTGTATTCAGGGGCCATCTGTGCTTTATCCAAAGCAATCTCTGAGCAATCTCTGGCTGCGCAGCCTCCGCGGTGCCCCACAGATCACTGGGTTTACAGTGATGGGCTATCCCCCCTTACTTTTGTCTGATAAGATAAGCACCAGTTAATTACTTCCTTTGTTAGCTCTTTGGCTCTTGACACCTCAGTCTTTTGTCTTGCATTCCACAAGTCCAGCAAGGCCATCGATTACAGTGGCATAATGCGTAGAGGAAACCCTATCTTTGAACATCCAGCCCAGGACCGGCAATCCTGGTGCTAGGAGGAGTTGTGCTTCAGCGCCGACCACTTTTGAAGCAGCTCCAACGCCTTCATATGCTGCCAGAATCTTTTTTTCAGTGTTAGTATAGCAGGCTTAGGATCCTTTGTATCTGTGGCTCTAAAACACCAGGGGTCGACCTCGAGTCTCCCCTGGTGCTTTCTGCCAGAGACTCCAGTTTGGGCCCTTCTCCCCGGCTGCGGTGTAGAGCACTTTTTTAACATCTTGCCCTGACCAGACTGGACCAAGGGCTATGGCTTCAACTACGTCCCTCTTAATTTGTTCAAATGCTTGTCATTGCTCAGGGCCCCATTCAAAATAATTCTTCTTCCGGGTTGCGTAGTACAGAGGACTTACTGGCTGTAATTTGGGATGTGCATCCTCCAAAAACCCACATCATCTAAGAAGGCCTATTCGGTGGTGTGACTTCATTCAGGCCACGGTAGTCTATTGTCAGTCTCCACTCTCCAGTAGATTTTCTCACTGGCCATATGGGAGTATTAAAGGGTGAGCGAGTTTTGCTGATCACTCCTTGACTCTCCAGCTGGCGGATCAGCTGATGAATGGGGAGAAGGGAGTCTCGGTTAGTACGATATTGTCGCCGGTGCACCGTTGTGGTCACGATTAGCACCTGTTGTTCTTCAACCCTCAGCAACCCCACAACGGAAGGATCCTCCGAGAGACCAGGCAAAATGGACAGCTGTTCAATTTCTTCTGTCTCCAAAGCAGCTATGCCAAAAGCCCACCGATACGCCTTTGGGTCCTTGAAATACCCTCTCCTAAGACAGTCTATCCCAAGGATGCACGGAGCCTCGGGGCCTGTTACAATGGGGTGCTTCTGCCACTCCTGCCCAGTGAGGCTCACTTCAGCCTCCAGTACACTCAGCTCTTGGGACCCCCCTGTCACTCCCGAAATGCAAATGGACTCTGACCCTTTGAAATCTGATGACATTGAAGTACACTGTGCACCAGTGTCCACTAGAGCTTGATACTCTTGTGGATCTGATGTGCCAGGCCACCGAATCCACACCATCCAATAAACGTCGTTCTCCCTTTCCTCCACCTGGCTGGAGGCAGGGCCCCTCTAATCCTGGTCAGAGAATTTGCTGCTCACCTGCTGTAAGAATGACTTGGAGGTCCCTTCCAGAGGATCGGAATCAAGATCAAACTGTCTACCTGGTCTGGAGAGCTGTTCACTGGAAACTGGAGTGGCATTTTTCCTAGCAGAATCCCCTTTTGTGATTGTTTTACCTCACAACTCATGCACACGTGCCTCTAGACTTGAGGTGGGTTTTCCATCCCCCTTCCTCATGTCCTCTCTGTGGTCACGCAGGTAGAACCACAGGGTGCCCCGTGGTGTGTAGCCTCTGTATTCTCTCTCCTGAGCAGAGGAACGCTTGCCCCTAATAGCTGAGACACTGGCCCGTACAGGTGGCAAGTAGGACCTATTCTCTTTTGTTTACCAGACCTCCTGGGCCAGTTTCTCCATGGCTGAGACAAGGGAGGAAGAGAGACTTTCTTCATATTGCCGGAGTCGGACCGCCACCTCATCCTCTGTTGGTGCCTCCTCACCTTTCCAGTTTACAACTGCCAGTGAGTTGGCATATGAGGATGGGGTGCTCCGCACAAACTTCCTTCACATGTGTCGTGTGCACTGGACTTCATCTGGGTCTGTGGGTACCTGCTCATCGTCTGTGTCATAGTAAACCAGCTCCCGCACAGCTAATTCCCTCAAGTACTGAATACCCCTTTCCATATTGGTCCACTTGCCAGGATAGCATACAAAATCGTCACTGAAGGGGTACCTCTCCCTCACGCCTGACAGAAGCCTCCTCCAGAGGCTGAGGACTTGTTCCTTTTTCCCAGCAGCCTTGTCAATGCCCCCATCCCTGACAAGGGATCCCAGCTGCTTGGCTTCCTTGCCCTCTAATTCCAAGCTGCTGGCCCCGTTATCCCAGCACCGCAGCAGCCAGGTGGCAATGTGCTTGCCTGGGTGGCGGCTGAAATCTTTCCGCATGTCTCGCAGCTCGCCCAGGGACAGGGACCGGGTGATGATTTCTGTCTCTATCTCCCACCATGACCCTGGCTCATCGTCATCCCTCCCAGAGCGATCTGCTCTCTTTGCATCTTTCTTTTGTTTTACAGGGGCAACTGCTGCTGGCACAGGTTGGTCATCGGGCTCATCCACGATGCCTGTGGCTAGAGTTGGAGCTGCAGCAACTGCCGTGCCCGCTGGGGAAGCCGGAAAAACGCCAGTGGCTGCAGCAGCGGTGATGCCGTTTGGGGGGGCTGTGACTGCCTGCTGGGCTGGAGGGACTGCAGGGCTGGCTTGGTGGGGCAGCGCCAGTCGCAGTGCCTGCTGCTTCATTTCCCTCCCTTTCCCCTTTAGGGCACTGAACAGTGTTGAACATGGCTCGGTAGGCGTGGGCCAGACCCCAGCACATTGCGGTGATTTGTGTCTCTCTGGAGTTCCCAGGGTGGCAGCACACTTTTTGCAGATATTTTACCAGATTGTCCGGATTCTGCGCTTGTTCAGGGGTGAGTTTCAAAGACACCGGGGGTGCCCACTGCCCTAGACACCTGCCCATGCTGTCCCACACACCCAGCCACTCACAGCTACCCAGCCCCGGGGCAGGTCTCTGCAGGATGTTGTTAACTACTTGTGTAACCCTAAACAAGACCCAAAACCCATTCAGGAGGCATAACAATAGAAACACGCTGCCCTGAGCATCCCACGGGTACTCGAAATTCTCAAAAGCAGTTAGGACTAGCCTGAAGGAGAGAGGGGGTGTGTAAGAGTGGGTGAAGGTATCCCCCTCCGGTTTTCCCCACAGGCTTGGTTTGGTTATTAACAAATTCTAAGACATAGGATCCAAGGTATGGAAATGACCACAGTGCCGCATGCAAATACAAGCCTAATTTCATGCACATTGATGTTATCATATCATAAGTCGATATCATACAGTACAGCAAAATTGTCATCCTGATCCTTTTTCCAGTGATGATGAACAGCATGGTAGTGAACATATTGCAAGTAAGGATTCAAATACCACAGCCATCTGATCGAAGTCAGAAACATTTTTTACTGGCGACTATTTAACTAACACAATAAATGCGTATAACAAAATTTAACAAAATCTAAGAAAGCTGTTTTAACACCCGCTGCTCAGCCCTGCCGTTATCCCTGCCCCACGCTTGGGTGCCAAATTTAATGTTATAGTTTGGCTGCAGCCGGCAACAAAAGCACTACGTGGCCGCCCCTCCCACCACCGGGGTGTGGAGGAGAATGGAAAGAAACAGGCAGAAACTGGTGGGTCGGGATAAGGGCAGTTTAACAGAACAGCAAACAAAGGGAACAGTAACTACAATGATACAGATAAGGAGATAACACAACACAAACCGCACAACACAGAGAGCCGCTCTCCCGGACCGCCGCCGTGCACTCCCGAGCCGCGAGTGAGTTCCCGTCGCCCAGCTTCCCCCCCCCCCCCCACCGGAACCCAGCATGATGGCACATGGTATGGAATACCCTGCTCTGTTTGGTCAGGTTGGGTCAGCCCACCCGGCTGTGTCCCTTCCTGGATTCCGGTGAAAATTAACCCTGTCCTGGTCGAACCCAGGACACCAAGTCATAGCTGTCCTGCTGTACAATGGTTTCCAGCTCCTCCTGTTTATTGCTCATGCTACATGCATTGTTGTAGATGCACTCGAGCTGGTCTGTTGATCTCACCCCCGACAATGGCATGCCATGCCTGGGCTCATCTCTAGTGAGCTGGGTGATGTCCCCTTCCCCCTTCGAAGCTAGTTTAAAGCCCTCTCAGTTAGCCCTGCCATCTCGTGGGCAAGAATCCTTTTTTCCCATTTGAGACAGCTGGACTCCATCTGTCGCCAGCTTGCGCTGTGCCATGTAAACCTCCCCATGATCAAAGAAACTAAATTCCACTGATGGCACCAGTCTCTGAGCCTGTTTTCCTGCCCTTTTCAGTGCTCTTCCCTGCTGCTGACGGGATAGACAAAAACACCACCTGCACCCCTGATCCTTCAACCAGTTGCCCCAGTGTCCTGAAGTCCCTTTTGATGGCCTTGGGACTTGTCTCCGTGATCTCATAACCGCCAACCTGCATTACCAACAGTGGGTAATAATCAGAGGGCCGCACCAGACCACTGATCTAAATAGGATAAAATCACCTGCATTGGTGAAAGTCCAGTGACTAGAGATCTCTAAGCCGTATTACTGTATTGACTAAATCTCCATTGGTTACAATGAGAATCAAGACAATTAGTTTGGATTTACACACTTACACAGTAGAAACATGAAAGTCTTTAAGTTGAACATCACTTCAAATGTATATTCTTTTGGTGACCAGGAGACTAGCCTGTTTGCCATGTAGGACAGATAAAGGTTAAAAGAATACTTATGTCTTCCTTTATGTTGTTTCTAGTTCTGGACTCAGATTAAGCTTGTGATGACTATAATTAAAATTTTCACTATTCTAAGTACATAGCTATTTTAGGTAAAATCCATGATTAGGAGGGAAAGAGTTCATATGGTAGAGTAACCTATATGTAACATTCTTAGAGAACACAAATAAAGAGATTCACAATGGAGTTTGTACAGATATATTGATTGATTTATTGTCAAAGTAGCAGTTACCTTCAAGCAAGCTCTGAGCCACTCATCTTGCAACTGAACCAAAATCACCCACAACAAACTTTTAATTTGTGATGTTAAAAATAAAGTTAAAGTTCAGTTTAGCATTTCTGCAAAATATGATTCATAAGTTATATCAGTAGGTTTTATACCCTAGAAATTAAATCTCCACAACATTCAAAAGTGAGGGAAAAGTGTAATATGGTTTAGCACCTGGAACAAATATCTGTATGCTCATCTGGGTTTGAGTCTTTTCTATCCCTAAGCCACCTCTGCTGTAGCATGAGCCAGACATCAAAACTTGTGGAAAGAGCCAAGTATGGTTGCAGTCATTGGAGGCCTCACATTTTACTTCACTGAACTTTTGGAGAAGGTCCTGCAGCAAAAGCAGTCCAAGATTTTGGTGGTCAACCTTCTGTGTTTATTTTAGCTCAATATGATAGTTCCAAGAAGCAGAAACTCAAAAGGTCTCTTCGAGAACAAAGTGGCTGATCATACTCAGTAAAAGTTATGCAGGGAGGTTTGCCTATTTATTCTCACCGGAAACATAAGCCAAACACTAATATCTGGAGCTAGGAAGACATTTCTCCATGCAGCCATGTAATTACACAGTTTATTGTCACTGACATCAGTTCTCATCTCCTCCAAAATTACCATCAGCTACAGATTTCTTGGTTTGGTGAACCACAACGAAACAGTTCAACCTGAAGTTTTTTCATCTAGTAGCAGAATCTGCAAGGGATGCACCAATAGGACTTTCTTTTCAGCACCTGAAAATATGAATGATAAAAGCACTTTTCTGGATTAGTATATTGAACAAAGACAATAACAGTTTTGCTTACGCAGATCAGTGCTCAAAATAAGTTACTGTATTTAGACCAGCTGAGGTAGATTTGGCTCGGTGCCTCTTTTCTGAAAACTCTTGTCTGGACAGTCCAATTTCATGCTTATTTGAGAATGCACAGATCCCAAGGATGGAGAGGACTGAAAAATATTTACAGGTATATATTGGAAATTTGCCTTTCCTTCCAGATTAAGTTATTGTCATGGTTTAAAGCAGGGCGGCAATAATCTGAGTGACAGATGCTCTCTATTAACCCCCACCCTCCCACCAGAGGAAGGGCAAAAGAAGGAAAAGGGAGAGAGAATTACAAATTGAATATAAAAAGTTTTGCTAATAACACTAATAATACTAATAATATTAATAATAAGAGAAATAATGTAAAATATACAAAACTGATACTGAGTTTCCTGGAGTTGGGTGCCGGGGCACTGGTGTCCTGCCAGCAGCTGTCATGCAGCACCAGGAAGTCCCAGACCAGCCTCGGCAGCAGACAGGAACTGGACTTGGGAATGCACGGATTGGGATCTGGATCAGGATCACAGGTTAAACAACGAGCAGGGTCCTCTTCAGAAGCCAGCCATGAACGAAGAGAGTGAGACCCTCGTGATCCCCCAGCTTTAATCTGAGTGCGACGTGCATGGCATGGAATACCTAGTTGGTCAGTATCAGGTCACCTGTCCTGTCCATCCCTCCCTGCAAGTACAACCCTTTATGATTCCTCACTTGTGGGACCTAAGAGATCTGTTGGTGACCTTGGCTGCTATGGTGATAATTGTAAACAGGGGCCTTTTTCTGCATTCCTTTCCCACCGTTAGCTCAGTGTAACTACAAACATTAGGTGTTATCATCAGCTTTGGAGTGGACAGTGTCTGTAAAATATGCAGCCAGCTTCAGAAAAATGCAGTTACTTAGAAGAACTTAGCTGTAAGGAAGATTCACTAAAAGAGAATCGGTTCTGTTTTAACCAAAACCAGGACAGTTATGATATTGGACTGCTACTGAGAAATAGAAGAGTGGACTTAGAATCACAGGAAAGAATTCTGCTTTTGAAGATGTTTCCATACAAAATCTCCATGTGTAGTCTTGTCCATGTACATAGTTCAGAAATCTTATACAATGCTGTACTAGCCAGCTCTGCCCAGTAGTAAAGTTCTTTCCTTACAGACATCCAAACTCCTCCTCAGCACCACGGCAGAAAATTTACCAGTCAGCCAGGACTCTGGCAGGTTTGGAGGACAGACAGGAATGTCTACAGAAATTAGTTGTATCATTGATAAATATTTGCCACTTCCGATGGCAAGTAATAGATAGGAATCAGTTATTGCACAGCTATGTGGGGACTGGGACTTATTGCAAGTCTTTGGAGTGACATTGTAGCTGTGATTGCTATTAGCAATTGTGCTGCAAAGCATTAGGCTTGACATCTTTTCTTCCAAAGACCTGATACGTATACTAACATTGTACCCTTATACGGCATAGGTGAGCTGAGATTCTGCCGTCTTCCCTTAGGTGGTGGAAGACCATAGCTTGACCATGACTCATGCCTTCTCGTAACAACTGTTTGCCTCCTTCTTTCCAGACTACACCTATGCACACTTCCATTTGGGCCCCGCTTGCAGCTCCATCCTGTCCAACCTCCCTGTGAAGTGAAGACTCTGAAATATCATGAACAAGAATGCCAGAAACACATAAGCAGGTTTTTGCTCTGGATCACCTCATTCAAATATTACCGTTCCCGGAATATGCTCAAGCTGTTCAGTCTCTTGACTTCACAGTTAAATGAAGAACAATTTGTTCTGGCCAGAGCTGAGAAAAATGGAGGTGATGCTTCCTTTCCAGTGGTATTCCCACTCCATTGAAGATTACTACTATTATTCACATGTCTAAAGAGAAGGTGCTTCCCCATACTGCCTGTGTGCGCTGTGGATACCCAAAGTGGCCTGCATGTCTCAGTCTCAGCCAGGGTACTATTTAATTTCATCTTGTGAGCTCTGGCTGCAGCTTTAGAGTGGCACATCTGCTTATCCACCCCCATACCTCCTGGCTTTGGTGACTATATCGAACTGTAGATAGGCAAGCGACTGCCAAGCTTAAAAAAAACAAACCAAAGCAAACCAAAACACACCCTCCAGCTGATGGAGAGCACAACAATCCACCTGCTGAACAAGCAATTGCTGAAAGCAAACCAGCATTTGAGATTACATGGATGACTTCTTACATGAAGTCAAGAATTTGGTCCTCGGTTTCCAAGAATCCCAGTTCAATTTATTCACGTTATCGGAGAGATCACACAGGGGAGCTCCACTCCTCATGAACAACTGTTAGAGGGAAACTCATGAAAGCAGGAGACAGAGGTTTCTTGGCTACTGGTCCATGTTGTTATATTTGCTTCTGGAACACATCAGAGTGACTGTAAACCTCAGCACTTTCAGAGCAAAATGTAAAACATTCTTCCATTGACCTCGCTTTCCCACAATAACACCTCATAAAATAACAGAGCAAGGAAAAAAATACGGAGAGCTTTATGAGTGCACTTTAATAAATCAATAGGGGGGTTAGATACCACAGTGGTAGCTGCTGTATAAATACCCAGACAGGAAGATCCTGTTCTGGAAAATTTGAATAGGCAATTCCTGAACCTGTTATTGTCCAGTTTCACTTGAAGTAGGAGAAAGTCTGTTATTTTTTCCCCACTGGCAGAGAAAAGCCTGGTGTCTAACTCTCAACTGGTATAAATAAATATATCTCTGTGTCACTGGTGCTGGCTTGATCTATACCACCCGAGATGCTTGCCAAGAGAAGAACCACAAGTTGCTTGTATTTCTGATTATAAACAGATATAGAAAGAGCACAGTAGAGTTGAAATTATCATTCATGTCTGCATATAAGCAAAGAAAACAGAAGAAAATAGGCAAATGGTGTGAAAGACAGACAAGTATTACTTCTGAGTTCCACAGAAACACTCAGAGATATTTTACACTCTTGATCATTTCCCTTATTTTACTAGTGCTTTTAACAGGTTACAGTGATATTCTTCATTATCCTCTTCTGAGAGAATACTGTGTATATAGCTAAATTAATTGGTTATGGGCTAAGACCTAAGGACTGATTGTCACATAAGGTCTACAAACCCCATCTCTTAGAGTACAGCAAACATACTGCATTTCTAATGCATCTTCTCATTACTGTATGATGCCCTCTTTTAACTTTGCAAAGGAGAGGTGAAATGAATGCCATCTACATATGCAGACTCAGAAAAATAGCCTTTCCTTCAAAAGAGGGATTAATAAAGTAGCACTTGATTAAGCTGAGGAGCAAGGATTCAAGGAAGGCAATATGTTAAGGAAGACAACAAGTGAAGAGAGGGAAAAGCAGTCTGTGAAACCTGGAGCACAGAACGGTGTGGAGAAGATCAAGGTTACAAACAGGCAGGGCAGAGTGGAAAGGTCAAAAGCCAAGTAAGAGCATGACAGAGTAAGGACCAGGTTTCTTGCAACAAAGTGGGTGATAACGTCAGGAAGGCACTAGGAGGATCACATTGGAAAACAGAATAGTAATAATGTATGTATCTGGGAAAGGAAGCTGTGAAGAACTCAATGTAACTGAAAGTAGAAATAGAGATGGAATGAATGAAAGAGGGAAAGAGAAATGAAAATTAGACAGAAGATCTCTAGGAATGGATTAGCCAAAGTCCATCTTCACAGTCTGAAAGATGAAAGGACAGAAAAGCTAGTCTGGGGCTTAACTGCCACTGTCATAGCTAATGAATTATTAACAAGTAAATTAAGAAATTGAGTAAATCTGTCTCAGCCAGCTCCCACTTCTGACAGTCACCAGTGAAATGTAAAGCTCTTATTACAATTCCTTTCCCTTTCCATTATGCAATGGCTGGCAATGCACTGTGGTTTGAGGGTTTCCTTTAGATTTGTTAGAACCTCTCCCATGGCTCTTTTTGGGCGAAATTCTCCCACCACAAACTTCCACGCTATGAAGGACTCTTGATAAAGCTATGCTGATGACATATCCACAACAATTGCTCCAGTCCTTCTGTGGGCCAGCCCAGGCTTAAATGTCATCATCATTACCATGAATTTATTTGAAGCTAGTGCCCTAAAGCCAAGCTTAGTGATGTCAAGAAGTAGGTGCTACCCACAGACCACAATGCTGAATTTTCTTTTCTTGCTCAGAGAAATTCCCATCCGTATTATTCTGGAGCAAGGAAGGGACACACAGTTAGGAGCGTGCTTTTAAAACTTTCACAAATTCATCTAGAACTGCCAAAAAATGACAAATTAATACAATATCCTTATCACATCTTGAAATACAACTGTCTATAGTATTGTTCTAATATCAGCTATGGGCATTGCATAGCCCTCTGTCTTTTGAGTGATGCTTCTACATGATTTTCCAGCTAGAGGAGACAATGAGAATGTCTTTCCTCATACCTCAAAGAAGGGAAGTAGATGGGCACATTTCAGGTTTCAGGGGAGAAGAGGTGAGCAGACAATAGTTTCCTCAACGCCCACTGTTACTGCACAGAGGACAGACAAAGTCTCAGTTACATGATGTGAGAAGTCCTACAAGACTGAGAAATTCTGTTCCATCCCCTATATCTCCAGCCACAATTTGGCTATTGATCCTGCAGGAGATTAAGAAATGTATTATTATTATTATTTTTATTTTTTTTAAATAGAGGGAAAAAAGTGAAAAAAAAATGCAATCACCTCCCCTCTGATGTTTTTAGAAGTTCTCAAAAAGAGAACTTTTTTATCTAAACACAGCAAATGTTCAACCAAAATGAACATCTCTCTACAGTTCGTTTTGCTCATTTTAGTCAAAACCACTTTTCATTGGTAAGTGTTTTCACCAAACGTTTACTGATTATTTCTGGCTCAGCTGTAGGGCTGTATATCCCTGCTGCCATGAGCCTGGTATATACATTATGTGTGCTTGGCAAATGTTTTGCGCTGAAAGAATGCACAGAAGACGTCATTCAACTGGTCCTTGAGATAATACAGGCAGACAAGATAAATCTGCAGAGTCTACTACACAAAGGTGACCAGAACAGACCACAAAAAAAAGATACACAGCCAAATTTAGAGAACATGTTAAACATGAGGAGCTTCTGGTAGATGCATAAATATGGGCATAATTAACCCAGAATAAGATGAGCACTCATGGATCAGCAGACACCAAAGGGAGGAATCAGAGGATCTGCTGCTGCTCTGTTTAGCTTGCTGGGATCTGTTGCAGCTGGTGAATGCTATGTTTTTTCTCCAAAACGGGAGAACAGAGCCCTGAAGCAGTTGCTATCTGATTATGCTGACCAGAAACAAAGCATTGCTGTTGTCAGCTCCAACTGCTTTGTATTTTGCTTTTCTCCTTGCTGGCTTTGCAAGCAGCTGTTTGCTCTCTTCCCTGGTGTAAATCAGGAGTAGCTTCAGTCAACACAGTGCCATTTCTCTGTCCATCATGTGGTAAAGATCTAATACATTCTTCCTCCTGGGAGAGCAAAATGCAGCCAAGAGTATATGTTGGCCTTGCTTTCCTTGCTCTTACACCATCATGTGACTGTTAACATAAAAGAATTATTCTTTTTACGAGTAGCAATCCCCGTCTAGATGAAAATAAGGAAGACTCAGCCCCACGCAGTGCATCTTTTATGTAAGCACAGTAAAGTGAAAGCAATGTGAGAAATAGAGTGGGCAGACATGGATTTAGGAATTCAGGATCTAGGAATACACTTCTTGGGTATCAGTGAGACTATTGATATTGATTGTGGCTATGAGGGTTAACTTATGCTGGAACTGAGAAGGTGACTTCTGTGCTGAAAGCCAAGTAGAGCTGACCATGTTCTCAGACCTTCCTGCAAATGGGCTAGTCAGTGGGATCTGCTTGTAGCCAACTCAAGTGCCCACATCCTGCACCCCAGGTAAAGTGCTCTCAGACAACTGACAGTAGTCTGCAGCTCTGATATGAAATTAGTACCATTTTAAGCACCTCTACTTACTGCCATAATGCATAAAAATCTGTCTTCTGGCTTGGAAGACTAGAAAAATCTGGAGCTTGAAATTCATCCTCATTTAACTGGTTTCATAGAATCATACAATAGTTTGGGTTGGAAGGGACCTTTAAAGGTCCTCTAGTCCAACTTCCCCTTGCAGTGATCAGGGACATCTTCAACCAGATCAGGTTGCTCAGAGCCCCATCCAACCTGACCTTGAATGTTTCCAGGGAAGGGGCATCTACCACCTCTCTGGGAAACCTGTTCCAGTGTTTCAGCACCCTCAGCGTAAAAAATTTCTTCCTTAGATCTAATCTAAATCTACCCTCTTTTAGTTTAAAACCACTATCCCTTGTCCTATTGCAGTAGGCCCTACTAAAAAGTTTGACCCCATCTTTCTTACAAGCCCCCTTTAAGGACTGAAAGGCTACAATAAGATCTCCCCGGAGTCTTCTCTTCTCCAGGCTGAACAAGCCCAACTCTCTCAGCCTTTCTTCATAGGAGACGTGTTCCAGCCCTCTGATGATTTTTGTGGCCTCCTCTGGACCCGCTCCAACACATCCATGTCCTTCTTGTGCTGGGGGCTCCAGAGCTGGATGTAGGACTCCAGGTGGGTTCTCCCCAGAGCGGAGTAGAGGGGCAGAATCACTTCTCTTGACCTGCTGGCCACACTTCTTTGGATGCAACCCAGGATACAGTCAGCCTTCTGGACTGTGAGTGCACATTGGTGGCTCATGTCCAGCTTTTCATCCATCCATACCCCCAAGTCCTTCTCGTCCAGGCTGCTCTCAATCCCTTCATCCCCCAGCCTGTCAAGTTATCAAGTCAATCCTGATCTTTATCAGCTAGAAGACAGTACAGCTTCAGAAACTTTTCAGAGGGCAACAAATTTCTGTCCAATTTAAACACTCATTCACAGCTATGTGAGGGAGGTCATCTCATCTCCCAGGGATTAGCTAGTATACATATATATGCAAACTAATGGTAAGGATGTGGGATGAAAAGACAACTGTTGACCAACTCAGATAACTTTCCATCATCCCTCCTACTTCAGCAGCAACAGAAGTCCCAACGTGCACAAGCAGTTCTGGTGATGCAAACTATCTCCTACTCCATCACAAATATGTGCAGAGCAGACACGAGAGGGCAGCGCTGCCCCAGGCACGGGTACTCCTGCATAATGGGTTGCTGTGGGCAGAATGGGCAGCGGTGGGCAGCAGACGCTGGTGCAGACCTCAGTTGTTCCTGTCTTGGGGACACTTGCTGCTCTCCCCAAGCAGGACCACGCATTGAAGAAACGCATTGCTCCACCAAGCAACACAATCACTTCCTGGTGGATCTAAAAGCTCCTCCTGCAAGGAGCACATTGCCATGGTCTGACTGGTACAGAAAAGTTCTCATCTTAGGGGTGGTGAAGAGACAGTGAAACAAGTAGTGGGATCACATCTTTTATTTTTGCAGTGGGGGGAAGTTAGCAAATGGTTTCCCCATGAGCCACACTGTGACTGCTGTTCTACACCATATCCACAGAATCACAGAATCACAGAATGGCAGGATTTGGAAGAGACCTCTATGGATCATCTGGTCCAACCACCCTGCTAAAGCAGGGTCACCTAGAGCAGGTTGCACCAGACCTCGTTCAGGTGGGTTTTGAATCTTTCCAGAGAAGGAGACTTCACAGCCCCTCTGGACAGACACATGTAATCTGAAAAGGGAACAACATTTGCAGGTGCTAAAAATTATTCAGGGTAGTCAAATCTAACAGTGACTGCAAAGAGTCACAGGATTATATTGCAGTGCTGTCTGACTGGGTAATAAAATGGCAGAGAAAATTTAATTTCTACTAATGCAAAGTAATGCACCTGTGGAAAAATAATCCTAACTGCACATATTCAGTGATGGCTCCAAATCAGCTTTGTATCGTTGCACTTCATTCATGTATTATGAATAATATGTTCAATTCTGATCACACTGTCTCAGAAAAAATACAGTAGAACTGGAAGAGGTAGAGAGAAGGTGAGAAAGATGATCAAAGGCTGTTTTGGTTTGGCATGGGTAAATGCCAGGTGCCCACCAAAACCGCTCACATCAAGCTGGGTGGGAGTGTCGATCTGCTTGAGGGTAGGAAGGCTCTGCAGAGGGATCTGGACAGACTGGATCAATGGGCCGAGGCCAACTGTATGAGGTTCAACAAGGCCAAATGCCGGGTCCTGCACTTTGGTCACAACAACCCCATGCAACGCTACAGGCTTGGGGAGGAGTGGCTGGAAAGCTGCCCAGCAGAAAAGGACCTTGGGGTGTTGGTCGACAGCTGGCTGAACATGAGCCAGCAGTGTGCCCAGGTGGCCAAGAAGGCCAAGGGCATCCTGGCTTGTGTCAGGAATAGTGTGGCCAGGAGGAGTAGGGAGGTGATCGTGCCCCTGTACTCGGCACTGGTGAGGCCGCACCTGGACTACTGTGTTCATTTTTGGGCCCCTCACTATGAGAAAGACATTGAGGTGCTGGAGCATGTCCAGAGAATGGCAACGAGGCTGGTGAGGGGTCTAGAGAACAAGTCTTATAAGGAGCGGCTGAGGGAACTGGGGCTGTTCAGTGTGGAGAAGAGGAGGCTGAGGGGGGTCCTTATCACTCTCTACAATTACTTTAAAGGAGGTTGTAGTGAGGCAGGTGTTGGTCTCTTCTCCCAGGTAACTAGCCATAGGACAAGAGGCAATGGCCTCAATTTGCATCAGGGGAGGTTTAGATTAGACATTAGGAAAAATTTCTTTACTGAAAGAGTGGTCAGGCGTTGGAACAGGCTGCCCAGGGAAGTGGTGGAGTCACCATCCCTGGAGGTGTTCAAAAAACATGTAGATATTGCACTTCGGGACAGGGTTTAGCAGGCATGGTAGTGTCGTGTTGACAGTTGGACTTGATGATCTTGGAGGTCTTTTCCAACCTATGATTCTATGATTCTATGATTCTTTATAACAGAGATCTATGGAATCAGGAATGGTGTGAAGAAAGTGGAGAGGGGAAATAATTCACTTTTTCGCAGTACAGTATCTGCAAGACACCAAAGAAAATGACCAGACAGGAATTTTAAAAGGGTTTTTTGTTTTGCTTTTTGTTGTTTTGTTTGTTTGTTTGTTTTGGGTGTGTTTATTTTCTGTGCTGCACATTGAAATGTGAAATTCTGCCACAGAATTTTCCAGCAGTGAAAAATTATACATGAGTTCAAAGAAGAGATTAGACATCCATGGAAGTCCACAGATCCAGCAGCTGTTAAGCACAGCAGCCCATCTGTGGTCACCAGCTCAGCAGTCCCTATACTACTTACTTCTGGAAAGTGGAAAGTGTCCCAGGGGATCACAGTGCCCTTTTCTCATACCCCTAGGCTGTTGTATTACTCTTCTTGGCAACTACTGTAGCTACTATTGGAAACAATGTCCTAATAAATGTTTGTTCTGATCCAGTATCTTATATCTGTATGTTATGGTGAAAAAAATATATCTGACAGACTAGTATATTAATTTCGCCTGGATCTTGCTGTTTCACTTCTCACAGAAATCATCTGGGCCCACAAAAAAATCTTATGACCAATTGAAAATATAACTTGCATAAAGAATTGTACTCATTTGCATACAGTTGCTTCCTCTTCTTCCTTCGCTCAGGGACTGACAGTCTATTCCCACCGCAGTACGTTTGGAATTGGCTTACACCTCACACTGAATTATATAATTTCACCTTCCTTCCCTCTGATTTATTTCTTACATATCATACTTCTTTTGAGATTGAGACGAGTCTCCAATTTACCATAGTTCTACCTTGCCTGATGTCTTTTCACTCTTTCCAAGAAAATTCGCTATTCTTGTCTGATGGATATTTGAATAGTCCTAAAAATGGGTCCTTAACAAAAAGGATTAAGAACCATTTGTCTTTCCAATATATATTAAAGTTTGCCCTAATACAAAACCATAAAATACTTAAAATGTGTGAAACTGTTGGATATAAGACACTGTTAGAATTGTGTGAAAATAATCCAAATAATAACATTCAGGAAAATGATACTGACAAGCACTTCAGGTGATTTAAGCCACCTCTCTCCACCAAAAATTAAATCTCCCAATTCAAGTGGAGCAAATGTTCAAACCAGATTTTGTATTTTATTTTCTTTTAGTGAGAAAATGGGGGAAAAAAATAGTTCTTTCTGATCAACCTAGCGCCTTTTTTCAGTTTTTAATTCAATTGCCAAATAAAACATACAAAGATGTTTTTTCATGGGGCCCTACACAGATTATTAATAATAAACAGACCATTATTAGTGTCTTCTTCACTGTGTGTAGATGGCTGAGGAGGATCAGAACACAGATTTGTCTTCTTTCCATCAAGATGGGGCTAGTTTTTGAAACTGCTGTCTCCTGCTCAGCATAGTTTTAGACCTGCAATCCCAAGATTACAGAAGCTGTCCCAAAAATCTGATAAAATCCCATAAAAGACTGAATTTCAGGCCAAAACCTCTAAGATCAGCCAGAGCTCCCCCTGCTTTCCTGTGCTATCAAGAGGAATTCAGTGGGAATATGGATACCAGCATTCAACCAAAGATTAAAAGCTCCTGTCATAGAAGACTGCTCTGGATCACCGCAGTTATTTTCTGGTTATCAAACACCCATCACAGAGGAGATAAAGCAATTTACAGGGTTGTTTTGATTTAGCCTGGATAAATGCCAGGTGCCCACCAAAATTGCTTTATCACTCCCCCTCCTCAACTGGACAGGGGAGAGGAAAGATGATGAAAGGCTTGAGGGTCCAGATAAGAACAGGGAGAGATCACTCACTAATTACCATCACCTTCAAAAAAGACTGAACTTGGGGAGAAAAGGAAAGTTTAATTTATTACCAATCAAATCAGAGTAGGATAATGAGAAATAAATCCAGATCTTAAAACACCTTGCCCCCACCCCTCCTTTCTTTCCGGGCTTATCTTCACTCCTGTTTCTCTACCTCCTCCCCCTGAGTGGAACAGGGGGACGGGGAATGGGGGTTACAGTCAGTTCATCACACATTGTCTCTGCTGCTCCTTCCTCCTCAGGGGGAGGACGCCTCACACTCTGCCCCTGCACCAACGTGAGGTCTCTCTAAGAGAAGACAGTTCTCCACAAACTTCTCCAATGTGAGTCCTTCCCATAGGCTGCAGCTCTTCACGAACTGCCCCAACGTGGGTCCCTTCCCACGGAGTGCAGTCCTTCAGGAACAGGCGACTCCAGCGTTGGTCTCCCATGGGGTCACAAGCCCTGCCAGAAAACCTGCTCCGGCGTGGGCCTCTCTCTCTCCACGGGTCCACAGGTCCTGGAAGGAACCTGCTCCAGTGCGGGGCTCCCCACGGGGTCACAGCCTACTTCAGGCATCTGAAGGAAGGGGATAAAAGGGATTTCAGTAGAAGTAGCATTACCTAATAGTTGCGGTGCATTTAAAGAGAACTGATAGTGCCTATCTATTGTCTAAATTAACTGAAGCAGAGAGTCTTGCATCTCCATACAAAGGTGTTAGTTCCTGATAGGGGCTGGGAGTCGCCTACAACCCATTAAGACCAACCCTACTGTCTGGATGGGAGCCAGAAGAGAACTGAGTTTGCACAGAAACAAAGTTCAGTCAGCGAACACCATGGTGAAGAAGATGGGCCTTCATCTTGGGACCCCCGACGACCACCACCAGGAGGCACTGCGCAAGTGCAGCTGGGAGGAGTCTATGGAAATTACTTCTTGGAACTGATTTTAATATGGCAATTACTTCTTAGAACTAATTTTAATAAGGAAATTACTTCTTGGAACTGATTTTTATATGAAACGGGGATAGGTTATGCATATGTATAGGCACATTGGGAAATCTAATGTATATGTAATATTTGATTGTGTAAGTTGAAAAGACAAGTTGCTGCTCGGCGCACACGACTTTGGTGGGACTACCCCCTGTGCTGCCCTGAGCCAAATAAACATACCTACTTTACAGTCTTACAGATTGTGGAGTCTGCTTTCCGCACGTCACATCCACTTGCTCCAGCGTGGGGTCCCTTCCATGGGCTGCAGGTGGATATCTGCTCCACTGTGGACCTCCATGGACTGCAGGGGGACAGCCTGCTTCACCATGGTCTTCATCATGGGCTGCAGGGGAAAATCTCTTCTCTGGCACCTGGAGCACCTCCTCCTCCTCCTTTCTCACTGACCTTGGTGTCTGCAGTTGTTTTCTCTCACATAGTCTCACTCCTCTCTCTCGAGTGCCTTTTTACTGCATTTTTTTTTTCCCTTCTTTAATATGTTATCACAGAGGTGCTACCACCATTGATGATTGGCTTGGCCTTGGCTAGCAGTGGGGTCCATCTTAGAGCTGGCTGGAATTGGCTCTATCAGACATGGGGGAAGCTTCTCACAACTTCTCACTTAAGCCACCTGTATAGCCCCCCTGCTACCAAAACCTTGCCATGCAAACCCACAACAAGGGTTGAGTACAATTAAAGGGCACTTCAACATATGAATACAACTTTTTTGGCTTCTTTCCTGATATAGAGAGGATTATGTAGTTCATGTGACTTTCACGCACTGCTAAAATTTGTCTGAGGGATATTATGTGAGGCTGTAATTGAGGTATGCACTTTTATTAAATTATTGTTTCTGCTTTCCCATTGATTCCCTCCCAATGATACCAGATGTGGGGTGTTGGGCTGATTTTTCATTGTTTCAGAGCATGTGCAAGTGTCTCCAGTGAGACATTCTTCCATGAATAAGCATCTTGTGGAGTATGTACCCAGAGCAGTTTCCCTCTGCACAGATATTCAAGCATCAGTACTGAGATGTGTGCTGGGGTCCCTTGTAAAACACATTTATGAACAAAGTCATGTGCAAGAACAGAGTGAGGCAGGATCCACTTCACAGGCAGCATGAGTGATACATGAAGTCACTGGTCACATAAGTCTATGCAAATTTTTGGAGCAAACCCAATTTGGCTAATAGTCATCCGTATATTTTAACCACCAAGCAACCCCTTCTCTCCCGTTAGAGGGTACAGTCATCACCTCTGCAAAGCTAGAGTATCGCTAGAGGCACTACAAAGAGACCAGCTGAGCTTCCCTTCTGTTTTCTCGAGATGTGTGATGCTGTGAAAATACTACAGGCAGTGTGAGCTGGTGCATGAATGGAGCTAACAGTGTCACGAATTAAAACATGGCATTCATTTTAGCTCTTGCACTAGAAGCCATAGCATAAAGAGGAAACCCACAATGATAAATGGACTCCCTCTGTGTAAATTACTGTGGCAGGGGGAGAGAATATTAAAATGTGGTAGCAGTTTGAGATAGCATGGTCAAAATCGGACAATGTCTGGTCAGGTACAGTACCAGCCACATGAACAATAGTCTCATTTTCAGGTCATCTCCAATCTGTGCTGCACATCTATGAGGGGGGAGGTGTTATTAGTTCGTGATAATCACACTCTTTGCAGTTCCTTTACTGCTATTTAAAAACGCTTTTATGTTGGGTAGATATGTCATTTATTGCGTGCTAGGAGGAAATGTAGTTGGTAGTTCTGAATGTTGAAGAGCAGTTGGAGCTGAGCTGCACAGTTCCAGGTCCCAAGAACTCTGTCTCCTGTTTCATAATAATAATAGTGATTTATCCCCTGTGCTGTTAAGCTGTTTGAATGACTCCATGCAGATCTCAGGGCCATCATTTTATTTCTGTCATCTAAGCTGAAGCTGTAATAGCAAGAGCTGACTTTCTTTCTTTCTTTCTTTCTTTCTTTCTTTCTTTCTTTCTTTCTTTCTTTCTTTCTTTCTTTCTTTCTTTCTTTCTTTCTTTCTTTCTTTCTTTCTTTCTTTCTTTCTTTCTTTCTTTCTTTCTTTCTTTCTTTCTTTCTTTCTTTCTTTCTTTCTTTCCTTCTTTCTTTCCTTCTTTCCTTCTTTCCTTCTTTCCTTCTTTCCTTCTCTTTCCCTTCCTTCCTTCCTTCCTTCCTTCCTTCCTTCCTTCCTTCCTTCCTTCCTTCCTTCCTTCCTTCCTTCCTTCCTTCCTTCCTTCCTTCCTTTCTTCCTTCTCTCTTTTGTTCATTCTTTCTTAATTCTTTCTCTTCCTTGCTTTCTTCCTCTCTCTCTCCCTCTCCCCCCACGTTAAATGAGGCAATATGTGCCATTGTTACATTTAACAATTGCCACATTTTCACTTCACTGAAACAAATCAAAGTGTTATGCTACCCTGCCGAGTTTCAGCATCCGTGCAAGGACAGGAACGACTTTCAAACACATTGATACGATGCACAGTCGGATTCCTTTATTATTCCGCTTGTGCGGTTATATACATTTTCCATATCTGTACACGCGATCACGCTTATTCGGATTGGCTACAGACATAAATCACACGCTGTTCACACGCCCCACATTCCCTTATGATTGGTAACTGTGCACTAAAACCAATAGCAACAGACTGCCTCCACGTCCTTGAACACATCTTGTTTTGCTAACCCACATCATGTGCACTATCAGAACATTCTCAATGGCTATTCTTAGCTGTCTTTTCCAGCAAGCCTGTTCAGTTATGCTGTTTTGCTTAAGCGGCCTAGTCGTGCTAATTCTCAAGCTACATCGACCCCAACATCTCCCCCTTTTTCTTTTCAAAAAAGCTAAGCTATCTTATCATTGCCTTAAAAACATTTTCTCAATTGGTGTTAGTTGCATCACAAAAATATTCTTCACAGTTACCTCTAGTGCCTTTTGTGTTATGCGTATTATACACAGGACCAACATAATCACTGCCATAATCATTACAACAATAAGCAATAACATTTTGATTAGTGACATTAACCAGCCATAAATTCCCCATCTGTTTCCTGCTGCATCAAATACTTCCGCAGCCCCAATAAATCAGAATGCAGATACAATAGTCTAAAGTCAAAAACCGGAAAACTTACCAAACCAGAAGATGCAAAGGCAGTTACTTAGTCCAGACAAATCCATTAGATCACAAAAACCAAATCAGTCCATCAGGTCACATAAATACAAACACCATAACATAAAAGCACACATTCATGGTCGTGACCACACACACACACACAAGCACACCAAGTTTTCAACATAAATCCAAATATTACAAAGACTTATGAACAGACAGCAGGCAGGCAACAAAAGTAATACTGGAAGAATGCCTTTGTCTTATTAATAGTCCCTGCTCAGAACTTTTTGGTCCAGGGATCAGAGGTTCTCCCCGAGAATCCCTCGGTGCCGGCTGGAGGTCCTGCGATCCCTGGGACCATTGATGTTCAAGAGCAGGGTCCTACCTGGGTACCCAAACTCTACTACCAGAAAGGAGCAAAATAATTCACTCTCCAAAACTTAACCCCGGAGCCCTAGAAAGCAGGCACTCATATTGACACTCGTCAGATGGTACAGATAACAGCTATACATCGTTAGGATGTAGCGCCTTCAACCATGTGGTTAGCATCTTTGTTAACCGGGCCCACTGTCTTTTTATCACCTCCACTTCTTCTTCCGTGTTCATTCAAGATGGGTTTGGTCCATTTTGCCGGCACCCACTCCGTCTGTCCATTATCTGTGGAAACACAAGCGTATCCCCTCCCCCAAGTGAGTAGTCGTACTGGACCTTCCCAAAGCCCTTTATCCGGGCAGAATACCGTTACTAACACCACATCATTGTCATAGACATTTTTGTTTGTTCGCCTGTGCCGAACAGCTGGGGGGTCACTATGACCTCCTCTAACATTCAACCAATTCAGGACAAAAAGGGTTTTGTGTAGACAGTCTACTGGGGATTGCTCTCCCCCCTTTTTTAAAATATTTAAATGATCTTTTAGTAAGCGATGGGAACGCTCAACAATAGCTTGACCGGTGGAGTTGTATGGGATGCCCCGTACATGCTTAACACCCCACCGCTGAAGGAAACGGGCCACCACCTGAGACCTGTAGGCTGGGCCATTATCAGTTTTAATTTGTTCAGGTACTCGCAACCCAGCAAAGGCTTGCGCCCAATGTCGTTGGGTTGCTTTGGCATTGGTAGAAGTAGCTGCTGTTGCCCAGATGGCAGCCGAACACGTATCGACAGAGACATGGATGTGCTTCAAACGCCCAAACTGGGGGAACTCGGTCACATCGGTTTGCCAAAGTTGTCTGGGCTGTAGACCTCAAGGATTTACACCACCATCCTATATAGGAGTGAGTCTCATACAGTCAGGGCAGGCGGCAACAATAGCACGCGCATCTGCTTTAGATAATGAAAACTGTCTTTGCAGCACCGCCGCAGACTGATGGAAAAAATCATGCGCTGCTCGTGCAGCATCAAAGCTCGTGGACAGTTGTACGGGAGTGGCTGTCACTAGTTGGTCCGCACGGTGGTTACCTTCTGTTAGGCCCCCAGGAATGGAAGTATGACTTCTAATATGAGCTACAAATAGTGGTTCTTGCCGCTGTTGAAGCATGTGCCATAACTGAGTTATGGCACTGAACAGCAATGGGTTTTGTATCTTACCAATAAATGCAAAATGTAACCTTTGTATGATACCAACGACATATAGTGAGTCAATCACAATATTAAGAGGTTGTTGAAGCCACAGCTTCAATACTTCCACTACTGCTAAAAGTTCTAAAATTTGAGCAGATCCTTCTGCCACAAGGCTGTGCGAGTACCAGTAGCCATGTAGTTGCCACACAAACCCAGCACGCTTCGATTTGCTGCTCGCATCCGTAAACACTGTCAATGCGTCTAGCGGGCAATCAGTCACAATATTCCGTGGCAACAGCCGTAAACATGTCTTAAACAATGGGTGACGCGGGTAGTGATTATCTATTACAAACGGTTGGTTCAATACGGCCGCCGCAAATTCATCATTGGTTTGACAAAACTGTGCGACCAGTTGGGATGTGAGTGGCATTATTACCTGGTGTGGTACAGCTCCAGCAATAATTTTTGCTCGTTGGCATCCTTTATGGATTATAGCTGCAATAGCCTCAATCCTTGTGGTCACAGTTCGTTTGAAATGTCTAGGACCGAAAATCCATTCCAGGATGCATAATGGGTCTGATTGTTGCTCCCGCCATTGAGCCAATATCCCAATGATCTCTTCCCGAGAGTCATAGATATATAACTGGATCGGGGAGCCTTCAAGTATCCGGGAGATAGAACCATGTGAAATCTTCTGCGCAGTAATTTGAAGTGCTGCCTCTGCTGGTTGTGTTAATTGGCGTGTTTCGTAAGGATCCTTTCCGTCCTGCAATAGTTCATACAAGGGGCTGTAAATCCGTATTGGTTATTCCACAAACGTTCCAAATCCATTGAAGGTCTCCCACCAACTTTTGGACATCATTAAGGGTTTTGACGTTGTCAGCACGTATAGTCAACTTTTGCGGCCTAATCACAGTTTCAGTTAAAGTCATGCCCAAATATTTCCATGGGGGTTGTCGTTGAATCTTTTCAGGAGCCACCACTAAACCCCAATCTTCCAACATCCCCTTTAATTCAAGAACAATGTCATCTTGGATTGGACATCGTGAGGCCAATAATAAGTCATCCATGTAATGATACAAAATTAGTTCCTGATGAGATCATCGGAAAGGTTGCAGTGCCAAATCCACATACCATTGGCACATTGTTGGTGAGTTTTTCATACCTTGTGGTAGCACTACCCATTGGTACCGCTTCATGGTTGATGCTCTGTTAATGGCGGTTACTGTAAATGCAAACTTTTCACAATCATCCGGATGTAACGGGATGGTAAAAAAACAATCCTTCAAGTATAGAATCAGGATGTAGCTTGAGAGTTAGCATGACTAGACCGCTTAAGCAAAACAGTTCGCATAACTGAACAGGCTGCTGGAAAGGACAGCTAAGAATAACAATTGAGAAAGTTCTGATAGTGCACATGATGTGGGTTAGCAAAAACAAGATGTGTTCAAGGACGTGCAGGCGGTCTGTTGCTATTGGCATTAGTGCATAGCTACCAATCATAAGGGAATATGGGGCGCGTGAGCAGCGTCTGATTTATGTCTGTAGCCAATCCGAATAAGCGTGATCGCGTGTACAGATATGAAAAATGTATATAACCACGCAAGCAGAGCAATAAAGTGAACTGACTGTGCATTGCATCAATGTGTGAGAGTCGTTCCTGTCCCTGCACGGATGCTGAAACTCGGCACTTTGATTTAGTCAAAACGTTATATTGTTTTCCCTTCACCCATGATGTAAAAACTTGTGCTGACATCTGAGTATCAATCAATGCCATGTACATTGGGTAGGCTTCAGCTCATCTTTACTTCAGAGGCAGGATTCAGTTCACAGGTTAAAGGTCTAAACAAATGTGTATCTGTGTACATATATAAGTTGTGTTTCAGTAAGCGGAGGTCTGGGGTTTCATTTGGTTGCCCAGACTCCATGAGAAGGATCTCATGGTGTGTCTCGAGATGTAAGTGGACGGTTTCCCCTCTTGCAAAAATTGTTTTCGCCATAGAAGAGGAATAGAGATTACGTCATTCTTTCAATGCATATGCCACCAACTGTGCAATGAAATTGCTTAAATTTTGATAAAATTGCTCATTTTCTGAAGCGAACACAATAAACTGACACAGTAATTTTTAAAAGATTTGGATTCAATTCAATTTTCCAGATGTTTGCCTGTAATCAGCTTAGGAACTAAAATTTCAGAACGATGCTATTCACACAACAGCTGTTGCAAATTTTTCTTTTGAATCACACCAATCTAGAAGTGGATTTGTTTACAAGCAGCCTCAGCGTTACATGAGGAACTGAATGATTGCACTAAAAAAAATTCAAAAAAATGCTCTTCTGACCATTTACAGAGTTTTGTTTTTATCACATTATAGCTCCATTTTTAAGTAATTTTTCTCATGAATTAGTAAATTTAGTTTTCTTCACCAGTCAGTGAATTTTGCCATTGAATTTAATTGAAATATTTTTTTAATTTTAATTAATTTGAATTTATAAAACACCTTCTGCCCACCCTTCCCTTCTTCCCGGGCTCAGCTTCAATCCAGTTTCTCTACCTCTTCCCCCCCAAGCAGCAGAGGGGGATGGGGAATGGGGGTTATGGTCAGTTCATCACATGTTGTCTCTGCCGCTCCTTGTCCCTCAGGGGGAAGACTCCTCACACTCTGCCCCTGCTCCAGCGTGAGTTCCCTCTAAGAGGAGACAGTTCTCCACAAACTTCTCCAATGTGAGTCCTTCCCACGGGCTGCAGCTCTTCACAAACTGCCCCAGCGTGGGTCCCTTCCACAGGGTGACGTCCTTCAGGCATCCACCTGCTCCAGCATGGGGTCCTCCATGGGCTACAGGTGGATATCTGCTCCACCGTGGACCTCCATGGACTGCAGGGGGACAGCCTGCCTCACCATGGTCTTCATCACGAGCTGCAAGGGAAGACTCTCTGCTCTGGCATCTTGAGCACCTAATCCCCCTCCTTCTTCACTGACCTTGGCGTCTGCAGAGTTGCTTCTCTCACATCGTCTCACTCCTCTCTCCCGACTGCCATTTCACCACAGGTGTTTTTTTCTTCCCCTTCTTAAATATGTTATCCCAAAGGCACTACCACTGTCACTGATTGGCTTGGCCTTGGGCAGTGGTGGGTCCATCTTAGAGACGGCTGGCACTGGCTTTATCAAACAGGGGGGAAGCTTCTCGCAGCTTCTCACAGAAGCCACCCCTATAGCCCCCCTGCTACAAAAACGTTTCCACACAAACCCATAACAATGTGGATCACTGATAAAGAGATTAAGCAGAACTGGCCCCAGTACTGAGCCCTGGGGAACACCACTTGTGACCAGCTGCCGACTGGATTTAACTCCATTCACCACAACTCTCTGGGCTCAGGCCATCCAGCCACTTTTTTACCCAGTGAAGAGTGCACCTGTCCAGGCCATGAGCAGCCAGTTTCTCCAGGATAATGCTCCTGTTCGAACGGGAGACTATTCTTTTGCACAAAACGGCCACCAGAAACACCTTAGACAACTGATGATTCCCGAAGCTAGTGGTACAAAATAGAAATAAATCAATGGTGTTTCAGAAAAGCCTACTTTTTTGATAGAAGTGGTTTTCACGAGAAATCAGAGCAGAGGGGAGACACGTGTAATATATTTCTCAGTATTAATAACTCCTGCTTACACATAACAAAGATTTTAATCACTGTGGTAATCTCCCTCTTTGAAATGAACATCTCATATTCATCTTTGGACAAAATAATTGAAGCAAATAAAGGTAAAATCTAGAATATAAAAGTGCCATCATTTGGAGGTAGAAAGGTTAAGGAGCATCAGGGAGTGCGAAAGGGAAATAGACTGCTGGAGCCATGCCCTGCCACTCCCGAAACAAGCGCAGAGGATGGACGCTCCATGAGAAGCAGAAGATCCCCTGCCCTCTCGCCACCAGGCTGAAGGAGAGGACCTGAGAGACAGGGGGGAATGGAAACAGGTCCCTGCTCGGGGAGGCAGGTGAATCCCTTCCCGGCCTCCCTCTCCATCCCAGGTGCCCTTACACAATAGGTATGAGGCTCTGGAACTGGAGGCGCAGGCAAATGATGAGGCAGATTGTGGGCCTCAGCAGGGCCCCCAGCGCGGTGCAATTGATGAGGGAGGATGTGTTGGAACTTGTGGGCCATAAACCCTGGGAAGAAGGGAGTTAGTGCCCAGCCATCCTGACCCTGAGAAGAAGAGAGATAGTGCCGAGCCATCCTGAGGGAGGAAGCAAGGCCTTGGATAAGATAAGAAAAGAATGTGTCTGCATGGCCTTAGTTTAGATGAGCTTAGGAAAAGAATGTGTCTGTATTAGCAACTGTGTTGACCAATCAATAGGTGCCTAGTTTGAAACTTAACCAATCAGTTTAAAACACGCTGCCTTCTGATCTGTATAAATGTATGTGTGTAAGAACAATAAAACGATCATCCTGCTTGCATCAAGCGGTGTCCCGTCTCTCAATCGCGGCAAATTGGTGACCCCGACGTGATTCGGAGAAAAACCACCTATCTGCGTGGCATGCTGCGAGTCCCACAGGACGTTGAATGAGCTGCTGAAAGGAAGCAGGAGCCGGCTTAAACAATCCCTCCGGAGCAGAGAGGCGAGCTGTGGGAAACATGGGAAGTCAGACGTCTTCCCCAGAGAGAGACGTATATGAGCTTATGAAAGCTCTCCTTAAAAAACATGGAAAGAATATTTCTGGGCATGATCTTAAACTGATGCTTAAATGGGTACAAGTGAAGATGCCCACTGTAACTGCGTCTACTATCTTTATGCGGGAACTTTGGGATGATGTGGGGGTGAAACTATGGGACGCGGCAACAACAGGGAACTCTGAAGCGCAGCATATGCTCCCCTGGTGGAGGAGTGTTTTTGAGACTTTAAAAGCGCAAGAGAAAAATCATAAGGACAAAGCAGGGGAGGAGGACAACTCTCCCACGGCGCCTCCGGTGCTGCCGGAGAACAAACCCTTAAGAGTGTATGCTGCAGGATACCCCCCGGGGGGGGATCCTTTTGACCCGGGTCCGGTGGATCCTGAAAAAGAACTGTATCTCTACCCCCCTGACCCACGCGATGTGTGGGCTAATATAAAACGCCAAGCCTTGAAGGAGGGGGAGTTAGAAATCGCTAAAACAATTGTAGCCCCCGTGATCTATCAGGGTCGGGGGGCTCAGTGGGAGGCTTTATCTTTCTCAGTAATTAAGGAACTGCGTCGTACTGTTACTGAGCACGGGCTTTCGTCTCCGTATTTTGCAAGTTTGCTGTCTTCTGTTTTTGACACTTATGTTATGACTCCGCATGATTTAAAATCTTTAGCGCAACTGTTACTGACTCCAACACAGTACTCCCTGTGGGAGTCACACTGGAGGGGGGGACTCCAGGCACTTTGTCACAACTTACATGGTCACGGCAATGCAGCTATAGCTGCGCTGACTATAGAGCACCTTACTGGCACGGGTCAGTATTCTGATCCGGTGGCTCAAGCCCGGGATATCCCACGGGAAGCTCTTGAGGCAACTCGTGAAGAAGCTAAAAAAGCCCTTTTTAAGGTCCCTGACTCACAAAAACCGCTAAAAACCTTCACTACGATTACCCAGGACCCCCGGGAACCTTATATGCAGTTTATTGACAGGCTGAAGCAAGCTCTGGAGCGTCAGATAGACAATACGGAAGCGCGGGAGATTTTGTTGTTAAAATTGGCTGTAGAAAATGCTAATGTGGATTGTAAAAAGTTACTGAAATCTCTCCCAAATCCAAACCCCACACTGGTGGAAATGGTAGAGGCTTGTAATAGAATTGGCACTATGGATCATAAATTTGAAGCCATGGCTGCTGCTTTTGCGGCCACGCACAGCTCTGGGGGGCCCGGGAATTGTTACGGTTGCGGCAAACCAGGTCATTTGAAAAGGAACTGTTTGGCTACCAATGCTGGTGCCAGGCCCCAGGCCCTTGGGGTCTGCCCTAGATGCCGAAAAGGGCGTCATTATGCTAATCAATGTCGGTCTAAGTATGATTTCCAGGGTCAACCGATACAGGGAAACCGATCGCGGAGCGCGGGGCAGCAACGCGCGCAGACACAAGTACCGCAGCCGACGTTTCAACCCCTACAGAGGGAATCGGCAGTGTCTCAAGTCTCCACCCAACAGCAGCTGGTAGCGCCGGATTGGACCTGGCAACCTCCCACACAGTAACGTTGCTCGATTCCTCGGTTCACTTATTGTTAACAAATGTTTCGGGGCCCCTACCCCCAAAAACCCAAGCGCTTTTGTTAGGAAGATCATCTACCACCTTGTCAGGACTTTTTGTACTACCAGAGGTTATTGATTCTGACAGTACTGATGAAATTAAAATCATGGCATGGACCCCGTTTCCTCCTTGCACGGTACCAGAAGGCAGCCGTATAGCACAATTGATATTGATTCCCACAGTGACGAACTCCCCAGTTCCTAACCAGCCTCAACAAAGGCAGAGAGGGTTTGGATCTACGGGGAACCCACAAATTTTATGGGTACAGTCTATTTCCCAAAAATGACCTGTGTACCAATGTACCCTTATTCGTGGGGGGCAACAAGTAATATTAAATGGGATTATTGATACTGGAGCTGATGTCACAGTAATATCCCAGGCCAAGTGGCCTCCACAATGGCCTCTGGCTAATGTTTCCCAGACATTGGCTGGAATTGGGGGAACTGGTAAAAGTCACCAAAGCGTAGAATTAATCCAAATCCAAGGTCCGGAAGGGCATACAGCTTCTGTTAAGCCTTTTGTATTACCTGTTCCTATGGTCCTGTGGGGGCGCGACGTACTGTCTCAGTGGGGAATGTCTATTCGGACCCATTTTTAGATGGGGCCATTGAAGTGCGTAACACCCTGAAATTAACTTAGAAAACTGATCACCCTATTTGGGTAGATCAATGGCCCCTCCCTCTGGAAAAGCTTCGCGCCCTCCAGGAATTAGTCACTGAGCAGTTAACAAAAGGGCACATTGTGCCCTCCACTAGCCCTTGGAATTCACCTGTCTTTGTCATCAAGAAACAAACTGGCAAGTGGCGCTTACTCCATGACCTTAGGAAAATTAATGACGCTATGGAAGACATGGGAGCCCTTCAACCAGGACTCCCGTCCCCTACTATGATCCCTCGAGATTGGCACTTGACTGTTATTGACCTCAAAGACTGCTTTTTTAATATCCCACTGCATCCAGACGATACTCCTAAATTTGCCTTTTCAGTTCCAAGCGTCAACATGCAAGCCCCATTGCAGAGATACCAGTGGGCTGTGCTGCCACAGGGAATGAAGAATAGTCCTACGATTTGTCAGTGGTACGTGGCTAAAGTACTCACCCCTGTTAGAACTACAATGCCTAGTGTCTTGTTGTATCACTATATGGATGACATCCTGGTGGCTGCACAACTCCATGAGGTCATGGAGGAAGCCGTAGCTCTTGTCATGGCTGCCGTTAACTTGGAAGGCCTCTGTATTGCACTGGAAAAGGTTCAAAAAATATCTCCATGGAAATACTTAGGTTGGCGCATCAGGGCCCAGACTATAATTCCCCAACCTCTGCAGATACAGACAGACATACAAAATTTACATGATGCACAAAAATTGTTCGGAACAATCAATTGGGTTCGACCACTGTTGGGGATTTCTAATGCGGACCTAGGTCCTTTATTTAGACTGCTAAAAGGGGACACTGACTTGCGCTCCCCCTGCAGTCTTGACCCTGAAGCCACTACTTCCCTGCAAAAGGTTGCTACAGCAATTAGTCTCCGACAAGCACATCGATGGGCTCCCGAACTACCCTTTTTTCTGATTATTTTGAACCCCGCTTGACAACCTCATGCGCTAATATTTCAGTGGGATTCTCAGAAATCAGACCCACTGCTAATTATTGAATGGGTTTTCTTACCCAATCAATCTGCAAAGACTATTTCAACACAGCACGAGATGTTTGCATCTTTAATCATTAGAGCCCGGCAGCGTTTACTGACACTATCAGGAATGGACTTTGCCTGCATCTGTTTGCCTGTGGCAAGTACTTACTTACAGTGGCTCCACCAACAATCCGATGCCTTCAGTGTAGCAATAGCTGGCTATACAGGCCAACTTACTTCTCACCCGCCATCTCATAAGCTACTCAGTGCTGACTTTCATCTTCTGTCCAGGCCAAAAAGATGCAACCAACCCTTGCAGGCCCTCACCGTGTTTACGGACAGCTCTGGAAAGTCGCATAAATCGGTCATCTTATGGTGGGATGACCAGCGTGGACAATGGGACTCGGATATAGAGACTGTGCCTGGTTCTCCTCAGATAGTAGAACTGAACGCGGTTGTTCGAGTTTTCTGAAAGTGGTCCACACCGCTTAACATAATTACTGACTCAACTTATGTTGCAGGAATTGTTGAACGGGCTGAAGCATCTGTGTTACGTGATGTCTCACATTCTGAATTTTTTGCTTTATTGCAGGAACTTATTTTCCTCCTGGACTCGCGCCCTCATCCCTATTTTGTCATGCACGTCAGGGCACATACTGTTTTACCTGGTTTCACTGCAGAAGGGAATCAACGAGCTGATATGCTTACTTTACCAGTGCAAGTATTACCGGATCGCGTAGCACAGGCTAAACTCAGCCATTCTTTTTTTCACCAGAATGCTGGAGGTCTTAAACGGCAATTTGACCTCACTACCCAGCAAGCAACTAACATTATCGCCGTGTGTCCTGACTGTCAAAAACACTCCTTTCCGTCGGTAGCGGGAAGAGTTAATCCTAGGGGACTGCAGAGCTTACAACTGTGGCAAACTGATGTAACCCACTTTTCAGAATTTGGTCATCTAAAATGTATTCACTCTTCCATTGATACCTTTTCTGGTGCCTTGTTTACCTCCTGCCACACAGGAGAAAAGACACGTGATGTTCAAAAACATTTAATGCGTGCCTTTGCCACTTTAGGTATACCCTCTCAAATCAAGATGGACAACGGCCCTGCCTACGTGTCCGCGCTGCAACAAAAGCTTTTTTTAACTCCTGGGGGATTACTCACGTTACTGGCATTCCTCACTCCCCTACAGGCCAATCCTTAATTGAACGCTCTCATCAATCTCTGAAACGCTTGTTACAACAACAAAAAGGGGGAGTAGGGACTGCTACCCCTGAGGAGCGTCTACAGAAAGCCTTATATGTTTTTAATTTTTTAAATTGTTCTCTGTTAGACAGCAACCCTCCGATAGTTCGTCATTTTAATACAAACGCTTTGTTTGAAGCAACAATTAAGGCCCCAGTATTGATTCAAGATCCTGAAACAGGTAAGATCATGGGACCCTACCCCCTTATCACGTGGGGCAGAGGTTATGCTTGTGTTTCCACAGAAAGAGGCCCCCGATGGATTCCAGCAAAAAGCGTGCGGCCTTTCCCTGAATCGTTGCCACAACCATCTGAGGACGAATCGGATCGCACCCAGGACCAACCTTCAGAGCAGCAAGTTGGTGAACCTCCTCCAGAGGACCGGGACAATCAGGACAGTAGAATCATAAACATAGAAGGACTGTATGAACCAGCATATAGAAACACCAGTCACAAAAGTTTCGTGTCTTTTCTGTAACACTTGTGAACCATGGGTTGTGTGTAAATGCTATAAAGACAGCAGTGTATGCTTTGGCTGTTTTTATTTTTCTGTTATTGCTCCTTCCATGCCTGTTGCAGTGTTTGCAAAAACTAATAACACGCTCAGTAAAAGGAATTCTTATTGTACAACAGGAAGGGGGAGATGTGGGCCTCAGCAGGGCCCCCAGCGAGGTGCAATTGATGAGGGAGGATGTGTTGGAACTTGTGGGCCATAAACCCTGGGAAGAAGGGAGTTAATGCCCAGCCATCCTGACCCTGAGAAGAGAGATAGTGCCGAGCCATCCTGAGGGAGGAAGCAAGGCCTTGGATAAGATAAGAAAAGAATGTGTCTGCATGGCCTTAGTTTAGATGAGCTTAGGAAAAGAATGTGTCTGTATTAGCAACTGTGTTAACCAATCAATAGGTGCCTAGTTTGAAACTTAACCAATCAGTTTAAAACACGCTGCCTTCTGATCTGTATAAATGTATGTGTGTAAGAACAATAAAACGATCATCCTGCTTGCATCAAGCGGTGTCCCGTCTCTCAATCACGGCAGCAGATGAAGGCCCGCACACAGGGTTGCCCAGAACTAGGCAGTTAGCCCCACGCATCACAACCGCCTCCATGAAGAATAAAGGAGGGTAATTGTCATAGGCGACTCCCTTCTGAGAGGAACAGAGGGCCCGATATGCTGACCGGACCCATCCCACAGGGAAGTCTGCTGCCTCCCTGGGGCCTGGGTGAGAGATATCGCTAGGAAACTCCCTGGTCTGGTACGGCCCTCTGACTATTACCCACTCTTAGTTGTTCAGGTTGGCAGTGATGAGGTCAGGGACAAAAGCGCACTGGCAATCAAAAAGGACTTCAGGGCTCTGGAGCTTTTAAACTCCAGAGGAGGGTGCGCAGCAAGCTCACTACCCTGGACTTCAGGAGAGCAGACTTTGGCCTCCTCAGGGATCTGCTTGGTGGAATACCATGAGATAAGGCCCTAGAGGGAAGAGGGGCCCAAGAAAGCTGGTCAGTATTCAAGGATCACCTCCTCCAAGCTCAGGAGAGATGCATCCCAACCAAGAGGAAGTCAGGCAGAAATGCCAGGAGGCCTACATGGATGAACAAGGAGCTCCTGGCCAAACTCAAGCAGAAAAAGGAGGTCTGCAGAGGATGGAAGCAAGGACAGGTAGCTTGGGAGGAATACAGAGAAATCGTCCGAATAACCAGGGAGCAAGTTAGGCAAGCTGAAGCCCTGACAGAATTAAATCTGGCCAGGGATGTCAAAGGGAACAAGAAAACCTTCTATAGGTATGTCAGTGAAAGAAGGCAGACTAGGGAAAATGTGGGCCCTCTCCGGAAGGAAGCGGGAGACCTGGTTACCTGGGATGTGGAGAAAGCTGAGGTGCTTAATGACTTTTTTGCCTCAGTCTTCAACAGCAAGTGCTCTAGCCACACCGCCCAAGTTGCAGAAGGCAAAGGCAGGGACTGGGAGAATGAAGAACTGCCCACTGTAGGAGAAGACCGGGTTCGAGACTGCCTAAGGAACCTGAAGGTGCACAAGTCCATGGGGCCTGATGAGATGCATCTGCAGGTCCTGAGGGAACTGGCGGACGAAGTTGTCAAACCACTCTCCATCATATTTGAGAGGTCATGGCAGTCTGGGGAGGTCCCCACCGACTGGAGAAGAGGCAACATCTCCCCCATTTTTAAAAAGAGAAAAAATGGAAGACCCGGGGAACTACAGGCCAGTCAGTCTCACCTCTGTGCCTGGCAAGATGATGGAGCTAAGGCACATGGATAACAAGGAGGTGACTGGGGACAGCCAACATGGCTTCACCAAGGGCAAATCGTGCCTGACCAACTTGGTAGCCTTCTATGATGGGGTTACAGCATTGGTGGACAAAGGACGGGCGAGTGACATCGTCTACCTGGACTTGTGCAAGGCATTTGACACTGTCCCACATGATGTCCTTGTCTCTAAATTGGAAGGACATGGATTTGATACATGGACCACTCGTTGGATAAGGAACTGGGTCGATGGACACACTCAAAGAGTTACAGTCAATGGCTCGATGTCCAGATGGAGACCAGCGATGAGTGGTGTGCCTCAGGGGTCGGTACTGGGGCCGGTGCTGTTCAATATCTTTGTCGGCGACATGGACAGTGGGACTGAGTGCACCCTCAGCAAGTTTGCCAACAACACCAAGCTGTGTGGTGTGGTTGATACGCTGGAGGGCAGGGATGCCATTCAGAGGGACCTTGACAGGCTTGAGAGGTGGGCCTGCGTGAACCTCATGAAGTTCAACAAGGCCAAGTGCAAGGTCCTGCACCTGTGTCAGGGCAATCCCAAACACAAGTACAGGCTGGGTGGAGAGTGGCTCAAGAGCAGCCCTGAGGAGAAGGACTTGGGGGTACTGGTGGATGAGAAGCTCAACATGAGCCGACAATGTGCGCTTGCAGCCCAGGAAGCCAACTGTATCCTGGGCTGCATCAAGAGAAGCATGGCCAGCAGGTTGAGGGAGGTGATTCTGCCCCATTACTCCACTCTCATGAGACCCCACCTGGAGTCCTGCGTCCAGCTCTGGAGCCACAAACATAGGAAGGACATGGATGTGTTAGAGTGGGTCCAGAGGAGGGCCACAAAGATGATCAGAGGGCTGGAGTACCTCTCCTATGAGGACAGGCTGAGGGAGTTGGGGCTGTCCAGCCTGGAGAAGAGAAGGCTCCGGGGTGACCTTAGAGCAGCCTACCAGTACCTGAATGTTTTAGTTTCGGCTGCCGCCGGCAACAACAGCGCCACGCGGCCGCCCCTCCCCCTGCCGCGGTGCGGAGGAGAATGGAAAGAAATAGGCAGAAAATCGGTGGGTCGGGATAAGGGCAATTTAACAGAACAGCAAACAAAAGGAACAGTAACAACAACGATACAGATAAGGAGAAAACACGACAAAAACAGACCCGCTCTCTCGGACCGCACCGCCGCCGCACGCTCCCGAGCCGCGAGAGAGTTCCCCCTCTGCTGCCCCCCCCCCACCGGAACCTAGCATGACGGCACATGGTATGGAATACCCTGCTTTGTTTGGCCAGGTGGGATCAGCCCCCACCCCCCGGCTGTGCCCCTTCCTGGAGTCCGATGAAAATTAACCCTGTCCTGGCCAAACCCAGGACATTATCCACCCCTTATTCCATACCATCTACGTCATGCCCAGGTCCCCCATTGTCCAGTTGATCACCACCACTTCTCCTGTCTCCAGATATCATTCCCTTAGTCTATGGATCATCACTCTAAAGTGTCCACTGAGTTCATTTAATCCATGACTTCGGGCTCCATCTGTCGTAATGGTCTTCCGTGGCAGGAGAGGTGGTGTGTGGTGATGGGTGGTCACTTGCTGCATCCGGAGCTCATGGTTGATGTATCTGGTGCGGCCCGTGCCCACAGTCTGCAGGAGATGTTGATCTTGATGAAGATGCTGGGTGCCAGTTGTTGAAAACCAGGTCCAGTCCCATCATCGCTGTGCTCTGCTAGGTTTTCACCAAAGAAGTCCATCCTTCTTTAATCTGGACGATTCTTACTATGCTACTACTGGTACAAAATATAACAATTATAACAGTGATAACAGACAGTGACAGGGTTATTTAACAATTAACTTTGTACAATTTATTTATGGACTATTCTCCCCCAAAATCAAATCCCCATGAGGTACACATCGGACTTCCCCATCCTTCCGCATTACCCACCAAGTACACCCAGGTCCTTGAGCAAAAGCAATCCCGCGGATGGGGTTGCCTTTGCCCGAGGCAGGACTAACCCAGACTGTCTTCCCTAACATGTTCCGCATGTGCACTACAGGGAATTTATCCCCTTCTACGGGGCGCTGAGGTTTTGACTGGGCAGGACCAGCCCGGTTGGTGGATCCTCTGGTGTTAACCAACCAGGTGGCCTTTGCTAAATGAGTATCCCAGTTTTTGAAAGTCCCACCCCCCATTGCCCTCAAAGTGGTTTTTAGCAGCCCATTGTACCGCTCGATGTTTCCAGAGGCTGGTGCATGGTAGGGGATGTGATACACCCACTCGATACCGTGTTCTTTGGCCCAGGTGTCTAGGAGGCTGTTACGAAAGTGAGTCCCATTGTGTGACTCAATTTTTTTGGGAGTGCCATGTCTCCACAGGACTTGTTTTTCCAGGCCCAGGATGGTATTCCGGGCAGTGGCATGGGGCACAGGGTAGGTTTCCAGCCATCCTGTGGTGGCCTCCACCATTGTGAGCACATAGCGCTTGCCTTGGCGGGTTTGTGGCAGTGTGATGTAGTCAACCTGCCAAGCCTCCCCATATTTATATTTTAGCCATCGTCCTCCATACCACTGAGGCTTTACCCGCTTGGCTTGCTTGATTGCAGCGCATGTTTCACATTCATGGATAACCTGTGCAATGGTGTCCATGGTCAAGTCCACCCCTCGGTCACAAGACCATCTGTATGTCACATCTCTTCCTTGGTGGCCCGAGGTGTCATGGGCCCACCGAGCTATAAAAAATTCACCCTTATGTTGCCAGTCCAGATGCACCTGAGCCACTTCAATCTTGGCAGCCTGATCTGCCTGGTGGTTGTTTTGATGTTCCTCAGTGGCCCGACTCTTAGGGATGTGGGCGTCCACGTGACGGACTTTTACAACCAACTGCTCCAGACGGGCAGCAATATCTTGCCACAATGGGGCAGCCCAGATAGGTTTGCCTCTGCGCTGCCAGTTGTTCTTCTTCCATTGCTGCAGCCACCCCCACAAGGCATTGGCCACCATCCAGGAGTCGGTGTAAACACAGAGCACTGCCCACTTCTCTCGACTGGCAATGTCTAAAGCCAGCTGGATGGCTTTCACCTCTGAAAACTGGCTGGACTCACCTTCTCCCTCTGCAGTTTCCACGACTTGTCGTGTAGGGCTCCACACAGCAGCCTTCCACCTCCGCTGCTTCCCCACAATGCGACAGGACCCATCCGTGAAGAGGGCATACTGTTTCTTATCTTCTGGCAGCTTGTTATACAGTAGGGTCTCTTCAGCACGTGTCACCTCCTCCTCTGGCGATGCTCCAAAATCTTTGCCTTCTGGCCAGTCCATGATGACCTCCAGAATTCCTGGGCGACTGGGGTTTCCCATTCAGGCACGCTGGGTGATCAGAGCGACCCACTTACTCCACGTAGCATCGGTGGCATGATGCGTAGAGGGGACCCTCTCTCTGAACATCCAGCCCAGGACTGGCAATCGTGGTGCTAGGAGGAGCTGTGCTTCAGTGCCGACCAATTCTGAAGCAGCTCCAACGCCTTCATATGCTGCCAGAATCTCTTTTTCAGTGGGAGTATAGCGGGCCTCGGATCCTTTGTATTCCCAGCTCCAAAACCCCAGGGGTCGACCTAGAGTCTCCCCTGGTGCTTTCTGCCAGAGACTCCAGGTTGGGCCATTCTCCCCGGCTGCGGTGTAGAGCATTTTTTTAACATCTTGCCCTGACCGGACTGGACCAAGGGCATGAACTGTCTCCCGTTTAATCTGTTCAAATGCCTGTCATTGCTCAGGGCCCCATTCAAAATCATTCTTCTTCCGGGTCACGTGGTACAGAGGACTTACAATCTGGCTGTAATTTGGGATGTGCATCCTCCAAAAACACACAACACCCAGGAAGGCCTGTGCTTCCTTTTTGCTGCTTGGTGGGGACATAGCTGCTATTTTGTTGATGACATCCATTGGGATTTGACAGCGCCCATCCTGCCATTTTATTCCCCAAAACTGGATCTCTTGTGCAGGTCCCTTGACTTTACTTCGCTTAATGGCGAAACCGGCTTTCAGAAGGATCTGAACTATTTTCTCCCCTTTCTCAAAAGCTTCCTCCGCGGTGTCACCCCATACAATGATGTCATCTATGTACTGCAGATGTTCTGGAGCTTCACCCTTTTCCAGTGCAGTCTGGATTAGTCCATGGCAAATGGTGGGACTGTGTTTCCACCCCTGGGGTAGTCGATTCCAGGTGTACTGGATGCCCCTCCAGGTGAAAGCAAACTGTAGCCTGCACTCTGCTGCCAAAGGGATGGAGAAGAATGCATTAGCGATATCAATTGTAGCATACCATTTGGCTGCCTTTGACTCCAGCTGATATTGAAGTTCTAGCATGTCTGGCACGGCAGCACTCAGCGGTGGTGTGACTTCATTCAGGCCACGGTAGTCTGTTGTCAGTCTCCACTCTCCAGTAGATTTTCTCACTGGCCATATGGGACTATTAAAGGGTGAGTGAGTTTTGCTGATCACTCCTTGACTCTCCAGCTGGCGGATCAGCTGATGAATGGGGAGAAGGGAGTCTCGGTTGGTACGATACTGTTGCCGGTGCACCATTGTGGTTGTGATGGGTACCTGTTGTTCTTCCACCCTCAGCAACCCCACAATGGAAGGATCCTCCGAGAGACCAGGCAAAATGGACAGCTGTTTAATTTCTTCCGTCTCCACAGCAGCTATGCCAAAAGCCCACCGATACCCCCTTGGGTCCTTGAAATACCCTCTCCTAAGACAGTCTATACCAAGGATGCACGGAGCCTCGGGGCCTGTTACAATGGGGTGCTTCTGCCACTCCTGCCCAGTGAGGCTCACTTCAGCCTCCAATACACTCAGCTCTTGGGACCCCCCTGTCACTCCCGAAATGCAAATGGACTCTGACCCTTTGAAATCTGATGGCATTGAAGTACACTGTGCACCAGTGTCCACTAGAGCTTTCTACTCTTGTGGATCTGACGTGCCAGGCCACCAAATCCACACCGTCCAATAAACGCGGTTGTCCCTTTCCTCCACCTGGCTGGAGGCAGGGCCCCTCTAATCCTGGTCAGAGAATTTGCTGGTCACCTGCTCTAAAAATGACTTGGAGGTCCCTTCCAGAGGATCGGAATCAAGATCAAACTGTCTACCTGGTCTGGAGAGCTGGCTGCTGGAAACTGGAGCGGCATTTTTCCTAACAGAATCCCCTTTGGTGATTGTTTTACCTTGTAGCTCACGCACTCGTGCCTCTAGACTTGAGGTGGGTTTTCCATCCCCCTTCCTCATGTCCTCTCCGTGGTCACACAGGTAGAACCACAGGGTGCCCCGTGGTGTGTAGCCTCTGTATTCTCTCTCCTGAGCAGAGGAACACTTACCCCTAATAGCTGAGACACTGGCCCGTACAGGTGGGGAGTAGGATGTATTCTTTTCTAGTCGCGTGACCACTTTCTCCACGGCTGAGACAAGGGAGGAAGAGAGACTTTCCTCATATTGCCGGAGTCGGACAGCCACCTCATCCACTGCTGGTGCCTCTTTACCTTTCCAGTCTACTATTGCCAGTGAGTTGGCATATGAGGATGGTGCGCTCCGCACAAACTTCCTCCACATGGATTGTGAGCACTGGAGTTCATCTGGGTCTGTGGGTACCTGCTCATTGTCTGTGTCACAGTAAACCAGCTCCCGCACAGCCAGTTCCCTCAAGTACTGAATACCCCTTTCCATATTGGTCCACTTGCCAGGATAGCATACAAAATCGTCACTGAAGGGGTACCTCTCCCTCACGCCTGACAGAAGTCTCCTCCAGAGGCTGAGGACTTGTTCCTTTTTCCCAATGGCCTTGTCAATGCCCCCGTCCCTGGCCAGGGATCCCAGCTGCTTGGCTTCCTTGCCCTCTAATTCCAAGCTGCTGGCCTCGTGTCCTGGGTTTGGCCAGAACAGGGTTAATTTTCACCGGAATCCAGGAAGGGGCACAGCCGGGGGGTGGGGGCTGACCCCACCTGGCCAAACAGAGCCCGGTATTCCATACCATGTGACGTCACGCGGGGTTCCGGTGGGGGGGGGCGGCGCGGCGGGAAGGCACTCGCGGCTTGGGGGGGCGCAGCGCCGGTCCTGTTTCGGGAGAGCGGCTGTCTGAGTTGTACGGTTCGTGGTTGTGTTTTCTCCTTATTTGTATCGTTGTTATTCCTGTTTTCCCTCTGTTTGCTGTTCTGTTAAACTGCCCTTATCCCGACCCACCAGTTTCTGCCTCTTTCTTTTCATTCTCCTCCGCACGCCGGCGGGGGGAGGGGCGGCCGCGTGGCGCTTCTGTTGCCGGCGGCAGCCGAAACCGAAACACCTCTTTACCCCAGCACCGCAGCAGCCAGGTGACAATGTGCTCGCCTGGGTGGCAGCTGAAATCTTTCCGCATGTCTCGCAGCTCGCTCAGGGACAGGGACCAGGTGATGATCTCTATCTCCTGTGATGACCCTGGCTCATCGTCATCCCTCCCAGAGCGATCTGCTCTCTTTGCGTCTTTCTTTTGTTTTACAGGGGCGACTGGTACCGGCACAGGTTGGTCATTGGGCTCAGCCGCGATGCCTGCAGCTGGAGCTGGGGCTGCAGCAGCTGCTGTGCCTGCCAGGGAAACCGAGGCAGACCCTGCAGCTGTGGCAGCGACAGTGCCGGTCGGGGGGGCTGTGACTGCCTGCTGGGCTGGAGGGGCTGCAGGGCCGGCTGGGGGGGCAGCGCCAGTGCCTGCCGCTTCGTTTCCCCCCCCTTTCCCCTTTAAGGCGCTGAACAGTGTTGAACATGGAAGCTCATTAGGCGTGGGCCAGACCCCAGCACATTGCGGTGATTTGTGTCTCTCTGGAGTTCCCAGGGTGGCAGCACACTTTTTGCAGATATTTTACTAGTTTGTTCGGATTCTGTATTTGTTCAGGGGTGAGTTTAAAACACACTGGGGGTGCCCACTGCTCTAGACACCTGCCCATGCTGTCCCACACATCCAGCCACTCACAGCTATCCAGCCCCGGGGCAGGTCTCTGCAGGATGTTCTTAACGACTTGTTTAACTCTAAACAAAAGCTTAAACCCATTCAGGAGGCATAACAAAAAGAGAGTGCTGGCCTGAGCATCCCACGGGTACTCGAAATTCTCAAAAGCCATTAGGACCAGCCTGAAGGAGAGAGGGGGGCTGAAAGAGTGGGGGAAGGCATCCCTTCGGGTTTTCCCCACAGGCTGAGTATGATTATAAACAAATTCCAAGACATAGGATCCGAGGTATGGAAATGACCGCAGTGCCGCTTGCAAATACAAGCCTAATTTCATGCACATTGACGTTATCATGTCATAAGTTGACATCATACGTATAGCAAAATCATCATCCTGATCCTTTTCCCCGAGGTAATGAACAGCACCACAGGGAAAACATAGTGCAAGTATGGATTCAAAAACCACAGCCATCTGATCACAGACAGAAACATTTTTTACCAGCGACTACTTAACTAACACAGAAAAATGCCTATAACAAAAATTTAACAAAATCTAAGAAAGCTGTTTTAACACCCGCTGCTCAGCCCTGCCGTTATCCCCACCCCACGTTGGGCGCCAATTTAATGTTTTAGTTTCGGCTGCTGCCGGCAACAAAAGCACCACGTGGCCGCCCCTCCCCCCGCCGTGGTGCGGAGGAGAATGGAAAGAAACAGGCAGAAAAACGGTGGGTCGGGATAAGGGCAGTTTAACAGAACAGCAAACAGAGGGAACAGTAACAACAATGAAACAGATAAGGAGAAAACACGACAAAAACAGACCCGCTCTCTCGGACCGCACCGCCGCCGCACGCTCCCGAGCCGCGAGTGAGTTCCCCCTCTGCTGCCCCCCCCACCGGAACCCAGCGTGATGGCACATGGTATGGAATACCGGGCTCTGTTTGGCCAGGTGGGGTCAGCCCCCACACCCCGGCTGTGCCCCTTCCTGGAGTCCGGTGAAAATTAACCCTGTCCTGGCCAAACCCAGGACACTGAAGGGGGCCTACAGGAAGGATGGAGAGGGACTTTTCACAAGGGTGTGTAGTGATAGGACAAGGGAGAATGGCTCTAAACTAAAAGAGGGCAGATTTAGATTAGACATATATGAAGAAATTCTTCACCATGAGGGTGGTGAAACACTGGACCAGGTTGCCCAGAGAAGCTGTGGTTGCCCGCTCCCTGGCAGTGTTCAAGGCCAGGTTGGATGGAGCTCTGAGCACCCTGGTTTTGTGGAAGATTTCCCTGCTAATGGCAGGGGGTTTGGAACCAGATGATCTTTAAGGTCCCTTCCAACCCTTACCATTCTATGATTCTATGATTCTATGATCAAAATTCATACTGGAAACAGTAAGCATCCTTATTGAAACCATCATATTAAAGTTTCCAGTTGCTTATTTCTTTTTGTAGGAGCTCCTTATTTTATATCCTGAATAGTATTTCCTTAAATAGATTTGCACCATGCAAAGTGCCATTATGATTTCCAACATTGATTTCCAGAGGGGCTCCTGCTAGTCTGTAGCCATAACTATGATGAAAAGGGGCTGCAGACAGCCCATTGCAGTAATACCATCTCATCTATCAACCAAGCAGATTATATGAGTAGCATCTCCTTAGAATAGAAACTCAGAGACATAATAATCAGTGAGATCTGGCATGATGAGTGCCCACACGAATCCGTTGCTATAAAGGATGCCAAAATATTACTGCTTTACAAAATCTATGGACTTGTAGTCAGCAGGGCTGAGACCAGGAAGAAAGGCATTTAGGACTGACTGAATGTTTAGGTGATGGTCTCTGTTTTTAGAGTAGTGTATCCCATTACAGTGTATGTTTTGAAATTTCCTGTTAGTTTTATGCTGTGATTTCATAATGCAAGAGCTTTAGGGGCCAAATTCAGGGCCAGAAGCAACCATATCCTTTCTACATTGCTTTTTCCTCCCTTCATACAAGCCAACTGTTGACAGAATCTGCATGTGAGATGGATCAGGAAACGGAGCTTTCTGCCTCCGGTTCTGAAGGTGCATTTCTTGCTATTGTGTTATTGTTGTTTGTAGTATTGAGTTTTTTGTAACTCAGATCAGTTTCTTCCTGCAATGTGAGCGTAGGAACAAGCAGCCAAAGGCAGAAAAGAGCAGCTGTAACTCCTTAGTCTGATATTCCCTCCAGACGTCTCTGATCAAAACCCTACAGAATGCAGAATTTAGTCTGTTCTTAATCAACCTAAGATCCAACTTGTTCTCTGTAGGCTCCTGTCACTCTTCAGTGACTCTGTAAGAGACCAAGGACAAGCAGGATAACCTGCAGTATTTTGTCCGTAAAGCAGTTTCCAGACTAATAGCTCATTCACTGACCCACATTGCCTTTTATAAGGAGCAAAATATTAGAATGCAATTCAGCCCCAGCTTCACAGTCTAATATTAAATAAGAATATTTAAAATGTCTAGGAAAAGCTTTTGTCCATAGTCTGAGGTCAGGTTTTGAAATCTTTGCAAACTCTCTCCGGGGAGGCTGTGTAGAGAGAGACATCCTTTCAGCTCACCCTTGAATACACTTTGAACAAGCAGCTGCTTTTTACTGTAAGCATGTTATTAATTGTCTCTTTTCAAAAGCAGAGATAGTACCCTGGAAAACATTCTATTGATTTTTTCCCTGTCCCTGTTTCAATCACACTCATATGAATGGCTTTCATTTTTAGCAACAACAAGAGATTCTTCGAAGAAAAGTGGTGTCTAGGTGCAGCCTTAAATAAAATCACTGCTCAATTTAAGCTCTGAAAAATACTATTGATATTTTAATAGAAGATTGGAGAACCGATTGCTGGTTCAGTAATAGCTACAATGAGTTTATACATAGGAATCATGCACAAGGATCATTTTATTTCTCTTAACGTACTTGTTAACAGAAAATAGTAGCCTAAATCTTAACTCACTTGATTATTACATGTCAGGGATCTCAGGCACATGGAAATATTTCATTCTAATTTTCTAAAGTGGAAACATGCACTGAGATACCTGTGCACAGAGTTCAGAATATAGAACTGCAGATAATATTCTACTGTATATTTCTATATAATAACATTCATACAGAAGAATCTGCAAGTAAGAAAATGTGCACACCTGGAAATATGATTTCCCTTCTGACTTCAGTTATGGTTGCTATTAATTACTTATATTACACAGAGTAAAGCATATGTTTTTTAAATATTTTTGCTTGTGACCAAAAAAGAAGTCACGACCACTGGTTTTGAAACCTCTAAACTGAGAATCCAAATGACACAAAACCCACACTGAATTATGTGCTACATTAACATCTAGGGAGAGCTTGCTGATGTCAGCTGCCATGAGTGAGTCTCAGATTGAATGATATTTTATAAGTCTGAGCTCCAGGAACTATGGGATGGTGTGAGAGGTCCTGCAGGAAGGAAAGGGGCATGGGTAGAAAGGCAAGGCAAGACAAGGTGGCTTTGCATTTGTGGAAAGAAGCTTGAGAATACATCATAAATGCACTTAATTTTTAATCTCAAAATCCATATAAAAGAAGGTCCATATTTTTTGATATTCTAAGCAAACTCCTGACTTCCAAGGACTCATCATTTTTTAATGGTGGTAACTGAAAAACTCTGCCTCTATATAAGTGGTATAATATTTCATAGACAGTGAGTATAGAAAATAACTATCATACATACTACAAGCTGTAAGATACGAGCCAGAAGCACAATTATATTATGCATAAAATTTACACAACATTTCTCATAATATCCATTTGACAAATTCTTTGGTTCTGTAACATCAGTTGTGTTGCACTGAACACTGACAATTGAAGTTTTTAGTTAGAAGCCAATGTACAAATTTTGCTTGCCTTCTTTAACAGCCTATGGTTACCAGTGTAAGCTTTGACAGGAGAGCTGTTACATTTTTATTTCAACACTATGTCCTACATAAAAGTTGGCAATAAGGGAAAGTACTCTATAGGATACAGCTCCCCCATGGCTTCTTCCTTCACACGCTGAGATTTTTTATATGTGAACAAAGTGAAGGTATCTTATTAAAAACAAAACAAAACAAGAAAAAAACCAGAAAGACAAAGAGGAAGAGAAAAGAAGGCGGGGGGGGGAAGGCAAACAAAACAAGCTCAGGTATCTTCTGGTCGCAATAAGTAATTGAGATATTCTTCATGGTTTTTTCTTTTTAAATGTAATCCTGCTCAGGCCTTCAAAAATATTCCTTTTCAGTTCTGTTTTCATCTGAAAAGAGTAATATAAAGTTGAAAAAAGCAGGAAGTCAACTTATATTCTTTGTTACACATCTTAATATGATACTTGCTCTCCATATCTGCACAAAATCATTGGCTTGTGTTCAGCTTGTGGTCCTTAATGAACTCCTCATGCTATCCTACAGAACTTCTACCAAGCCCATTATTTCTGTCTTATAATTGTATATTATGCATCCCAAAATATACTACCTTGCACTTGTCTCCACTGAATTTCAATTTATTTCTTTTTCAAAACATTTTCCTTATATATTCAGATCATTTTGAACAAAATTTCTTTATACCAAAACACTTGAAGACTTTCCCATCTGTCTCTGATCTGATAATTTATAAGTCATATTTTATTCCACCATACACATAATTGATAACAGGAATATCAGGGTAAAACTCCACTTCCTGTGCCTTTCCATTTTGACCATGAACTGTTGATAAATACTCTATAGTAGTTTCATATTGTGCTTTTGATTAAATAATTTCTAGTCTTGGCTTAAACAGGTGCCTTTTGTTCTTGATGAGCTGCATAGCTCATTTGGTTTTCTTTGCAGAGATGGATAGATGGATACAGTTATCAATCTTGTTTGTTACCTGTTGTGTTTTCAATTGCAATAAGACATCAACATTCTTCTTGTTCCGTAAATGAGGGTCTTTTGCATTTGCTCACAGTAAGTAGCACCACTGGCTCAATTTGTTTGAAAGAATATCATAATATAAGCTGATTCAAACTACAGTACAAAATTTTGTAGTAGCCTGTATTTAAGTGATTGTGTTTTTCTCCCTGATTATTATCTTTTCTTTTATTATCTTAACTGTTCTGTCAGATGGCAGTTTTGCGCACTGTTTTGGTTTTGGTTTTTTTTTTTTACCATCCGTCCTATTCATAAAAATGAGAAAAATATGTCTCTATTAATCTCCTCCATCGTTTTGCTGGTGCAATGTTGTCTGTAGTATATTCTGCAGTACTTTTGCCATTTGTGTCCTTCTTCATCCAAGGTGATATACTACACATTGCTTAGTCATGAATATAATTACTATGGTTTCCATCATGTGGTTCATAAATTCCACCACGGAAGCCTCATTCATGTTTGTATCTTAAATAAAAACTCTTTTTATCCACTCAGTTCACTCTCTGTCCTAAAAAAAAAAATAAATCAGAAAAAAAACTTTCAGAATCTGACAAAATTGGTGTTAAAAGTAACTGTATGATCAACTATAGAATAATCTACAAACCGTGAATGTCCAAGCTATGTAATCCCAGCTGGAGACACTTAGACAAAACAGTTTTGCTATAGGTATAGGAACTATCCAGGTTTCTTTATGGTTCCCTGAAGAAGTAGTCTCTGATAACGTACAGTTTATTATTCTCCTCCCTACTGAACTAAACTGTTCAGTATTTCCTAATGTTAAAAGTAAGAGACAGAAAGAAGGAAAGTCTCAGCTGTTAATAGATTCCACATACTCAAAAAAACTGGGTAACTTCTGCAAACACGCTGCAAGGTTAGTAATGATTTCTGAATTATGAGCCAGATCAGAGAAGAGGATGTTGCTTCATTAAAAACAGACAAATCAGCATTATAAAGTAGTCATGGAGAAGGGTGAATTTTGGAGTTTATGGGAATGGCATGGTGAGATTCTAACAGTGATGACCAAGGACAAAGATAGATTTCTGGTAGAAATGCTTCTTTTCTCTTTTTCTAATCTAGTTGTCAACTATACAATCCAAAACCTAATTCTGCACTTTACTACAACGGGCCAAATTTTCTCTGCTCCTTAAATTATGTTTAGTTGTTTCACAAGGATATGACAGGAACTGTCCTGTCTCTCCTCAGAAAGCAGTGAATCAATGTACAGCACAGAGCAGCAATACTTACCAAGCCTCTGCCATCAACACATATTTTGAAACTCGAATTAGGATGGCAAGTCACAGCTGCAAGGATCAACTTGAGAACTGGTGACACAAAGTGCCAAATCTGTAGAGAGCTGGTGCCTTCAGCAGTGATTTGAAGCTCCGGTAATAACCTAACAGTACAATGTATACTGTTAAGCAGGTATCCTTTATTACAGCGCTGGGCACACGGGAGATCTCTCCTCCAAACCTGCGTGCCAAACACCCTTTTCATTCCAGGTTAAATACAATCACAATACACTTATTCATTATATTTCTGAGAAATGCTTAGCATATTCATGTTTTTTCCAATAACTAATTAGCATATGTTAATGTCTTTCACGCATGTCTGTTGGCGCCTCCGGGTAGTCATCGGGGGTCTTCGGATGAAGGCTCGTACTCTTCATCACGGTGTCCGCTGGTTGACCATTGTTTCTGCACAAACTCAGTTCTAAGATCACGTATACCATGTCCTTCCAGGTTGTTTTGTTCTGGTCTTGTTGTCATCTTGGTGCCTCCTTATCTTCATGGTTCTGAGCATTTGCTCTCCCAAGGCCGAGCTGTCCAAGTGGGATTATTCAGGATTCTCTTATCTTACAACCTTCCTAATTATTCACAAAGAACCAAGACTTGCTTTGGTTTTAATTAATCTGTGTGCAATGATTCTGACGACCTAAAGTTATAACTTCTATCTACATCCACTACATCTGTTACATTCGCTACATTCCCAGGTATCAATCCCTCCTTTTCTTTTGAGGGCTTGTAGCTTACACACTACAGTTCTCAGCAGTTACAGCACTGGATCTTTATGCATGCAAGAACACAAACTGCAATAATAAAAACTACTAACAACTAGAAAATATCATTAAAGCTACTCAGTTAAAGTTTCACGTTTCTTATTGTCCCTTCTATCAGCAGATGAATACAATTCTCTGTAGAAGTCAACAAGACTATTAAGACATGTAGTAACTTCTTCCATGCTTCTGACAAGACTTTTTTGTTTCTGCCTTTGAATGGCAACTAAAAAGTTGTTGACCAGGCCTATTTCCTTCACATAACTCTGCAATTTCTTCCATTTCATACAGTTCAACAGTCTATCTTTGCTGAAAAGAGTGCTCAGCTCTTCAGAAAACCTGTCTTTTGTTTGTTTTTTGTCTACATATTCTAAGAGAAATGTTTGATCTGTTTTGTCTCACTCAGATTTCATTCACCTACATTTTACTAGCCATACCCTCAGCTTCAAATTGATCGGTGTAATTGTAGTTTGTGGGCAAATCCCTCAGGTGATCTAAATTAGAGTGGCTGTATTGACTACAGTGTAACTGTGCTGCTTTACTTCACCTGAGCATATGCCTGAATATTTCAAGTCAATAGGGTTACACTGATTTATGTCAGCTGAGGCATCTATCACCTGGGCAAAGTATTCCATAGCTGTCTCAGATTTATGGCTTCAGACCTTCCTTACTGTAAATCCCTACATTCTCCAAGTTCCTTAGGTTGTTCATATCAGTTCTCTTGTCTCTTCCAAACACTAAAACATGACTGCTCACTCAAGCTGGCAAATATGCTAATTGCACCCCTTTGAGTAAAGCCTTTATTGAATTCTAGTAACTAACATGGCACTTTGGGCTTGTGGAAGAGTTTTCTTTTTCACTCCACATTCTTTGCCAGCTCCCTTCATGTGTTTGAAAAATACATAAATGAGATACTGTCTTTCTAATGATAGGCATCATGTGTGTTGCTGAACTCCTTTGAGTGTGATAACCTAGGAATGGTGGGTTGCTGAACAAATGTGATGATTCTTGGTTGGACTTTTACAAAATCAACAGTGGGTCTGTGCTCCCACAAATACCAGGAAAATCAGTCCTGTAGTTTTATGACCACTTCTTGCTGCAAGTTGTCAGGAACATGAGGACATTAATTTAATTGTCCCGACTAGGCTCCCAGGGGACCCCCACTTACCCCTGGTCTCCAACCCTTCTTCCGCGGTAGACCTCAGACCTGCACTGTAGTTAGCTCATCTCCTGTATGGAACCCACAGACATACACTGTGTTTTGCTTCCAGCCCTGGGTCCAGCCCCTCCTCCTTTGCTCCTGATGGGACTCTCTGGATGAACCTTTGACATGATTCATCCCCTCATCACGTCCAGGGCTGTTGACAGACCCTGTTATTGGTCCCCAGTTCTGCTTGCCATGATGGGACCCCATGAGACTCCCCTGTCAGTGACGACACTGCCTGCACAGGGTTGTCCTCTGCTCTCAACTTGTCCTTTATCACAGGGCAGCCCTGTTCTTGCTGTGTCCTGACACAGGTAACAGCACATGTTCCATTCAGCCATTATCAATTTAAAGAAATTGCTCTGCTATGAGAAAACTGGATGCTATATCACTTGTTTATTCAAGGCTTTAAGCCGTCTTGAAAGTTCTTCCTGTCAACCAGAATTTCTGAATCTTGTAGTTGCAATTGACCCAAAGAGATTCTTCCACAGCTTTGCACAAAAAGGCCATCACCCAGTGAAGCAATGTCTTGCAGCCCTGAAATGTAAAATCTACCACCTAGAAAATATTTAAAGCATTTCATTTAACTTTTTACTCCAGGGACTGGAAAAGTAGCTCAATCCAGCTGAAATACAATAGCTACTGGCGTGGGGAGGAGGCACCTCTGCCAGAATGAGGGGAGGACAGGAAGAAATGCAGGAACAAGGCTCCTGAGGGCTGGCCTTGCTTTGTTCACTATCAAAGAAATTGGAGTAAAGGACACGACAACCCTTCAGAAAGATGAGGCAATTTGTGAGCTCTGAGAAACATCTAATACTGGACTCGCTGGGGGAGTTCATGTTACATCACAGGGGTGAATTGAGAAGTCATAGGAGCTGCTGAGGACATGTCACTGCCCAGATAGTGAAGAAAGAGGATTGTTTCAGCATTAAGGGTTGGAAAGTAAATATAAGATTTGTTTTGCTGGCTTTGGTCGTCCCTGGTGAGTGGTCTTTCATGTCAAAAGTAAATAGTGTCAGTCATCATTGATAGTGATCTGTGTCTTTTCACATAGTAAGTATATTTAATTGCTGATAGATGCATCAGACTCCTGGCCATTGGGCCAAAACTTGTTTTCATTTATGTCAGATGAAATGTGGAGAAAGTCCACCAGAGTCAATATAAATTCCTCCAACTTTATGAGAAATGTCTGCGAGGTGTATTTGGCTCACAAACACAGTGACTGAAGGAGGACCAGAACTGCAGTGCTTTCACATGTGTTTTCATCTTGAATTGAATAAACAGTTGAAATATCAAAATGTTTCATGGGATGAAAGCTTCTCAGAAATTATATAGGAAGTGAAATGATTCATTCCTGGTAGTTTTAATGTTAGCTTTCATCTGTCCAAGCAACGGCAGTTGTATACCAACAGCTGAATGTCTCAAACACTGTGGGGCCTGCAGTCCCCACCTGCACCGTGTCTGTCTTTAGGTAGGCACTCATTTACACTGCCTAATTAGAATTGGAGAAGAGCAAGTCTGAAGATAAAACCCATTAGTAACCAAAATTATTCATCTCCACTGGAGTTATAAGATAGTATCTATTTATGCTGAATTACATTCAGGCTGGAGGAATTCGTCAATAGCAATATTTTTTCATTGGACCAACTCTGTTTGAAGGAGCAATCCCAGTGGCTCAAAAATACTTTATTCCCTTTCTCCTTCCACTCCCTGCTCTGCTAACCTTTGTGAAGGTGGCATGAATCACTCTGTGGTTAGATACGGGAACTGCTAATAAGGATAGCCATTGCAATGAAATTGAAGAGTTGCAATATGGACAAATGACACTTCAGGACTGAAATCTCAGCTGAGCTCATCAGCTCATTTTAGAGACAATTTCATTTTAACTGGGTGTGTGAGAACAGTCTCAAAGCTTTTACATTTAATACTGGATGAAGGGAAAACCTTTAATAATGGAAATTATAGCACTTATTAGGTGAACACATTACACGAAGAATGAACTGAGTGATAACTCTTACTCACCATCTTACACTGTTTAATCCTCACGTGCAACTCGGCAATGCTGGGCTGAGATCAGGCTTTTTTCCAGAATGTCTGGTCCTTCACAAGTCACCTTTGGAAGGATGTTTCAAGCCCATCAAGGAAAAATAGTGGTCAGCTGTATGAAGGGTGGGAAAAATTCTGTCTCTCTGGTCAGTAACAAAATGTGCTGTAATTTCAGCTGAGCCAGGGTTTCACCTGTTGGCTTTTAAATCTCTAGACATAAGTTTGTTTCTCTGCCTACAAGCCCTATCAACACCAACAGTAAGCCTATACTTTGGCAATCAGAGGAGCTTCTCCTTTCCTTCAGTCACTCTTATCTGCTGCTAATACCAGAATAACAAAGAACACAGGACAACTTGTGTTTTACTTCTTTCCAGTTTCAATGGGAAAAATTGGTCTTATAAATTTTATATATCCATGTGCAGCAGTATCAAGTTTGATTGGGTTAGCTCACTGCCACATGTTATTGCTTTGGAAGTAACTCCTCTCTCTGCTTTTTGCATGTGCTGCAGGAGGTATAAGATCCCCATACCACGTCTGAGCTTTTCTGCATGCACCTTCACTTATACCTCTCACAAAGCTTTCGGAAACTGCATTTGTGTAAGCAAAATGCACAGACCAATACTCTTCTGATCCAAAACCCATGGAAATGAGTGTCTTCTAACTGTGTTAAAGTAGATAAATATAAATTTAGGGTCTAAGCAAACCGGGAGATAGGAGTAGTTTGCAGTAATACGCAAAAGAAGGTGTTTCGGTGATCAGGATCTGAAGTGTGAGTGTATGCTTCGATAGACTGAATGAACTGTTGCTGTTTAACAGCTATCTTGCAAGGATGCTAGAAGACATGCATAACCCTGTGGGTAAAAATGAGTACTGTTTTATTGACTCAGACTCTGAGACAGGTTCACAGACTGTGTAGGTAGGTTTAGTTCCCCCGAGCAAAAAAAAAAAAATTGCTGATTTGTGCTATCTGGCTTTCTGATTTCAGTGGCAGTGATGATTTATTAATCTCTTCAGCTGAAATTCTTCAGTGAAAGTGACAAGTGGTAAAGAAAAAAAGTGAAGCAGCAGAAGGTGAGATAGTATTTTTCCAGAGCTATTCTTTTAGCAAGGACAGGTTGGTTGTCCTTGTGTTCTCCTACATTAACTGCTCTAAACCAAGCTACTACATTGCATTTTACACAGCAAAGTCAAGGACAGATTTCTTAAAATAAGGGGAACAAGACTGACCCTGTGCCAGGGCCTGATTTTCTGTCTGAACACCAGAGAACTCAGACCCATGGTCATCATTAGAGGGAGAAAAATAAAAATATAACAACCTGTGATCTTATGGCAAACGTTGCTTACTTTTTGCCTCCTGCATTCCTGAAAAATTTCCCTTGAGTCACTGTGACTCTGGGGAATGGTATATATTGTATGTGAATGAAATTGCTGTCCCTTTTAGTGAGGGTATCTAAGACTAACTGCTGAACAAATGCAATAGATGGAAAGTGTGTATCTGGTAGATATGATTTTTCCCATAAATATCACTGTGATTTTGGTACAGTCAAAACTCATCCCTTCCCAATAAGAAGGGAATAACTGATGTGGAAGTCATTTGGTCCTTCCAGATTTTAGAAAACTGCTTGATGCTGAAATGTGTAGGTTCAAGCCCTCCTGGAAATCCATGTCAGGGAAACATAATAAATTTTGTTTTCCCAAAGAAAGACCTGAATTCTAGTTGACCATGAATGTATATGTGACAAGTTTTCTTTTATGCAAAAAGCCTGAAATCAAGGTACATGGGAAGACCACAGCACTTCAGATACGACGACTGTCCTGTCTTAGAGGGACAGTGAATTAATTACTCATACAAAGAGCCTGCAGCATCTCCATGGAGTACTCATATTATTGGAGCAACATCAAAGAGGCTGAAAAATACCACAAATAAAATTATTCTTATTTGATTGAGTCTGTCTTATAACTGTTTTACTTCGGTGCAAAAGTACTGTTTTAACATCACAGAAACTTGCTCTGGATCAAAATCAAAATAGGTCAATTCCTCTTTCACCACTATGAACCTCCAAATAAAAAAAAAGTTTAATTACTGTGCTATTCCTTAGTGTCTCTTGCTGTCAGGCTCAGGTATCTGTAGTGTTAACTGGAGAACTGCCTGTGTATGTATAATGTTTTTGATGTACTGTGCCTTAACATTTTGTAAGTACTCTGCTTTCTGAAGAGCTAAGCAGACAGTTTGGCCTCAGTTCAATGTGGCCTTATGCACATATACTTTTCTAGCAGGTTTTGCTTTCACAGCTTTTCTACATGGGGAAGTCAGATTAGCATATGAATTTAAATGCAGAGCCTGACTCTGCAACTAGCTACTGCGTATCATTAAAGCACAGGCTCCACTGAACCCCACGAGCTACAACTTTCTGTTCACCTTCCCGGCTGCTGAGAGAAGCTAAATTTAGGAATAACTACAGGAAAACTGCCCCATTTTCTATTTGGTCTTGCTCAATCATAGTCTATCAAGATTGTATGGAAGATGTCTTGAGCTCATGTTGAGACGCCACATTGCTCCCCTTTCTTGAGAAATCTCAAGCTACGATTGTAAATGTCTGCCAAGGCTTAATGAGGATTTTCAAATTATGTTGAGGACAGTGGTGTAAATAAGCAAAGGTGCAGTTCCCACTTTCTATTCATGGAAAAAGTGAAAGTTGCATTGCTCTGAGGCCTTTGTTCACTTTAGAAACTGCATGGAAAGTACTACAAAGATTCAGCAGTGGCACTTAAAGGAAGGATTATGTATGGGGACAATATCTTCCACCCAACATACATGGGAGTACCCTGGACCCACATCTGAGTTTAATAACATTAACATTAGCAAAAGGTCCACTTGAGCAGTGTCAACAAAATAGCCTGGAATAAAATATTTTTCAATATCTAGCCATTCTACAATATACACGGCAATGGCTATGTGCCCCACTCTATTATGAAAACAAAATAAGATTTTAATTTAAGAGACTTAAATAATGAAAATGTCAATTTTTTATTTTCTCTTAGTACATTTCCATTGTCTCATGAGAATTCAAAAGCCCTGTTAAGTCCTATTAATGTTACAGCCCACCTATCTAAGTAAGCATGGCTGAAGAATCAGTACAGTGTACCACTGTGTTCTGGTTCATTTTCTAACCTCTTTAAAACTGAAAGTGAGGAAAAGAATGCTAGTCTCTGTGTGTACCTTGTACAAATGGCAGAACCAGTAACATTTCTTGAAGAGATGACTCTGCAAAGCTCCAGACTGAATGCACAAAGTCAGCTTAAGTAAGGGTTAAAAAAAGCATCAGTGTAAATGAACTTCTTACATTTCAGTTATCACAAGCTGCCTGCCTGTTGAACTAGTGGTGTGATTTCAAGCAGCCATGGATTTTCAGGGAAGGATTGAGGACAGATGTTCTCACTGATATTATAGCTTTTTCACTATAACTTCCCTAAGTTTTCAGAAGTTTGTGGCTTTGTCTCCAGGCCTTTCCCCTCTTCAGCCTTTGATTCGCAATCATTGTGACAAAAAAATGTCGATATTCCTTAGCACAGCTGAGATGCCACATATTTGAGGAACTGGCAAAGCTCCTCATCCCTTGCAGATGAAGAAAGGGACAGCTTGAAGGAACTAGATGATTTCTGACAAGGAAAAAAAGGAACTTCTGTACCAGAAACTGCTTATTAAAAAAAGAAAATAACTCCCAAGGCAGGTTCTGTAAAACACATGATACCATGGCTATAGTTAGATGGCTTCAGGCCAGGCAAAGAGAATAGATCAGAGCTGGGTTAGCTCTGCCACTGTAGATGGTAAAGCAGTGGGATGTGTATTATCTACCCCAGCAGTGGAGTGAACTCTCCCAGACACACAAATTCTGGAGAACTACCAGTGATAGTCACTGAAAAGTTGACTGTAGCAAATCTGTTCGGACTCAAGAGCACTTACCACCAGCTGAAGGACATTACAGTCAATTGATTTGTCCAGTGTAGACAACACCTGAAAATAACCCTGGCTGCCTGGAGTTGTTCTGTGTTTGTTAGTTTTGTCTTTAGTTACTGCGTCTTTTATATGCCTTTTGTGTATTGTTCATCTGGAAGTTGAGTACTTTCTTGCTTACTCTGTCAGCTTTTTCTTCACCCCATTACAGGGTCACCTATAAAAAGCTTTGAAGGCTTGACTCACAGGCATGGAACAAAATTTGTTTCAGATGATAATGTTTCCCAGTAGGAGAGTGTTTGGACTGTTGTGAAAGTAGTTTGTTATGAGAATATAAAACCAGTTTCCAGGATGAACAAGGGAATTGTTTTGTTCCTTTGCAGTGCAGAGTTAGTGAGCAATAGCCTGAGGGGCTCAACTCTAAATCAGGCTGGATAATTCCTTGCTTTCATTTTGATATTCTTTTGCCTACATCCAGCCCAGCTTTCCTTATTGTATATCTAGATGGGCTCTGGAAAACTAAGATCAATATTTCAAGTGTGTGGCCTGGAGATTTAAAATTGGGTAACCATGGGATAAAGGCAATGCATGAAACTCCAAGAGTGGGTCACACAGGGAGACTACCTCCTCACTGCATGATCAGGACCAGGCGGCAAGGGCGTGACAAGCCCCTAAATGAGGGACAGGGAATGGTGACTTCCCATACTTCCCACAGCTGAATGTGATAAATATGATCTCTAGGATAGTTCCTTTAACTGGACACCATGACTCCTCTGCAGATATGGGGCTTGTGTGAAGCATATGCCTGCCTATGCAAAAGGCTAATGTTAATGGACTAATGCTAATGTTCTTTTTCAAAAAGAACATACTAAAACTGGGGTTATTCTCAGGTAACTAAAGTTTACCTTCTTCTACTTTGGGCATTAGAAATTTCACGTGCTTTTTTTTAATTGCCTTGCCTGAAACCTTAACTTAGTGAGCTTACTCACCTTTTAAACTTACCAACATGTACCTCTGCTTGCCAGGGGAAACGGATTGATTTTTCCCAACACGCATAGCTCAGATGAAAAGCATGCTCTACTAACAGTTGCTACTAGCCCGCAGACAGACAACGAACAAGGGCCCCTGTGCAGATTCACTCGTACCCCACTCACCTTCAAGGTCAGATTTTCAACTCCTCTAGCCCTTGGGATTAAATGCAGAGCCTGACTCTGCAACTAGGCTAAAAGTTTCTTTAAATCAACAGAATTTATTTGGGATCAATATGTGGGAACATTCTATATCAACGAAGGTCATGATGTCCTTGAGAGTTTCTGAACAAGAGAAAAATAAGGACGTTATCAGTTGCAACAGAGGACTTTGGCAGAACGCCCAGAGCAAACGAAGGAGAAATCATACACAGCTAAGCTAGCCAATTGAATGTTTAGGATAGGCGCGTGAACAAGCATTTGGTTGGAGCAGGTGGACAGCTTTGTAAGGGTATAAAATGCAGCTTTCTGATAAATAAAGGGTCTTCGATTTGGATATTGGAGTCCGTGTCATCAGTCTCCTCGAATGGTGACCCCGACGTGATCCAGGACAAGTCCAGGATGCTATCCAGGACCCAGGGACGGATTCAGGGATCGACAAAGCGCGCTCCAGAGTAGCGGCATTCGGAGGAGACGTCTCGCTGAACGATCGTCTTGCTGGCTGGACCGAGTGGACCAAGACCCTGGGGCAGTACAGACACCTTTTCCATTAACCCCGTGATCAGGATCAGGTGAGCAGCCGAGAAATGCGAAGGGAGTGAATATGTCAGCTGAAGAGAAAGTGGTTGTTAAAATGTTAAAGCATATTTTAAGGAAGAGAGGGGTTAAATATGAAGAACAGACTTTAGACCTGTTGTTAGCCTGGCTCAGAAGTAATGGAGTGCCCACAGAATCACTGTGTGTTTTTGATGTTTTAACTTGGAAAGAGGCAGGAGCTGAGAGCAGGGGCCGGAGCCGTGAGCAGGGGCTGGGTCCAAAAGACCCTGAGCAAGAATCGGGTCTGCTCTCCCCCGGCTCACTGAAGGATGGGACAGTCAGCTACAAAGCAGCGAAAGCTCCATCAAAAGATTTTATAGAGAATTTTGAAAGAACAAAGTCTTGCAGCTTAAAATCCCTGAGGAAATCATTACTTGGAAATCAGTGCATACCGCTTTCAATGCTCTAAAACCCACAGAAACTATCTTACAAGTGGCTGCTACTCCCCCACCGTTATCTCAAAAGCAGAGACAAAGCCACAGTCTTTTGAAATATTTAACTCTACATACGATGAAATTCCTAACCCAACACGAGAAATGTGGAAGGTAAATCTGCCAGAACCTGACGATCCTTTTAATCCAGAGAAACGGGAAGTGGGGCGCGAAACCCGGCACCCCGAAAGTGTACAACAGGGTCCCTCTACAGCAATTGGCGTACCTGACCTGAGATCAAAGCGAGGTGAATTCCAGCGTGAAGCCGTGCAGTCCTTCCGACACAGCACAGCCCGCAGCACCAGCAACAACCACACCAGCAAACCTTACACCTGGTGGGGCACACGGCCCCCCCCGGGCAACCGGCAGCACGGCATGGCGCGGCCTGACCCCCTGCCCCCGGTGCGCCCGCCTGGCCCGGCCGGGCCCGACCCAGAAGCAGCGCGGTGAGAACCATCTTCCTGACATTCATGGCCTTGGTTGGAAAAAGTGTATATAATTCAATTACTGCAGTAGAGTTCCTTGTGGACAAACACCTGGACTTTATTATCTTTCCAGGGTTCAGATGGCCTTTCTAGATGACGTTGTTCACTCTGTTGAAAGGTGAAAATATTGGCATCATGACTGAAGAGTTGTCCCCTCTATTTACCTTGTTGAAAAGGGACTCAGATTTGTTACTTTCCAGAAGATTGACACCAAAAGCGAAAACTGTCTTACAAAAAGTTTCGGATAAAATTGCAATTGCCTTTACCTCCAGAATTAATGTCAAGTTACCAGCAAATTTGTATATAATTTATGGGTTTTTTTTCCAGCCTTATGCTCTTTTAGATCAGTGGCCTTTAACAGCGAAAAAGGTCGCCATTTTACAACAGTTAGTACAAGAGCAACTTCAATCAGGACATATTCAACCATCAGTTAGTCCTCTTTTTGTGATACCAAAAAATTCAGGAAAGTGGAGATTGTTACATGATCTATGATGAATCAACAAAGTTATGGAGGATATGGGACCTTTGCAACCAGGTTTACCATCACAAACTATGATACCTAAGGGGTGGAGCGTTTTAGTCATTGATTTAAAGGACTGTTTTTTTACTATACCAATCCATCCTGATGACAGTGTTAAGTTTGCGTTTTCAGTGCCGACAACAAATAGACAAGGACCAATGGTATCAATGGGTAGTCTTGCCTCAGGGAACGAAAAATTCACCAACGATGTGTCAAATTTATGTGGATGCAGCACTGAGACCATTTAAAGAAAAATACCCACAGTTATTGGTGTATTATTATATGGATGATATACTAATAGCAGAAAAAGACAACATTGAACAGATTAAACAAGAATTGTGTAACATGTTGGAGGTCTGTCAGTTACAAATTGCGCCTGAAAAGGTGCAAAGCATCATGCCGTGGAAATATTTGGGGTGGAAAATATTAGACCATACCATCGATCCTCAAAAGTTGTCAATAAGAGTGAACGTTCAAACACTTAACAATGTGCAAATTTTGTTAGGAAACATTAATTGGGTGAGGAATTTATTGGGCATTGACAATCAGACATCGCAACTGTTGTTTGAATTATTAACAGGAGATACAGAATTAACAGCACCCAGATCACTTAACAAAAGAAGCAGAACAGGCTTTGCAAAAGGTAGAACACATTTTAAGTCAAAAAGACAAGTGCATCGTATTGTGTATGGACGTCCTATAGAATTATTAATCATTAATAATGATTTTCAACCCATAGGACTGATACTGCAACAGGTAGATAAAGAGCCAGAAACAGAAAGATTACAAATTTTGGAATGGCAGTTTTTATCTCACCAGCCTCAAAAAACAATCACAACCAGACCAGAAATGTTTGCACAGTTAATCATGAAAGGTAGAAACCGAATTGTGGAATTGAGTGGAAAAGAACCCGAAACTATTATCATTCCTGTGACAGAGCAATATTTACAATGGTGTTTACAAAATAGCCAGTTTTTACAGATTGCTTTGGCAGCTTTTAGTGGACAGATAAAGGTGCAACATCCAAGTCATCGTCTGATTATTTTTATGGAGCAACGGTGTTTAGAACAGAAATCTAAGTGTAGTGCCACTCCAGTAAATGGACCAACAGTTTTTACAGATGGTAGTGGAAAAACTGGAAAGGTAGCCCTGACTTGGCTTGAAAACGGACAGTGGAAATCACATGTAGTGATTTTACAGGCCTCCCCACAAACTCTAGAGTTACGAGCAATAATTGAAGTATTTAAAAAATGGATGAAAGAACCGGTTAATATTATCACGGACTCGGCCTATGTAGCTGGAGTGGTGCAACGCTTGGAAAGATCATTTTTAAAACAGATTAATCATGAACTGTTATTTAATCAAATGAAAGAATTATGGCTGTTATTACAGCAACGAGAATATGAATATTATGTGTGTCATCACCGTAGTCATACCAACCCGCCAGGATTTTGTGCTGAAGGAAATGCGAGAGCAGACAAACTCACACAACCAGCCCTTATGTTACCTGTTCCGGACACGTGGCAACAGGCTCGCATATCACATGAGTTTTTTCCATCAGTCAGCAAAAGTTTTGAAAAAACAATTTAATTTACCAATTTCAGAAGCAAAGGCAATCATACAAGCATGTCCAGACTGTCAGCAGATGACAAAAGGACCAACAGTAGCAGTTAATCCAAGAGAATTGCAGTCACTGCAATTATGGCAAACAGATGTGATGCACATCCCAGAATTCGGAAAATTAAAGTATGTACATGTATCCGTTGATACGCATTCAATGGCGGTTTGCATGACAGCATTGAATGGTGAAACATCTCGACATATACACAATCATTTTAGACATGCTTTTGCGACGTTAGGCATTCCTCAAAAGATAAAAACAGATAATGGCCCGGCATATGTTTCACAATCAACGGGACAATTTTTTAGAAAATGGGGACTACAACATGTTACTGGCATTCCACACCCTCCGACAGGCCAGGCAATTATAGAACGTACACACCAAACATTCAAACATTATTTGCAGAAACAAAAACAGGGGGAGTCTGGGGAGACACCAGTAAACAGATTAATGAAAGTACAATATGTGATGAACTTTTTACAATTAGCAGGGGAAGATGTTATTCCTCCCATTGTGAAGCATATGCAAGCTATGCCAACAGGAATGTCAACATATAAAGAGCAAATTAAAGTGTTAGTGAAAAACAAGGAAGGAAAATGGGAAGGACCGTTTCAATTAGTAACATGGGGAAGAGGCTATGCTTGTGTCATTACAGATAGTGGACCTACATGGATCCCGGCAAAATGGGTAAAACTGGCGGTAGAAAAGGAAACATTGTCTGATGGATCATCTTTGGAGCAGTGATCATCACGACAACGGCAGCAGGACCATGGACCATCCAAACAAGGCAAAGTTTATGGGTGTCTTTCGCAAATCTAACAGGACAAGACTCATTGTGTTTGCTATAGATGCTCGCCTCCTGTGACGAATCCAAATTGATGAGCCAATTGTTAATTAATCAAGTGTGAATTTATTAGCAATAGAATTTATTTAAGCAAGCGATGAAGCAGGCAAAACAGCGCTGGGCGGCCGGGGAGTCTCTTGCTCCGCCAACGGTCCGCTCCCCACCTCCCCCAGAGTCCCTTTTTATAGTTCAGTAGTTCCGGTTCCACGTAGCACATCCTGGTCTCCTTCTGCAGCTGCGCATGCTGTTGCTAGGGGGTCGCTCTGGTCCCTCTGGTGGTCATGAGGATGAAGGCCGTAGTCTTCCTCCACGTTGTGGATCAGTTCCTTTCCTTATTTGGTCATGTTGACCCAGTACATAGAAATCCCTGCTTTATTCTTTTGACAATGATTAAGGAAGTGGTTATGCAAGGGTTGCACATTAACAATACAGCAAATACCAAGGTAAGAGGGAAGGGGGGGGGGCCTCCTTCACCTTCCAACCGGTTTGAGAACAAATCTTATATGCTTTTGGTTTATTACATGTTTGTCATTAGCCGCACCCAGAGATCCATTTAGAACATGTCTTATTGGAAAGGTGGTGAATGATTTTAGAGATCTTATGGAGTATGTGAATGTCACTGGCATTTTAAAAACTCAGAGGTAGATAATTGGGGAGAAGCAACGAGAGTATTGGTAGCTATGTTTTCTCCACATGTAGGTGTAGGCAAAGCTTTAGGTAGTATAGATAGGTTGTCATGTTGGATGGCAAAGTAAATGAATTTAATGTCAGCTTTAATACCAGAATTAGCGATAGATGTAAATTCAGTGAGGCACACAATGTTTCAGAATAGAGCAGCCATAGATTTCTTGTTGTTAGCTCAGGGACATGGATGTGAGGATTTTGAAGGAATGTATGAATTTGTCAGATCATTCGGAGTCCATTCACAAACAATTAAAACAATTAAAGGATTTGGCTAAGGATTTGAAATGCGAAAAGTTCCCAGATTGGTTGAGAGGACTGTTGTCAGGATGGGGGATTACAGGACGGTTACCAGAATTAATCCTCAGGGGAGGAATGATATTATTGATGATTTTGATTGTTGTTATGATATTACCTTGTTTCTTGTAGTGTATTCAGGGAATGATTCAATGACAATATCAACAACTACATTCCTTGGTCAATGAAAACAAAAAAGGGGGAATTGTAGGAACATTCTATATCAACAAAGGTCATGATGTCCTTGAGAGTTTCTGAACAAGAGAAAAATAAGGACGTTATCAGTTGCAACAGAGGACTTTGGCAGAACGCCCAGAGCAAACAAAGGAGAGATCATGCACAGCTAAGCTAGCCAATTGAATGTTTAGAATAGGCACGTGAACAAGCATTTGGTTGGAGCACATGGACAGCTTTGTAAGGGTATAAAACACAGCTTTCTGATAAATAAAGGGTCTTCGATTTGGATATCGGAGCCTGTGTCCTCGATCTCCTCATCAATACATGCATTGAGATAGCTAGTCTATCTGGTACAGGTGCCTGAAGTTGAGTAATAGTTTAACAACTGTACTAGTAACTTGCTCCTGTGTCCCATCTGCCTCACTTATCACCTGGCAACTCCTTCAGACAGAGTACTTGTGAAGAAAAAATCTGAAATATTGAATCCTTTTTACGTATTTTTCCAGAATAGATTTTGCCCCCTAGAGATTGCTCAAAGGAAAATACCCTCATGTTTAGGAGGGAAATAAGAAAGAAGGTAATAAAGGTTGACATTATTGAGATAGCAAGTGATATTTGTCTTAAATCACTAGGAGAAATAGTAACTTCAATTAACTATAGACTTGTATAGTGTAACTGTTTATAGCTGAGCTAATCACCTCTTGTCAAAGCATAAATAAATATGCTTATGGTATGATTCACCTTATCCTAGTACAGACCACCAAAAAGCCGAAGTCAAGTTAGACCCTAAAATCTTCCCTTGTTACTCTGCAAGATATACCAAATCCGAAATCTCATTCAATTCTATTGTGGTTTTGCCTCAATTTGCAACAAAGAACCACGCAGTTACTCTCTCACTCCTTCCCTCCTCCCCGCTGGGATGGGGAGGAGAATCAGAAGGAAAAGGCAAAAGTCGTGGGTTGAGATGAAAACAGTTTAACAGAATGACAAAGGGAGAAGAAAATAACAACAATAATACTGATAAAAAGCATATACTACATGCGACATTCTCACCACCCAATGCCTAGCTTGCTCCTGAGTAGCAAAAAGACCCTCCTTCATCCAGCTCCCCACTTAAATACTGAGCATGACATCACCTGGTATAGAATATCCCATTTGATTGGCTGTTTGGGTCAGCCCAACCAGCTTCTTGTGAAAATTAACTCTGTTCCAGCTGAACCTAGGACAACCCCAGTCTAGCTTGCACGCCTTTCCTATGCAAACTTTTATGTTCTTCCAGCAGAGATTCACTAAGCAACATCTCCCACAACATTTGACTTTCCAATGTAATTAATTTCTATGAGTAATTAATAATGGTATGGTTGGTGTTTTCAACATCTAACCATCCTGTCATTAACACTGAGGTCAACTTTGCAAATTGTATGGCAACTGTGTACAAGACTGTCTTTGAACAGATTATTGGACTTCTAGGCAATACTGGAAAAAAAATGTGTAATGAACCCAGCTATCAAATATGAGGGATGCCCTGGGTAGCTGACTACTCTTTACAGTCCTACTGGGATTAAGTTAAGATGTCGCTATCTTTATCAATTTTTTTTTTCGTTTTCTGGGTCTGGATTCTTTGAGCCTTCTTAGTTACTCAAAGAAATATGAGTGTCAAGTGTCTTACCTGAAACAGACTTGGTATTTGACCCTTCAGGAGGTGGAAGGGAAAGGAAAGATCAAAAGATTAAATGATATTGTTAACCACACAGTGAATTTCTTGTCCTGATTCTGTAGAGGCTCTTTTAAGAGAACTGCTTAAACTGCAGTCCAAATCACTATACCTTTTCTCAGCAAGTTAGTGTAGATAACACATAAAAGACTCTTTGTGTAGGACATTGTTTACATTGACTCAAAATAACATTGTTAAAGTGTTTTTTGTGTTTTTCAAGCACCAGTAGAGAAATCAGAGGTTTTGTGCTTCCTGGCTTCCCAAAAGAACCTTTCATTAGTTATCTTCTAACCTTTGACTTTTAAATGAAAATTCTAAAAGGCCAAGAGATCTTCCTTTTATTTGACATGTAACTATGTCACCGACTTGTATCTTTGGGCCAAATTTCATAAATGGTTGCAAACCCATTGGAAGTCTCTGATTCCAGTTCAACAAAAGTATAAGGTGTCTAGAATATACATTGTTGAGAAAAGTGTCATAAACAGAATGGATCACGACATGGATTACACCAGCACACAACACAATGCAGTATCAAGGCTCTCTCTAAGGACCTGTCTCCATAAGAAGCTGGATACAGCTTTAAAGCAAATCTACTTCTGAAAACATAGTGCTTGGATGGAAGCAATCTTCTTGAGTTTAAAATGTATGAAAGTTAGGAATATAACTTTAACTAGTCTACTTGGTTCCTTCTGTCACTAGTAGCTGTGCTGAGTTGTCCTTCAGAGACACCTAAATTTCACTCCTATTTTGAGAAAGGCAACGCCTATACAGTACCATGTCGAAAGAGAGTAAACATTAAGGCCGGGCACAAAATTTCTGTTCATGAGCTACTCTGCACTAATAGGTATGTTAAGGGCCAATAGGGATGAATCAAGAAAAGAAGTTCATATGATCCCAAAAGGACACAAACTAAATGTTCAGTCTTCTGCCAGGTCCCATTCTTTAGCCAAGGGAGACTGATTTGTGTCATGAATGTACAGTCTAGAAGCAAAGAAAAGTACCTTACTTCTGTCAAGAACACATTGTATTTCCTGTTGTGTGATCTCTCCCTGGTACCCTATGGGAAGATATTTGGCCTCGTTCCTGTTTAAATTCATTAGATATACCAACAGAGCATTTGCAAAGACTGTTTTATAGCATATACTTTGCATCTCCCACCAGTAACTGACAATGAAAATGGAAATTATGGTAAGGGATGGAAAATACAGATTAAGGCTTACTAGTAGACAACCTGAAGTGTGTGTCTATGAACATACATATATATATACACACATACACACACTGTAAACAAACCAATATACACATATAAAGTATAGACTCACATAATCTGTTGACATCAATTCTGCTCCTGAATCATTCTATTGAGGATACTAGTACATCTATGTTTCTTTATTGACTAAACTCAGTTCAGTATAGTTCTGTGTGATACTGCATAGACTACCAATTCATGTGGATGCTAATACAGATTTCGATAATATCCATTGTGCCATTTAGAGGTGACCTTTTTAACTGTGTGCACCAATAGACTCATTACAGGCCAAGCCCGTGTTTGTTAATCCCCTGGGGAGACGCAGCTATAATGATTTTTGTGGAAAGGCATTGGATTGCTAATGTGATATCTGTAGAACATGATCTAAAACTTCTTGAGCTTTGTTCATCACTTCAAGGGGGAAAAATACTAACTAAATCTGACAGTATTTGCATATATAGTCTAGTAATTAGATGAAAGATTTCTCTCTATAATTCTAGAGGGCAATAACAGAAATTATTAAATAAATTTGAGAGCTACCTGGAGTAAACAGTCACCAAGATACCCAGCAACCATAATATTCAGTGTTTTATTTTGCATATATAAATGGCTATAAAATAACTTCTCATGAAAATTGGAGATCTAAATTAAGAAGCCTTTTATTCTGGGCTTGATCCAAAGCTTACAGGAGTCAGTGGATTTTTTATATGGACTATAGTGAGCTTTAAATAAGGTTATAATAAAAAACTTCTCTAAAAGTGAATGAAATGAGTGATAACTGTGAAAACCCCTCAGAATCTGGTTCTACTAAGGCCTCCGTTATTCACACATTTCAACATCTCCAGCCAAAGAGAATCTCTCTAGAGTCTTCTAGACTTTTTTTCATTTAAGGAGACTAAAGTGCGGCTGACATCCAATTTCTGAGAAAAACACGTCACAATTTCATATTGGTTTTGGGGCCTACATTTATAAGTGGACGACTCCTTGCAAAAAGCTTCTTCATGGCATACCAGAAGAAGCATAGACAGATCCTCAATGAATGGATCTCTCCTGTCTGCTGTGCAAGAAGAGCCATACAGTGGCAGAGAGATTTTACACGTGTACCATATTTTGCTTTGAAATCCTCTAACCCATTAGGATTTCACCAAAGTTCTAGGAGTGTCAAATCAGCAATTTAATTTACCAAAGAAATTATGAAAATGGTGTCTTTCCTCTTCATAAACAGTTTGGTTAAATGTTCACTATACTGCCAATGCCTTTCTAGATTTATAAAGGTGGTTCTAGCATAGAAAATATACAAAAAGTGACAAGACAAGATCCTAGTTCAACCAGTTTAAAATGCTACTTAGTCAGAAACCAGTTGCCAACAGGAGTCAGTAATAAATGTGTAAAGAAAATTACTAGAAAGAGGGTACTGAAGTATCCCCCATTATCTGGAAGTTCTGTTTAAAATTTCCTTAGTCAGGGAAATAGTCAGGACCATTGTTCTGTTGTGAATGCTGGGCCTGTCTTCCAAAAAGTTCTTATCTAATTTTGTACTCCACAACATACTACAACACCGAATTCCAAAATATGGTTTCATCCTGTATGAAAAAAAACCCAACAACATTTCTGTTGTTGCTTTACACTTATTGACTGGTATTTCATCATGTTCTTGTGCTGTGATAAACAGTAGAAACTAATTCAGTATTTTGCTTCAGTAGTCAACAATCAATACTGTTCATGATTTTTTTAACCCTCCTCAATTTTCTCCTTTTGAAGAAGAGGAGTCGTGGTCTATTTAGTCTCTCATGTAGAAGCTGTTAAAATCCTTCTCACTACCCTTCTTTGAGAAAGATACTACAGAGTGTATGTGTATGAGAGTTGAGAGATTTTCATTCATGTTAAATTTTTTTTTACCCCCAACTCGGCATTTTATTCCCTCTTTCCATAATAAAGTGTTCCTTGGTTTATTCCTCATCCACATAGTTACAAGTGAAAAAGTATTAGCTCTTATGGGCATCTATTATTAGTTATTTAGTTTACACAGGTTTTCAATAGATGGACAAACGAGCAATGTTCATTTTTTTTAAGAGATGGTCCTTGTTGTAACTCTAAACCTCCCCTACAGGCAAAGTAGAGGAGGTTGCCCTGTGAATGGCTGTTCAAAGAAAAGGAATGAGCACTGAATGAGCAATGAAATTAATGAATACCTAGTATCTGATACTAGTTTTACCATGGCTGGAAATTTAAAATGTCCTTACTTTCTCTGGGAGTTCAGTTCCTGATGCTTTTGTGTTACTTTGAAAATGTTAGTTTGCATCGTTCAGTCTATACTTCCACTTAAGAAATAAGACTGACCTGAGTTTCTTGTAATGCAAATGACTGTACAAGTGCACAAAAATGTTTTTAAAACAAAGGTTAAACTTGATCTTCTATATTTTCATAATAAACAGCAATGATAATAGAGTTTAAAAGACCATCACTTCAGATGATAAAAGAAGGCAGGTGTCCTTTTCGGGCTGTGAAGCTAATCTGCTGCTGATATAGGCATGAAGGTTGAGATTAATCTGATAAAAGAGAATTATCTACAGTCTACTGTGTCTGTTTCTAACCAGTCACCATAGGGGACTCAATGGTGTGAAGTCATCATATCAGGGGTACAATTCATTGAAACATGGAGAAATTTAGGTTTGAAGAGACCTATGCAAATCACTTAGTCCAATCCTGCCTAAAACCAAGCTAAACTCAAAGTAAGATCTGCTCACTAGTCCAGTCAAGCTTTTTGTGGACTCCTAAATTTGTGGAGATACCACAGCCTCTCTGGGCTACTGTCCCAGTGGTGAACCACCCTTGTTGGGAAGCATTTTTTTACTACTCATTTGAAAACTTCCTTGTTGCAACTGGAGTCTGTTGTCTCTTGTTCTTTCACTGAGCACCTCTAAGAAGCATCTGGCCTGGTCTTTCCTATAGACCATCTTGGTAGATGGTGAGGGACTATGATAAGGTTCTTCCATAGCTACATTCAATCTTAAAATTAATGTCTTGCATATATCAAAGTTTCTTGATTTTCATTGGCTATAATGGAAGCACAGAATAACCACATCAATAGTAGACAGATACAGTATAAACATCTAATACTACACAAGGTGAATCTCTACCACATGTCGCGGAGGATGAACTGGACTCGACACGACGATCAATGTGATCAGGTGCAAGCTGTTTATTAGCCCCAGATAGCTCACATTTATACTCCTCATTACATACGCGGCGATCTCCCATTGGCAATAATCAAATTAAATCACATAGCAACCCGATTATGATTGGTGTGCATTACTTGTTCACGCGCTGTGCTCGTGGCTTTCTTGTAGGTGGCAAGTTCCGCTTCCGTATTCTGGACTCATTTTTCTTTGCATTCATTTCTTTGTTTATACCACCGTTTGTCCTCTAGATGCCCTTGCGGCCTTATGCTAAGGCTCTGCGGCCTTATGCTAAGGCTTCATGGCCTCATAGAGAAAATGCTGGATTGCTCACATGTCCCCAGTCCTTTAATGCTTCATCCTCCACAAATCCCCCTTCTCTGTTTTGAGCAATCCAGGCCTGGTTGAAGACTTTAAGCATCAATTTCTTCATGCAGCTTAAAGCACAACCTACAATTCCTAAACACACAATAGTTGCTACCAAAATAACAATACCTTGTTTAACTAATTCCCTTATCCATCCCAACAGACCCCAAAAAGACAGCCAACTGTCAAACGGTGATGTATTGTACGTAATATGCTCTGTTCTTTCCCACAAGACAGCTAGCTGTTGGTGAATACTTTGAGAATGATCAGACAGATTCATGCAACACATCCCCTCAAACTCTTGGCACTCATGACCTTGCGCAAGCAATAAAAAATCAATAGCTGCTTTATTTTGTAAAACTGCATGGCGAACACTATTTACATCCATTAGTAGCTGTGTTAATATTTCTGATGTGATATTAGACAGCTTCAAGCTCCAGAAAGCTAATTTTTTAAGAATATTCTAATTCCTGGCGGCAGCGCCTCCAGGGAGGAAAAAGGATAACGCTACTGTTTCAGCTACAGATCCCAGCTGTACATTATCATCACACCTTGGATCAAAGTGTCTAAGACTTCGCTTACTACGAGTTTTATTGAGGCTCAAAAAATCTCTGATACGTGGGGTAAACAATGTTAGCTTTCCTATATAACATGGACCTCCTACTGGGTGAACAGGAATCCCTCCCCACGTGCGATCTCTGCAGATAAGGAAATATCCTGATGGCAACAGAAATCCCCCTGAGGTGTTAACCGAAAACTTTCCCATAGTGTTTAGTGAAAAATTCCAATGCCTTGAATTCCCACTTACATTTTGATAACCTATGGTATACTGCCTTTCACCTTGGCTATGCAACCAAAGAAGCCACGGATCTCCGAACTCAATCACTCCTGTGTCATTCCACGGCAACCACTGCGATTGCTGCTGCAAATCGCTGCAATTTGGCTGGTTAGACACATTTGCCCATTGAGCGGGTGCCATGGAACCTAGCAGCTCTAGCTCTTGCAGAGGAAGTGAACTAGAATGATTTAAAGGTGTTACAATCCACTGCTGTAAAAAGGCACTCTGTATCACTGGCACATCACTACTCCACGTACATTCACCTTTCTCTGACCTACTTTGCCTGGTTTTGTTATATAACTCGTTCAAATTGTTCATACTCTCATTCACAAAGTCCTTGAACTCGTCCCCATTCATGACAGGATAGCCAATCAGGCATGTGCGAAAAGGATCTCCTGGGGTAGCTAAAGAAAGGTAAAAATCCATCTGACCTGTTTGATTGGCCCAGGTTACCCACATATTCTGTCTCACATCAATGCAATGAATGGCTCCTGCATTCTCAACAAATAGGCAAAGGCATATCATTATCCTTAGCGCGATGGCTGCTGGCATCCTTGTCTCTTTCCAGACCGTCGTAGACACCGTCTCTTCGTTTTCTCCCATTCTGTTTCTGGCACCGTCTAGATAGCAGGTACCGGGTTATTTTTACTACACTCAAGCTTAACTACCAGGATAGTTCTTGCCCTTGCATACACTAATCTTACCCAATCTGCTGTAGCCGAGTGATATTTTTCACTATGTTTTCATGTCCAGCAGCAATTAGCACACGAACAGTGTCAAGTTCCCTTTCCATGCACTGATCACACCAGCGTTGTGCACGTGCTACTCTACACCACCACTGTTTCTCACAGACCTAACAACTACACAAAACCCATGGATTACACGCCTTACAATAGTTACACTTAATTGTTCCAGTATGTGCTTCCACACCAGCGTCCATTAATCTTTCTTTTCCAAAGCCTGGATATCTGCGTCGTCGTTATCTTTATCAGGACCTTTTCACGGACGGACCCATCGAGTAGGAATCCATCTTACTCCGTTATCTGTAAGCAAGCACATATAACCCCTACCAGTTAATTTCACTTCAGCTGGTCCTTCCCATTTTCCTGTTTGTAAATTCTTAAACTGAACCAACACTTTTTCCTGTTTCTGTTCTCCTTCCATCAACGCCCTGTGATGTATTAATGCTGGAGGTTCCTTCCTTTCCCCTGTCAAACGCAAAAAATTCAAGACATACAATACTTTGTTCAATCGTTCCTGTGGCATACTCTCAGTTTCCCCCCTTTTTTGTTTATGCAGTAATTGTTTCAATGTGTGGTGTGCTCTTTCTACCATGGCGTGTCCTGTGGGATTATGTGGGATACCTGTGGTATGGTGGATGCCCCAGAGTACACAAAACTGAGCAAATTTTGTTGAGGTGTATGCTGGACCATTGTCTGTTTTTATCTTTGTGGGGATTCCTAGTACTGCAAAACTAGCATACAGATGCTTTATTACATGTCGCGTGGTTTCTCCGGACTGCGCAGTTGCCCAAATGGCCATGGAAAATGTATCAATCACTACATGTACGTACTTTTGACGTCCAAACTCCGGTACATGCGTGACATCCATTTGCCATAGCTGCAAGGATCGTAGTCCCTTGGGGTTTACTCCCACTCCGAGACCTGGACTTATGTTTTGGCAGTCTGGACAAGACTTCACAATTCCTTGAGCATCATGCAAAGGAATGTGAAACTGTCTCGATAATACCTTCGCGGATTGATGGAAAAATTCATGGGCGTTGCGCGCCTGAGCGAAGCTATCCGTGGGTGGACCCGTCCACGTCGGCATAACAAGCTGGTCTGCGCGACGGTTTCCTTCTGCAAGGCCGCCTGTCATCAAATGGCTACGAATATGGGTTATAAAATATGGCACTGATCTATTGTTTAGCATAACTAACAACTGCTGCAACATTTTATACAAATGTCTATTGGATACTTCTTTAAGCATAACACGCTCTAAACACAACACTATTCCTACTACATACAAAGAATCAGAAACAATATTGACTGGCTGTCTATCCCACTTTCCCACATCTAAAACACCACTTTTTTAAATTTCTCTTTTCCCGATTTTTGTGTAACAATGGTGCGATAGTCCCTTGTACCGCGGCAGCCACACACGCAGCGTACTTGGTCTGTTGGGTTCGTTCCATCAAGTCAACCATGTCCGCTACCTGTGCAGATCGTGGCAACGAGCCTAGTATTTGTTTACTCCTCTCATTGGCATTGTCAAAAGCTAGTAACTGGAACATTTTGGTCTTCATGTCCCCTGTTAGGTCTGGGTGCGTCTCGATAGCTTTGTAAAGTCGGTCAACAAACTGTAAACTGCTCATTTTGTCCCTGCTTAATAGGTGTAAAAGCATTAGGCTGACCCGACTCCTGCACTGAAAGAATTGTTTGTAACGCGAGTTGCTGCGACAGCTGTAACACCTACGGTATAAATCCTAACTGCATCTGTGCATCTGCGCATCTGCAAAAGGACCCTGTCTGGTAAGCATTTGTGATTGAATACCATATAGCGGATCATTTTGATCCCGAGGCCGTGCAGCCTCTTGATCACACAGTCGCGACCACGACCTGTGGAATAAAAGTTGTTGTGAAGGAGTTAGCACAATTTCAGCAATTTGTAAAATGTCCATAGGAAGCAACCGATCAGCAGTAAAAATATACTTTAGCATTTGTTGGGTTACCGGTGATCTTAACCCATACTGCATTACTGAAGTCTTAACTTTCTCCAATAACTTCCAATCAAATGTTTCCCACTTCGATTCCCCGCCCACCCCCGTCACCACTGGATACGCTGCAACAGACGTGATGAATTGTCCCTCCACCAGCGCGTCTCGAAAAACTCCTCTCCATCGTTGTCCAGGATGCGTCTCTCCAGCAGGTGGCAACGATGGTAACGATATTGTTGGAAACAGAAGCGGGGAGGGTGGCAGCTCAGGATTCCAGTCTCACCGGTCGGACTGGAATGGATTTCCCTTCATCGGCTCTGCCTGCACCAATGGTTTAAGCGTTTCACCAGCCCCCTGTTGGCGTGGGTTACGGAAACGTTGTAACGATGTGACCCCAATATGAGTATGATCATTCACCTTTATTAATCAGCAAAAACAAGGTTTATATAGAAAAGCAATTACAGCATCTGAATGGTTAAACCCCCAATCCATATATAGGCAAAACTACTGCAACTCATTGTGATTGGTGCAGAGCTGCATCTTGATCTGAAAACAGTGCTGTGGCAGGAAACAACAGCGTGGCAGGAAGGAAGTGACAGCATGGCAGGAAACAGTGACGTTCCCCCTGCTCCAGTGTCCCGAGCTCGTCGCTCTGCCTTCCCAGCAGGGTTCTGTGTCAGCCGCTCCCAAGGCTCACCTCCGGATCGGAACCTGGGTTGCTCAACGCACCAAGCTATGTCCCCTCTCGTCCAGCCAGGACTCCACAATTCCCCCTTCTTGTTTTTGAGCAAGCCAGGTTTGCTTCGTCATCTTGGAGAGAGCCTTTTTAAGACAGCTAAAGCAAATACATATTATAACTCCAACAGCAAGTAACACGATACATATGCGCAAAATTTCTACAATTAAACTGTTAAGCCAAGCGGGCAGATTACCAAAGAGCGAGGTGAGCAATCCATCAAAAAATCCCTGGCTTTGTTGTATTGGATTGGCGTGCTGTTCCAGCCATTGTAATTGCTTGTGGATGGACTTACTATGATTGGACAAGTTCATACAGCACATGCCTTCAAAATCCTCACAGCCATGTCCTTGGGCCAGCAGTAAAAAATCAATTGCGGCTCTATTTTGCAATACTGCATGTCGTAGACTACTCTGATCTTCTAGCAGGGATTGCAAGACTTTTGTGGTAACACTGTCTTGCTTCTCTGCCCAGCATGTCAATTTCCCTAGCTGGTTTAACGCTGCACCAGCGGCACCGGGCACTAATAATGCCATAAATACTCGCTCGGTGGTACTTGGGCGAGTGATTCGATCATCGCAGTTAGGAGGAAGACCCGTAACACCTCGTTTGGGACGAGTTGTTACCTTCTTCCACCACTGTCGATCTGGAGCTAGCAATGTCAGCTGACCTAAGTAACACGGGCCGCCATAGATGTTACGAGGAATTCCTTGCCATGCCCTGTCGCCACAGATTAAAAACACGTCAGGAGGCAAGGCTTTAGGCGTAGCATTATTCCATAAGGGAAAACCACCTTCCATCCCGTAGGCGCCCAGACTTTGGGGGCTTCTTTTGTTCGTGTCATTGGTGCCACAGAAGGTGACAGCTCTAGAGTGGCCCTGATAGTCATAATAAGAAGCAATTGGAGTGACATTGGCCCCCCCTGACTGGTTGAAGAAATGGCGATGGTTAGGCCTAGCAACAGCAGGCCCTGCAAATACAAAACAAGTTTGAGTCCAGTTTTTGGTCGTGTTACCAATCCTCATCGACCCTAGCAAGTTCAGCTCTTGAGGATCCCAGGGCAATGTGCGATTCAGACCTTGTATGAGTTTGGCACTGCAATTACTCACTTGAATCTCCTTTGTACATCTGCCTGCACTATAATTAGCAAAATGAGTAACATTGTAACTAGGTACTCCTATTAGACAGGTGCGAAAAGGTTCTGTTGCGGAAGCAAGAGACAAACAAAATGCTGATTGGCCCGTTTTGTTCGCCCAGGTAACCCATAGATTTTGTCGGGGCTCAATGCGGTAAAGGGTTTCTTCGCCTACTATAATCTGACAACATGTAAAGAGTACGGCTAACAGGGTAACCACTCGTTTTCCTGCCATTCCCTTCAAAACTGATGTAAGTATCGCACTCTCGTCTTTCCCCCTCCGCTTTGGGGACGGTCCAAACAGCAGGCACTAACTTACTTTGGCTATATTAAAAGAACTACTTACCCTTACGGTTTTAACTCTCTGGTTTGCTAACCTTACTTACTTCAAGCAGCTACAGAGATAAGCATCGCTTCCTTTTGTCTTGAGCCTTGCAACAATTAAAGCGCGAGCTACGCTGCACCCTATTAAAGGCACTGATTACACCGATGCTTCGCAAACGATATTCGATGCCGCCGCTATGGTTAGCACGTGTAACAATTACATAAAATCCGAGGCTTACAGATCTTACAAAACATCACAGGTGGTATCGGTGACAAGTACCTCCTGGTAACCACTCCTATACTCTTTCCTCTATTCAGATTACTTCTACTTGATTGCTCTGCTCGTGAGAGTCTGCTTGTTGCTCCTCGGCTAACTTGTCTTGCTGATTCAAAGCAGGCTTCATGGCTCGGCTAGGCGCCCAGACTGGACCGCGATCTGTGGAAACACACATATAACCTCGACCGTTAAATATCAGTGGTACGGGTCCAGCCCATTCTCCAGTAGTCGGGTCTCTATAGATCACTTTAAACCGCGGTAAAGTCGTTGCACTATTGAATTTTAAGTTCTGGTGATGCACCACAACAGGCGGTGCCTCCTGATCACCCATAAGGCACAAATAGTTTAAAGTAAAAAGAACTCGATGCAACCTCGGTTGCGCTTCTGTTTCAACTCCTCGCTGTTTATCTAAGTAGTCTTTCAGCACACGATGAGTGCGCTCTATGAGGCCTTGCCCTGTCGGAGAATGCGCAATTCCCGTGGTGTGCTTAATTCCCCACATCAACAAGAATGATCTCAGCTTTTGACTGACATAGGCAGGTCCATTATTGGTCTTAATTTCTTCAGGGACCCCCAATACTGTGAAACACGAAAGCAGATGCTTACAAACATGTTGCGCTTTCTCCCCAGGTAAAGCAGTGGCCCATATCATTTTCGAAAAGGTGTCTATTGTGACATGCACGTACTTCAACCGCCCAAATTCGGAGAAGTGCGTGACGTCCATCTGCCACAGCGCAAGTGCCTGCAGCCCTTTTGGATTGACCCCTTGGCCTATACCTGGTCCTTGGTTTCCGCACTTAGGACAGGCCTGTACAATATAACGAGCCTCATTCTCTGTCAGTCCAAATTGCCTTCGCAGACCTCTTGCATTTTGGTGAAAATTCTCATGACTCTGTCTGGCCTGCTGAAACTTGTCTACTGGAGGCATAGGGCATGCGGGACTAAGTTGTCAGCAATCCGATTGCTGTGCCCTAGTCCCAGATCCCATTGGTGGCTACGTACATGAATGACGCAACAAGGTACGGCCTGTTGAGACAGTACGGTCCGCAACTGGATAAACAGCTTGCCTAATCTAGGGTTGACTGCCTCCCTAAGCAAGGCATCCGGTATTCGAGGCACTATCCCGGCTACGTAAAGGGAGTCAGTTACAACATTTAAAGGCTCATTTAACCAATTAGTTAAAGCCCAGACCACGGCAGTCCGCTCTAAAATTTGCAGCGAATCTCCATCCTGTCCTTGTATCATATGATGACACCACTGGCCCCCTTCTTGCCAAACACAAACTGCCTTACGCAGCCTCCTGCCTGCATCTGTATACACTGTGATTCCTTCGGCCAGCGGCTTCTCCTGAACTCTGGACTTCTCAAGCCATAGATTTCGCTTCAAGAACTGCCACAATCTCCCTTTCGGCTGTCGGGAATGTATCCTCCCATCATAGCCTAACAGAGCTTCCTGTATGGGTAGAGCATGCCTCAAATCTGCTGCTTTGACCGGTATACTGATGTCCTGCGGCTCTTCCCCTGATATTTCCACTATCCTCGTCCTACCTTTTCTGATTAGCTCTCCCGCAGCTTCTGATCTTGTCTGTGTACTAGTCTTTGGCTGCACACTTAAAAACACCCATTCTAGTATGTAAAATGGATCATCGTCTCTAATAGGCTTGTCAGTGACAAAATCAGGACTATTCAACGATGCTGTACAGGAATGAGTCTCCCCCTTCTTGTTTTGCCACTGACAAACAAGGGCATAAGGTGACTCGGCAGGGTTACAAATAAGCAAGGAAACAGGTAGGGTTAGCAATCGCCTAGCAGTCCAAGCTGTTTGAAGCTTCTGTACAATGTGTTGCAAAGCTGCTTGTTGCATCTGTGATAGGGTGACTGCTGTGCTGGGATGCGAGCTACGTAGTAGTAATGTCAATGGTGCAATGTCAGCATTGGAAATACCAGCACAGTTGCGCACCCACTGGATGTCTCCAAGCAAAGTCTGTACATCCGTCAATGTGCGCAAATTTGTCGCTAACTCCACCTTTTGTGGTTGGATCTTAGCGTCAGAGATGCGCCACCCCAAATACTTCCATGGTGCAGATCGCTGAACCTATTCCGGGGCAATAACAAGGCCCTTGCTGGCTAAAACAGTACTCAGCTGTGTCAAGGAATCGTCATTGAACACTTCCTGTTGACAGCAGAGGATGTCATCCATATAATGATAAATGATCGTATTTGGCCATTGCTCCCTGAGTGGAGCTAAGGCCCAAGCCACATAAAGTTGACACAGCGTGGGTGAGTTTCTCATGCCTTGTGGCAAGACAACCCACTCATATCACTCTGAAGGTGCTGCTTTGTTGGTTACCGGTATCGAAAAGGCAAACCGTTGAGTGTCTCGGGGATGTAAAGGTATAGTGAAAAAACAGTCTTTTAGGTCAACAATGATCACGTGCCAACCCGACGGAAGCATAGCAGGTGATGGCATTCCAGGTTGTACAGCTCCCATGGGTTGCATCTGCTCATTAATCTTACGTAGGTCGTGTAAGAGGCGCCATTTGCCACTCTTTTTCGGAATGACGAAAATGGGGGTGTTCCATGGGCTGACTGAAGGCTTGATGTGGCCTGCAGCGAGTTGCTCTGCTACCAGTTGCCTTGTTATTTGCAGTCGCTCTTCCGTCATGGGCCACTGGTCAACCCACACGGGTTCGTTGGAAAGCCAGGTTAGCAGTGGGTTGGGCGACTGCTCGCCAATGCCCATAACTAAAAAGGGGTAGTAGTTAGTACAACTCCAATTTGACTCAAAACGTCACGGCCAATTAGGGCTGAAAGAGTTTTGGGCAGCTGCATGACATAGACCTTTAAACTGACCTCCTGCCCTTCAGGAAAGGTTATTTGCACAGGGTATTGGCTCATCATGGGAGTGGAGTGTCCCCCCACACCTGCGATAGCTGTTGTGGGAACACTTAGTGGCCACTCCTCCGGCCAAACACCCGTACTTACGATTGTGATGTCAGCTCCGGTGTCTAGCATAGCATAGATTTGTACTGATGCATTTTTCTGACTCAACACAATGCGCATATTAGGCCGATGGTCCATCTTCGTAGTAAAACAAACTGCAGGATCTGTGGAACCAAGACTTCGGCTGTCACGGGAAGTCTTTGCTAAAGAATGATTGACTGAGCTGCCTATCACTAGAACCTGCGCTATCTTACTGCCTTTTGGAACAAACAAAGGAGGACAAAGGGTATGGACCATAATATGAATCTGGTCCGCATAGTTTGCATCAATAACCTTAGGAACAATTAGCAGTCCCTTAACGCCGGCAGAAGAACGTCCCACTAAAAGTCCTTTCATTCTGCCGTTTGAATTAATCCTTGGCCCGACCGCATTACTAGGGATCTCATGTACGGTTGTGTCGTTAAGGACGACGTCTATTGTGGTTTCCAAGTCGATTCCCAAGCTGCCTCTGGTTGCGGCTTGAGGCTGATGTGAAAAACTCTTGCTTTGCTCGGAGGATTCATTTGTTTCCACACGCGGCCTCTGTCCGCGCTCCTCCTCTCGTTTCTGAACATACTTTTGTGGCATGGGTATCCTTTTGACAATTCTCACACCAGACGGCACCACGGCAGCAACGTCTGACGTGCCCCTTTTCCCCACACCGATAGCAAATACGGTGGACTGACAATTGCACCTGCAGAGGACTGTTTTGTTGCACTGCAGCTGCAAGTGGTTGGACAACTTCTCTGACCGCACCTTGCACGGCAGCAGCGACCATCGCCTGTTGCTTGTGTTCTCCAGCCCTCTCGACCCTGGACAGCATGTCTTCAACTCCTGCCCCTCTCGGCAGGCCTGCCAGAAGCTGTTTTGTAGTCTTATTGGCATTGTCAAAGGCTAACACATGAAACAACTGCTGCTTGCTTTCGTCATTTAAATCTGGATGATTCATTAACGCATTATACAGCCGGTCGATGAAGTCGCTGTAAGTTTCAGTGGCTCCTTGCACTACAGTTCCGAAAGATGGAGCGGACGAACCAGGCAGTGCAAAGAAAGCTTCCAGGGCAAGATGTGCTGACAATTGAAGCACATGGGCGGGGAAGGTCAACTGCCGTTCCAGGTTAGCATAAACTCCTTGTCCGGTAAGTATGTCCACTGTTACTCCATGATAAGGATCTTGCTGGTCCCGATGTCGCATCGCCTCATCCATAGCCCGTTGTGCCCATGCTGCTCCCCACAACAAGAACTGAGTAGGGGTGAGTAACAATCGCATTAAACTTCGACAGTCATACGGACACATCAGGTCAGCGGAGTAAATCCAGGTAACAATTTGTCGAGTGGCCTCAGACTTCACCCCATATTGCGTTATGGTGCTACGGGCCTGTTGCAAAATCTTCCAGTCATGTGGTTCCCAATTGCCTTGACCATTAACCTGTACCACAGGACAGGCTAAGGCTTGTGTACCTCCCATAGATGTGGCAATGTTCCACTGTCCATCTAGGATGGCATCTCTTATAACACCGCTCCAGCAGGCAGGTGTGATCAATGCCGAAGGCCCAGCTAAACATTTTGGAGAGGAAGCCTCATTTTCCCGGTGGGGGGGGCTGGTAACGATTGACATATGCTGGAACTGCAAGCTCATGTCTTGAAGACTCTGCAAAACTGACTGCAAAAAATCACACGCTTTTTTTTCCTTGCAATTCGTTCTGGCCGCCATCAGAGGGTGTCGGGAGTGGAGACGCCTCACTGGAAGGTGGCAAGGGTGGATAGTGAGGAGGGGCCGATGTTGCAGGCCGTGCCCCAGGAGGGGCCGATGTCGTAAGCCGCGCCCCTTCTCCCTCCCCCTCTGGGGGTGGTACTGGCCGCTCCTCCCCTCTTCCGGAAGGCAGCCGCTCCTGCCCTCTTCCGGAAGACAGCCGCTCCTCCCCTCTTCCGGAAGACAGTCACACTTCTGCACCTGACTCCTCCCCGCTCCCCGGGGGCGGTCATACCACCACATCCGGCTCGCATTTTGAGTTGATCTCTCCAGCGGCAACTTCCGGTGGGCCATCCCCCTCTGCGCCCAGACCGGAACCGCGCTCCGCACTCGCCCGAATCTCGGCAATTGTGTTACAAGTGATCCCAGTCATCCCTCTAACGGCAGGTAGCCCAAAAACCCGTGCTAATGTCCCAGGCTTAGGCGCGTGATCTTTCCCTGGCTCCGGAGCTAGCATCTGAGCCGCAGCACACGCCACCTCTCTTTCAGCTTTCATGGCTTTTAAGGTGTGTAATACTGTTCGCCAGAGCTCGCGGACGGCTTTTATCTCCTTTTCCTCCTTTTCCTCCCCGGTTATCATCCTTTCCCACATTGTCTCTCCTAACTCTTGCCATTCCGAAACGGAAAACAGTAGTGGGGTATCCGCAAAGTGACCCCATCGTTGCCCCAGTTTAATCAACTTCATGAGTTGCGTTGCCGTTGCATCTATTCCTCTCTTAGAGAGAATACCGACGAGCAACGTTGCTGCAGCATCCACCTCCATGCCTGTGACCACGGCCTCCACGTTCAAATTTAGCTGCGCCAGGCAGCCCCAGTGTGGCTTGAAAATTCCTGGGAGTCGGCTGTCCGTGTCTGCCCTGCGCGTCTGCACCCAGGCAGCACCCTCCCAGCCGTTGTTCCCACGCCCCCTCTCTAGCTGCTCACCGCAGACTGAGGGACTCCTGCAGGGAAAATGTCCATCCGCTGCTGCCAAACGTTGTAACGATGTGACCCCAATATGAGTATGATCGTTCACCTTTATTAGTCAGCAAAAACAAGGTTTATATAGCAAAGCAATTACAGCATCTGAATGGTTAAACCCCCAATCCATATATAGGCAAAACTACTGCAACTCGTTGTGATTGGTGCAGAGCTGCATCTCGAAGTGAAAACAGTACTGTGGCAGGAAACAACAGCGTGGCAGGAAGGAAGTGACAGCGTGGCAGGAAACAGTGACGTTCCCCCTGCTCCAGTGTCCCGAGCTCATCGCTCTACCTTCCCAGCAGGGTTCCGTGTCCGGCGCTCCCAAGGCTCACCTCCGGATCGGAACCTGGGTTGCTCAACGCACCAAGCTATGTCCCCTCTCGTCCAGCCAGGACTCCACAGCCCCCGGCGAAGGTGACCGCAACGACAAGTCCTTTAACTGCTGGCTGATCTCCTGCAGTACTTGTTTAAGCGAACTATCGTCCTCCGCCCCCGACTCCCTTTCCCCTTCCAGGGTCCCCGGTCGGGTCGGCGATAGTTGTGGGTATATTTTTTCAGGCTGAATTTCCTCACTAGCCCTTTCAGTTATTTCCCCTTCACGTGTCTCTGCCGCCGTTGTTTCTTTGACCGCCCATAAAGGTGGCATACGTATGCGATTCTCAAACAAATTCGGCGCGTCGTTTGAAAGCAGCGTAGCATTTCCCGACACTGACGGCGTAGCAGGGGTCAGGGCAGCGAAACCAGATGCGGCGACGGTTCTTTCGCTTTTCATTTCTTGCAAAGTCTCTCTCACTAACGGCCAGAGAGTAGAGAAACGACCCGCGGTCTTATCCCCGCTACTGATCTCCTCCCATAGGCTTTGTCCTATGGCTTCCCAGGTGGGCAGCTCAAACACGGCTCCGACCCCGGGGATCAAGTTACGCTTTCGTGCCCACACCAATAACTCTTTCAGTACTTTTGCATCGTAGGAGACCCCTCTCTTAGAGAGGATATGTTGGAGGAGCTTCACCACTGCACTTTCTTCCTTTGTCAGTGCAGACCCCATCTCCTCCCCAACCGCTCACCTGTTCCTGGTGAGATCCCGACGGGGATAGCCATCCCATCTCGCTCCATCCCTCTCGTCGTGGGGCACGTACTGATGTGGATAACTGTCCCGTCTCAATCGGAGCCTCTTATTGTGGTGCGCGCAAAATTCAAGCTGCCGGGGCAGCAGCTACTCTCGGTTGGCTTCTCCGCCCTTTGGACACCTCCTTCTACCTCCAGACGGATCCCATCGCCTGAAGTCTTCGGGGCACACAAGGGTCCCTGTTCGGGCGCCAGATGTCGTGGAGGATGAACCGGACTCGACACGACGATCAATGTCATCAGGTGTAAGCTGTTTATTAGCCCCAGATAGCTCACATTTATATTCCCCATTACATACATGGCGATCTCCCATTGGCAATAATCAAATTAAATCACATAGCAACCCGATTATGATTGGTGTGCATTACTTGTTCACGCGCTGTGCTCGTGGCTTTCTTGAAGGTGGCAAGTTCCGCTTCCGTATTCTGGACTCATTTTTCTTTGCATTCATTTCTTTGTTTATACCACCGTTTGTCCTTTAGATGCCCTTGCGGCCTTATGCTAAGGCTCTGCGGCCTTATGCTAAGGCTTCATGGCCTCATAGAGAAAATGCTGGATTGCTCACATGTCCCCAGTCCTTTAATGCTTCATCCTCCACAACCACAGGTAAGTAGGCTGATGTATCCATAAGCTATCACTGTGTGATAAATTCTGGGAAAATTTACTTTGATTACTGTTTTTATTTGTTCACTAATTAGAATCTGCATGAAACATGAAGTAGTTGCTGGAATCAACAAAAATTTTCAGGCCAAATTTCTTTTGGCTGATGGCTGGAGCTGCATGACACTTGAGAAGCATGCACAAATAATGGTCGTGACTCCAGAAACAGAAAAACCCAAAACAAACAAAAAACCCATGTTCCATAGTTTTACAGAACTGCCCTTTAATAAATTAGTTGTGATCTCTTAAGCCACTAGACTGACTACAGCCAACTCTAATAGTCCGTATGTTGCAGTGAAACTAGAAACTGTTCAGCTGTGTGCCAAATGACAGTATCCTGAAATAATTGAGATAATCGGTGTGTCCAGGTTACTCCAAGAACAGCCGGAAGGATGTTTTCCTTGGAATAAATCTGGGAAAATGTGCTATCAAGTAACAAATATTTTTAATCATTGTGGTAGCCCTGTCACCAACCTATTGTGTAACTATTATAGGTAGTGATGTTCTGAACTGTCTCTTGGTGCCCATCCATACAAGGATGAGAAAAGCAGTTCAGATGTGATAATCATGAGACTTTATTTTGACCACAGACCTAAAATCTTCAGTTCTAAAGAACTTTTTTTTTCCTGTTTGCCTCTTCTGTGAAATCAGGACTAGTTGCTGAAATACTAAAATATCAGGAAACAAGTTTTACTTTTAGTTTTTTCTAGTTTGTACAAAAAGTCCTAGCAAAAGTGTTCTGTCTTTCCTGAGAGTTTCAGTCTACTATTCTCAACACAGGTATACATCTGCTTCTTGGTGAAAAAATGCCCCAAAGCTTTTTGCACCCATCCTAAAGCAGATGACTATTTTAAGGGTCTTCCGGCCCTAACTAGTGCATAAATTTCACTTACTTGCTCCATAACAACATATACTAGTACAACAATCAGAACCAGAGAACAGGGAAATAAGCATTTTCAAGTGCATTAGTACTGGAGTTAACCAAAATCTCAAACATGTTTAACTGAGCCTAAGTGTTTTGGAATAGATTCACCTGCTGTAGTGCTAATCATTTAAATGTTGGGACTCTAGCTTGAGCTACATGTTGGTTATCCTCTGTGGTCAAGGGAGAGAGACAGACACATCCAGAGATGAACTCATCATACTGTAAGGGTCAAACAGATCTATATGTACACCTGTCTCTCCACACTGATGATGGCGAAGAACATATTAGCTTATACTAGGTACCTAACATACAAATGGCTAACACTGAAGGAGATGAATCTCATTAAAAAAAGAAAAAGTAAAGAATGCATACTCATAATTACGCTTTCACACTATGACTGTTATTGTCATATTTATTTCCCTTTTTTCTCAACTGTCCATTTTGTCATTTATCTGATAATCCCAGAATTAACATAAAGAAAAATATGCAGTTTTCTTATATAAAAAAGTAATAGATTGTAAATGTTCAGTTGTTGTTGGGGTCGATGTAGCTTGAGAGTTAGCATGACTAGGCCGCTTAAGAAAAACAGTTAGCCTAACCGAAGAGGCCGCTGGAAAGGGCAGTTAAGAATAACAATTCAGAAAGTTCTGATAGTGCACATGATGTGGGTTAGCAAAAACAAGATGTGTTCAAGGACGTGAAGGCGGTCTGTTGCTATTAGTGTTAGTGCATAGTTACCAATTATAAGGGAATGTGGGGCGTGTGAACAGTGTGTGATTTACGTCTGTAGCCTATCCGATGTAAGCGTGATCGTGTGTACAGATATGGTAAATGCATATAACTGCACAAGCGGGAGAATAAAGTATTCTGACTGTGTATCTTAGCAATGTGTGTGAGACTCGTTCCTGTCCTTTCACGGATGCTGAGACCCGGCATTTTGGTGACCCTACGGATTTATTATCGCAGCCAGAAAAAAAAAAGGCACGGGACTGCCAGCTGGCGAGGTAAGCCGGGCTGCCCGAGAAAGGCAGGAGCGGATCCGCGGCACGCCGGGGGGGCATGAACATCTACAGCATGGGTTCCACTGTATCAGTGTCAGAAAACACGGCGCTGAAAAGCCTGTTCGAATTGGCAGATCGAGCCGACGCTAAGTTAACTAAAGGAGACATATCGGGACTATTATTGTGGTGCCGCTGCCGAAAGCTGATAACAATGGATCAGCTGTTCGATCCGGATGCGTGGCACAGAGTTGGGATGGACTTGTGGGACTCTGTGCAGGTCGGAAACAAAGAGGCGCGACACTTAGCCCCTGTTTTCTGAACTGTGAAAAATATGATTGCTGATATGAAGGATGATGCTACTGTGGCTGCAGCCGCCACGAGAGCTGTTTATGCAATCAGTCAACCCGCTGGAGACTGTCAAGATCCCTGTATGGCGCTGCGCACGTACCCCGTTCGTTCCAGTGAAACTGAGTTTTGGGAAGGACCGAATAGTGAATTGGGAGACTGGGCACCGGCGCCACCCACAGCCCCACCACTGCTGGAGAATGTGCCGCTCCCGGACTCCGATTTTCAAGAAATGGATACTGACTCGCCCGATGGAGCAACATCACTATCATACCCAAAGATTCATAAAAGTGAACTTACGGACACATTGAGAAAGCAACAGGATCAAATGACAAAGCTGTTGGATGAGATGCAACGACTAGATAAAGGATCCTGTAACGCCACGATTAAACAGGCATATCAAAAGGCTCACCAAGCCATAACGGATGGTTTGCGAGCGGTCGAGCAGCACATATGTGGGGAGTCGGACGGGATGGGGGAGGTGATTTCAGGGGGGTCAAATAATGGAAGCATTAACAAAAGCTCACCGCCAGAGCATTCGCAACGGCACTGGGTTAGGCTCAGGCTGGAAGATGGGGAAATGAGCTTAGCTGACGCTGATCACTATTTATGCAGTAAATACGGTAAGGGGGTGGGGGATGACGAACGTGAGGAGGAAGAACGTGGAAGAGGGGCGTGAAGTGGAGAGAGCAAGGAGGGGGGGCATCCAGTGTTCAAAAGCCTGATTGCGCGCACAGTGGATGTGGTTTGCAGGGACCCGGCGGTACAGAGGGTGGTGGTGTAGCCGCTGGAGGTTGGAGTGGAGACGGGACGCCCCCGATATGCGACACTAATTTTAATATGGGACAACGATGGAGGGGGGTAATAGAAAATGCTGTAATTGAAGGACAAATGCTACCAAACAGTTTAACAGCATTCCCGGTGTTTACGCAAGGGAATCAATGGATATGGGCTCCTTTTGACTGGAAAACAGTGAGTCAGTTACAAAAAACCGTAATGAACTATGATTTGGATAACAAGCAAGTTATGACGCTGGTTACCACCTTTTTCAAAAATCAGATATTAGTGCCAGCTGATGCCCAAGCCTTGTTAGAATTGGTGTTGTCCCCCACTGCCTTTATGTTGTGGAAGGATAAGTGGTGGGATAAATGTGAGGTTGCAATGATGCAAAACCTTCAGCTAGGTGCCGACGATCCTTTACGTGTAGTTACACTAGACCAGCTCATGGGTACTGGCGCTTTCCGCGACGGGGTGGCTCAAGCAGCGCTACACCCTTGAATATTGCAACAGTCACAGAGCTTAGCCCTGGCTGCTTTAACTGAGTTACCACAGATTGGGAAGCCTGTATTACCTTATACGCAGATTCGTCAGGGTCCTGGTGAGCCGTACATGCACTTTATAGACCGATTAAAGGAAGCATTAGATGCGGCACCAAATTTGCCAAGTGAAGCAAAAGGTGCAGTAGGAAAGGATTTAGCTTTTCAAAATGCCAACACTCAATGTCAACAGATAATTGCGTCCCTACCTAGTGGGTCTACCCTTAGTCAGTACATGGAGGCTTGTTCCCGATTACCTCGCTTAGCGGAGGAAAGAGAGAAGGCCAGAATACAAGCGGCTGCTATGGCCACTGCTTTATGACCTGCCATGCAAACGGGGAAAGGGGATCGAGGTGCTAAAGCAAAAACTGGTTGTCTTATTTGTGGAGAGGAAGACCATTACAAACGAAACTGTCCTCAGATCAAGAAGCAAAAGGTGGTGGCTGACGAATTTGTAGGGACATGCCATAGATGTGACAAGTTCGGGCATAAAGCAGCTCAATGCAGGTCGCAGTTTAAAAAGGATGGTACACCCCTGTCGGGAAACGGGCAGAGCAGCGCCAGGATGGGGGGCGTGAGGACAAGAAAGTTCCCCACAGCTATGGCTGTGTCGACGAGCTCCGAGCCACCACAAGTGGCTCCGCAGGAGTCGATCTGCCCGTGGGACAAGACATCACTATAGAAGATGATAAGGTGCATGTCGTCCCCTCGGTAGCCACAGGACCTTTAGGTCATGAGCTGAGTGCATTGTTGGTGGGGCGATCCTCTGCATCTAGTCAGGGAATTTTTGTCCTACCAAGGGTAATTGATGCAGATTCCACAGGCCCAATAGGGATTATGTTAAAGGTATTCACGCCACCATTAACCATCAAACGAGGCAGCAAGGTTGCCCAACTGATTCCTTTTATTGCTCAGGTCCCCCTAACTGACCCTAACTATAGGGGAAGTGATGCCTTTGGCTCAAGTGGACCCCCCTTGGTGGCATTCGTACAACCTCTTTCCACAGAACAGCCCATAAGAAAGATCACTATTAAAGGACCGAACGGCTTTGTACTAAAAGACCAGAAAATGTTGTTAGACTCCGGAGCAGATGTTACTATAATCCCGAGGGCCCAATGGCCAGAGTCATGGCCATTGACGGTAGTGTCGGGCATGGTGACAGGAATCGGTGGTGCAGCAGCGACACAAATGAGTACTGAGTTCATTACCTTTGTAGACCAAGATGGTAAGTTGCTGGCACAAGCACGCCCTTATGTCTTGAATACCACTATTTGGCTATTAGGCAGAGACGTACTATCACAATGGGGTTGTGTCATTCAGACGCCTTTTTGACAGCGGCCTTTGAAGCGAGCGCATCCAGGCCTACACTGAAGCTCACGTGGTTGACAAAAAAGCCGATCTGGGTGGATCAATGGCCGCTGTCTACTGAAAAGCTCGCCCATCTCCAAGAATTGGTGGATGAACAAGTGAAGTTGGGGCACTTGGTCCCGTCCACTAGTCCTTGGAATACTCCTGTGTTTACCATTCAGAAAAAGTCCAGAAAATGGAGACTCTTACAAGACCTAAGAGCACTTAATGCAGTAATGCAGGATATGGGGCCGCTACAACCCGGACTACTGTCGCCAGCTATGATACCTGAACAATGGGATATCCTCATTCTAGATTTGAAGGATTGTTTTTTTACCATCCCGTTACATCCGGATGATTGTGAAAAGTTTGCATTTACAGTAACCGCCATTAACATAGCATCAACCACGAAGCGGTACCAATGGGTAGTGCTACCACAAGGTCTGAAAAACTCACCAACAATGTGCCAATGGTATGTAGATTTGGCACTGCAATCTTTCCGACGATCTCATCAGGAACTAATTTTGTATCATTACATGGATGGCTTATTATTGGCCTCACGATGTCCAATCCAAGATGACATTGTTCTTGAATTAAAGGGGATGTTGGAAGATTGGGGTTTAGTGGTGGCTCCTGAAAAGATTCAACGACAACCCCCATGGAAATATTTGGGCATGACTTTAACTGAAACTGTGATTAGGCCGCAAAAGTTGACTATACGTGCTGACAACGTCAAAACCCTTAATGATGTCCAAAAGTTGGTGGGAGACCTTCAATGGATTTGGAACGTTTGTGGAATAGCCAATACGGATTTACAGCCCCTGTATGAACTATTGCAGGATGGAAAGGATTCTCACTAACCACGCCAATTAACACAACCAGCAGAGGCAGCACTTCAAATTATCGCGCAGAACATCTCACACGGCTCTGTCTCCCGGATACTTGAAGGCTCCCCGATCCAGTTATATATCTATGACTCTCGGGAAGAGATCATTGGGATATTGGCTCAATGGCGGGAGCAACAATCAGACCCATTATGCATCCTGGAATGGATTTTCGGTCCTAGCCATTTCAAACGAACTGTGACCATAAGGATTGAGGCTATTGCAGCTATAATCCATAAAGGATGCCAACGAGCAAAAATTATTGCTGGAGCTGTACCACACCAGGTAACAATGGCACTCACATCCCAATTGGTTGCACAGTTTTGTCAAACCAATGATGAATTTGCGGCGGCCGTATTGAACCAACCGTTTGTAATAGATAATCACTACCCGCGTCACCCATTGTTTAAGACATGTTTACGGTTGTTGCCACAGAATATTGTGACTGATTGCCCGCTAGACGCATTGACAGTGTTTACGGATGCGAGCAGCAAATCGAAGCGTGCTGGGTTTGTGTGGCAACTACATGGCTACTGGTACTCGCACAGCCTTGTGGCAAAAGGATCTGCTCAAATTTTAGAACTTTTAGCAGTAGTGGAAGTATTGAAGCTGTGGCCTCAACAACCTCTTAATATTGTGATTGACTCACTATATGTCGTTGGTATTGTACAAAGGTTACATTTTGCATTTATCGGTAAAATACAAAACCCATTGCTGTTCAGTGCCATAACTCAGTTATGGCACATGCTTCAACAGCGGCAAGAACCACTATTTGTAGCTCATATTAGAAGTCATACTTCCATTCCTGGGGGCCTAACGGAAGGTAACCACCGTGCGGACCAACTAGTAACAGCCACTCCCGTACAACTGTCCACGAGCTTTGATGCTGCACGAGCAGCGCATGATTTTTTCCATCAGTCTGCGGCGGTGCTGCAACGACAGTTTTCATTATCTAAAGCAGATGCGCGTGCTATTGTTGCAGCCTGCCCTGACTGTGCAAGACTCACTCCTATATAGGATGGTGGTGTAAATCCTCAGGGTCTACATCCCAGACAACTTTGGCAAACCGATGTGACCGAGTTCCCCCAGTTTGGGCGTTTGAAGCACATCCATGTCTCTGTCGATACGTGTTTGGCGGCCATATGGGCAACAGCAGCTACTCCTACCAATGCCAAAGCAACCCAACGACATTGGGCGCAAGCCTTTGCTGGGTTGCGAGTACCTGAACAAATTAAAACTGATAATGGCCCAGCCTACAGGTCTCAGGTGGTGGCCCGTTTCCTTCAGCGGTGGGGTGTTAAGCATGTATGGGGCATCCCATACAACTCCACCGGTCAAGCTATTGTTGAGTGTTCCCATCGCTTACTAAAAGATCATTTAAATATTTTAAAAAAGGGGGGAGAGCAATCCCTGATAGACTGTCTACACAAAACCCTTTTTGTCCTGAATTGGTTGAATGTTAGAGGAGGTCATAGTGACCCCCCAGCTGTTCGGCACAGGCGAACAAACAAAAATGTCTATGACAATGATGTGGTGTTAGTAACGGTATTCTGCCCGGATAAAGGGCTTTGGGAAGGTCCAGTACGACTACTCACTTGGGGGAGGGGATACGCTTGTGTTTCCACAGATAATGGACAGACGGAGTGGGTGCCGGCAAAATGGACCAAACCCATCTTGAATGAACACAGAAGAAGAAGGGGAGGTGATAAAAAGACAGTGGGCCCGGTTAACAAAGATGCTACATCCTAATGATGTATAGCTGTTATCTGTACCATCTGACGAGTGTCAATATGAGTGCCTGCTTTCTAGGGCTCCGGGGTTAAGTTCTGGAGAGTGAATTATCTTGCTCCTTTCTGGTAGCAGAGTTTGGGTACCCAGGTAGGACCCTGCTCTTGAACATCAATGGTCCCAGGGATCGCAGGACCTCCAGCCGGCACCGAGGGATTCTCGGGGAGAACCTCTGATCCCTGGACCAAAAAGTTCTGAGCAGGGACTATTAATAAGACAAAGGCATTCTTCCAGTATTACTTTTGTTGCCTGCCTGCTGTCTGTTCATAAGTCTTTGTAATATTTGGATTTATGTTGAAAACTTGGTATGCCTGCCTGTGTGTCTGTGTGCGTGAGTGTGGTCGCGACCATGAATGTGTGCTTTTATGTTATGGTGTTTGTATTTATGTGACCTGATGGACTGATTTGGTTTTTGTGATCTAATGGATTTGTCTGGACTAAGTAACTGCCTTTGCATCTTCTGGTTTGGTAAGTTTTCCGGGTTCTGCCTTTAGACTATTGTATCTGCATTCTGATTTATTGGGGCTGCGGAAGTATTTGATGCAGCAGGAAACAGATGGGGAATTTCTGGCTGGTTAATGTCACTAATCAAAATGTTATTGCTTATTGTTGTAATGATTATGGCAGTGATTATGTTGGTCTTGTGTATAATACGCATAACACAAAAGGCACTAGAGGTAACTGTGAAGAAAATTTTTGTGATGCAACTAACACAAATTGAGCAAATGTGTTTAAGGCAATGATAAGATAGCTTAGCTTTTTTTGAAAAGAAAAAGGGGGAGATGTTGGAGTCGATGTAGCTTGAGAGTTAGCATGACTAGGCCGCTTAAGCAAAACAGCATAATCGAAGAGGCCGCTGGAAAGGACAGTTAAGAATAGCCATTGAGAAAGTTCTGATAGTGCACATGATGTGGGTTAGCAAAAACAAGATGTGTTCAAGGACGTGGAGGCAGTCTGTTGCTATAAGTGTTAGTGCATAGTTACCAATTATAAGGGAATGTGGGGCGTGTGAACAGTGTGTGATTTATGTGTGTAGCCTATCCGATGTAAGCGTAATCGTGTGTACAGATATGGTAAATGCATATAACTGCACAAGCGGGAGAATAAAGTATTCCGACTGTGTATCTTAGCAATGTGTGTGAGAGTCATTCCCGTCCTTTCATGGATGCTGAGAACTGGCAAGTTGTCTTCACTGCTTTTTAAAATACTATTTTCTCTACTTCTAACTCCACATTTAAACAGAACCTTGTTTGTAACTGGCATTATCACCAAGCCTGTTTATCTGAGAGTGCCTGCATGACACACCTCTTGGTGGCTACGGCCGCCTAAAGCTTCAGAAGAAGAGTTGTGTGGTCACAGATGTATGGCAACCATGTACAGGGAGATGGTGCTGCCTCATAAACAGAAATTAGAAAGATCTGATTGCTGTTCCCACCTCAGACTTACCTTTTCTGAAAATTCTGTTGGACACTTCAAAGTACTTTTATTTCACCTCCATCTTTATCTGCATGTATAGAAGTTTCTTTCATCAAGCTGTTCTTTCATCAAGTTTATTGTTGAACAATTTTATGCAGCTTCATTGGGCCTGAATAAAATATTGCTCTATCATTAATTTTCAAAGGACAGCAATACATCAATGGTTAGCAGTGAATGCAGATGATTCTTGTTATACATTAATACTGCTTTGTTAATGCTGCATGTTGGATGGCATATTCCAGAGTCGTCTCATTAATACAGTTCGTACAAACTCAGAATGACTAGATCACAGAACACTGCATGACTGTTTTTACCCTGAATCATGACAGAAACTCCAGACAATGACACCTTGCAGCAAACTGTATCAAAAAGCTGTGGAAATACCAAACTAATCCCTTTCGGCTCTGTGTGATGTGAGTGGATCTGGGTGATGTCTTAACATAGTGTCTGATGATGGATGTAGTTTTTCTGACTTTTTCCTACATCACTTCACAGTGGGCTTGGCAGCCAAACTAGACTGTAATTCCCATGTTGTTTTATGAGGCTCTACTAATGCACTGCAGTTAGGTGTTGCAGGAGTTGCTGCCACGGAAAAGAAGAGAGATGTGATCTATCCATGCTACTGCACACTTCAGATGGATTAATTTCAAATGTTTATTTATAAACATTTTAATCCACCTGAGCCATTGTGATTTCAATACGGACATATAGAACACACATATAAAAATGTATGAAAATGAATAGAAATAAAATGTTTTCCTGCCACTTCCCGGAGGGAGTATTGAGAACTTCAGGAAAATTAGATTCCTCCAGATCCACATAGACTTAGAAAGATAATGATGAGAAATCAAGGGCAGTAAAATCCTACCACATGTGCCAACCCAGGCTGTAAGACTGCTTCTGTCTGTTAGCTGTATATACAGCAAGGTTTTGGTGGGTCTGAGGAGGTGGCAGCCTATACTGTTCATCACCCTCTTGAACATAGGCATAATAGGCAAGATTTGTCTGCTTTTACTTAGGCTGTTACAAATTAAGTGTTTGTTTAGAGTCAGTAAGTAGGTCCCTCAGGTCTATTTACATTTGGCAGAGGAAAGTAGGCATGTTCAAAAAGTAATTCATTGCATCTTATGAGATCAAACATGAGCACCCACTGAGTGTGCCAATTTTTCTCTATTCACTTCAAACAGAGCCTGGAGTCATTGGCTCATACTTGCATTTGTAATACTCAGACAATCAAATCTAGGTAAGGAGTACCCTACCAAGGTAGACTATGACACGAATAGTGTCTAAGTAAGTCAAGCACCCATGGCAGCCAGCCTGGATTGACTCCATAGTCACTAAAAAATGTTGCTCTTATCTGAGAATCTTTTTTGCCACTGCATAAAATCTGAAGTTACTAATAGCCATAATTTTTCAAAAATCACAAGATTTTAAGCTTGGATTTTTACTTCATTGCTGGTAGGTTTTAAGGCTGTTGCAGATCCTGTTTTTGCATTCCACAACCAACAACATGAGTCTCTATTGTTTTGCTGAGTTTCTTTTAAAGTTACCTTCCTGGAGGTGAATTTCTAAAAAAAAAAACACCCAATGAAAAAACAAACAAGACCCCTTGCATTTCATATGACACTCAGTGAAATGGTACAAATTAGCAATAAGAAAAATATGCACCTCCAGTATGCTGAAGATTTCTATTTCCTCATCACTTGTACTTGTTTTATGTGTGTACATGACTACATAAATCAACAAAGAATCATGAATTTTACATACAAAAGGAGATTCTTCAGGAAAAAGATGAGCTTAACAAAAACAAACAAACAATAACAGTGGGGATTTGCTCAAAGAAAGGTTATTCCCCTTTTCTGAAGACCTTAAGAATTAAGGCATAGTTGATGTTTATTTAGATACTCTGGTTACTATACTGCATCTAATACCTGCAAATTTTCCTTTAAGAAAATGATTACTGTGTTTTAATGTAATTATGAATGCTCTGGAAGCACAGCATTTTCACTACCTCTTCACCTCTCTGATTATATACGTGTATTTTGGGATGCCTGTCAAGAAAATATGAGCAATACATTTCAACAGCAATAACCTTTTGAACAAAAAAGTACTCATGAAAAGGCACATAAAAAGCCAACTTTCTAAGTACTCAAATCAAAGACAACTAAAGAATTATGCTGAAGCAGCCTGGCAGAGTTCGAATAAAGCACTATATTTGGAGGAACTATTTATTTGTCTGTATTTTTCAACAACAGTAAAATCCTGGATAAAATTTTACTTAATGAGAGAACAGTTGCAGTTATTCTTAAAATCAGTTCAAACAAGCTTCTGCTTGTTTCAGTTTTGAGGAGCTTTTCTTCTGAAAGTTCTCAAACTGCTGTAAGAATCATTTCAAGGCGGTCACCTCTGGTGGCTGCTTACATTAGCATCACTGTCTTGGTCTGAAGAAGTAAAGATGTGAGATGGGGCTCAGGCTTAGGTAGGGCTCAGGCCCTACCACCCTGAGTTGGAAAGGGCACAAATGTTGTGTTGGAAGGTAGCTAATACATAGTTTTTTAGAGCTCCACCTTGACTTCTTACCACAGAATCAGAATCATAGAATGGTTTGGGTTGGAAGGCACCTTAAAGATCATCTAGTTCAAACCGCCATACACAGGAACACCTTCCACTAGACCAGGTTGCTCAAAGCCCCATCCAACCTGGCCTTGAACACTTCCAGGAAGGGGGCATCCACAACTTCTCCGGGCAACCTGTTCCAGTGCTTCACCACCCTCATAGCGAAGAATTTTTTTCTTAGATCTAGTCTAAATCTTCCCCTTTTCAACTTGAAGCCATTACCCTTTGTCCTATCCCTACACGCCCTTGCAAAAAGTCTCTCTCCAGCTCTCTTGTAGGCCCCTTCAGATACTGGAAGGCTGCTACAAGGTCTGCCGAGAGCCTTCTCTCCTCCAAGCTGAACAGCCCCAATTGTCTCAGCCTTTCCTCATAGGAGAGGTGTTCCATCCCTCTGATCATTTTTGTGGCCTCCTCTGGCCCTGGTCGAACAGGTCCATGTCTTTCCTGTGCTGAGGTCTCCAGAGCTGGACGCAGGACTCCAGGTGGGGTCTCACCAGAGCAGAGAAGAGGGTCAGAATCCCCTGTCTCGCCCTGCTGGCCACACTTCTTTTGATGCAGCCCAGGATACAGCTGGCTTTCTGAGCTGTGAGCTCACAATGCCAGGTCATGTTGAGCTTCTCACCAACCAGCACCCCCAAGTTCTTCTCCTCAGGGCTGCTCTCACTCATAGCCTATGGCTGGAACTTTTTTGTCCTGATAATTTTTTCTGTTCTTTTATTGGTATCACAATTTATGATTTCTTGTTCCATGGAAAGTTAGCTTAGTTCAACATGATTTATTGCCTGGATTAGTGGTACCTTGCCATCCCTGGCTAGACTCACGCATAAGAAGTGAGAATCGGGTACAGAATCAAAAAACTATGTTTTGGTGTCAACTTGTAAACATAGATACAGCTAATTTCTATGTCATACCTGCAAATCACATGTGATTCAGTTTATTAAATACAGGTTTCAAGTGCTATTTGAAATGGCTAATTGTATGCTAGATGCCTGCAAGGTATTGCTAGGTATTTGAAATGACATTCATAAACACCTTCACTCCTAGAATGCCATTTAGAGGACATGCAAAATATCCTAGAGCTTCTGAACAGAATCATAGGTTAGAAAAGACCTCTAAGATTATCAAGTCCAACCGTCAAACCACAACAACAATGCCTACTAAACCATGTCCTGAAGTGCCACATCTACACATCTTTTGAACACCAACAGGGATGGTGACTGTTTTGGTTTAGCCTGGATAAATGCCAGGTGCCCACCAAAACCACTCTATCACTCCCTCTCCTCAGTTGGATAGGGGAGAGGAAATATGATGAAAGACTCGAGGGTCGAGATAAGGACAGGGAGAGATCACTCACCAATTACTGTCACGGACAAAACAGACTGGACTTGGGGAGAAAAGGGAGATTAATTCATCACCAATCAAATCAGAGTAGTATAATGAGAAATAAATCCAGATCTTAAAATACCTTCCCCCCACCCCTCCCTTCTTCCCGGGCTCAACTTCACTCCCGTTTCTCTACCTCCTCCTCCCCCTGCCACCAAGAAGTGCAGGGGGACAGGGAATGGGGATTATGGTCAGTTCATCACATGTTGTCTATGCCACTCCTTCCTCCTCAGGGGGAAGACTCCTCACACTCTTCCCCGGCTCAAATGTAAGGTCCCTCTCACGAGAGACAGTTCTCCACAAACTTCTCCAGTGTGAGTCCTTCCCAAAGGCTGCAGCTCTTCATGAACTGCCCCAACGTGGGTCCTTCCCATGGGGTGCAGTCCTTCAGGAACAGGCTGCTCCAGAGTGGGTTCCCATGGGGTCATAAGCCCTGCCAGCAAACCTGCTCCAGCATGGGCTCCTCTGTCCATGGGTCTGCAGGTCCTGGCAGGAGCCTGCTCCGGCGTGGGGCTCCCCACAGGTTCACAGCTTCCTTCAGGCATCCACCTGCTCCAGCGCGGGGTCACTTCCATGGGCTACAGGTGGATATCTGCTCCACCTTGGACCTCCATGGACTGCAGGGGGACAACCTGCCTCACCGTGGTCTTCAGCACGAGTTGCAAGGGAAGACTCTCTGCTCCGACATTTCGAGCAACTCCTCTCCCCCTCCTTTCTCACTGACCTTGGTGTCTGCAGAGTTGTTACTCTCACTTCATCTCACTTCTCTAACTGCCATCTCACTGCATTTTTTTTTAATTCCCTTTCTTAAATGTTATCACAGAGGCGCTACCACCGTTGATGATTGGCTTGGCCTTGGGCAGTGGTGGGTCCGTCTTAGAGCTGGCTGGCACTGGCTTTATCAGACATGGGGGAAGCTTCTTGTGGCTTCTCACAGAAGCCACCCCTATAGCAACCCTGCTACCAAAACCTTGCATGGCAAATGCATAACAGTGACTCAACCACCTCCCTGAGCAGCCTATTCCAATGTCTGACCACTCTTTCAGTAAAGAAATTTTTCCTAATATCCAATCTAAACCTCTCCTGAGGCAACTTAAAGTCATTGCCTCTCGTCCTATCACTAGTTACCTGGGAGAAGAGACCAACACCCGCCTCACTACAACCTCCTTTCAGGTAGTTGTAGAGAGCAATAAGTTCCCCCCTTAGACTCCTCTTCTCCAGACTAAACAGCCCCAGCTCCCTCAGTCGCTCCTCGTAAGACTTGTTCTCCAGAACCCTCACCAGCCTCATTGCCATTCTCTGGACATGCTCCAGCAACTCAATGTCCTTCTTGCAGTGAGGGGCCTAAAAGGGAACACAGGACTCCAGGTGCGGACTCACCAGGGCCGAGTACAGGGGCACGATCACCTCCCTATTACTGCTAGCCACACTATTCCTGACACAAGCCAGGATGCTGTTGGCCTTCTTGGCCACCTGGGCACACTGCTGGCTCGTGTTCAGCCAGCTGTCCACCAGCACCCCAAAGTCCTTTTCTGCCAGGCAGCTTTCCAGCCACTCCTCCCCAAGCCTGTAGCATTGCATGGGGTTGTTGTGACCCAAGTGCAGGACCCGGCATTTGGCCTTGTTGAACCTCATACAGTTGGACTCGGCCCATCGATCCAGGCTGTCCACATCCCTCTGCAGAGCCTTCCTACCCTCAAGCAGATCAAAACTCCCGCCCAGCTTGGTGTCATCTGCAAACTTACTGAGGGATCACTCAATCCCCTCATCCAGATCATTGATAAAGATGTTAAACAAGACTGGACCCAAAGCTGAGCCCTGGGGGACACCACTCGTGACCGGCCACCAGCTGGATGTAACTCCATTCAACACCACTCTCTGGGCTCGGCCATTCAGCTAGTTCTTTATCCAGCAGAGAGTACACCTATCCAAACCATGGGCAGCTAGTTTCTCCAGGAGGATGCTGTGGGGAACAGTGTCAAAGGCCTTACTAAAGTCCAGGTAGACAACATCCACAGATTTTCCCTCATCCACTACGCAGGTCACCTGCTTATAGGAGATCAGGTTGGTGAAGCAGGACCTGCCTTTCATGAACCCATGCTGGCTGGGCCTGATCCCCTGATTGTCCTGCACATGCCCGGTGAGCGCACTCAGGATGAATCGCTCCATAATCTTCCCCCGCACTGAGGTCAGGCTGACAGGCCTGTAGTTCCCAGGATCCTCCTTCCAGCTCTTCTTGTAGATGGGTGTTACATTGGCGATCCTCCAGTCATCTGGGACCTCCCCTGTTAGCCAGGACTGCTGATAGATGATGGAGAGAGGCTTGGCCAGCTCCTCCGCCAGTTCCCTCAGCACTCTTGGGTGGATCCCATCTGGCCCCATAGACTTGTAAGTGTCCAGGTGGCATAGCAGGTCGTTAACTGCTTTCTCCTGTATTATGGGAGGTTTATTCCGCTCTCCATCCCTGTCTTCCAGCTCTGGGGGCCGACTATTAAAGACTAAGGCGAAGAAGGCATTAAGTACCTCAGCCTTTTCCTCATCCTTGTTGACAATATTCCCCCCTGCATATAACAAGGGATGGAGAATCTCCTTGGCCCTCTTTTTGTTGTTGATGTATTTGTAAAAACATTTTTTGTTGTCCCTTACAATAGTGGCCAGCCTGAGTTCTAGCTGGGCTTTTGTCTTTCTAATTCCCTCTCTGCATGACCTAATGAGACCCCTGTACTCCTCTTGAGTTCCTGCCCTTTCTTCCATAAGTGGTAGACCCTCCTTTTTTTCCTGAGTCCCAGAAAGAGCTCCCTGTTCAGCCAGGCCAGTCGTATTCCCCGACGGTTCATCTTGCGGCACATGGGGACAGTCTGCTCCTGTGCCTTTAAGACTTCCTCCTTGAAGAATGTCCAGCCTGCCTGGACCCCTTTGCCCTTCAGGACTCTCTCCCAGGGGACCCTCTCAACCAGTGTCCTGAACAGGCCAAAGTCTGCCCTCCAAAAGTCCATGGTGGTGGTATTGCTGGCCCCCCTCTTAATTTCACGACAAACCGAGAACTCTATCATTTCATGGTCGCTAAGCCCAAGAAGGCCTCCGACCACCACATCTCCCACCAGTCCTTCTCTGTTAGTAAACAGCAGGTCTAGAGAGGCACCTCCCCGGTAGGCTCACTTACCAGCTGCGTCAGGAAGTTATCTTCCACGCACTCCAGGAATCTCCTAGACTGTTTCCTCTCTGCTGTGTTGTATTTCCAGCACATGTCCAGTAAGTTCAAGTCCCCGATGAGAACAAGGGCTAGCGATTGTGAGACATCTGCAAGTCTCTTTTAGAAAACTTCATCTGCCTCTTCATCCTGGTTGGGTGGTCTATAACAGACCCCCAGCAGGATGTCTGCCTTGTTGGCTTTCCCCCTCATCTTTACCCATAAGCATTAGATCTTGTCATCACAATCGTTGAGCTCTGTACAATCGAAGCAGTCCCTAACATACAGTGCCACCCCACCACCTCTCTTTCCTCACCTATTCCTTCTGAAGAGCTTATAGCCATCCATCACAGCACTCCAGTCATGAGAGTCATCCTACCATGTTTCTGTAATGGCGACCAAGTCATAGATGTCCTGCTGTACAATGGTGTTGGAGTGGGAAGTCGGTTCGGCAGTAACGATACAGTCCCAATATGGGTAGAATCGTTCTCCTTTATTAGTCAGCAAAACATGGTTTATATAGCAAAGCAATTACAGCTTCTAATTGGTTAGTTACTCTTAACCTTATATGGGCAAAATTGCTATAACTCATTGCGATTGGTGCAGAGCGTCTTCTCCATGCGGAAGCGACGACGTGGTAGGAAGCGGCGAGGTGGCAGTCCCCCTGCGCCAGTGTTCCGTGTTCGCCGCTTTCAAGGCCTATCTCTGGTTCGAAGCCTGGGTTGCTCAATGGCACCAAACTATGTCCCTTCTAGACCAGCCACGACTCCACAATTCCCCCTTCTTGTTTTTGAGCAAGCCAGGTATAGTTGATGAGTTTGCTGATGATGATGAGAGCTGACATAATTTTGGCCTTCAGCTTGCTACCACTTTTTCAGAGGCCCACACAAACTACAATACTAAAAACAGACATAAGAACACAAATGCCAATTGAAGACATAGAGATGTGAAGTGCATACCATAACCTGCTGGGTATAAAGAAAGATCAAATTAACCTGAGAATGATACATACTGATGGTAAATTTCTTACCTAGTATACGGGTATAGATTGATTTACTTGCATCCAATTTTCTTCCTGTGTGGATGGTGGGACCGAAGCACCTCCTGACCATAACATATCATTATTGTCAATTGGAGGGGATGCATCTCACCACGTCAGGCGTTGAAATAACAGTGTATCAATAATATGAGCTTAGTAAATTTTCACCTGGGTTATAGGTATACTTATCACATACACAAACATCCCTAACATTTAGTATTGGCTAACCATATTAATCACCTAGTGACTCATTAACCTTGTTTAGCTAAAATTAATGTATATAAAAGCACAAAGCTGCAAACATCAGCACATCTAACCCCCTCTTGCATCAAATGCTTGCAGAGTCCTGCTAAATCAGAGTCCAAACACAAGAGTTTAAAGCCAAAAAGGAAAACCAGAAAATAATCAATACCTGCAGAACTTATTCCCAACCGGAAGACACAAAACCTGTTACTTAGTCCAGACAAATCCATTAGATTACAGAAACCAAATAAATCCATCAGATCACAGAAATACAAACATGGTAACATAAAACCACACGTTCATGGTCGCGACCACACACACACACACAGGCACACCAAGTTTTCAACATAAATCCAAATATTGCAAACACTTATGAACAGACAAGGACTCACAATAATATTCAACATTTTACAGACAAATTCCCAAGCTTCAGTTTCAGGAAGAGTACTCTCTTTTCAATCCTGGATTAGAAAGGACGCTTTCTTTTCTCGTCAGGGATATAGCCCAATGCTGTGAAGCTTTCACTACGATTAGCAGACAGGCAACAAGAAACAATTCTGGAAGAATGCCTTTGCTTTATTAATGGTTCCTGCTCATAACCTTTTGGTCCAGGGATCAGAGGTTCTCCCCGAGAATCCCTCGGTGCCGGCTGAAGGTCCTGCGATCCCTCGGACCATTGATGTTCAAGAGCAGGGTCCTATCTGGGTGCCCAAAATCTATTACCAGAAAGCAGCAAAATAATTAACTCTCTAAAACTTAACTCTAGAGGTCTAGTAAGCAGGTATTCTTTACTGTAGTATTCACACATAATCATTACTTTTTGAGTATATATATTAATGTCCTTTGTACATGCCTATTGGCACCTCTGGGCAGTTGTCAGGAGCCCTCAGGTGAAGGTTTATACTTTTCCTCATGGTGTCTGCTAGTTGACCTTTGCTCTTGTGCAGACGCAGTTCTAAAATCACGTATACCATGTTCTCCAAGATTGCTTCGTTATACAAAAGCTGTTGTGGGAGATAATTGCCAAATATGCAAGGAATATATTAATTGGTGTGGGTGGTGCACCCACTGCAGTCATCAGAGTACTTGCGTTTGCTGTAATTTTTTCAGTGTTCCCTGTGTAATAGGATCATCCAGAGTGGATCTTTTCTGCTTCCACGTCAGAGGTTGCTCCCTGAGAGTGAGCATGGTCATCTCTGGCATCGGATTCTGCGTTACATTCTTTCAGCTCATGATATGGCTTCACATATTTTGCTGGTAACCATCGAGGGCCTGTTGAAAGAAGAACACACGCATACCCTCTTCCCCACGTTATTAGTTCTACAGGACCTGTCCATTGTGATTCCCCAAATTCTTTATACCATACTTTTGGTCGAGCCACAAATGGAGGGACCATCCCGAATTGACGGTCAGCGGCTTTTGTAAATAGTTGATGGTCAGAATGATTTAAAAAATTAAGCACATATAATGCTTTGTCTAACTGTTCCTGTGGGGTAACACTGCCCATAGGATTCCCCCTTTTTTGTTTATTTAGCATAGCTTTGAGGGTCCCGTGGACACTTTCGACAATGGCTTGTCCAGTAGGAGAATGTTGTATACCTGTAACATGTTATATACCCCAGTCCTGTAGGAAAACAGAAATTGTTCGTGAAACATAAGCAGGACCATTATCAGTTTTAATTGTTTTTGGAACGCCCATAGTGGCAACACATCTTAGCCAGTGACGTTTCACATCGCGTGCTTTTTCTCCCATATGTGCAGTGGCTACCAGAAATCCTGAGAAAGTATCCACATTAACATGTACACAACGCAGTCGACCAAATGTTGATATATGCGTAACAGCACTTTGCCACAACTCATTAGCTTGTAAACCATGAGGGTTCACTCTTGTATACGATGGTACGGGTGTAATACATTGACAATCAGGGCATGCATGAACATTTTCTGTGGCTTGCCCTCGGGACAAAGCAAATTGTTTATGCAAGGAAGAGGCATTTTGATGAAAGAAGTCATGAGATAATCGGGCTTGCTTAAAACTGTGTGGCAGTACTGCTGCCATTGTCAATTTATTTGCTACAGCCTTTCCTTCAGTTATTGGTCCTGGTAGAGTAGTATGTGACCATATATGCATTATAAAACATACATGTACACGATTTTTAAGTAGTGTAGCTAATTTCAATAGCAAGGCAAAAAAATTGTTTGTTATTGACTTCTCTTATCATTGCATCTGCAATGCGTTGAACGATAGCCACAACATATGCAGAATGTGCGACAACATTGAGTGGTTCAGTCGAAAACAATTCAAAGGCATGCAAGGCCGCTGATAGCTTAACAATTAGTGTGGATCCTTCAACGATTAAAATAGATGATTGCCAATCTGATGAATCTGTTCGTTTCCACACAACTACAGCTTTATGTGTTTTCCCTGATCCATCCAGAAACACTGTTCATGCTCCTTTAATAGAAACAGGAACACATCGGATTTTTGGCTGCAATGGAATTTGAGAGAGGGAATGTAACAGCTTATGTTGTGGAAGGGTATAACGTATGTCATTCAAATAATCAGCTAGAGCGGCTTGCAGCGATAAGGATTCCCTGTTTAATGCTACAAAGTCATCTTTAGCCAGCGGCAGGTAAATAGTATCAGGATCACGTCCTGTCAATTGCTGACAAGGATTCCGACCTTGTGCTATTAAGGACACTATCATATCTACCTTTGTGGTTAATGTTTTCATGGGCATATGAGACAAAAAGATCCATTCCAGAGTCTTCAACTCCTGTGCGTTAACACACCACTGACCTAAAAGAGCATAAGGCTGGAAAAAGGCATAAATTATATACAAATCTGTTGGCAAATTGACATTAATTCTGGAGGTAAAGGTAATTGCAATTTTATCTGAAACCTTTTGTAAAACAGTTTTTGCTTTTGTCATTGATCTTCGGGAAAATAATAAATCTGAGTCCTTTTTAACAGAGTAAATAGAGGGGACAGCTTTTCAGTCGTAATGTCAATATTTTCACCTTTCAACAGAGTGAATAACATCATCTAGAAAGGCCATCTGAACCTTGGAAAGATAATAAAGTCCAGCTGTTTGTCCACAAGGAATTCTACTGCAGTAATTGAATTGTATACAGTTTTTCCAACCAAGTCCTTGAATGTCAGAAAGATGGTTCTTGCCGCGCTGCTTCTGAGCTAGGCCAGGCCAGGCTGGAGCGCTGGGCTCGGCAAGGGGGGCACGGGCCGCGCCGCCGGTTGCCCGGGGGGGGGGGGGGGACCTGTGCCCAGCCAGGTGTAATGTTTGCTGACCCGTCTGATGCAGTGGCTGCTGGCACGGCGGCTGTACAGCGTCTGAGGGACTGTGCAGTTTTATGTTGGAATTCACCTCGTTTTGATCTCAGGTCGGGTATGCCAATTGCTGTAGAGAGACCCTGTTGTACACTTTCAGGATGCCGGATTTTTGCACCGCACTTCCCATTTGTCTGGATTCAAAGGATCGTCAGGTTCTGGCAGATTTACCTCCCACATTTCTCATGTTGGGTTAAGAATTTCATCATATGTAGGGTTAAATTTCAAAAGACTGCTGCTCTGTCCTTGCTTTTGAGATAACAGTGGAGGAGTAGCAGCTGCTTCTAAGATAGTTTCTGCAAGTTTGAGAGCATTTAAGGTTGTACGCACTAATTTCAAAGTAATGATTTCCTCAGGGATTTTAAGTTGCAAGACTTTGTTCTTTCAAAATTCACTGTAAAATCTTTTAATGGAGCCTTCGCTCCTTTTCTCGGTGACTGTCCCATCCTCCAGAGAGCCGGAGGGGGGGGGCAGACCCGATTCCTGTTCAGGGCCTGTTGGACCCAGCCCCTGCTCACGGCTTTCTTCAGGTGGTACATTTGCAACAAAAGGACTTTTCTGAATGACACTGGCCACTTTTTTCTCTGCTAACACATCTTTTAACGCATCATAAACCAAACGCCAAGTTGTTAATACTCGACTCGCATTCACATCACCCCTTGAAGTATGTTTAAAAGGTAACTCTCCTGACACCTTCCAAGTTAAAACATCAAAAACACGTGGTGATTCCACGGGCAATCCATTACTTCTAACAACAGCTCGAAAAACAGGAGCTAATTATCGCTCCTCTTTGTTGCCGACCTGTGTGCAAAGAGTCCACGATTCTATGCCACACATCCAAGTCGAGCAAATAATCTGTTTTCCAATTTTTTACACTCGCTGGTATTGTGGTTATCTCGCTTATAGTTCACACCCCACTTTAGCTATCCCTCTCCACCGTACCCCCGACCCTCCCCTGGTTCCCAAACCCCCCATTCCATGGCACGGCGCTAGGTGGGGCTGGAAGAGAAAACGGGGTGTATGGGTTAGGGACTGGTGGCTCCGGCAGCAAAGTATCCGTAACCTTCTCATCTGTACAACGAGTCACTGGAGTCCTTGGGACGGCGGCATAGGCGGAGGAAGTGGAGGATACCACGGTACAGGATTCGGGGACATGGGATGATCGGAAGGGGCAGTGGCAGCGCCCGGCCGATCTGCGGGCGGTGGCCCCTCAGCGCATCCCTCTCCGCGGCGCGGTGGTGGTGGTGGTGACTCTGGCGGTGGGGGTGGAAACCCCTGTGCCAGCGGGTCTCGCCGCGCGTACTCCTTTTCCTGGACCGCAGGTTTCCCTTCCTCCACGGGCTGCCGACTCGGACCCCCTCCTGCTTTCACAGGTGGCATAGGGAGGCTAGGACCCTGAAACAGCAGAGTTGTCACCAAGCAGGTCCCTCCCTCGGGTGTTAATGTAGCGAAAGCAGAAGTAACGGCTTAAGCCCTTTCTCCGTGCAGCAGCAACAGAAACTTCAAGGTAGCTGAGTCATATTGTAACCCTCTCACGGAGAGGATGGGTTGGAGGAGCTTAACCACTGCTGACTCTTCCTATGTCAGTGTGGACCCCATCTCCTCCCCGGCCTAATCAACTTCACGAGTTGTTTTCCCGTTGCCTCTATTCCTCTCTTAGAGAGAATACCGACGAGCAACGTTGCCACAGCCTCTACTTCCGTGCTCGTGGCTCCGGCCTCCACCTTAAATTGTGTCTGCTCCAAGCAGCACCAGCGGGCCCGTTTTTTCTCTGGGAGGCGGCCGTATGTGTCTGCCCTGCGACTATGCACCCAGGCAGCACCACTCCCAGCCGTTGTTTTCCCACTCCCCTCCTCTTGCTGCTTACCGCAGTCTCGGAGATTCTGCAGGGAAATCGAACATCCTCTGCCGCAGGGAGATTAACTCATGAACCATCTAACCATCCTCTGCTACCGTTTGTTGGAGTGGGAAGTCAGTTCGGCAGTAACGATACGATCCCAATATGGGTAGAATCGTTCTCCTTTATTAGTCAGCAAAACATGGCTTATATAGCAAAGCAATTACAGTTTCTAATTGGTTAGTTACTCTTAACTATATATGGGCAAAATTGCTATAACTCGTTGCGATTGGTGCAGAGCGTCTTCTCCATGCGGAAGCGACGACGTGGTAGGAAGCGGCGAGGTGGCAGTCCCCCTGCGCCAGTGTTCCGTGTTCGCCGCTTTCAAGGCCTATCTCTGGTTCGAAGCCTGGGTTGCTCAACGGCACCAAACTATGTACCTTCTAGTCCAGCCAGGACTCCACGCAATGGCTTCCAGCTCCTCCTGTTTATTCCCCATGCTACATGCATTGGTGTAGATGCACTTGAGCTGGGCTGTCGATCTCACCCCTGACATTGGCATGCCACGCCTGGGCTCATCCCTAGTGAGCCTGGTTATAGCCCCTTCCCTCTTCGGACCAAGTTTAAAGCCCTCTCAGTGAGCCCCGCCAGATCACAGGCAAGAATCCTTTTTCCCCTTTGAGGCAGCTGGACTCTGTCTGTTGCCAGCAGGCCTGGTGCCATGTAAACCTCCCCATGATCAAAGAAACCAAAATTCCACCAACAGCACCAGTCTCTGAGCCACCTGTTAATCAGGTGAGTTTTCCTGCCCCTTTCAGTGCTCTTCCCTGCTACTGATGGGATTGAGGAAAACACCATCTGCACCCCTGATCCTTCAACCAGTCGCCCCAGTGCCCTGAAGTCCCTTTTGATGGCCTTGGGACTTTTCTCCATGATCTCATCACCGCCAACCTGCATTACCAAGAGGGGGTAATAATCAGAGGGCTGCACCAGACCAGGCAGCTTCCTAGAAACATCCCTAACCCTGGCCCCAGGGAGGCAGCAGACTTCCCTGTGGGATGGGTCCGGTCAGCATATTGGGCCCTCTGTTCCCTTCAGAAGGGAATCACCTATGACATTTACCCTCCTTTCTTTTTTTTAACCAGGGCAGTCATAATGCATGGGGCTGACTGACTCATCCTAGGCAACCCCCTGGATGGACCTTCACCCGCATCCTCATTTGCCTGGCCCTCACATTCCAGAGCCCCGTATCTGTTGCTTAAGAGCAACTGGGCAGGTGAGGGAGGCCGGGAGGGGATTCGCCTGCCATCCCGAGCAGGGTCCTGTTTCCATTCCCCCCCATCTCTTAGGTCCCCTCTTTCTGCTGGGTGGCAGGAGGGTAGGGGGTTCTCTGCTTTTCGTGGAGCCGCCTCCTGCTGCCTCTGCCTCAGGGACGGCAGGGTGCAGCTCCACCAGTCGATCTCCCTCTCACACTCCTGGATGCTTCTTAACCACTTCCTCCTTCAGTTCTGCCACCAGGCTGAGCAGACCATTTACCTGGTTGCACCGAACACAGCTGTTGTCTCTGCTGTCCTCCGGTACAAGCGCCAGGCTCAGGCAGTCCCTGCAGCCAGAGACCTGGACAGCTGTGTGTTTGTGCAGGACCTCCGTCTAGGTCCCCATGCTCCTTCTAGCGACAGCTTTCCCACGGGTGGAAACCATGGCTAGAACGTCTCCTGGGAGGGCGATGTCCACTAGTCGGGTTGCCAGGAGGGGGACTTCGCCCTTCCTGCACACCGTGCCTGCGCCAACTTCCGCACCGCACCCTGGCTGATGCACTGCACTCTGGCTGCCGTCTGTGGTCGCTTGCACTCCCTGGGGGCTGCTCTTGTACGTGAGGGGGTTTGGCTGCTGTCACACTCGTCCCCGCCCACGCTGAGTCAGAGCTGCCACTCGTTAGCAGCTCCATCTTTCCCCCTCGGGGGGAGGGAGAGGCTGGGGTCTCCTCTCTCTCCCGGCACTTTTGCTGCCTTGCCGCCGCGGTTTTGCTGCTTCAGGAAGGGTCCCTCGGCGCAAACCTCTGCTGCAGAGCCCTTCGCCTTCGGTGGCTTCCTACAAGATGCCTGCCTGCGCGACAACTGAGATGATCCCTGCAGATCTGTGCAGCCCACTGGACTGTTGACCAGCCACTAGGGAGAAGACTAATGCCTAAACGTTAGTGTCCACTGTCATTTGACTCATTCTCTAAGCTCTATTGACTATTGGCTAGATCTCAATCAACTCTGAGTGCTCAGGCATCTAATTAGATGGCATACAAATTTCAGTCATCTAAATCCGGTGTTAAAGCTTGCCTCATGAGTCTCTACAGTTCCTTCTGGATTATTCATCCAGTGTGAACACTAACAAGCTCATGCTCCCTTGACTTAGTAGTTCACCCCTGTGAAAGCAGCTAAGCAGCTCCTGAAACTGAGCAAGCTTGGAAAGCAAGAGAGCTGCATTTGCACAGTATTGCATCTTAGGGAAAATCCCGTCTGACCCCATCTTCACAGAGCCATCTCAGTCTGATTAATGCTTAGTGTCACAAAACCATCCAGGGGGACCTTTTGAGGTTAATAAAAGGTGGGAGTAGGGGTGTCAGATGTAATGGTCCTTCATGTTTGAATTTCTGTACCTACGTTTCTCTCTTACTCCTATTCTGTAATTCTGCGTATGTGAATTGTTGCTTCTTACCTACTTGTATGAGTCTGGATGGATGGCTCAAGTTCCAGTAGCAGGGCCATATTATTAATGAGAAGAAAGCAAGCAAAGGACAGGAATGACAAAAGGAGACAGATGGAGACTCAGAAAACAGTCTATAAAAAGGGGATTTTTTCTTTAAAAAGTCTAGGCCCAGGTTCTAACATCAATTTTCTTCTATATTGAATTTATTATTTTTCTGGAAGTACTTGAAAATAAAATCCTATATATATATAGTTCCTAAAATAGGGTTAGAGTTGTTTTTAAAGAATGTTTTATACCTTCCAACACTAGTCAAGTAAGAGCCATGCTTCCCTCATGATTCATGGTTAATAGCATACTTTCTTTAGACAGCTTTATTTATCCTACAATAACATACAAAATATGCCTCAACTGGCTTTAATTTTAGCCAGTTTTGTTTTGGCATTTCTTTAACAGCACATAGAGGGGGGGTACAGGGGGAGTCAATAAAGAAGAATGTGAAAATGTGTCCTCCTATAAAAACCAAGCCTGAAGTAGCAGTTGGACTTTGGCATATGTGTGGCCTATTATTGCTTTCTGTTGTAATCAGCCTTCTGGCAGAACAATAACATCAAGGTGTTGTTTATACAGTATAAAATGCTAAAATGGCATTGTAAAGATTAGCTGGAAGGTGAGGACTGTTTTGAGGGCTTTTTTTTTCATTTTCCTTTCTATTCCTGCAATAAAGTAATACTGCACATGAAAATTGCTTTCCTCAATACTTTAAAAGACTTTTTAATGGAAAAACTGTTACCTGCAGAGAGGCAGTATGGCCCATGGCCTAAAGGGACTAAGAAGGAAAAGACTTTGCTTGAATTCTCAGTTCTACAATAAATATGTTTTGTGACCTAGGTTCACGTCACCTCTGTGTGCCGCCTACCTCAAACAGTATTTGATGCAACTGAGAGTTCAGGCACTGAGAGCCCCCACAGCATTGTTAAGTCCCTGCACTATGTGTGCACAGGGGGTGTTCCATGGGCCAGTAGATGGTACTAGGACACCTAATGCCAGCTGCTTGTCCACAAGGAGTTCTACTGCAGTAATTGAACTGTATACACTTTTTCCAACCAAGGGCTTGACTGTAAGGAAGACGGTTCTGGCCGCGCCGCTTCTGTGACAGGCCGGGCCAGGCCGTGCCGCGCCACCAGTTGCCGAGCTAGGGGAGCCCGCCGGCGGGAAGGAGCGACGAGGGGCAGGCGCGGCCCGCGGGGGGGTCCCAGGCCCCAGCACTGTCAGATTCGCTGACCCGTCCGGTGTGATGACTGCTGGGGCTGCGACCAGACCTGGCCCGGCGCTGCGGGCCGTGCTGTGTCGGAGGGGTTGCACGGCTTTATGCTGGAATTCACCCTGCTCTGATCTCAGGTCGGGTACGCCAATTGCTGTAGAGGGACCCTGTCGTACACTTTCGGGGTGCCGGGTTTTGCACCCCACTTCCCGTTTCTCTGGATTGAAAGGACCGTCAGGTTCTGGCAGATTTACCTCCCGCATTTCTCGTGTTGGGTTAGGAATTTTCGTTGTACATAGGGTTAAATATTCCAAAAGACTGCGGCTCTGTCCCTGCTTTGGAGATAATGGTGGAGGAGTAGCAGCCACTTCTAAGATAGTTTCTGCGGGTTTTAGAGCATTTAAGGTTGTATGCACTGATTTCCAAGTAATGATTTCCTCAGGGATTTTAAGCTGCAAGACTTTGTTCTTTCAAAATTCTATGTAAAATCTTTTGATGGAGATTTCACTGCTTTGTAGCTGACTGTCCCATCCTTTAGTGAGCCGGGGGAGAACAGATCTGGTTCCTGCTCAGGGTCTGTTGGACCCAGCCCCTGCTCACGGCTCCGGCCCCTGCTCACGGCTCCTGCTCACGGCTCCAGCCCCTGCTTAAGACGGTTTGTGCGATACCCTTGCAATCATGCGGTGTGAGCTCAGCGGCAAAAATTGAGCATACGGGGATCCTAAGCCATGTTTACATGCATGTCGAACGCAATTTCTTGATGACTCCCCACTGAAAAGGTTCCCATTCTGCTGCTGCACCGTCGGCCTGATAAACTGGATAAGCGGCTATTTCCCCCCTCATTGCCTTAGCTGTTTCAACATTGCCGTGGTCCCAAGCCTGTTGGTGTAGGTGTTTCCAGAACTTAGCTGGATCAGGACCAGCAATAGTTACATGTATGGGGGAGACACTAAACAACTCAGTAACAACAGAAGACCCAGGTAACCCGGCTCTATTAATACAACATGTACGTCCCATCCCAGTACCCCCCATATCAGACAAGTCAATCAGCGGAGGCTCAGGTAATGGGGAATGACGAGACTCAGGGAGAGTTATTGATGCAGGATCGACCGATTCTCCCGCAGTCTGCTGAGCCCCTTCAGTAGGGGGGAGTTGTGGTGCTGTGGGCACGGGGAAGGTAGAAGGTGACACTGGCCAAGGAGAAGGCTCGGGGTCGGTAGCATTCGCAGCAGCAGCTTTTGCTTTTTTATCCGCCCACAGCTGAGCTAGTGAGTCTTTAACCAGCTGCCACATCGTCAGAGACTGGGTTGCAACCTGATCCCCTTTAGAAGCAGCCTCAAACAGTTTCTTTCCTGCTTCTTCCCATGTCTCTATATCAAAGGCAGTTTTAGCAGTAGCAGGCAGCTCATTACGCTTACATCATAGCAAAAGCATGCGCACAGCTTATTCTTCATACTTAATGCCGCACTTTTCGAGTATACGCGTTAGTATATTCAGGATAGACCATTCTTCTACAGAAATTTGCGCACGCAAGTTCCCAACGGCACACCTCTCCAGATGTTGAAATTGCCGGCTGGCTACAGACTCTCCTCGTCCGTCCAATAGCTTCGTTGGGCTCTGCCGTCACCACTCACCGTCCATGGTCAATGCCTCAGCGAAATAGCCTCACATCAGGGTCATCATTTGTGGCAGCACACCACAATAAGTTACAGCAGTCAAAAAGCAAGCAAAAGCAAGCAGAAGCAGCAGCAGAAGCACTTTAATGGTTAATCATAACATTTTTATATCCCCTTGTCCCCCACCCCCAGAGTCTCATTGGTGAGGGTCTTTTGGCATGTAGCTCCTCTGTTCTTCTGACTGGTCATCATGCGTCCGTTCACTCGGCCTTCACGCTTATCAAAGAGTTGGATTTTCCCATGCTGTTTCTTCGTTCCTTTCCTCCTGTTTTTCAACCACAGGTGCACAAAATAATTAGCTCATAGATATGGCTCTAATCCATCAAGATGGTCAAGGCCGCCCGCGGCCCAGCCGATTCCCACAGCACTACAAAAAGTTAAAGGTAAGGAAAGTATCTACATTATAGGGATTCTGTTTTGACTTGTTTTTACCTAAGGGACAGCAACATAAGACCGTCAAGTAGCGTCATCAAAGTCACCAGTTTAAATTTCCTAAACTGGAAGCGAGTTCAGTGTCTGTGAGTAAGTTCAATCCCTTGTGTGCATGAGGTATATAGGAAGGGTTCTTCACAACAAATTAGCATGAATGGAAATGACCGTGTTCAGAACTTTCTTGTAATAACAGACATCCCTATGATCACAGGGATGAGAAGATCATCACACATGAGCATGGAAGAGACATTTACTCTGAGCTTAATTCAGCTGGCCATAGATTAGTTCTATAACGCCACTTGAGATAAATTAGGGAGTTCAGAACATCTTTGCAGAGCTCACAGATATGATGCAGAAACTATGGGAAGTCTTCACCCTCCTGGTGTGACAACTGGAGGACAGCCCGGACACAGACGTGTCTTCTGTGTGGAAGAAATAGAGTTGGGAAGTCACAGTTTTGAATTTCTAAACATTGAGTACCATTTTCCCATCTCTCCTCAACATTTTCACTCCTCTGTAGAAAATTTACAGAGTCCCAGCTGGCTTCTGAAGAGTACCAGGGAGTGGGAATGTATTTAAAACCTTAGTTGCTTCCCTGGAGAAGAAATTAGGGACACCTTTAAATAATCTCATCGGAAAAGATGTTTACCAATTCTGTTATGTTAATTGTCATTATTACATTATTTTGTGCTGAATATACCAGATGATTTTTAATATATGCTGCCAAGACACTGGTTTCAAAGTCTGGGTGCTTCCCCTCTCTCCAGAAATCCCTAAGCTGCAGACTACTGAGAGCTGGGAAGATGTACCAGTCAAGCAACCACTCAGCACTTGTTCTGTTTCTTATATTCTCTCCCAAAACATCTGTTACTGATCACTGTCAGATGTAGGATACTGGGCTGAAACGAGTTTTGGTCTGCCCTAACGATTATATCCTTGTGTAATAAATAAATATTTCCATGACACAAAGTACATTGATATGAGCAGTCTTGATTCCTACCACCTTCTTCTGATAGAGTTGGGAAGGAGGGTGGATCCACAAGAAAGCCATGGGCTGGAAGAAGTCTCCAAAGATTATTTAGTTAGGTCCAATTATTTCTAAACCATTCATGGCAGCTATTTGTGTAACCAGTTTGTAACCATCTATCTTCAGCAGTGGAGGTCCACAGTCTCCCTAGTGTTCATTGTCCTAACAGCTAGAAACACTTTCCGCATCTCTGAGCTACATGTCCATTCCTACAGTTTAAGACCAGACTAACTCTCCTGTCCTCAGCAGACATGGAAAATGGCTTATTCCTGTCGTCTTTCCAAGTGCTTTTTTTCATGTTTAAAAGTTCTCACAATTCTTTCCTGTCATTTCTTCTCTGAAATAACTTCCTAATGTGCATCAGTCTGTTCTGATAGGTCATGGTTTCTACCTCAGGCCATTCCTATAGCTCTCTTCTTGATTTTCTCCTATTGGTTCTTTGGACAGTTGTAAGTTGTTGAAGTCCTGTTGGACTTCAAGCGAAGTCTAAGGCCCAAAAATGGAGACAGTACCATGGCTGAAGATGTATGTCATTTGAAAGTGGCATACCATTGTTTTTATGTTTGAGTACGATGCTTGCTTTTTTTTGAATAGGTCTGATTGTGCCACTAATTTCCATAGGACACTTTCCTTCAGCAAAATCAACTGACGCTAATATTTTCAGAGGAGAGATCCCAAATAAACAATGACCAAATCAAAGAAATAGACTATCAAAAAAAAAAAAGATCAGACATCATTTATTTTATTAGCAACATAATCATCATCAAGTACTGAGGGAGCTGGCGGATGTCGTTGCTGAGTCACTCTCCATCATCTTTGAAAGGTCCTGGAGGGCAGGAGAGGTGCCCAAGGACTGGAGAAAAGACAATGTCACTCCAATCTTCAAAAAGGGCAAGAAGGAGGACCCAGGGAACTACAGGCCGGTCAGCCTTACCTCCATCCTGGGAAAGGTGACGGAGCAGCTTATCCTGGAGGAGCTTATCAAGCAAGTGGAGGAAAAGAAGGTTGTCAGGAGTAGTCAGCATGGATTCACCAAGGGGAAATCATGCCTGACCGATCTGATAAGTTTTTATGATGGCATGACTGGCTGGGTAGATGAGGGGAGAGCCGTGGATGTTGTCTACCTCGACTTCAGCAAGGCTTTCGACACGGTCTCCCATAACATCCTCCTAGGGAAGCTCAGGAAGTGTGGGCTGGATGAGTGGTCAGTGAGGTGGATTGAGAACTGGCTGAACAGCAGAACTCAGAGGATTGTCATCAGCGGTGCTGAGTCTAGTTGGAGGCTGGTGACAAGTGGTGTCCCCCAGGGGTCAGTACTGGGCCCAGTCTTGTTCAACTTCTTCATCAATGACCTGGATGAAGAGTTAGAATGTACCCTCAGTAAGTTTGCTGATGACACAAAACTGGGAGGTGTGGTAGATACACCAGAAGGCTGTGCTGCCATTCAGGGAGACCTGGACAGGCTGGAAAGTTGGGCAGAGAGGAACCTGATGAGGTTCAACAAGGGCAAGTGCAGGGTCCTGCACCTGGGGAGGAACAACCCCATGCACCAGTACAGGCTTGGGGCAGATCTGCTGGAGAGCAGATCTGCGGAGAGGGACCTGGGTGTCCTAGTGGACGACAGGTTAACCATGAGCCAGCAGTGTGCCCTGGCTGCCAAGAAGGCCAATGGCATCCTGGGGTGCATCAAGAAGAGTGTGGCCAGCAGGTCGAGGGAGGTTCTCCTCCCCCTCTACTCTTCCCTAGTGAGGCCCCATCTGGAGTACTGTGTCCAGTTCTGGGCTCCCCAGTTCAAGAAAGATGAGGAGCTACTGGAGAGAGTCCAGCGGAGGCCTACTAGGATGATGAGGGGCCTGGAGCATCTCTCCTACGAGGAAAGGCTGAGGGAGCTGGGCTTGTTCAGCCTGAAGAAGAGAAGGCTGAGAGGGGACCTTATAAATGCTTACAAATATCTTGAGGGTGGGTGTCAGGAGGATGGGGCCAGACTCTTCAGTGGTGCCCAGCGACAGGACAAGGGGCAGTGGGCATAAAGTGAAGCAGAGGAAGTTTCATTTGGACATGAGGAAGAACTTCTTCCCTCTGAGGGTGATGGAGCACTGGAACAGGTTGCCCAGGGAGGTTGTGGAGTTTCCTTCTCTGAAGATATTCAAGACCCGCCTGGACAAGGTCCTCTACAGCCTGCTGTAGGTGACCCTGCTTCGGCACTGGGGTTGGACTAGATGACCCACAGAGGTCTCTTCCAACCCCTAACATTCTGTGATTCTGTGATCACAGGGCATCAGATTTCACTTCACGCTTCCATGTTGCAAAGAGTGAGTTATGTTTTGTGGCTTACATATACTGCATGCAGCAAACACCAAGAGAGATGGCAGCATTTTAATTAAAATCGATTAGGCCTCTCCGAAAATTAGGCGGGGGGAAACACATCTTGTAGAATACAGAGCTGCCAAGTTTTTGCTGGAGACTAAAGCAGGCTTTGCAGGGAATGGAAGGAGCCTGTACAGGGCCAATGGGAGACTGGGAGCTGAATCACACTGGTACAATTAGATCGGCTGAATGAAAAATCACTCACGGAAAGAAAACCTCATTAATTATCAAAATGTCATCATGTGCAAACAAAAAGGCATTGAAAAGCTGGCCTCTCGTGTCATATCTAGAAGGTACAAAAATTCTTAGCTCATTTTGCATACATTTGATGATGGAAGATAGCTTCATTTCCTGTCCCTTCTCTCTTCTGATTTATAGCCTGTGTGTTCTCTAAAGCAGGAATAATTCACTACACAATATTAATGTGGCCTAAACTTTAACTTGTGTCTTCTTCCTTAATGTCGTTATAATAACTGTTATAGTTTGGCTGCGGCCAGTAACAAAAGTGCCACGTGGCTGCCCCTCCCCCCGCTGGGGTGCCGAGGAGAATAGAAAGAAACAAGGTAAAAACTGGTGGGTCGGGATAAGGGCAGTTTAACAGAACAGAAAACAAAGGGAACAGTAACAACAACGATACAGATAAGGAGAAAACACAACACAAACCGCACAACCCAGAGAGCCGCTCTCCCGGACCGGACCGCCACTGCGTGCTCCCAAACCACGAGAGAGTTCCCGCTGCCCAGCTCCCCCACCGGAACCCAGCATGATGGCACATGGTATAGAATACCCTGCTCTGTTTGGCCAGGTGGGGTCAGCCCACCCGGCTGTGCCCCTTCCTGGATTCCGGTGAAAATTCACCCTGTCCTGGCCAAAACTAGGACATTATCCACCCCTTATTCCATACCATCTACGTCATGCCCAGGTCCCCCATTGTCCAGTTGATCACCACCACTTCTCCTGTCTCCAGATATCATTCCCTTAGTCTATGGATCATCACTCTAAAGTGTCCACTGAGTTCATTTAATCCATGACTTTGGGCTCCACCTATCGTAATAGTCTTCCATGGCAGGAGAGGTGATGTGTAGTGATGGGCGGTTGCTTGCTGCATCCGGAGCTCACGGCTGATGTATCTGGTGCGGCCCGTGCCCACAGTCTGCAGGTTGGAGATGTTGATCTCGATGAAGTTGCTGGGTGCCTGTTGTTGAAAACCAGGTCCAGTCCCATCATCGCTGTGCTCTGCTAGGTTTCATCAAAAAGTCCATCCTTCTTTATTCTGGATGATTCTTACTATGCTACTACTGGTATAACATATAACAACTATAACAGAGATAAAAGACAGTGACAGGGTTATTTAGCAATCAACTTTATTCAATTATTTTATGGACTATTCTCGCCCAAAATCAAATCCCCATGAGGTACACATCGGACTTCCCCATCCTTCCGCATTACCCACCAGGTACATCCAGGTCCTTGAGCAAAAGCAATCCCCCGGACGGGCTTGCCTTTGCCCGAGGCAGGACTAACCCAAACTGTCTTCCCTAACATGTTCCGCATGTGCACTACAGGGACTTTATCCCCTTCTACGGGGCGCTGAGGTTTTGACTGGGCAGGACCAGCCCGGTTGGTGGATCCTCTGGTGTTAACCAACCAGGTGGCCTTTGCTAAATGAGTATCCCAGTTTTTGAAAGTCCCACCGCCCCATTGCTCTCAAAGTGGTTTTTGGCAGCCTATTGTATCGTTCGATCTTTCCAGAGGATGGTGCATGGTAGGGGATGCGATACACCCACTCAATATCATGTTCTTTGGCCCAGGTGTCTAGGAGGCTGTTGCAGAAATGTTTTGGTTTCGGCTGCCGCCGGCAACAAAAGCACCACGCGGCCGCCCCTCCCCCCGCCGGCGTGCGGAGGAGAATGGAAAGAAAGAGGCAGAAACTGGTGGGTCGGGATAAGGGCAGTTTAACAGAACAGCAAACAGAGGGAAAACAGGAACAACAACGATACAAATAAGGAGAAAACACAACCACGAACCGTACAACAGCCGCTCTCCCGAAACCGGACCGGCGCTGCGCCCCCCCAAGCCGCGAGAGCGTTCCCGCCGCGCCGCCCCCCCCACCGGAACCCAGCGTGACGTCACATGGTATGGAATACCGGGCTCCGTTTGGCCAGGTGGGGTCAGCCCCCACCCCCCGGCTGTGCCCCTTCCTGGAGTCCGGTGAAAATTAACCCTGTTCTGGCCAAACCCAGGACAAGAAATGAGTCCCGTTGTCCGACTCAATTCTTTCGGGAGTGCCATGTCTCCACAGGAGTTGTTTTTCCAGGCCCAGGATGGTATTCCGGGCAGTGGCATGGGGCACAGGGTAGGTTTCCAGCCATCCGGTGGTGACCTCCACCATTGTGAGCACATAGCGCTTGCCTTGGCGGGTTTGTGGCAGTGTGATGTAGTCAATCTGCCAAGCCTCCCCATATTTATATTTTAGCCATCGTCCTCCATACCACTGAGGCTTTACCCGCTTGGCTTGCTTGATTGCAGTGCATGTTTCACATTCATGGATAACCTGTGCAATGGTGTCCATGGTCAAGTCCACCCCTCGGTCACGAGACCATCTGTATGTTGCGTCTCTTCCTTGGTGGCCCGAGGTGTCATGGGCCCACCAAGCTATAAAGAGTTCACCCTTATGTTGCCAGTCCAGATCCACCTGAGCAACTTCAATCTTGGCAGCCTGATCTGCCTGGTGGTTGTTTTGATGTTCCTCAGTGGCCTGACTCTTAAGGACGTGGGCGTCCACGTGACGCACTTTTACAACCAACTGCTCCAGACGGGCAGCAATATCTTGCCACAGTAGGGCAGCCCAGATAGGTTTGCCTCTGCGCTGCCAGTTGTTCTTCTTCCATTGCTGCAGCCACCCCCACAAGGCATTGGCCACCATCCAGGAGTCGGTGTAAACACAGAGCACTGGCCACTTCTCTCGACTGGCAATGTCTAAAGCCAGCTGGATGGCTTTCACCTCTGCAAACTGGCTGGACTCACCTTCTCCCTCGGCAGTTTCCGTGACTTGTCGTGTAGGGCTCCATACAGCAGCCTTCCACCTCCGCTGCTTCCCCACAATGCGACAGGACCCATCCGTGAACAGGGCACACTGTTTCTTATCTTCTGGCAGCTGGTTATACAGTGGGGCCTCTTAAGCACATGTCACCTCCTCCTCTGGCGATGCTCCAAAATCTTTGCCTTCTGGCCAGTCCATGATGACCTCCAGAATTCCTGGGCGACTGGGGTTTCCCATTCGGGCGTGCTGGGTGATCAGAGCGACCCACTTACTCCATGTAGCATCAGTGGCATGATGCGTAGAGGGGACCCTCTCTTTGAACATTCAGCCCAGGACCGGCAATCGTGGTGCTAGGAGGAGCTGTGCTTCAGTGCCGACCACTTCTGAAGCAGCTCCAACGCCTTCATATGCTGCCAGAATCTCTTTTTCAGTGGGAGTATAGCAGGCCTCGGATCCTTTGTATCCCCGGCTCCAGAACCCCAGGGGTCGACCTAGAGTCTCCCCTGGTGCTTTCTGCCAGAGACTCCAGGTTGGGCCATTCTCCCCGGCTGCGGTGTAGAGCACGTTTTTAACATCTTGCCCTGACCGGACTGGACCAAGGGCTACGGCATGAACTATCTCCCGTTTAATTTCTTCAAATGCCTGTCGTTGCTCAGGGCCCCATTCAAAATCATTCTTCTTCTGGGTCACGTGGTACAGAGGACTTACAATTTGGCTGTAATTTGGGATGTGCATCCTCCAAAAACCCACAACACATAAGAAGGCCTCTGCTTCCTTTTTGCTGGATGGTGGAGACATAGCTGCTATTTTGTTGATGACATCCATTGGGATTTGACGGCGCCCATCCTGCCATTTTATTCCCCAAAACTGGATCTCTTGCGCAGGTCCCTTGACTTTACTTCGCTTAATGGCAAAACCGGCTTTCAGAAGGGTCTGAATTATTTTCTCCCCTTTCTCAAAAACCTCCTCTGCTGTGTCGCCCCATATAATGATGTCGTCGATGTACTGCAGATGTTCTGGAGCTTCACCCTTTTCCAGTGCAGTCTGGATTAGTCCATGGCAAATGGTGGGACTGTGTTTCCACCCCTGGGGTAGTCGATTCCAGGTGTACTGGATGCCCCTCCAGGTGAAAGCAAACTGTGGCCTGCACTCTGCTGCCAAACGGATGGAGAAGAATGCATTAGCGATGTCAATTGTAGCGTACCACTTGGCTGCCTTTGACTCCAGCTGATACTGAAGTTCTAGCATGTCTGGCACGGCAGCACTCAGCGGTGGTGTGACTTCATTCAGGCCACGGTAGTCTATTGTCAGTCTCCACTCTCCAGTAGATTTTCTCACTGGCCATATGGGACTATTAAAGGGTGAGCGAGTTTTGCTGATCACTCCTTGACTCTCCAGCTGGCGAATCAGCTGATGAATGGGGAGAAGGGCCTCTCGGTTGGTACGATACTGTCGCCGGTGCACCATTGTGGTCGCGATGGGTACCTGTTGTTCTTCAACCCTCAGCAACCCCACAACGGAAGGATCCTCCAAGAGACCAGGCAAAATGGACAGCTGTTTAATTTCTTCCGTCTCCACAGCAGCTATGCCAAAAGCCCACCGATACCCCCTTGGGTCCTTGAAATACCCTCTCCTAAGACAGTCTATCCCAAGGATGCACGGAGCCTCGGGGCCAATTACAATGGGGTGCTCCTGCCACTCCTGCCCAGTGAGGCTCACTTCAGCCTCCAGTAGACTCAGCTCTTGGGACCCCCCTGTCACTCCCAAAATGCAAATGGACTCTGACCCTTTGAACTCTGATGGCATTAAAGTACACTGTGCACCAGTGTCCACTAGAGCTTGATACTCTTGTGGATCTGACGTGCCAGGCCACCGAATCCACACCGTCCAATAAACACGGTTGTCCCTTTCCTCCACCTGGCTGGAGGCAGGGCCCCTCTAATCCTCGTCAGAGAATTTGCTGGTCACCTGCTGTAAAAATGACTTGGAGGTCCCCTCCAGAGGATCGGAATCAAGGTCAAACTGTCTACCTGGTCTGGAGAGCTGACTTCTGGAAACTGGAGCGGCATTTTTCCTAACAGAATCCCCTTTGGTGATTGTTTTACCTCGCAACTCACGTACTCGGGCCTCTAGACTTGAGGTGGGTTTTCCATTCCGCTTTTTCATGTCCTCTCTGTGGTCACGCAGGTAAAACCACAGGGTGCCTCGGGGTGTATAGCCTCTGTATTCCCTCTCCTGAGCAGAGAAACGCTTGCCCCTAATAGCTGAGACACTGGCCCGTACAGGTGGGGAGTAGGACATACTCTGTTCGAGTTGCTGGACCTTCTGGGACAATTTATTCACAGCTGAGACAAGGGAGGAAGAGAGACTTTCCTCATATTGCCCGAGTCGGACAGCCACCTCGTCCACTGTTGGTGCGTCTTTACCTTTCCAGTTTACAACTGCCAGTGAGTTGGCATGCGAGGAGGGTGCGCTCCGCACAAACTTCCTCCACATGGATTGTGAGCACTGGAGTTCATCTGGGTCTGTGGGTACCTGCTCATCGTCTGTGTCACAGTAAACCAGCTCCCGCACAGCTAATTCCCTCAAGTACTGAATACCCCTTTCCATATTGGTCCACTTGCCAGGATAGCATACAAAATCATCACTGAAGGGGTACCTCTCCCTCACGCCTGACAGAAGTCTCCTCCAGAGGCTGAGGATTTGTTCCTTTTTCCCAATGGCCTTGTCAATGCCCCCATCCCTGGCCAGGGATCCCAGCTGCTTGGCTTCCTTGCCCTCTAATTCCAAGCTGCTGGCCCCGTTATCCCAGCACGGCAGCAGCCAGGTGGCAATGTGCTCGCCTGGGTGGCGGCTGAAATCTTTCCGCATGTCTCGCAGCTCGCCCAGGGACAGGGACCGGCTGATGATCTCTGTCTCTATCTCCCGCGATGACCCTGGCTCATCGTCATCCCTCCCAGAGCGATCTGCTCTCTTTGCGTCTTTCTTTTGTTTTACAGGGGCGACTGCTACCGGCACAGGTTGGTCATTGGGCTCAGCCACGCTGCCTGCAGCTGGAGCTGGGGCTGGAGCAGCTGCTGTGCCTGCCAGGGAAACCGAGGCAGACCCTGCAGCTGTGGCAGCGGCGGTGCCAGTCTGGGGGGCTGTGACTGCCTGCTGGGCTGGAGGGGCTGCAGGGCCGGCTGGGGGGGCAGCGCCAGTTGCAGCGCCTGCCGCTTCGCTTCCCCCCCTTTCCCCTTTAAGGCACTGAACAGTGTTGAACATGGCTCGGTAGGCGTGGGCCAGACCCCAGCACATTGTGGTGATCTGTGTCTCTCTGGAGTTCCCAGGGTGGCAGCACACTTTTTTCAGATATTTTACCAGTTTATCCGGATTCTGTATTTGTTCAGGGGTGAGTTTAAAACACACCGGTGGTGCCCACTGCTCTAGACACCTGCCCATGCTGTCCCACACACCCAGCCACTCACAGCTACCCAGCCCCGGGGCAGGTCTCTGCAGGATGTTCTTAACGACTTGCTTAACCCTAAACAAAACCCAGAACCCGTTCAGCAGGCAGAACAAAAGGAGAGTGCTGACCTGAGCATCCCACGGGTACTCGAAATTCTCAAAAGCAGTTAGGACCAGCCTGAGGAAGAGAGGGGGGGCGAAAGAGTGGGGGAAGGTATCCCCTTCGGTTTTCCCCACAGGCTGGGTTTGATTATTAACAAAATCTAAGACATAGGATCCGAGGTACGGAAATGACCGCAGTGCCGCATGCAAATACAAGACTAATTTCATGCACAGTGATGTTATCATATCATAAGTCGATATCGTACAGTACAGTAAAATCATAATCCTGATCCTTTTCCCCGTGACGATGAATAGCACCACAGGGAACAAGTATAGCAAGTACGGATTCAAAAACCACAACCATCTGATGAAAGACAGAAACATTTTTACCGGCGACTATTTAAGTAACACAGAAAAAATGCCTACAACAAAATTTAACAAAATCTAAGAAAGCAGTTTTAACACCCGCTGCTCAGCCCTGCCGTTATCCCCGCCCCACGTCTGGGCGCCAATTTAATGTTTTGGTTTCGGCTGCCGCCGGCAACAAAAGCGCCACGCGGCCGCCCCTCCCCGCGCCGGCGTGCGGAGGAGAATGGAAAGAAAGAGGCAGAAACTGGTGGGTCGGGATAAGGGCAGTTTAACAGAACAGCAAACAGAGGGAAAACAGGAACAACAACAATACAAATAAGGAGAAAACAAAACCACGAACCGTACAACAGCCGCTCTCCCGAAACCGGACCGGCGCTGCGCCCCCCCAAGCCGCGAGAGCGTTCCCGCCGCGCCGCCCCCCCCACCGGAACCCAGCGTGACGTCACATGGTATGGAATACCGGGCTCCGTTTGGCCAGGTGGGGTCAGCCCCCACCCCCCGGCTGTGCCCCTTCCTGGAGTCCGGTGAAAATTAACCCTGTTCTGGCCAAACCCAGGACAAGAAATGAGTCCCGTTGTCCGACTCAATTCTTTCGGGAGTGCCATGTCTCCACAGGAGTTGTTTTTCCAGGCCCAGGATGGTATTCCGGGCAGTGGCATGGGGCACAGGGTAGGTTTCCAGCCATCCGGTGGTGGCCTCCACCATTGTGAGCACATAGCGCTTGCCTTGGCGGGTTTGTGGCAGTGTGATGTAGTCAATCTGCCAAGCCTCCCCATATTTATATTTTAGCCATCGTCCTCCATACCACTGAGGCTTTACCCGCTTGGCTTGCTTGATTGCAGTGCATGTTTCACATTCATGGATAACCTGTGCAATGGTGTCCATGGTCAAGTCCACCCCTCGGTCACGAGACCATCTGTATGTTGCGTCTCTTCCTTGGTGGCCCGAGGTGTCATGGGCCCACCAAGCTATAAAGAGTTCACCCTTATGTTGCCAGTCCAGATCCACCTGAGCAACTTCAATCTTGGCAGCCTGATCTGCCTGGTGGTTGTTTTGATGTTCCTCAGTGGCCTGACTCTTAAGGACGTGGGCGTCCACGTGACGCACTTTTACAACCAACTGCTCCAGACGGGCAGCAATATCTTGCCACAATAGGGCAGCCCAGATAGGTTTGCCTCTGCGCTGCCAGTTGTTCTTCTTCCATTGCTGCAGCCACCCCCACAAGGCATTGGCCACCATCCAGGAGTCGGTGTAAACACAGAGCACTGGCCACTTCTCTCGATCAGCAATGTCTAAAGCCAGCTGGATGGCTTTCACCTCTGCAAACTGGCTGGACTCACCTTCTCCCTCGGCAGTTTCCATGACTTGTCATGTAGGGCTCCATACAGCAGCCTTCCACCTCCGCTGCTTCCCCACAATGCGACAGGACCCATCCGTGAACAGGGCACACTGTTTCTTATCTTCTGGCAGCTGGTTATACAGTGGGGCCTCTTCAGCACGTGTCACCTCCTCCTCTGGCGATGCTCCAAAATCTTTGCCTTCTGGCCAGTCCATGATGACCTCCAGAATTCCTGGGCGACTGGGGTTTCCCATTCGGGCGAGCTGGGTGATCAGTGCGACCCACTTACTCCACATAGCATCGGTGGCATGATGCGTAGATGGGACCCTCTCTTTGAACATTCAGCCCAAGACCGGCAATCGTGGTGCTAGGAGGAGCTGTGCTTCAGTGCCGACCACTTCCGAAGCAGCTCCAACGCCTTCATATGCTGCCAGAATCTCTTTTTCAGTGGGAGTATAGCGGGCCTCGGATCCTTTGTATCCCCAGCTCCAAAACCCCAGGGGTCGACCTAGAGTCTCCCCTGGTGCTTTCTGCCATAGACTCCAGGTTGGGCCATTCTCCCCGGCTGCAGTGTAGAGCATTTTTTTAACATCTTGCCCTGACCGGACTGGACCAAGGGCTGCGGCATGAACTATCTCCCGTTTAATTTGTTCAAATGCCTGTCGTTGCTCAGGGCCCCTTTCAAAATCATTCTTCTTCCGGGTCACGTGGTACAGAGGACTTACAATTTGGCTGTAATTTGGGATGTGCATCCTCCAAAAACCCACAACACTCAGGAAGGCCTGTGCTTCCTTTTTGCTGGTTGGTGGAGACATAGCTGCTATTTTGTTGATGACATCCATTGGGATTTGACGGCGCCCATCCTGCCATTTTTATTCCCCCCAAAACTGGATCTCTTGCGCAGGTCCCTTGACTTTACTTCGCTTAATGGCGAAACCGGCTTTCAGAAGGATCTGAACTATTTTCTCCCCTTTCTCAAAAGCTTCCTCCACGGTGTCACCCCATACAATGATGTCATCTATGTACTGCAGATGTTCTGGAGCTTCACCCTTTTCCAGTGCAGTCTGGATTAGTCCATGGCAAATGGTGGGACTGTGTTTCCACCCCTGGGGCAGTCGATTCCAGGTGTACTGGATGCCCCTCCAGGTGAAAGCAAGCTGTGGCCTGCACTCTGCTGCCAAACGGATGGAGAAGAATGCATTAGCGATGTCAATTGTAGCGTACCACTTGGCTGCCTTTGACTCCAGCTGATACTGAAGTTCTAGCATGTCTGGCACGGCAGCACTCAGCGGTGGTGTGACTTCATTCAGGCCACGGTAGTCTATTGTCAGTCTCCACTCTCCAGTAGATTTTCTCACTGGCCATATGGGACTATTAAAGGGTGAGCGAGTTTTGCTGATCACTCCTTGACTCTCCCAGCTGGCGGATCAGCTGATGAATGGGGAGAAGGGCCTCTCGGTTAGGACGATATTGTCGGCGATGCACCGTTGTGGTCGCGATGGGTACCTGTTGTTCTTCCACCCTCAGCAACCCCACAACGGAAGGATCCTCCGAGAGACCAGGCAAAATGGACAGCTGTTCAATTTCTTCCGTCTCCAAAGCAGATATGCCAAAAGCCCACCGATACCCCCTTGGGTCCTTGAAATACCCTCTCCTAAGACAGTCTATCCCAAGGATGCACGGAGCCTCGGGGCCAGTCACAATGGGGTGCTTCTGCCACTCCTGCCCAGTGAGGCTCACTTCAGCCTCCAATACACTCAGCTCTTGGGACCCCCCTGTCACTCCCGAAATGCAAATGGACTCTGACCCTTTGAAATCTGATGGCATTGAAGTACACTGTGCACCAATGTCCACTAGAGCTTTCTACTCTTGTGGATCTGACATGCCAGGCCACCGAATCCACACCGACCAATAAACGTGGTTCTCCCTTTCCTCCACCTGGCTGGAGGCAGGGCCCCTCTAATCCTCGTCAGAGAATTTGCTGGTCACCTGCTGTAAAAATGACTTGGAGGTCCCCTCCAGAGGATCGGAATCAAGATCAAACTGTCTACCTGGTCTGGAGAGCTGGCTGCTGGAACCTGGAGTGGCATTTTTCCTAACAGAATCCCCTTTTGTGATTGTTTTACCTCACAACTCACGCACTCGTGCCTCTAGACTTGAGGTGGGTTTTCCATTCCGCTTTTTCATGTCCTCTCTGTGGTCACGCAGGTAAAACCACAGGGTGCCCCGTGGTGTATAGCCTCTGTATCCTCTCTCCTGAGCAGAGTTACACTTGCCCCTAACAGCTGAGATGCTGGCCCGTACAGGTGGGGAGTAGGACGTGTTCTCTTTGATTCGCCGCACCTCCCGGACCACTTTCTCCACAGCTGAGACAAGGGAGGAAGAGAGACTTTCCTCATATTGGCGGAGTCTGACAGCCACCTCATCCACTGTTGGTGCCTCTTTACCTTTCCAGTCTACTATTGCCAGTGAGTTGGCATATGAGGATGGTGCGCTTTGCACAAACTTCCTCCACATAGATGCTGTGCACTGGACTTCATCTGGGTCTGTGGGTACCTGCTCATCGTCTGTGTCATAGTAAACCAGCTCCCGTACAGCTAATTCCCTCAAGTACTGAATACCCCTTTCCATATTGGTCCATTTGCCAGGATAGCATACAAAATCGTCACTGAAGGGGTACCTCTCCCTCACGCCTGACAGAAGTCTCCTCCAGAGGCTGAGGACTTGTTCCTTTTTCCCAGCAGCCTTGTCAATGCCCCCATCCCTGGCCAGGGATCCCAGCTGCTTGGCTTCCTTGCCCTCTAATTCCAAGCTGCTGGCCCCGTTATCCCAGCACCGCAGCAGCCAGGTGACAATGTGCTCGCCTGGGTGGCGGCTGAAACCTTTCCGCATGTCTCGCAGCTCACCCAGGGACAGGGACTGGGTGATGATCCCTGTCTTCCGCGATGACCCCGGCTCATTGTCATCCCTCCCGGAGCGATCTGCTCTCTTTGCGTCTTTATTTTTACAGGGGGGACTGCTTCCAGCACAGGTTGGTTATTGGGCTCAGCCGCGATGCCTGCTGCTGTAAGTGGGGCTGGAGCAGCTGCTGTGCCTGCTGGGCAAACCAGGGCTGCCCCTGTGATCATGGCAGTGGCATCCGTGATGCCGTTTGGGGGGGCTGTGACTGCCTGCTGGGCTGGAGGGGCTGCAGGGCCGGCTGGGGAGGCAGCGCCAGTCGCAGTGCCTGCCACTTCGCTTTCCCCCCCTTTCCCCTTTAGGGCACTGAATCAGGTTGAAAAAGGCTCTGTAGGCGTGGGCCAGACCCCAGCACATTGCTGTGATTTGTGTCTCTGGAGTTCCCAAGGTGGCAGCACACTTTTTGTAGATATTTTACTAGTTTGTCCGGATTCTGCGCTTGTTCAGGGGTGAGTTTCAAAGACACTGGGGGTGCCCACTGCCCTAGACACCTGCCTATGCTGTCCCACACATCCAGCCACTCACAGCTACCCAGCCCCGGGGCAGGTCTCTGCAGGATGTTGTTAACTACTTGTTTAACCCTAAACAAAACCTGCAACCCATTCAGGAGGCATAACAATAGGAGCGTGCTGGCCTGAGCATCCCACGGGTACTCGAAATTCTCAAAAGCCGTTACGACCAACCTGAAGGAGAGAGAAGGAGTGAAAGAGTGGCGGAAGGCATCCCCTTCCGTTTTCCCCACAGATTGGGTTCAATTATTAATAAATTCTAAGACATAGGATCTGAGGTATGGAAATGACTGCAGTGCCGCATGCAAACACAAGCCTAATTTCATGCTCAGTGATATTATCATGTCATAAGTCGATATCATACAGTACAGCAAAATTATCATCCTGATGTTTTTCCAGTGATGATGAACAGCATGGCAGAGAACACATACTGCAAGTAAGGATTCAAATACCACAGCCATCTGATCAAAGACACAAACATTTTTTACCGGTGACTATTTAACTAACACAATAAATGCGTATAACAAAATTTAACAAAATCTAAGAGAGCTGTTTTAACACCCGCTGCTCAGCCCTGCCATTATCCCTGCCCCACGCTTGGGTGCCAAATTTAATGCTCTGGTTTTGCTGCGGCCGGTAACAAAAGCGCCACGCGGCTGTCCCTCCCCCTGCCGGGGTGAAGAGGAGAATGGAAAGAAACAGGCAGAAACTGGTGGGCTGTGATAAGGGCAGTTTAACAGAACAGCAAACAAAGGGAACAGGAACAACAACGATACAGATAAGGAGAAAACACAACACAAACCACACAACCCAGAGAGCCGCTCTCCCGGACTGCCGCTGTGCGCTCCCGAGCCGTGAGTGTGTTCCCGCCGCTCCGCTCCCCCCCCACCGGAACCCAGCATGATGGCACATAGTATGGAGTACCCTGCTCTGTTTGGTCAGGTTGGGTCAGCCCGCCCGGCTGTGTCCCTTCCTGGATTCCAGTGAAATTTAACCCTGTCCTGGCCTTACCCAGGACAAGGACGTATCTCAAAATGACACACCTTTTGTTTGGTGTCGAGACAAATGTCTTGCGCTTTATGGGTATTACTCTCACAAATAAAGCCTTGTTGTTCTTGTGTGATACATGCATCGACGTCAACAGTTTGCCATTTGTCACCATCTTTTTTGGCCTACACTCTGTGCTCAATAGGATAGAGTACCATTCCATTGTGATTTAATCCTAATGCAATGATCGGGTATATAGTATATACCGAGGCATTTGGTATTGTTAAGACAAAAGCTGTGGCCTTACTCTCATTAGGGTCATAGGTGAAATTAATTCAGCTTCCCTTATAATTGCAGCAGTCATCGATTGCATCCAAAGCTGGGCTTGGATACAGCTGAGCGCTGAAGAAATATTGCTTTGGGCTGCACCAAGTGCATTTGCAATCAGCTGATGGTCCTTTTCACTTGTTTCTTCCCACTGAGCTAATATATTAGAAAAAAGCCATTGGTGATTTCCCAGAATTAAAAGGGAAGACCGTAGGGGGTGTTCTAACCTATTCAAGTCACCAGCAGTTGTGACTAGTTTGTTAGCAAGTACTTCAGCATCTATACTGTTTAAGACTCCCAAGCTTGTTCCTAAGATACCAGTTACATCTCTCTTCAGTCGTTGTGAGGAGGCAAGTGTTCGTTCATGTAACCACGCATACCATCCTGCATAGGATGTACATAGGAAAGGTAAGCAAATAGGTTTGATGGCAGAGACATTAATCTGCATTGATAGTTCCACTCGCTTGAGAGAGTAGGTTGGGTTAAACAATATTTGTTGTTGACCAGTATTTTTTATAACGTAAGGACCAATGTTAAAAATGTAAGGATTTAGACTTGTGGGTGTCCAAATGGATTCATTCTCAAAATTTTGTTGGGGTGACACCATGATTGGCACAGGCATAGCCGTAGTTGAAGTCTTTTCCCTTGATATGTCTAACCCAAATTTAAATGATAGTGCTTTGTCTCCTCTGTCGGTGCTTTCTAAACAGACAACAGATACTGATTGAATTACAGTAACATTGAATCAACAAACATCAGATGCACAATGCTTCCTACCTATTGTGGGTTCTGTTCTTTGTTCAGGAAAACTTCTTATAGTAACTTGGGTTGAAGGAGGGAAATCTTTTCTATTGCTAGCATTAAAGGTTTGACAACTGTTGGGGTTGATGTAGCTTGAGAGTTAGCATGACTAGGCGGCTTAAGAAAAACAGTTAGCATAACTGAACAGGCCGCTGGAAAGGGCAGCTAAGAATAACAATTGAGACAGTTCTGATAGTGCACATGATGTGGGTTAGCAAAAACAAGATGTGTTCAAGGACTTGGAGGCGGTCTGTTGCTATTAGCGTTAGTGCATAGTTACCAAACATAAGGGAATGTGGGGTGCGTGAACAGCGCGTGATTTACGTCTGTAGCCTATCCGAATAAGCGTGATCGCGTGTACAGCTGGAGGCGCCTGAGGTATCAGGTGCCAACAAGAAAATACCCATGAAACACCTCAAGGGAAAAAAGGGGTGCTCTGCTATGAAGGTAACGAGGCCGACAGCTCAGATGAAATGCCTCTATACAAACGCACGCAGCATGGGAAACAATCAGGAGGAGTTGGAAGCAGTCATGCTGCTGGAAAGCTACGACCTGATTGCCATCACGGAAACTTGGTGGGATGAATCCCATGAATGGAATGTAGCTCTTGATGGCTACAGGCTGTTCAGAAGGGACAGGCGAGGAAGGAGGGGCGGGGGCGTTGCCCTTTACATCAAGAAAACACTACAGAGTGAAGAGCTGTCCCTGAAGAATAGCCACGAGCAGGTCGAAAGCTTATGGGTAAGAATCGGAGAGAGAGGCAACAAAGGGAACCTAGTGGTTGGTGTCTACTACAGGCCGCCAGATCAAGAGGAGCTGACAGACGAAGCGTTCTTCCTCCAACTCCAGGAGGCTTTGCGCTCGCAGGCTCTCGTCCTACTGGGGGACTTCAACCACCCCGACATCTGCTGGAAAAACAACACGGCAAGCTGTAGGCAATCCAGCAGGTTCCTAGAATGCATTGAGGACAACTTCTTAAGCCAGGTAATAAGCACCCTTACCCGAGAGGATGCAATACTAGACCTGGTGGTCACCAATGCGAGTGAGCTCGTTGGGGATGTCAAGATCAAAGGCAGCCTGGGCTGCAGTGACCACGCGCTGGTGGAACTAATGCTACAGAGGGAAATGGGAATAATGAAGAGCATAGTCAGGACCCTAAATTTTAGGAGGGCAAACTTCCAGCTCTTCAAGGAGATAGATAGTCAGAAGGACTCCCTGGGAAACGGTCCTCAGGGACAGGGGAACAGAACAGAGCTGGCAGGTCTTTAAGGATGTATTCCGCAGAGCGCAAGAGCTCTCGATCCCCAAGTGTAAGAAGTCGGGCAGAGAAGGGAAGAGACCGTCATGGCTGAGGCAAGAGATGCTGGTCAAACTAAGGAAGAAGAGGGAACTGCACAGGCAGTGGAAGCAGGGACTGGCTTCCTGGGAAGAGTATAGGGAAGCTGCCCGGTTGTGTAGGGATGGGGTCAGGAAGGCCAAGGCACAGCTGGAGCTGAACTTGGCAAGGCATGCGAAAAATAACAAGAAGGGCTTCTACAGGTATGTCATCCGAAAAAAGATGGTCAAAGAAAGCGTACCCCCGCTCATGAGCGAGACCGGCGAACTGGCAACAGCAGATGAGGAGAAAGCTGAGGTACTCAACAACTTTTTTGCCTCAGTCTTCACTGGCAACCTCTCTCCTCACCCCTCCCGAGTCTATGAATGGCATGAAGGAGACCAGGAGGGTAAAATCCCTCCAGCTGTAAGTGAAGACCAGGTTCGGGACCTCCTGAAGAACCTCAATGTACAGAAGTCCATGGGACCTGATGAGATGCATCCCAGAGTCCTGAGGGAATTGGCTGATGTAGTTGCCAAGCCACTCTCCGTGATATTTGAAAAGTCATGGCAGTCAGGGGGAAGTCCCCAGTGACTGGAAAAAGGGAAACATTGTGCCCCTTTTCAAAAAGGGTGGAAAGGAGGACCCTGGGAACTACCGACCTGTCAGCCTCACCTCTGTGCCTGGGAAGATCATGGAACAGATCCTCCTAGAACTACCGACCTGTCAGCCTCACCTCTGTGCCTGGGAAGATCATGGAACAGATTCTCCTAGAACATATGCTAAGGCACATGGAGGCCAGGCAGGTGATTCGAGACAGCCAGCATGGCTTCACCAAGGGCAAGTCCTGCCTCACCAACTTAGTAGCTTTCTATGATGGTGTAACAACAAGGGTGGACAAGGGAAAACCTATGGATGTCATCTATCTGGATTTTTGTAAAGCCTCTGACACGGTCCCCCACAACATCCTTCTCTCCAAATTGGAGAGCCATGGATTTGATGGGTGGACCGTTCGGTGGATAAGGAATTGGTTGGATGGTCGCAGCCAAAGGGTAGTGGTCAACGGCTCAATGTCCGGATGGAGACCAGTGACGAGTGGAGTCCCTCAGGGGTCCGTACTGGGACCGGTGCTGTTCAATATATTTATCAATGACACGGACAGCGACATCGAGTGCACCCTCAGCAAGTTTGCAGATGACACCAAGCTGAGTGGTATGGTTGAGACACCAGAAGGACAGGATGCCATCCAGAGGGACCTGGACAAGCTGGAGAGGTGGGCCTGTGTGAACCTCATGAGGTTCAACAAGGCCAAGTGCAATGTCCTACACCTGGGTCAGGGTAATCCCTGGTACCAATACAGGCTGGGGGATGAAAGGATCAAGAGCAGCCCTGCTGAGAGGGACTTGGGGGTACTGATAGACGAAAGGCTGGACATGAGCCGGCAATGTGCGCTGGCAGCCCAGAGGGCCAACCGTGTCCTGGGCTGCATCAAGAGAAGCGTGGCCAGCAGGTCGAGGGAGGTGATTCTGCCCCTCTACTCTGCTCTGGTGAGACCTCACCTGGAGTACTGTGTTCAGCTCTGGAGCCCTCAGCACGAGAAGGACATGGAACTGTTGGAGCGGGTCCAAAGGAGGGCTACAAAAATGATCCGAGGGCTGGAGCACCTCTCCTACGAGGACAGGCTGAGAGAGTTGGGCTTGTTCAGCCTGGAGAAGAGAAGGCTGCGGGGAGACCTGATTGCAGCCTTTCAGTACTTAAAGGGAGCCTATAGGAAAGATGGGGACAATCTGTTTAGTAGAGACAGCAGTGACAGGACGAGGGGTAATGGTTTTAAACTAAAACAGGGTAGGTTTAGGCTAGATATAAGGAAGAAATTACAATGAGAGTGGTGAAACACTGGAACGGGTTGCCCAGAGAGGTAGTGGAGGCCCCATCCCTGGAAACATTCAAGACCAGGTTGGACAGGGCTCTGAGCAACCTGATCTAGTTAGTGGTGTCCCTGCTCGCTGCGGGGGGGTTGGACTAGATGACCTCTAGGGGTCCCTTCCAACCCAAAACTTTCCATGATTCTATGATTCTATGAAAAATGTATATAACCACGCAAGCAGAGCAATAAAGTGAACTGACTGTGCATTGCATCAATGTGTGAGAGTCGTTCCTGTCCCTGCACAGATGCTGAAACTCAGCAGACAACCTGTGTGGATTGTTTTCCCTTTATCGACCTTCCATCTATGCATCGAATGCTTCCATTCTGATTCATGTATTTGCAATTCCCTTTTGTCATATATGATGACAGTTGCTAAACTCATTCCCACTAAGTCTTTTCCCATAGTTCCTGTATATCCAAAATAGGCCTTTGACCAAGGGTCATCAGAGGTTGTGGTGTTAAGGAGTAGATTTTTAGATCCACCTTGCAGGGTCTTTTCGAGATCATTGTCAGATGGTTCAAATGAAGGGAGTGGAGCTGAACTGGGTTGTGTAGTCGGGTCAGGCTCGATTGTGTCTATTTGAAATTCGAAGTGTAATGCCATTTCACGCTGTTGCCACCGACAACTTATAAAAGTGGGTTCTAGAAGAGAAAAGTTGTGCCAGCGATCCCACTGTTCAGTGATGCAGTACTAGGTTGTCACTTGGCGTGAGTTCCCAGGATGAGATATCCCTATTCTTGTGACTTTCTCATGAGCTGAGCCATTGATCATCCTTCATCCTATATGGATTTCTTCTCCCACTTTACCTCTTAGGGATGGATACCAACTATTCCAAACCCACTCATGTTTTGGAAACACCTTGTTGTTATGTAAGACCACAGTTGCCAGAGTTATTTTTTCTTTTGACACCCCTGTCCTTGCATCGTGTCTAATAAAGGCCTGAGACCATGGCCACTTTGGGTCCTGTTGACTACAAATCAAAGGGAAATGTATTGGTAAGATCAAACACAATACGATGGAATTCATTATTTTAAAACTTGGGTTTACAAATGATTACAAATGCAAAAAAAACTATCACAGTTAGGATGAGTGATAAAATTCCTTGGATGCACTCGAGGTTAGCATAAGCCAATGCATCCGTCCACGTGCAATTCATCCAGAATTCCTGTGAACACAGAAAAGAAGAAAAACACGGTTGGTCTTTGTCGACCGACGGGGTTAAAAGGAAGGTGAAATTCACCGGGTGCTGATCCGATGTATCTTTCCTGAGCAATCTTTGGCTTCCCATGCATAGGAATTTTTAGGAGTGACTAGTACCATTGGCACTGCTCTAATTTGAGGCATTTTTACCAGCACAGGTTGTCCTGCATAAAAACCTGTAGGGTATTCTCCTGGTCTGGTATGTATTTTTGGAGCAATAGTGGTAGCTGTTACACAGAAATCCTTCATTTTGGGGCAACCATCTCCACTCCATCTGTTATTTAATTGATAGATGGCATTAGGTAGTCGCAGATGCCATTCAGGCTCGTGAGTTTTCGCAAAGCGCTTAACCAATCCATTGGTGCGCTCAACAATGCCATTCGCCTGAGGATAACAGGGAGTGTGGAATACCCACCGAATCCCTTCTTCCTTGGCACAGTCTTGTACCACTGTAGCTGTGAAGTGTGAACCGTTATCACTTTGGATTTCCTCTGGAAGGGGGAGCTTGTTGAACCACCCCTTAAGGGCCTTTACTGTGTTCTCCCCTGTGGCTGATTCTTCACTGGTGGCCATAGTGAGGCCGGAGATGATTTCCACTCCTACTAGGATATATTTCCTTTTGCCTGAGGGTCTTAAAGGTCCAATATAATAAATTTTCCAGGAGTGCCACAATGTTTTCTTGTCCCGAATGTGTAAGGGAGGTGCCTTACTGGGATGATCTCTTTTGATTTGTAAATGACATTGTGAACAGGCAGTTACTATTTGTTCACACAGTTTAACTGATATGGGCCATCCTCGGGCTTAACCTTCCCGATATAAGTCTGCTCGTCCGGTGTGGCCACGCTTAACGTGTAACCATTCGAGCAAGCGTTCCCATTCTTGGCCGTCGACCACGATGTCAATTTGTTGTAGCCGTGTGAGGCTATCTACCTGTTGATTGAACTGAGCAGTAATCGCGTTGGAGCTATCATGACCTTTTACCCAACTGATGTGCAACACTCTCTTTTCTCCTATTTCCAAAAATTGCTTCCAGCTATCGGTTTCCCAAACTGGAACCCTGTTCACCTGCCAATCATTGGCTGCCCAGTGACCCATCCATTCAGTGGCTCCCTTAAAGACAGCATATGAATCAGTGTAAATTTGACTAGCCCCATGCTGTGCAGCCAATAGGACCGCTTTGAGATCCCCCACCTGTGCACTACCTTCACCTGTTTCAGACACTCTTTTTCCTGTAGCTACCTCCAGTGCTACGGCTTTGTATTTCCATTTATTGTTCTCTCGATGAGATGAGGCATCTGTGAACTACACTCCCGTGAGATCACTGTCCTCTTGTAAAGAAGGTGCTTCATGGATCGGGGATGGTTGGTTTGGTGAAGGTTGGAACAATAGAGTACTATCTATGTCCTTTTGCAGCTTGGATACTTTAGCACTGCCTTCGGAAATTGGCATTATATCATTAATACCTTCAAGATAAGCATACCACTTCCTAACTGTGGGTTTCAGGGCAATGCCGGCCGGTGGTGCTGTTCCTTTACGGACTACGTCTAGGAGACGGAAAGGGCCCCGAATGATCACACTCTGTTCTCTCCTTATTTGTTCTGCTCGTTTCAATGCTCGCACTAAGAACAGCAAACCTTTCTCAAGATCTGAATATCTTCTTTCAGTATCATTAGAGGAGTGAGAGCTAAACTCCAAAGGTCTCTCTGGTCCTGCTGGTCCCTTCTGCCATAAGTTACAATGAGAACCGTGCTCACTGAACCCTTGTTCTACATGGACAGGGTCAGTCGGGTGTATAGGGCCAAGTTGTTGGAATAACCTTAACTTCTTTATCAATGATCCCAGTGCATTAGTATGCTGATCAGTCCATTCCTATGACTTTCCCTCTTTGAACAAATTATAAAGGGGACGAGCAATAATGGAGAAGCCAGGAATATGTTTGCGCCAATGACTTAGAGCTCCTAGAATTTGCTGCAGCTCCTTCACATTAGATGGATTTTGTCCTTCTATTTTTTTTCAGGGTATCCTGAGGGACAGAAGCAGCTCCTTTAATCCACCAGACCCCCAGGAATTTAACTTCCTGTGCAGGTCCCTGACACTTTGAGTCTGGAATTTCCAGTCCCAATTCAAGCAGTGTTGTCCGGATCTTTTCCATGGTGTCTTTTACACTCTCTTGATCCTCTCCCCCTATGAGGATATCATCAATGTGCTGGTATACTGTACATCCAGGGGAAACAGGGATCTCTGCTAAAACCTTAGCCAAAGCATTGTGGGCGATGGTGGTTGAATGTTTATACCTCTGTGGAAGTCGGTTAAAAGTATATTGGATGCCTTTCCAAGTGAATGCAATCTGTGTTTTGTCCTGCTCCCGGAGGGGAATCATGAAAAACATGTCTTTACATCTAAGGCAGCCATCCAGGAATGGACAGCTCCTTGTATTATTGTCACCACTTCAGCAATATTCGGAACCGCAGCAGTTAGGGGTGCAGTATTGGCATTTAGGCGTCGATAATCTACTGTGAAACGCCATTGTCCGGTGGGTTTCTTTACTGGCCACACCGGTGAATTGTAAGGTGAATGAGTCCTTTCAATTATACCTCTTTTTTCCAATTCTACTACCTCCCCATCAATACCGGTAAGTGCCGCTGCTGGCAATGGGTATTGCCGAACATTAGTGATTTTAGAGGGGGGTAATGGTATGGAGGTTTCTAGCAGACTCAGTGCCACTGTGCCTAATCCCTTTTCATGTCCTGCAAAGCTCCACACAGTTCCATCGGGGAGTTTCCACACTTGCCCGCGCAGCAAATCAAATCCTAAAAGATTAGTGTGTGCAGCACCCACTAACACTTCTTTCCTGGTCATTCTCTGTTCTCCTGGTAACCAGAGGGTAATTTTTGCAGTGGGGCGTGTTTTTATCACACCATCAATCCCCATAAATTTGACTTTGCGTTGGATGGGTTTTATGCCCAAAAGTTGTGCTGTTTTATTAGTGATTACTGACATTTGGGCCCCGGTATCGATGAGAAATTTGGTTGATATTTTTCGGGGTCCAATGGGAAGGGCAATAATAGGTTCGTTGATTTTACCAGGGAGCCATTGAATCGCTAGTATCCGCCAGGCAGGGTGGCTCACTGCCCTCCCCGGGGATGGGAGTTTTTTTGCTGGGACTCTGACAAATCTATCAAGTTAGATTCTGGTGCAGAAGGCACAACGCTGTCATAACCAGGAGATTCTCTGGTTGGACGCTTTACCCCAACTGAATTATTTTTTCTAGTTAAGGATCGGACCAGTGCATGGAGATCCTCCGTAGGGACGCCGTGCAGGAGCCATTGAGGAACCCCCAAGTCCAGGGCTTTATGCCACAACTCATTTCGCTCCTTATCAGGTTTAAATCTCCCGTCAGGTTTAGGGTTGTGAGTACGCATTCGATCAGATTTGGAGTTTTTTATGTGGACCTGGCGAATCCTTTGGGTAGGATCGGGGGGCTTTTCACCAGTTAGGGTAGCCCAGCCCATTTGACGCCCGTACTTTTCTATTTCCTGTACATATTCATTCCAAGTGGGTATATGGCCACGCCGACCCCGATCGCAGTTAGGGTTATCACAAATCTCCCGTATGCAGTTTCGAGTTTCGACTGCAAATGGCTTAAGGCAATCGGGGAGACCATGGATGAGAGGGGCTAGTTGGTCTGGGTCAATAGGAGCTAACGTCGGGGATTTTAGAAACTCCTCCCGGTTATACATGGCTTGCAGACAAGCTGCTTTTCGTACTGCTGCAGACAGGTCAGAGTAACCCTTAGCTCTAATCTCTAGTGGCTCTCCCCTTTCCCGCGGATCCATACCGCCTGCCCAGTAGGCTGCTCGAGCGGTTGGTTAGGGAATAACAATGATCTCCTGGCATAGTGGTTAAAAACACTCCAGGTCCCCAGGTGTCTCCTGCTTCATCCTCACTTAACATAATTCTATCTCCCCCCTAGCAGAAACTCGACATACATATTCAACAGCTGACTCGCTTGGCCGCCTCGAGTACTTCTCTCTTATTTTTTCCAATTCTGTTGGTGTCCACGGCACAGTACGTGTAGTGGTATGGATTTCATCATCATCATCAACAGCAGTTTCAATTTTAATTAGGGGTCACAAGGGAATCACTTGGGATTTAAAAGTCCCTTCTACTTCACTGACCTCCTCGTCATCACTGTTACACCAAAAATCTTCAGTCTGCATTCCTGAACTCGGGTAACGCATTAACCTGCAAATCTGCTGGACCTGGGCAGAAGGCTGCATTTTATCTAAAAGCCCATTCATCTTTTCCAACAACATCCTAAGCTGCTGAGCCTCACCCCTGAGTCTAGTATTTCGATATTCTAAATTTCTTTTTTCCCCCAAGAGCTCATCAACTTTGCTTAGAAGTTTACTAACCTGAAGTTCTAATTTTTCTCCTGTCTCCTTCTGGAAAGCTAATGCTGATTTCAGCACCTCATTTTCTGATTTTAAAGCTGCATGTTCTACGGCAGACACCAGAGTAGGAGCAGGGGCTTCCTTAGCTTCTTTTTGTGCAAAAGATAAACAGGCGCCTAACACCGCACAAATCACTCCTTTACGTTTACCCGTTCAGATCTTTTGTGAAACCTGACACAGTTCAATACGTTTGACTACTTTCTCTTCGTCCTTCCAAAACTTCTGGGCCCACTCCTTCCCGACTTGGGAAGGGGCACAACCATATTTTTACAGCAGTTTATCCATGGCAATCCTGTACATGACGTCAATTTTCTGTTGCGTTAATTTGGCAGAAAATAAACCTCCTTGCGTTCTAACTCTCTTCACTGGAGTGGGAGGCTAGGTGCAGCTAGGTTTAAATTCTGAGTGATATCCAATTTGCCACTACCAGTCCAGTCGCGTTTAATATGTATATTAAACTACCACGATTCTGGATACACTAATAGCAGTCTGCACCTTCAGTCCAGTCGTGCTCATGAACTGGCACGGCCGCATTTGGTCGTGTTCAGTGAGAAACTGTGACAACTGGCTACTTAAACAGTGCAGTTTTATTTGTGCAACAGATATATAGGTTTTTTGAATTGCCGGTGACAGTGACTGTCTGCAAGAAAGCACATGCTAATATGTTATCAAGTATAAAACGTGTGAAAAGTTTATAAATAATACAGCCTGGCTATAAACATTAAGGAGCAACTCTCTAGAGAGATTTCTAGGATTCCCGAGAAAAGCGCTTAGTTTAAGTCTCACCCAAGGCGTCCCAAGGTGGGGAGAAGCAAGGCTCAGCCCGTCGGCCAATCCCGGTTGTCGGAGGCAGTCTGAGGTGGAGTTCCCTTGACTTGCTCACGGTGTTACCTTCTTCTTCTCCGAAAATCCCCCATTTCCCTGGCTATTTTTATATTCTTTCTACATTTAAGGTGGAGTTTGAGTGACTGTAGTCATACATACCCTTTATCACGATTGGTGTAAAATTCTCTCGCTTCACATTTAAAGGTATAGTTTACAAAAAATCGAGGGCGCAGACTCAAAGAGGGGTGGTCACACCTCGGAGGCGAGTAGCCTTCAGGATGGAGGTGTGTTTTGGTATTAAATGATATTAAAATGACCAAAGTTCACGAGAGAATAGCACTTTGGCAAGGTTTCGAAAACCTGTTGGCTCAGGGGGCCAGATGAGCTGCTTATCAGTTCTAGAGGACCATTTCTTCCCGCTTTATCATCACGGAGCATGGCCACGGAATCTTCACTCCGCTCCATCCTCTATAGCATGTTGCAGGGAGTTGCTGTGTTAGTGGATTCCTCGCATGCCTGCTGCAGCTGTGTCCCATCCTCAGAGCTCCTGTTGATTTTATGCTTTTCCTCAATGGGTGAACAATGCTACGTTTTTCATATAAACTTTAATTTTCAGATGTAAAACCTTAATTTTACTAATAATTCCACAGTGGCAAATTGGATATCACCCAGAATTTAAACCTAGCTACACCTAGCCTCCCACTCTGGTGAGATTTAGACAACAAGGGGGTTTACTTTCTGCCAAATTACCCCATCCCTTGTAACGCAACAGACCCCCACCACCGATGCACACAGGAACTACGGACTGACGGGACACCTCTGGATCCATGGTGGTGACTATCTCTTGCAACTCTATCCCAACTGCTTGCTAGGTTTCTTTCTTTCCTGTCTTTTCCTCTCTTTCCTATCGCTGTTTCCTCGTGCCTTTGTTTGAATAGGTGATCAATAAACCTGTTTGATTGTCGGCATTTGACTTCATTTGTGTCTTAATCTCACTGTGGGAATAACAACGAATGTCTACGGCTCGGGTCTTCCCAGACCGTAACAGGTGTCAGCAAATCAGACTACTTTTGCATGACCAGAATGTTAAGCTGTAGTTTCAGCTTCTTTGTTAATTGGTGCTGGCAAAGCACAGCCCCAGTGCAATTAACTTTTCTGCAGTGGAAGAGGAAATCTTTAAACCTCATAAGTGCTCTGCCATGCAACTCCTAAAGATATTCAGATATTGCAACAAAATTGTACAGCTAACAATGCCGAGTGAAATATAGAGGTCTGAAAGTGACAACAGGGAAATCAAGTACTGATACTTTGAGTTATACAGGTTACTGCAATCTGCAATTTACAGGGTATGAATATCTACTGACTTCAGTGAGATTTAGTTGTCTTCTCATGCTCCTTAATGGATTTTGAATCAAAACTTAAATGAACGAAAGGGGACAAATTGGCTACAAATAAAGAATGTTTCACAACTGTCTTGTTCTATATGCAAAAGTAGGGTATCTTTGGCAAAAGTGGAAGGCAACAAAATTGGGAAAAAGGAAAAGAAAAACTATTTATTATGTTCTTTGTTAACTTGTAAAATTGACAAGTGCATCAGGCTATCCAGGAGAAAACCTTCTAGACATGCAGGTGGATAAATAAGGACAATTAGAGAATAAACCGAGCCTATGAAGGGAACGACAGAGAGAAGAAAGACACTGACAGAATTTATTAGTTATTTGTAATTAACTTGTGTGGATTTTCTTAATTATCTGGCCCTGGACAATGTCAGAGAAGACTTAACGAAGAGGAAAAGGCCACAGTTCAGTTGGGTACAGATGTAATTATTTAAAAATGTGTAATAAGAACACACTGTATTAGAAAAAATGGAAGCATGAAGAACTGGGACTACGACTCCTCAGATTATGCAGAAGAAGTTTCACTTTCTCTCTTTGGAAGCTGATCTCATGTCCAAGTGTCTGTGGCTCTGATCTGACCCCATGTTCTACGATGACCCACTGTGACTTACTCTGTATGTGCAAACTGATTATGGTAATTGCATGTAAATATTAACACAAATAAAATAAAAAGTCACAAAGCAGGTTGCAGTTTCTTTATCTGTCTGTTTAATCCATTAGTAGAAATAGAAATTAAGACAGGTAGGATTTCCGTTTGAAGGTGTAGTCTTTGTTATTATTCTGCATGTTACTATAGCCTTTATCAGTTCTGGTGTTAGTCCATGAGCTCAATATCATAGATATGGTATGGATATAGACTTAAGTCTGTTCTTCCCTCCAGAAAGTCATGGTATTGTATTTTCCTCATGGAAGGCCAGTGAGAGAGGGAACGTGAACCACCCCAAAATTTTATTTCCATGCATCATTCCTGAACATGGAGTTACCACATAGCTTGGAAGGAAGGAGCTGGACTTTCAAAAAGTCCTGTAGCCATTAGGAGATTTCGCAAGGAAAGAGAGACAGGCCCAGAAAGCACTTTCCTAACAGGAAAGATATCAAAGTGGTTTTCACTGTGTGCTGCAGACTCAGATAGGTGTTGATAGAGCAGCCAGCAGGTAGACGTACTGACAAAGAAGGATATCTCCTTAGCTGGGAAATATCCCTGATAAGCTCAGCTGAAACCTCCTTGATGTGGGAGTAGTTAGCAGGACAAAGAAATCTTGATTTGCGCAGGATAAAGAAATCTTGATGGATGCAGGTGAAAACGAATTGACTTTCCAGGGAAACAGGACTCAGCAATAACTATTCTGGCAACTGACGTCCTATGCCTGCTTATGTATCTGCACCAAAAAGGTACAAAAAGTAACTTGCTACCTACCCAAAATGAGCTTCTCTGCAAGGCCTTCCCTGCACAAGATCTTCTAGACAGACTAGACTCTTGATGGGGACATCTGGTTGACTCCAGACTGCATGATGCAGGTCATCTTTGACGTGAGACTTTTCTGTTGTTGATTAGCCTAACTTCTAGGTTTGGTAACACCTCACATAATATATTTATAGGCATGCACACAGGTAAAGTTTCATAAGTATATACTTGCTTCACTAGTTGGAATTCTGTAATAACTTGTAATATATTTACTTTACTCTTCTAACATATATACTCGCTTTCCTAGTGGTAATTTTGTAGTGGCTCATACCTATATATATATTTGCTTTTACTAAAAGTAGTTTTGTAGTAGTTTGTAATTCTCAGAAACCCAGCATTTGTGTCCTTCTGTATTTATTGCAGAATCTCAGGAACCCCACAGTCATGATCTTTACACACCTTTGGGTTGGGTAGCCCTCATAGGTCATGACCGTGACTGCTACAGGTATAATGAGCAAAGCTGTTACATACAGTGCCAGTGAGTTGCCATATAGCACTTTTCATCTGTACATCTCAGACCAATTTACTGAGGATGCCATTACTATTATTTAATTGTTTCAGACAGGGAAGCTATAATGCATGGTAGTGAAGTGACTTACCCCTGCTGACTCTGTCACAGAGATGATAGCAGATCTTTGGAGTCTTAGACTGGGGCTTGGAGACCACCAACTCTCTAACTCTAAACCAAGCATAAACTGTCAGGGGAATGATGGATTCAGCTGGTACTGAATTGTGTATGAAGGACAAAGAAGTTAATTTGCAACAACAATTGGCAAATTTTTACCTATATTCCAAACCTAACCTTTGAAAAGCTAAAGCCACTCTCATGTCCTTTTTAAGATGCTTACAATAAAATAAACCGTTTCTTGCAACTTCTGGAAACTTCTTGCTAGCTTCTTTTTAGATCCTGGTTTTCCTATTTTCTGCTAACCCTTAATTTGGCATTTTTCTTTTGGACAATAAGCGTTTTTGATGGAGGTCCTCAGAGCTGTTTCATTCAGCCCTATTTCTTCTCTGGGGCACATGGTGAAATCTGGGTTGTTCCCAGGGTGAGATCTGGATTGTCTCACCAACAGCAACTACTAAAGTTGTGACCGATCCCTGAAACTCCAACATGGGAAGAGAAAGAGGAGGTCTCAAGGAGTCATCAGCTGCCTAAGCCTCCTGACATTGTTAAAGCTTAAATAAAGACAAAATTTTGGTGTTGTATAGGAGTTATGAGTCCAAACTGGTATCCATACATTGAAATTCTACAGAAAGTTTTGACCCAAATGAGAAAGAGGTCTAAATACATCAGGCAGTTGAGGTTATTAATGTCCTTGAACTGAAATAGAGGAAACATTACAAACTAGGCAGGTAAATTGAAATCCAGTCTCCTGCTCCTTTATTCATTCTCCTTCTTGCTTTTTCAGTGATACAGGTTTGATTTCAATACGCCTGGAGGGAAGACCTTTGAACCTGTAAATTTTATTTCAGTTCCAGCTCATCTGTGACTGAAACTGTTTTGGTTTAGCTCCAATTCACACCAATCAGAATCTGCTAACCTTGAACTAGTTAGAAATTATTCCACTTGAAAATTACATTTAAAAATGAAAAGTCCATATGACAAAGGCATCATTGGAGACCACAGAGCCTACCAGGAAGGGAGTTCAGGCTACTTTTTCCTGTCACAGTCTAGTCAATGTTTGTGTTCCTAGTAGTGTCAACCATACCACTGCTTGCTAAATTTAAGGAACTTAAGAGAAACTGAGCAGTTGAGCTCAGATCCTGGTTGTACCAGAGCAAAAGTAAAGAGAGCGGGAGATGAAGTTTAATGACTGAAGGAGGTCACAGGCTTTCAGCCATGTGCACCACTGAAAATATATTTAGCGCAGAAGGACATGGGTATTTGTCCTGGGTTCAGCTGGAACAGAGTTAATTTTCACAAGAAGCTGGTTGGGCTGACCCAAACCAGTCAATCAAATGGGATATTCTATATCATGTGATGTCATGCTCAGTATTTAAGTGGGGAGCTGGATGAAGGAGAGGCTTTTGCTACTCAGGAGCAAGCTGAGCATTGGGTGGCGAGAACATTGCATGTAGTATATGCTTTTTATCAGTATTATTGTTGTTATTTTCTTCTCCCTTTGCCATTCTGTTAACCTATTTTCATCCCAACCCACGAGTTTTGCCTTTTCCTTCTGATTCTTCTCCCCATCCTACTGGGGAGGAGGGAGGAGTGAGAGAGTAAGTGTGTGGTTCTTTGTTGCCAATTGAGGCTAAACCACAACAGTATTTCTGTATAATGAGGTACATGAGGCTGGCTGAGAGGGAGGATGCCTGATGGGCTGTGGGGGAGTAACGGTAGTAACAACACCAAGCCCTCCAACATGGCAGAATCACAGATCTTCTCAAAAGCACTGCCTGGAGGTGGTGGCAGGGGGATTAAAATTGGTTTTGAGCCCATTCAGTTCTGACTTAGGTTTAATAAGAATCTGAATGATTGCTCTGATTAAGTTCTGATATGGGGAAAAATATGGGTTTGAATTGGTTTTAACTTTTGGGTTTGGGTTCAGTTTGTTTGCCATCTTAGAGTTACATTTGGACATCTTACTGGATGAGGACAAGATGAGATACCTTAGGTTTGTGTTGGAGGTGAGACCCTGTTTCTAGTTGGCCACTGAGCAGCACCGGAGGTGTTAGGGTCTGGTACTGCTTTGAGAAAAGTGCCTGAGCACAGCCTGAGCCACTGTAACTCAACTGAGGGGTGTTTTAGTGTCTGGTAGCTGTAAGCACAGAAGAAGGAAAATGGGACTGGAGTTTACCTGTACCTCATTTCTCCCTCTGGACTGAGTCCTCCTTGGATTTGTGAGACAGCACTGAGAGGTGTCTTTCTGCACCAGATTATACAGTGAAATCATCGAGAAAACTAGGCATGTAAATTAAGCTACTCAACACCAAGCCCGTTGAGTAGGATTTCTGACAGTTTGTTGTGGGTCTATCCACACGTTGCTGCTTGATACAATCTGGTTAAGGAGGAAAGGCCTTTCTCACCACAGATGAGTCCCATGCCATCATGTTATCCAGCTGCTCCATGCTAAGTGTCTTAACCACGTGGCATCTCTGCCTCTACTTATGTTCAGTGCCTTCCTGCATTCTTCCACTTTTCATTTCCAACTTCCACAGCATTGTTTACTGCACTGCTGATGTCAAATAGGATTAAACCTGATAAGGAGAAGCAGATGCATTACATCTGGCAGAAAGCAAAAGATCAGCATTTGGCACAAGGGTTTATTGTTTGTGATAAGGCTTTGAAATGTAATTAATTTTGCAAAGCCATGCCAATGAATGCCATTCAAACTCACCAGATGTGCCAGGGAGGGAGATGCCAACTCTTTTTCCAAGAGGACGGCTTGATGTCTGCTGACTCTCATTTGTGCAGCTCCATGGGTTTTGAATAAAATAATGTCTCTTTGGATGGCAACAAAGAACAGGCTATTCTCTGCAGAGCTACTGCATATGTGATGACAAAAAGGGCTTTTCTCTTGGTGGGTGTAGTTTTTCTGGGTGAATGTGTTTCCATTTATTTATTTATTTATTTATTTATTTAGAGTCTTTGTCTACAATCAAATTCTGTGCAAAAGCAGCATTGGTCTGAAGTCAAAAGCAGTCAAACACACAGGCACATGCAGACTAAAGAACCCATACATCCACACAAATAGTTGCTCATGCAGAATGGGAAACATGAGATAAAATGCAATTTCCTCATAATATGGCTTTATATCCAATTTTTACTCGCTGGGAAAACTTCTCCAGATGCACATCTTGCTTCTGGCAAGGGGGAAAGTGTGATAATTTTTTTCCCAGTAAACTTCACTACAGCACAGATGGGATAATACAGGACACAATATGCAATAATGGGCAGCTGTTAGTGTTTCATTTTACTGGGATTTAAAGTTTCTGTAAAGCTGACAGTAGAGGTGACAGGCTTTTTATGGAGCAGGTAGTTTATTCCTGCCAACTGGTGGCTGCTGTGAACACAAAGCCCATCTTCTACACTTGGCTCCAGGTGTCTGCGGGCGAAAGCTGGGGGAACCAGGTCAAGATGAAGCCAGGTGAGAGAAAAAAGACACACACCAAAAAAGCTAAAGAGTCCAAGAAACTCAGTCCTCCATAATGTGAAGAAGCTATTTCCAAATAAACTCAATTTTAGCACATTAAAATATTTTTTGTAGCACAGCTGATGCTTCTAGCCTGCCAGTCTTCTGCCTCCTGCACACATCTCGTGCCTTACACTCCTGCACAGCAACTGTGAGCTTCTTCCAAAGGGATGTTTGACGTGAGTGGAGTTGGGATGGCAAAGCAGCTCTCCCCTTGCTTCCCTCCCCAGCCTCTATACGTCCCCTGATGTACACTGTTGCGGCGGGCTCTAGGACTCAACCAATATGATCCATAACAGTCAACTTTATTAGCAGAGAATGTGGATTATATAGACAGCACTCGGTACAGCACTCGGTTATGATTGGTTACTATTCCTAGAGCATCTATTAACAGAACACCTGTTTACCCGCAGTCGGCCTTGGAGTACCTGTTTATCCACAGCCTGCCTCTCGATGGCCTTGAGGCCTGTGCTGCTACAGACCGATCAAGTCCAAACTCAGAGTGTCTGGGTTGCTCACAATATGTCCCTCTTCTTCCAGGAATCCCACAAATCCCCCTTTTTGTTTTTGAGCAACCCAGATACCGTTAAACGTCTTCTTAACCACCTTTATGGCACAACTTATCAAACATCCAAAAATGCCTAGCATGATCAGAATCGTAACCAACATCACTATTCCCTGTTTGACCAGATCTGACAACCACTGCTGCTCATGTGACTGAGCCAGTCTGTCAATCTTGACTCTACCTTTATAGCGTTCAAATTTTTGCGTAGCTCACTCAATTGTTGATGTATCAATTTTCAGTGGTCATACAAATTCATACAACACATTCCTTCAAAAATCTTCACACCCATGTCCTTGTGCTAAAAGTAAAAATCAATTGCTACACAATTTTGTAAAATTGCGTGTCTAACCAAATCAACATCTAAAGACAAACTACTTAAGGCCTAAGAAGTAGCATTAGTCTTCTTGGTTAACCCATATCCCAATTTCATCAGGGTAGCTAGAGCCTGAAAGGCTGCAATCCTGGGAGCTAAAAAATGATGCAGTGATCATTTCACCACTATTCCAAAATTCGATATTGTCTTTGCAATCTAAGGTAAAAGCATGAATTGTTCTTTTCCGTCAGTATCGTGTATTTCAGTGGCCAATTATCATGATCTGATTTGGTGTTAAAAGCGTTTATGTCCCTAGACTACAGGGACCTTCCTTTATATGGGATGGGATGGACAGTTAAGCATGGTCCCTACAAATGATAAATACTCCATGGGGTAAAGCAAGTGGTTGATTAATCGATTTAGATATGCTCAATGTATTAACGCTCCATGCATGTGTTTGATTTCTCCCTGTATAGCTAAAAAACAAAAAAAAGTCCATTTGTACGGAGTCAAGTAACTCTTTCTCCTGAAGCTCTAACTGGGCCAATGGCAGCTGAACAGTCCATAGGTCCCACATATCAGTGACTGTGCCGTTGTTCGGGGGGACCACACTGGTCAGTGCCGATGGTATGGGCCATGCATCTAAAGGGACACCAACTAGGCATGTGGAAAAGGGGGTTCCCTGGAGATGCTATGGACAGGCAAATTGAATCTGGTCTTGTCAGGTTTGCTAGCGTGACCCACACATTTGTTTTTGGTTGTGGTGGCACCCATGCTGCTTGCATACACCCAATCAAGCTTAAGAGGATCGTTATCATTTCCATCTTATATATCGGTCTGTGTTACAGCAAAAACAGCTGATTGAATAGATCTCACTTACGGTATTAATTCCTTCACAACGAAAGCACAATGGTGTTAAGGTACGATTCAGACAAAAGTGTTGATTACCATTAAAATAAATCAAATACCTTTTACAAAATATACAATGTGCGATAATATATCTGTAACAGCGCTTACAGACTAAACATATAGACACCTGCGGCCTAGTGAGGCCTGATACACCACTCCTTACAGTCTCAAATCAGTCACTTCCCATCAAACAGTGTGTTATCACTCAAAATGTCTTCTGATGCTTCAGCAGGTGCTTCAGGGTCTTTTGTGGTTTTTTGTTGCTTGTCTAGCGCCAGCTCAACACACTTTGCTGGGAATCATTTAGGTCTTACATCTGTGGAAACACAAGCATACCCGTGCCCCCACATTAATAGTTCCCATGGCACTGTTCAAGCTCCTGATTGCAAATCCCGTGCCGGCACCTTTGCCTTAGGCCGTATGTCAGCATTCTGTAATGACAGAAAAGGAGTTAGGATAGGAGGCGATTCTCGAGACGCTGGAAAGGTTAGGTGGTTCCAGCTGAACACGGTTTTGTGCAGAAGATCATGTACCCGGATGTTAGTTCCTGGGAACTTTCTATCCCGATCAGGCAGCTATTTGCATGAAGGTCTCTGTTTCACTTCTGTCCAATCCGTAGCCATAGGACATGCCAGGTCAGCCGATGAGGTTGCTGATCACGCGCTGTCCATGCGCTGGCTGGCAGTACACAACCGCTGTTTTTTAACTCCTGATCATGTACTTGGCTCATTCAGCACATCCACAAGTACTGGTTACTTCAGCATTTTCCTCTTCTGTTTGTTACAGCAATCTGCTTTTATCCCGTTCCTCTACATCTCCCCCGTTTTTATTTAATGAATTCAAAGCAAGTGCTACATTGACATGCGTAAGCATCATTATTGGCATTATGGTCTAGTAACAGCCCCGCTACAGTGCAATACTAAAATCAAACATAAGAACACAAATGCTAATAAAAAGACATATAGATGTGAAGTGCATACCATAACCTGTATTCATATTAATCACCTAGGCTAAAATCAATGTATCTAAGGGTATAAGTCATTAACTACATACAATACCTGCAGAACTCACCAAACCAAAGATGCAAAGGCAAATCCGTTAGATCACAGAAACCAAGTAAATCCATCAGAACACAGAAATACAAACATTATGACAGCAAACACATAAAATCACACATTTATAGTCGCGACCACACGCACACAGGCACACCAAGTTTTCAACATAAATCCAAATATCACAAAGACTTACAAACAGACAGGGACTTACAATAACATTCAACATTTAACAGACAAATTCCCAAGCCTCGGTTTCAGGAAGAGTACTCTCTTTTCAATTCTGTTTTAGGAAGGGCACTTTCCCTTCTCCCCAGGGATATAGCCCAATGCTGTGAAGCTTTCACTACGACTAACAAGCAGGCAACAAGAAACAATACTGGAAGAACGCCTTTGTCTTATTAATGGTCCCTGCTCAGAACTTTTTTGGTCCACGGATCAGAGGTTCTCCCTGAGAATCCCTCGGTGCCAGCTGGAGGTCCTACGATCCCTCGGACCATTGATGCTCAAGAGCAAGGTCCTACCTGGGTACCCAAAATCTATTACCAGAAAGCAGCAAAATAATTCACTCTCCAAGACTTAACCCCAGAGCCCTAGAAAGCAGGCACTCTCGAGAACTCATTAGCATACATTAATATCATAATCAGCTAAAACGGTTTGCAGTGATTAGGATTCTTTAGTTAATGCTACAAAGTTGTCTGTAACCAGCAGCAGGTAAATAGCATCAGGATCTCGTCATGTCAATTTCTGACAACGATCCGACCCTGTGCTATTAAGGACACGATCAGGTCTACCTTTGTAGTTAATGTTTTCATGGGCATATGAGACAAAAAGATCCATTCCAAAGTCTTCAACTCCTGCGCATTAGCACACCACTGACCTAAAAGAGCATAAGGCTGCGAGAAAAAACAACTCATAAGTTATATCCAAGTTTGTTGGTAAATTGACATTAATTCTGGAGGTAAAGGCAATTGCAATTTTATCCGAAATCTTTTGTAAGACAGTTTTTGCTTTTGGCGTCGATCTTTGGGAAAATAACAAATCTGAGTCCCTTTTAACAAGGTAAACAGAGGGGACAACCCTTCACTCGTGATGCAAACATTTTCACCCTTCAACAGAGTGAACAACACCATCCAGAAAGGCCATCTGAGCCCTGGAAAGACAACAAAGTCCAGCCGGTTAAGATGGTTCTCGCCGTGGGGAGGGGGGGGGGAGGGGGCCGGGCTGCGCCCGGGGGCAGTCATGTGCCCCACCAGATGTAAGGTTCGCTGACCCGTCCTATGCGGTGACTGCTGGCGCGGCAGCTGTACCGTGTCTGAGAGACTGTGCAGTTTTATGTTGGAATTCACCTTGTTTTGATCTCAGGTCGGGTATGCCAATTGCTGTAGAGGGATCCTGTTGAACACTTTTGGGGTGCCAGATTTTGCACCCCACTTCCCATTTCTCTGGATTTAAAGGATCGTCAGGTTCTGGTGGATTTACCTCCTGCATTTCTAGTGTTGTGTTAGGAATTTCATCGTATGTAGGGTTAAACATTTCAAAAGACTGCGGCTCTGTCCTTGCTTTGGAGATAACAATGGTGGAGGAGTAGCAGCCGCTTGTAAGATAGTTTCTGCGGGTTTTAGAGCATTTAAAGCTGTATGCACTAATTTCAAAGTAATGATTTCCTCAGGGATTTTAAGTTGCAAGACTTTGTTCTTTCAAAATTCACTGTAAAATCTTTTGATGGAGCCTTCACTCCTTTCTAGGTGACTGTCCCATCCTTCAGCAAGCCAGAGGGGGGGCAGACCCGATTCCTGTTCAGGGCCTGTTGGACCCAGCCCCTGCTCATGGCTTTCTTCAGGTGGTACATTTGCAACAAAAGGACTTTTCTGAATGACGCTGGCTACTTTTTTCTCTGCTAACGCAACTTTTAACGCTTCATAAACCAAACGCCAAGTTGTTAATACTCGACTCGCATTCACATCACCCCTTGAAGTATGTTTAAAAGGTAATTCTCCTGCCTCCTTCCAAGTTAAAACACCAAAAACACGCGGTGATTCCGCGGGCACTCCATTACTTCTGAGTCAGGCTAACAACAGCTCGAAAGTCTGTTCTTCATATTTAGTCCCTCTCTTCCTTAGTTTGCTTTAACATCTTAACAATCCCTTTCTCCTCAGCTGACATACTCATCCCCATCGCGTTTCTCGGCTGCTCACCTGATCCTGATTACAGTGTTAATGGAAAAGGTGTCTGTACAGTCCCGGGGTCTTGGTGCAGCCGGCGAGACGATCGTTCAGCCGAGACGTCTCCTAATCCTTGGACTACAGCTTCTTCCTCCTCACAGCGTGTCGTTGGAGTCGCTGGAGATGGCAGTGTGGACGGAGGAAGCGCAGGATCCAAAAGCAGAAACAGCAGCAGCTCTCATGGCTCTCAAGGCTTGTAAAGTTTCATGGATCAGTCTCCACACAGTGGAGAATTTGCTCGCTTCCTTGGATCCCATACTAATTTCTTCCCACATATTCACTCCCTTATCAGCCCATGTCTGAACTTCAAAGGCAGCGTTAAAAAAGGGGATTAAGTCTTTTCTCCATGCCCAAAGCAGCAGAGACTTCAAGGTAGCTGGGTCATATTGTAAGCCTCTCACGGAGAGGATGTGTTGGAGGAGTTTAACCACTGCTGACTCTTCCTTCGTCAGTGTGGACCCCATCTCCTCCCCAGCCGCCTGCTTGATCAGGGCAGGGTTTCCAGGATTTCTTTTCCCGAATTGTGCGCTAGCGACTCCCAAGTGCTGGGGCAGCACTCGCCTTCGGCCGGCTTCCGTTCCCTCAGTCTTCGGTCTCCCTGGAGAAATCAGCCGTTGATGCTAATGCCGATCTGAGGGTCCCTGTTCGGGCGCCATTTGTTGCGGCGGGCTCTAGGACTCGACCAATATGATCCATAACTGTGGTGAATGACTTCACGGACCCCAATCTTGTGCTCGATCAGAATCATTTTATTGCTCAAGTGAATACCTCATATACTCATACAATAGTTACTAGAGCCAATCAGCTTTGGATTCGTGGCTTTGCGAATGCCAGTTCTCAGTTGATATTTTCCAGGATCTTTTGCAGCTGGATGTGTGAAAACAGCTTATCTCATGAGAACAGAGAAGGGAGGTGCAGGACACGCTGATCTTTCAGGGTCATGAGACAGTGCTGTTCTGTCTCAAATTATATGGTTTCCCACATCTCCCCCTTTTTTGTTTAGCCAGATGCTGTTGACGATAAGAACTGACATAATTCGGACTTCAGCTTGCTACCACTTTCTCAGAGGCCCACACAAACTACAATACTAAAAACAGACATAAGAACACAAGTGCTAATAGAAGACATTGAGATGTGAAGTGCATACCATAACCTGCTGGGTGTAAAGAAAGTTAATGTTTTCATGGGCATATGAGACAAAAAGATCCATTCCAGAGTCTTCAACTCCTGCATGTTAACACACCACTGACCTAAAAGAGCATAAGGCTAGTAAAAAGCATAAATTATATACAAATCTGTTGGTAACTTAAGATTGATTCTGGAGGCAAAGGAAGCTGCGATTTTATCCGAAACTTTCTGCAAGACAGTTTTTACTTCTGGTGTCAATCTCCTGGAAGATAACAAATCTGAGTCCCCTTTCAGCAAGGTAAATAAATGGGACAATTCTTCTGTTGTGATGCCTAAAAGGGGTCGTACCCAATTAAATGTTCCAAATAATTTTTGTAAATCATGAAGAGTGGTGACCTGATCAACAATAAGCAATGGTTGTGGGAACACTTGTGAAGTAAAAAGTTTCCATCCTAGATACTTCCAGGGCTGCTCTGTCTGCACCTTTTCCGGGGCTATCTGTAACCCGTAGATCTTTAATGATGATTCTAATTTAGCAAAAGCAGTGAGCAGTACATTTTGTGTTTCAGCAGCAAGGAGGATGTCGTCCATATAGTGATGTAAGTAGACCTGATTGAAGGATTGCCGCACTTCTTTTAGAGCTGCATCCACGACTATCTGGCAAATTGTGGGGCTATTCATCATACCCTGTGGCAGAACGACCCAATGGTATCGCTGCATAGTGATTCGAAGATCTGGTAGGAAAAACCTAACAGTACAATGTATACTGTTAAGCAGGTATTCTTTATTGTGGTGCCGGGCACACGGGGGATTTCTCCTCCAAATGTGCGCACCAGGCACCCTGTTGCTTCAGGTTAAATACAATCACACATGTAAATATGTCACAGAGGATGAACCGGACTCGACACGACGATCAATGTGATCAGGTGCAAGCCGTTTATTAGCCCCAGATAGCTCACATTTATATTCCCCATTACATACGCGGCGATCTCCCATTGACAATAATAAAATTAAATCACATAGCAACCCGATTATGATTGGTGTACATTACTTGTTCACGCGCTGTGCTCGTGGCTTTCTTGCCAGATGGCAGGTTCCGCTTCAGTATTCTGGACTCATTTTTCTTTACATTCATTCCTTTGTTTATACCACCGTTTGTCCTCTAGATGCCCTTGCGGCCTTATGCTATGGCTTTGCGGCCTTATGCTAAGGCTTCATGGCCTCATAGAGAAAATGCTGGATTGCTCACATGTCCCCAGTCCTTTAATGCTTCATCCTCCACATAAATATTCATTATATTTCTAGGAACTAATTAGCATATGTAAATATCTTTCACGCATGTCTGTTAGCATCTTTGGGTGGTCTTCGGGGGTCCCAAGATGAAGGCCCATCCTCTTCATCACTCTGTTCACTGATTGACATTTGTTTCTGCACAAACTCAGATCTAGGATCATGTATATCATGTCCTTCAGGTTGTTTGGCTCTGGTCTTGTTGCCCTCTTGGTGCCTCCTTATCTCTGTAGCTTGGCGCATTTGCCCTCCCAAGGCCGAGCAGTCTGGAGTAGAATTATTTAGGAGTCTCTTTTATCCCACAACCATCCCAATTATTTGCTGAGAACCAAGACCACTTTTGTTTCACTTAATTATTTTGTCTAACGACTAAGTGATAGCTTGTGCCTATGTCCTTCCACTACATTCCTTAATGAGAAAACAGGGATTAGTGTAACAGTTACATCATTAGATCACTATGCATGCAGAAATACAAGTTACAGTACTAAAGACTACTAAAAACTAAAAAATATTAAGGCTTTTTTGTTATAGTTTCACATTCCTTACAATCCCCTCTATCAATAGGTTTACTGTTGTTAATTGAAGGCACAGAAAATGCAAAATGAGTACAATCATCAGAGTGTAAAAAAATTGTAAAAAAACAGTCCTTTAAATCAATAACAAAAAGAGGCCAATCTTTTGGAGTCATAGCTGGGTTAGGGACACCAGGCTGTAGTGGCTGCATTGGGCTCATCACTGCATTTATAGCCTGCAGATCTTGCAATGATCTCCATTTACCAGACTTTTTTGGAATGACAAATATAGGGGTGTTCCATGGACTAGTAGATGGTACCAGGTGACCTAATGCCAGCTGTTTGTCCACGAGGAATTCTACTGCAGTAATTGAATTGTACACACTTTTTCCAATCAAGGGCTTGAGCATAAGCAAAACGGTTCTTGCCGCTCCGTTTCTGGGTCGGGCTGGGCAGACGTGCGGGGGGGGGGACCGGGCCAGGCTGCCGGTTGCCGATTTGCCGATCAAGGGGAGCCCGCTGGCTTGGCGGGAAGGGGCGGCGCGCGGGGGGCCGTGTGCCTCACCAGGTGTGAGGTTTGCTGACCTGTCTGGTGCTGCTGCTGGCGCTGTGGGCTGTGCTGCGTTGGAGGGACTGCGTGGCTTTAGGCTGGAATTCACCCTGCTTTGATCTCAGGTCGGGTACGCCGACTGCTGTAGAGGGGCCCTGTTGTACTTTTCTGTTTGCAAGCTGAAATAGCAAGATCTCAGCGACTTCCTCTTGTTCAATTTGTCTCATAACAGCAGTTTGTAACCAATCTAAAAACCGAACATGGGGTTCCTGAGATCCCTGTCGAATTGATACGAAAGACATTTCTCGCCAGCCAAGATCTGGCACCTTTCGCAAGGCCTTGAGAGTTAAATCCACGGCTTGTACAAATACCGGTCTTGGCAGTGTCGCTTGTGCTACCCCCGTGTCGTAATTTTGTTGACCCAGCAACTCGTTTTCTCCAATAGTTAATCCAGCAGAAATATTCTCCGTAACCTGTACAATTACAAGTTCCTTATATTCTGATACCCAGATGGTATATTGTGCAGATGATAGAACCATTCTAAGTATTGATTGCCAATCAGAAGGGGTCATGACATAAGATTCTCCTATAGCCTGTATAAGGTTCATAGTAAACGAAGCCTGGAGACCATATTCTCATATGGATTTACGAACCTCCTTAATAGCCTCGTATGGTAAATAAGCATACTCTGGGGCTTGGTTAGGCTTATATACTACAGGCATAGCTTGAAGGATAGAAACATCTCCTTTGCAGAATGCATCAATCCTACATTTATCTAACAATATGTTCAACTGTCCGACAACATTCAATGGTCCCGTACGAGTTAGAGGCTGTGTAGGAGCCAAAGGGAGGGTCTAGGAGCAGAAGGGAGCGTCTTAGGAGCAGAAGGGGGGGGTTGATGTGACATACGTAGTATTGATTTTTGTCGTTGTGCCTGTAAAATTTCATCTGCTGTGGGGGTGGGAGTTGCTGTAACCTTCACCAGACTTAGCGGCAGGTATAAATCAGGTCCGTCCTCGGTGTCTGTTTCCCCGGGATCAAAAGGGTCATCAGATTCTGGCAGATCTACCCCCCGCATTCCCTGTGTTGAGTTAGAGGTTTCATCGTATGCAGGACTAAATGTTTCAAAAGACTGCAGCTCAGTCTGTTCCTGCTTTTGCAAGAATGGAGGAGGGGCAGCCGACACTTGTAAGATAGTTTCTGCAGGTTTTAGAGCATTTAAAGCTGTATACACTGTTTTCCAAGTCATAATGATTTCCTCAGGGACTTCAAGCGGCAAGTCCTTTTTTGTCTGCAATTCCTCCCCCACCTTTGCCCACAATGAGCTATCATATGAACCTGAGGAAGGGTACCACGAGCAATAGTCTCTTATCCAAACTAACAATTTAACCAACTTTGTAACTGATAAAATCTCTTGATGGAGCTTTTGCTCCTTTGTAGATGAATGTCCCATCTTATAAATCCACAGCGGCTCACCTCAATCGTTCCAGCGAAGGGTGATGTCTCCTCTTGTGTGTGCGCACGCGTGCATATGTCTCTCCTCTTGGTCCCAGCTGCAGTTCACCACTGGTAATGATCTCCAAGTCTGAATATCTTCATATCCAAATATCTTTATGTCCAAATATCTTCATGTTGGAAAACCTACGTTCGGGCGCCATCTGTGGTGAATGACTTCACGGACCCCAATCTTGTGCTCGATCAGAATCATTTTATTGCTCAAGTGAATACCTCATATACTCATACAATAGTTACTAGAGCCAATCAGCTTTGGATTCGTGGCTTTGCGAATGCCAGTTCACAGTTGCTATTTTCCAGGATCTTTTGCAGCTGGATGTGTGAAAACAGCTTATCTCCTGAGAACAGAGAAGGGAGGCGCAGGACGCGCTGATCCTTCAGGGTCATGAGACAGTGCTGTTCTGTCTCAAATTATATGGTTTCCCACACATAACAGTCAACTTTATTAGCAGAGAATGTGGATTATATAGACAGCACTCGGTACAGCATTCGGTTATGATTGGTCACTATTCCTAGAGCATCTATTAATAGAACACCTGTTTACTTGCAGCCGGACTTGGAGTACCTGTTTATCCACAGCCGGCCTCTCGATGGCCTTGAGGTCTGTGCTGCTACAGATCGATCAAGCCCATATTCAGAGTGTCTGGGTTGCTCACAATATGTCCCTGTTCTTCCAGAAATTTCACAGTATACCACAACTATAAGACCAGCTCTGCTGAGCATCGGCAGGTGGCACTGCATACAGGTATATAGGCTTCTTCCTATCCTTCAGCTTTCCACATCCAAGAGATAAAAATGTCCTTTCCCACTGGTAAGAGTTGCAGTAAGTTTAGAAGATGTTTAGGACAGAGAAACATCTTCAGGGCAGCTAACACTGAGGGTGAGAAGAGACAAGACAGTCATCGGGCTGGAGAACCTCCAGACTATGCTGGTATGCCCAGGGCTGAGTAAGTTAATTCACAGCTATGAGACCTTCCCACATAACTTCCTTGCATTACAGCTCTATTCCAAACTCATACTTGCAGTAGCAGGTACTGCAAGTATGAGTTGCCTCCACCTCATTCTTCCCCACTAGGTTCAAATTCCATAAGTTATTGTTTTGGGTTCGGCCAGGACAGGGTTAATTTTCACCAAGAGCCAGGGGGGAACACAGCCAGGCGGGCTGACCCAACCTGACCAAACAGAGCAGGGTATTCTACACCATGTGCCATCATGCTTGGTTCCGGTTAGGGGGGGAGCGGCGCGGCAGGAACTCAGTCACGGCTCGGGAGCGCACGGCGGCAGCGGGCGGTGAGAGTTGGTCTTTGCGGTCTGCCTTCTGTGTGTTGTGTATTCTCCTTATCTGTATCGTTGTTGCTACTGTTCCCTTTGTTTGCTGTTCTGTTAAACTGCTCGTACCTCGACCCACCAGTTTCTGCCTTGTCTCTTTCCATTCTCCTCCGCCCGCCAGCAGGGGGAGGGGCAGCCACGTGGTGCTCTTGTTACGGGCCGCAGCCAAACTATAATATTAAATTTGGCACCCAAGCGTGGGGCGGGGATAACGGAGGGTTGAGCAGAGTGTGTTAAAACAGCTTTCTTAGATTTTGTTAAATTTTGTTATATGCATTTCCTGTGTTAGTTAAGTAGTCGCTGGTAAAAAATGTTGCTGATTTAATCAGATGGCTCTGGTAATTGAATGATTGCTTGCAGTATGTTTTCCCTGTGGTGCTGTTCATTACCTCGTGGAAAAGGATCAGGATGATGATTTTGCTGTACTGTATGATATTGACTTATGACATGATAACATCACTGTGCATGAAATTAGGCTTTTATTTGCATGCGGCACTGCGGTCATTTCCATACCTCGGATCCTATGTCTTAGAATTTGTTAATAGTCGAACCCACTCTATGGGGAAAACCGGAGGGCATACATTCCCCCACTCTTTCACCCCCCTCTCTCCTTCAGGCCAGTCCTAAAGGCTTCTGAGAATTTCAAGTACCCGTGGGATGCTCAGGCCAGCGGGTTTCTATTGTTATGTCTCCTGAATGGGTTTCAGGTTTTGTTTAGGGTTAAACAAGTAGTTAAGAACATCCTGCAGAGACCTGCCCCGGGGCTGGATAGCTGTGAGTGGCTGGGTGTGTGGGATAGCATGGGCAAGTACCTAGGGCAGTGGGCACCCGCCGATGTTTTTTGAACTCACCCCTGAGCAAGTGCAGAATCCGGACAAACTAGTAAAGTATCTGCAAAAAGTGTGCTGCCACCCTGGGAACTCCAGAGAGACACAAATCACCGCAATGTGCTGGGGTATGGCCCCCGCCTACCGAGCTGCCCTGTTCAACACTATTCAGTGCCTTAAAGGGGAAAGAGGGGGAAATGAAGCTGAAGGAACTGCAACTGGCGCTGCCTCCCCAGCCGGCCCTGCAGCCCCTCCAGCCCAGCAGGCAGTCACAGCCCCCCCAAACGGCTACACCGCTGCCACTGCCATGATTGCAGGGGAGGCCCCGGTTGCCCCAGTGGGCACGGAAGCTGCTCCAGCCCCACTTCCAGCAGCAGGCATCGCAGCTGAGCCCAATAACCAACCTGTGTGGGAAGCAGTCGCCCCTGTAAAACTAAAGAAAGACGCAAAGAGAGCAGATCGCTCTGGGAAGGGTAACAATGAGCCAGGGTCATCGCAGACGACAGAGACAGAGATCATCACCCGGTCCCTGTCCCTGAGTGAGCTGCGAGACATGCGGAAAGATTTCAGTTGCCACCCAGGCGAGCACATTGTCACCTGGCTGCTGCGGTGCTGGGATAACGGGGCCAGCAGCTTGGAATTAGAGGACAAGGAAGCCAAGCAGCTGGGATCCCTGGCCAGGGATGGGGGTATTGACAAGGCCATTGGGAAAAAGGAACAAGTCCTCAGCCTCTGGAGGAGGCTTCTGTCAGGCGTGAGGGAGAGGTACCCCTTCAGTGAGGATTTTGTATGCTATCCTGCCAAGTGGACCAATATGGAAAGGGGTATTCAGTACTTGAGGGAACTGGCTGTGTGGGAGCTGGTTTACTATGACACAGACGATGAGCAGGTACCCACAGACCCAGATGAAGTCCAGTGCACAGCATCTATGTGGAGGAAGATTGTGCGGAGCGCACCATCCTCATATGCCAACTCACTGGCAGTAGTAGACTGGAAAGGTGAGGAGGCACCAACAGTGGATGAGGTGGCTGTCCGACTCTGGCAGTATGAGGAAAGTCTCTCTTCCTCCCTTGTCTCAGCTGTGGAGAAACTGGCCCGGGAGGTCCAGCAAATCAAAGAGAATATGTCCTACTCCCCACCTGTACGGGCCAGTGTCTCAGCTATTAGGGGCAAGCGTTCCTCTGCTCAGGAGAGAGGATACAGAGGCTACACACCATGGGGAACCCTGTGGTTTTACCTGCGTGAACACGGACGGGACATGAGGAAGGGGGATGGAAAACCCACCTCAAGTCTAGAGGCATGACTGCGTGAGGTGCAAGGTAAAACAATCACAAAAGGGGATTCTGCTAGGAAAAATGCCGCTCCAGGTTCCAGCAGCCAGCTCTCCAGACCAGGTAGACAGTTTGATCTTGATTCCGATCCTCTGGAGGGGACCTCCAAGTCATTTTTACAGCAGGTGACCAGCAAATTCTGTGACCAGGATTAGAGGGGCCCTGCCTCCAGCCAGGTGGAGGAAAGGGACAACAGCGTTTATTGGACGGTGTGGATTCGGTGGCCTGGCATGTCAGATCCACAAGAGTATCAAGCTCTAGTGGACACTGGTGCACAGTGTACTTTAATGCCATCAGAGTTCAAAGGGTCAGAGTCCATTTGCATTTCGGGAGTGACAGGGGGGACCCAAGAGCTGAGTGTATTGGAGGCTGAAGTGAGCCTCACTGGGCAGGAGTGGCAGAAGCACCCCATTGTGACTGGCCCCGAGGCTCCGTGCATCCTTGGCATAGACTATCTCAGGAGAGGGCCTAGTCGTGCTAACTCTCAAGCTACATCAACCCCAACAGTGATGCAACTAACACCAATTGAGCAAATGTTTTTAAAGCAATGATAAGACAGCTTAGCTTTTTATTGAAAGAAAAGGGGGGAGATGTTTGGGTTAATGTAACTTAAGAGGTAGCATGACTAGGCCGCTTAAGCAAAACAGCCTAACTGAACAGGCCGCTGGAAAGGGCAGCTAAGAATAGCCATTGAGAAAGTGCTGACAGTGCACATGATGTGGGTTAGCAAAAACAAGATGTGTTCAAGGACATGGAGGCGGTCTGTTGCTATTGGCGTTAGTGCATAGTTACCAATCATAAGGGAATATGTGGTGCGTGAACAGCGCGTGATTTATGTCTGTAGCCTATCTGCATAAGGGTGATCGCGTGTACAGATATGAAAAATGTATATAACCATGCAAGCGGAGCAATAAAGTGAACTGACTGTGCATTGCATAAATGTGTGAGAGTCGTTCCTGTCCCTGCACGGATGCTGAAACTCGGCACATCACAAAAATTTTCTTTGCAGTTGCCTCTAGTGCCTTTTGTGTTATGCATATTATACACGGAACCAGTATAGTCACTGCCATAATTATTACAACAATAAGCAATAACATTTTGATTAGTGACATTAACCAGCCAGAAATTCCCCATCCACCAAGAAGGTTATTCAGCCAACCCCACCCATTGTCAATCTGTAACTCATTAGTACGCTCCATCAGCTCTTGTATACTTTTATGGATTGATTGTGAATTATCGCTCAAATTCATACAATACATCCCATGAAAATCTTGACACCCGTGTCCTTGTGCCAATAACAGGAAATCTATCGCTGCCCTATTTTGTAGGGTTGTGTGTCTTACTGAATCTAAAACCACGGCCATCTTACTTAACACCATAGTTGTCAAGTTGGTCTTTTTGCCAAGCCAGCAAGTGATTTTGCTTAATTCTGCCAATGCCTTTGCACTAGCAACTTGGGGCAGGAACAAACTGGTGGCTATAATCCCTCCTCTGTTCCATAAGTCGATATTGTCTGAGCAATCGCTCCCCACCACGCTGTGTTTTTTCCGAAATCCTTTCATGTGAATATGATTAAGTATAATGGTGATGTTCAGGGTTAGTATCGTTAATCTGCCGATCGAACAGGGACCTCCCACTGCTCCGGAAGGAATGCCTTGCCATGCCCTATCTCCACATATTAAAAAGACACCCGAGAGTAACTGGCACGGCAACACTACCCCAGGGGCACCATGTGTCCTATTTCGCTTCATCTCATTACACCATAATGTTTCATTTCGAAATGTTAAACTAGTAGGAGTGACGTCGATGGTGTTGGTACCATTTTTGAAGTACTCTGGGCGCTCTGCTATGTTTTTGAATTTAAAGAACAAGCAGGCACTCATGTTGACACTTCCCAATATATTCAGTTCTTGTGGCTCATGCGATGCTACAGGCAGACGATTGTCCCAGGTGTCCCAGCTATCCACACATGCTGAAAGATTAGAACATTTGCCCCTTATTAATGGAGATTTAATTTTTTCCGGGACAGCCAAGACATTTTCCAGTGGGACGCCTACGAGACACGTATGAAATGGTTGTTCTGGAGTAGCCATAGAGGCACAAAAGGTTGTTTGATTCAGCGTTCTCATTAGAGTGACCCAAATATTGGTGGTGTTCCAAGGTGTTAGGGGGTGACTCTGTATCCCTACTACGACTATCGTTAGCGACGCCAAGAGCGCTGCCATTGTTTCTTTTGACCCTCCCATTCTTTATCTGTTAGCTGCCAGCTTCGCGGGACTAATACTCCCTGACCACACTCAGCGCCTATGATTCAAGTGACCTCTCTGTTATGTTTCTTACAGTAAAGTTTCAACAACCGGAATACTAATGTGGCAGTCGTACGGGATTCCAAATTCTCAATTAGCCCTATTGCCAATTCTAAGTTGCATTGTTGTCGGGTTCTCTCCAGCCCAAACAATCGTGCACCAGGTAAGGATTCAGTGGGACAACCCAATAGTTCTTTGAAACCATCCTGATATGAATACCGGTCAATATATGTACTACATCTCGGGCATAATCAATGATTGTCCTTATCGCTAAGATGAACTACCCTCCAATGTCCACTGTCACACAACGGGCACCATAGTCGTATCCACGGTCTACATTGGTACCCGTGACGTGGACAAGCGCTCTCCAACTGCTGCTGTTCTGCGTCGTGAACTGTCTATGTTGTAACCCTGTGAAAAAGGCGGTGTCGTCAGGTAGTACTGATAACAGCTATACATCGTTAGGATGTAGCGCCTTCAACCACGGGGTTAGTGTCTTTGTTAACCAGGCCCACCATCTTTTTATCACCTCCTCTTCTTCTTCCGTGTTCATTCAAGATGGGCTTGATCCATTTTGCCGGCACCCACTCCGTCTGTCCATTATCTGTAGAAACACAAGCGTATCCCCTCCCCCAAGTGAGTAGTCGTACTGGACCTTCCCAAACCCCTTTATCTGGGCGGAATACCATTACTAACACCACATCATTGTTATAGACATTTTTGTTTGTTCCCCTGTGCCGAACAGCTGGGGGGTCACTATGACCTCCTCTAACATTCAACCAATTCAGGACAAAAAGGGTTTTGTGTAGACAGTCTATCAGGGATTGCTCTCCCCCCTTTTTTAAAATATTTAAATGATCTTTTAGTAAGCGATGGGAACACTCAACAATAGCTTGACCGGTGGAGTTGTATGGGATGCCCCGTACATGCTTAACACCCCACCGCTGGTGGAAACGGGCCACCACCTGAGACCTGTAGGCTGGGCCATTATCAGTTTTAATTTGTTCAGGTACTCCCAACACAGCACATATCATTGGGTTGCTTTGGCATTGGTAGAAGTAGCTGCTGTTGTCCAGATGTCAGCCGAACACGTATCGACAGAGACATGGATGTGCTTCAAACGCCCAAACTGGGGGAACTCGGTCACATCGGTTTGCCAAAGTTGTCTGGGCTGTAGACCTCAAGATTTACACCACCATCCTGTATAGGAGTGAGTCTCGCACAGTCAGGGCAGGCTGCAACAATAGCACGCGCATCTGCTTTATATAATGAAAACTGTCGTTGCAGCGCTGCCTTTTCTACCATTGATACAGTGGAACCCATACTGTTGATGTTCACGGCCCCCAGCGTGCTGCGGATCCGCTCCTGCCTCTATCGGGCAGCATAGCTTACCTCGTCGCTGGCCGGCAGTCCCCTGCGTTCTTCGGCTGCCTTGTGGTATCATGTCGGGGTCACCACAATGCCGCGATCAGCATTCATGCAGGAACAGGAACGACACTTACGCATTGATGCAATGTACAAATAGTTTACAGGAAATATTAAACAAGAAGTCCACAGAGTAAAATTCTGATGATGGTAATGCAAAATACATCTTCAGGAAAGTAGGAAGAGCAAAACTTAGAAGGTGAGGATAGCCTACATTTCCTGAGAAAACTAAAAGCATATGCCCATTTCGAAAGTGAGTGCAGTAGGATAAAAGAAGTCCTGAGAGAAAGGGCACTTGATCTTTTATCCCTCTTTTTTTTTTTCCTTGCAAGATTCCTGGCCTTCTGAGGAAGGACACTAAAGCAGAAATGCAGGTAATATGTAGTGCTCACCAGGATTTCTAAAGCATGTTTAGAAGAAAAGAATTTTCAGAAAACTGCAGACTCAGAGAGAAATAGATGACATTTTGTCCTTATTGAATCCAGCGGCTTTGTATTGATTATTTGCTGCAGACATAAGGGCAATTCTGAATAAAGGACAAACAGAAGGGGGTGATGAGTATCCATTCTGAAAAGTGGCACCTCTAAGTATTTGTGTTTGTGTACCAGGTCAGCTCAGGCTATTTAGATTGACAGTGGACATCATCAAGTCTCATTAAGTCCATGGTCTGGATAACCGAGGACAGCCTCATGTTTGAAGATTCAGGTTTCAGCTTGCTTTGTGATAAGTAAAGAAAGTTAAATCCTAAAGTGAGATATTCAGGGAAATCTTAGGATGATTTTCAACACTTTGTTTTTTGGGAATACCCAGAAAGTTGGAGAGCCCCCAAAAGCAGCTTTCACAGAATTTAGTTCATTTGGAGCAAAGCTCAATTGGTCCAGACAGGAATTGTCTTAGAAGTTTGGAAGAAAACTCTTTTACTCTCCTGTGCCATAGAACTAGTCCAATGATGGATGGTGGCAGGGGCAAACTTTTGGGAAAGGCAATTTCACTTCAAAAAGAGCTTCTCCCAGACCGCTGTAGAAACCTGGACTCTGGGGCCTCCATTTTCCTCCCTCCACCCTACCTAGGAACTTTATACAGTTGAAAAGAAATCTGAACAATCACAGGGAGATTTGGCTGGGAATGCTGAGAGCTGGCAAGGCCCTGCTCCCTCCCTAACTGCAGTGGTTTATGATCATTAAAGTTAGTCTCTCTAGGAAAAAAAAAAAGAAAAAGCAAAATATGAAAGTGCATGAATCATACATTCCAAGCAGTAAAACCATAAAATTACAGAACTTAGACTGTATGATTTTCCTGTCCCTCCCCCACTTCGCCTCTATTCCCTGACTTAAAATAGAGAGAAGAAAGCTGCAGAGAAGTGAGACCAGGGATTAAATGAGTCAAGAAGGGAATCAGTGGAGCTGCTCTGAGATCTGTAGGCAAAGCAAACAGGGAGCAGCAAAAAAAATAACTAGTAACATGGAGGGGGGGGGGAAGCATATTAGAAGGGTCACAATGGATTTATCTACATTTATTTAGGATCACTTATTCTGTTCTGTGCCTCAGACCCTGAAGTGATATTAGGATCTCACACATGCATTGCAAGAGAGAATCCTCCACCTTCTAACCTAAACAGGCAAAACAGTGCAAGGTGGAGAGGAATAAGCCAAACAGAAAAGACGTTTGTGACCCATCACTGTTCAGGGGACAGAACAGCCTGGAGCCCTACCAGGGATGACAATTCAGTTTTGAGAATACAGTGCCCCAGTTATAACTGTATTGACCAGTGCAGTCTCCATGCACAAGTGCTCTAACTTCCTGGAGATACACATCACCAAGAAAAATGCACAAACTTATCCATTTTCACATTTTCCTTCCTGGATCTGCGTTATTCTGATTCATGTATCAGTCAGTCAGGGTTAAAATTGAGTTAAACCCAAGAGTAACAACAGTTATAGGGATGGCTCTTAGTTCTGTTTTAACAATTTGTCATCTTAGTTTTTGGAGGACATTTTTGCTACAGCTGGTAACATTTAGGTCTGAAAGACTTTATGAAATGAAACAAAACCAAGCACAGCCAATGCAAAAAGGGCAAGCAGCGTTTTGCTCATTTTGCTTTCAACATTTCTTTTCCTATTTGGAAAAATCAGCACACCAAACTCAGTGAAACCCTATCTCCCTTTGGCACAAACCATCACAGCTTCACTGAAATGAATACTCTAACTAGGAAAATGGGCAAAGTAGTGTAGCGTTATTGTCACACCCCTGTCCCAGCAGGTGCACATGTGCTCTTACAGAGGTAAGTAACATGAGCTTCCCTCGGAGGAAAGAGAAGTAGGTTTGACCAAGCAACTTTGATGAAGAAAGCCAAGACGCTGCCAAAGCTGGGAAGAAGATGTGAAATAGTCATCAACATGTTAATGATGGTTCTTTAGAAACAAATGCTTTGGAAAAGGCAAATTTTAGATTTTCCATGTTTCCTTGCACTTGCAGAACTCAGCCTAAATCCCTGTGCTGTTTAATGGAGAAGTTTCATTCAATTAGAGGGTTGATGATGTTCCTATCAGCTCTTCACTTCATTAAATCAAAATGACTGTGGAAGTTGATTTTGACTAAACCCCTAGGTTAGAAGTGCCAATTATGGAGCCTGATGAAGGAGGAAATTTTAGAGTCAGAACAGCATAATAAAGGAGAGTATGTTTGAGTCCAGCAGCTTGTTGTGAGCCCTAATACTGCTTTGTCACGTGATCTTGGGAGAGCCCCCTCACCTTTCCATGCCTTACTTCTGCTTTTCCACTTCTAATGCACACCTTCTATAAGCGTTCTCCTTTCAAAGTAATGAAAACCTAATGAAAAGCAAAAAGCAAAAGTCTTGCCTGTTCCAGCTCAAGAACTTTAAGATTTTAGATAAAACCCAGAGGTTTAGAATGAAATTTATGGTCTGAAACCTAATTTTAGGGTAACTAAGCTGCCCTGAGGCTTTACATCAGTATTTCAAATTGTCCATTTAATGATACTTTGTATGAGCAGTTTTGTTCAAATAACTGTACTTTTTGTAAAGGCAGAACAAAATGTCATAGGAGAGATTAGGGTAATCTGTAAACAAAGGATACCCACGTCCAAAACAACAGCTATCATCTGAAACATTATGACAAACCCAAGGTTCATCTTCCAGTTCTGGGCACAAGAAAACATAAAAGTTCAGTGACACATCCCAAAATATGATGACAGCCTATCAGCACAACTCCCTGCAGTACCTGGGCTTTGGGCTCTCATGTGACTCACAGCAGAGGATAATAAATGGCTCCACTTCTGACTGAAAGCTGTGTTGCCTTTGTTGGCGTGGCGACCTGGTTCAGGAACGGCACGGCGACCAACCCCAGGCCGCTCGGGCCATCAGCTCGCAGACACCAATGTGGTGGACGGCAAATGGCGTTTATTGACGGGTAGCACAGTATTATATAGCTTAGGTTTACAGCGTCACTTCCGTCTGCTTACACCTATGGGCTAAACGCTACTGGTTATCAGGAGAGGAGGGGGGGCCTACCTTTCCGTACAGCACGACATCTTCCGACCGCCAGGCCCTAACTATCCACATTTCCCCCCTCCTTATGCTTAACTAAATAGGTTAATATAAAATATAAAAGTGTTAATACTTAACCTTAAGACTTAAACTTAATATCTGGCCAGACTTAACCTTACTTAACCTTAACTACAATTTAAAAAATGTAAATATTAAAATCTTACGATTACAAAGATAAGGTACCTTAGACAAATGCATTTGTAAATTAGCTAAAATATAATCTTAAAAATTCTATTGTTATTCTTATTCTTATTCTATATTGTACAGTAGTGTTAAAAAGTATATGCTATAAACTTGAATAGAAAACATAAGGCACAGTAAACAGGTAGAAGTTAACTTTTAGGGACGATTGAGGGTAACACTGGGTAGGTACATTTTTAAAGCAGTTGTTGGTGTTCTACGAACATGATGTTAACTTTCTCTAGCCGACTCTTGACGAATGACACGATCTTGTTCAGTATACAGGGTCCAAAAATTAGTGTCATTACGATCATCGCGATCAGCCCTATCAAGGTGGATATCAGGGTGGTTAACCATGGCGAATGGTTAAACCACGACTCAAACCATCCTTGTTGGGCTTCTTTGTCTCTTTTTCTTTTTTCTAGACCTTCTCTAAGTTTGGCCATGGTATCTCTGACTACTCCGGTGTGATCAGCATAAAAACAGCACTCTTCCCCTAATGCAGCGCAGAGGCCTCCCTGTCGCAAGAAAAGAATATCCATTCCCCTCCTATTTTGTAACACAACTTCTGATAGTGAGGAACTTCCAGGCTTGGACAGAACGTTTGCTGACTTGTCATCTTCTTTGGTCACCGGGGTATACGGGTTACGGGGGTGTCCGATGATCCGGTCCTGTGAACAAAAACTCACAGTTTTCATTAGTTTTATTCTGGCTAGTATGGTGCTAACAGCCACCTGGATCGGGGTTAGATGCTCTTCCTTCGCGACATGCTTAATCATGTCTGCAATACACGACCCCGCTGATAGTGATCGCAGGATTTCTTTGGTTGTCGAATTACACTGCTGATGTAAACATTCTGCTACGACTGGGCCTTTTGCCTCCACAGGCAAGGCTGATGAATCGACCGCTGCTTGGAGACGATCCACAAATGTTGTGAAGCTCTCACTCTCACTTTGCTTAATTGTGGACCATGGCGATGGTTTGGCAATGACTTTAGAGGCTATGTGAATAGCTTCTCTGGCCGCACGAGTAGTTGTAATGACTTCATGGGCCCGCAGGCCCTGGGCTTGTGCCTGGGGAGTAATCACTGTGGGATCTGTGCCCATTAACCACTGCAGGCTGGAGCCATGCAGTGGATGGTCTGCCCCAGTTACTTGGGCCAATTGCCTCGCACAGATGTCCTCCCATTCTTGTTTAAAAACGATCATCCCTGCCCCGTCAAAGATCAATCTACAAGTTTGTTTTATATCGAACGGGAGCATATCGTCTCCCCCGAAGACACCATCTATGAGGGCGGAGACAATGGCAGAATTAAGGCCTTTATCTGCCATTGCCTTAACAATCGCTTGTATATCCTTAGGGTTTATCGGTGTGTGGACCCTCTGTCCCCCGTCCGTCACCCGGACCTGGAACGCTAGTGCGGCCGATGGGGCCCAGTCGGCGCACGTAATCTTTATTTTCCTCCAGTCCGTGAGAGGGATTTCTCCCCCTCGCGGTTTCTCTTTAATTTGGATGGGGATATTTTGGCTCTTGACTTTATTTATCTTTGTTTTCTTCTCTTCTAAACTTAAATTAGTTACGAGCCACTCATCCCCGCTAGTGTTTGACTCGGAGTCGGAACTCGACTGACTGGTTACTTCCGGTCTCCAGTACGTTTTTGCCGAGCTCCGGCCCCCTCCCCTATGGGCGGGCCGCTCCTCCCCCCGCCCAGGCCCGCCCCGCCCTCCGCTCGGCGGGGTGCCCACCTCACAGGCGCATCTTTTGAAATGCACGCGCCGGTTGGCTCTCTGCCCCCCGCTGGCCCCCCTTTCCCCTTCTAGGTCGCTCCTACCGCTCCTCTCCCCCCTGTTCTCCTCCGCCTCCCCTTTGTGTGCGCTTGATAACTTTAGCGCTTCCTCCCTGTTATCACCAAAGGAATTTTCATCCCGCCTTTCCCCTTTGTGCTCGGTGCCATCTTGGGGCGCATAGGGCGGTGGTGTGGCCCAGACTTTATCAGACTCTGTTTCTTTCGCGGCGCCCCTAGCCTCCTCGGCTAACCCGCCCCAGAAGGATTTAGCTTGTTTCTCTCCCTCCGTAAGCGGATCGGGGTCCGGGAGTTGAGGGGACGTGTCGCCCTCTTGCTGATTTTTAGGCTCAGCAGAACCGTTATCGTCTGGGGGGTGCGAAGTCTGTGTAGCTGCCCCGATTCCCAATTTTGGGGTAGCTAACAAACAGTTCTTTGCCGCCTTCCAGGTCTCCTGCTCTTGTATAGCTTTCTGCAGAGCCTGCACGACTTTCCCCCACGACTTAAGCTTTTTCCCACAACCCGAGGACATTGTTTCCTCGGCTAACGCTTTAGTGCACTTATCCCACACCTCAGGGTGGAGAATATCCACCGGCTGGTCAATGACCCCAATTTGCAAAAGCCTCGCAACTGCGAGCGTAAAATCTTTGGGCTTACAATCAATTCCCCACTGCTTATGTAATTGCGATACGACCTTCACAAGGGCTTCCATCCTCCTTGTTGGTCCGGGAGCGTCCTCCCCGCCGGGCTGGTCCCGCCGCTCCGGCCGCCGTTCACCCGACTCCAGGCGAGTCTTTCCCGGGTTTCGGCACCACTTGTTGCCTTTGTTGGCGTGGCGACCTGGTTCAGGAACGGCACGGCGACCAACCCCAGGCCGCTCGGGCCATCAGCTCGCAGACACCAATGTGGTGGACGGCAAATGGCGTTTATTGACGGGTAGCACAGTATTATATAGCTTAGGTTTACAGCGTCACTTCCGTCTGCTTACACCTATGGGCTAAACGCTACTGGTTATCAGGAGAGGAGGGGGGGCCTACCTTTCCGTACAGCACGACATCTTCCGACCGCCAGGCCCTAACTATCCACAAAGCTGAAATCAGGAAGCTGATAAGAAATGTTGGTCAATGTTCCATGGTGGAGTATGACTTTTAATAGTTCCCCTGTGGGGACCTGAGAGCCTCTGGGAAGGTGAGGGCACACATGCAAGAAAACATCCTTGAGAACATCTGGGAACACGAGTTGCAGCACCTGCCTCACCATGGTCTTCAGCACGAGCTGCAAGGGAAAACTCTCTGCTCCAGCATCTCGAGCACCTCCTCCCTCTCCTTCTTCACTGACCTTGGTGTCTGCAGAGTTGTTTCTCTCACATTGTCTCACTCCTCTCTCTCGACTGCTGCTTTCCAAGCCGGTTTTTTCCCCTTCTTAAATATGCTATCACAGAGGCACTACCACCATCGCTGATTGGCTTGGCTTTGGCCAGCGGCAGGTCCGCCTTCGAGCTGGCTGGCACTGGCTTCATCAGACATGGGGGAAGCTTCTTGCAGCTTCTCACAGAAGCCACCCCTATAGCCCCCCCCCCGCTACCAAAACCTTGCCATGCAAACCCACAACACAAAGCTTGGGCAAACCTACAAGCAGGGTTGTAATCTGCAGACCTGTGGAGCACTTTTGTTCTTGCAGCATTGCTTTGCTTTACAACTCTACAGCACTGGTGGGAAAAATAAAAAACTAGCCAGAACTGGAAAGACTAATTCCTAAAGACTAATTAAAGAGAAGAGTCATAGTTGTAGGAGACTCCCAGCTGAGGGGAACAGAGGGTCCGATATGCCGGGCAGACCCTCCTCTCAGGGAAGTCTGTTGCCTCCCGGGAGCACGGGTCAAGGACATTGCTAGGAAACTTCCTAGACTGGTCTGACCCTCAGACTATTATCCTCTACTGCTCTTCCATGTGGGTGCGGACGAAGGTGCAGTAAGTATCCCGAAGGCAATTAAAAAAGAATTCAAAGCCCTAGGACGATTAGTAAAGGAATCTGGAGCACAGGTTATCTTTTCATCACTCCTTCCAGTGGTGGGCAGAGATGTTGAGCGACATAGACAGACTCAGTCTATCAACACATGGCTCCGTGACTGGTGTCACCGCCACAACTTTGGGTTCTTTGACCATGGGATGACATAAACAGCACCAAGCTTGCTGGCATCAAATGGGGACCAGCTTTCTCAAAGGGGGAAGAGGATCTTTGCCCAGGAGCTCGTGGGGCTCATGGACAGGGCTTTAAACTAGAGGTGAAGGGGGAAGGGGAACCTATCAGGCTTGCCAGCGACAGGCTAGGGGAGGATACACAATGGTTAGAGGGATGGGGGGCTAGTAGGAGCCCTCAACCCGTTGCCCAGCAGCAGGTGAGGGACACTGCAGCAATGTGGAAGTCTTGCCGAGGGGAGACGGAGGCACCTGAGGTATCAGGTGCCAACAAGAAAATACCCATGAAACACCTCAAGGGAAAAAAGGGGTGCTCTGCTATGAAGGTAACGAGGCCGACAGCTCAGATGAAATGCCTCTATACAAATGCACGCAGCATGGGAAACAATCAGGAGGAGTTGGAAGCAGTCGTGCTGCTGGAAAACTACGACTTGATTGCCATCACGGAAACTTGGTGGGATGAATCCCATGAATGGAATGTGGCTCTTGATGGCTACAGGCTATTCAGAAGGGACAGGCGAGGAAGGAGGGGCGGGGGCGTTGCCCTTTACATCAAAAAAACACTACAGAGTGAAGAGCTGTCCCTGAAGAATAGCCACGAGCAGGTCGAAAGCTTATGGGTAAGAATCGGAGAGAGAGGCAACAAAGGGAACCTAGTGGTTGGTGTCTACTACAGGCCGCCAGATCAAGAGGAGCTGATAGACGAAGCGTTCTTCCTCCAACTCCAGGAGGCTTTGCGCTCACAGGCTCTCGTCCTACTGGGGGACTTCAACCACCCCGACATCTGCTGGAAAAGCAACACGGCAAGCTGTAGGCAATCCAGCAGGTTCCTAGAATGCATTGAGGACAACTTCTTAAGCCAGGTAATAAGCACCCCTACCCGAGGGGATGCGATACTAGACCTGGTGGTCACCAATGCGAGTGAGCTCGTTGGGGATGTCAAGATCAAAGGCAGCCTGGGCTGCAGTGACCACGCGCTGGTGGAACTAACGCTACTGAGGGAAATGGGAATAACGAAGAGCATAGTCAGGACCCTAAATTTTAGGAGGGCAAACTTCCAGCTCTTCAAGGAGATAGATAGTCAGAAGGACTCCCTGGGAAACGGTCCTCAGGGACAGGGGAACAGAACAGAGCTGGCAGGTCTTTAAGGATGTATTCCGCAGAGCGCAAGAGCTCTCGATCCCCAAGTGTAAGAAGTCGGGCAGAGAAGGGAAGAGACCGTCATGGCTGAGGCAAGAGATGCTGGTCAAACTAAGGAAGAAGAGGGAACTGCACAGGCAGTGGAAGCAGGGACTGGCTTCCTGGGAAGAGTATAGGGAAGCTGCCCGGTTGTGTAGGGATGGGGTCAGGAAGGCCAAGGCACAGCTGGAGCTGAACTTGGCAAGGGATGTGAAAAATAACAAGAAGGGCTTCTACAGGTATGTCAGCCAGAAAAAGATGGTCAAAGAAAGCGTACCCCCACTCATGAGCGAGACCGGCGAACTGGCAACAGCAGATGAGGAGAAAGCTGAGGTACTCAACAATTTTTTTGCCTCAGTCTTCACTGGCAACCTCTCTCCTCACCCCTCCCGAGTCTATGAATGGCATGAAGGAGACCAGGAGGGTAAAATCCCTCCAGCTGTAAGTGAAGACCAGGTTCGGGACCTCCTGCAGAACCTCAATGTACAGAAGTCCATGGGACCTGATGAGATGCATCCCAGAGTCCTGAGGGAATTGGCTGATGTAGTTGCCAAGCCACTCTCCATGATATTTGAAAAGTCATGGCAGTCAGGGGGAAGTCCCCAGTGACTGGAAAAAGGGAAACATTGTGCCCCTTTTCAAAAAGGGTAGAAAGGAGGACCCTGGGAACTACCGACCTGTCAGCCTCACCTCTGTGCCTGGGAAGATCATGGAACAGATTCTCCTAGAAGATATGCTAAGGCACATGGAGGATAGGGAGGTGATTCGAGACAGCCAGCATGGCTTCACCAAGGGCAAGTCCTGCCTCACCAACCTAGTGGCTTTCTATGATGGTGTAACAACAAGGGTGGACAAGGGAAAACCTATGGATGTCATCTATCTGGATTTTTGTAAAGCCTCTGACACGGTCCCCCACAACATCCTTCTCTCCAAATTGGAGAGCCATGGATTTGATGGGTGGACCGTTCGGTGGATAAGGAATTGGTTGGATGGTCGCAGCCAAAGGGTAGTGGTCAACGGCTCAATGTCCGGATGGAGACCAGTGACGAGTGGAGTCCCTCAGGGGTCCGTACTGGGACCGGTGCTGTTCAATATATTTATCAATGACATGGACAGCGACATCGAGTGCACCCTCAGTAAGTTTGCAGATGACACCAAGCTGAGTGGTACGGTTGAGACACCAGAAGGACAGGATGCCATCCAGAGGGACCTGGACAAGCTGGAGAGGTGGGCCTGTGTGAACCTCATGAGGTTCAACAAGCCAAGTGCAAGGTCCTACACCTGGGTCAGGGTAATCCCCGGTATCAATACAGGCTGGGGGATGAAAGGATCGAGAGCAGCCCTGCCGAGAGGGACTTGGGGGTACTGATAGACGAAAGGCTGGACATGAGCCGGCAATGTGCGCTGGCAGCCCAGAGGGCCAACCGTGTCCTGGGCTGCATCAAGAGAAGCGTGGCCAGCAGGTCGAGAGAGGTGATTCTGCCCCTCTACTCTGCTCTGGTGAGACCTCACCCGGAGTACTGCGTACAGCTCTGGAGCCCTCAGCACAAGAAGGACATGGAACTGTTGGAGCGGGTCCAAAGGAGGGCTACAAAAATGATCCGAGGGCTGGAGCACCTCTCCTATGAGGACAGGCTGAGAGAGTTGGGCTTGTTCAGCCTGGAGAAGAGAAGGCTGCGGGGAGACCTGATTGCAGCCTTTCAGTACTTAAAGGGAGCCTATAGGAAAGATGGGGACAATCTGTTTAGTAGAGACAGCAGTGACAGGACGAGGGGTAATGGTTTTAAGCTAAAACAGGGTAGGTTTAGGCTGGATATAAGGAAGAAATTCTTTACAATGAGGGTTGTGAAACACTGGAACGGGTTGCCCAGAGAGGTAGTGGAGGCCCCATCCCTGGAAACATTCAAGACCAGGTTGGACAGGGCTCTGAGCAATATGATCTAGTTAGCGGTGTCCCTGCTCGCTGCGGGGGGGTTGGACTAGATGACCTCTAGGGGTCCCTTCCAACCCAAAACTTTCTATGATTCTATGATTCTATGAATTACAAACAAACCTGTTATGCTTCTTTGATCGGTGGCTAGTTAGATCAGTACTGCTTATCTGTGTATCTTCTGGCAAACAATTTCCTGTGCCAATATTGCAGAGTCCTCTGATATGCGCATTGAATCTAAATTAGTGTATTAAATGTGTTAAACTGCATGCAACTGTCAACTAATCTGACATTTATCTCATGTACCTGATATACTGCCACCCGCGTCTTCGGCAGAATCCCAATTGTGTTCCGCTTTTAGTATGGGGAATAAATGTATTTTATACAATGCGCTATAAAAATTCTTACAGCTACATACATATAACTGGAGTTGAATATACCACAGATGCAGTGACTACATTCAGGATGATCAGCTGAGATTAGCTGGGTTTCTGATGTAGATCAACACTTTATGCCTATATCTAAGACCGCACACTCCAGTCTCAGAGCACAAATTGCTTGATAGGAAAGTGCATAGCCACTTCTGGAGACCTGACTTAACAGCAGGTAGCCTAAACAGTCCCTGCCCAATGCAGCAAAGAGATATCGTTGTATGCAACTACACTTGCAAAATTATATGACTTATTTAATGGAAATTTGAATACAGCCATCGCTTTGAGTGCCAGGAAGTGATTCAAAGCAGCACTAAACTGAAGTGACAACCAAAAGCCAAATAAGAACCAATCTCTGTAACTGGATTAATTTGGTTTAAACTGTGCCAAAACTTAGTCTGACAGAACTGTACGGAAACATTAGGCAGGTAGTGCATGGAACGTTGTCCTTCAGATTGGGACAGACCTTTAGCTGCTGGGGGTGAGAACAGACTTGTGATGTTGCCATTATCTTGTAGGGTTACCTTGGGCAGCTTACTATGTATTTTTGCCCCAGTTTCCCACTCTTTATTGAGGACCATTATGCTATCATTTTTTATAAATCACTTTGAAATAAACTTTTGAAATATGCTGTAAAAAATTGGATGAAAATTACTGGAGGTTTTATAGCCTATCGATGATGTGAATACCAGCTGAATATAGATCTCTCTTCAGACTTAAGGACAACGTGTTTGGATTTCTCCACCCACTTTGAGTTGTCTGGGTCAGTTAGAAATTCAGTGGCGCTACACTAACAGAAGGAAAGGCTTCCTACCATGTCATATAGTCCTTTACAAGAGGTGTCATTTTTAGAAATACTCTTCTGCCACTCATGAGAAACCCAAGGAGACCAATGGCAACCAGGAGCTGCTCTTGTTGGGACAAAGAAGAGAAGGTATGATACTTACAGCAAGGTTGGATGAGTTACTTTTACAAGCTGATCTTACAACAAAGTACATATCTTGCACACAGCAGACAAAGCCTTTCAGTTATTTTGGATACAAACTAAGGAGGTTTAGGGAAGGCCACCTTAGTGACTGCCCAGGGAAACAGAAGAAAACAACTGCCTTTTGTAGGTCAGATGGGAAAGAAGGTACCTTTGCTCAGAAATGTCCCTACCTCCCAAACTCTGTGTGTCTCAACATCAGGGTAATTAGTAGTGGATCTAAGAGTATGAATGTCTGTTTATGTCTGTTTACCAGCATGACCTATGTAATATTATTTCATGCATAGGTTACAGAGCATGGCAGAGGTAAAACATTTGACCAGATTGATATGGAAAATTCAGCTATTAATACTTTCAATTAAAAACCATAATTTACTATAGCCTAACTGAAAAGGGCATCTGAGTTTTCCAGACATTTTTCCTCCAGTAGCAAAGGGACCCAAATCACAACTGCTGACTAAGTAGTGGGAAGACATGTTCACTGGGATGGTGCCGGTGGATACTTTCAGCCTGTCTCTGTTGACAACCATGGCAAAAACTCTTCATGCACAAAAATTGGGTACTCCCTTAGCTAGAAAAAAATGAACATTAGGAGAATAGAGGAGTGCTGAAAAAGGCTTTGAAGAAGTGGCACAGCTCTTCTCTCAATTTCCCTTTCTCTCTCAGCTTGCAAAGGGACCTTGGTAACACATCCCTCCTCAGCTTTTCAAAAGGAGCTCCCTTCCAGTTCAAGAGCTGCTACTACGCTAAGGCTAAATCTATCAGTCTAGCTGACACATTCCTTTGCATGATGTATGGGCAGTCCAACTTACAGTGGCCTTGCTCTTCCCATGACCTTCACCTGTACTCGAAGAGTTCCTCTGAGGATGTTGGAAGTTGCAGAGGTCACTATCACGGCACCGAAGTCTCCTGCGGGGTTTGGGCTTCAGGAAGCCCTAGATAAGGAAAGGATCAACATCAATAATTCTGCTTGCAAAATGCCACCTCTGCGTTTCATAGCAATGTACCCATATTTCAGAATATTCCTTCATTAATATCACTTTTTCAGCGGCCCAGTTAATCACTGCATGATGGAGGTGGGGAGCAGAGTCTCCCCTGATCTGTGTGAAGTGGATCCCACCCCTTGCCCAAACACAGGAGAGTTTTACTCAGCCATGACACAACCAGGCTTTTGTTTGCTAAGAAAAAGTTTGCCTGGCCCATTCTGGACCCTGTAACTGCAAAATTTCAAGACAACAAAAGACCCTGATTTCAGTTTCTCCACACAGTAATCTAAAAAGTTCTAAAGTGTTTTCCAAATGACAGCAACACACAATGTGCCGCTAATCACAGTTCACAAGCTCTCCTGAGCAGCCCCTGATTGATCCTGATGTTGTCAAACTTTCTTTTTCTTTTGACATCTTTCTGACTGGCATCGTTCTTAAGTGCTTTTGTGACCTTTCTGCTGTGTTGATCCACACAAATAGCAGGGAAGTGAGCAGTTTCATGAGGGGGCAAAGTTGATAAGAACTGGTCAAACAGTTACCAGGACCTCCGCACACCACCATTTTAATAATTGATTAGTGAGAATGTGGAGGAAGAGCCAAGGACACCAAAATTAGGAAGTGATAAGGTCTCAATCATGAGATTCTTATAGTCTCTTTTTATGGCTCCTATTGAAGTCCCTTGTGGCAGCACGCCACAACAAGTCACGACAGTCAAAAACCAAGCAAAGCAAGCAAAAGCAAGCAGAAGCAGAAGCACTTTATTGGTTAATCGTAACATTTTTATATCCCCTTGTCCCCCACCCCCAGAGTCTCATTGGTGAGGGTCTTTTGGCATGTAGCTCCTCTGTTCTTCTGACTGGTCATCATGCGTCCGTTCACTCGGCCTTCACGCTTATCAAAGAGTTGGATTTTCCCATGCTGTTTCTTCGTTCCTTTCCTCCTGTTTTTCAACCACAGGTGCACAAAATAATTAGCTCATAGATATGGCTCTAATCCATCAAGATGGTCAAGGCCGCCCGCGGCCCAGCCGATTCCCACAGTCCCTTACTGTCTTGGGTTGATAAGTAATGAGAAGAGACTTTGCATTGCATGTGGAGATTGTTCTTAACAACAGGTTTATTGAAAGATCTGGCAGTTGAATGCAATGAGTTTGGTGACACCAGTTCTGTGGAGGCAGGGACTGGCATCAGAAACTACCCTTCCTTCAATATAGCCTTCACACATTGGGTGGCCCTAAGAGGTGAGGATCCCCACCAGCAGGGAAGCTGAACGCTGCATAGTTCTGGGGTCAGGGCTGTGCGTGGCTGCACGCCTTCTGGGTATCTCACACCATGCTGCAGCAGGATTGCTAGCTGGGGAATTGTCTCCAGCACAAAACTTCCTAAGACCTGACATGCACAAACACATAGTGAATTAGCAAAATCTTCAGACAAACTGATAACGTCCACCACAAATGTGCGGACTGGAATGTGGGAGTGCATAGTGGGGTGAGCCAGGAAGAGGGCTGGCTGCAGATGAATGCACAAAAACCCCAAACAAAAGGAAATGCTCCACGGAGTCAGCTGTGACAGCATAGAAAGTCTTGCTTTATTCCATTTTCCTCCTTTTCTCCTTATGCATCACTCCAGAAGACGTGCTCTTCAGAGGGATATGTAGGCAGGGAGAACAGGCTAGTTGAGAAATAATTTGCAGGCTGGGTATCTGAACACTCAATTTTTAAACATTCTTTCACTTCAAACCCCTGTGCATTTAATATGGAGAACACATATGTGAACACGCAGTTGAGTATCACTTTCCTGAAAAGCAAAGTACTGATGCCGTGAAAAGCCGGAGCCGGAGACTCAGTAGTCAGAGGGCTATTAAGCAGGTATTCTTTATTGCGGCGCCGGGCACACGGGGGATCTCTCCTCCAAACGTGCACGCCAAACACCCTGTCATTCCAGGTTAAATACAATCACAATATACATATTCATTATATTTCCGAGAAATGTTTAGCATATTCATGACTTTTCCAAGAACAAATTAGCATATGTTAATATCTTTCACGCATGTCTGTTAGTGTCCTCGGGTGGTCTTTGGGGGTCTCAAGATGAAGGCTTATACTCCTCATCACAGTGTCTGCTGGTTGACCTTTGTTTCTGCGCAGACTCAGTTCTAAGATTACGTATACCGTGTCCTTCCAGGTTGTTTTGCTCCAGTCTTGTGGAGTCCTGGCTGGATGAGAGGGGACATAGCTTGGTGCGTTGAGCAACCCAGGTTCCGATCCGGAAGTGAGCCTTGGGAGCGGCTGACACGGAACCCTGCTGGGAAGGCAGAGCGACGAGCTCAGGACACTGGAGCAGGGGGAACGTCACCGTTTCCTGCCACACTGTCACTTCCTTCCTGCCACGTTGTTGTTTCCTGCCACAGTACTGTTTTCACTTCGAGATGCAGCTCTGCACCAATCACAACGAGCTGCAGTAGTTTTGCCTATATATGGGTTGGGGTTTTAACCATTCAGATGCTGTAATAGTTTTGCTATATAAACCTTGTTTTGCTGACTAATAAGGGTTGAACGATCATACTCATATTGGGGTCACATCATTACAACGGATCCGTAGCCCACGCCAACATTTGGTAGCAGAAGATGGAGGGTTTCCCTGCAGGAGTCCCTCAGTCTGCGGTGAGCAGCTAGACGGGGGGGGCGTGGGAACAACGGCTGGGAGGGTGCTGCCTGGGTGCTAACGCGCAGGGCAGGCACGGACGGCCGACTCCCAGGAATTTTCGAGCCACACTGGGGCTGCCTGGCGCAGCTAAATTTGAACGTGGAGGCCGTGGTCGCAAGCACGGAGATAGGGGCTGCGGCAACGTTGCTCGTCGGTATGCTCTCTAAGAGAGGAATAGACGCAACGGCAAAGCAACTCGTGAAGTTGATTGGGCCGGGGAGGAGATGGGGTCCACACTGATATAGAAAGAGTCAGCAGTGGTTAAGCTCCTCCAACCCATCCTCTCCGTGAGAGGGTTACAATATGACTGAGCTACCTTGAAGTTTCTGTTGCTGCTGCACGGAGAAAGGACTTAAGCTGTTACTTCTGCTTTCGCTACATTAACACCCGAGGGAGGGACCTGCTTGGCAATAACTCTGCTGTTTCAGGGTCCTAGCCTCCCTATGCCACCTGTGAAAGCAGGAGGGGGTCTGAGTCGGCAGCCTGTGGAGGCAGGGAAACCTGCGGTCCAGGAAAAGCAGTACGCGTGGCGAGACCCACTGGCACAGGGGTTTCCACCCCCACCGCCAGAGTCACCACCACCGCCACCGCGCCGCGGAGAGGGATTCGCTGAGGCGCCACCGCCCGCAGGTCAGCCGGGCGCCGCCGCTGCCCCTTCCGATCGTCCCACGTCCCCAAATCCTGTACCGCGGTATCCTCCACTTCCTCAAAAAAAAAAAAAAAAAAAAAAGTGGCCAGAGTCATTCAGAAAAGTCCTTTTGTTGCAAATGTACCACCTGAAGAAAGCCGTGAGCAGGGGCTGGGTCCAACAGACCTTGAGCAGGAATCAGGTCTGTTTCCCCCCCCGCGGCTCACTGGAGGATGGGATAGTCACCTAGAAAGGAGCGAAAGTTCCATCAAAAAATTTTTACAGTGAAGTTTGAAAGAACAAAGTCTTGCAGTTTAAAATCCCTGAGAAAATCATTACTTGGAAATCAGTGCATACAGCTTTAAATGCTCTAAAACTTACAGAGACTATCTTACAAGCAGCTGCTACTCCTCCACTGTGATCTCAAAAGCAAGGACAGAGCAGCAGTCTGTTGAAATTTAACCCTACATACGACGAAATTCCTACCGAACATGAGAAATGCGGGAAGTAAATCTGCCAGAACCTGACGATCCTTTGAATCCAGAGAAATGGGAAGTGGGGTGTAAAAATCTGGCATCCCGAAAGTGTACGACAGGGTCTCTCGACAGCAATTGGCGTACCCAACCTGAGATCAAAACGAGGTGAATTCCAACATAAAACTGCGCCAGCAGTCACCGCATCGAATGGGTCAGCAAACCTTACACCTGGTGGGGCACATGGCTCCCCCCGGGCAACCGGCGGCACGGTTCCCCCCCCACCCCCCCCGCCTTTCCCCCCCCCCCCCTTCCCTCGATCCCAGCGCACCGGCCCGTACCGGCCAGCCCAGAAGCGGCGCGGTGAGAACCATCTTTCTGACATTCAAGGACTTGGTTACAAAAAATGTATACAATTCAATTACTGCAGTAGAATTCCTTGTGAACAAACAGCTGGACTTTATTATCTTTCCAAGGTTCAGATGGTCTACCTAGATGATGTTATTCACTCTGCTGAAAGGTGAAAATATTGACTTTACAGCTGAAGATTTGTCCCCTCTATTTACTTTGTCAAAAAGGACTCAGATTTATTATTTTCCCGAAGATCAATGACAAAAGCAAAAACTGTTTTACAAAAGATTTCAGATAAAATTGCAATTGCCTTTACCTTCAGAATTAATGTCGAATTGCCAACAACTTTGTATATCATTTATGAAGGTTTTGTTTTACAGCCTTACCCTCTTTTCGATCAGTGGTGTGTTAACACGCAGAAGTTGAAGACTCTGGAATGAATCTTTTTGTCTCATACGCCCATGAAAACATTGACTTCAAAGGTACACATCATAGTGTCCTTAATAGCACAAGGTTGGAATCACTGTCAGCAAGTTGATACTATTTGCCTGCTGCTGGCTAAAGATGACTTTGTGCCTTTAAACAGTGAATCCTTATCACTGCAAGCCGCTCTAGCTGATTATTTAAATAACATACGTTATACCCTTCCACAACATAAGCTGTTACATTCCCTCTCTCAAATTTTCATTGCAGCCAAAAAACCGATGTGTTTCTGTTCCTATTAAAGGAGCACGAACAGTGTTTCGGAAACAAACAAATTCATCAGATTAGCAATCATCTATTTTAGTCGTTGAAGGATCCACACAAATTTTTAAGCTATCAGCGGCCTTGCACGTCTTTGGATTGTTTTCGACTGAACCACTCAATGTTGTCACTGATTCTGCATATGTTGTGAATATTGTTCAACGCATTGCAGACGCAATTGCTATTGAAATTAGAAAATCGCGTACGTGTATATTTTATAATGCATATATAGTTACATACTACTCTACTAAAACCAATAACTGAAGAAAAAGTTGTAGCAGATAAATTGACAATGGCAGCAGTACTGCCACACAGTTTCAAGCAAGCCCGATTATCTCATGACTTCTTTCATCAAAATGCCTCTTCCTTGCATAAACAATTTGCTTTGCCCCAGGGGCAAGCCACAGAAAATGTTCATGCATGCCCTGACTGTCAATGTATTACACCCGTACCATCGTGTGCAGGAGTGAACCCTTGTGGTTTACGAGCTGATGAGTTGTGGCAAAGTGCTGTTACACATATATCAACATTTGGTCGACTGCGTTGTGTACATGTTAGTGTGGATACTTTCTCAGGATTTCTGGTAGCCACGGCACATACGGGAGAAAAGGAACGTTTCACGGACAATTTCTGTTTTCCTACAGGACTGGAGTATACAACATGTTACAGGTATACAACATTCTTCTACTGCACAAGCCATTGTCGAAAGTGTCCACGGGACCCTCAAAGCTATGCTAAATAAACAAAAAAGGGGGAATCCTATGGGCAGTGTTACCCCACAGGAACAGTTACTGTACTTAATTTTTAAAATCGTTCTGATGATCAATTATTTACAACAGCAGCTGACCGTCAATTCGGGATGGTCCCTCCATTTGTGGTTCGACCAAAAGTATGGTATAAAGAATTTGGGGAATCACAATGGACAAGTCCTATAGAACTAATAACGTGGGGAAGAGGGTATGCGTGTGTTCTTCTTCCAACAGGCCCTCGATGGTTACCGGCAAAATATGTGAAGCTATATCATGAGCTGAAAGAACGTAACGCAGAATCTGATGCCAGAGGTGACCATGCTCACTCTCAGGGAGCAACCTCTGACATGGAAGCAGAAGAGATCCACTCTGGATGATCCTATTACATGGGGAACACTGAAAAAATTGCAGCAAACGCAAGTACTCTGATGACTGCAGTGGGTGCACCACCCACACCAATTAATACATTCCTTGCATATTTGGCAATTATCTCCCACAACAGCTTTTGTATAACGAAGCAATCTTGGAGGACATGGTATACGCGATTTTAGAACTGCGTCTGCACAAGAGCAAAGGTCAACTAGCAGACACCGTGAGGAAAAGTGTAAACCTTCACCTGAGGGCTCCTGACAACTGCCTAGAGGTGCCAATATGCATGTACAAAAGACATTAATACATATATATAAAAAAAAAAAAAAGGGGGGGGGAGAAATGGAGAATGATAAGTACTTTGCAGAAATGTAATGATTATGTATGTTAACATGGCATAAATATCTAGTAAGAGTGTTTTTTCGGTACACACATTTGAGTAGAACTATTCCCTGTGCATTCAGTACTGCAGTAAAGAATGCCTGCTTTCTAGAACTCCAACATTAAGTTTTAGGAAGTTAATTATTTTGCTGCTTTCTAGTAATAGATTTTGGGTACCCAGGTAGGACGCTGCTCTTGAACTTCAATGGTCCGAGGGATTGCAGGACCTCCAGCCGGCACCGAGGGATTCTCGGGGAGAACCTCTGATCACTGGACCAAAAAGTTCTGAGCGCGAACCATTAATAAGGCAAAGGCAGTCTTCCAGTATTGTTTCTTGTTGCCTATTTGTTAGTCATAGTAAAAGCTTCACAGCATTGAGCTATATCCCTGACGAGAAAGGAAAGCGTCCTTTCTAATCCAAAATTGAAAAGAGAGTACTCTTCCTGAAACTGAAGCTTAGGAATTTGTCTGTTAAATGTTGAATATTATTGTAAGTCCTGTCTTTGCAGTATTTGGATTTATGCTGAAAACTTGGTGTGCCTGTGTGTGTGTGTGTGGTCGCGACCATGAACGTGTGGTTTTATGTTACAGTGTTTGTATTTCTGTGATCTGATGGATTTATTTGGTTTCTGGGATCTAACGGATTTGTCTGGACTAAGTAACTGTTTTGTGTCTTTTGGTTTGGTAAGTTCTGCAGGTATTGACTATTTCTGGTTTTTGACTTTAGATTGTTGTATTTGGACTCTGATTTATCAAGACTTCGGAAGCATTTGATGCAGCAGGGAATAGATGTGGTGATGTTTGCAGCTTTATGCTTTTATGTACATTAATTTTAGCCTATATAGTTAATGAGTCATAGTTCTAGATACATTGATCTTAACCTAGGTAATTAATATGGATAGCCAATACTAAATGTTATGGATGTTTGTATATGTGATAAGTATACCTATAACCCAAGTGCAAATTTACTGAGCTCATATTATTGATACACTGCTATTTCGACGCCTAACGCGGTGAGATGTATCCCCTCCCATTGACAATAATGATATGTTGTGGTCAAGCGGTACTTTAGTCCCACCATCCACACAGGAAGAAAATTGGATACAAGTAAATCCAGCAAGAAAATAGAATACAAGTAAATCAATCTACACCCATATGCTAGGTAACAGATTTACCATCAGTATGTATCATTCTCAAGTCAATTTAATCTTTCTTTATATCCAGCAGGTTGTGGTATGCACTTCACATCTCTATGTCTTCAATTAGCATTTGTGTTCTTATATCTGTTAGTATTGTAGTTTGTGTGGGCCTCTGAAAAAGTGGTAGCAAGCTGAAGACCAAAATTATGTCAGCTCTCATCATCATCAACAACCTCATCAACTATACCTGGCTTGCTCAAAAAACAAAAAGGGGGAATTGTGGATTCCTGGCTGGACAAGAGGGGACATAGTTTGGTGCTGTTGAGCAACCCAGGCTTGGTAACGGAGATAGACCTTGAAAGTAGCAAACACGGAACACTGCTACAGAAGTAGATTGGGGAACACGGAACGCTGGGCAGAGAAGCAAGCCAGTGTTACCACAAAAGTCTTGCAATCCCTGCTAGAAGATCAGAGTAGTCTACGATATGTGGTATTGCAAAATAGAGCCGCAATTGATTTTTTACTGCTGGCCCAGGGACATGGCTGTGAAGATTTTGAAGGCACGTGCTGTATGAACTTGTCCGATCACGGTAAGTCCATCCACAAGCAATTACAATGGCTGGAACAGCACGCCAATCAAATACAACAAAGCCAGGGATTTTTTGATGGATTGCTCACCTCGCTCTTTGGTAATCTGCCCGCTTGGCTTAACAGTTTAATTGTAGAAATTTTGCGCATATGTATCGTGTTACTTGCTGTTGGAATTATAATATGTATTTGCTTTAGCTGTCTTAAAAAGGCTCTCTCCAAGATGACGAAGCATACCTGGCTTGCTCAAAAACAAGAAGGGGGAATTGTGGAGTCCTGGCTGGATGAGAGGGGACATAGCTTGGTGCGTTGAGCAACCCAGGTTCCGATCCGGAAGTGAGCCTTGGGAGCGGCTGACACGGAACCCTGCTGGGAAGGCAGAGCGACGAGCTCGGGACACTGGAGCAGGGGGAACGTCACCGTTTCCTGCCACACTGTCACTTCCTTCCTGCCACGTTGTTGTTTCCTGCCACAGTACTGTTTTCACTTTGAGATGCAGCTCTGCACCAATCACAACGAGCTGCAGTAGTTTTGCCTATATATGGGTTGGGGTTTTAACCATTCAGATGCTGTAATAGTTTTGCTATATAAACCTTGTTTTGCTGACTAATAAGGGTTGAACGATCATACTCATATTGGGGTCACATCGTTACAACGGATCCGTAACCCACGCCAACACGGTCTTGTTGCCCTCTTGGTGCCTCTTTATCTCTGTAGCTTGGTACATCTGCCCTCCCAAGGCTGAGCTGTCTGGGGTAGAATTATTTAGGAGCCTCTCTATCTTAGAGCTTTCCTGCCTTCTCAAAACAGCAAGTCGAGTTTGTCTAAGTAGTGTTATTGAGGAGCCTCTTTATCTGAAAGCTTTCTTGTCTTCTCAGAACAGCAAGGATCTAGTTTAGTTTAATTACAATCACTCTAGTAAGTGGAAATTTTACATTTACAGGTATCAGTACTTTATAAGTATTTTTTATTAGAAATGGCTGGGGCTATTAGTTTCTGTGATAAACCCGTTGCAGATTTTTGAACATTTTGATTTCTGTTGCAGAGCCATCAGTGTAGTTTTATAATGAGTATAAATATGGGTTCAGTGCAAGGATATACTCACAGCACTGAGAAAATATAGTCCTTCAAAATGGGAAGAACACGTTTTCTTTAATACGTCTTTACCCCCGCTTAGTGTCTAACACTGATCAATAGCTTTCAGAGTGTGATAAAGGTCCATATTTAGGTATCAACCAACATAGCTGTACTGTATTTTGTACTGAGATAGCTGGTTCTTAAATTCTCATATTTTCTTCCCACTGAACAAAAATATTATTTCATGGGAAGCCCTGAAAATTCTGAGGAAAACAAAAATGGAGGCTACTGAAAAGAAGCATTTTGTTCATGCCGTGTCTTCCACCCCAGCTGTGCTTTTTCCTGTCAGATGACAATATTTAAATTTTGTCACCAAAGTCCAATAAAAACACAATAAAATAAATTTTATCTTCCAATTCTTCACCTCACTAAGAATTTAATTTAAATTATCACAGTTTTGCAAAACGGTTCCATTTACTCAGAAAAGATTTTCAGCAGGAAGTATGTTGATGCTTTTTAGAACAGGTCTCAAAGTTTGACTTTTGGAAGGTATATTTGTGTCAATAGTGCTCCTAGGGTGCTAAAGCTGCACCTTAGCGATCTCATGATGATGACAGGAGACCCCATCCCTCCTTTTTGTTCCTGCAACGGTATCTTAAGCTGATATTGCTTTTACTTCCTTTGTTGCACAGATATAAGACCTGCTATTATCACTCTCACACTACGGGGACATGGTGGAATAACTACCTATTGCATGTAGACACAGACTACCAATTTGTTAGACCTTTCTGCTCTGGGTTTTTCTGGACGCTCAGTGGAGCAATACAATATGAGATGACATTTTCAACACAAACTGATGTCCTAGGGCAGAACAAGTCCAGCATCAGAGGAGTACAGTGGTTTACTTAAGATTTATAAGCTGGGTTTTAAAGAGTAATGAAGAGGAATGTAAAATTTTGTGGCACTTTGAAACCTAGAAGAAAAACTACCCTCATGTCTGTACTACTAATCCTAATTATGTTCTACTATTAAGTAATGCAAAAAGAGCTCTGAGAATGGGACACAGCTGCAGCAGGCACGCGAGGAATCCACTAAGACAGCAACTCCCTGCAACATACCATAGAGGATGGAGCGGAGTGAAGATTCCGTGGCCATGCCCCGTGGTGATAAAGCGGGAAGAAATGGTCCTCTAGAACTGATAAGCAGCTCATCTGGCCCCCTGAGCCAACAGGTTTTCGAAACCTTGCCAAAGTGCTATCCTCTCATGAACTTTGCTCGTTTTAATATCATTTTAATACCAAAACACACCTCCATCCCGAAGGCTACCCGCCTCCGAGGTGCGACCACCCCTCTTCGAGTCTGCGCCCTCGATTTTTTGTAAACTGTACCTTTAAACATGAAGCGAGAGAATTTTACACCAATCATGATAAAGGGTATGTATGACTACAGTCACTCAAACTCCACCTTAAATGTAGAAAGAATATAAAAATAGCCAGGGAAATGGGGGATTTTCGGAGAAGAAGAAGGTAGCACCGTGAGCAAGTCAAGGGAACTCCACCTCAGACTGCCTCCGACAACCGGGATTGGCCGACGGGCTGAGCCTTGCTTCTCCCCCCCTTGGGACGCCTTGGGTGAGACTTAAACTAAGCGCTTTTCTCGGGAATCCTAGAAATCTCTCTAGAGAGTTGCTCCCTAATGTTTATAGCCAGGCTGTATTATTTATAACCTTTTCACGCGTTTTATATTTGCACGTGCTTTCTTGCAGACAGTCACTATGACCGGCAATTCAAAAAACCTATATATCTGTTGCACAAATAAAACTGCACTGTTTAAGTAGCCAGTTGTCACAGTTTCTCACTGAACACGACCGAATGCGGCCGTGCCAGTTCATGAGCACGACTGGACTGAAGGTGCAGACTGCTATTAGTGTATCCAGAATCGTGGTAGTTTGATATACATATTAAACGCAACTGGACTGGTAGTGGCAAACTGGACAACACTGAGAATTTAAACCTAGCCGCACCTAGCCTCCCACTCCGGTGAAGAGAGTTATAAAGCAAGGGGGTTTATTTTCTGCCAACAAACTTCCTCGTATTTATCAGAGGCCATTTATGAGGTCAGCACCTACTTTAGCTGCCTTTCAGCAGGCATCTCACTTCAAGCTGGTTGTTTTGTACTGTCTGCAGACAAGGTGTCAAGTCCTCTGAAGGTCAGTCTGTCCTACATCACCATTGACTATAGAAAGCATCAGATGTTCAGTTTGTGGTTAGTAAAATCTAGCGGGGCGGAGGGGGGGGGATACATCAACCGAACTCAGGTTGTATTCAACTGCCGTGTAAATTTAGGGTGGGGATAGGCCTGGGGAATGTGGAGGAGGACTGACCAGAGTTACCACCCTTCTTCTGTCCCTTCACTGGATATTTACAACCCCACATTATGGAAGTATAGCAAAAAAGGAGCCTTGAATCTGCCTTTATTCATAGAATCCTAGACTCGTAGAATCATTTAGGTTGGAAAAGACCTTTAAGATCATCGAGTCCAACCATAAACCTAACACTACCAAGTCCACCACTAAACCATGTCCCCACATGCCACATCTACACGTCTTTTAATTACCTCCAGGGATGGTGACTCAACCACTTCCCTGGGCAGCCTGTTCCACTGCTTGATAACTCTTTCAGTGAAGAAATTTTTCCTAATATCCAATCTAAACCTCCCCTGGTGCAACTTGAGGCCATTTACTCTCATCCTATCACTTATTACTTGGGAGAAGAGACCGACACCCACCTCACTACAACCTCCTTTCAGGTAATTGTAGAGAGTGATAAGGTCTCCCCTGAGCCTCCTTTTCTCCAGGCTAAACAATCCCAGCTCCCTCAGCTGCTCCTATTACGACCTGTGCTCTAGACCCTTCACCAGGTCATCCATGTTACACGTGCCCTGACCTCCACGTCTACTAATTTAGCAGATCACGTGTTTCTCCTGTTATACAATCTTTTCATTCTTCTCACCAGCCCATTAATTCCCCAACTGTGTTACTTTTGTGAAACCCACAGTTGTTAAGCACTGCTTTGGTAGGACCTGTTTTCCTGTGACACCAAGGAATCACAGCTGCGATCACGTTCTCCATCCTGCCATGGGTGAGATGGAGTGAGCAACAGCCCGTAGGGGATCTGGATCCCAGAGTTTATGTAAGAATCAATGAGATGTGAGTTTGACCCAAATGGATTAGCTCACACTCACTTGCTCACTCCAACGTTGTGATCACCAGGTCACAACTGGCCTTCTCCACAGGGAGGTGGCCACTGGCCCAGCAAGGTCAGGCAGAAAGCCATGCTGATCCATGCTGTTCCTCCAGTTACATCTCAGGTGTCCCTGGACAGGGCCCTGGGCATCACCCAACATTCATCCTCATGCATCTTCCTGATCTCCAGCATCTTCCCCCAGCTTCTGGATCTGTTCTCCTGCCAGGATCTTCACCTTCTTTCTGAAGGCCATTTCTTCCTTTCAGGAACATTTCTTTTTTACTCTTTTTATTCTGGCACCACCTCTTCTTTCCAGGCACCCAGTCCCCAGCTTTCCCAGTCTAAACAGTCTGTGTGCAGAAGCGCACCATATGATCAGCCTCCAAACTGGTGGATTTGTCTCATGTCTCCTCGTGTACCGGAGGACTCAAGAAGTGCCACTTCTGTTTAGTCTAGGTGCTATCAAAATTTACAACTAGCCTGTACTAGGTGTAGCTAGTGAGTAACAGTCTTCTGCCTGTGAGTTCAAAAGATAACTTTGGACATTGCCCACACACACGTGTGTGTGTGTATATATATATATATATACACACACCTCCCCCCAATTATCTATCACCTGTATTCACAATTTAAGCCATTTTTTCACCTATGCCACCTGCCAATAGAAAAATAACAGATTTTCATATCAAAGACAGAAAAAAATCCCAGGAGGAACACTGGGAGTTTGTTCCTTGGAGGAAGACTGAATGGACACAGAGAAATATAATGTAAAATGTACAGATATTTTAAATCACAAAGGTTCAGCTTTCCACCCTGGACCAAATAGTAATGACACTAGAAACAACAAATGGAGCAGTATAAATCTCTGTAAAGAAAAACAAAAAAAAAAACAAAAGAAAAAGAAAAAGAAAAATATAGACATTACAAACTGATTTGCAAAGGTGCTGTGTACCAGCAGCATCCTTGGGTGCCAATTAAGACCATTTGCTAGTGCAGAGATAGGAATATGTGCGTACTCACAGATTTGGAGCCATATGCTCAAGTTCTTTTTGTTTTGTTTTGTTTTCCCCCAAAGAGCACAATTTTTCCCTCTGTTCTACTCAGCCATTTTTACTGACATAAGTGGCTTATTCTCTGCTCTGATCTCTCCTTCCAGTTTCAGAGCCTTTCTTCTTGAGGTGTCACAGCAATGCAAAGGTTAAGTCCCCTCCCTAGACGGAGAGGCACTAGAGATACTTGAAAGCTGTCGACAATTTCAGTAGGAATCTTCCTTTCACAGTGAAGGACCCTGCATGTCTAAGCAAGCTGTTCAGCAGCTTGGATTCAGTCTACTTGATCCAGTTTGTTTATCTCTTAGGATCGCTTGCAGGGTGGGTGGTTGCTCTGCACTTAACGCTGGTCTCCGCTTAAAATGTTACCAGCCTGGTATTGCAGGTGCGTAATTCACTTGATTGTTGCGCTAAAGATAACACCACAATGAGCAGTGTAAGTGTGATTCTGTCAGATGAAGATGCCCCGCTTCTCCACACGGCTTATTTTGATTCCCACACCAGCTCTTTACACTATCACTACTCTCACTAAGTGGGAGCCCAATTATCACAGAATCACAGAATCACAGAACAGTAGGGGTTGGAAGGGACCTCTGTGGGTCATCTAGTCCAACCCCCCCTGCTGAAGCAGGGTCACCTACAGCAGGCTGCACAGGACCTTGTCCAGGTGGGTCTTGAATGTCTCCAGAGAGGGAGACTCCACAACACCCCTGGACAACCTGTTCCATTGCTCCGTCACCCTCAGAGGGAAGAAGTTCTTCCTCATGTTCAGATGGAACTTCCTACGCTTCACTTTGTGCCCGCTGCCCCTTGTCCTGTCGCTGGGCACCACTGAAAAGAGTCTGGTTCCATCCTCCTGACACCCACCCTTGAGATATTTATAGGCATTTATAAGGTCCCCTCTCAGCCTTCTCTTCTTCAGGCTGAACAAGCCCAGCTCCCTCAGCCTTTCCTCATAGGACAGGTGCTCTAGTCCCCTCACCATCCTCGTAGCCTTCCGCTGGACTCTCTCCAGTAGCTCCTCATCTTTCTTGAACTGGGGAGCCCAGAACTGGACACTCATTCAAGTATATTCATTTCACTGCCATTTTAGGGCAAATACAGCTCTTAAATATTCTTCTGCCCAATTGCTCTGAGGAGCCTGTTTTGGTACTAATCATTTGAATGCACCATGCAAGACTCTTGCAATTCCAACTTTTGCTTTTCTTTTCAAGTGTGTGGTAACACCTGTATGATGTTGCAGCTACTTACTCATGAAAAATGTGCTACAATGGCTGCGGTGTTCAGATAGGATTCTCAACTTTTTTTCTTAACCTATGAGTAGTTTTTGAAATGCATCAGCTCAAATTAATAGCAAATTTAATGCCTTGTGAGAAGCAGAATAAACAAACTTTTAATTGCCTTTTTTTCCCTTGTGTTGACCTGTGCAGGACACTCACCATTTCAGCCATTTGTTATCAATCAAATCCCTTTTTTTTTTTTTAGTGAGAATTAATTTAGATTCAAACCAAAGAGATAAACTGATAGATGGAAATTATTATTTGTATTAAAATAAGCAAGACTTTGAAATATCCTGGGCTGTGATGACATATTAAAATGAAACCATACTATCCCAGAAAGTTTCCAGCTTAGGATTTTGGGGTTTAGGAATGAAAAAAATTGTCAGGTAGCCTTGAAATGAGTAAGATAGTAATCACTGATGCTGAAGTGGGCTGCTTCTATTTTAGCTCTGCAAGAGGGCTTGTGTGCCTACAAACTGGCTCACTTTTTCTTGACTATATCAATTACTCCAACTAAAATATTATTTCTTCCTGCCTATCTTGTTTCTCTTATTGTACGCACTGACAGTAGTCAGATTTCTGCTGAAAGTGTAAATAGACTGAAATTAAAAAGTGCTTTTAAATCCCTTGAAATTATTGCATGTCAGTGTGCACAGGATTTTTGCCATTTCCCTTTATATTTCCAAAACATTTCCAATTTAAATTTTGATTATGTCATGACAGGTGAACACATTTTTTAAAAATTAGATTACAAAATTTCAACCAAACTAGATTTTTAAAAAAATCTTTACAAATAAGTAAATACAAAATATATTAAACTTTTTTGCTTTTGTTTTTGTTTTTGTTTTTTTTTACTCAACCTGAAAATATCCATACTTTAATAGGGCATAAAAGAAAATCTGACCACATCTAAGTTTTCAGATATAAAAGACTCTTTCCTGTGTGGTATGAGGTTTATAGTAGTTTGGCATTCTGCATTAATAACATCATGCATTCTCTTTATTGACTCCAGCTTGATGCCAAATATCATTGCAACACAGTTTGTAGAGTCAATCAGCTGAGGAAGAAGGTGATAGACAAAGGGATGAAGACACCAGAAGAAAACAAAAAACATAAAAGAGAAGAAAGCAGTTTCTAGTTAGTTAGCACAAGAAAGACTTTTCTTCTGGGACTGGTGCTTAGACTCCATGGCAATGGGTGCAGAGTGAGAGCCCAAAATAGGCGAAGGCTCATGTGGCTGAAAGCTTTGCCTGCCTTTGTATACCTTCCTGTTGCATTTCTCCACCACATTTCTCCCTTTCTTCCTCCTTCATTCGCAGTTTTCTTTAATTTCCTCTTTCCTCTTGGCTCTTTTTCAGCTTTTCACGTCTTCTCAAGGCTGATGACAGAGAACAATCCTATTAAAACTGCTGGGAGGCAGGAAGCTATCTGTTCTTCTGTCCCGGAGTTTGAACTTTTTTTTCAGGAAATTCTCAAAAATCTGTGATTTCCGGGGTTCTGCGATGGCTGCTCAGGGACTGGCTGCAAATTGGTTGTTGGGTGGTGAGAAAAATTGAATTGTACATAATTTGTTTTGCATATTCATTATTATCATTACTATTATCATTGTTATTGGCAGTATTATTAGTAGTATTAGCATTCACTTCGTTGTTCTATTAAACTGTCTTTATCCCAGTCCATGAGTTTCCCCTTTTGCCCATTTCTCCTCCCCATCCCACTGTGGTGGAAAGGGGAGGGGTGAGCGAGTGGCTGTCTAGTGCTTAGTTGCCGGCTGCTGGGTTAAACTACGACAACCTTGTTTCCCTTTGTATGTGTTTGGTAGATCCCACATGAGGATTACAAATTCAGTGTGCCTTCAGATCCACTGTATGGAAATTTCCATAAAATGTGATTTGAAAACTACTGAAAATTCAAAGATTAGGACTCTTCTTGGTGGTGCAGATCAGGAGGACAAGAGACAACAGACAGAAGCTGAAACAAGAGAGGTTCAGACTGGATATCCTATGACCTTATGCATCTTTTCTTCCAGATGTAGCTACCTACCTGCTACTGAACTTCTCGATGTGTCATTTCACTTCCATTTCCCTAAGTCTTTCTGTACATAAAATAAAATAAGCATAATTATGGACCTCATTTCCTTTGGAAATATGCTTCAGAGATCTGTGGGTAAAGTAAATCAGGTTATACAACTACATGCAATGAAAAGAATAGACAAGGCAGAAAATCACAGCAATACCTTCTAGAAAGTGTCAAAGCATGTCTTTGGTATTAGGCTTCTTTTCCTTGTGTTTCTGCTTCCCATCAGGAATATTTCTCCTTTTCGACTGTCAGAGCTATGTGGTGATTTACAATTTGTTAGAAAAGCTTTGTCTGAACCCATGCAAGGCTTACATTACATGGTCTTGTGCCTCTCAAGATACTGGCTTGTGTAAACATAGAAATAAAGCTGAAGTTAAAATAAGCTGAATTTGAAACTAGATACTAGAGACACATGCACACTTGTACATATCCCACACAGTTTGTGTTCAGCAAACTGCTAGCTGAAAAATGTCTCTCCATGTTTAGATGTCTTCAAATGTGGAAGATATCTTAACCAAATACAATTAATTGGGTTCTTCAATGTATGAAGTATGTAATTCTATGGCGTGTATTATATATGACTGACTTAATGGTTTAATGGTCAGTCTCCCTCTTAAAATTGTATGATTTTTGCCCATTATGGGGCAGAAGTTTGGAATTGCTGTATTTTCCCAAACTCAGTATCAGATAATTCTGCCTTAGTGAAATATCCAGACTGGGGCAGCAAAAGGCTGTGAAATATCACCAGACTTGTCATCAGAATAGCAACAGTAGTAAAAAATTGAAACCAGATGGTATTTTCACCTTTCTTCTCTTTGCTAAAGAGACAGGAAGAAAGTAAGGTAGAGACTGACTCCAGCCCACCGGTGAAGAGAGAGTTCCCAGGGAAGCCCTAGATGGTGAGGGCAATTAATTCATTTTGTGCAAGGGAATCATTAGATAAAGAAGGTTAAATAAGAAACTGAGAGCTGGAAATACTACCACTAGTATATGCAATAATTTCTGCTCTAGATAGATTTTTAAGTAACATTTTCACAAAATCACAGAATCACAGAATGGTAGGGGTTGGAAGGGACCTCTGTGGGTCATCTAGTCCAACCCCTCTGCCAAAGCAGGGTCACCTACAGCAGGCTGCACAGGAACTCATCCAGGCGGGTCTTGAACATCTCCGGAGAGGGAGACTCCACAACCCCTCTGGGCAGGCTGTCCCATTGCTCCGTCACCCTCAGAGGGAAGCAGTTCTTCCTCATGTTCAGGTGGAACTTCCTATGCTTCATTTTTTGCCCGTTGCCCCTTGTCCTGTTGCTGGGCACCACTGAATAGATTCTGGCCCCATCCTCCTAACACCCACTCTTAAGATATTTACAAGCATTTATAAGGTCCCCTCTCAGCCTTCTCTTCTTCAGGCTGAACAAGCCCAGCTCCCTCAGCCTTTCCTCGTAGGACAGATGCTCCAGTCCCCTCATCATCCTAGTAGGCCTCCGCTGGACTCTCTCCAGTAGCTCCTCATCTTTCTTGAACTGGGGAGCCCAGAACTGGACAGAGTACTCCAGATGGGGCCTCACTAGGGAAGAGTAGAGGGGAAGGACAACCTCCCTCGACCTGCTGGCCACACTCCTCTTGATGCACCCCAGGATGCCATTGGCCTTCTTGGCAACCAGTGCACACTGCTGGCTTACCTCCTCACAACGACTGAAGAGAGATGTAACTGGTATCTTAGGAACAAGCTTGGGAGTCTTAAATAGTATAGATGCTGAAGTACTTGCTAACAAACTAGTCACAACTGCTGGTGACTTGAATAGGTTAGAAAACCCCTACGGTCTTCCCTTTTAATTCTGGGAAATCGCCAATGGCTTTTTTCTAATATACTAGCTCAGTGGGAAGAAACAAGTGAAAAGGACCATCAGCTGATTGCAAATGCACTTGGTGCAGCCCAAAGCAATATTTCTTTAGCACTCAGCTGTATCCAAGCCCAGCTTTGGATGCAATCGATGACTGCTGCAATTATAAGGGAAGGTGAAGAAGGCACCTTACCTACCGAAATTCGAAAAGTGATATGGGATAATGCAATTGACTTTGAGAAAAAATTTCAGTCCTGGTGGAACCTAGTTAATTTCACCTATGCCCCCACTGAGAGTAAGACCACTGCTTTTGTCTTAACAATACAAAATGCCTCGGTATATACCATATACCCGATCATTGCATCAGGATTAAATCACAATAGAACAGTACTCTATGCTATTGAGCATGGAGTGTGGGCCGAAAAAGATGGTGACAAATGGCAAGCTGTTGACGTCGATGCATGTATCACAGGAGATCAACAAGGCTTTATTTGTGAGACTAATACCCTTAAAGCGCAAGACATTTGTCTCGACACCGAACAAAATGTTTGTCATTTTGAGATACATCCTGATGACGCCCCCAACGCTGTGCTTGTATATATTAGGAAAGAATGTGTTTGCATGAGGTTCCTTGTAATTTTGTATTCATAGATAACATGGCCACAGATATTGATAATCATTTGAATTTTTGTGTTTGCTGGCTCGTGGTCAACTTGTCATCCACCAGGACACCCAGGTCCCTCTCCGCAGAGCTGCTCTCCAGCAGGTCCGCCCCAAGCCTGTACTGGTGCATGGGGTTGTTCCTCCCCAGGTGCACGACCCTGCACTTGCCCTTGTTGAATTTCATCAGGTTCCTCTCTGCCCCATTCTCCAGCCTGTCCAGGTCACGCTGAATGGCAGCACAGCCTTCCGGTGTATCCACCACTCCTCCCAGTTTTGTGTCATCAGCAAACTTGCTGAGGGTACACTCTACCTCTTCATCCAGGTCATTGGTGAAGAAGTTGAACAAGACTGGGCCCAGTACTGACCCCTGGGGGACACCACTAGTTACCGGCCTCCAACTAGACTCAGCGCTGCTGACGACAGCCCTCTGAGTTCTGCCATTCAGCCAGTTCTCAATCCACTTCACCGACCACTCATCCAGCCCACACTTCCTCAGCTTCCCCAGGAGGATGTTATGGGAGACCGTGTCGAAAGCCTTGCTGAAGTCGAGGTAGACAACATCCACGGCTCTCCCCTCATCTACCCAGCCAGTCATGCCATAGCAGAAACCGATCAGATTGGTCAGGCATGATTTCCCCTTGGTGAATCCGTGCTGACTACTCCTGACAACCTTCTTTTCCTCCACTTGCTTGTTGATGACCTCCAGCATAAGCTGCTCCATCATCCTTCCCGGGATGGAGGTGAGGCTGACCGGCCTGTAGTTCCCTGAGTCCTCCTTCTTGCCCTTTTGGAAGACTGGAGTGACATTGGCCTTTCTCCAGTCCTCGGGCACCTCTCCTGTCCTCCAGGACCTTTCAAAGATGATGGAGAGTGGCTCAGCAACGACATCCGGCAGCTCCCTCAGCAGTCGTGGGTGCATCCCATTGGGGCCCATGAATTTGTGGGCGTCCAGATTGCTTAAGTGATCCCTCATGCAGTCCTCCTTGACCAAGGGAAGGTCATCCTCTCTGTAGGGTTCCTCTCTTGCCTCCAGGGCCTGGGATTCCAGGGTATTACATTTTTTCAACAATAAACATCTACTTGCAGAAGCAGCCTAATAAAATAAATTATTATTCCATTTACATTTTGCATTTTGGATTGCTACAAAACAACCTTCCTTGAATTTTAATGATGTCATCCACCATACTTCATTGTTGCAATACTAGCATCTAAACTATTTTCTTTATTACAATCTTATTATCACCCAATAAAACCATATGAGTCATTAATTTAAGCACAGCTCATTTTTGCTAGAGGTGAAAGTTGGTGGCAAGGTAGGAACTTTGCTTTCTAATACTCTACATCATTTGGTGAATCAACAGAGTTTAGCTGCTCTTATGCCATATACCTTCTCTGTTGTCTTGGGCAAGTCAGTTGAGTGTGCATTCATGCCCATATTACGTGTCAAATTTAAGTGTCTAACACACGTGTCACATGTGAGATAGGAGATGGGTGCCATTACTATCAGTGGAGACCTGAAGCTGAACTGATTTGCCTCATTTATCCAGAACAATTTTAGATGTCTTAAAATATCTACCTAAGATGTTTTCATGGGTTTTGTGAATACAGCACAGGTGAAGGGAACTAACATTTCCTGTAACCTTTCCTTAGCAGCAACACAAAGGATGTGATCCTACTTCCATCTCTACGCATGATTTATTTCATGTATACTTTTAAGGTAAAACTTCTTTATTAATTGTGGGTACTTATGTGGTTGCTGTTACAGTAGTATAGTACATGTTAGAGTAGTATAGTGATGCTTCCGTAAGTGTCTCTCTCCATCACAGCTCTTGGAGATAAGAAAGTATTAGATGGGAAGGATGAGAGTCAAATTTTCCTTCTATTGTCTCTTGTCCTTCTCCCCCCACCCTCTCAAATATCACAGCGTCTGATTTAATTTTCTGCAGACTGGGATTTATATCACAGAGTAAAGTCCCAGTGTTCAGTGTTCAGGGAAGAAGGAGAGTTAAGACACCTTAGAAGGAGATTTAAATCAGCCAGCAAGCTGAGCAAAGAGTAGCCAGGAGCTTCCAAATGGTGTTGCTACATTTTGAGCAGGTAAGAAGTCTCAAATTCTCCTTCTCAGAAGCTTTTCTCTATATTTGAAGGTGACACTTCTGCTCACAGAGAAGCTGCAGTTCAGAGCTTTCTTCTGCAGGTAGGTGCTTCTGAGCTTTCCTTTAAACAATTGAACGAGATACCTGTCTCCTCTTTCAGAGCATGTAGGGAACAGAACAGCTCATAAGTAAGAGACTCTCAAAGTGAGAAGGGGGAGTCCTAGACTCAGTCCCTGCTTCTGCCCATGTCTAGCCTGCTCTTGGAGACAGATGTCCCTGGCAGCTACTAACTGTTCTGAGCAGAGACTTTTTCCACCCATCAGAAAAGAAATTCTTGGCCCAGAAGGAGCCTAAAGGTACAGTATTCTCCTCTGATGGAAAAGAGAAGTTTCTTGCTCGTGTTCAAGAAACAGCATTTTACATACAACAGTTATGGGATGAAGAAACACACTTGAGATGCTAGTGCTACAAGAAGACTTTCTACTTTTTCAATTCATAAGGCACTTAAAAATGGAAGAGTAAACTTGCTAGGAAAAAAGAATGGTCTAGCTAAAGAGCTCTAAATTATGAAATGAGAGACTTGAGTCTGCCCATAGCTCAGGAGAGCCTTGGTTAAGGAGTACTTAATTAATGATGGTGATATTCCTGCTTCAATTCTGTTCTGATGAGAAACACAAACATAAAGCCAAGCCACACTGAATCATAAATCATAAATTCACATAGCCAGTTCAGTGCTCTGACTGAGAAATTGCTAGAACAGAGCACAAATAAGGCTCAATCCCCTGTGCAAGCAGTCTCAGTAGCATTTCAGCCTGTTTTACTCCCTAGCACAGTGTTTTCTGAACAGGAATGAGAGATGACTCAAGGCAAATCCTTAGCCTCCTACCAGGGCTACCTCAAACAGAATATTTAGAATATTTAGAATATTTAGAATATTCATTCCCAGTGAGCATAGTGATTTTGTTACTGCAGTACATGGTACCCTTCCTTTTGCCTAGAAACAGAATTTATTGGTTGTGTTATATGCTCTATACTGATAACAGATGGTGGAAATTTTTTCTGTAGCCTCAGTTGAATAGTCTTGTGTTTTGGAGAAGGAGTTCTGTAGTGTTATTTCTGCAAACCACAAAGTTGTGAAGTTTTTCTTTTATTTTTTTTAAGTTGAATGGAAGATATATTTTTTCTGCTTAGGAAATTCTAGACTATTTTAATGTAGATCTCAATAAACATTTTCTGACAGCTATTATGATTATTTTTAAACTTAAGCCATCATTTATTAACTGAATTTATCTGGCCAGCTTAAATGACATTCTTTTGATATTTTTTACATGTGTTCTAGTCTTTTTTTTAATATGTACCCTAGGAGATAATGGTAGTCTATAAGATTTCAAAAGTCAAATCATGTTATATATATCACATGGGAAACATTTACGGTAGATGGCATGGTAGAAAATGAACCTTGTTAGGGCATCACATTAGGTAATTACAGTTTGAAATACGTACATTATTACTATTATCTTCCATAGATGATTAACCCACTTCTAAGGGGTGATAAGTGTTATTAATTGACCTGTTCACTGAACTCTAGAAGGTGTTTGGGAACGTGCATATACCACATATTATGATTCTACATCATTAATCATCCAAGTCTCCTTCATGACTCAGTAGAAGTGGAAATCAAAAGCCAAAAGGCTAACAGAAAACCCATTCTTTTACAGGTCCACAGATATATTACAATAAATAAAATTGTTCAGGGCACAGTTCAAAAAGAAGTGATCTTTCTCTGTATTTCCTGTCAGATTTAACCATTTCTTCCTTCCCACCTCTGTTTTCTTCGCTGGAGCTGCAGTCTCACGCATTGCTTATGTTCCTCACCAACATCCTGTCTCTCCATCTCTCCATTTCAGGTCTCCCCTCCTTTTAACCCTTTCCATCCTTCTTTGTGTTGCATTTTCATTTCATTCCACCTATAGCATATGCCATATAAAGCTGACTAGGGTGGCTGTACCTGGGGCACTGCACTTTCCAACCAGTCTCATTTGACAGTTCTCAATGTGAAAAGCAACAAGGGGAAACAGCAGAAGAGCAAATAGTATACATACACATACAAGTGGATGGAGGTCTTCCTCAACTCAAGAAGTTTGATATAGGGTGCTCATATGCTCCCCTGTGTACTGTTACCTTGTTAATGCATACCTTTCCATGTGCACTTTCAGAAACAAAGTATAACCACTCAAATGTATAATAGATAAGGGAAAGACAGCAGACTGAAACTAATTGAGCTATTCCTCCAACAGAAATGCAAAAGAAGGGGTTATTAATACTCTTCCTAGAGGCTTTGGATGTGCTCCAATATGTGATGAGAGATCTGCACCTGTATCCTTTGTGAATATTTAAGTATACCTTACTGTGGTGCAAGCACACAGACTTCTGTTCTGTTTGTTCTGCTAATGCGATTTAGCTTCATCAAGTAATGTTCAGCAAGACTTCTTCTAAAAGATGCCTGTATGGTTATACTATGGTAACTCAAATGATGAGTTAAACACTTGACTGAACACTGAGTGTTGCTTATTAAATAATCATGACTTTGAGATGATGGATAAACTTGATTCCCTGAATTTCCAGCTGAGATTTTCAGCAGAAGCTTCATTAGACAGACATGGGTTGAGCCTGTTGTAATCCAGATACAAATGAATTTGAAAAACTGTTCTAACTTAAAACTTTTGGACCTGAATGATTTAGATTGCCTGATTGCTCCCCAAACTAACATCTTCATTCCTCTTTTGATGGCAGAGAGGAGTGGATGTGTCATATTGTTGTACCAAGTTTAAATAACTTCAGTAAACTTTCCCATCTAATCAGGGAAAATCAAATTCATGTTTTGAAGATGAGCAAAACTGTGTAATTGTGCTAGGGGAAAATGTGTTAGTCTGAAGACTGATTCTTTTCTCCAAACATAGCACAGGGGACTGATTTGCATAGACAGGATATGAGAGGACCGGCTACTGAACCCTCTGAATTTTTACGGTATACTGAAAACATGCAGAAGACTCTAAAGTCATTAGCCTGGCTTTAGCCAATATTCTGAAGATGGGGGAACCTCTGAAAGATCTGAATGTCAAATATCATTTAGAAAATTGACACTACTTAAGGTAGTCTTTTGTGAATCCTGAGTCTTTCTACTAACCTTGGCCCCAAACAATTAAGAATTTAAAAGGCAACAGAAGGTGTACAGCCTTGGCAGCTCCTCTCCCCTCCACACCCCACTGCATATTGCCCAGTGTAAGGTTTATCTTGACACACAAGACGCATTAGTGTGGGCAGCTGTGCCTGCCACCACACCTTCCTCAACGAGATTTTCGCATCTTGCTATAAATGCTATTATTTGTCATAAGTAGTTTAAATATACAATTTTTAAAGAAACACTCTTTTAAAGCACAGTCTAATTAACTATGTGTGTGTATATTGTCCTGGGTTCGGCCAGGACAGGGTTAATTTTCACCAGAATCCAGGAAGGGGCACAGCCGGGCGGGCTGACCCCACCTGGCCAAACAGAGAAGGATATTCCATACCATGTGCCTTCATGCTGGGTTCCGGTGGAGGGGAGCGGGGGGCGGGAACTCACTCCCGGCTCGGGAGCGCACAGCGGCGGTGCGGGAGAACGGCTCTCTGGGTTGAGCGGTTTGTTTTGTGTTTTTTCTCTGTTTTGTGTGTCTCTCTCCATCACAGCTCTTGGAGATAAGAAAGTATTAGATGGGAAGGATGAGAGTCAAATTTTCCTTCTATTGTCTCTTGTCCTTCTCCCCCCACCCTCTCAAATATCACAGCGTCTGATTTAATTTTCTGCAGACTGGGATTTATATCACAGAGTAAAGTCCCAGTGTTCAGTGTTCAGGGAAGAAGGAGAGTTAAGACACCTTAGAAGGAGATTTAAATCAGCCAGCAAGCTGAGCAAAGAGTAGCCAGGAGCTTCCAAATGGTGTTGCTACATTTTGAGCAGGTAAGAAGTCTCAAATTCTCCTTCTCAGAAGCTTTTCTCTATATTTGAAGGTGACACTTCTGCTCACAGAGAAGCTGCAGTTCAGAGCTTTCTTCTGCAGGTAGGTGCTTCTGAGCTTCCGGCTATCCTTTACTCACATTGTCAAGTTGTTTACAGAAGTATCCTACTGATTGTTTCCAGGATCCTAGACGTTATGCCAGCACTCCAAAGGCCAGATGTTGCCTTTCATGGACAAACAGCTCAAAAGGTTTGGTTAGATCAGGTAAACCCAAGGCAGGGGCCATCATCAATGCCTTTTTAAGTTCAACAATGTTCCCTTTTCCTGGTTTTGTTTCTTCCATATTTCTAATTCTTTTTGCCAACTGATTTACAAATATTGTGGAGCTATTTTTGAATCTTTGTGGAAGTACAGTCCATGTCAATTGCATCTTTCGTCTTGTTGCGGGGCTCTCCCATTCAAAAGCAAATATGCTTTGACTTTGTATATCCAGAGGTATGCAAAAGGAGGCATCCTTTACATCTAGTACAGTAAACCATTTATGTTCCTCTTTCAGGGATGTCAGTAAAGTATAGGGATTGGCTGCTACTGGGTGTATATCTTGAACTATTTGGTTTATAGCTCTTAAATCTTGGACTAGCCGATATTTTTTTCTCCAGATTTCCTTACTGGTAATATAGGAGTGTTATATTCTGACTCGCATTCTACCAAAAGTCCATATTCAAAAAATTTCGTGATTAACCCCTCCAATCCTTTTCGTGCCACCCACTTAATAGGATATTGTTTTTGTCTTACCGGTTTGGATCCAGGTTTTAAGGTCACTTTTACCGGTTCTGCCAATTTGGACCGTCCTGGAACTTCATTTGCCCAAACCAAGGGGATTACTGCGTTTTTTCCACTTCTTCTGGAATTTGTTCCTCCTTAAAAGAATCCTGTAACATAAACACTCTCGCCTCTATGGCTTTTGATTCTGGTATCAATAATTCAATTTCCCCATTTTTAAAAGTTATTTGTGCCTCTAATTTGCTTAATAAATCTTGTCCTAACAAAGGCAACGGACATTCAGGCATATATAGAAACTGGTGAGTTACCCACTGTTTTCCCAATCTAAATTTCAACAGCTTTAAGAAAGGTTAATTTTCTTTTTGCCCTGTTGCACCAACAACATCTATTGATTTATGACTAAATTTCCCTTTACATGTGTTCAATACCGAATAAGTGGTCCCTGTATTTATTAAAAATTTTACTTTCTCATTCCTTAGCTTCTCGGAGAGGGGCTTGGAGGGGAGTTGGTTCAGCCACCCCTCCTGTCCTTCCCCGCGTTCTTCCTGAAACCGGGCTAAATCCTCCCGCACCCTCCCCCAGAGGAGGAGCGGAAGGGCTACCGATCTCGGATTCCTCCTCTTGATTATCCCCCCATTTCCGACGCGGTGCAACCATTAGCTCGACATCATCCTCCTCAGACCCAAATTTCAGACACTCTTTCCCGACGCTACAAGCGGCGCAGCATTTCTTTGAACCTTTTTCACATTTTCCCTTTTTCAAAGCCATTACCATAGAACCGCGTGGATGTATACCACACTGCCTTTGCCATTCCGGATGATTTCTCAACGAGAAAAGCAAATCTACACAAGTCATCTCTTCCTATTTAACTTCCCTTTTACAAAACAACATTAATTGCAAGATAGTGTTATAACGCAGTGTCCCATTCTCTGGCTATCTCTCCCCACCATCCAGAGTATACATCAGCCACCAATGATTGCAGTACTCAGTCAATTGCTTCCGAGTCAAAGGATCACCCCCCAGATCCTTCCAATGTTTCAGAATACATCCCAAAGGTGTACCCCGTGGGATGGGCTTTTTACTCGGAAATGTGCCCATCTCCCAAACGACCAGTGGTTGTGATTGTGCACTATATCACAGACACTAGCCAGAGGGATCCCACCCTCTGTGAGATCTCCCTCTCAGATCCCAGCCCCCTGCTGAGATCTTGGAGACTTCAACCCCCTGTTGAAGACCTCCCCCTTGGGCCCCGCTCCATTGGCTTTCACCGAGCAGAGACTTTCCACAAAGGTACTTTTTTCAGCCCAACCCTGCGTGGCTTTCACCGCGACTTATGAGCAGGCTTCAGTGGGACTCTAAACCATGTTACGTATTAAAAGAATGCCTTAAATTCCAGGGGACTTACTTGGAATCCTTCAGTCCGGGGATCAGAGGTTCTCCTCGAGAATCCCTTGATGCTGGCTGGAGGTCCCGTGACCCCACGGATCCGTCAGTATTCACAAGCAGGGTCCCATCTGGGTCGCCAGAAACTGTTACCGAAAATCCGGGAATAAAACCTTGTAACACCAATGTAGTGTTAAAAGGCAGGCATTCTTTATTGCAGCACTGGATGCACGGGGGATAATTTTACCGAACGTGCATACCTCATACGTGGTACAGAGGACTTACAATCTGGCTGTAATTTGGGATGTGCATTCTCCAAAAACCCACAACACCTAAGAAGGCCTGTGCTTCCATTTTGATGGTTGGTGGAGACATAGCTGCTATTTTGTTGATGACATCCATTGGGATTTGATGGCGCCCATCCTGCCATTTTATTCCTAAAAACTGGATCTCTTGTGCAGGTCCCTTGACTTTACTTCGCTTAATGGCGAAACCGGCTTTCAGAAGGATCTGAACTATTTTCTCCCCTTTCTCAAAAACTTCCTCCGCGGTGTCACCCCATACAATGATGTCATCGATGTACTGCAGATGTTCTGGAGCTTCACCCTTTTCCAGTGCAGTCTGGATTAGTCCATGGCAAATGGTGGGACTGTGTTTCCACCCCTGGGGCAGTCGATTCCAGGTGTACTGGATGCCCCTCCAGGTGAAAGCAAGCTGTGGCCTGCACTCTGCTGCCAAACGGATGGAGAAGAATGCATTAGCGATGTCAATTGTAGCGTACCACTTGGCTGCCTTTGACTCCAGCTGATACTGAAGTTCTAGCATGTCTGGCACGGCAGCACTCAGCGGTGGTGTGACTTCATTCAGGCCACGGTAGTCTGTTGTCGGTCTCCACTCTCCAGTAGATTTTCTCACTGGCCATATGGGACTATTAAAGGGTGAGCGAGTTTTGCTGATCACTCCTTGACTCTCCAGCTGGCGGATCAGCTGATGAATGGGGAGAAGGGAGTCTCGGTTGGTACGGTACTGTCGCCGGTGCACCGTTGTGGTCGCGATGGGTACCTGTTGTTCTTCAACCCTCAGCAACCCCACAACGGAAGGATCCTCCGAGAGACCAGGCAAAATGGACAGCTGTTCAATTTCTTCCGTCTCCAAAGCAGCTATGCCAAAAGCCCACCGATACCCCCTTGGGTCCTTGAAATACCCTCTCCTAAGACAGTCTATCCCAAGGATGCATGGATGCATGGGGGGGGAGCTGGATAGCTCTGAGTGGCTGGGTGTGTGGGATAGCATGGGCAAGTACCTAGGGCAGTGGGCACCCGCCGATGTTTTTTGAACTCACCCCTGAGCAAGTGCAGAATCCGGACAAACTAGTAAAATATCTGCAAAAAGTGTGCTGCCACCCTGGGAACTCCAGAGAGACACAAATCACCGCAATGTGCTGGGGTATGGCCCACGCCTACCGAGCTGCCCTGTTCAACACTATTCAGTGCCTTAAAGGGGAAAGGGGGGGAAATGAAGCTGAAGGCACTGCGACTGGAGCTTCCCCCCCAGCCGGCCCTGCAGCCCCTCCAGCCCAGCAGGCAGTCACAGCCCCCCTGACCGGCAACACCGCTGCCAGTGCCATGGTTGGAGGGGAGGCCCCGGTTTGCCTGGTGGGCACGGAAGCTGCTCCAGCCCCACTTCCAGCAGCAGGCATCGCAGCTGAGCCCAATAACCAACCTGTGCGGGAAGCAGTCGCCCCTGTAAAACTAAAGAAAGATGCAAAGAAATCAGATCGCTCCAGGAAGGATAACAATGAGCCAGGGTCATCACAGGAGATAGAGACAGAGATCATCACCCGGTCCCTGTCCCTGAGTGAGTTGTGGAACATGTGGAAAGATTTCAGCTGGCACCCTGGCAAGCACATTGTCACCTGGCTGCTGCGGTGCTGGGATAATGGGGCCAGCAGCTTGGAATTAGAGGGCAAGGAAGCCAAGCAGCTGGGATCCCTGGCCAGGGATGGGGGCATTGACAAGGCCATTGGGAAAAAGGAACAAGTCCTCAGCCTCTGGAGGAGACTTCTGTCAGGCGTGAGGGAGAGGTACCCCTTCAGTGAGGATTTTGTATGCTGTCCTGCCAAGTGGACCAATATGGAAAGGGGTATTCAGTACTTGAGGGAACTGGCTGTGCGGGAGCTGGTTTACTATGACACAGACGATGAGCAGGTACCCACAGACCCAGATGAAGTCCAGTGCACAGCATCTATGTGGAGGAAGTTTGTGCGCAGCGCACCATCCTCATATGCCAACTCACTGGCAGTAGTAGACTGGAAAGGTGAGGAGGCACCAACAGTGGATGAGGTGTCTGTCTGACTCCGGCAGTATGAGGAAAGTCTCTCTTCCCCCCTTGTTTCAGCTGTGGAGAAATTGTCCCAGAAGGTCCAGCAACTCGAACAGAGTATTTCCTACTCCCCACCTCTATGGGCCAGCATCTCAGCTATTAGGGGCAAGCGTTCCTCTGCTCAGGAGAGAGGATACAGAGGCTACACACCATGGGGCACCCTGTGGTTTTACCTGCGTGACCACGGAGAGGACATGAGGAAGGGGGATGGAAAACCTACCTCAAGTCTAGAGGCACGAGTGCGTGAGTTGCGAGGTAAAGCAATCACAAAAGGGGATTCTGTTAGGAAAAATGCCGCTCCAGTTTCCAGTGAACAGCTCTCCAGACCAGGTAGACAGTTTGATTTTGATTCCGATCCTCTGGAGGGGACCTCTAAGTCATTTTTACAGCAGGTGAGCAGCAAATTCTCTGACCAGGATTAGAGGGGCCCTGCCTCCAGCCAGGTGGAGGAAAGGGACAACCGTGTTTATTGGACGGTGTGGATTCGGTGGCCTGGCACGTCAGAACCACAAGAGTAGAAAGCTTTAGTGGGCACTGGTGCACGGTGTACCTTAATGCCATCAGATTTCAAAGGGTCAGAGTCCATTTGCATTTTGGGAGTGACAGGGGGGTCCCAAGAGCTGAGTGTATTGGAGGCTGAAGTGAGCCTCACTGGGCAGGAGTGGCAGGAGCACCCCATTGTAACTGGCACCGAGGCTCCATGCATCCTTGGGATAGACTGTCTTAGGAGAGGGTATTTCAAGGACCCAAGGGGGTATCGGTGGGCTTTTGGCATAGCTGCTTTGGAGACGGAAGAAATTGAACAGCTGTCCATTTTGCCTGGTCTCTCGGAGGATCCTTCCGTTGTGGGGTTGCTGAGGGTGGAAGAACAACAGGTACCCATCACAACCACAACGGTGCACCGGCGACAGTACCGTACCAACCGAGACTCCCTTCTCCCCATTCATCAGCTGATCCGCCAGCTGGAGAGTCAAGGAGTGATCAGCAAAACTCGCTCACCCTTTAATAGTCCCATATGGCCAGTGAGAAAATCTACTGGAGAGTGGAGACCGACAACAGACTACCGTGGCCTGAATGAAGTCACACCACCGCCGAGTGCTGCCGTGCCAGACATGCTAGAACTTCAGTATCAGCTGGAGTCAAAGGCAGCCAAGTGGTACGCTACAATTGACATCGCTAATGCATTCTTCTCCATCCGTTTGGCAGCAGAGTGCAGGCCACAGCTTGCTTTCACCTGGAGGGGCATCCAGTACACCTGGAATCGACTGCCCCAGGGGTGGAAACACAGTCCCACCATTTGCCATGGACTAATCCAGACTGCACTGGAAAAGGGTGAAGCTCCAGAACATCTGCAGTACATCGATGACATCATTGTATGGGGTGACACCGCGGAGGAAGTTTTTGAGAAAGGGGAGAAAATAGTTCAGATCCTTCTGAAAGCCGGTTTCGCCATTAAGCGAAGTAAAGTCAAGGGACCTGCACAAGAGATCCAGTTTTTAGGAATAAAATGGCAGGATGGGCGCCATCAAATCCCAATGGATGTCATCAACAAAATAGCAGCTATGTCTCCACCAACCATCAAAATGGAAGCACAGGCCTTCTTAGGTGTTGTGGGTTTTTGGAGAATGCACATCCCAAATTACAGCCAGATTGTAAGTCCTCTGTACCACGTATGAGGTATGCACGTTCGGTAAAATTATCCCCCGTGCATCCAGTGCTGCAATAAAGAATGCCTGCCTTTTAACACTACATTGGTGTTACAAGGTTTTATTCCCGGATTTTCGGTAACAGTTTCTGGCGACCCAGATGGGACCCTGCTTGTGAATACTGACGGATCCGTGGGGTCACGGGACCTCCAGCCAGCATCAAGGGATTCTCGAGGAGAACCTCTGATCCCCGGACTGAAGGATTCCAAGTAAGTCCCCTGGAATTTAAGGCATTCTTTTAATACGTAACATGGTTTAGAGTCCCACTGAAGCCTGCTCATAAGTCGCGGTGAAAGCCACGCAGGGTTGGGCTGAAAAAAGTACCTTTGTGGAAAGTCTCTGCTCGGTGAAAGCCAATGGAGCGGGGCCCAAGGGGGAGGTCTTCAGCAGGGGGTTGAAGTCTCCAAGATCTCAGCAGGGGGCTGGGATCTGAGAGGGAGATCTCACAGAGGGTGGGATCCCTCTGGCTAGTGTCTGTGATATAGTGCACAATCACAACCACTGGTCGTTTGGGAGATGGGCACATTTCCGAGTAAAAAGCCCATCCCACGGGGTACACCTTTGGGATGTATTCTGAAACATTGGAAGGATCTGGGGGGTGATCCTTTGACTCGGAAGCAATTGACTGAGTACTGCAATCATTGGTGGCTGATGTATACTCTGGATGGTGGGGAGAGATAGCCAGAGAATGGGACACTGCGTTATAACACTATCTTGCAATTAATGTTGTTTTGTAAAAGGGAAGTTAAATAGGAAGAGATGACTTGTGTAGATTTGCTTTTCTCGTTGAGAAATCATCCGGAATGGCAAAGGCAGTGTGGTATACATCCACGCGGTTCTATGGTAATGGCTTTGAAAAAGGGAAAATGTGAAAAAGGTTCAAAGAAATGCTGCGCCGCTTGTAGCGTCGGGAAAGAGTGTCTGAAATTTGGGTCTGAGGAGGATGATGTCGAGCTAATGGTTGCACCGCGTCGGAAATGGGGGGATAATCAAGAGGAGGAATCCGAGATCGGTAGCCCTTCCGCTCCTCCTCTGGGGGAGGGTGCGGGAGGATTTAGCCCGGTTTCAGGAAGAACGCGGGGAAGGACAGGAGGGGTGGCTGAACCAACTCCCCTCCAAGCCCCTCTCCGAGAAGCTAAGGAATGAGAAAGTAAAATTTTTAATAAATACAGGGACCACTTATTCGGTATTGAACACATGTAAAGGGAAATTTAGTCATAAATCAATAGATGTTGTTGGTGCAACAGGGCAAAAAGAAAATTAACCTTTCTTAAAGCTGTTGAAATTTAGATTGGGAAAAAAGTGGGTAACTCACCAGTTTCTATATATGCCTGAATGTCCGTTGCCTTTGTTAGGACAAGATTTATTAAGCAAATTAGAGGCACAAATAACTTTTAAAAATGGGGAAATTGAATTATTGATACCAGAATCAAAAGCCATAGAGGCGAGAGTGTTTATGTTACAGGATTCTTTTAAGGAGGAACAAATTCCAGAAGAAGTGGAAAAAACGCAGTAATCCCCTTGGTTTGGGCAAATGAAGTTCCAGGACGGTCCAAATTGGCAGAACCGGTAAAAGTGACCTTAAAACCTGGATCCAAACCGGTAAGACAAAAACAATATCCTATTAAGTGGGTGGCACGAAAAGGATTGGAGGGGTTAATCACGAAATTTTTTGAATATGGACTTTTGGTAGAATGCGAGTCAGAATATAACACTCCTATATTACCAGTAAGGAAATCTGGAGAAAAAAATATCGGCTAGTCCAAGATTTAAGAGCTATAAACCAAATAGTTCAAGATATACACCCAGTAGCAGCCAATCCCTATACTTTACTGACATCCCTGAAAGAGGAACATAAATGGTTTACTGTACTAGATGTAAAGGATGCCTCCTTTTGCATACCTCTGGATATACAAAGTCAAAGCATATTTGCTTTTGAATGGGAGAGCCCCGCAACAAGACGAAAGATGCAATTGACATGGACTGTACTTCCACAAAGATTCAAAAATAGCTCCACAATATTTGTAAATCAGTTGGCAAAAAGAATTAGAAATATGGAAGAAACAAAACCAGGAAAAGGGAACATTGTTGAACTTAAAAAGGCATTGATGATGGCCCCTGCCTTGGGTTTACCTGATCTAACCAAACCTTTTGAGCTGTTTGTCCATGAAAGGCAACATCTGGCCTTTGGAGTGCTGGCATAACGTCTAGGATCCTGGAAACAATCAGTAGGATACTTCTCTAAACAACTTGACAATGTGAGTAAAGGATAGCCGGAAGCTCAGAAGCACCTACCTGCAGAAGAAAGCTCTGAACTGCAGCTTCTCTGTGAGCAGAAGTGTCACCTTCAAATATAGAGAAAAGCTTCTGAGAAGGAGAATTTGAGACTTCTTACCTGCTCAAAATGTAGCAACACCATTTGGAAGCTCCTGGCTACTCTTTGCTCAGCTTGCTGGCTGATTTAAATCTCCTTCTAAGGTGTCTTAACTCTCCTTCTTCCCTGAACACTGAACACTGGGACTTTACTCTGTGATATAAATCCCAGTCTGCAGAAAATTAAATCAGACGCTGTGATATTTGAGAGGGTGGGGGGAGAAGGACAAGAGACAATAGAAGGAAAATTTGACTCTCATCCTTCCCATCTAATACTTTCTTATCTCCAAGAGCTGTGATGGAGAGAGACACACAAAACAGAGAAAAAACACAAAACAAACCGCTCAACCCAGAGAGCCGTTCTCCCGCACCGCCGCTGTGCGCTCCCGAGCCGGGAGTGAGTTCCCGCCCCCCGCTCCCCTCCACCGGAACCCAGCATGAAGGCACATGGTATGGAATATCCTTCTCTGTTTGGCCAGGTGGGGTCAGCCCGCCCGGCTGTGCCCCTTCCTGGATTCTGGTGAAAATTAACCCTGTCCTGGCCGAACCCAGGACAATATACACACACATAGTTAATTAGACTGTGCTTTAAAAGAGTGTTTCTTTAAAAATTGTATATTTAAACTACTTATGACAAATAATAGCATTTATAGCAAGATGCGAAAATCTCGTTGAGGAAGGTGTGGTGGCAGGCACAGCTGCCCACACTAATGCGTCTTGTGTGTCAAGATAAACCTTACACTGGGCAATATGCAGTGGGGTGTGGAGGGGAGAGGAGCTGCCAAGGCTGTACACCTTCTGTTGCCTTTTAAATTCTTAATTGTTTGGGGCCAAGGTTAGTAGAAAGACTCAGGATTCACAAAAGACTACCTTAAGTAGTGTCAATTTTCTAAATGATATTTGACATTCAGATCTTTCAGAGGTTCCCCCATCTTCAGAATATTGGCTAAAGCCAGGCTAATGACTTTAGAGTCTTCTGCATGTTTTCAGTATACCGTAAAAATTCAGAGGGTTCAGTAGCCGGTCCTCTCATATCCTGTCTATGCAAATCAGTCCCCTGTGCTATGTTTGGAGAAAAGAATCAGTCTTCAGACTAACACATTTTCCCCTAGCACAATTACACAGTTTTGCTCATCTTCAAAACATGAATTTGATTTTCCCTGATTAGATGGGAAAGTTTACTGAAGTTATTTAAACTTGGTACAACAATATGACACATCCACTCCTCTCTGCCATCAAAAGAGGAATGAAGATGTTAGTTTGGGGAGCAATCAGGCAATCTAAATCATTCAGGTCCAAAAGTTTTAAGTTAGAACAGTTTTTCAAATTCATTTGTATCTGGATTACAACAGGCTCAACCCATGTCTGTCTAATGAAGCTTCTGCTGAAAATCTCAGCTGGAAATTCAGGGAATCAAGTTTATCCATCATCTCAAAGTCATGATTATTTAATAAGCAACACTCAGTGTTCAGTCAAGTGTTTAACTCATCATTTGAGTTACCATAGTATAACCATACAGGCATCTTTTAGAAGAAGTCTTGCTGAACATTACTTGATGAAGCTAAATCGCATTAGCAGAACAAACAGAACAGAAGTCTGTGTGCTTGCACCACAGTAAGGTATACTTAAATATTCACAAAGGATACAGGTGCAGATCTCTCATCACATATTGGAGCACATCCAAAGCCTCTAGGAAGAGTATTAATAACCCCTTCTTTTGCATTTCTGTTGGAGGAATAGCTCAATTAGTTTCAGTCTGCTGTCTTTCCCTTATCTATTATACATTTGAGTGGTTATACTTTGTTTCTGAAAGTGCACATGGAAAGGTATGCATTAACAAGGTAACAGTACACAGGGGAGCATATGAGCACCCTATATCAAACTTCTTGAGTTGAGGAAGACCTCCATCCACTTGTATGTGTATGTATACTATTTGCTCTTCTGCTGTTTCCCCTTGTTGCTTTTCACATTGAGAACTGTCAAATGAGACTGGTTGGAAAGTGCAGTGCCCCAGGTACAGCCACCCTAGTCAGCTTTATATGGCATATGCTATAGGTGGAATGAAATGAAAATGCAACACAAAGAAGGATGGAAAGGGTTAAAAGGAGGGGAGACCTGAAATGGAGAGATGGAGAGACAGGATGTTGGTGAGGAACATAAGCAATGCGTGAGACTGCAGCTCCAGCGAAGAAAACAGAGGTGGGAAGGAAGAAATGGTTAAATCTGACAGGAAATACAGAGAAAGATCACTTCTTTTTGAACTGTGCCCTGAACAATTTTATTTATTGTAATATATCTGTGGACCTGTAAAAGAATGGGTTTTCTGTTAGCCTTTTGGCTTTTGATTTCCACTTCTACTGAGTCATGAAGGAGACTTGGATGATTAATGATGTAGAATCATAATATGTGGTATATGCACGTTCCCAAACACCTTCTAGAGTTCAGTGAACAGGTCAATTAATAACACTTATCACCCCTTAGAAGTGGGTTAATCATCTATGGAAGATAATAGTAATAATGTACGTATTTCAAACTGTAATTACCTAATGTGATGCCCTAACAAGGTTCATTTTCTACCATGCCATCTACCGTAAATGTTTCCCATGTGATATATATAACATGATTTGACTTTTGAAATCTTATAGACTACCATTATCTCCTAGGGTACATATTAAAAAAAAGACTAGAACACATGTAAAAAATATCAAAAGAATGTCATTTAAGCTGGCCAGATAAATTCAGTTAATAAATGATGGCTTAAGTTTAAAAATAATCATAATAGCTGTCAGAAAATGTTTATTGAGATCTACATTAAAATAGTCTAGAATTTCCTAAGCAGAAAAAATATATCTTCCATTCAACTTAAAAAAAATAAAAGAAAAACTTCACAACTTTGTGGTTTGCAGAAATAACACTACAGAACTCCTTCTCCAAAACACAAGACTATTCAACTGAGGCTACAGAAAAAATTTCCACCATCTGTTATCAGTATAGAGCATATAACACAACCAATAAATTCTGTTTCTAGGCAAAAGGAAGGGTACCATGTACTGCAGTAACAAAATCACTATGCTCACTGGGAATGAATATTCTAAATATTCTAAATATTCTAAATATTCTGTTTGAGGTAGCCCTGGTAGGAGGCTAAGGATTTGCCTTGAGTCATCTCTCATTCCTGTTCAGAAAACACTGTGCTAGGGAGTAAAACAGGCTGAAATGCTACTGAGACTGCTTGCACAGGGGATTGAGCCTTATTTGTGCTCTGTTCTAGCAATTTCTCAGTCAGAGCACTGAACTGGCTATGTGAATTTATGATTTATGATTCAGTGTGGCTTGGCTTTATGTTTGTGTTTCTCATCAGAACAGAATTGAAGCAGGAATATCACCATCATTAATTAAGTACTCCTTAACCAAGGCTCTCCTGAGCTATGGGCAGACTCAAGTCTCTCATTTCATAATTTAGAGCTCTTTAGCTAGACCATTCTTTTTTCCTAGCAAGTTTACTCTTCCATTTTTAAGTGCCTTATGAATTGAAAAAGTAGAAAGTCTTCTTGTAGCACTAGCATCTCAAGTGTGTTTCTTCATCCCATAACTGTTGTATGTAAAATGCTGTTTCTTGAACACGAGCAAGAAACTTCTCTTTTCCGTCAGAGGAGAATACTGTACCTTTAGGCTCCTTCTGGGCCAAGAATTTCTTTTCTGATGGGTGGAAAAAGTCTCTGCTCAGAACAGTTAGTAGCTGCCAGGGACATCTGTCTCCAAGAGCAGGCTAGACATGGGCAGAAGCAGGGACTGAGTCTAGGACTCCCCCTTCTCACTTTGAGAGTCTCTTACTTATGAGCTGTTCTGTTCCCTACATGCTCTGAAAGAGGAGACAGGTATCTCGTTCAATTGTTTAAAGGAAAGCTCAGAAGCACCTACCTGCAGAAGAAAGCTCTGAACTGCAGCTTCTCTGTGAGCAGAAGTGTCACCTTCAAATATAGAGAAAAGCTTCTGAGAAGGAGAATTTGAGACTTCTTACCTGCTCAAAATGTAGCAACACCATTTGGAAGCTCCTGGCTACTCTTTGCTCAGCTTGCTGGCTGATTTAAATCTCCTTCTAAGGTGTCTTAACTCTCCTTCTTCCCTGAACACTGAACACTGGGACTTTACTCTGTGATATAAATCCCAGTCTGCAGAAAATTAAATCAGACGCTGTGATATTTGAGAGGGTGGGGGGAGAAGGACAAGAGACAATAGAAGGAAAATTTGACTCTCATCCTTCCCATCTAATACTTTCTTATCTCCAAGAGCTGTGATGGAGAGAGACACTTACGGAAGCATCACTATACTACTCTAACATGTACTATACTACTGTAACAGCAACCACATAAGTACCCACAATTAATAAAGAAGTTTTACCTTAAAAGTATACATGAAATAAATCATGCGTAGAGATGGAAGTAGGATCACATCCTTTGTGTTGCTGCTAAGGAAAGGTTACAGGAAATGTTAGTTCCCTTCACCTGTGCTGTATTCACAAAACCCATGAAAACATCTTAGGTAGATATTTTAAGACATCTAAAATTGTTCTGGATAAATGAGGCAAATCAGTTCAGCTTCAGGTCTCCACTGATAGTAATGGCACCCATCTCCTATCTCACATGTGACACGTGTGTTAGACACTTAAATTTGACACGTAATATGGGCATGAATGCACACTCAACTGACTTGCCCAAGACAACAGAGAAGGTATATGGCATAAGAGCAGCTAAACTCTGTTGATTCACCAAATGATGTAGAGTATTAGAAAGCAAAGTTCCTACCTTGCCACCAACTTTCACCTCTAGCAAAAATGAGCTGTGCTTAAATTAATGACTCATATGGTTTTATTGGGTGATAATAAGATTGTAATAAAGAAAATAGTTTAGATGCTAGTATTGCAACAATGAAGTATGGTGGATGACATCATTAAAATTCAAGGAAGGTTGTTTTGTAGCAATCCAAAATGCAAAATGTAAATGGAATAATAATTTATTTTATTAGGCTGCTTCTGCAAGTAGATGTTTATTGTTGAAAAAATGTAATACCCTGGAATCCCAGGCCCTGGAGGCAAGAGAGGAACCCTACAGAGAGGATGACCTTCCCTTGGTCAAGGAGGACTGCATGAGGGATCACTTAAGCAATCTGGACGCCCACAAATTCATGGGCCCCAATGGGATGCACCCACGACTGCTGAGGGAGCTGCCGGATGTCGTTGCTGAGCCACTCTCCATCATCTTTGAAAGGTCCTGGAGGACAGGAGAGGTGCCCGAGGACTGGAGAAAAGCCAGTGTCACTCCAGTCTTCAAAAAGGGCAAGAAGGAGGACTCAGGGAACTACAGGCCGGTCAGCCTCACCTCCATCCCGGGAAGGATGATGGAGCAGCTTATGCTGGAGGTCATCAACAAGCAAGTGGAGGAAAAGAAGGTTGTCAGGAGTAGTCAGCACGGATTCACCAAGGGGAAATCATGCCTGACCAATCTGATCGGTTTCTGCTATGGCATGACTGGCTGGGTAGATGAGGGGAGAGCCGTGGATGTTGTCTACCTCGACTTCAGCAAGGCTTTCGACACGGTCTCCCATAACATCCTCCTGGGGAAGCTGAGGAAGTGTGGGCTGGATGAGTGGTCGGTGAAGTGGATTGAGAACTGGCTGAATGGCAGAACTCAGAGGGCTGTCGTCAGCGGCGCTGAGTCTAGTTGGAGGCCGGTAACTAGTGGTGTCCCCCAGGGGTCAGTACTGGGCCCAGTCTTGTTCAACTTCTTCACCAATGACCTGGATGAAGAGGTAGAGTGTACCCTCAGCAAGTTTGCTGATGACACAAAACTGGGAGGAGTGGTGGATACACCGGAAGGCTGTGCTGCCATTCAGCGTGACCTGGACAGGCTGGAGAATGGGGCAGAGAGGAACCTGATGAAATTCAACAAGGGCAAGTGCAGGGTCGTGCACCTGGGGAGGAACAACCCCATGCACCAGTACAGGCTTGGGGCGGACCTGCTGGAGAGCAGCTCTGCGGAGAGGGACCTGGGTGTCCTGGTGGATGACAAGTTGACCACGAGCCAGCAAACACAAAAATTCAAATGATTATCAATATCTGTGGCCATGTTATCTATGAATACAAAATTACAAGGAACCTCATGCAAACACATTCTTTCCTAATATATACAAGCACAGCGTTGGGGCGTCATCAGGATGTATCTCAAAATGACAAACATTTTGTTCGGTGTCGAGACAAATGTCTTGCGCTTTAAGGGTATTAGTCTCACAAATAAAGCCTTGTTGATCTCCTGTGATACATGCATCGACGTCAACAGCTTGCCATTTGTCACCATCTTTTTCGGCCCACACTCCATGCTCAATAGCATAGAGTACTGTTCTATTGTGATTTAATCCTGATGCAATGATCGGGTATATGGTATATACCGAGGCATTTTGTATTGTTAAGACAAAAGCAGTGGTCTTACTCTCAGTGGGGGCATAGGTGAAATTAACTAGGTTCCACCAGGACTGAAATTTTTTCTCAAAGTCAATTGCATTATCCCATATCACTTTTCGAATTTCGGTAGGTAAGGTGCCTTCTTCACCTTCCCTTATAATTGCAGCAGTCATCGATTGCATCCAAAGCTGGGCTTGGATACAGCTGAGTGCTAAAGAAATATTGCTTTGGGCTGCACCAAGTGCATTTGCAATCAGCTGATGGTCCTTTTCACTTGTTTCTTCCCACTGAGCTAGTATATTAGAAAAAAGCCATTGGCGATTTCCCAGAATTAAAAGGGAAGACCGTAGGGGTTTTCTAACCTATTCAAGTCACCAGCAGTTGTGACTAGTTTGTTAGCAAGTACTTCAGCATCTATACTATTTAAGACTCCCAAGCTTGTTCCTAAGATACCAGTTACATCTCTCTTCAGTCGTTGTGAGGAGGTAAGCCAGCAGTGTGCACTGGTTGCCAAGAAGGCCAATGGCATCCTGGGGTGCATCAAGAGGAGTGTGGCCAGCAGGTCGAGGGAGA